>NC_084935.1:29078993-30489493 GCF_958298935.1 Phragmites australis | reverse complement strand
TAAACAGAAGGGAGAAAATTAAGTTTTTGCTATTGTGGAGAACAGACTTCACCAAATTGCCACTCTCTAGATGATCCACTCCGAGGTAGAGGGCACGGGATGCGGGAGGCTGCGGGACCCACACGGGAGGAGAGGGCAAACCACGCACGATGGAAGAAAAAAAAAAGCAAACGCTTTAAGTAGGAGAGATTTTAATCCTCTTCTTTTTCTTTTCCCATCTGCACCCACGTGAAAGGACCGAGCTACCCTCCGATCATGTTCACTTAACTAGCCGGATCTATCAAACAGATCCAATCGGCCCGCTGTCTTGCTCGCTCAATGCCGCATCACGCTCCTCTCTCTCCCGAACAGAACCCATTGTTATGTGTGTTGTGTGCCATGACTCTGTTATATTGTGCACTGTGTTGTGTGCCCGTTCTTCACAATGGCAATTTGGAGTAGCATCCTAGGCATGCAAAGTATGTGCATGTGCATCTAAGTAATTCCCACCAGCCCTGATTTGGTCGTTGGAACCCTAGCCGCTAGTGCTCAAGCGATCAAGTTTGGGACGATGATCCATTACTCCAGTGGCTAGCCCAAAGTCACGTACGTACTCGTGTTCCTTGTATACGTTTGTTGGTGAAGAACGAAGAACTAGGATATCATTGGCGGGCCGTCAGGATCGATGAGCCGACGAGGGCATGGTACTTCTGCGTACCTCCTCGCTAACTGGTGGCACTCCCTTTCGCACCAACGCCAACGCCAGCGGCAACCTCGACATGACAATGCAGTGGGCGGTGGATTTCGTCCTCGTTCTTTGGCCTTTGGATGTCAACAACATACGTGTTCAGTGATTCATAATTTCCAATAATTGGGTGCTATAGCCATGTGTACCCAAGGATCAGTCGTACGACTTCCTAACAGGCGAGGATACGTGCGTCCTGCAGGGAAAAACGGAACAGGAAGAATCAAACATCTAATACAACAACCACAACTGCTACTACCACCACCATAAAAGACTTTCCGAGTACAACAACTGATGATCACCCGTACCCACCGTGTATAAGCGGACGACAGCATTGGATTGTGGGCAGCTTCGCTGGGCTCTAGCCATTTCTCAACTCAGAAAGGAAGCTTTGCGCCAAGGAGAAGCAGGGGACTCTCTGTTTCTTGTATTCACCGTACCGTATGAAGAAGTATCCAAGATAGTCAAAATCAATTGGGGATACCTTTGCCTGCATTCATTCAAGTGTCGTAAAGTTTTGTTATATAACTATCTTTTGCATGGGAGTCGAATAAAAAGAAAACCGATGGATGCAGCATCAATATCCAAGGGAGCACTGCGCACCTGAATAAGGGCCCATAATGCACAGCAAATATGCGATGCCAATCTGAAAGTGTTTGTTTCGACATATAGGGCTTCCAGATCTCCCACTTGCACCTTTCAATTGACAAAAGAAAAGGAATTGTGAATATGAGTCTAGTCTTGTGTAATTACATTAGGATAGAAAAAGTTCTATGTTATACCCTCGAAGAAAACTATTCTAATGTGTTTCAACCTTCTATGAACGCCAACCATCCTACATGCCTCAGTTCAGACAAATGCTAAGCAATTCATGTTCAGCTTAAGAGCACTCTAAATGTCAAGCACGTGGAACACATACGCAGGAGGTATCACTTATTTTTATCCAAAACAAGCTACTCATAGCATGACTAATATCATATAACATATGTTACAAGAACGGGTACTAAGAGAGCTTTCTTTACTCACGAAATAAGAAATCCATTCCCACAAATAGCTTTCTGAAGGACCGGAACGGCGACTAGAGGGAGGTGAATATGAGTCTTTAATAAATTCTTAACCAAGAATCAGATCTATGTCCAATTCGTAGACAACGCACCTCAAGAACGAATCACCACTGAGGGCAACACCATGCACAGCGGAAATAACACGAAAGTGCGCTCACAGTGAATATCGAAAGTTCTCCGATCGGATGAACAATAACTCTGACCAGTACTGATGAACAGTACCCCCGGCCTGTATTGATGGATAGTACGCGACCAGTACTCCAACCAGTACTGATGAACAGTAACTCTGACCAAATGCACATTACGCCGACCTACAGGAAGGTTCAAAAAAGATCTGGTTGCAAAATAAACACTGTTCACAGGTATTCTGGATAGGAACCAGAAATTACGAACTGGTTGCAGTACTGAAAAACTACAGCTCAAAACACAAGATCCAAACTATAAATCCAACTAAACGTGGTCCAAATCCAACGAAATTTTAGCCACAGCTTTTCACGAACACTGTGAATCTTTATCCAAAAGATCTCCTCAAAGAGATCAAGATTTCAATATCTATTTTATGGATTTGACAAAAAACAAGTGGAGTGGAAAATGTTTAGAAAAAGGACTTCAAGTGCTCGTGTGAGGGAGATTATATGGGATCACCCTAGATATTCTCACACAAGTCCTAGCAACCTTTTGACCCAACAAAATCACTTGAAATCATTGTCAAAAGCAAGGAGTGAAAAATCAACTAAAACTTCAAAAATAAGAGATAAACAGAAGGGAGATCAAAAGCATCACAAGTTTGCTAAGCAACTGATAAATAGAAATATGAACTTAGTAAGATTCATAGATACATGGCTTGAAAGCCACCCTTCATCCTCCCACTCTTGATGAGATTAAGTTTAGAGGTATGAACCCTAACTTCTCTCTAACTTGAAATCCTAACCAAGCATAAGAAATATCCAAATGAAAATAGGTCCTGGAGAGGTATTGACGTGCTCTAGTTGTTCTCTCGGGATGCTCTCTTTGCACCAGCTCTCTCCTATATATATATATATAAGCAAATGGACAATTCCCAATATGCCCCTAAAGACTAATACATAGATATTATCACCAAATGGCAAAATATTCCAACTATTTTGTTGTCCATCGGACGGACCCAGCGCCTTCACCACTTTGCATCGTCTCCAAGTAAGCTACATGATAGTGCCACACATCCTCCGACTCCGCCCCGGTTTAGAGGAAAAACCGGCAAAACCGTCTTGCATGCTTCTCCAAGTATGACTCCTCAATGTCGACGCGTGTCCGACCTCCGCCATGACCTTTGACGCCTTCAAGCCTTTGCGCTCCCACCACTGGTGAAAGCATCTAGGTCCCTAAATTGTGTTTTGGTAATTAATGACAATATATCTTTGTGTACTAAATTTGTTATTTGAGCTGTAAAAGGTTAGGCACGAAGATGTTGCGGAATTAGAATAATGCATGAATGGAAGGCACAAAAAGTGTAGCTCAAGGCAAAGGTATTTTCATAGGGCATTTTATTTTTGCCGGTCAAAGGTGTCTAGAGAAGAAAATGACCGAATTGATAGGATAAATACCGTACTATAAAGAGGGGTTGGTGTATGTTTACTTGAGGTCTCTATAGTACCAATTTGCTCAAACTTGCATTCATATAGAGATTGAAATTCTTAGCTTCTAAAGAACCCCATGATATGGCCGCTTCTGAGTCTTTTGTTCTTGGCGGTCTGACCAGCCTAAAGGCAGTCTGACCGCTGTATCTCAGTATGGCGGTCTGACAGTGGCTCCGGCCGGTTTGACCGCTGTATAGAGTTGTCGGCCTTTCTTGATTGTCGGTCTAACTAGTCGTGTAGCTCGGTCTGACCATCCTGGCGCAGAAGGTTTTAGACTGTGACGGTCTGACCGAATGGGTCCGCGGTCTGACCGTAAGGTCTGCGGTCCGACCGCCACCCTGTGCCCGAAGTCAAAATAACCGTTGGGAAGCCGGCGGTCTGATCGGGAGTTTTCCTGCGGTCAGACCGCCAAAGTTGCGTGTGTGTCAGAACGGCTGTAACAGTCGAATTTAATGTGAAGGCTATAAATATGAGGATGCTGGTCCTTGTGAGCTCTCTCTTGCACTCTAGTCATTCAATACACACACTTGGAGCTCTTGACTTTCTCCTCTCCCTCTCTTGATTTAGTGTTGCATCCTTAAGAGGTTTGAGAGCATTTAGTGCATAATTTCAAGAGTTTGAGCATTTGGGCACTAGTGATTCTTCAAGCAAGCGACATCGGCTTTTTACTCTTGGAGGTTGCCGCCTCCTAGATGGCTTGGAGATTGTGACACCATCGAGCTCTTCAAGAAGATTGTGAAGAAGCCGCGGTGGTGGTTCTGAGAGGTTTAAGCACACCTTGCCAGAGTGGCAAAGTTCATCCCTAGTAAAATCGAGGTTTGAGTAGTTCTTGTCAATTCCGGTTTAAGATCAAGTTGCTCAGTGAGAGACCTTTCTCCTTGGAGAATTGAATACTTGATAGAGAAGCAGATTGGAGGTTGAACTCACCTCAACGTGGATTAGGGGTGATCGGCAAATCACCGATACCACGGGAAAAATCCTTTGTGTTTCCTGGAGCATTTACTTTATTGTTGAGCTATTTATCTTTCATGCAATTTACATCAAGCAATTTATTTTCCTAGTCTTTAAGTTATTGCATATCACCCTTGCTTGCAAACCTTTGTCATAGCTCTTAGTTGTCCTATTTTATTGTTGTTAGTGTTCCTTAGTTTAATTTTGTAAGTTTTCTTGATCACGTGTCTATTAGTTTTAAAACCGTCTATTCACCCCCCCTCTAGTCGGTATCCTTGATCCTACAATTAGTATCAGAGCCTAGGACTCCTTTTTATCGTGGATTTAACTATCCGGGAGTAGGATTATGGCTAGTGACGCTCATGTCAATGTGGGGAAGCATCCGTTCTTTAAGGGGTCAAACTATGCCTATTGGAAGGCTAGAATGACCGTTTATCTTAAAGCCATGGGTGGTAAGTTATGGGATATAGTGGACAAGGATTATGCAATTATTGATCCCACTAATCCTACCGGTGAAGATAGGGAGAATACTCTTGCTAATGCTCAAGCTATGAATGTTCTTTATAGTGCTCTAGACCTTAATGAGTTTAATCGCATTTGCAAGCTTGAGACCACTCATGAAATTTGGGAAAGGCTTAAAGAGATTTATGAGGGTACAACCATGGTTAAAGATGCAAAACTTTTTGTTTATAAAGAGCAACTTGAGAAATTTACTATGTTGCAAAACGAAAGCATTGAAGAAATGTTCAATCGTTTAAACAACATAATAAACAAGCTCAAGGGGCTTAGCATGGATATTTCCGATGTTGATTTCTCTCACAAGTTTCTTAGAGCTTTACCTAACAAATATGATATAATTGTTACTTTGCTTGTGAGGTCCAACTTGAAGGAGACAACTCCAATGCAAATCTTGAGTGAAATTCTCACTCATGATATCTTCAAGAAGTCTCAAGAAGATTTTCATGATGATGCCATTGATGCCAAGAAGAAAAATGTAGCATTCAAGGCTCAAGCATCAAAAGACAAGAATGATTACGAAGAGAGCGATGATGATGATGAAAGTGATGAAGAAATGGCTCTCTTTGTGAGAAAATTCAGGAGATTCATGAAGAAGAAGAAATATCAAGGTGGATTTAACAAGAAAGGACAATCATCCAAAGGGAATCCTTTCGAAGAAAGAAGATGCTTTGATTATGGCGAAAAAGGTCATATTGGCACAAATTGCAAGAACAAGGAAGAAAAATATTCCAAGAAGAAGAAGGAGGGTGATGGCAAGAAAGTATTCAAGAAATACAAAAAAGAAGAAAGATGGTCAAGCTTGCTATGTTGAGTGGGACTCGGATGCAAGCTCAAGCTCCAACACTGAAGATGAGAAGCCATCTCAAAAAGGTCTTACCGGCGTTGCCATCAAGGAAGCACATTCGCTCTTCTCTACTCCGCATTGCCTCATGGCAAATGGTGATTCAAAGGTATTAAATGATAAAAATGAATATTCTTATGATGATCTTGTTGAAATTATAAATGGTTTTGATGACTTCATGGGCAAAGAAAGAGCTAAGTTTAAGGAATTGAAGAAAAGACACATGTCTCTTCAAGAATCCTATGAGGAGCTAAAAACAACCCATGAGGGTCTAAAAGAAACTCATGAGTTGCTTAAGGAAGCTCATGACTCTCTTATTGCTCATGAAATCAACAAAACAAAAGTAGATATGAGCACGTCTTGTAATATTATTGATGATGCAACAAAACTAACTCATGATCTTGCAAGATGCTATGTTGGAGAATCTAAAATTAGACAAGTTTTGGATAGTCAAAGGTTCTTCATCAAGAAAGAAGGACTTGGGTATATTCCCAAGAAGGGTAAAAAAGTTTTTGTGCATCACAAAACTACTTTTGTGAAAGGTAGTGGATATTGTATGAAGTGCAAGAAAAACGGGCATGTTGAAAATGAGTGCAAAAATATTAAGGATAATTCATATGCCTCTTTTGGCTCATGCTATATTCTTAAAAGATGTTCTAATGGCATAGTCAAAGCTAGATTTGTTGGTACTCCTATAATCGGTGCTAAAAAGAATGTCATTTGGGTGCCTAAAGCCTTAGTGACTAACATCCAAGGACCCAAACAAGTTTGGGTACCTAAAAGAACTTAACTTTGTTTTGTAGGTGAACTACAAGTCCGGTGTAGGACATTGGGTGCTAGATATTGGTTGTACTCAACATATGACCGGAAATCAAATGATGTTCTCTTCTATGAGTAATAATGGATCGGAATATGACAAAATTACATTTGGTGATAATAGCAAAGGAAAGGTAAAAGGGTTAGGTAAAATTGCAATCTCAAATAATTTGTCTATATCAAATGTCTTACTAGTTGAATCTTTAAATTTTAACTTATTATCCGTTGCTCAACTATGTGATCTTGATCTTACATGTACTTTCTCTCTAAAAGATGTGATTATATCTAGCATGAAGGATAATAGTATTATTTTCAAAGGTTTTAGATATGGTAATCTTTATTTAGTTGATTTCTCTTCTAATGATGCAAACCTTAGTACATGTTTGTTTACAAAGACATCTAAAGGATGGCTTTGTCATAGAAGGCTCGGTCATGTTGGTATGAGTCAACTAAATCGTTTGTTGAAGCATGATCTTGTAGTTGGTTTAAAGGATGTGAAATTTGAGAAGAATAAGTTATGTAGTGCTTGTCAAGCCAGAAAACAAGTGGGAAATTCTTATCCTTACAAGAGCTCTATGTCAACCTCAAGACCATTGGAATTATTCATATGGATTTATTTAGTCCTACTACATATGTAAGTATTGGAGATAATAGCTATTGTCTTGTCATTGTTGATGACTTCTCTCGATATACTTGGGTATTCTTTTTGCATGATAAGTCCATTGTGTTTAATATCTTCAAAAGCTTTGCAAAAAGAGTCGAAAATGAGTTTGAGTTCAAAGTCAAGAAAGTGAGAAGTGATAATGGCTCTGAGTTCAAGAACACTAAGGTTGAGAATTTTTGTGATGATAATGGTATCAAACATGAATTCTCGGCTAAATATACTCTGGAGCAAAATGGAGTAGTTGAGAGGAAGAATCGGACTCTCATTGATATGGCAAGGTCAATGCTTTCGGAATATAATATTTCGGACAATTTTTGGGCCGAAGCTATCAACACAGCTTGCCATTCATCTAATCGATTATATTGTCACCGGCTATTGAAAAAGACTCCATATGAACTCCTTATTGGAAGGAAGCCAAATATTTCATATTTTCGAGTATTCGGATGCAAGTGCTATATTCTAAAGAAAGGTACTCGCCTATCAAAATCTCAAAGAAAATGTGATGAATGATTCTTACTTGGTTATTCTTCTAATAGTAAAGTTTATCGTGTCTATAACCAAAATTCCGGTTTGATTGAAGAGACACATGATGTTGAATTTGATGAAACTAATGGCTCTCAAGAAGAGAAAGAAAATTTGGATGATGTAGGTAATGAGGGCTTGAGAAGTGCTATCAAAAATATGTCTATTGGTGACATCAAGCTAAAAAAGAAGATGAACAAGAGGATGATCCATCTATTCCTATTCAAGCTATCCCATCTTTCTCTTCAAATGCTCAAGCTCTAGATCAAAATATAGAAGACTCGGATGATCAATTACAAAAAGCTACCGCTTCATCAACTCCATCTCAAGAGCCGGTAGTTCAACCAAGGGTTCATCACACTACTTCCAAAGATCATCCTATTGATCAAATTGTTGGTGATCTTAGTAAGGGTGTTCAAACTCGTTCTCGCATTGCTTCATTTTGTGAGCATTATTCTTTTATTTCCTCTATTGAACCTAACCATGTAGAGGAAGCTCTAAGTGATCCGGATTGGGTGAATGCAATGCATGAGAAATTAAACAATTTTACTCGCAATGATGTATGGAAATTAGTGGACAGACCAAGGGAACATAATGTTATTGGCACTAAATGGGTTTTTCGGAATAAGCAGGATGAAGATGGAATTGTTGTGAGAAACAAAACAAGATTGGTTGCACAAGGATATACTCAAGTTGAAGGTTTGGATTTCGGAGAAACCTTTGCTCCCGTAGCTAGACTTGAGGCAATTAGAATCTTACTTGCTTTTGCTTCATCTCATAATATCAAGTTATATCAAATGGATGTTAAAAGTGGCTTTTTGAATGGTAAAATTAGTGAACTTATATTTGTTGAACAACCTCCCGGTTTTGAAGATCCTAAGAAACCCAATTATGTTTATGAACTCTCTAAAGCTCTCTATGGTCTTAAACAAGCTCCACGTGTGTAGTATGAGAGACTTAGAAATTTTCTTGTTTCAAAGGGTTTCAATATTGGGAAAGTTGACACTACGTTGTTCACTAAAACTATTAGGAATGATCTCTTTGTTTGTCAAATTTATATTGATGACATTATATTTGGATCCACTAACAAAGATTTTTGTGATGAATTTGGAGAAATGATGTCGAGAATTTGAAATGTCCATGATTGGTGAATTAAGCTTCTTTCTCGGACTGCAAATCAAGCAACTCAAAGCTGGGACTTTTATTAGTCAATCAAAATATTTGAAGGATTTATTGAATAAGTCTGGTATGGAAGATGCAAAACCTATCAAGACTCCTATGGCAACAAATGGTCATCTTGATCTTGATGAGGGAGGTAAACCAGTAGATTTAAAGCTTTATAGGTCTATGATAGGTAGTTTACTTTATCTTACAGCATCTAGGTCCGATATCATGTTTAGTGTTTGCATATGTGCAAGGTTTCAAGCATCCCCTAAGGAATGTCATTTGATGGCCGTTAAGCGCATTTTGAGATATTTAAAATTCTCTTATAGTATAGGGCTTTGGTCTCCTAAAGGTGCTAAGTTTGAGCTAATCGGATATTCGGATTCCGATTACGCGGGTTACAAAGTTGATAGAAAAGCACCTCCGGTAGTTGTCAATTCCTTGGTAGATCGCTAGTTTCATGGTCTTCCAAGAAACAAAACTTTGTAGCACTCTCTACCGCTGAAGCGGAATATGTTTCCGCGGGTAGTTGTTGTGCTCAATTGCTTTGGATGAAGCAAACTTTGCTAGATTATGGAGTTGCTTTCAAAATAGTGCCTCTTTTATGTGACAATGAGAGTGCTGTAAAAATAGCCACAAATCCGGTCCAACACTCTAGAACCAAGCATATAGATATTCGCCATCATTTTCTCAGAGATCATGTTAGCAAAGGAGATATTCTAGTTGATAGTGTTCGGACCGAAGACCAATTAGCAGATATCTTTACCAAACCTCTAGATGAGAGTCATTTTTGCAAATTACGAAATGAGCTTAACGCCATCAACTTCTCAAATGTTGCTTGAAACATTGGGCACATGAAGCTTAGGTTTAGCATGTTGAAGTATCTTGTTTACAATATCTCTCATGCTCATTCTATCATCAATTACTTCCTCTTTTTGATTTAAATTTGTTATTTAAAATTCAAGTTTATATTATTAATGAACCTGCTTATACCATTTAACATATGATTTTATCACACATATCATGTATAAAGTTCATATACTATATCGAATGTTGTTTTCTGCTCAAATTTTCTTTTTCAGCAAAGATAAAGTGGCAGCAATCTGACCGTCAGCAAAACCAAGATCTGACCACCAGAGGCAAAACCTCTCTAAGTTGTGACAGTCCGACCGCTGAAAGGATCGAATGGCCCAAGAGGGGGGGGTGAATTAGGCGCTAACTAAAACTTCTACCGCTTTCTAAAACAAATAATGTGAGGAACCGTCCAAATGGAATTCTAATTAATCATCAGGAGGATCATTATTCATAATCACAACCTCGACGATTAATCAGAATACCATTCCGGTAGTCCCGGCACGTGTTTTGTGCCCAGGATCGGAACACATGCCTTCCAACTCAAATATCCCAACACAGTTTAATAGAGAGCAAGTAATTAAACTGAATTACAATTATTAAACATGCAACTGCTTACACAATTTACAACAAAAGAGGAACAACAACAACTACGCAGCGGAAGAGAAACCTATACAACAAAAGAGTATGAAGCCGGATGCCCTTAGGCTCCATACCAAAAGCGCCGGAGTTTGGAGTAGAATGTGCTACCCCTGCCCGCCACCCGGATCGGCAAGCAAAAAGTAGCCGAAAACTGCCTCTTCCTCGCCGACCTGTGAACCTGAAAGCAACTTAAGGGCAGCACCCTTAGTACGAAGGTACTAGCAAGTCTGACACAGTATGAGTATATATATATTCTCGACTCCAAGGATCATGCATTTAAAGCTGTAGCAAGGATTAAGACATGTTTAAGTTCATTAAGCGGTAAGCAACCTAGACTCTAGGTGTAAGCAACTAACTTAACCAACCACCAACTCAAACCCTGCCAACCAACTGACCATAACAGATATGTAAACAACAAGTGTATAAAAGTAAACCAATACCACCAAATCACCGACCACAAACCGACCAAACCACCCAATCCAACCATGCCACAACCCACATCGAAACTCTACGACCAAAATATGGTCGCTCGGTGGAGATAAGCAATAGCGATGCTCATGACCGAGAGCGCGGCAGTTCGAACTGATTATACACCCTGCAGGGGGATACTCCTGGACCCACACGACACAGGGACCATACGGCTTGTGCCACCCGCTAAGATGCGCACAAGGGGGTACCCGTGACAACCTTTCCCAACCAGGCCCAACCATGTGGATCAACCATAGCTCGGCGAGACGGTATTAGAACTACTCCTCGAGCAAACTAATACCGCTAAAAGCCCGGACTCAAACCGGACTCACACCGTCTATGACGAGGCCCACATGACCACGTCTGCGAAGGTAATCGGCTCGCCTACCATTATATCAGCATGTGGTGAGTAAGGTATGTGCTAAAGCCGACTACACCGATGATCGGTGCTTAACCGGTGCAAGCGGTCTACGGTGTCCGGGTTCCCTCCCCGAACTGCCTGAGGACTCCTCGTGAGCAGATGACACCCCTAACACCGCCCACACCTCGTCTCAACTCACCACTCACCAAACCGACTCATCATCAATACAACCATAAGTGTGAACAAGTAATAAGTCCTAGGCTCGCGACAACGGTGGACGCCGTCGTCGACTTCTACCGGAAAGCCTAAGTACCACTAAGCATAGCGAACTAAAATTAGACCGCGACGACACCACTAGGCTCCAATGGAATAACTCATGACACGTGACCGAAATGGAAGAATGCATAGGCATAGGTTCTACCCAACTCGGAACCTGACACATGCAATGTATACATAAGCGTAGATAACATATTAGATTTTCAAGTAGACATGGTGCAATATGATAGATGCTTGCCTTGCTGCCCTAGCTGCTGCTCACAGTTACCCGAGCCAAGATCACCACTGTGGGAACCTCCGGGGACAGCCTCGTTCGCCAGTTCGAAGTTCCCTAAAAGAATCACGCGTGCAATGTAATGAACATGAATGACATGCAATGAAAGATGCTTTACTGCAAGACAACAGTGGAGATGCAATGCACTTATGCCATGAGTTAAAAGCCTTAGGGATTTCCTTATTTGAATTATTGTTTAACATTTGACAACTTCCTAGATTGATTAAGCTTACTCTAAGGTTAAATCCAAAAGAAAGTTAACTATACTTAACAAGAGGGCAACTCTTTTGAGTAAACAAGGAACCCACTAACAGGATTTACACAACTCAATTTATGGACTAACCAATTATGAAATGTTTAAAGATTGAAACCATTTTAACAACTTATTAATCCTCAGTAAGCATTTCATAAACCCTAGTATTATTAATAAACATGGCATAATTTAACAAGATTAACAGAATTTGGTTTGCAAATTTTGGACTCATCAAAAATTGTTTATGAATTATTGAAGATTAAACACACTCATTAATTGAATAAAAGTAATTATACCTTTCACAATACCTAGTATTTTTCATGTGTAGAGTATGACAATACAAGGCCAACAAAATTAGATTCATCAATTTTGGAAATACCAAACTTTAAGTATGAATTATCAAAGCCTAGACATAAACCATTAACTCAATAATTCACAGCACACATTTCATGGCCACTAGCATTTTTAATGGACAGATCATGATACAACAAAACCAACAAAATTGGTTTTAGGAATTTTGGAGCTCTACACAATTTCCTATGCATTTTTCAAGTTTTCAGCCGATTTAACATTGAACAAATATTCTAATTCGCATTTTCGATTTTCTCTAATATTCAAATGGGCCCACGCCTTTTTCTACCGACACCGGCCCAGCCCCAGCTACTGACCGGTGGGGCCGGCTCCCTTGACCGAAGTCAAAATCGGCCACTGCAGCTGCGCGCGCGCCACTGGAGGACGGCCGGCGGCTCTTGCGGTGGCTGCCGGCGGCGAGCGGCAGCCTGCACGGCTTGGCCGAGGGCAAAAACGGCATTAGCGCGAGCACGCGATCACAGTGGGGGCACACGTCGACGCCGGCGACGGCCGGAGCACGGCGAGCGGCGGCGAGGGCAAAACTAGCACGGCGGCGGCACGGCTTTGACACGCCGACGGCGAACGGCGACGCAATAAGCCCGGCCGAGCACACCAATACGTTCTATGTGAGCGCGTAGAGCTAACGGCTCGCTTCCCGACCGACGAGCTCGATGGCGGCCCGACCGGCGGCGTGCGTGGGGAGGCGGCGGCGATTCAACCACCGCGGAACACCGCGCCGGCGACGGGACAGAGAGAAAACGGCGCGCGCATAAGGTGTACAGGAGCACGGGGAAGCTCACCGTGCAGTCGGTTGGGCCGGAGAAGCGAGGGCACGGCGGGTCGACGAAGGGCGGCGGAGTTCGGCTGCCGCCGTTGGGGAAGAAGGCGTGGATGGCTCCAATCCTTGCGGGAAACAGCCGGGGAAGGAGGGGACACGGCGGAGGAGCTCGGGGCACTCTTCCCTGCGGCTCTACTGGGCTCGGGCTCGAGGGAGCTTGCCGGTGGCGCGTCGGCTTGGCCAGCGGCGCGGCGCAATGCAGCTCGGCGCTGTGGTGCTCTGGGCGACACGAAGAGCAAGCGAGGGAGAGAGAGATATAAGGCAGAGGCGAAGGAGGAGATAAGGCCTGGGCCGATCTTTTGGCCGGCAACGTGGAGCTGGCCACCGAAGTCAAGATTTGCGGCGCCGCCTTGCTCTGTGAGAGCGGGAGAAGGGGAAGCAGAGGCTGCCTGAGCGAAGGGGATGACAGGTGGGGCCGATGAACAGTGACCGCCAGGCAAAAATATCTTCACTACTTTGGTTATCAAGGTGGAGGCCTTACTGTGGTCTAAAAATTGTGGGACAAATTTTGTTGGCTTCTATAAATCATGAACAATCCATTTTACCTTGTTTGACCCAAAAAGCTTGCACCAAATTCAAATGAAAATTCTCCAAAGAGGCAAGCTTTTCTAACTTGTGTTAATTTTTATGCCTCCAAAGTAATTCCCAAAAATTTTGGAAAATTCATTTATATTCCCCACATGCCATGTACTAATTTCTAAAATTGTTTCCAACCCTATGTTGTATAGCAATATTGTGAGTTGCTTAACAACACATCAACTAATATTGATTCTTACAATTTGTTTAATTAAAAATTGCATGCCTAAAATTGCTCAAAACCATTAAACAATGATGTTAATGATACTCATGATGCTTAATTATCTAATTAAGGATTTTGGGCTGTGACAAATAACAACCTTAGCCTAGATAAAAGAGAATGCAACTACGTGATTTAAACTAGGACAAGACAACTAAACAAACAAGATAGCTAAGAGAGAGAACGGTAAAGAGAAAGACTTGCAAGAACCAAGATACTCAAAGTAAAATGCGGGAATGTAAATAGTTGGAGAAGAGAACACCAATTTTTTCCCGAGGTTTCGAGAAGTTGGCACTTCCCCCTAGTCCTCGTTGGAGCATCGACCAAGGATGTAGCTCCCCCTTGAGTCACCAAGACTCAAGTGCTCCCTCTTGATTGCCCCTTCTCCATCTCCGGATTGGCGGGCATCAAACCAAATACATCATCTCTTCCCGGGGCTCCCACAAGTCCTCCAAGAGCTCACCGAGAGCACCTTCGATCACCAAGACCGTCTAGGTGTTGTCAACCACCAAGAGTAACAAGCTTCAAGCTTCACTTGACAAAGACAAAGCCTAGACAACAGCGAGATGCACACTTGTTACTCTCCAAGCACTAAAGATGTCCATAATCTTCAACTAAGAACTTGAAATTAAACACAAGTGCTCTCTCTTGCTTCTAAATGACACACCAAGTGTATGAGCTGCTACAGGGTCGCAAGAGCCATTTATGAGACCAAAAATGAGTGGGTATTTATAGGCTAAGGGTCAAGAATTAGCCGTTGCCTAACAACTCAGAATTTTTCTTAACGCCGGAAGGTCCGGTGTGAATAACTCTCTCCACATCGGAATATCCTGTGCTAATACCCCTGACAGAATAGCCGTTAACTGTTCCATTAGCCGTTAAAGCTCCGGCGTTTCATCCGGACTAACGCCGGATCATCCGGCGCATTGAAACCGGCCAGATGATAGTTTGCAACCTTTCTGTATAAAATCATCCGGCGTTTACTCTTCACTACGCCGGACCATCCGGCGTGTAGAATCAAGCCGAGACTGCACTGCAAAGATTGCTCCGGCGATCTCACCACTCTAACGCCGGACCATCCGGCGTAGACTTCAATATTTTTTCAACTCAGAACTCTTAGGAAATTGCTCCGGTGCTGACAACAATTTTGGCGCCGGACCATCCTGGATAAGCTAGAGAATTTTGCTGACCTCGACCAAAGTAAACTCCAGTGAGTACACTCTTCATACAGAGGATCATCCGGTGTGTTGAATATTCGCTGAATTCATCCAATTTAAACAATCTTGAGTTCTAACTTCTTGGACACTCAACCAAAAGCTTGTATGAGCTACCTAGCTCTAGAGATTCACAAGTGTGCATCAACTATGTCTAGACTCACCTAGGTCAAGCTACAACTCTTAATCCCCCTTTATAGTACGGTCAAAAGACTAAAAAGAAATAGAACCTATACTACTCTAAGTGTCCTTCATCTCCTTGTGACACTTAGAACTAGAAGATCCTTAATCTTCATGCACATGTCCTTTGATCGTCCATATAAGCGCTTAAAGGGCCAAGAGTATCAAAGCATCATTGTGAACTAAGTTTTTTTTCTTTTTCTTTGATACCGTTCAAAGCACATATGTTAGTCATAATGATACGGTTGTCATTAATCACCGAAACTCTTACCACTTACCTAGGGACCTAGATGCTACAGCCGCGAGTGGTGCCAGTCTGACCACCAGAGGCAAAACCTCTCTGAGTTGTCACGGTCCGACCGCGCATGGTGCCGGTCTGACCGCCAAAGTAGAAAGCTCTCTGAGTTGCCACGGTCTAACCGCGGAGGGAGTCGGTCTAACCGCTACGAAAGGATAAGTCTGATCGAGCCCTATCCTCTTCGATCCCCATCTCCATATTCGAGCATCCTCTCTCTCTCTCTCTCTCTCTCTCTCTCTCTCTCTCTCTCTCTCTCTCTCTCTCTCTCTCTCTCTCTCTCTCTCTCTCTCTCTCTCTCTTCACACAAAAGCCCTCACGGTGAGAAACTCAAGAACTCCAAATCCTTGGTCCCCGGTCTAACTGCAAGTTTCTCCGGTTCAACCTTGGGCTTCTCCTCCATGGCATCTCGGTATTCTTCCAAATCCCTCTCATTTTATCATGGATTTTAAGGGATTTTGGTGCCTAGGGTTGAGGATGGGGATTCATCTTTTGAGGCATGGATTTGAAGAGAACTTTGAGGAATTATATTGGTAGTATCTATTCTATGGTATTCTCATGATTTGGTTGGTTGAAATCACATAATGCTTCAAATCTCATCGATTTCTTCCAACAAGAAGGGGGCTGTTCTTGTGCTCATGGTCAGACCGTGAGATGTGCCTCGGTCTGACCGCCAGCAGAACACAAGGCCAATTATTCAGTGTTTTAGCTATTTCACTTTAATCTCTTTCATCTAATGCATTGTGACATGTTATATGTTCAAAGGAGGTGGAAGTGGCTTTGTGAAGAGGTGGAAGAAAGTGTTGTCCACTAAATCAAAAAGAAGACATGTAAGCTCAGATTCTAATGATGATGATCAGGGCTCAGACTGGATGCCTTCACAAGGTACATTCGGTGAGGAAGCATCATCCTTTGCTGGTAATTTTGGTGATGATGATTTGATTGATAATGCTAGTGATGAAGATCATGAATTCAATTTTCAAGCATACACTGGTCATAAGAAATCATGGACTGCATCAGCATACACTAGGGCCAGGAATGTGTATCAGTATGATTTAGATAATGATGCAACACTACCTCAATTTCATACTATGACACAACAAGATGTGTTCTTCGGGCACATTGTGAATAAGCCTATATTCCAACACAAATGGATTGATTGGGCATATATCTGAAATCAACCTAGCATGACTGAGTTAGCTAATATCTTTCAAGTGCTGGGTATTTATGAGTTTATGAATCTCAAATGTAATTGGGATGAAGGAGTCATTAGACAATTTTATGCAACTGTCGAAATATCTTATGAACATAGAAAAATTGAATGGATGACTGGGACAAGGAAGTATGAGGCTTCCTTTATAGATTTTGCCAATGCTCTCAGAATTCTTTTTAATGATGTCTTTGGATCTATAAATGTGCATGATGAAGAACATTTGGGTGAAAATGTGTGGAGCTCTTTCTATGAACCTGTAGGGGTTGTTCCTAGAGTTACTCTTGGAACAGTGACTGGTCTAAAAGTATTGCCTGCTGCTATTAACAAGATTGTACGAGCCACTTTTGCTCCTAAGAGTGGCAACAATGACGCTATTCGGGATGTCTATTGGAACATCATTCATCATGTTATGAATAGACGTCGAATTGATATTGTCAAGTATATTTTAAAAGAAATTGATTATATCACAGTGAGCATTCTACCCAATCTCTATTTTGCTCCATACATTATGTCTCTTGTGCTTATGAAGACAAATTTTCGACGATCATCTTGTGCTTGCAAACATTTGGGATATCAACCTTTCAAAGTGAACCCAAGTATCCTGCGCAGAGGTCTGGAAGGTCAGGGTGCAGCTCAGGGACAACACAATGATAAGCCTCAACATTATGTCCCTCCTCCAGCACAGGCACCTCCAGAGGCAGTACCTCCACAGTGGACACCTCCTGCAAGATGGTTTGACCCATATATGGCTACTATTCAGCAGCAATTTGCAGGGCTTCATCAGCAGTTTACAGATTTTCAGGCAAATCCTCCTTCCTCCTTCTTTCACCCAGTCATTCAAGCAAATCAGAGTGCTATTCCCTAGCTAGGGAAGACATTGCCGCTTAGAACCAAGAATTGACTGAGATGTTTACCAGTATATCTCTTGAGCAGCGGAATCTACAACGACAGTTTGACAGTTTCTCTAGTCGTTTTGACGCCTTCTCCCAGGACTTCTATGATATCTATCCAAGGCCTCCTCCACCTCCTCCACAGGATAACTAACTCTTTTTGGTATTTGATGCCAAAGGGGGAGAAGGAAAGATGCAGAAGTGTCATCTATGTATCGGGACTATGTGTTGCTATTGCACTATGTTTTGCATTACATCTTTATTTATCTGTGTTGCATGAATACTTTGTTTAAACTATGTTTAATATCATGTGTGATGAACTTTTAAACTATGTCTATGGTCATATGTTCTACGTTATTGGTCTTTGGTTATTTTGTGGAAGATTAATTTTTTGAAATGACCTTCATTGGACATATCTTGGTTATATTGGTTATATTCTATTCCTCGGATTCAAAACAGCAAGGTAAACTCCGCCAAAATTTCTTTTCAATCTATTTCATGTGCCATTTATTCTTTTTTTCTTATATACACATATGTAGGGGGAGCTTCTTATATGAGTTTTATTAGCATGCAATTTCCTTCAAAATTCTCTTCCTTGAAATTCTTGCTATAAAAACTCACCCTCGAGTCTTCTTGATAGCTTATGCTAAAAGTAGACTCAACAATCTATACACAACACTTCTTTGAATTATTGTCATCAATTACAAAAAAGGGGGAGATTGAAAGCATCTAGGCCCCTAAATTGTGTTTTGGTAATTAATGATAATATATCTTTGTGTGCTAACTTTGTTATTTGAGTTGTAAAAGGTTAGGCACGAAGATGTTGCGGAACTAGAATAATGCATGAATGGAAGGCACAAAAAGTGTAGCTCAAGGCAAAGGTATTTTCATAGGGCATTTTATTTTTGCCGGTCAAAGGTGTCTAGAGAAGAAAATAACCGGATTGATAGGATAAATGCCGTACTATAAAGAGGGGTTGGTGTATGTTTACTTGAGGTCTCTATAGTGCCAATTTGCTCAAACTTGCATTCATATAGAGATTGAAATTCTTAGCTTCTAAAGAACCCCATGATATGGCTGCTTCTGAGTCTTTTGTTCTTGGCGGTCTGACCGGCCTGAAGGTGGTCTGACCGCCGTATCTCAGTATGGCGATCTGACCGCCGTATCTCAGTATGGCGGTCTGATTGTGCCTCCGGTCGGTCTGACCGCTGTATAGAGTTGTCGGCCTTTCTTGATTGTCGGTCTGACCGGCCGTGTAGCTCGGTTTGTCTGTCCTGGCGCAGAAGGTTTTGGGCTGTGACGGTCTGACCAATCGGGTCCGCGGTCTGACCGTAGTGGTTCGCGGTCCGATCGTGAAGGTTTGCAGTCCGATCGCCACCCTGTGCCCGAAGTCAAAATAACCGTTGGGAAGTCGGCGGTCTAACTGGGAGTTTGCATGCAGTCAGACCGCCAAGGATGCGTGTGTGTCAGAACAGCTGTAACGGTCGAATTTAATGTAAAGGCTATAAATATGAGGATGGCTGGTCCTTGTGAGCTCTCTCTTGCACTCTAGTCATTCAATACACACACTTGGAGCTCTTGACTTTCTCCTCTCCCTCTCTTGATTTAGTGTTGCATCCTTGAGAGGTTTGAGAGCATTTAGTGCATAATTTCAAGAGTTTGAGCATTTGGGCACTAATGATTCTTCAAGCAAGCGACATCGGCTTTTTACTCTTGGAGGTTGTCGCCTCCTAGACGGCTTGGAGATTGTGACACCGTCGAGCTCTTCAAGAATATTGTGAAGAAGCCGCAGTGGTGGTTGTGAGAGGTTTGAGCACACCTTGCCGGAGTGGCAAAGTGAATCCCTAGTGAAATCGAGGTTTGAGTAGTTCTTGTCAATTCCGGCTTACGATCAAGTTGCTCGGTGAGAGAACTTTCTCCTTGGAGAATTGAATACTTGATAGAGAAGCGGATTGGAGCTTGAACTCACCTCAACGTGGATTAGGGGTGATCAGCAAATCACCGATACCACGGGAAAAATCCTTTGTGTTTCCTTGAGCATTTACTTTATTGTTGAGCTATTTATCTTTCATGCAATTTACATCAAGCAATTTATTTTCCTAGTCTTTAAGTTATTGGATATCACCCTTGCTTGCAAACCTTTGTCATAGCTTTTAGTT
Source organism: Phragmites australis (assembly GCF_958298935.1). Taxonomy (NCBI): domain Eukaryota; kingdom Viridiplantae; phylum Streptophyta; class Magnoliopsida; order Poales; family Poaceae; genus Phragmites; species Phragmites australis. The sequence continues at coordinate 30,469,550 of NC_084935.1, read as the reverse complement.
GTCCTATTTTATTGTTGTTAGTGTTCCTTAGTTTAATTTCGTAAGTTTTCTTGATCATGTGTCGATTAGTTTTAAAACTGCCTATTCACCCCTCCCCTCTAGTCGGTATCCTTGATCCTACAACCGGGCCGCCTCTCAACTTGCCATCGCCTTTCCGTCTTGACTTGGTTAACGTCATCTTCATCACCTTCTCTTCCCACCATGTTTTCTTGCACCCTCCATGTGAGCGATGCGGATCGCCCATGGCTCCACCTGGCCTAGCACGGTCCGTCAGCACCAAGCCTCCACTTGCCCTTCACTGCCTTGCCGTCGACCGCCATGTCGCATCCATACACCTACATATCATGAGCCAAGAAACATGTCTCTCCGCCATCCTCTGTTTTCACCCCTGGTTAGCCATAAACATAATCAAACGCAATTGACACATGCTATGCAAACTGAAGGCTCCAAATCAACAATTACATCAATCATTCATCATCAACAACACAATTCTCACTTGTGTTCTCAATCTCTTCCTTGATGAGTGCATTGACAACACTGAAACACAAAGATATTGATTTGAGAATTATAAAAGAAAAGAAATTCATCTAAGTGAAAAAAAGCCATCAAAAAGCAAACACAAGGTCACTTAAATGAGAAAAACAAGAAAAGCCGGAGAAAAGAAAAGAAGAACTTCTCGGTTCTCAAAGAAATGGGTAACGACTCAACACAATCGATAATTCATATAGCCCCCAAAGAAATGAGTAAAAAACTCAATGTGGCCATAAAAATTCAAATCTTACACAAAGCATCGGTTTCCAAGATAGAGCACAAATGAACTCAACCGTGCAAAAATGAGTACAAGCACAAACTCCCCCTCAATTTTTGAGTACATTGGCTCAATTGAATGCACACTCTCCCTTACTTGTGCATCTTCTTACTGTTTTCCCTTTTTTGGCCATCTCTCCCTTACTATGCAATCTCTCCCCTCTCTGCCTTTCTTCACTCTCCCCCTATTTTTGTAAACTCTTCCCCTTTTTGGCAATCCAAACATCAGCTCACAAGCAAGCATGCCATGAAATAGGGTGCATATGAGGTGAAAGCCTACAAAGCTTCTGTCGAATATCTAACTATGGGGTATATGCACATAAGAAGTATATCATACACAGACAGGGTATGTACAATACATATTAGGAAGCTTCATATATCACAGAACCGAATCAGCGGTACTTGGTATACCCGAAATCAAGGAAGTGCATATCAGGAAGGTTTAGATTGGTTACCCAACCCGAATTTCTTTTCTTTTATAATTCTCAAATCAATATCTTTGTGTTTTAGTGTTGTCAATGCACTCATCAAGGGAGAGATTGAGAACACAAGTGAGAATTGTGTTGTTGATGATGAATGATTGATGTAATTGTTGATTTGGAGCCTTCAGTTTGCATAGCATGTGTTAATTGCGTTTGATTATGTTTATGGCTAACCAGGGGTGAAAACAGAGGATGGCGGAGAGACATGTTTCTTGGCTCATGATATGTAGGTTTATGGATGCGACATGGCAATTGACGGCAAGGCGGTGAAGGGCAAGTGGAGGCTTGGTGCCGATGGACCGTGCTAGGCCAGGTGGAGCCATGGGTGATCCGCATCGCTCACATGGAGAGTGTAAGAAAACATGGTGGGAAGAGAAGGTGATGAAGATGACGTTAACCAAGTCAAGACGGAAAGGCGATGGCAAGTCAAGAGGCGGCCCGGTGGCAGGAGTGCAAAGGCTTGAAGGCGTCAAAGGTCATGGCAGAGGTCGGACACGGGTCGACATCGAGGAGTCGTACATGGAGAAGCATGCAAGACGGTTTTGCCAGTTTTTCCTCAAAACCGGGGGCGAAGTCAGAGGATGCGTGGCACCATCATGTAGCTTGCTTGGAGACGAAGCAGGGTGGTGAAGGCGCTGGGTCCGTCCAATGGACAACAAAATAATTGGAATATTTTGCCATTCGAAGATAATATCTATGTATTAGTCTTTACGGGCATATTGGGAATTGTCCATTTGCCTATATATATATAGGAGAGAGCTGGTGCAAAGAGAGCATCCAGAGAGAACAACTAGAGCACGTCAATACCTCTCCAGGACCTATTTTCATTTGGATATTTCTTATGCTTGGTTAGGATTTCAAGTTAGAGAGAAGTTAGGGTTCATACCTCTAAACTTAATCTCATCAAGAGTGGGAGGATGAAGGGTGGCTTTCAAGCCATGTATCTATGAATCTTACTAAGTTCATATTTCTATTCATCAGTTGCTTAGCAAACTTGTGATGCTTTTGATTTCCCTTCTGTTTATCTCTTATTTTTGAAGTTTTAGTTGATTTTTCACTCCTCGCTTTTGACAGCGATTTCAAGTGATTTCGTTGGGTCAAAAGGTTGCTAGGACTTATGTGAGAATATCTAGGGTGATCCCATATAATCTCCCTCACACGAGCACTTGAAGTCCTTTTTCTAAATATTTTTCTCTCCACTTGTTTTTGGTCAAATCCATAAAATAGATATTGAAATCTTGATCTCTTTGAGGAGATCTTTTGGATAAAGATTCACAGTGTTCATGAGAAGCTGTGGCTAAAATTTTGTTGGATTTGGACCACGTTTAATTGGATTTCTAGTTTGGATCTTGTGTTTTGAGCTGCAGTTTTTCAGTACTGCAACCAGTTCGTAACTTCTGGTTTCTATCTAGAATATCTGTGAACAGTGTTTATTTTGCAACCAGATCTTTTTTGAACCTTCCTGTTGGTCGGTGTACTGTGCATCTAGTCAGAGTTACTATTCATCAATACTGGTCAGAGTACTGTTCATCAGTACTGGTCGAAGTACTGTCCATCAATACTGGTCGGAATATTGTCCATCAGTACAGGTTAGAGTACTGTTCATCAGTACTGGTCGGAGTTATTGTTCATCCGATCGGAGAACTTTCGGTATTCACTGTGAGCGCACTTTCGTGTTATTTCCGCTGTGCATTATGTTGCTCTCAGTGGTGATTCGTTCTTGAGGTTCGTTGGCTACAAATTGGACATAGATCTGATTCTTGGTTAAGAATTTATTAAAGACTCATATTCACCTCCCTCTAGTCGTCGTTCTGGTCCTTCAGAAAGCTATTTGTGGGAATGGATTTCTTATTTCCTGAGTAAAGAAAGCTCTCTTAGTACCCGTTCTTGTAACATATGTTATATGCTACTAGTCATGCTATGAGTAGCTTGTTTTGGATAAAAATAAGTGATACCTCCTGCGTACGTGCTCCATGTGCTTGACATTTAGAGTGCTCTTAAGCTGAACATGAATTGCTTAGCAATTGTCTGAACTGGGGCATGTAGGATGGTTGGCGTTCATAGAAGGTTGAAAGACATTAGAATAGTTTTCTTCAGGGTATAACATAGAATTTTTTCTGTCCTAATGTAATTACACAGGACTAGACTCATATTCACAATTCCTTTTCTTTTGTCAACTGAAAGGTGCAAGTGGGACATCTGGAAGCCCTATATGTCGAAACAAACACTTTCAGATTGGCATCGCATATTTACTAGGCATTATGGGCCCTTATTCATGTGTGCAGTGCTCCCTTGGCTATTGATGCTGCATCCATGTACGGTTTTCTTTTTATTCGACTCCCATGCAAAAGATAGTTATATAACGAAACTTTACGACACTTGAATGAATGCAAGCAAAGGTATCCCCAATTGATTTTGACTATCTTGGATACTTCTTCGTACGGTATGGTGAATACAAGAAATAGAGAGTCCCCTGCTTCTCCTTGGCGCAAAGCTTCCTTTCTAAGTTGAGAAATGTCTAGAGCCCAGAGAAGCTGCCCACAATCCAATGCTGTCGTCCGCTTATACACGGCGGGTACGGGTGATCATTAGTTGTTGTACTCGGAAAGTCTTTTATGGTGGTGGTAGTAGCAGTTGTGGTTGTTGTATCAGATGTTAGATTCTTTATGTTCTGTTTTTCCCTACAGGACGCACGTATCCTCGCCTGTTAGGAAGTCGTACGACTGATCCTCGGGTACACATGGCTACAACACCCAGTTATTGGAAATTATGAATCACCGAACACGTATGTTGTTGACATCCAAAGGCAAAAGAACGAGGATGAAATCCACCGCCCACTGCACTGTCATGTCGAGGTTGCCGCCGGTGTCGGCGTCGGTGCGAAAGGGAGTGCCACCAGTTGGCGAGGAGGTACGCAGAAGTACCATGCCTTCGCGGCTCATCGATCCTGACGGCCCGCCAATGATATCCTTGTTCTTCGTTCTTCACCAACAAACGTATACAAGGAACACGAGTACGTACGTGACTTTGGGCCAGCCACTGGAGTAATGGATCATCGTCCCAAACTTGATCACTTGAGCACTAGCGGCTAGGTTTCCAACAACCAAAGCAAGGCCGGTGGGAATTACTTAGATGCACATGCACATACTTTGCATGCCTAGGATGTGCAGTCAAATGTACCGTAATACCCTCCAACAGATGCTACTCCAAATTGCCATTGTGAAGAACGGGCACACAACACAATGCACAATATAACAAAGTCATGGCACACAACACACATAACATTGGGTTCTGTTCGGGAGAGAGAGGAGCGGGATGCGGCGTCGAGCGAGCGAGTTAAGTGAATATGACCGGAGGGTAGCTCAGTCTTTTCACGTGGGTGTAGATGGGAAAAGAAAAGGAAGAGGATTAAAATCTCTCCTACTTAAAGCGTTTGCTATTTTTCTTCCGTCGTGCGTAGTCTGCCCTCCCCTCCCGTGTGGGTCCCGCAGCCTCCCACGTCCCACGCCCTCTACCTTGGAGTAGATCATCTAGAGAGTGGCAATTTGGTGAAGTCTGTTCTTCACAATAGCAAAAACTTAATTTTCTCCCTTCTGTTTAAGGAAATATGACACAACAAAACAGTGAATGTTAGAATAAAGTTGTAAAAAAGCACAAAAATGGAGGAGGAGTTGGCGAAATCTAGAGCAATGACTCACCACATATTTCAGTTGGCAAAGGATAACCACAAGAGTGTAAGTCCTCATGTACCATATCGACAAATTCTAGGGCAACAAGGTGAAGCGATAATGACTAAATCAGTACTGATCATATATTATACCAGGATCTTAAGAACCATTAGAAATGGATTAGAAAGGTATCAATAGAAAACTAGCAAAGCACATCCGTGGATCTCACCATTTCCCCACCTAAAATGAAAACCATGAGTGACGAGGCATTTGCATGATAGAAAACAATTGCAAACAAGCTCTATGTACTTCATTCTCATAAAGCATATCCTCGAGCATAATTGAGAACATCTACACATGCACCCAAAATCTACACCACTGGGTATGCATATGTGCTCTTCCATTTTCTGCCAAGCACCTGGGGGAAGCTTACGGGCAGGGGAAGATAGAGCCTAGCCTAGAATGAAAGTTTTCCCTCCCCTCGGTAGAAAAAAAGAAGAAAGCACACGAGGATCGGTAGAAAAAAGAAGAAAAGTACACGAGGCTGAATGAATTTTCAGTTTCTCACTTCCAGAATACGCACGAGAGTTACGTATCTTTTTATCAAGTAGGAAAAAAGTTCACAGACCCTTACAACACAATTGTTGGATACCATCTTCAAACCATTTCTACGTCCTGTACGTGACCTCATGCAGCAATCCACGATATGTTTTGCATGTCCCTTGCTCAGACTAGACGACCTCAGTTTTAAATTGTACCGAAAATACAAGTAACAGTTTTGCACCGAAAATACAAGTAACAGTTTTTTCCATGTAAAATCCGATCAGTTTGGAGAACACACGAATATAAATAAAGATGGACAGACAGGGGAGCCCATACATATCTCAAAGCTTGCATTTTAACCCTGGGTGAATGTGCCAAGGAAATGTGCTTGAAGTTACACAAACTGAACTAAGGTCAATACTTGCTAGACTTGGAGCACAAGTACATAATAATATTTATTAATCATCACATTGCAGATTCTAAAGCCACATAATCAGAGCACCACCAGGGGCAGGCTCAGCGTTATAGGAGTGGGGGCACGCCCCCCTACTCATTTTTGTTGGTTTAGTAGACTGTAGATGTTTTTATTGTAGCTCCAGTGTTACTGTAGCTAGCAGCCCCTGCTCTATTTCTGGGCTGGGTCCGCCCTGAGCACCACCATAGGTAGAAGTGCCAGTTCCAACAAAGGGTCCGTAGGCTCATCGATTGTCGGGTTGAACCAATAGGGTTCGGGCACTGGCCATCTGACATTCAACAAATGATATTTCAGAAAAGACAAGAAAACAAATTCAGGTGAAACATTGCAACAAAATATTCCAGAAATGTGTTTGAAAGAATACCTGGTTGGCCTATCGGCAATATTTTCAGCAGCCATGATCCTATCAAACACACAAAACAATAGTATACACATCGGTCATAATCGACTTAGAATAGACAACCACACAAAGATAAGTGCTTAATGGGGTGAACTTGTAATCATCATAAACCTTGTGAGGATTCCAATGACCTTTTTTTGGTGGGTATGCAAGTTCAAATAGGATAATGGGTGAAGTGAGGGTGGTGAAAGAACCATAGGCTAGTATAAGCAACTGTACTTTACACCCTCAGTAGGCTAAAGCTTGAAGCTCAATTTGAGCCCCGGATTTACTCCCTCTGATTGCAAATGTAGGTCGTTTTAGCATCCTCAACTATTCTCTAAATATAAGTCATTCTTGAACTTCTATGTATTTTTTTCTCTTTTATTCCTGTCTTGCACTTGTTTAATAAATGCTACCAATCTCACAAATGAATGAGTTATCTTTTCCAATACAGAATAAATGAAGGGTAATAGGGTCATTTGATCTATTTTCTTAATCCTTGTGGACAAATCTAAAATGACTTATATTTATAATCGGAGGGAGTATAAGATAAGCTCTACAATCTTTATCAGCTTCAACTTAATAGCTGACAAGCCTATAGCTAGAGTTAAGGACAAGCAACAAGCTGTCATGAAAATCAGTGCATACATATTGTGGTATCTCCAAACAAGGTGATCCGTATATATTGTTGAAATGGTTTGAGAAAAAAAGTGCAAACCCAAGTAAAAAGCTTGCATGTGAGTTAGCAAAGCCTAGCAAAGAGCTTGCACGTGATTTTCACATTAAAATTGGTGCGAAGATCCAAGATAGACTGGTAATCAAAACTGACCCCAACCTCTGCAGATGTAATTCCAGGTTGCAACAGTCCAAGTTTCAAAAAGAAAAGGCTATTATCTTCATGGAGCAGATTAAATAGAACATTGTGCCAATGACTGAACTTGCTTCAACAATTTTCTTAAAATATTCGAAATCTCAGGCAAGCAACTGACACTGGACCTTGAATATTTATGAACATAATAAGCAATTGCATGAGTCCTAAATAAAGCACTTGCATGTTGTAAAAAGTATATATAGACATTGAAGGACATACCCTCTCGTCTCAAAATGCCTGAGGCATTCAAGAATTACATTTCTAGGCAGGAATGGAGTTTCTCCCTTGTCATAAAAGTTCATGCCGATGAAGTTACCATTGAAATCAACAACGGGCCCTCCAATCCCAACCTAGCACAAAATAAAGTGACCGTGAAAAAGGGCAGCACTGCAAACGATGTCCTCGTAATGCCTAGCAGATGTAGTTCAGTCTGCAGTGACAGATTAAGTGCTACCCCGGTGCAGCTATTTATATCCATCACGTAAAAAGTAAGGGAAATGAGCAGTGTACCTTAGTGATTTTACAGGTGGACATCATAAGCTTGTCGCAAAAATTGCTCTCTTTGCCAGTAACTATTCCACAAGTGGCTGTTAATCTGCCACTACTGAAAATACGCCCTACAGCCACCACCTTACGACCAGTCTCAATTTGCATTGGATGATAGAGATTTGCTGCACGAAAATCAGGGAAGACCAAGGTGTTGACGACAGCAATATTATAATATAAATTACAGTACTGCAGCGTCCCTTTGACACATTGTCCATCTGGAAGGTGCACTTCAATCTGAAAACATAATAGTTAAACCAGTATCATAAACGAACATGCAGAGTAGTACAGAATGAATAGCAAACCCACCTGCAAGTTATCAACAATTTTGTTTTCATCATCAAAAGACCTGACCAAACTTGCTGACGTTAGAACGCTTGTACGTCGATCATACTCTATAAGTGTGCCTGAGCATGCAAACCACCTTGTTTTTCCTATACAGAACATATTTCAGGTCATTATTTCAGTAATGACCAAGTACAATGACGAAGCCCAATGATCAAATTTACAGTATAGTCACCGTCAAATGAAGCAAGGGAGACAACGCTCCGAGACAAAGTTGAAGCAAGTTCCACACTGAGTTCATTCACGAAATCTCCTTTAGAGCCATCCAATTTGCAGAATTTCTCTTCAAAAGAATTATTAATGTCCATGCCAGCTGGTTGAAGAAACATGGAACACCACACAGTGAGAGTTAGCATAGCTGGCAAAAGAGGGAAAACGGGGAGAGTTGGCAAAATCGAAAGCGACGACTCACCGCAGATAGTAGTTGGCAAGGGAAAACCATTGGAGCGTAGACGATCATGCATCTGATCAACAAATTCTACGGCAAAAGGTCAAGCGATTAGCACTTAATTTCTGACCGTATTTCAGTATCAGGATGTCAAGTACCATTAAAAAAGCTAATGTCCCTCCACACTGGTAGAAATTATGCACAACTGTAATCAGTACGTAACACTAGAATATGGCATCAGCTTACATATAATTCATGATTTCAATATTTATCAGCCATAAAAGATTACCTTTTGAAAAGAAGCCACAAGATGGGGAAGCATCCACAGTCCTATTTGCGCATCTCATCATTTTCCTGCCTATAATAGAAAAGATGAGTGAAAGGGAATATCATAACTGAAAACAATGAACGAAAACAAGCTCTGTGTTGGAGATTCCCATGTAGTATACCCAAAAATATGGACATTATGCCCCTAGGGGTTCATGCACTCTGATCACTTCCTAACCATTGAGGAAGCATTAAGATAAATGATACTACATGTTTTTAGTTAAAAATCAAATTTAAAATGGTGTAGCATGCATCCCAATGCATAGTCAATGGGGTCAGTGTGGGGAGCATGTGCTGCCAGTGCCAGGGGAACATCTGCTTTTCTCAAACAAGGTGAACTGCTTAGCAATGAGACCACTGACTACTTGTACAACTGTAAAACCATCCTTGCGCTACAGCGAGGACCCTAATACAACAATCATTAACAATAAACAGTATGACATAATTTCTTAATGAAGAGGTTTATTTTAACTTCTTACTTGTGTAGTCACCTCCTTTATTTTCATCCCTGCAGTAGAACATAGCAAATTTGTTATAATAGATGCAGAGAAGTGCTTATCCAAAAGTCAGGAGCCACATGGCCATAATTATTCCATAGAGAAGAGTCTAGGGATCTCATGAATGAAAGTATGTTCATACTAGTTCGAACTAAAGTTATTTTATTCAGATCAATATATCAGCTTCAACGTTGAAACAAGAGTTCTAACCAACTGCTGGACAACAATGGGGGTACATGCTGACAGAATAGGTAGCAAATTTCCAGGTAATACAAGTGCTTATTGGGTCAAAGGGGTAGCAAACCAAATTCATATCAAGGAACAAACATACACCAAAATGCAAAGCAACTACAAATGACCGAAAGAAAAATACAGAACGGCCATACATCCCACACAGCAAAAAAACTACAAATGCCAAAATTGTATGTCCTGTTATTTAGTTTCGTATATACCTTAACAAGTCTATAACATATGAGCACAGAATTCAATTCATCTAAATGTTGAAGTTCTCTCTTTCTCATATTACAGGCATATGGTGAAATAGAACATCACGAAAAGACAGCCTCAACTTGAACCTGCAATTGAATTAATAGCCTTCTTTATATACTCACTGCTGTAGACATGTAGCCTCAATTAATGGAACTAATGAGACAAGTCTGCCACATTACTGGGCAGCAAACTAATGAGTTTACAAGCATGCATAGATAAGTTAGTGGAGAAGTTGTTGCACATAAATACTGGAAGACATACCCAAATATCCCAAAACGCTTCAAGCATTTGAGAATTATACTCCTTGGAAGGAATGGTGTTTCTTCCTCACCATAAAAGTTCATGCCATGAAAGTACCCATCGACATCTATAAGGGGCCCTCCAATCCCAGCCTAGCAAATAAATAAATAAAGTGACAGTTAACAACTGTTGCACTGGAAGACAAACTATTGTTAATGCCTTGCAGAAGAAATTAAGTAAATGCAGTGACAGATTAAGCCACTCGTATCCTGATGCATCTATTTATTTCCATCATGTAGAAGTAAAAAAAAATGTACCTTACTGATTTTACATGTGGAGACTGCGGCCTCCTCCTGATCATATATGCTTATTGTGTCCTTCACTAACCCACTTGTGGCCATCAATTTTCTGGAGTTGAAAACACGACCTACAGCTAGTACCTTGCTACATGACTCAAGTTGCACTTGATGGTCAAGATGTGCCACAGGAAGACGGCGGGTATGGATGTTGACAAGAAGAAGGTTGTGATCCAAATCATAGTCTCCCAACCACCCGTTGGTATACTGTCGGTACTCGTAGCGCACTCTAATCTGTAATGATAGTCAGACATAACCAGTATCATAAATGAATGAACAAGTAAAAGGAGTAGAGCATGATTAGCAGCACCAACCATCAAGTCATCTTCAATCCTGCCATGAGAAGATCTCACTAAACTTGCCGAAGTCAGCAAAGTTGTGATGGGTGGGTCAGATCGTATAACTATGCCTGAGCATGCACATAGCATCGCATTTCCTATGCATGATCATAATTTCCAGTATTCATTAATGATGATCAAATAAAATATGGAAACTAATGATCACATAACAATGTATTCACCCTTAAATGAAGCAATGGAGAAAACAGTTCGAGACAACTTTGCAGCAATTCCTTTGCTGAGTTCACCCCAGACACCTTGACCAGAATCACTTGAATCGCCAAATTGCTCTTCAAAAGTATCAATCAGATCCCTGTGCACTGATGAAAGAAACATGATACACAACAATTTTGAGTGCAATACAATGAAGTAGTGAAAAAACTGAATTCATGTGAAGAAAGAATAATTGACACAATGGAAAGCAATGACTTAATCATGATTTTTATTGCAATAGTTGTTTGCTTCTTACTTTCACTACTCTCTCCTCCGCAAACATCTTCTTGCTTATATTTCAGCATCTTTCCAACCTGCAGCAATAAGCAAATACAGTGTCATAACCAGTAGGTCAAAGGATTTTTTTTTTCTGGAATACGCAGGAGAGCTGCGTATCGTTGAAGTAGGTCAAAGGATATAAAGAATGCTATACAACCAATCAGAAGGCAGTTACACAAACACAAGGTTCATTTCAAGCCTGGCTGTTCTTCAACCTGTAATAGCTATTTTCTCTTTCTGCTCTCAATTGTATTAACAAATAGTGTGTATTGTCCAGAATCTGACCCAAAAATGGAGGGGGCTGGTTTTTCGTTGTCCGTTTGATTTTCCCCCCTGGAAATTCCCAGGTGATATAGCATTCACTATGTGCCCAAGCTGGAAGTACAACACAAACCCAGGTAGGTGGGGTAGTTGTATAGTTTCCCCACCACCAGGGCACAGGCCGTGATTCAAACCAACCTGGCAGCTCAGATTCTCACTGTATTCGCCAAATATATCATATATGGTTTCAATGAGGATATACTGCAAGTAGTTTGCCACTGCTAATTTGAAGCTTCGAAAAACTAAGGATATGCAGAATAAGGAATCAGGGAGCTTTAAGGGCGAGGGGGGGGGGGGTGCAAGTTGAAAAGGCCATATTTACAACTAACTTATACCACTACGCGTATATCGTTGCAAAACAATAGTGAAGGTGTTCATAAGATTATATGGGTTCACGTCCAGTTCTATCAATATGCTCCCACGAACTCAAATTATCTTAATGCCTACTCACATAACCCTTCTGCAATTGCTTATATCTAACAGTAAGGTTTTCATAATTTGATTATTTTCACGCCCCTTCACACATACACATCCTTACACAAGTTGGCAGAACAATTAATAAGCTAGATAGCTATCACAATTCTCAACATGTGGAGTGCGTCCAATAGTCCTACACAACGCACATGTTTCGTGTACTCGTGCACATCGCGGAAAAAAGAACTTTCAAGTAAATAGGAAGTTATGCTACCAGGTGGCAATTCAAAACTAATTCAATTCTACAGTTAGGAAAACATACAGATATGGGAACAAATACAAGGGTAAACAATAGAAAGCACTATCCATACATGAAAGAATTTTGTCACTAGCCACGCAAGAAAGAATTTTTCATGCATGTGACAACTATCATCATTTGGAAACAACAAAACCCTAACAACAGAAATGTTTAGCCATTTCAAGCGATCTTACACAAAATAGGTCCCACAACAGATAGATGAAGAACAATTAGGCGGAACATCAAGATTCTCCTTCCAAGAAGTAAGGAACTTATGATTTAAATTAACCAAAGGATAGGACACATTGCACAGTATCTTCTTTTCATCCATAAATGAGTATAGAGTATAGACATGGCAAAAGTAACATTTTGTTCTCACAATCATGTGTCTCTGAGCCTCTAACAGGCTTCCATTGTAGTTGCCAATTCAAGCTTTACCTATATAGTTATTTACTAATGAAAGATGGCGTGCTTCTATTACTTTACTACATAATCTGCACATCAATTAAATGAAGATACAGTGAGCCGTGCAGATTAACTAACCTTAACATCGCCTAGAATTTTAAGCAGACTCTTTGGATCAGGACAACCTTCCAAGAAAGATTCTGTAATGGCCATATTGTGGAGGACCTGAAAACAGCAAAATTGGGACATCAGATGAAGGAAAAATTTATGATAGCACAACAATTTCTTCCCAAAGTGAAAGTAGAATAGCTACTGATTCAAACTGACTATTGTCCTATACGAAGATGATGGATAACTATCTCACCCATCATTCTAAAGAAACTGTTTTCCTTGCTGTTCTTAGGCAATTATGCTTCAAATTTGTAGCCAAACACAACCAGCTTAAACAGACCCTGGCATATGCTTCACCAAACATGCGACATAACTAATGAAAATCGTAAACACGGAAAGGCACATCTGAGCCCAATAGCATGCCCAAATCACCTGGCATTCATATTTTCAACACGCAACACGTTCAGAAAATACAAGTCACGCACACAAGTCACACAGGTGACATATGTAACGACAGTTCACGCAACAGATGCAAGCGCATATGCATACGCCAGCGAACTATCACAACCAGGGTGAACGCATCCACCCATTCACCACGTACATTTGCAGACCTAACACTACCCACACCAGAGCACAGCCATGCATGGAACTCAAACATGCACATCACCAAATTCCCACGCAAGAATTGCCAAGCACAGCTCTAACCACAGATGCATCTAGCAAGCAACTGAAACGTCCCCCAACCAAAGGCACTGCCGCTATCCCAGCCAAGAACACGGATTCAAGGTATGTGCAGTATACTTGTACAGCTAAAAGATTGACCCCGAAAGCTCCTAACCCTCCTCGCATCTCCAGAGTAAACAAGAGACCGAATCGTCCACCTTGGGATCGCCCTCGTTGAGCGGGAGCTGTGCGAGCACCTCGGCGCACTCGGCGTACCGGCGGCTCTGGAGCAGCACGGCGGCGTCCCTCGCCATCGCCGCAGTCGCCGAGAGCATCCCGTCCTCCACCGCGGGCGGCGGCGCCTCCTTCTCCGCCGGGCGCTCCATCCGCCGGATCTAGGGTGAACCGGACGCGCGGGGCGCGATGGGAGCGTTGGGCCGGATCACGCGCCGCCGCGGGGAATCCGAGCACCGGAGGCCGGGAGGCGGGCTAGGGTTTGGACGCGACGACCCGGGGCTGTGGAGGAGCGAACGGTGAAATGAACAGTTGCTATTTATGGTATCCCGAGTCACAAATCACTGTTTATAAAATACTATTTATGGGTTATTGTTTGTTGATTATTGTTCATAAAGCACTTCCATTGCTACTGTTCACGGGCAGTTATGCTCACTGTTGCTCTGTAACTTCAGAGGAGCCGGTTCTGGAAAGAGGGGGCTGCTATTGCTTTCCTAATTCGATGGTTTTAACGATTTTACTAATGATGGAGGATCAACTAGCTTAAGCGAGTTTTATTCCATCCTCTAATTTTACAGAGCGGAAATATTTGAAACATGAAATATTTGCAAAATAGATGATAATATAGTAAAGCATATTTGCTAGGTTAATCTCTACTCCTTTAAACCGCGACTTTCGTCGTGCGTCCCTACTTATATAAAACACCAGTTTCTTCCTCTGCCGATCTCCGCTGTAATCTAATAAAAAACTAAAAGAAAAACCAGTCTCCCACTGTCCCACTTAATACAAAACCAAAGAAAACCGTCTTTTCATCCTGCGCCCCACCCACCTCACCACCTGGCCGCCAGTTGCACATCCCTGATTGTCTCCTCCCACGACTCCGCTCCGTCATGCCAGTTCGCCGCTGTCGCTGCTCTGCCTCGCGCCGCCCGTACGTCACCGCCACCGCCCAAGGTCGGATCCGTCGTCGCCATCTCCTCCTTGACCCCTCCTCCCTGATGCCAGAGTCTAAAGAGGAGGAGGATAGAGGGAGAGAGAGAGAGAGAGAGGAAGAAAGTGGGCATCTTGGTGGATCTTGGCATCTCGCTGCCGCAGCTCACTACTGCTCCTGACAGTGTCCACTTGGTACGCTTGCTCCCCTCTCTAGCCTCTGCTATAAGATTGGATCTTTGATTCACTTTTCTCATGCTGCGATTATAACCGAGTTTTGTTGCTTCCTTGATGTGTGTTTTGCGCTTGGATGCTTCAGAGATCCATCTTTTGTCTCTCCGTGATTTGTCTTTGTTGGGAATGAGATTGGCGGAATGGTTTGCTGTGGACGGGTGGTTAGTGGGGTAAAGAACAGCCGGTGCGGATCATGTGATTTTAATCCCATCTGTTTTTTTGTTTGTTAGAATCAAGAATGCTTGGGTTGTGAGATTTGCTTGCAAAAGTGTCTCCTTTCTTGTGTTTAGCTGCATCACGGTGGCTCGAGTCGAGGTTCGTGTTTTCTGCGGAAATTTCGGTTTTGGGGATTTGCGTTTTGAGTTCTGTCGCTTTTCTGTTTGGAATCTTGTTGGGATTGCTTTCAGTTCTATTATTTATCGTTCAGATTGACAAAATTTTGATTCTTTTATACATTAGACGAATGAAGCTTTTTCTTTCTGGTAGTGCTTACTGTATATGCACAATTCTTTCTCATCATCCAATTACTGAAAACATTGTTTTTTCCCCTTAATTTCAGGTTAGTGCAGCGAGAGCTATCCATATATCTTCGTGCCATTTCAACTAATGGAAGACTTGTCACTGGGGTGTACTAACTCATAGGCATGGATTCGTAGAGCTGTATTGGTCATTGTTGCAGATAACTTGTTTAGTTGATCTTATTCACGCCATTTGTGTTTGTAATTGCATAGGTAAAAGCAATGACGAATTGGATGGAGCTTCCTGCAGTATGACTGTATGAGTTAATTTCGTTGATCCCACATTCTGAAAAGTGGGGAAGTTGAGAACTTTCACGATTTTGAAGATAAGATCTTGCATTTTTTGTACAGTTCTAAGTGTCCAAGAGCTGAGGTATTTAATGGCTCGAGTGGTCTTTGTTCCTGTTCGGCAACAATGGTGGTTTTGGTTCGTCATGACTCAAGGTAGTACTCATGATGGTGGATTAGCCATAATAGTCCCAAGAACTCCAAATGGCTCCAGGAAAATCTTAGCGGTGAGCTTTTCACTATCTTTTGATCGTGTTTACCAAAGAAAGTTTTTCTTGCTTTACTTCAAAGCCAAGCTTACAGCCTGTTGAACTCATATTTATGCATTGTTTGTGCCCTATCCATCATGATATTCTTATCATTGTTCTATTGAATGTATGCCGGTCAAATTAGCAATTCATTGCTATACACTTATTATTCAGTCTGGAATTGCATTTTTTAATCTCAGTGCTCAAGCTGTGCATGCTATTCAAATATGGCTCACAACAAAAGGACTGCATCTCTGATTAGTGTGGTTCATGAACTAATTGGGTCTTGTTTTGTGCAACAGACATGGACACGAAAGTTAAAGATGACAATTAAGAACTTGCTCAGTCTCATGAAGAAGTTTGGAGGTTGACTATGGAGATAAAAATGGCAAATGAAAAGTTGAATGAGCTCAAGCAGATCAAGGAGGACCTTGAGAAAACTGTTTGTGAGCTGAAGAAGGATGTTGAGAGCCTTACCAAACAAAATAACGCCTCTGACTACCCGCTCATCACCCAGGACGGTAAGCACATATGCGATCTACTCCGCCCTCCAATTTCGTGGTTGGATCGATCGCTCAAAGATGCGATCTCTGATACAATTTGTTTGGTGCTTTCATGGGTGCAAAGGAGCGATTTTTGCGCGCCGATTTGGGCGAAATCGATTCTCAGTTGGGGGGTCACTCACCGGAGGATAGCGGGATTGGGAATTTCAATCTTGGTGTAGTGGATAGCCGAGTGCAATCTTAGGTACTGTAGAGCACTATTGCTCTATGAAATGAAGTATCATTTTTAGCATCATGTATTAGTCTCTTGGTGTTGAAAGTAAAATCGATACCTTGTACGAGATTTAGAAACCGTTGCAATACACGGGCACTGTACTATTTTCATTTAAATAGATGAAAATAATAATAAACCATGTTACCTGATGCTACGCATCACCATCTTTTGGTTAGCATGTTTGCTTCATTTGAGAAATAAAATAAATATTAAATGTAAAATCTAAGAATCGTTACAACGCACGGACACCTTACTAGTAAAATATTAGAGCATGAGTTAGTGTAGAATTATAAATTATGTGTTTTATAGCAGTGTTTTAAAAAATGCTTAGCTTTAGTTGGATGGTGCTTGGCACTTAGGCGAGCTAGGCTTCCGCTAAGATGGTTGAGGCGGTAATTAGCACTGGTCAAGAGAGTGGCACCTAGAGTCTAGGCACCAACTAAGCAATCTAAACTATCTATTTTATAAACAGTGTTTGGTGGAATGATACCAGTGGTACAAAATAAATATATTCATCGTAGTTTGATTATAAAAAAATAATGTGCAGATTACTTATGCATCTAATGTTTAATTCGGCAAGCTTTGAGGTCCTCAAGGGTTTATCTATAATTTTTTCTCTTTCTAGGTCCTCTTTGCATGTAGGATAGGACAGCTCTTCCTTCTGTATCCTTTGTGTATGTATTTGTACTCGTCGATGTATGTTCTACTTACTGTTTAATACAGACGAGTACTAATTTCAATATATATATGACGTATTTTTTACTCCTAGAAGTACGTACTCCCACCTTATCAAGTATGAATAACGATGTGCATGCATGCACACCACTATCCGTGAGAACAGACGCTGATCCGTGTGAAGTGGACGTGGGAGGCTTGCTCAGCATACTCCCTCCGTTTCTCTCGAAGAGTCCGTTATTCCGTTCGCCTGGGCTGGTGTTACCTGCGTCGTCGACGGAAAAATTGTTCGTAGAGCGGCCGGCCGTGGAAGAATGGAGTATACGCCGGAATGCAACTAGGGAAAGACAAGGTGGATACTGCATCACTCGACGGCTGGTTGTGATGGAGAAGATCATGCAGAGGGTCTAAGGTATGTATATTCTGGTGTGCGCATTCGTTGGAAAATAGAACTTCAAATTCCAATTTTGATTTGAGGTATGTGTGTTCCAACGGATGCAGCATGGAGGTTGTGCCACAACGTAGAGCTGATGGTGGTCAAAACACGACTGAAGTGCAGCATTCGCTGAGCACATGTGGTGCAGTAATTCAAATCGATGCAGGTGATGGGAAAACTCTAGAGACACTGGACGAGAATACGCCACCAGCAACGGATGTACTAAATCGAGTGTACAGGAAAGACATCAGTCATCTTGGCATACGGTACGTGTACAGAGAAGCGCGTAGTCCTCCCAAGGTAGTATTAGAATTAATTCTGTAATTAGTGTGTTAGTGCATACTGATAACCATGGCTGCATACGCCTTTCTTAGTACTTGAGATTTATTTGTCTTTGACTTAGCAGCCTGATACTCTGTTTTGATCTAGCATAGTGATCCTCTGTTTTGTAATGTTCGAAGGCTGTTGTCATTGAATGATGACTGGACAGAGGGAGTACCTGAAGAAATATTGGATACGACTCAACCAATTGAGAGGTATGAGCATATGCTTGTAGCAGTATGTCAATCGTAGCATGTGCATGATCTGAGTAGTATTCGACCGAGATATTAAAAATGGGGAGAGTATTATGAATAGGGTGAAAAGTTAGTGAGCCAAAGGCTGAATTTCGTCTCTCTTATATTGTTTAGGGTTGTGCTAGAAGAGATTGATCAGAATGCTGAAGTACTAGAAAATTACTCCGATCCTGAGATTATGGTGCCGAGAGTGGGACAGGCTTTCAAAACAGATACTGATGCCTTCAATTTTTACAATATGTACTCTATTCGTATGGGATTTGGTATTCGTCATAACAAAAATCGAAAGAACGTGGCTGTAACACCCTACTTTACAACTAAGCATATTTATTCAAAAATAGAAAATTTTGGCTGTATTTCCTCTATAGGGACGGTATAACTGACCACAAAAAAGATCACAGGCAGACAATATATGATATAAACAACATATAGAAATTTTCACGACGCTACCAGCGTCTTACCACAACATATACAAAACAGCTTTTTCAAGCGCGAAACTTAATACAAAACGAATGACAGACTGCCAAAAGCATAGTTCTAAACACTGATTGAGTTATCGACATCATGATGAGGTAGTGCGTGTAAATACCAAATTCCATCCCCAAAATGCACGTCAACATTCTAAACATACCTGTAAAAGATTTAACAGGGGGGTGAGATGAGCTCAGCAAGTAACAGCTATGAATATAAACATATCTCACCCGGTTCAAGAGTATTTGGGAATTAATCATTCTTCTCACAACGTAAAAAAAACATATGGTTTTAAAGAGAATATCCTTTCAGAATATTTGTCAAGAAAGTAACGACAGACTCCAACCTGGTCTCCCACAAATAATGGTATTTAACTTCCAGAATTCTGTATTATTCAGATATCATATAAATGTATGAATGCCATGATGCAACTCCATTTGAGAGCTAGACGATGCCAACCTCTCATGCAACTCCATGTACCGGTACGAATCACGCACGATGGCAGTGATCGGCCTTTATCACCATATGAAGTGCATAAATGTATATGTATGCATGTGAATTGACGTTAATTCTTAATTTCCTTTTGATGATTCCTTTTTATGAGTATCACTACTACTAGTTCATGATATCAGCGATATAAACAAAAACAACGAAATGACATTGATTTAATTCATCAAATACGATATCATTCATCATATGAATAAATTGGAAAAATATCAGATATTTCAATTTTATCTGTGAAAGAAATAAGACATGAATATAAACATAGCATTGAATTACACCCCCACGTTACTTGCCTTTTACCAAAAGCGACGAAGAGATTTCGATTAGGTACGTCCGGAAGTATTACCACCTGCACAGGTATATTATTAGCACTAAAACACATTTAAAACACATAAAATATAAAGCGTCATTCCTACGCTTGAAAAACGTCGCATATACGCCTATATTTCGGAAAACCAAACAGAAAACCGTATCATATGAAATGATACACTATTTCCAATTCAGAGTCGAATTAAAGTTCTCACTAATTAGACTTTGCTCTGTTGAAAGAAATGAATGTTTCGACTCGGATGTCGTATCTTCGAATCAATAACGATTATCGAAACGAATCGGACTATTGATCACATGAAATGATACGATAGGAATTGATTAATTTAATCTAACCATAAACGTCTAGGAATTACTGAAGAATCACCTTCGGAGGATTGACGACGAATCCGACAAAAATACAAAAATTCCAACTTTTACCTTTTTCTTCCTTTTTCTTTTTCTTTTCTCTTTCTTCCCTTTTTCTTTTCTCTTTCTTTTTCTTCTCTCTCCTTTTCTCTTTTCTTTTCTTTTCCTTCTCTTCCTTTCCTGGTTTTCTTCCTCGCTGGTTCCTGCTTGCTTCTCACGGCGGCTGGCGCAGAGCAGCTCAGGCCGGCGGAGGCGGCACGGCGTGGTGGCGGGGAGCTCGGCCGGTGCACTGCGCGACGACGACGGCGAGGCAGCGGCTGCGCAGCGCAGCGCAGCGTGACGGCGGCGAGCAGGCGGTGGCGCTGGCGGGCCGGCGGATGGCAGCGCGGCAGCAGCGCGCAGCGCACGGCGACGCGAAGCTCTGGCGGCGACGGCTGGCGCAGGTGGACAGCAGCGCACAGCAGCGATGGGGAGAGAGAGAGAACTGGCGACAACACAAACTCTCTGGATGGGTCGGGGTGATGACCGATCCATCTGGAGCTTTATCTTTTTTTATTTTATTTTTTTAAAACAATCAACGGTCTAAATTTATTGGACTTTCTACGGGTCACAAAGTGCTCAGAATGGACATATGAATAGCAAAATGGGTTCGTCTCGACGAGATAAACGCAACCACAGTTTCCGATCGTCCATACGAGCAACGGATCAAAAGGTCAACTTTTGGTCAAAATCTTCTTTTTTTCTCTCTCAAATATTTGGTATTACAATGGCAGGAGAAAAAACAAAGCTGGAGATGTGCTGCACCCACCAGGTGAGATAGCACATACTCTTCTTTATTGGTTATTTTTAAAAGAGATGTACAAATGATGTACTGAATTTAAGATTGTATTTGTGATGCATCATGTAGGGGAACAATTCAAAGACAAAGAAACCTTTTGTGCGCCTGGGTTGCCCAACAATGGTCCGGGTGAATAGAAGTAATGGTGATGATGTGTGGATATTAACAAAATTTGTTACAGAGCACAACCATCCCATGAAAGGTAGAACTGGAGTGACTATGAACTACCAGTCGCACAACCGAATTGATGAGGGCACCAGAGGTATTGTTGCTGACATGGTGGATAGTGGGATCAAGTCAACCAACATGTATGGTCTGTTGGCAGGGTTGCATGGGGGTCCTTCGATGGTTCCATTTAATAGAAGGGCCATGGATAGGTTAGCATATGTGATTAAGCGAGATGAATGCAGCGACAATGTTCAGAAAACTCTTCCGGGAAAATGAGGCCAAGAGTAAGAACTTCTTTTATAGTGTTCAAGTCGACAAGGCATGCCGAGCGAAGAATATTTTCTGGGCGCATGCAGTATCTAGACTGAATTTTGAGTTGTTTGGAGATGTAGTGAAATTTGACACTACCTGCAGGACGAATAAGTATGAAATGCCATTTGCTCCTTTTGTTGGGGTGAATAATAATTATCAAAGCACGATATTTGGTGGTGCATTGCTCAGAGAGGAGACAATTAAATCATTCAAGTGGTTGTTTGGAACTTTTAAGAAGTGCATGAACGGGAAGGAGCCAAAGTCCATACTTACAGGTTACTCATGCTGTTTGTTGAATCCTTTTTTAAAATTTTGTATATATTATTTGTCAGTTCTGTGAAATAGTAGTACTTGCAGTGGTGTTTCTAAAATTTATTTGCTTGTGTTGACAGACAATTGCCAAGCCATGGAAGTTGCAATTGGAGAAGTGTTTCCCAATACTTTGCACCAGGTGTGCAAGTGGCATGTGCTGAAGAAAGCCAAAGAACGGGTAGGAAACATTTACAGCGGGAAGCGTTCACCGTTCAAAGAAGAGTTCCACAAAGTTTTGAACCAATCACGCACCGTTGAAGAGTTTGAATATGCATGGCGCGAATTGATGTCAAGATATGGTCTGCAGGAGAGTGTGTATATGAATCAGATATGGGATATTAAAGAAAAGTGGGCATTTGTGTACTTTGCAGAATATTTCTTTGCCGGAATGACTACTACTCAGAGAAGTGAGTCTGCAAATCATGTATTCAAGAAGTTTATAGGACCATCATGCTCCATGTTTGGGTTTGTGAAGGGCTATGAAAGATTCTTACAAGACAGGCTGCAGGTTGAGGACACCGAAGAGTTCCATACTGAAAATGTGAGTGATGTGGTATCCACCTTTTTTTATGAGCAGTACCATGTTTTTTACTCATATGTAATTGAACAATGCAGGAAAAGGTAGAGAACAAAACAAATTCGCCAATAGAAAAACATGTCGCAAGAATATATACAAGAGGTGTGTTTAACTTATTCAGTGAACAGCTTGTTGATAGTTTATCATTCAAGCTTGAGCCATCTGAAACTGAAAAGGTACACAAAGTTATTCACATGTGCAAGGATTCTACTAATTGGTGGCGGCGCCCTGAACATGAGGTATATGCCGATGTCGATCGAAAGGAATTCTCCTGTAACTGCAAAATGTTTGAGCAGAAGGGTATATTATGTTGTCACGTACTGAGGGTATGTATGCCATCCTTTTTGTCTACTATTCATAATCTTTGCTTAGTAATTACGTATTAAATAATTAACTGTTATCCCTTTATGATAGGTCATGTTTCAATATGGAATATCTGAGATACCAGATAGATATATCCTGAAAAGGTGGACCAAGAATGCAAGAGACTACATACCATCACATCTTCAGGGATACAAAGATGACGAGGATGCTACGGCATCTAGAACATACAGGCATTCTATGCTTAGCAGGTTATCAATGGAGCTTGCAAGACGGGGGAATAAGGATGTAGAAACATATAGGAAAACCATGGATGCGATGTCTCAACTATTAGATGATCTAAAGATTGGGGAATCTTCACAAGACGATGCCTCAGGTATGCAAGGCCCAAATAGATCAGGACAGCAAACGGCAAGGAGGTAAACACACTCAAAATAATAAGAACGATGTCGATGTCAACTTGACAGAAACAGATGAGGAATTGGAGCTTGAGGTAACTAGTGAAGAGGGTGTAGGGCATGGATTGGTGGCTCGAGAGGTGTTGCCTCCAGTAGCGAAGCATAAAAGAGGAAGGCCAAGGGTGAAAAGGATGAAGACAGGGGGCGAAGAGGCAAGCGTGCAATATGCACGTGACAAAAGAAAGGAAAGAAATATGAAGATGGATTTAGATGTTCCGGTAGTAGGATCATCTTCTGAGGGCACACAGAACTTAGAAGGAGACAACATACCGCCACGTCCAAGATACTGCCACACATGTGGCGAACGAGGTCATTATGCAAGCACGTGTGGAAAGGACTCGACATATAAGAGGAAGGACCATTTTAAGGGATAGAGTATATTTGTGATGTGTTCACTCTCTTGTTATAAAAAAATGATCATTTGTTTCATGTAATTTGATTTGTGTCGAGCTGTAATCGTAGTGTTGGGACGGTTTAATTTGCTTGTTTTGGGGTGCTGGTTAGTAAATTTTGATATTTTACAATACAGGATACGCAATACCATGTAGTGATTGCAGGGTAATTGACGCAATGGTTTTCCTGTGTTGGTTTTAGGAAAAGTTAAAATCGTCTCCGATTTTACAAGACAGAGTCTGATTACTCGCTATGATGATGTTTGTTGATCTCAGCTTGGGTGAGGTGTTAGTGTTGTTGTACCTCATCAGCTAGAATGCTGCTAGAACACTATCCTAACAATAGCTCCATGTTACACTCTGATCAAGTAAATGTTCAGGATTGCAAGGTCACTGTTGCTGAAGACATAACCTGGCTTGGTTTTTATCTTCTCTAGTATAGATACCCTTCTGCTCGTGGATGCCAGGCCAGCATTTTTGACTTGTCGAGTGAAGAAAACTGCTATTACTAGTTAGATCAGATCAGCTCTTGGGCGCCCCTGGTATCAGATCAGATCAAAGAAAACTGTTATTACTAGTATATACTGCTCCGTACCGTTGCATTGTTGAACCGTCAGATCAGAGAAGCCATTTCATTAACATCAATCAGCACATGACATCCAGCTAGGATAGGGGTTGCATGTTGCAAAGTACTACGTACTAAATTAGCTGTTTGAGTGGTCTTATTATCTCAAGAGAAGAGCATAGAGATTATGTGGTTATGAATCTCATCAGGAAACCATCCACCATCCATCTGGAGTATCAGTATTATTCAGAATGTAACCAAATTCGCTTGATAATAATGTGGACATAAAAGTGAGCAGGTAAGAGGTAGATTTCTGTAGTAATATGAAGGTTTGTTGCGATGGAGTTTATGTACCATCAAACACTGAAGAATAAACGTTGAAGGTAACGAAATCAGTAATCAACAACACAGTTTACAAAAACCAATGTGCAAGCTGCATTATAAATCCAAATTTGCATATATAGACAATCCATAGAAAAAATCAAAGCCTGCGTGACAATCTGTCCATGAAAATTGTGATTCAATGTCCAAACTGGTTGATGTAGGCACAATATCTAGGAAAATTTGGTAAAGCCTATATCTGTATTCGACTAAGCTGCTGGTGGACGAAATCCGGTAAAGTGGCCTCATTTCCCATGAAGGTTAGCAGCTGCATCATGAACTTCTTTCTTAACTCAACTGTGTCCTGCATGTTGCATTAGTAGATCAGAATTAGTAATGCAGTATATTGAGCGAGTTTTGCAGTATATTGATCCAAATTTGCTTGTGAACTGTGTCCTGCATGCTACCTCACTTATCGAGTTGATGAGCTGGTGATCGTTCCAGTTGGACATGTAGTTGAAGGCAAAGAACCCACAATCATCCCTGGAAGTGTATCACAATTATCATTATTTAATGGGTTTGTATGGATGTGCAAATAGATAGGTTAAACACTTACCAATTTTTCTGCTCTAGTAAATTCTCCAAGATCTCGTATTCCCAACTTATTATGTCTTCATCCCACCCCGGGAATGCTAATGCCAAGCACTGAGATAGACATTCTGATATTGTGATTCTTAACTTCTCATGCCTAGTTATTTGATTTTCACCTAGGGGGCCTTCGGAAAGAGAATCCAGTATAGCAAGCTTTTGATGCTCCATATCAAAAGCATACAGAACATAGTGGTTGAAGAGGTGAACCGGTAGTAATATCTAGATGTACATGAGTCAGTTAGAAGTATGTACAATATCAAGATATAAGCTTCGAAAAATAATTGAACTGAAACTCACCATGTGGCACTCTGAAACATCATATACTATTTCTGGCCCAATAAAGTGGGCAAGTTGATGTTCAGGGTTCCAGAAATCGTCATTAGCCACTGCAAACATCTGAAATGATGTAGGTAAGAAAATTGTTCTGAAACTAATAAGATTGTTCTTTAATAGAAGGGGGACGATCATACCCCAAAATCCTAGTTGATGTAGTGCCTCCAACCCAAGAATTTGGTGTTTTTAAACATGTCAACTTCAGTATTATATAGTTTTCGTACAACCAAATTCAAGCAGTTGGAGTCCATTTGGCCTCCTATTTTGAGTGTGTCCTGAAGATCCCGTAATTTTAGCGATATCTTAAATGGATGAGAGCTTTCTATCCAAATTTCACTGCAAATGACAGATGGCAACTCAATATGATATAAAAACAGTAGAAGAGTGAACAGTATGTAGAGTATGTACTCACTCCAATATAGACGTATCTGATATTGACATGATGTATGAGTATATAACATTGAACACGGCAGCATCGTGCCTCTCTGGTTGATAGCTTTTGGATATGAACGGTGACAACAGGTTCTTGTTGGGCCTTATGTTGCGCCTGGTTTTTTCTTTCAACATGTGTGACGGTGGGTTCTCGACGGTATACTTGCGTCTCTTCCGATCCTCGTCGGCATACTCATTGATCATAACAATGGCGCATTGAGTTGTCATATGCGTTGCAGTTGCTAGTGACAGTGACGCTGTTCCCTTGCTTGATGAGTGTCCTTCACTTATGCCCATACTTAATTTCAAGCAGAAAGCAAAATTAATTCATATGAAACGAAGTTTCAGTACCTGTATGATTGTTGGATTTCTTAGGAGTTTCGAATTCTTGTGATATTCCTAGGTCAAAAGAGGGGGGTTCGATGGCCGATGAAAAAGAAGAACTATCAGGAAGATGCACAGCAGGTGTGATGTCGATGTTTGAAGCTACACCTGCATGGAAAAATAGTATGCACATTTGTTTAAGAACACCCCTCCAAGGAAACGCTAATTACTTACCATGTTGGGAATAGAAGTCAGATTGAGGGCCTAAAAGTGAAAAATGGAAAAGCTTAGCAAGAACAAGTTAGTACTCATTAATGTGTCAGATTGACAAATGCCTTGCTTTTGCATAGGACTTCTAATTTCAGAAGACAACAGCAATGGGTAGAAAATGTTACTATCATACATACAAAAAATAGTAATGGGTGAAAAATAGTTGCATATTCATGGCAAAAGAATAATTAATTTATATACAATTAAGAATAATGCAGCATGCGTACTAGAATGTTCCTTCTGTCAATTAAAAAGCATATTTGCTAGATTAGAGCTGTATGAACATAGTTGAAGATTGAGCAATCAGTATGCATATTTGCTAGATTAGAACTTTAACACTGAAGATGCATATCTTTTTAGAAACACATTCAGCAACATAGATAAGTATATCGACAGCATCACAACTGATTACCACTGCTTTTCAACAGCAGATTCACTTGTAACAAAGGATTTACACCATTCTCATGTATTCTGCTACAATTCTATAAAACGTTCGACATCATAAACCATTCACAAATGTTATGTAACGAATGTAAGTATATCGATGAGGAGTATATGTAACAAATGTAAGTATATCGATAAGGAGTGATTCGAAAACTAGTATGTACTGTACACCGAAGAGAAGTATATCGAAAAGCAGTATGTACACTGAATAGGAGTGATTCGAAAAGAAATATGTACCCCAAAGAGAAGTATATCGAAAAGGAGTATGTACACCAAATAGGAGTGATTCAAAAAGCAGTATGTACACCGAAGAGAAGTATATCGAAAAGGAATATATAAGTACCTAGATGAGTACCTGGATGAGTGACGGAATTATTAGGAGTCTCTAATTCTTGAGATGGACCTAGGTCAGAATTGGGAGGATCGATGGCCATATATAGAGCAGCTCTAACAGGACGTTGCACAAGTGGTGTGGTGTCCTCGTTTGAACCATCACTTTGCCTTCTTGGGTAACCTGTTGTTTGGAAATAAGTATACGTAAGGATTGAGGGTATTTGAAACTCTTTTCACTTACCATAGTTAAGTATATTGTATCTGCAAAGAACATATCTGATCCCTCGCTACTTCCAGTACTCCAAGGCCCTATGCTAGATATGTTTTTTCTTCCTTCGGACAGTGGACCAGCAGGGGAATTAGCATGTTCTGGGCATGTACTGAGAATGTTGCGAACTGTTGATAAAACTGCTATCTTCAAAGATGACTTGACGATTTGCTCAAGCACTTGTGTTAAATCCTAAACTGTTTGGACATTGGCTGGGTTATCAAAAGGATTTATGAAGTCATGTATACCATCTATAATTGAATAGAACTTATTGTTTGCCACATCCACCATGTTGCTGATGCTTGTAACAGCCTGGTATGTAGACATGAAAGGTGGGGTCAGCTTGTTGTTGGAAAGTTGTAAACATGCTACAGATAAAAATGTTGCCAACATAGCACTCGAATGGAAATATAACTGCCAAGAGTATGTGTCACCTTGTGACCCACGACTGCAGATAGCTTCTTTGATTTAAAACAACTCATTAGGTATTCGTATACAAAGTCCATGGATGGTGAGCCTGTGCTTCCTAATTGTGTCGAGGAGGAGCCCAAAATGATTGATTGTGTTCTGACACTTCGATCATCCGGCCTTACAAAGCTTGGTGTGTCTGTCGGTGACACAGGAACCAGGGGTCCCCGAGTCCCGAGGCCAGATCAGCAGGTTGCCATGTGGCGCCCTCCCGCGGGGATCGTCTCCCCGAATCACGAGAAGACTAAGTCCCAGGAGAGGGTGCTCGGGGCCATGAACAGTGGTCCCCGAGTGCCCGAGTTCCCCGATGACCCGAGAAGTCCAAGTACCGGGAAGAGAGTGCTCGGGGCTGTGAACAGTGGCCCCCGAACACTCAAGTCCCCCGACAACCAGAAGAGCCGAGTGCCGGGAAGAGGGTGCTCGGGGCCGCGAGCAGCGGCCCCCGAGCACCCGAGTACCCCGAAGACCCAAAGGAAGTCAGTTCCGGGAAAGAGTGCTCGGGGTCGCGAGCAGTGGCCCCCGAGCACTCGGTTCCCCGAGGACCCGATCAGTCAGATTCCGGGAGAGAATGCTCGGGATCATGAACAGTGGCCCCCGAGCACTCGGTTCCCCGAGGACCAAGAGAGGGCATATCTGGGAGAGAGTACTCGGGGCTGTGAACAGTGACCCTCGAGCACTCGGTTCCCCGACGGCCTAAGAAGCCCATCTCCAGTGGCCCCCACAGAGGTCCAGCGGTGAGGTGTCGACCAGTGAAAGGCCCGGTGCCGCATTTAAGAGGGAGTGTGGCCTGTCACTTCCAACTGCTCCTACCACGCTCGATGTCAGTCCCTGCCACATTCTGGCAGGAGGACGTGGGGACATTTAATGCACGGGTCCCATCCCACGTCATCCGGCGCGCCTCGGGATAACATCGCGAAGCCCAAAGCGTCCCGCCTGCCGCCCTGCTGTGTCAGACCCGCTCTGACCGAACAGGCACGCCAGGCTGCTCGATGGCTGCCCGGTGGGCCCTCTACGCGGCGCCCATTGCAGGACGACATCATGACGATCAGACCGGACGGAGGCGCGTTTTCAACCCCCCCCCCGGTCACTTTGCGCAGCAGCCCATGATGGTTGCTTTCCATTTATGGCACCTTGGAACTCGAGCCCTCCCTTTCTGGGCACGCTACCGCCGGTGAGTATTTAAGGCGGGGCGGGCTCCCCGGAGAAAACAGGTAACGGAAGTTGGAGGAAAGGAAACCGAGGAAGAAGACAGAGGTCCAATACAAGCGCAGAAACTGAGATCACCGAAGAACAAGGAGCCCGAAGCTCTAGGATAGACAAATATTCTTGTAACCAGCAACATCTCTGAGAGACATTTTCAGTGCATTTATAGCACACAGGAGTAGGGTATTACGCTCACTGCGGCTCGAACCTGTCTAAAAACCTCCTGAGCATTTACTGCATTCTGCATCCGATCATCCCAGTCCACCTGCCATCGCATTTACGCCCATTTATTTCACCCGCAAAACAGATTCAGAATCATCCCCCCGGCCGAATCTCAAAGGGGGTCCCTCCGGATCCCTGCTCGAGGAGTTCACCCTCCGACAGCTGGCGCGCTAGGTAGGGGGTTGCATCCTTGAATTTGTTTTGTTTTCCTGCAGAAAAAATGGCAGGTGGCCGTCGTCTCCGATGCACCGGCTCCAGCTCTAGTGAAGAAATGGAGCCCCTCGCGCAGGAGGCCCCAGTCGCTACTGCTCCTCAGCTGCAGCCACGGTCCGCCCGCACGGTGCTCCCCTCTCACGGGGACCATGGCGCTGGGCCCAGCAGGGCCGCCGCCGCCGCTGCAAGCACACCGCCTAACCCTCAGCAAGCAGCAAAAACTCCTGTCGCTAGATCCACATCTGGACAGCGCAGGAGCTGCTGCGACGTCGGCTCACCTTCAGCGATGCCAGTCCTGGGAGCACGCTGCTTGCGGCGCAAGCTCTCCTCAGGCACCCGGAAGTCCAGACGGCGGGGGAAACCCCAGAAGGCCGCTGGCTCCAGGAGGTGGCCGCCTTGGTGGGCACGGCTCACCGTCAGGTGTTGGCCGAAAGCTCCCGGACTACCTCCCACCGCGGCGCAACCAAGACCGGTCCATCATCAGGTGGCAGCCGAACCGACCGGGGGGTCTCCAAGCGAGTGCCACCCCCCTGGCTACAACCGGAGCCCAGGACCTCCGCTTGCATCTCAATGAGCGGAGGGCCATGGAAGATGCGCGCGTCACCCTCGAGCGCCAGCAAGAGTCCTGGCATGAGGTCGAAGCTGAGGACCAGGCCTCCTCCATGCCGGCCCATGACCGCCGGGGTTCCCCGGCTAGCCCGCGTTCACCGCCCAAGGGCGCTGCCCGCGCAGCAGGGTACGGCACAGGCTGCCGCGCCTTCACCAGCGAGCTCCGCCGGGTCAAATGGCCCACCAAGTTCCGACCAGAACTACCGGAGAAGTACGATGGGTCCATCAACCCCATCGAGTTCCTCTAAATCTACACCACCGCTGTTCAAGCGACGGGCGGCAGTGAGAAGGTGATGGCCAATTATTTTCATGTAGCTTTGAGGGGCTCTGCCCGTTCTTGGCTTATGAACTTACCCCCAGGATCCATCGGCTCCTGGGATGACCTCTGCCACCAGTTTGTGGCTAACTTTCAGGGCACGTTCACGCGCCCAGGCCTGGAGTGCGACCTCCACGCCGTCAAATAGTAGGAGGGGGAGACGTTGCGGCACTTCATACAACACTTCAGCCAGGTCCGCAATACCATCCCGCGGATAACCCCCCACACCATCATTGTCGCGTTCTGGCAAGGCGTCCGCGACGAGCGGATGCTCGAAAAGCTGGGCACGCACGAGGTCGAGACCACCGCGGAACTCTTCGCGTTGGCCGATAAGTGCGCCAAGGCGGCCGAGGCTCGGGCGTGGCATGTTCCGCGCCCTGAGCAGCCCGCCGCCGATCAACCAGGTCCTTCCCGTTCTGACAGGCGGGAAAAGAAAATGAGAAGAAGGCTCAAGGCTGTCCCTGTCATGCCAGCTCAGGGCTCTGCCCACCGGCCGGCCAAGGAGCATGACCGCCGGCCAGCGCGCTGGGCGGCCACTGACAGAAGGCCTGCGCCCGCAACAGGATCATCACTGTTGGTGAATCAGGAACCGGGGGTCCTCGAATCCGCCACGTGGTGTCATCCCGCGGAGTCTCCTCCGCAAGGTAAAAAAGATTAAGTCCCGGGAGAGGGCGCTCGGGGCCACAGTCAGTGGTCCCCGAGTACCCAAGTTTCCTGATGATCTGCGAAGTCTAAGTGCCGGGAAGAAAGTGCTCGGGGAGGTATACGGTGACGCCCGAGCACCCGAGTCCCCCGACGACCAGGAAAGCTAAGTACCAGGAGAAGTGTGCTCAGGGCCGTGAGCGGTGGCCCCCCTGGGCACCCAAGTATCCTGAGGACCCACTGAAGGAAGTTCCAGGAGAGAGTGCTCGGGGCTGCGTGCAGCGGTCCCCCGAGCACTCGGTCCCCCGAGGATCCGTACAACGGTGCCCGAGAGAGAGTGTTCGGGGAGGTGAACAGTACCCCCGAGCACTCAGTTCCCCGAGGACCAAGAAAGGGCATTCTCGGGATTAGAGTGCTCGGGGAGGTGAACAGTGGCCCCCCGAGCACTCGGTTCCCCGACGACCCAGGAAGCCCCCTGACAGTGGCCCCCACAGGGGCCCACTGATGAGGTGTTAGCCAGTCAAAGGCCCGAGGCCGCATTTAAGAGCGCGTATGGCCTGTCACCTCCAACTGCTCCCGCCACGCTCGGTGTCAGTTTCTGCCACATTCTGGCAGAAGGGCGTGGGGTCATTAAATGCACGGGTCCCATCCCGTGCCATCCGGCCCGTCTCGGGATAACGTCGTGAGGGCCGAGGCGTTCCGTCTGCCGCGCTGCTGTGGCAGGAGAACAAGACAGGGCGGGCACGCCGGGCCGCTCTGCGGCTACCCGGTGGGCCCTCTCCACGGCGCTCGTTGCCAGTGCATTTATGGTGACGGATGACCGGGCGCGGGGAGCCTTTTCCACCCCCGATCACTTCGCACATAGGCTATGATGACGCCCTTTCCATTTATGGTGCCTTGGAACTCGTGTCCTCCCGTTCGGGGCACGCTACTACCGGCGGGTATTTAAAGCAGCCGGTAACATGGACATAATCAATGGCTCACAAGTAGACAAGCTTGGACAGGCTAAGAATATCAGAACAGGCTGAATCTCAGCATAATCTCTGAACAAGCTCGACAAGTTAGACAATCTCTCGGAAGTAGGAAAATCCCAGAGGAAGTGGGTAGAGAAGAGAAGAGAAGCCCAAGAGCACCCAAAGCCAATAGATACACACAGACCGAAGAACAAGGAGCCCCAGGCTCTAGGATAGACAAACATTCTTGTAACGAGCAACATCCTTGAGGGACATTCTCAGGGCATTTATGGTATCAATACAGGAGCAGGGTGTTACGCCTCCGTGCGGCCCGAACCTGTCTAAACCCCAGTGCATTTACTTCGTTCTGCACTAGATCATTCCACCCCACCGACCATCGCATTTATACCCATTTATTTCTCTGGCAAACATATTCAGTATCATCCCCCTGGCCGAATCTCAAAAAAGGGGTCCCTCAGGATCCCTGTGACAGGAGTTAACCCTCTGACAATCACCGACAATAGCACTCAGTTTACAAGTGCCCTGTTCGGGGACTACCGCGAGGACCTCGGTATCAAGCGCTGCTTCGCCTCTGTCGCTCATCCTCGGAGCAACGGGCAAGTCGAGCATGGCAATGTTGAGATACTGAAGGCGCTCAAAACCCGGACCTACGACGTGCTCGCAAAGCACGGGAAAGGGTGGATCGATGAGCTACCTGCTGTGCTATGGGCCAATCGGACCACGCCAAGCCACACCACTGGGGAGACTCCTTTCTTCCTCGTGTACGGCGCTGAGGCGATCCTCCCCTCCGAGCTCACTCTTGGCTCCCCTCGAGTGCATGCCTACTCCGAAGGCGAACAAGAACAGCGAAGACGTGACAACGTCGACTACTTGGAGGAGCGCCGACGGCGTGTCGCCGTCCGAGCAGCCCAATACCAGCAAAGCCTGCGGTGCTATCATCAGCGTCACATCCGGGCCCGGTCACTCGAGGTTGGGGATTGAGTTCTTCGACGCGTCCAATCGCGCGAAGGAAGGAATAAACTGTCCCCCATGTGGGAAGGCCCCTTTACCGTGATCAGTGTCCCGCAACAAGGCTCGTTTCGACTGGCTACGGAGGATGGGCAGCCGCTCCCAAATGCGTGGAACATCGAGCATCTGCGCAAGTTCTATCCTTAGGTGGACATGTTTGTGCTCGAGCCAACTAGGCCAGGGGTCCCCCCTGCCCAAGTTGGCCGGGGGCAACTACCAACCATGTAAGTCACCCAATCCTGTACAAAATTGTCAATATATATTCTCATTTTCTAGTTCTTATTTCGAATTTTATTTTTTCTCTCTGGAATCCATATGTTTAATCTGTCTGGTGAGATACTCGATTGTACGAGAAAAACATGCTCTCTCATTTTTCCTGTTGATAAAAGAATCCCGATCGGTATGCGCGCAGGCAATTGCCGCTGACCTAAGTCTGTTGTGGTAGGCTGTGGTGTCCAGTGCCATGGCAGCACCCCAAGCATCACCGAGCCTCTGGGGGTCTCGGGTAATCCTACCGCTTGAGCAAAGAGTGGTCGGGAGCCTAGACCCCAGGGGCGGGTTGTTGGTGCTCGGTCTGGTCAGTCCTTCCAGGGCGCCACCAAGCTATAGGACCTCTGGGTTATGCCTCTGTCTGCATACTTCGCCGGTTCGGGTATTCAAGAGGTCTCGGGTCAAAAATGAGAGCAGTCTATAATAAGTACCGCACTAAAAGAGCACACCGAACAAAGAATCTTTTCCTATTTTCTTAAGCTACAGATCAACAACCGAGAATAAAAGCAGCTCGACCGCAAGGGCCTCAGTGCCCAGGCCGCTGCTAAAGCCTAGGGGGTCCTCGGGTAGTCCTATCGCTCGGGCATGAGTGGTCGGGACCGCTTGGCCCCGGGCTCCCTCTCATGCTTTCCGGTGCTTGGGCGCTCCGTCCAAAGGAACCAAGTTCCCGGGCACCCCGAGCTTGGAGCGCATACCCCTCCTGGATCGGTCGGCCGAAAGGCTGACAGCTGTCCGGTGAGTGGCTAAAGTCATACGAATTTACATTCTTACAAACTTAGCAATCTATTGTTCCCGAGTTATCCTCGGGACCCTCGCATTCTAATCTGTTCGGCGAGATGGTCTCCTCGCGCACAAAACCCTGCCCATGTGCTCGCTTTTTCCGGAACGATAGAACAGACAGTAGAAAGGTGTACCGTACGAACGGCGATATCTGACCGAAGTCCTTCATGGTGGTCGTGGTGTTCGGCCCGCTTAGCAGTACCCCGGGCACTACCGAGCCTCTAGGGTTCTCGGGTAATCCTACCGCTTGAGCCAAGAGTGGTCGGGAGCCTAGACCCTAGGGGCGGGCTGTCCGTGCTCGGTCCCGTCCATCCTAGCCCAGGCACCACCAAACCGTGGGGACTCTTGGTCGTATTTCCGCCCGCACGTGTCTAAAGTCTACTCGTTTGAGTGGTCATAAAGTGGAAAAGCGTTCACTGGTCGTGGCGTGCTCCATGCTAGATCGACCTATCTCCCGAGCAAGGAAGTTTGTGCCTTTGTCTCTTGACTTAGCCGCTACGGACTCGCGAGGGCTCGAGGGCTGAACGCGCGGAGAGGCCTCACTACTCGGATGATGAGTGGTCTGGGCGACTTCGTTCTCGGGGGGGGGGGGGAGGTCGGGCTTGGTCCAGCTAAGTACTCCTCGGGACATCAAGTGAAAAGAGAAAAGACTTCATCAAGCATCAAGACAACATTGGAGTTGCGATCCCAAGGAAAAGCTTTCATTATATTCAAAAAAGGAGAGCCATTCGGAGGGATCACTCCCGTATTTACAACAAGTCAAAAGAAAACAAACGACAAAAGCCTAATCTAGGTCGGCGGGCTCTAAAGGCGGCGAGGAGTCTTCGCTGCTGCTGCCACTGCTCGGTACCCCGGCGGATCCCGCGTGAAGCACGCCGCCACCTTGGCGGTGACGCCCCGGACCGCCTCCCGGGCGGCCCCTTCCTCGGCCTCCGCCACCCCTTGCCGGGCTGGCTCCAGCGAGAAGTTGGGGTCTCGGCTCCGGTAGCAGGCCAGGACGTGCTCGGCCACCGCTTGGGCCAAAGCGCGCCCCTCTCGGGAGGCCAATTCCTGCACAGCCCGGGGAAGAGCCTTCAGTCGCCGGCTGATCTCCTCGAAGCCAAGGGCGATGTGGCCGATGGTCTCTCGATCCATCCCCTTCTCGCCCACCCTGACTCGCCCGAGCCTGCCCACCTTCATGGACCTCCGTGCTTGCCGAAGGATGTCTCGCATCATCAGCTTGGCGTTGGCCCGCTCGGCGACGACGGTCTCGAGCTCGTCCTTCACGATCTGCAGCCGCTCCTCAAGACTTATCTCCTCGGCCGCGCTGGTTGGGACGCCGCTGGTTGCTGGGGCTTCAGCTTGCCCCCGCTTCACCTGCTCGGAGAGGGCAGCAAGGGCCTGCTCCCCAGTGGTCAGCTCGGCCTCCCACCTGGCGGCCTGCTCCACCCGAGCAGTTAAAGCCGCCAACGCCGAGGCGGCCTTTGCTTCGCGGCGAGTAAGCTGCTCCTCCCGGGCGTCCTGAGCCGTCACTGTGATTTCGACGTCGGTCTCGCGGATCGTGACCTCCTCCTCCCGACGGCGGACTTCGGCGCGACTCCGCTCGAGTTCGTCATTCCGGCGGGCTAAGTCTGCCTGGGAGGTCTCCACAGCCTCCTCGCGCGGCACGATGGCCTCCTCCCGAGCACGTACCAGCCGCTCCCTAGCGAGCAGCTCCGCGGCCCGCCGCTGCGATATCTCCCCCAAGCGGGTGGCTTCCTCCTGCACGGAGATGGCTTCTTCGTGTATCTCCTCCAGCGCCTCCCGCTCCTCGGCCACCACGCGCGACTCCCTCTCATGGTTCGCACAGGTCGAGGCGATGCGGGCCTCCAAAAGCCAGCTGACCTCCTCCAAACGCCCCCTCTCCTCGACGAGGGCGGCGCGGTCCGCCTCGAGTTGCGCCCGCTCCCCCGCCACGGCCGCCACCAGCTGCTCGATCACCTCCCGGGCGCTTCCTAGCACGTCCGGGAGGGGTTCTGCGACCTGACTGGACGACAGCAGGGCGCTGGGTCCCCTGCGAGCCCTCTCTGCAAAGGCGCTCAGGGTCCCCGATTGCTGCCACGTCGGTACCGCCCTCGCCGAGGCCATTCGCCCCGCCCACGAAGTACTCGGGGCGGGCTCGGGAGTGGTCGCTGCCCTCGGCTCGGGGCAGGGCGGCGCCTGCGGCTCCGGTTCGGCCGGCGCGCTCGGCTCAGGCGCGCTCGGCTCAGGGGCAGGAGTCGGCCGTGGCGCCTCCGGTCGCCTTTGGTCTCCGGCGGCGTCCTTGGGCGGCCTGAAAGCAAACAAAGGTTAGTCCCCTAACTTACTCCGGGCGAACCGCGCTCGGGAGAAGGAGGAAACTCACGTTGATTTTGGACCGCGGTATTGCCACCGGGACTCTGGAATCTTAAACTCCGGGACCTACGGCTTCGGCCCGGAGTCTGCCCTCCTCCTCTTCGGCGGGGGGCTCTGTCCCTCGGGCCGCTGAGGGGCCACCGTGGAACCCGTCTCCAGCGGCCGATCGGCCCGGGTGCCCACTGTGGCGCCGCCAACCCGGCCTTGGTCTTCGGGCTCCCGCGCCCTAGACCTGGCCTCCATCGTGGAATCCGTGCCGGACGACTGGTCGCCCCGGCCTTCCTCCTTCGCGCCACCCGCCGACGGCCGCTGCCGTGGAGGCGATGGCGACGACGAAGACGACGGCTGAGGCACGAACGACCGGGGGCGTTTACCTTTGTCCCCTAGGGCCACCGCTCCACTGCCGGCGATGCCTCTCCCGCCGGCCTGATGGCTGTTGCCTGCGGCAGCCCCACGGTCGGCCTACGGCCTGCCACCCACGGTGCCCCTGTTGCCGACCTACGTCCGGTCGCCCGCGGCCTCCCTGCAGCCCGCCTGCGGCCTGCCACCTACGGCGTCCCCGCCGCTGGTCCTCCGCGCGCCGCCCATCTCCTCGTCTACCCCGGGAATCTTGATAGTCCCGGGATTCCGGTGCCCCGGTGGGTCGACCAGACCCTGCGCGTCGAACTCGGGCAGCATCACTTGCAGCGCCACCCGGCTCGGGTCCGCGCAGAGCGCCAACTGCTCCCGAGGAAGGACCGCACGGGTGAGGTCTTCCACGCCGGTCACCACCCAGAGCAGGCCCGCCAGCGCTGCCTCATCCAGGTTCTTGTCCTCGCCGATCTGGGTCCTGGTGATGTCCTGGGGGCCCGTGTACATCCAGCTGGGGCGGGTCCACTCCCGCAGGGGCGCCAGGCGGCGGCGCAGATAGTCCGCCACCACCATTACTGACGTCAGCCCAGCCTGGCGTAGGTCATCGATGCTGTTCAAGACAGGCCGCATCCTCGCGCCTTCCGCTGGGGCCACCTCCCAGATCGACCTCTGGGGCTCCGCCACCACCTCCAGCAGCATGAGGCGGTCGTGGGGGCTGATGTCAACGTAGACCTAGTCGCACCACCAATCGTCTCACTTGCTCCGTAGCACCAGGGGGATGTACAGCTCCGCCAAGCCGTCCCGCAGCCGGAAGTTGAACTAGCCGGCGACGTCCGAGGTGGAGGAGCCTCTCTTCTTCCCAGCCGGCCACAGCACGAAGAAGTGGCGGAACAGTGCCACCGATGGCGGCACTCTGACGAACATCTCGCAGAAATGCGCGAAGATCGCCAAAATGACCACCGAGTTCGGACTCAGGTGCGCCAGTTGAATCCCGAACGTGTCGAGGATCTGGAGGAAGAATGTTGAAAATGGCGGCACCAGTCCGGCCGCCACGAAGGAGACGAAGACGACGATGCGCTCCGGCCGGTCCGTGACGGGCGGGAAGCTCACCGGCGTCACCACCGATGCCTCTCGCTGGCCTTCGAGCACCATCAGCTTGCACACCTTCTCCACCCCCTCCTCGTTGACGATCCGTGACTCCGGCAGTATGCTGTCAGGCCCCTTATCACGGCGGCTGCTTCCTGCCCTCGGCATTGCTTCGGGGTGGGGAGTGTGCTGGAACGGTGGGGGAAGAGACTGCGCTGCTGGCCTAAGGGAGGGCGAAAGCTCTGGAGCGCAAGGAAGAAGAAGAAGAAGAAGGCAAGAAGGCTTGATCGCAAAGATGGCGTAAAGGGGCAACGGTTCACTAACCTCTCCTCTTTATATCTTCGGGATTTCAAACGGCGCTTTCCGTGGTGCATTCGGCGAGGCGCGGTTTTTTCCTCATTCTACGCGGGCGCCAGGCGAATCTCCCTCGATCTGTGCGGTTGCCAGGCGCACTATCCTCGATCTACGCGGTTGCCTCGCGTGCCACCCGCCTCGTTATCACAATCCTCAGGAATTGGACGGGCGTGCGCCCGTTCGGCTTCCCGCCGCGCCGTACGGAAGGCTTGGGCCAGAGAAACCGGTGCCTGCGAATCAACCACGTCGCGTCAGTGCTGGGTTCGGCCTCGATGGAGATGAGGGCCCATCCGTAGTCTCTGGACCATCGCCTGCCAATGGGCCCGGGACTGCTGTCGGTGACACAGGAATCAGGGGTCCCCGAGTCCCGAGGCCAGATCAGCAGGTTGCCATGTGGCGCCGTCCCACGGGGATCGTCTCCCCGAAGCACGAGAAGACTAAGTCCTGGGAAAGGGTGCTCAGGGCCATGAACAGTGGTCCCCGAGTGCCTGAGTTCCCCGATGACCCGAGAAGACCAAGTGCTGGGAAGAGAGTGCTCGGGGCTGTGAACAGTGGCCCCCGAGCACTCAAGTCCCCTGACGACTAGAAGAGCCGACTGCCGGGAAGGGGGTGCTCGGGGCCGTGATCAGCGGCCCCCAAGCACCCGAGTACCCCGAAGACCCAAAGGAAGTCAGTTCCGGGAAAGAGTGCTCGGGTCGCGAGCAGTGACCCCCGAGCACTCGGTTCCCCGAGGACCCGATCAGTCAGATTCCGGGAGAGAATGCTCGGGATCATGAACAGTGGCCCCCGAGCACTCGGTTCCCCGAGGACCAAGAGAAGGCATATCCGGGAGAGAGTACTCGGGGCTATGAATAGTGACCCCCGAGCACTCGGTTCCCCGACGGCCTAAGAAGCCCATCTCCAGTGGCCCCCACAGAGGTCCAGCGGTGAGGTGTCGACCAGTGAAAGGCCCGGTGCCGCATTTAAGAGGGAGTGTGGCCTGTCACTTCCAACTGCTCCTGCCACGCTCGATGTCAGTCCCTGCCACATTCTGGCAGGAGGACGTGGGGACATTTAATGCACGGGTCCCATCCCACGTCATCCGGCGCGCCTCGGGATAACATCGCGAAGCCCAAAGCGTCCCGCCTACCGCCCTGCTGTGTCAGACCCGCTCTGACCGAACAGGCACGCCAGGCTGCTCGATGGCTGCCCGGTGGGCCCTCTACGCGGCGCCCATTGCAGGACGACATCATGACGATCAGACCGGACGGAGGCGCGTTTTCAACCCCCCCCCCCCCGGTCACTTTGCGCAGCAGCCCATGATGGTTGCTTTCCATTTATGGCACCTTGGAACTCGTGCCCTCCCTTTCTGGGCATGCTACCGCTGGCAAGTATTTAAGGCGGGGTGGGCTCCCCGGAGAAAATAGGTAACAGAAGTTGGAGGAAAGGAAACCGAAGAAGAAGACAGAGGTCCAGTACAAGCGCAGAAGCTGAGATCACCGAAGAACAAGGAGCCCGAAGCTCTACGATAGACAAATATTCTTGTAACCAGCAACATCTCTGAGAGACATTCTCAGTGCATTTATAGCACACAGGAGTAGGGTATTACGCTCAGTGCGGCCCGAACCTGTCTAAAAACCTCCTGAGCATTTACTGCATTCTGCATTTGATCCTTCCATTCCACCTGCCATCGCATTTACGCCCATTTATTTCACCCGCAAACAGATTCAGAATCATCCCCCGGCTGAATCTCAAAGGGGGTCCCTCCGAATCCCTGCTTGAGGAGTTCACCCTCCGATAGTGTCCCTCAGCTAAATGATTGAATGAAAAAAAAAATTAAAAAGGTATTGAGAAGATACGGTAGTAAATTAAAATTGCTACAAATTACCTTTAGCTTGCCATATTTTGGAAAAGGGTAGCCTGGGTTTGTTCTGGTCACCAGGTCAGCCGATATCATCATGTTTATGTGCATGTCATTGAAAGCGGCTATGGAAGGAGACGTGTCGTGGGTGAGGTATTCACAACCAAAATCAAGGTTGGATAAATATAATGCCTACAAGGAGGTAAAATACTGAGTAAACTATATTTAGTTCATATTATACACTGAAGAATTCAGTACGTACCTGTAGGAATACAGTACAACTAGTTATGGATCCTTGTGAAGATCTTGGAAATCTTTTGGGCATGTTGTTAGCCGATTTCTTCAGATCATCCACCACAAATTGGGACCAATTATACTCCCTAATGTTGTCAATGTCGGCAACAGCTCTAATATATCTAGGAGAGATGAAATTGGCCAGTGATTGTGGAGCCAACAACTTCATCATAACATAGAAAACAAACGCAGCCTTGAAAGCCCTTTGCTCATCACAGGTCAATTGATGTGAGTACTACTTTGTCAGAATTTCTTTGAGGAAGGATACATTGAGTGTCTTAAAATTTGAGATCTCAAATAACCCACAAAAATATGCTTTCCTAACTTCTACTTCTTCTTGCGAACAAGCTTCTATAGCTTTCCCTGATGATGTTACACTGAAAAATAAGTTAACATCCTTGCTGGAGAAGGGTATCACCTTGTTTCTTGCAGGGATAATGGCGCATCGTTGTGGATCAACTTTGCTAAGCAGCCATGCTCCAAATTGCCTGTTAACTTTGGTTAACTTCAACTCTAGTATGCCACCAAATCCAGTCTGCCGAACTAGCTCCTTCTTCTGCTCATCAAATTGTGTAACCATGTTGACCACATGTTTGGGTTGGCATCTGCAATTGATTTTAATGCTCCTTCCCTTCTGTTTGGTTTGAGATTTTTGGATCTTGAGTTGGCGGTATCTGCTTGACACGAGCAGCGCTCATGGCAATAGAACTGCGTCTAGAAGAATGTGTGTTTTCTGCATTAGATCGATATGATATACCTTTTATCCTTGAACCCTGAAAATAAATTCAGTGCACATTAAATCTATAAGAATTATTGAACATGCATCTACCAAAGATTCAGTTGAAAATCTGTAATTTATTGCTTGCAGTTTGACGGTGCTTACAGTTGGCATCCTAGCACTATGATTGGTAATTGAAATAACACTAGTAAGAAGAATTTTGTAGATGTACTGTAACCTATAAACCATCTACTATGTTGGAATAAGCTAATACCAACATCTTTTTTAGTTAATTTAGGCAAGGCAAGGCCGATAACAATTGCCACAAATTGCAGAGGATGCTACAAAAAAGTGAGGCAGTACATAAAAAATTGCTAATCATGCAACATTGTAAATATGTCGAGCAGTGAAATCTGTATGTAATGAGGCAGTACATACAAAAAAATCACTAAGTATAATGCACTAATGCAAATTCAACAACCAATGAAATCAGTTTGCAAATGAGGCAGTACATAACAAAACTCTATGTAACATGCAAGATTGCAAATGCTACAAACACTTGAAATCAGTTTGCAAATTCTACAACCAATGAAATCAGTTTGCAAATGAGGCAGTACATACAAAATCTCTAAGTATCTTGCAAGATTGCAAATGCTACAAATAATGTGATCTGAGTTTGACAATAGACAGTAGTATCAGCATCAATACTCAAAAGAATTCATGAGAATGTCCCCAATTGAGTTAGATGGAGCGGGGCAGATAGCAGATGGAGCTATAAAGTTGCAAACCGATGGAGGATGCTGGGGTTGTGGGGCAGCGGCAGAATCCATCGCATCCGCGGGAAGAACCTCGTACGACTGCTCAGCCGTGCCATAATCGAACGCAGCCGTGGGTGGTTGAGCACCGCCGTGAGCGGGGGTGGAAGATCTGTGTTGGAGGGTGAACTCCTCAAGCGGGGATCCAGAGGGACCCCCTTTGAGATTCGGCCGGGGGGATGATTCTAAATCCGCCTCGTACGTGAAATACATGGGAGTAAATGAGATGCAGGTGGAGTGGAATGATCAGATGCAGGAGGAAGTAAATGCTCAGGGGATTTTTAGACAGGTTCAGGCCGCACGGAGCGTAATACCCTACTCCTGTGTGTATGCTATAAATGCTCTGAGGATGTCTCTCTGAGGGTCTGCTGTGTTACAAGAATGTTTGTCTAAGTCTAGAGCTTCGTGCTCCTTGCTCTTCGTACAGAGCTCGTTGGATGTGCCCCGGTGTTCTTAAAACTCGTCAAAGACTCCTCCTATCCTCCGGGGAGCCCGCCCCTCTTATATACCCGTCGGGGCGGTGGCGTGCCCAGAAAGGATGGCGCAAGTTCCAAGGCGCCATAAATGGAAAGCAACCATCATGGGCTATAGCTCGAGGTGACAGGGAGGGTTGAAAACGCGCCCCCGTCCGGTCTTGTTCGTCATTATTCCGCTTTTCAGCGGGGGCAGCGGGGAGGGCCCGCCGGGCAGCGACAGAGCAGCCCCGCGTGCCCGCCTGGTCAGAGCGAGTCTGACACAGTAGGGCGGCAAGCGTCGCGCCTCAAGCCTTGCGACGTTATCCCGAGGCGCGCAGAATGACGCGCGATGGGACCCGTGCATTAAATGTCCCACGCCTCCCTGCCAGACTGTGGCAGGGACTGACAGCAAGCGTGAAGGGAATGGTTGGAAGTGACAGGCCACGCGCCCTCTTAAATGCGGCATCGGACCTCTCACCAATTGACTCGTCACCGCTGAGCCCTTGTGGGGACCATCGGCGAAGGGCTTCTCAGGCCCTCGGGGAACTGTGAGTGCTCGGGGACTACTGTTCACTGCCCCGAGCACTCTCTCCCGGATATGCCCTCTCTTGGTCCTCGGGGAACTCGGGTGCTCGGGGACCACTGTTCACGGCCCCGAGCACTCTCTCCCGGAACTTGACTGCTCGGGTCCTCGAGGAACTTGGGTGCCCGGGGGCTACTGTTCACGGCCCCAAGCACTCTCTCCCGGAACTGACTTCTCTTGTCATCAGGGAACTCGGGTGCTCGGGGACCATTGTTCATGACCCCGAGCACCCTCTCCAGGAACTCGGCCTTCTTTTATCATCGGGGAACTCGGGTGCTCGGGGACCACTGTTTATGACCCCGAGCACCCTCTCCCGGAACTCAGCCTTCTTGGATCATCAGGGAACTCGGGTACTCAGGGACACTGTTCATGACCCCGAGCACCCTCTCCCGGAACTTGGTCTTCTCAGACCTCGGGGAGATAATCCCAGAGGGAGGGCGCCAAGTGGCACTCTGCTGTCCTGGCCTCGGGATTCGGGGACCCCTGGTTCCCGTGTCACCGACAATCTGCCTCCAAGTAGCTATCGTTGCCGCTCGTCCGAGCAGGCCGTGCCGTAGCGGGGCCCCTGGGGCGGATGCTCGACGTTGTCCGGGTAGGTCACGAGGCGGCCGAGAACCTCGGGCGCGGGCTCGACCTCGCCCGAGCTGGCCGTGACCCCACCGGGAACCTCGGGCGCCCGCTCGACCTCACCCGAGCGGGCCTCACTGCCGTGGGAGACAACCTTGGAGCACTCTCGCCGAGCATCCTGTGAAGAAATGTATCCGTGCGCCACCATACCAATTGCCGTGGAGAAGGTCCGATCTAATCTCTCACGGCGACTGAATTCTCGCGCGTGGAAACCTCGGAGAAGAAGGCGGCAGCAGCAGCAGCTCAGTATACGCGCCCAACCAACATACTCCGTATCTCATCAACTTTTCAGATTTCAAATGCTCTGTTTCTCCTAGGAAGCCTTATCGGCATCAGGTTTGTTTCAAAACGGGTGCAAGACAGCAAGACCCGATAGGAAGGGAAAACGTTCCCAATGGGTGCACGACTGTAAGACCCGGCAGGGAGTACGTGGTGCAAGACCCGATAGGCAGGGGGTACGTACTCCCAGGTGTACTAACTAGTTATATATATATATATATATATATATATATATATATATATATATATGCTTATTATGTCCTTCACTAACCCACTTCTGGGCATCAATTTTCTGGAGTTTAAAACACGACCTACAACTAGTACCTTGCTACATGACTCGAGTTGCACTTGATGGTCAAGATGTGCCACAGGAAGACGGTGGGCACAGATGTTGACAAGATGGTTGTGATCCAAATCATAGTCTCCGAACTATCCGTTGGTATACTGTTGGTACTCATAGTGCACTCTAATCTATAATGATAGTCAGACATAACCAATATTGAATGAGCAAGTAAAAGGAGTAGAGCATGATTAGCAGCACCAACCATCAAGTCATCTTCAATCCTGCCATGAGAAGATCTCACTAAACTTGCCGAAGTCGGCAAAGTTGTGATGAGTGGGTTAGATCATATAACTATGCCTGAGCATGCACATAGCATCACATTTCCTATGCATGATCATAATTTCCAGTATTCATTAATGATGATCAAATAAAATATAAAAACTAATGATCACATAACAATATATTCACCCTTAAATGGAGCAATGGAGAAAACAGTTCGAGACAACTTTGCAGCAATTCCTTTGCTGAGTTCACCCCAGACACCTTGACCAGAATCACTTGAATCGCCAAATTGCTCTTCAAAAGTATCAATCAGATCCCTGCGCACTGATGAAACAAACATGATACACAACAATTTTGAGTGCAATACAATGAAGTGGTGAAAAAACTGAATTCATGTGAAGAAAGAATAATTGACACAATGGAAAGCAATGACTTAATCATGATTTTTATTGCAATAGTTGTTTGCTTCTTACTTTGACTACTCTCTCCTCCGCAAACATCTTCTTGCTTATATTTCAGCATCT
Source organism: Phragmites australis (assembly GCF_958298935.1). Lineage (NCBI taxonomy): Eukaryota > Viridiplantae > Streptophyta > Magnoliopsida > Poales > Poaceae > Phragmites > Phragmites australis. Next base: position 30,424,660 of record NC_084935.1, on the reverse strand, counting down.
TTCCAACCTGCAGCAATAAGCAAATACCATGTCATAGCCAGTAGGTCGAACACAAGGTTCATTTCAAGCCCTGCTGTTCTTCAACCTGTAATAGCTATTTTTCTCTTTCTTCTCTCAATTGTATTAACAAATAGTGTGTATTCTACTGAAAGAACAGATATTCTGCTCAAAGTCGAGCGTGAACCATCTTGAAAAATGCCAGAATGTATGCTCCAATATATCAAAATCCTAGGCTAGCAAAGATGATAAGGGAACCAATTATTACCATGGATCAAAATTTTGGTCGAGATAAAACTCTAAGATCCTACTAACCTCCGGTAGCTGGTTGTCAGTCAAATTGCAGCCCAAGTCCAACTTTCACCCAATTTTGGATGAGGGGTTGTACGACAACTTTACCTATCTTCCGATGAACCGGTGATCGATCTGGTGGATTTCGACGACAAACTTTCCGGCGACGATCCAAGCGATCGCCCATGAGGACAGCCACGAAGGAGCCCAAAAGATGCTCCACCACCTGCGTCATGACTTTCACACAACCAGCGCCCGCGCAGTGCTTCAGTAGTTCGTTCGAGGTTGTGTCACCTGTTAGTGCAACAAGACAGAACACCTCCACCCGCCCGGCCTTCTCCTGCCATTGCCCGTGCCCTCCGCCATCTGAACCGATGTCACCATGGACTTCATTGAGGGGATGCCCAAGGTTGGAGGTAAATTGGTCGTCCTCATGGTGTTGGATCAGTTCTCGAAGTATAACTGACGATGACTACTAGATAATTACCATATCCAGGCACCTCAGGATTTCTCGCAATTACCGAGGCAAGAGAAAGGGATACATGGATGAAAGAAAACTACCTATAGGTATCCAAAGTATACCGTAAATAGGGAAGTTTATCTTCAAGAATAGGATGGAAGACTTCAGAGGACGTACTATGTCCACATATATATATATGGAGCCTAGGGACCCTACGGAGGACAACTAAATTGAAGCCATCACAATCAGAGCAAGCCTTTCTACAAGCCATAAAGTCCATTAGAAGCCAAAATGAGTAGGAGAGGCCCATACAAGCCAACAGACGCCAAGGAAGAAGTCAACGACTAGATTTAGATCCATCTAGGCTAGCTACACTGCCTTGTAACAGGCTCAGATCAATACAAGACAAATATGTTGTAGGGTTATTATCCTCAGGGAGGCCCTAACATGTCTAAAAACCCTTTTGTGTGTCTCCCTTGTGATTCGTCTACTCAAAGCATTCCCATATTCTTCAACAAGTTCGCTAGATAGACGATTTACAAATCATCAACAGTAGCCACTTCATCCTGCTGGCTCATCCATACTCGGCGGAAATGGTGTCCCATGTCTTCTTCATCGAGATTGTGTGTCTCCATGGTCTCCCTGCTTCCATCGTCTTTGATCGCGATCTCGTCTTCACCTTCAAAGTATTTGATGTCGACTAGAGGGGGGTGAATAGTTGTTTCTGAAAATTAAAACTCTGCAGCGGATCAGACATGGTCCGGAGACTCCGGCTCAATCCGGATACTCCGGAACCCGGAGTATCCGAGTTCACCCGGATTATCCGGACTATACAGGAACTCAAAATCAAAGTAAATCTAAGTAAGTATAATATTGTCTATGAGTTACCACAGTATCTATAAGATGTATATGCTCCTTTTCAACAATAACCTGCACTCAAATACTCACAAACAACAATATTGAGGCAAATCCCCAAATAATAATTTGAACGAGTAAAGTGCAAGAAAGTAAGTGGAGACAAGATTTATTCCCGAAGTTCGGCCACATCACAAAGAAGTGCCTACGTCTCCGTTGAGGAGCTCACAAAGAGCCGGGTCTTTTTCAACTCTATCCTCACCCAAGCGACCACAAAGATCGAGCTAGGGTTCTTACTCAAATTACGGGTAATACAAACTTCCTGTGGCACTCCATAAAGATTGGATGCTCTACGGGTGACCTCTTGCCGTCTAGAAGCACGAAGCTTCAAGAGTAAAGAACGCAAATTGCAGCTTGGCAAGAACTCAAAATGCTCAAAGGTTTGATTGTTGCTCTCTTGCTCTAAATCTCACTCCCTAAACCCTAACTCTCAAATCATGCAAAAATCAAGCACTAGAGGGGTTTGGGAGGGCTATTGAATGCTCTTGAGAGGGTTGGTTCACAGGTTGCTTAGCAGCATTGAATGGAGAAGGTAAAGAGGTATTTATACCCTTCCCCTAAAAACTAGCCGTTACTGTGCTTTTCAGACAGACCCGGAGTATCCGAGTTCACCCGGAGACTCCGGGTACCACAGAAACATACGCACCTAACCTGTCAGAACTAGCCGTTATACTAACTCAGAGTATCCGAGTTCACTCGGAGACTCCGGGTAACACTTGAGAAAAACGGCCAAGACTCTAGTTCGGAGGATGCCCGGAAGGTCCGAAAGCATCAGGACCCTGAGACTCCAGACCAACTCGGAGACTCCAGCTTTAGCACCCTCGATAGACAGAGACTCTTTCTCGGAGTCTCACTCGGAAACTCTGGGATACTGACAGCATCCGGAGTATCCGGGCTAACCCAGCTCCAGGCTCAGGCTTGAAGTGAGACAGAGACTCTCTCGAAGTCTCACTCGGAGAATCTGGGACACTAACACGGTCCGGAGTATCCGGGCTAACCCGGAGACTCCGGGCTCAGACTTAAAGCCAGATAGAGACCTTCTCTCGGAGTCTCACTCGGAGACTCCGGAACACTTAATAGAATCCGGAGTTTCCGGGCTAACTCGAAGACTCCGGTCTCAGACAACTCTGCCCTTTTTTCCGGTGTCCGTGAGTAAATGTGTCTCTCAAAATTTGATTTTAACAAGATACTTTGAGCACTGAGACACTAGCAAGACTACAAAAATGCATCCCTCTTAATAGTACAACATTCCTAAACTCAAATTCAAAAGCAAAATAAATTAAACCCTATGAGTTTCTTCATACCGCATCTCTTTTCCTTTTTGAGGGACGTCGACTCCTTTTAACCTTTTCAATGGGACTAAAACCTGTTCATAAACTCGATAAACTCATTAGTCCTTTAATCGTTTGTCATCAATTAGCCAAAACCCACAAAGGGGCCTAGATGCACTTTCAATCTCCCCCTTCTTGGTGATTGATGACAACCCGATTAAAGCTTACAAAGGATAATTTATTTTAAGGATTTTAAATTTTAAGGTATACGGTGAGCTCCCCCTAAATGTGTGCATTGACTTGAAATATGACTTTGAGATCAAATACACATATTTAAAAAAAATGTGAAAGCTCCCCCTATATCTTAGAATCCGTGGGGTGCAAAAGTGAGTGAACATATATATCCGTGATGCATATGACAAGATATATCACAAAACCTAAAAAAGAGAGAAACAAACATTACATCAAGTAACTCATGGCATCACACTAGCACAAAAATAGTCTTACGAATTTAAAAGGTTCAACTACAAGCACACCACACATAGTTCAACACAATTATTACAAATATCTCAAATATCCAACGGAAATGATGAAGGGTTTAATAATGAAGCAAGACAGGACACAAGGATTTCTCTCCCCCTTTGGCATCAAGCACCAAAAAGGAAAGAGAAGCAAGAGAAAGATCTAGCTGCTGTCCTCTTCAAAGTCGTTATCTCCATCATCATCGGATTCGTCTCCATCACCATTGTCGTCCGAAGAGCTCGCTTCGGCTTCTCCCATCTCCTCTTCGTCGTCGGTCTCCTCGTCCTCTTGAGCATGAAAAGGACCCTCAACAACTATATGGGCTTCATCATACCAAGCCCATGGATTCTCGAATTCTAGCTCTCTAGCTTCTTCTTCGGTTATAATTGGAGAGCAAGGTGGCTGAATTCCCAGATAAGTGTGAATCTCCTTTTACCTTGCCTCTATCTTCCTCATCCTTACTTTTGTCTCTCGGATTTAAGTAGCATTGTGAGTGCAAACTCAGAAGATGGCCTTGAGTGCACTCTTTATAAATGATTGAGAGCCACGTGAGGATGGTACACGCTTGGGAGTCGTTCTTTGTGCACTTGGAGCTGCGGGAGGAGGAGAAGGAGGAGGGGATGACCTAGTGCTCACAATCCTCATCCGATATGGTTCATGCTTAACTTCCTTGAAGAAGTTTTTCTTGGTGACCCTTTCTATCATATACATGATGTATGGAGCATAGGCACAACTTTTGTTGAGAGTGTATGATGTAGTGTGAATTTCTCCCAAACAAAATCAATTACACTGAAAGGCTCGCCCACATTTGACATCTAAGCTAGCAAGTTTCTTGATATACTTTGAACATTTATAGCATCACCACCCTTGGGATTCAATGTGAGATGAAATAAATTGTTTAAGTACTTGTAATAGGGCTTCATCCCTGTTGTCGTGCCATGAATCACCCTTCCATGATCCAAATACATGAAGTCCATATCATTTGGAGACAACTAATTCTCATTATGGATCTTTGTGTTATGCAAATCATGAACATCAAATCCAAAAATGTGAGCAAAGGTTTGATAAGTGATTTTGTACATCTCTCCTTCTATCATCCAAAACATGGATTGGTTTTCCTAGTGATCATAGGAGAGAGTCGCATAAAATTGTGCAATGACTTCCACACTCCAGTCACACTTCAAGCTCATGAAATTCTTGATCTTCTTTTCTTCACAAGCTGCAATGACTGCCTTGAAAGTTGGGTCATTCTTTTTCTCCATGTAATCCCAATCTATCCATTGCATTGGTGTGACAGGATTCTTCTTTTTGAGAATCACGCGTTCATAGAAATCAGCGTGAAACTCATTCCAAAATCGTGGATCTGCCACGCTCTTCTCATACTCATATGGACCATCACTTCTATCTTTTTTGCGCTTAGCTGCCTTCTTCATATAGTCAACCATTTTTCTTGGCATTTGATTTGCTGGGTGAATTCTGTAAGGTTTGTGCAGTTTCAGAGGAGCTAATACAATATTCTCTTCTTCAATTTCTTCTTATCTGTGGACACTAAACCAGCATCCACGGCTTTCCCTTTGCCTCTTCCTGCTGTCACAGGGGTTGTTCCCCTTCATCTGCCTACAACTGTACTTGATGTACCCCTTGCCCTCATAGCTTGCAGTTTAGTCAACCCACGAGGCACATTTTCACATTGTGCCTGCTCCTCGATCCGAATGCCGCTTGACTCAAAACGCGGAGGAGGAACATCACTTTGTCCTTGAGGTTGTGGGTCACTCTTGTGCTTCTTTCTCCTCTCATAGCTATGTCCCTTGTTCCGATCCATCTCAAAAGTCCTGAGGTATACATGAAAGATATATAAGAGAAAGGACAAGGATTGCTAGAGAAAGAATTTAGAACAGAATACAGACTACCAAGTCTGACAGACCCCCGACCCAGGGGCAAAGGTTTAGGGTTTGAACGATTCTTCCTCCACATTGTGAAACCCTTATAGGAAATGATTCTAGGGAGCATAAGGAACATCTTCACCAAAGAGATTTGATTCTAGATCAAACTATTGAGAGATCGGCTAAGAGGTACCTTTTAGGGCTAAAAGAGCACGGAAGATCGATTCGGAGGGAGGGTCGGAGATTCCGACCTAGAGATGATGAAGATTCCAAGAAGTTCTTCAAAAATCCTTGGACAAGGCTTGAAATTGCTGGAGCTCTCCTCTCACGGTGAAGGGAAGGAAGAAAGAGTGGAATAGATGGAAGAGAGAAGAAAAATTGTTCGGGTCTCTGTATAAACTGGATAACCCGGAGACTCCAGCTTGACCCAGAGACTCCGGGTGGAGTCTTGAGTCCGAACAGAGAGCCTTTCCCGGAGGGTGACCCGGACCCTCCGGGTTGAGTGACAGAATCCAAATACTCTGGGTGGACCCGGAGACTCCGGGTTCTGTCAACTCAACAGAACCAGAATTTTGCAGAACAGTTCCAGTTCCTGGATACTCCGACCTAGCTCGAACACTCCAGGTTCTAGAGAAATTGCAGATTGGATTAAGAGCTGAGATTCGACGAGGGATGGATTGTTGGACAAATGAGATAAATATTTACCACTTGTGATCAGTCAATGAGCAACATTACATAACTATAATCACAAGTAGCAAAATATGATCCAAAGATCAAAGAATCAAAAATATTTTTTTTCAAAAATAGCACACAAGAGTTTTCGCAAACCTCTATCTACAAAAACTATAAATCTACAACAATCAATTGTATGCAATGTATCAAGCCACGTTGCGAGAATCTAGAATATTAAGCTCACATCTCAACTCGCAAAACCTTCGCTCATCTAATGGCCTTTAGGATATTGGCTAGTTGTTTCTCAGTTCTCAGATGGCGAATATCGATATCCCCTTTGGTTGAGTGGTCTCTCAAGAAGTGGTGAAGAATGTCTGTGTTTGGTTCTTGAGTGTTGTACGGGGTTGTTGGCTATTTTGACGGCACTCTAATTATCACACAAAAGTGGAACTTTGGTCATATTGTAGCCGTAATCTCTCAAGGTTTGTCTCATCCAAAGTAGTTGAAAACAACAAGCGCCCGCAGCAACATACTCGGCTTCGGCAGTGGATAGGGCTACGGAATTTTGTTTCTTTAATGACCAAGACACTAAGGACCTACCCAAGAATTGGCAAGTCCCAGATGTACTCTTCATATCTACTTTACAACTGGCATAATTGAAATCCGAATAGTCGATAAGTTCAAAGGATGAACCTTTAGGGTACCATAAGCCAAGGTATGGAGTATGAACTAAATATCTAAGAATTCTCTTAATGGCTATTAAATGACACTCTTTTGGAGCGGCTTAAAATCTTGCACACATGCACACACTAAGCATTATATCGGGCCTAGATGCACAAAGGTAGAGTAAAGAGCCAATCATGGAACAATATACCTTTTGATCCACGGCCTTACCTTCTTCATTTAGATCGAGATGCCCATTTGATTGCATTGGGGTCTTTATGGGCTTCGCATTCTCCAAGTCAGACTTATTAAGCATGTCCTTGATATACTTGGTTTGACAAATGAAAGTTCCTTCCTTGAGTTGTTTCATTTGAAATCCTAGGAAGAACTTTAGTTCACCCATCATTGACATCTCGAACCTCTTGGTCATAATCCTGCTAAATACCTCACAAAACATTTTGTTAGTAGAACCAAATATAATATCATCGACATATATTTGGCAAACAAATAAACCATTATCGATATTTTTAGTGAAAAGAGTAGAGTCGGCTTTGCCTATTTCAAGGCCTTTCTTGATAAGAAAATTCCTAAGGCATTCATACCATGCTCTAGGTGCTTGCTTAAACCCATAGAGTGTCTTATGGAGTTTATACACGTGATGAGGACACTTGGGATCTTCAAATCCGGGAGGTTGCTCCACGTATACTAATTCGGAGATTAATCCATTTAGGAAAGCACTCTTCACATCCATTTGATATAGCTTGAAATCATAGTGAGTAGCATAGGCAAGTAATATACAAATTGACTCAAGTCTAGCTACAGGAGCATAAATCTCACCAAAATCCAAACCTTCTATTTGCATGAAGCCTTGAGCAACCAACCTTGCTTTGTTTCTAGTTATGATCCCGTTCTCATCTTGTTTGTTGCGGAAGACCCATTTGGTGCCAATTAAATTTTGGTTTGATCTTTCCACCAATGTCCAAACTTCATTCCTCTTGAAATTATTCAATTCTTCTTGCATGGCCATCACCCAATCCGGATCTACAAGTGTATCTTCCACCTTCAATGGTTTCAAAGAGGAAATAAAAGAGTAACATTCACAAAAAATTGCAATTCTAGAACGAGTGGTTACCCCCTTTTGTATATCACCAAGTATGTTGTTCACCAGGTGATCTCTTTGGATACTTTGATGAACTCTTAGGTGTGGCACTTGGGATTGGGGTTGAATGTCTTCTACTTCATCATCAAGAAATTTGTTGAAGTCATCATGAGTTTGATCTTGACTTTGTTCTTGATTTTGATCCTGCATTTGAGTTGATGGCAATAGCTCTACTTGAATTGATGAAGATGGTTGGCTTGGATCATTATTGACCATGTGTTGCTCTTGGGACTCTTGAGGCTTGATTTCTCCAATTGCCATCTTATTAATTGCTTCGCTTGGAATTTCTTCATCACCTAAAATATTAGAATCAACTTGCTCCACTTGGGAGCTATTAGATTCATCAAATGTCACATTACATGCAATTTTAACACAACTGGAGGTTTTGTTGAAAACACGATAGGCGTAGGCATTTGATCCATAACCAAGCATAAAACTTTTATCTACTTTAGGGGCAAATTTAGAACTTTTTGCTTTTTTATTAAGAATGAAACATTTGCTACCAAAAACTCTAAAGTAAGATACACTTGGCTTGTTACCGATTAGAAGTTCGTAGGTGGTCTTCTTCGAGATCTTGTGGAGATATAATCGGTTGATTCTATGGCAAGCGGTGTCGATGGCCTCCACCTAAAATTGATTCAACACCTTGTATTCATCAAGCATGGTTCTTACCGACTCTATGAGAGTCATATTCTTCCTCTCTACAACCCCATTTTGTTGAAGGGGGTAGGATGCCGAGAACTCATGCTTGATTCCTTCTTCATCAAGAAATTCTTCAACTTGAGTGTTCTTGAATTCGCTTCCATTGTCGCTTCTCACCCTCTTGATCTTCACATCAAATTCATTTTGAGCTCTCCTCACTAATTTCTTGAATATGGCTTGTGTTTCACTTTGGTCATGCAAAAAGAATATCCAAATGAAACGAGAATAATCATCAACAATAACTAAGCTATATTTGTTATCATCAATGCTTATGTAGGCGATTGGTCCAAATAGATCCATGTGAAGAAGTTCCAATGGCCTTGTTATCGTCATCACATTTTTGGCGGGGTGAGGAGCTCCAATTTGCTTTCCTGCTTGACAAGCACTCCAAATCCTATCTTTCTCAAAAGAAACATTTGTTAGTCCTAGGATGTGCTCCCCCTTTAGGAGTTTAGATAAATTCCTCATGCCAACATGGCTTAGCCGACGATGCCATAGCCAACCCATGTTAGACTTAGCAATCAAGCAAGTTTTAGGTCTCACTTCATCCTGTTGAAAAATCAACAAGATAAAGTTTACCCTTCAACTTACCCGTGAAAGCTATTGAGGCGTCCTCCCTTCTAGAGACGGTCACACCCTCATTAGTAAAAAGATAATTATAACCCATCTCACACAATTGTGACACGGATAACAAATTGTAACTAAGAGATTTAACTAACAAAACATTAGAGATAGAACGATTATTTGAGATAACAATTTTACCTAGACCTATTACCTCTCCTTTTCCATCATCACCAAAAATAATATTTTCATGTGGTCCTCCATCTTCTTCAAACGATGAGAACATACTCTTCTCTCCGGTCATATGATTTGTACATCCACTATCGATCACCTAACTCGATCCACCGGAGGAGTATGCCTACAAACAAGTTTAAGGCTTTGTTTTAGGTACCCAAATTTGTTTGGGTCCTTTCATGTTAGTCACAAGCATTTTTGGTACCCACAAACTCTTTTTCACAATTCTATCCTTTGTGCGGGCACCAACATATAGAGCAACCACTTTACCACGGTGGTTCCTCTTGAGCATATAAGAAGCATAGAAAGTGGATTGAGGTACATGAGTCTTTTGTTGCTTCACTTGAGAGGTATGATCGACTTGCTTGCCTCCCTTGATAAATTTGAGGCACTCCTTGCCATTGATCACAACATGCTCATTTGTCTTGCTTGTATGCATATCAAATTTGATGCCTCTCTTTTGCTGGTTGTTTTTTGCCTCAATGGTCTTATATAGTGCATCCTTTGATTTATAAGTTTTAATGCACCCATACTTGACCAAAGCATTTAGCCTCTCATTTTCCTTTTTAATGCTCGCAAAGATTCAATGTTAGTAGCACAAGCATTTACATCAATGTTATAACAACAGAACAATCATTGCTTGTGGAAACACTAAAGAGCAAAGCTGCATCATTAGAGAGGGATGAGCTATCATTGAGGATATTAATTTACACTTCAAGAGTTTTATGACTTTTATATAAACTTGACAATTTCTCTTGAAGCATAGAATTGTTATTCTCAAGACTAGTAATTGAGCTATTGGCCAAATTTAGATCTTTGGTCAATTTCTCAACTTTCTCCTTCTCTTTAGCAAGGAGTTCCTCGAGTTCAAAGTTTCTCTCCTTTTCAAGGATGAGAAAGTCTTCTTGCTTCTCGAGGATCTCCTCTTGACCCTCTATTGTTTCGATAAGTTCTTTTAATTTAGACATTGCATTCTTGCTAAGACCTTTAAACATGCTTTCATTACAACTATCACTATCACTATTACTATCACTAACTAGAAGCTTGGATGTGATTTTACCTTCCGCCCTTTTACCATAAGGCATGTGGGGGTGTCATCGTTGCTCATGTCGCCAAAGAGTGATTTTGTTGGTGTAGGGGCGCGGATGGCGATGGTAGCGACTCCTTCATCATCGGAGTCGGAGTCAGAGTTTGAATCCCACTGCTCGCCAATATGAGCGTGACCCGAATACTTCTTCTTATATGTCTTGTTCTTGTCTTTCTTGAATGGCTTGCTCTTCTTTTTATCTTTGTCTTTGCTCTTCTTTTTGTTAGGACAATCGGCTATGAAATGGCCAACTTCGCTACACTCATAGCATGCCCTCTTGGACGTTCTTTTTTTGGTCATGTCTCTTTTGTACTTGCTATAGCCTTCTTTCCTCATGAATTTCTTGAATTTCCTCACAAAGAAGGCTATCTCTTCATCATCGGAGCTTTCATCTTCACTTGAACTAGACTCTTCAATTTGTTTGCTCTTGCTTGCCTTGAAAGCTATTTCTTTGATCATGGAGGTGGAGCTTTGATTGGCTAAATTCTTCACTTCATTTGCTTCCTCCTCCATGAGCTCATGAGCAATTATTCTCCCAAAAACATCACTTGGGGTAAGCCTTTTGTAATCTCTTCTTTCTCAGATGAGGGTGACCAAAGTTGGGTTTCTTGGTGCGAAGGCTCTAAGCAACCTCCTCACCACCTTGTGATCATCAAGTTCCTCACTTCCAAGTCATCCAATCTTATTGACCAACACCATCATCCAGTCATACTTAGCTTGGGGGGTCTCATCATCCTCCATCACGAATATCCCCAATTTTTCTTCAAGCAATTCTATCTTAGATTCCCTCACACTAGTTGTACCTTCATGTGAGACTTGAAGTGTATCCCAAATTGCTTTGGCCTCCTCAAGCCCATCCACCTTGTTGAACTCTTCGGGGCTTAAGACACTAAGTAGAATACTTGTTGCTTGAGCATTTCTATGGATGGCTTGCTCTTGTTCGGGTGTAAGCTCAATGTCTTCCGCCAGAAAGTCAAGACATACACAAACAATTTTCCAAATGCTCGGATGGAGCGATATTAAATGCATCTTCATCTTGTGCCTCCAAGCGGCGTAATAAATACCATCAAAAAATGGTGCACGCTCAGAAGGCACATAGATGAAGTTGTTAGATGGGGAATTTAATTTGCTATAATCAAAATTAATTTCAACTCTCTTTCTATCTTTGGAGCCACCGGCTGTTAAAGCATCTCCCGTATCCATTTGCCTTCTCGAACCATCACCCGAAGTTTCACCTTTAGGACTTCTCAGGCTTTTTCTCCGGATGCCGGCATCTTTAATTCCTCCAAGCGGTTAAGCCTTATAGAAAGTTAGGCTCTGATACCAATTGAAAGTACTTGATGTCGACTAGAGGGGGGTGAATAGTCGTTTCTAAAAATTAAAACTCTGCAACGGATCAGACGGGGTACGGAGACTCTAGCTCAATCCGGATACTCCGGGTTCTGGAGTATACGAGTTCACAAGGATTATCCGGACTATACAGGAACTTGAAATCAAAGTAAATCTAAGTAAGTCTAATATTGTCTACGAGTTACCACAATATCTATAAGATGTATATGCTCATTTTCAACAATAACCTGCACTCAAATACTCACAAGCAACAATATTGAGGCAAATCCCCAAATAACAATTTGAATGAGTAAAGTGCAAGAAAGTAAGTGGAGACAAGATTTGTTCCCGAAGTTCGGTCACCTCACAAAGAAGTGCCACGTCTCTGTTGAGGAGCTCACAAAGAGTCGAGTCTTTTTCAACACTATCCTCACCCAAGCGACTACAAAGATCGAGCTAGAGTTCTTACTCAAATTACGGGTAATACAAACTTCCCGTTGTACTCCATAAAGATTGGGTGCTCTACAGGTGACCTCTTACTGTCTAGAAGCACGAAGCTTCAAGAGTAAGAACATAAATCACAGCTTGGCAAGAACTCAAAATGCTCAAAGGTTTGCTTGTTGCTCTTTTGCTCTAAATCTCACTCCCCAAACTCAACTCTCAAATCTTGCAAAGATCAAGCACTAGAGGGGTTTGGGAGGGCTTCTCTATGAGTTTCTTCATGCCGCTTCTCTTTTCCTTTTTGAGGGACGTCGACTTCCTTTAACCTTTTCAATGGGACTAAAACCTATTCATAAACTCGATAAACTCATTAATCCCTTAATCGTTTATCATCAATTAGCCAAAACCTACAAAGAGGCCTAGATGCACTTTCACACCTCAGCTTTCTGGCAGGAGCTATTTGGCGCTTCAAGCTCCAAGTTGCGCATGAGTTCGGCGTATGCCTGTTCATGGGCAGCCCGCCCGGTAAGCCTGACCCGACCCAGCCTTTAAAAGCCTGACCCGGCCTGGACCGACCAGTGCACAGGGCCAGGCTAGGGCTTAACTTCATAGCTCGCAGATTTTTTTTCGGGCAAAGATCAGCTTCAAAAATAGGCTCAAAACCCGAAAAATCCTAGAAAATCCCGAGAAACCCTGGAAAAGAAAAGACTGTTGTCGGGTTGGACTCGGGCCTAGAATTTCAGCCTACTATCGGGCTCGGGCTAGGCTTAGGCTTGTGGTTTTCCCGTTGTACTTTTCAAAGCTCGGCTCGGCCCGACCTTCGAATAGATCTAGTTTGGCATTTCACCCGTAGTTCGATGGGCAGTTTGAAGCCGTAAACAAGGTAATCACCATGTACCTTCGTTGTTTAACAGAAGATCGACCCGTTAGTGGGTTTGTTGGCTGTCATGGGCTGAGTACATCTATAACACCTCTTACCATTCGGTGTTACGCGAGATGCCATTCAGGGTGGTATACAGCCAAGAACCCCCTTCTATTTGGTCCTATGATTTGGGTGACTTCGGGTGGCTGCAGTGGTGCAAGCAATGACCGAGAGAGATAAGTTTCTAGATGATATCCACCATCGACTGGAATAGGTGCAACAGTTGGCCAAGCTCACTATGATCAGGCTCACCGGGACGTCTCTTACTTAGTTCGCGACTGGGAATGGCTACGCTTGCGCCATTGTTTTCCTATGCCGGCTCCAGACAATGTTAAAGGCAAGTTACGGCCTTGGTTCTATGGGTCGTACAAGGTTATCGAAGTTGTCAATCCAATGGCCTACAAGCTTGAACTACCTACAAGATCGTGCCTCCACAATGTCTTCCACATCAGCCTACTCAAGAAATATGTGGGCGACACTCTGGCAGCTCCCTCCCCCTTGCCGCCCACACATCATGGCACCATTGTTCCTGTTCTAGCTCACGCAATTAAGGTTCAAATGGCTCGTAGTGTTCGTCAAGTTTTAGTTCAATGGCAGGGTTAGCTAGCTTCAGCTGCTTCATGGGAGGATCTGCAATCTTTTCAAGCTCGGCATCCTGATTTTTAGCTCGAGGACGAGCTGTTTGTCGAGAAGGGGAGTGATATTATGTGCAGCAATTACTACAGCCGCCGCGATAGAAGGAGGGGGGCAGTAGCAGAAGTCAATCTGGCCTAGGAGATAAGTTTCCCTTTTAATTAAAGGATAAGTTTGGTAGGTAAAAGATTTGATTTGGTTAGAGATCAGATTGTGTTAGTTTCCAATTCAGCAGGAGTTAAGTTAGGAAAGTAAGATTTGGAGTCGGTTTATGATTGTAAAATCCTCCCTATATAAGGAGAGGTGATCTTCATAATAAAGCAATGAATTAAGAGTCCAATTATCCCTCCTATTCTCTCCTCTCTCTCTCCTAGCCGAACCCTATCTCCCTATCAGCTTGCTTCTTCCTCTAACAGTATCATGACGGAGAGGCGGTGGTAAGATTGGTCACGCCCTCCCGTTGAGCATACCTACAACCTTCCCTACCCTCCACAATCCACTAGCCATAACATTATAGTTACTTGGGACATCTGTCACTCGATGCTTTTATGGAGATCCTCACTTGCTGTTCATGTGCTTATGTTCAACCATAATGTTTTCTTGGCATACTTTTGGTTTCTACTCGCTCAAGGTTTTTCTATTTTCTTTTCTAGGGCGGCCTATCCTGTGATTGTCATGTCTAATTCACTGCTGAATTATAGGTGTCTTATTTTGCAGAGTCATGGACCGACTTCCAGGATCAAGAATTGCATTTATTGGAGATGGACTATTCAGGTCAGCATTGTTATCTGCAACCCTTATGTTGGTATTGAACCAAATAGTTAGTCTCCTCCTTTAGTGGGAAGATGGCAACATGAAGGGAGAGAGAAAGGGTGTCCATTGATAGGTCATAATCGATTATGAAGCCTCACCAAGAAGATATCTTTGTCCTTTGTCTTTTTGTTCTCAGGTATGCCTGCAGTGTTCACCAAGACGTTACAAGGGGAAGAGCTATCACAGGCCTAAGCTAGTGGGGATGTGTTTGTGATGCCTTGTGAGTCGGAGATGCTCGCTCGGCTTTGTTGTTGCTTGAGGCCATATCATCCGGAGTTCCAGTAGTCGGCGCTGGAGGATGAGGAGGGCAAGACAAGCTTTCTCTACACACCAGGGGATGCTGATGATTGTGTTGGCAAGATTGAGCATCCCTTGCCACACGAAGAGTTGAGAGAGGCGATGGGGAGGGCTGCCAGCTAAGTATCACCGATCTGTCCAGAGGTTGCCAGCCGGTTGTCCCTTGCGTGTATACCTGCAAGTGAACCACGTTAAATAGAATTGACAGTAAGACGAATGTTACGAATTATTCACTTCATTATATTTACTTGTGGACGTGCACTGGAACTGTGCGAATGTGGACGAGAGGGAAAGCCTGGTGGCGGCCAAACTGCCGCATGACGCGGTACGGTGAGTACTCCTCGACGTATATGTCGAAGATAAGTGGTGTCTCCGTAAGCCAGTACTCCTCGTCACGAGTACACAACCGATACAGACCCAAACCAGCATGGCCTTGGATGGCCAAGAAGCTGTATAACGTCTATACCATGTCGTCCGGACGCAGCAGGTCGAACTACGACCGAAAAAGCTCATAAGCGTTGTGAGCCTGCTCATACGCCCAGTGTGGCTGTGTGACAAATATAGTCAGAATTCATTACAAATACATGTGAGAAACATGATCTACATCCATAACAATAACATGTGACAATTAAAGTATTAAAAAAAAGTACGTACCCAGCATCGACACCAAAGCGAGGCCATGGTAGGCGCGTCCTCCTCGGGCTCGCCGTACCATTCCTCAGGGTACGGGGAGCGGTCCACCACTGGCTGGCCTATGGCGAACCGCTCATAAGACCACAACTGCAGTAGTAGTGGGCATCCAGCAAAAGTGGCAAGTGGCTCATTCTTCATGCACGCGTTGCACAGCGCCCGATATATTGCAACAAGGACAGTAGATGCCCAACTGAACTGTGGTACCTCCTCGCTAACAGCATCTGCTATCAACCTTGTGTACGGAACAGGGGTCCTCGCCACCAGGTGGCCTTGGCCGCTGGTGAACATAACCCAGCCAAAGCAGATAGGCCTCCAAATGCCTGGACACCGAGTACACATTGGCCTGCGGGTGCATGTACGATGGCTGCAAGTATGACAAGTGATAATAAGGAACAGAACTAGATACTCAAAAAATAAATGAGAAGTTGCATTGTACGGTACCTGGAACTGTAGGATCCACTTCTTCATGGGCCCTCGTGGGTCGAACAAGAACTTAGGCACGTAGGGGGTGCGTCGTCTGTCCACTCAATCGGGCCAAAGCGCTGATGCATGACGTTCATCCAGTCAGCATCCATGTCGATGACTCCAACCGCAGCTCCCGCGCAAGGTAAGCCTAAGAAGTAGGCTACATCCTGCAAGGTCGGAGTCATCTCGCCGCAGGGGAGGTGGAAAGTATGTGTCTCAGTCCTCCATCGGTCAACCAGGGATGCTATCAGCGAGCGGTCAAAATAGAAACGACGCGCCGCTGCCTCGGGGTTCTCCGTCGATCGAGCCTCCACCAAACGACAAAGCGGTAGGAGTCCCGCTACTGCCAACCTGCACCATTGCGAATATAAATAAACTAGGGGATGCAATACATAAATGAATCGGCACATGCGTATACAAGTATCGACTTACCTAACCGCCCCCTCATCGGCTACACCCATCGGTTGCATCTCAGGAATATTCCCAACATCTGCCCTGGTCCTGACATTTACCGGTTCTGATTCATCTTCCACTGCCTCATTTGGTCCCGCTATTGCTTCCGCAGAGTTTACCTCTGTTTGATCTTTCTGGTACGCCTCAGCTATACTGCCTCCAAGTAGATGTGGCTTCGATCGGGACAAGCTCGCCAAAGTATCCTGACTAGCACGGCTGAGGACAACTTTCAGCTTAAGATCATGTTGCTACAGATCTAGTTGAAAAAACCGCATCAGCCACTTGCACACACCCACAATGGTCCTCTCATTGGCTTTACTAAGACCCTTCATGACATGACGAAACCCAGACAGATCTACACTGTTAGGATCATACCTAATTTCACCCTCACCATAATATATCTGAAAAAATAATTTATCTGACATCACTGGAAACATCTGCAAATATAACCAATGTTAAGACCGGCAAACTATATTTCTGAGTATCGAAACTAAAAAAATTACCGACACCGATTCATGCCTAACAATAGGTTCTTCAATAATACCCCTAACCAAACTAACCTACAATTATTACTCTATACAATCTACATATTCGAAACTACTAACTAAAAATACTACTATGTATTTAATAGCTATCCTACCATGTCGGAATTAATATTGACAATATACTAGCATTTTCTAAACCTTAAACCCTAGGTCATACCGCTAAACCCTAGATCATACCGCTAAAATCATAGGTCATACAATACTAAACCCTATATCATATAGTGCTACCATAACTAAACTAACCTACAATTATTACTTTGTATAGTCTATATATTCAAAACTACCATAGAAAAAATACTACTATGTATTTAATGACTATCCTACCATGTCATAATTAATATTGACAATATTCTACTACATACAGTATTTTCTAAACCCTAAACCCTATGTCATACCGCTAAACCCTATGTCACACAATGCTACTCTAACCAAACAAACCTACAATTATTACTCTGTACAATCTACATATTCAAAACTATCATACTACAAATATTACTATGTATTTAATTGTTATCCTACCATGTCGTAATTAATATTGACAATATTCTACTAAATACAGTATTTTCTAAACCCTAGGTCATACATGTCTAAACCCTATGTCATACGGTGTTACTTCACTTATTAACAATAATAAAAATATAAAAAAAATTACCAGAAAGTGCTCTTCAAATCCGCGGATCAAATGCAGCAGAGCTTCACCGCGCTCTCTTACTCTCCTCTCCTCTCTTCTTCAGAGTTTTCTCTTTTTTCGAATTAAAATAAGAATTTATCCTCATTTTTCACACTTTTATAAGAAGGGAAGGGGGGCACGCAGGGCTGCCTCCTTACTGCTCCCTGAGAGGGTAACCACCCTTTCAAGGGGTCACCCTCTGAGAGGACGGTTAGGGTCCTTACCGTTCTTTTATGGGACGGTTAGGCCATCCATCTTTTTAGAGGTGGTAAGGTTCCCTAATCACTCTTTGAGAGGGCTCAGGCTATAATCGTCTATTTTTATAATTATTGTGACGATGAATCTATTTATTTAAATTTTAATAAAAAATATAAAAAAATCTGGCGAAGGTGGGGTCAGCAAGCAGGCTCAGGCGGACGGACCAACTGGAAAAATATCTATCTCCTCCCCCTTGCCTCGTTGATAGAACAAGAGGCAGAGAGGAGCCCCAACCCAACCCCACCCCACCCCAGCTCTTCTCTTCGCTTTCCCGATCGATGGGTCCGCCGCCGACCAAGGATGAGCCCGGATCCCCTCCCTACCCCGACGCCGACGGCCCGGAGGCGTCTACGGCTCAGGATGCTCCGCCGCCTCTACGCCAGCAATTCATGGGGGCCTGCCGCGCCGACGACCGCCTCAGACCGCTCCTCACCCTCAACGTCTCCTGCGCCGCCGCCGCCGACGACCGATTCATCTCACAACTCTCCCAGGTAAGCCTTTCCTCTCCTCCCTTCTTAGGTCAGATTATTAGGGTTTACCGATTCGTTGCTCGTCTTTGCAGCACTTCGAGGCGTCGGAGGTGGGCATGCTCGCCAGATGCCTATGCGTCCCCCTCGTCTCCCTGCGCGTCGGCAAGGTCCAGAGGCACGGCGCCCTCCTCTGCCCAACAACCATTAGGTTGGTACACTTTCTTCCTTGCTTCATCCAACCATTAATCCAACAATCCAAGGATGTGGGATGGGTCTCTTCTTGCCTACTTGCCACATGTAAGGAAAAGTACAGATTTGTGTTCGTAGATTGGTCCCTTGGTGGGTTGCAATGAAATAGTGAAATCTTCTACTCTCGGATTGTCAAGCATGATTTGCACTTGCCGCGCATGAACACGGCCTGATACTCCTTAGACTTGCATCAGGAAATTGCGTGTTCTATCAATTTGCCCCCAATGGGATCCTAAACATTCATATGTTATTGTTGACAGGGCTGGCTTATTCTTTTAAAAATATGTACTGTATATACTCAACTTGGCATGTCATTTCACGTAAAGGCACTGCGATATGTTGATGACAATTTGGTATTTTTAAATCTTGTAAGTTTTGTTTGTATTGACCAAGATGACCTTGCACAGCTGCCTTTGGAAAATGAAAAAGTAATATTATAGCTGTTTCGGTGCTTCTGTATTATTTTGTTGCCCTTGTAACCCTCCCTGCTATATTAGCATTGCCTCTGCTTTTGACATGAGCATGTAGTTTCTTTTTACTTTATGACACAGTTACTTTTGTTAGGAGAGATTTTTTTCAACTAATTTAGAAGAATGTGTATCAGCAAATGTTCATGTTGATTCTAGGGTTACATGCTTCATCTTGTTAGCGATGGCATTGTTCATCCTACCAAATAAATATATCTTTTCATTTGTAGGTAATTTGGGCGTGTGTCATAATCTCTGATATATGAGGAAAGAGAAGGTAGTTTCTTTCATGGCCTTGCAATATTTGGTACCTGCACTGATAATGACTAATCACATATTGCAATATTTAATGAGATTGATCAATAGATTCCTAACTATTTGATGCTTTAGATTTTAAGTGCTGTATTTTAATGAACTGGCTGCTAAGAATGATATTTTTCTATTGATGTCCTTGTTCTGCAGTTACCATGTGAATGTTTTCCTGTTGCAGGCCCAGACTCTAGCATCATTAATTTGCACAATACTTTACTATTTGGTTCATCATAAACAAATGAACAGATGTATATATGCCCACACCAATGCGTATCTAAAACCTGTTACTTGGTTTACCAAGTTCTTCATCCATGAATCATTCTGTGATCCATAGCTGTGTATTTGGTTTCCTCTCTGTTAAGATAAACCACGCCTAGTTGTTACATAAATGCGTACTGTTTATCAACATCTCTGATATTAGTACCCTTTCATTTCCATCTTTCAGTTTGTATTTGTTGGATTTACTCCTAAAATGGGTATAACTGTCCCAGACTACCCTGGGTAGTTGTTATGCACTCTGCCATTTTTCTTGCAAAAATTACAGGACACAGTTCTTATATTCTCCATGTTCACAAAGTATTGTAGATTTGCTCATGTGCAGGCAAAATCACAATGCAATAGTCCTCACTATTTATGTCACGTGTCTGGGATACTTGATTTTATAACCTATGAGAAAAGATCATTGATGTGGGGAAAAAAAGAGCCACTAGACTTTTATTCTCTGACCTTACCTTCCAATGAAAAGGCAGAACTTCTGCTATTGTTTGAAAAGGGTTGTGAAACATTGTATTTTGATAAATTCAATGTCTTCTCTCTTAAGTGAGTCATGTATTCTTCTTTCAGTGAAATGGTGATGTATGTTTTACTTATATAATGGTGCAGAGCAACGAAGTTTTTGCACTAGCCTCTGGGTTTCTCTGTCAAAAATTTATTAGTGAGCCTAGGCCTCAAGACAATGTTGTACCACTTCATTAGGCCTTTTTAAACAAGATTACTCTTTTCTTGCATAGATGTCTGTAATGGCACCTATTTTGGTAATAACTAAGAGCCTTTAATTTTCTTTCCATTGAAGTTTCTCTTTCTGATTTGAGATGTTCAATTTCATTGATGTCAAAATAATTTTTATTTTTCTTACTAGTGGTTGTCTTGTGTATGCTTGCATGTCTGCACTGGCACCTCTTTTGTAGTAACTAGTAACTTTAATTTTTGTTTCCCTCAAAGTCTCTCTTCTGATCTATGATGTTCCATTTGATCGAACTTCTAAAATATATTACTTTTGTCTTACTAGTAGCTGTGTTGTCTATGCTTTTATCAGAGCAGAAGAATGGTACTTCTGGTGAAAGTTTGTAGTTATCTTCTTTTTGTTATCAATATGTTCAGGGATCTCATGTATACTCATTTCCTATGTACAGAGGGAAGCTGAACCTTGGTTTTCTGCCTTCATCTATCATGTGCCTTACCTTTGCTGGTGATGATGGTTATTCAGAGCAATTAGCTCTCTTTAACAGCGCCTTCGAAATTTCAGAAGTTGTGATTGAAGAAATATCAGCTGATAATTCTGGACGCTCTTTCGTAATCAGGATTTCAGGATCTAAAGTATTCTACTACTGGTGTGCTGAGAAGTCAAAGGAACACGGAGTGGAGCTTCTTACCAAGGTTTGTAAATGACATTTATCTTGATTGTGATGTACACAAGTTGTGTCTACCTTAGAGAGAATTTGCAGAAATAGTGGTAGATCTTCATGGTTCTAAAACCAAAAACATAGATGTTGCCGATGGAGATATGCACATACTGATAAGGATGCTTATTCTTTTTGTTTTTGTGTGTGGGCAGATGAAAACCCTTCTAGAGAGGAGGCCAACGCTCTCTGATCTCACAGGCATATCCAATTCACGACTTGATACTTTTGCAACTCATTTGCACGCTTATCTTCTTACATCGAGTATCGGTGATGTTAAATTGTTGGGATCGCTTAGTGACTTTCTGAGTACTTCAAGACCACACAGTCAATATTTGCAGCCCCAATTGGCTGCTTCCAAGAGTTCCAGGTTTCGGGCTTCTGCAACTAACGCAACAAGAGCAAGCTCTGTCTATCAGACCAGTCTAAGTCCCAGATCAGGCAATTTTAAAGATGGGGTGCCAAGAACCTCATGTACTAAGGTTGTTGGGAGAGAGAAACTGAAGCGACGTGGTGAATGGTCGGGGCCATCAACTGCTCCTATTGACTCAAATCCTTTGACATCAAACAGTGGCAACCTTGATTCTACCAGTGAGAACTGTGATGTGGATTGTTCAAGAAACATTGTGACCTCAGTTCTATTAGACTTGCCTCTTTCATTTCCTTTGCTGCCATCTATTTATCCTCTTGCCACTTGTCCGTTGCCTGAGGTTTCTTCAGAGAAGCAGTTTAAGCCTTACTACTGCTGGTGCCCACCAAGTCCATCTTCACTTCAATACAGTGTTACCCCTTCGCATCTGCCAGCTACTTCTCTAGAACCTTTGCCCCTACCACCTTTAAGTTCACTGCTATCAAATGAACTGCTGCCTTCTTCTGCAGTTTCTGCAAAGCTGGATACAACTGATCTCCCTTCCCTTAATCTTCCATCGATACTGCATGATCCTTTACTTCACCTGCCGCTTCCCACTTCACTTGTCCCCCTACATGGTTCACAGGTTCCAACATTCACACCATTGATGTCTGATCCCATTGTGCATGTCCCAGTCATTGATGTGTGTTCCGCGGGCCAGGCATATCTGGTGACTTGTGGACCTTCTATACCTTCGACTGTCCCCTTGTTCCCTAGCTTGAAGCCTTTGCTTCCAGAAGCAGAATCATTGGTCGAGAGAAGTGCTAGGGAAACACTAATGAGGCTCATAGCTTCGACACCAGCTGCAAGCAATCCTCAGTTGGCCAACATTCTCCCTGTGGTCGTGCCTGATCTGCCTGAAAATCTCTCTCGAGCTAATAATGTAAGTCTGGGGTTCTTGTAGTTCGACTGTACTTAACTTTCTTGCCATGTGGCTTATCTGCCCTTGATCTGTTTCATAGGTGAACAAGCATGTTGATGCTACATCTTATTGTGTTGATGTGTTTGGAAGTGGGATTGGAGCCATGAAGTTGCACTCCGAGGATAAAGTTTCTATGGAAGATGATTCTGGTGCACCGTTTGCAGAATATGATACCAGAAATGATTGTGATCTGCAGCATTTTCAGGAACTTTAATTTGCAACTATTTGGTGCAAGAAAATAAGGGTGGTGTACTAGCTACTTGTCGGTTTTGAAATGTGACAACATTTTGAACGGCAGTTGCATCTGCATGGTAATAGGCTATATGGATTTTGCGATGTGATGCTCTGCATGCATCCTGTTTGCCGTGATTTGTATCTGCCCAGCCAACAGATTCATTTGGTTGGCAAGTGTAATTAGTATTAGTTTGTACTGTATGTCACTTTGGCAAAACCAACTGCGAACCACAGTGAGTCATGCACCTTTAGTTACTGTTCGTTCATAATATGCAATTAGTTTTTTTTTTTTTTTACTTTTAGAAGATTAAAGCTCGTACGCTGAAGCTGCTGCGAGGCAAGTAGTCTCCAGCATATCTTTGCCTTAAGTTTGGTGTGCTTCTGAATCGGATTCTTCCCGGCAAACAAACTAACTTCTCGTTTTTTTCCACTGCCACGACCGAAGGAGAAGGAAATATAGAGTTCGATAACGTTGAGGTTTCGTCTGCCGGAAAATTATCCTAGATCCAATTCATTTTTTCTTTCAAATGATGCAGTTTACAATTTGATTGAAGATATTTTATTAGCTCCCTTATTCTCACCTATGTAAATTCATCATGCTCCTCTACCAGTCCAAGCTGGGCAGCAATAAGATGGAGCGCACGAAGCAGTTCCAGTGGCTGGACAGGGCGGAGCTGGTGACTGAGGAGGAGTATGCACAAGGGCATAATTACAAAGATACCCAAAAAAAAAACGCCCATGAAGGGCGAAAACAAAGAAGGCCTACTCTTGCCCTAAATGCTGTGACCCTACAAGCGCCCACACGTTGTCCTGGTCTTTGATCGCCTGCTAGCTGATGATGATGATGGTGCAGAGGCAAAAGGAGTCTATCCACATCAGAACACGGAAGCTCAACACTGAACCAAGGCTTTTGTAGCGCCTTCCATTCCTGCCACAACCAATGCAACCGAAGAGCACTCGCAAGATGGGCGAGGCTTAAGATAATCGAGTCTGCCATCCTTAATCAGTCGGCAGACGCTTTTTCCAATTGACCTTGCATTTTTCACCCGTCAGGGCTTCCGTTCCCACCCACAGGAAGCGCCTTCTAAGCTTGTTGATTCCCTTCAGGGCTGTGACCTCCCCAAAACGATATAAGATTTCCGCCAGGGCTGTGACCTCTCTTGCAAGAGAAACAAAGAGGATCGCGTCGTCAGCATACAATGATATGCGTAATTTGGTGGAGCGCCCTCTTAGCTGACTGAGCAACCCTTCTTCAGTAGCAAGTTGTAGGATTATTCGTTGAAGGGGGGCCAATGGCAAGAACAAACAACAGGAGGGAGAGGGGATCCCCCTGTCTGAGCGTTGGGGATGCCATTAATGAAGATCCTTAAAGATGAGGTTCTAAGGAGCAGAGGTATCCAGTCACGCCAACGTACTGGGAAGCCAAGTCGTTCCATCAGAGTAAGAAGACACTCCCATCGGATCGAGTTGAAGGCTTTTGCAATGTCCAATTTGAGAAGTAGGACAAGAGTGTTGCTATGATGGAAACATCTGACCGCGTTACAAACAGCCATGCTGTTATCATGAATGCTGCATTGTTTGATGAACACGCTCTGGAAGCATGATACCAAGTAGTTCATATGCAGGGCTAGCCTCCGTGCTAGTATTTTGGAGATGATTTTGGCAATTAAGTGAATTAGGCTGATGGGTCTGAAGTCTATGATTTTATCCGCTCCATCCTTCTTCAGCAGAAGAATAATGTTGGCCGTGTTTAAAACATGGAGGCCAAGGGCCCTCAAGTCATGAAAAGTGTTGGAACTATTTCCTGCTATAGTACCAAAGGGGTTCATTCTAGGCAAAGAGAGAAGAGTGGAGGTGGGAGGAATCCGCTCCTAACCTTGACCCCTTGAGTCCTTTTTATAGGTGAGGGGAAGATGTGAAACTTCTTCTCCAACCCTTGATGGGGTACAAATATTACAAGGAGGCCCTTAGGCCTTTACATGGGCTGCTTTTCTACACGGGCTTCTTTGTAAGCCTAGATCTTTCCCCCAACAGTAGCCCCTCAGCTGTAAGCTCCGATGGGACAACGGGACCAACAACTTTAACTAGGAAATGGCCTAGGTTTATTGCTGACATGTATGCCTCGCTAAAAATTCCATCCTAAAAACCCAGTGAAAAAAAAGAGCATGGAGAAAAGAGCGCATACATGCCGCAGATTCTTTCTTTACATGATTCTATAGCTAGATGCACTTTTATAACTAAGCTTCATCTTGCCCGGCGAAGGGGTCTTCAGCGAAGGCCGAGAACTTCGATGCATGGCAAAGGTGCCTCCTCCTCCATAGCCGAAGTCGAAGGTACATCTTCGTCACGCTCAGTGTAGGGGTCTTCGGTGAAGTAATCAGCGAAGGTTGTTGCCGAGGCTTCGACAGGCTTCGTCATTCATAGTCGATGTAGCAGAGGTTGAAGGCTGCCGTCGTGGCTCACCGAAGCAAATGATGTCTCCGTCTCCGCTCACGTGCGCTGGCCAAACTCTTGGGACCCAGGACGGGATTTTAACCCGGATACCCCCTAGCACCTCTTGATTGGTTTTTGTGAGTGGTGAAGGATGTCGTATGGTCGAAGTCGACGTAGTCGTAGTCGATGAAGGCGAAGTCGACGCGGCTGAAGCTCCTCAGGTCGACGAAGTAGGAGTTAACAAAGGCGTAGTCGTCATGGCCGAAGCCCTTCTGGTCGACGTAGTCGGAGTCGATGGGGACGGAGTCATCGCGGCCGAAGCGAAGTAGTCACGGTCGAAGCCCCTCTGGTCGACATAGTCGGAGTCTACGGGGACAGAGTCAGCGTGGCTGGAGTGAAGTCGTTGAGGCCGAAGCTCCTCTGGTCGACGTAGTCGGAGTCGACGGGGACGGAGTCATCATGGACGAAGCGAAGTCGTCGTGGTCGAAGCCCCTCTAGTCGACGTAGTCGGAGTCGATGAGGATGGAGTCATCGCGGCCAGAGCGAAGTAGTCACGGCCGAAGCCCCTCTGGTCGACATAGTCGGAGTCAATGGGGACGGAGTCATCGCGGACGATGCAAAGTCATCGCGGCCGAAGCCCCTCTGGTCGACATAGTCGGAATCGACAAGGACAGAGTCATCGCGGCCGAAGCGAAGTAATCGCGGCCGAAGCCCCTCTGGTCGACGTAGTCGGAGTCGATGGGGATGGAGTCGTCACGAAGCCCCTCTGGTCGACGTAGTCGAAGTCTACGGGGACGAAGTCATCGCGGCCAAAGCGAAGTAGTCACGGTCGAAGCCCCTTTGGTCGACGTAGTCAAAGTCGATGGGGACGGAGTCGTCGTGGTCGAAGAGAAGTAGTCGCAACCGAAGCCCCTCTGGTCGTAGCCGGAGTCAATGGGGACGGAGTCGTCGCAGCTGAAGTGAAGTAGTCATGGCCGAAGCCCCTCTGGTCGACGTAGTCGTATATGACTCTTTTGAGTCAATGTCGAAGTCGAGGGTGACGGTGACTCCATCTAGAGTCTCCTTGACATAGTTTAAGTCGAAGGTGATGACAACCCCGTCTGGATAGACGTCGAAGGTGAAGGCGAAGAACGACTCCGTCTGAGTCGATGCTGATGCCGAAGGTGATGATGACTCCCTCCTGAGTCGATGTCAAAGCCGAAGGTGGCGATGACTCCCTCCTGAGTCGACATCGAAGGTGCCAACGTAGCCGAAGGTGTAGCCATTGTTGACGACGGTGGTCGGCAATGCACCGTGTACAAAAGGACCTTCGGCTCCACGGGGCTTAAAGGGTCGTGTCTTCAAGACTTAAAGTCCGACGTCCGAGTGGAGCGTTGCTTTTACCTGAAGCTGAGCGGTATCTCGGTCCTCTTTGTTGGGCCTTCGCCCGTCTTGTAAGTTGATTGGTGCGCTGTCTTTCTAAGGACTGACGGCACTTCGACTTCCTATCCTGTAGGACAATAGGTGCTTCGCACCCCTTTCTAGAGATGAAACACACATTATAATCAATATGTGCACATGAAGAATAAATACTCAAATGCATTAATGTAATCCGAATGTCTCTTTTGCCTTCGGTGTGGGGGGAGACACTCTTAGCCTCCGTCTTTTGTTTAAGTCGAGAGGTGCGCTGCCTTTGTTTTAAGTTTAAGTAGCACTTCGGCTTTTTGTTTCCGAATGTCTCTTTTGCCTTCGGTGCGGAGGCATGCACTTTTAGCTCCCGACTTTTGTTTAAGTCGAGAGGTGCGCTGCCTTTGTTTTAAGGTCAAACAGCACTTCGGCTTTTTGTTCCCGAATGTCTCTTTTACCTTCGGTGCAGGCGCAGGCACTCTTAGCCCCGTCTTTTATGCATGTATTAAAAGGATGCACGAAAAGTACAATCAAAGAGTAAATGCTTCAGCATAATGATAAATGTAGCAACAAAGGATAAAACATTCGTCATATGAGGGATAAGTCCCATCCTGCAAAGATTAAAAATTCCTACATATAAGCAATAAGAGGCTTCTAGTGCAAAGGCTTAAACCTATGCATGATGAATAAATATTCCCTCGCACAGAGGATGAGGCACCTATATACTGTTGCGCTAACCCAGTTACAATCCAAAAAATAGTAGAATTACACTTCATGAAACAGGGAGTTACAACCATATGTAATTCAAAAAAAATTAAGTTGCAATTGCATTATAAATGAACATAACTTCTGACGAATTACTTGTCTAATGATGTGCAATCTAACAAATATGATTGTAATTGTAGTACAATTTAAAACATAACATAATATATAAAATGAACCAAATCCAATTAAGGTACGGTGTCCACTATGTTGTAGATTTATCTAGGTCACAACCAGAAGCATCAAGGTAGCAATCTGCTTTGGTTTTGCAGCCAGGTAGTTAGCTTCATTGGACCGATCGATGCACCCTTACTCTTAACCCCCGCCTGGCGTTCTTTCTCGTTTTCTTGTTTCAATCCGGTGAGGAGATCAGATGATGAGTGAGTGAAGGAAGGAGCAGATCAGAGGAATGATGGATGCGAAGGCAGCGTTGGAGCAGATCAAGTGGCGCGGCACGGCGAGCCGGGTGGTGAGCGCGCCCATCGGCCGCGTGTGGGAGCTGGTGTCCGTCACGTCTCGGCTGCGCGAGTGGATGCCCATGGTGGAGTCGTGCACCGCGGTGGCCGGGGAGGAAGGCGTGCCGGGCTACGTGCGCCTCGTGTCCGGTGGCCTCATGTTCCCCCAGCAGCTGCAGTCATCCGACGACTCTGACCAGCCGCCGCCGCCGTCGTGGATCAGGGAGAGGCTGGTCGCCATGGACCACGCCTCCCAGTCCTACACCTACCAGATGGAGGACGGCAACGTCGGCCTCGCCGGCTCCCGCAACACCCTCAGCCTCTTCGACTACGGCGACTCGGCCACGCTGGTGGTCTGGAGCTTCGAGATCGACCCCGTGGACGGCGCCAACCAGGACGCTCTGCTCGACTACCTCCGCATCCTCTACAAGTCCTGCATTGACACCATCCCTTCTTCCTCCTAGAGCTAGTGTTATGTGTGAATGTGATGATGCAGTGCAGAGACAGAATATTCACATAGTCACGTCATACTACCTCCGTTCTCCGTTCCTTTCAACTTATGCTACAGGCTTTGGGGGTCAACATTATATAAATTTGACTACTAATATACATAAAGATGATTGAGATTCGTCACAATGCACACCGATTCTTCATGCTGCACAATGCACACCACATCATTCTGAAACAACTTGCAATTTGGACCGAATTTAAACAACCAAATAGGCACATTTTTTTTTTCATTGACTTCATTTTATTGCAGTACAGCCTTGAATTGATCGTTTCCATTACTATATTGAGCTAACCTTCTCCACCCAAAAAAAGAATGAAAAAAAAAGTTGAAACTTCCAACTGATCAAGGTGCCCATCGCAACCGTAAAACTTGGCCTCAAAGATCAGCGAAAAAGTGGTAAGTACTAGAATCATGCATGATAAGCCTTAATGCAGCAACTGCGGCCGCAGCAGCCAATGCGCTGAACCCAACAACATTCAGCCAGTGCCAACATTTCTGGAGGGCAGACAGCTTATGCCACTTCACCATCAGGTACATGTGATTTGCAAGAACGAACGTCAGGGGGAAGGTGCTGAGGGCACCCGTCAGGCTCATGAAGTCGCCAAGGAATGGGAGCATTGCCGCCACCAGCGTGTTGATGGTGAGGTAGCCTCCTCTGACGAGAACCCTGAACAGTATGTTGTGGATTGCAAAAGGACCCCCATGTCCACTTCCGTATTTTGTGTCCAAGAACTCATACATTGGGCTTGCAAATATCTGTGAAATACATGTTAGCCTAAACCCTGAGCATATCATGTTGGCCAACTAAAATGGGCAACTACATCAAAAATAAATGAACAACAATGTGACAGAAGAAATAAATCACTCATGAACTTCATGAATGAAAAAAAAGAGAGATGAAGTTTGACGAGAGCGATAATAAGAAGGTGGCCTACATGTAAAGCTATGACAGTCTGAAGAAAGGCCGACAGATTAGCAATCGCTTTTATCCATATTGGGCCCTTGACGCTGTTCAGTAGATAACTTGATGTTGAGGAACCGTAAGCCCAGTAACCCATAAAAGTCACGGCATACAAAGGCAATGAACCGGCCGTGAACTGGAACCATAGAGCCTTCTCCATGTTCTTGACCACAGGAGGTCTTATGGTTGCCTGCAATATATTCAACGCGTAAGGTGACTTCCTGGCAAATTACTCTAGCCAATGGTCTTATGTGCTACAAATGACTCACTTGAATTTCTGGCAGCATTCCAGTGTTGTAAGCAAATACAAGGTTTGCCACAGCACCTATCGTACTGAAGACTCTGGTTGAGTGTGATCCAGGAATACTATAATCCCTTGCAGGTGTTGTTGTCCCTTCGGAAAATAAATAATGAAACAAAATGTCATATTAAACATACTTTCAGCATTGTACATGAAGAAAATAAAAAAGAAACGCATATGAAAGTATGGTATAGAAGTTAGCAAGGCTGCTGAAAAGGGAGGCAAAGGATAATACCATCTCTCAGTGACAGCACAAATGCTATCACAATATAGATGAGACTGAAAACTGTGGAAAATCCCAACCAAATCCGGAGAGCAGATAGATAAGGGATTCCAAAGGCAAAAAGAGCACAGACAAACCCTGATATTGCTATGCAGTAGGGAAGTTTTAGAACTCCATCATCCCTAAAGAGTACATATGTTGCCTGCACAGGAGTCAGGAGAGGTCAAAATTAAGTTCTGGAGGAAAATATCACACAAGATCTTTAGCACCATAAAAACACCACAAATCAAACTTAAACAATTTTTCTACGACAACAAATATATTTTAGGCCAGTGCTTGCACTGATCACATTGTCTTGAAAACGTTGCCACCCTTATGTTTCACATTATCTTGAACTTCGTCTTGAACTTCTGCCACCTATATGTACAATGTTGATAAAAAAATTTCTGTGACAAAATATCTAGTTGACTGCTCGCACTACTCCCATTATCTTGAACTATGTTGCCACCTATACAGAGTGGTGTCAACAAACTAACCGTTCTCCCTGGAAAGAAAATAAACAGATGGATTTCCAGAAAAATCTCTAATTTAGATACAGGATAAATGCACAGTAGGGACGGACAATAATGGGGGATGGAGACGAGGGCATAGAGTTTCACATAAAAAACATTATGTGTCAGTGGTTCTGCTATACCTTCAAGGCTTGGCCAGCTAAGATGATAAAGCCAGTGTTGATCATGAAAAGATTAACGTATTGCAGACCCCACGTAAGAGCATACATTTTTCTTCCTGTAGTCACCAAAACAACGGAAAACCAATCATGTTGCAGAAGCAAAGTTAATCTATTGTAGTTTGAAACAAATTTTATTTAGGGACAACGGTTTGAATTCCATCCAGATACACAGGCTTAGATTTCAATGTAAGGGGAAAGTGAAAAGGAAATTGGTTTATGAAATTAAAACTAACCATATATGTGTCCAGCAAGATCTCTGTATCTGATATGGCGTTTGCCACCAACTTCATGAAGGCGCGCAAGAAGAGCATTGGCATACATCGATATTGCGGCAGCTAGGATCAGGCCACATGTCCCACCAATCCAGCCTAAGGGGACCATAATTGATCCAGAGTATCCAAGTACATATGCACTGTTCACCCCCGTTGTCAGGACGAATCCAACTTGATACCAAGGATCTGAAAGTGACAATAGTGTTCCAGGATTTAACAATACGTGCAAATTTAGGATCCAAACAATTCTACGATACATTTACTCAGATCGTGGTGAATAAAAGGCATGGCTCGGGTTACTCCTATTCAGTACGTAGCGTGACCCTTAAAGATTCTTGTGCTTTATGATTCGGCAAATTTAGATGAGAGTTCGACTGACATGAAGTGACAGACAATATAGCCTCTGAAGAAGGTAGTTACAGTAATTTTTTTATGGTGGGTATGCAAATTGCAATCGGAGGAAACGAATAGGCAGCTGGAAAGGAGGTGGAGTGTGAATCATAATGTGCTTAATATTGTTTTTCTTTTCAGTTTGGAACCCAAAGTGTATCAATGATTTACATAATGTGTTGTACTTTGAGGTACTGTAAGGACTGAGTATAGCCATCAACAGATACCTGATCGAGTCAACAAACCTTTTCTTTTTCCATATTATTGCTCTTTGCATGATCAGAGTCTGAAAGATGGTGAACATGAATGTACAAGCAGTTCCCGAGAAAAAGAAAAACAGAAATTCCATTTGGTTGAATAAAGAAGCATATGAAGCAATTGACTTGTTGAAGCCTTTTATAGTAGAACATAGTATTGTCCATGGCAAGAAAACGAAGAGACGACGGACTAATGAATAGAAGGGAAAAAAATGGACAGAGAATCAAAATAAGGCAATTGTCAGATAGCCACAACTAGGCGCAGGAAGGAATAGCAAGGGAGAAAGAGATGATTACCAACGCTGATCTGGTGCGCCGTATCCTCGGAGATGTCGAGCCTGTCGCCCTTCTCATCGGCGGCCATGATCTTGTTGGGCAGCAGGAGCGGCGCCCTCTCCCCCTCCACCTCTCCTGGACCCGGCTGGGTGGGCAAGGAGGAGGACGGAGAAGAATAGTAGTTGGAGAAGGCCGCCGCTCCCTGATCCTCCTCGTCCTGCTCCTGCAGGTGGTGCTCCGTGGTGGTGCAAGAAGAAGAGGAGGCCTATAAAAAGGAAGGAGAGCCGCCACCGCCAGCAGCGCGGTGGTGGCGGTGGCTTCCCCAAAAGTAGCATCATTTTCGTTTTACTTGCACAAATTGACTCCACTGCTGCATGCTGTCCGCTCCACATCAGAGCCCGCATCTATCTCTCTAGATATCTATCTACGACTACTCCAGTATTATTATTGCGAAAGTGACAATAGTAATACTTTCTCTAATGGACGAATCAATCAATCATCAACTCATGCATGATTTGATCGTGTCATCGTATTCATATCTTCCGCGTGGTGTCGCGTGGTACACGAGTCAAGCTACGACTACTTTCTCTATTGCAGTACTCCCATTCGCCTTTCTGTGCGGCGCCTGTATATGTCATGCCATCATCATCCAAAGGAAGAGAGGAACACAAGACACCTCACTCCTCTAATAAAGACGACGATCCCATTCCTACCAGCATCAATAATCAGCATATATAGGCGGCACGGCAGCCGAGTAGAGCGGAGAAAATATAGAAAAGGAGAAGGAACTTGTGCTAGCTAGAGAAAGTGACCTAGAAAGAAAGGGGGAAAAGGAAAAGAAAGAGACTCACATCCATTGCTTGCGCCCTTTGGCTGTATTCCAATTCGGCCGTAATCCAATCAATGTATGCTCGAGATCGAGAGTCTCGGCTCGGCTTCTGCGCGATTCCCTCCCCACTAGCGCCGTCGGTCGAGTAGCCTTTCTTCTTCTTCTTCTTCCCTGACCGCACCCTTTTTCTCCTCCTCCTACTATACTAGACTACTAGATTGATTAATTAGGAGCCTCCTCCTCCTGCTGTTCCTAAAATAATAAACAGACTGGGGAGAAAGAGATGGATTCCAGCAGCAATCGCAACAAAAGGCAGTCTTTTTTTCTGGGCTGCACCCAGGAGGAGCAAGAAAGAGAGCGCTGCTGCTGGTGATGCCGGCGACGTGCTGCAATTTATAGGGAGTTCAGGCCCGGAGGGGGGAGGTGGACCAAGAAGATGATGAAATCCGAGAAGGGGAGGGGAGGGGAGGGGAGGGCGTTAGTTCGTCGGTTGCTTCAAATCAACCAACTCTTCTTGGAGTCGAGGAGGATGGATGGTTTCCTTTTCAGTTAGTTGGTTGGAGTCCCCGCGATTCCTCGCCTGGTTGTTTTCCTTTCCTTCCGTGCTTGCGGAAGCAACCCCACCTCATCCCCTGTTTCACACGAGGCCGGACAATTTCTCCTTTAATTAATTAATTTCTAGAACAAAGCTAGGCCAGAGCAAAACCATCATAAAATCTGCTATATAAAACATCAGTTAATTATCACATCACCTCTTACCCTTACCTCCCCCATTTAATAAAAATTGCTAAAATTCAAATATTTTACCCCTTTTTGCTAGAGCAAAATCCAGAATTAGACAATATACGCGATCGTATTTGCTGAAATAGACAACATATTATCGTATTTACAATTTTAGCATCCGTATTTGATACCTTATTTACCAAAAATTGACTTCGGTACACCGTATGCCCAAAAAATACGGATCTGACCATATTCGGCACACAAAATACCATGTGTCGAATATGATATATTTAGCACCTCATATGCCGAAAATCAGGTGTATTCAGCACATAAGGTGTCGAATATGATCTACAGTGCCGTATTTGGCACCTCGTGTGGTGAATATGACATGTACCGGCTGCGGGTACTTTGATGCTGTCATTTTATACCGGAAACCTCATGTGTCGGTATAAGCCATATTTAGCATATTCAGCACCTCATATACCGAATACACCTGATTTTTAACATATAATGTGCCGAATGTGAACTATAGTGACATATTCAGCATATCGTGTGTCGAATTCACCTAATTTTTGACATATAAGGTATCGAATATGAGTTACAGTGTTATATTCTGCATCTCATGTGCCGAATATGGTCAAATCCGTGTTTTTTCAACATACAATGTACCGAAAGTTAATTTTCGGTAAATAAGATATCAAATACGGATGCTAAAATTATAAATACGACGATATATTATCTATTTCTTCGATAAATACGATCGCATATATTGTCTAAATTTGGATTTTAGCCTTTTTCTATCAAATTTTGTTATTCAAGCCTGCCTGCCTCATTATGGGCAACAAATATATGACTCATTTTATTAATAAAAATAAAAAAAAATAAGAGAAAATTAGTGAATAACCTCTTTCTTATTTTTTGAATCTTATCTAAAATCAAACTACAATATCACGTTCAGCAATGCTCCCATAACGTATTCATGTCTATGTAACTTTAATTTATATTTGATATTACCTCATCTAATGTTTATATTTCGATGTCTAGTAACCACAAAAAAGGGAGGAGCGCGCCATCCTTGTAAATATCTTCAGAGTGCCAAAAACAGATGAGCGGGGAAAAAATGGATCTTTCTGTTTCTTCTTTTATATAAATAAAAAAAAAGTAAGCTTCAATGACAACAATATGAAACCAATTTCTTTTTCTTTGTTTGCCCTATATGTGCATGGCCAGTTCCTTTCGAGTACAAATAGCTTTCTGGCAGCGAATTAGCAATATCCCATCCCCTGCATGGATGCCTCTTTCTGCACAATAGATTAGAATAGAATGGTCAAGAGCCATCATGCCAAAGTCTTGATTCCATCAGTATTGTGTTCGATCCACTTCAGATGAACCAGATGCCCACTACACTAGTGGCAACAGCAAATGCTCATCTTCCTCCATTACTCGTCTCATTAATAAGAACGCACTCATCAAAGGAATGTCAAACCCACCGTAGCCAGGTAAACATCTAATAACTGATCAAAAAGCAACACACCAGCATCTTCATGCTCCAGCATAACAAGGTAAAATTAACAGAGCATACATACAAAGCATGCAGGTTGCAACTTGAATGTGATTCTGACAAGGGACAAAGCAACATCACAGCATCTATCTTGCATGATTCTGGAGAGACAATTAAGCATCTCACACTGCAAAAAGCTCTAATGTTAGCCAACGGTTTACAGTACAAATTCACCGATCAAAGGTCCCTAACCTAACAGGGTAGCACAATTTCCTCCATCAGGTGCACTCTAGTACAATATCCTGATCAACAGTTCTCAAGACCAGACGGTATGCTAATGACTAATCATGAGCATTTGCTCACCTGACATATAATTCTACTGAAGAGCATAAGTATCATAATGTGCTAACATTATGCGGTAATATTTCATATGATACGTCTGATCTTCCAAGTCATCTGGTCGCTACAAAATTTCCAAAAATGCAACTGGTCTGCTAATAGCAGCACCTGCCAAACTGCAACTATCCTAACTAAAAGCAACTAACATGTAATCTGTTGGTTGCAAAAAACACACTTATACTCTGTAATTTTTTTGGCTGCATAGGAGCCACTACGAAATGAAAATTCAAGTGGGGGGAGCTCTCCACCCAGGTGACATTTCCCAACAAAAAAAACTAAAAGCAACCCTGAATTCCAATATTCTAGTCAATACTTCCTAACTGAAAGCAGCACTGTGAATATATATATAGTCCTAGCAGCTCACGTACTGAATTCAGCACTCTGGTGTAATTGTGTGATATTAATGCAAAGCAGCTTTGGCTAACTGAAAGCAGCCCAAAACTTGGCCTCCATGAAGATATATGAAATTCAAGTGACTAGCTCCAAGTTGCATTCTACTCCACTCAACTTGAGAAGGACCTACATCATCAAGCTTCCAGTTGAAGCTGCTTGGGAAGAAACTCAAAAGCTACTAGCAGGCCAAAATGAAATGCAAATGGTCTGTGCTAGGAACCACATCAGCCAGTTCGCAAAGCACAAGTACATGAGATTAGGAGGAGGAATTACAAAGGAA
Source organism: Phragmites australis (assembly GCF_958298935.1). Lineage (NCBI taxonomy): Eukaryota > Viridiplantae > Streptophyta > Magnoliopsida > Poales > Poaceae > Phragmites > Phragmites australis. The sequence goes on along the minus strand of NC_084935.1, from coordinate 30,388,897 downwards.
AGAACTTGACTAGCAACATATGGATACAGCAGGTAATACAAGGGCAGAGCGCTACTGGAATTTATGAATACACTGAACTTGTAAGAACATGACCCTGGTATAGGATAGGAAGTGATTTGGAGTAATACAATTCAATTCTTGATTATTGTAGTGACGAAGTGCCAATCTTTTTGAACAAGTATAATACTATTGATGCTGATTGAGCAATATGCATTTAGCCAAAAGAAGAGATCAACTTCTCAGTTAGAGTTGAAAACTGAAACACTAGCACATCACTAAGTATCATTACACGAAAGGAAATAGTAGCAGTGGCGGATGACATGACGAGTTACATACAACTTAATTAGGAACAACATCAAAACCAAACCTCTAATTTGGGTGGAAAGTGCAGGGTTTGCTCCGTTTCCTTTGGTCGCAAAATCTGCAGTTTCCACTGCAGTCTCTAGCTGATGGTAGTACTTACAAAACATTTGCAAGGCAGCAGCAACATTGATTGAAACAAAACAAGCAAGATGAGCTAGAGCCCGTACTTGAGGAGGTGGAGGAGCATCAACTTGTTGTCACCGACCCTGGTAGGAGGCACATTGTCGTCGGGGCATCTACTTGTTACGGCCGGAAGGAGGCACATCGTTGTCGGCAGCGGCAGCGTCGTCCTTGACTCCAACGAGCACAATCTTCTCGTAGACGACATTGGAGGGGTGCATGGGGTACTCCACCGGCGTGATGGGGCGGCGGCGTGACGCCACGGAGTACCAGAGGAAGAGCACAAAGAATGTGACCATGGCACCGCACGCGGCCGCGAACAGCAGTGACACGGCAGCTCCCCAGTGGTTGTAACGTCGGTCGGCGGCACGGTGGACGCGCTCTGGCGGCGGCGTGGTGAGCAGGTCGGCGGGGTTGAGCGGCTGGGAGTGCATCTGGTAGGGAGCGCCGTGGCTGGCCCGGAAGGCCCAGCTGAAGAGGCTGCAGTTGCCGGCGGAGGAGGAGGCGGCCTGGAACTGGAAGCCGACCAGCATGGGCCCCCTCCGGAGGACCGGGGACAGATCGAGCGGGTAGGAGAGCAGCACGGGCGGCGGGTTGGGGAGGCGCGCGGTGGAGAGGCGGACGTGGAGCGTGGCGGTGGTGGCGTTGTAGTCTATCCACGAGTGCAGCCTTTGTCTCCTGGGGCTGGTGCCGGGGGTGTGGGACTGGGACTGGGTCTGGAGGGCGGTGCGGCCGGCGAGGTCGACACGGACGTGTGATGCGGAGAAGACGACGGCGAGGGCGGGGGGCGAGCGGGGTGAGGGGGTGAGGAAGAAGGCGAGGGATGCAGCAGGTGGTTGTGGTGAGAGGGCGAAGGAGAAGTAAGTGGAGAAGCCGAACCCGGCCCCGGCCGCCAAGGAGGAGACGACGATGGGGTTCCTGTACTGGACCCGGGCGCTGGGGGAGGCCATGTTGACGGCGCCGGAGGTGGCATTGGCAGCGCCGGAGAGGGCGAGCTGGGCGATGGCGCCGGGGAAGAAGTCGAGGGAGAAGGAAAAGCTGGCGGCGGAGGATGCTAGGAGGAGGAGGAGCGACAAGAGCAGCGTGTTGCAGCTACGGAGAGTGGGCATCTCCAATTGATGTGACTAGCAGTAAGAAGCAGATCAAGATTGAGGAGGGGGAGGAGCAAGTCAAATTAAATCTGCTGCGGAGACAATGCAAGATGGCTCATCATCATCTGCTGCTGCTGGCTTGCATGCAGTGCAGTGCAGTGCAGTAGCATCGATCCATCCCCGGGCGATAGCTAATGCGACTTGTCCTCCACCATCACATCAGAATAGCAGCTTGCAACCTCAGCTCGTCCTCCCAGCGCTCCTTCCTATGACTGGATCAGATGAGTGAGACACAGTGGATGGATGTAGTAGTAGTAGCTAGTTTGGTTTGCACAAAATCAAGGGCAACGAAAGGGAAGGGAAAGGGGATAGATAAGAGAGATAGATGAGCTAGTGCTGCAGGCTGCAGCCAGTGTTTGTCTCACTGACGAGGAGTGGACCTAGCTTAGCTGCTTTTGCTCTTGCTTTTTTCCTTTGCATTACTGGCGAGTGACGACGAGGGTAGAAGAAACAAGGCAACGCAGCTGAGTGAGCTCCTTCGATTCGCGTGAAGAATTAACTGAGCTCCTCACTACCTAACCTCGGAGCCAGGCCAGATAAACAGAAAGCTGTGTCCCCTGCTCCTCCTCTCCTCTCCTCTCCTCAAAAGCTGAAACCAGAAAAAGCAGTGCCTCCTCCCCTTTCCAGCCTTTATTTGTGGCATAAGCGCGCACGCTTTGTTTCAACTATGTCCGTGTATTTGGTTCAAGGATATCTTTACGATTCATTCAGTTTTGATGTTTGGTTGAAAGTGGCAAGCTAGATAGGATAATCACCAAATAGGAATATTTTTTTTCATATGTTTGATGAATTTATCCTGTAAAATTGCTCTCTGCGGTTTCATATTTATTGTCACTAGAGCGTTCTGCAAGATGGTTAAAAATTTATATCGTTGGAGAGCTTGGTAGATGGTTTTGGATGAGTTTACTCCTGTTGTAGTTAATGGTGTCACATTTTAAAACCCACTGTTGCATGCATATTGATTGCTGGACAGTGAAACGCTCTAGTGTGCTTGAGCTTTGCATGCACACATGAGTAGCTGCATGCACCCTGGCATGTTTCATACTACTATGAACAAGCAACCATTAGCATCTGCACTGTCCGAGGAGCAGAAGAGTGGAGTATTGGACGAGGGCAGTAGAGAGCATGGAGAAATTGAGCGGGCGAAGACGGTGTCTGCTGGTGTACATATAGCACAATGGCAATGCATTGTTTAGCGGCAAAACTAGCGGAAACACGATTTATGTCACTCGAACTAAAAAAATCTTTCGTTATGTTAGTGCTTGAATTTAGGAGTATTTTTGTTTCATGCATGCCTCCTGAACACGTGAGGAGAAAAAATATTCTATGCCTAAATGCTAGTGATACTCACTCTTGTCAAATTGGTTAGAGTAAATGTTTTTTTAAGCACGCTTTAAATATTGTTATGTCCTAAATCGTTTATCGAATTTGCGATCCGATTATACCATTATATTTATTGTAAGTAAATTAATAAAATAAGATCTTATGTTTTGATAAAAATTAAATATATGATAAGTGGATCTAACAAAAGTTTAGCTATTCTCATCCAAGTTATATCCATCCGATCAAACAAGAAATCAAATCGTCCAATATATACTACCAAATAAAAAATTAGATCTATAAAAAACATAAATAATCTTATCTTATCTAACCTTGTCATTTAAACAAACGCATGCTTCAGGGTGCTAAGGGCCTGTTTGTTTCAGCTAGAGATTCTGAAAAGCAGCTTATAAAAGCTGGATTGTTAAAAGCTGAATTGTGAAAAGCTTTTAGACTGTAGATTCTAAAAAAATTTAATGGACAGTTTAGTAAAATGGACTTTCACAATCTATCAAAAGCTGAGGAAAACCAACTTCTCATATTCTCACAATCCAACCAGCAGATTTTAAAAAGCTATAACCAAAAGCTGCCTGTTTGTTTCAGCTTCAGATTATAAAAGCTGAAAGCCAGAATCCGAAGCTGAAACAAACAGGACCTAAGCTACATACTCCTACATATGGTAAGTGGTGTGCCAGCACTAGTGCAAATTCGCCGTGGTTAAATATATAGTTGCACTAAAGCAAAGTTATGAAATGCATGCCTCCCAAAGGAACTATATCTGGCACGCTAAGGTGTGGGGAAGCGTGTCAAGGTTTGACTCCAGACCAAACAGGCTCAAACCAACCACAGTACATAGCTGAATCATATTTACATGTCGGGTCCTCAAAACATAAGCATCTTAAAATAACCCCATTAGCTTCAACATCACACATCATCTTCCTTTCTTTATTGCGTAAGTCCTTGTTGCAAAACAATGAGGTCGACTGCAAAACACACCATGCATTGAAAAAAAAATCAATAGTTAAGTGAATGTAGCAGATCTGAACAGCTGCAGGATACACGCTCTGCAAATCAAGCCCTATGGCATACAGCAATATTTTGAATATTATTAAGACAAAGTTACCTTCAAGCTGCGTAGTCATAGCAGGGCCAAATGAAAAACCATTGGGCGTCAATCAAAAAAATCACCAAATGAACTTGTATCCTTTCAAATTACACCACAGTGGTACCTTTCCATCATCTCCTGACCATTGGGGGAAAATAGGAATTGAGCTCAACCAAGCACTCAGCGAAATCATTATAGCTCTAATGATAGATGTACGATGGCAATAAATCTAAGCCTTTCTTTCTAATGCCAGCAGAAGCTAATGGCAAAGAAAAACACGAGTATATGCACTTGAAATCCCTTGCTTGCATCCAATTTGTTGCTTCATCTGCATTTTAAAAACCAGGCCATCAAGTGTTCCTTCCCAGCTGGTTCCTAAAGAGTGATATGCATATCAATCTCCCATAGAGTTTCATCATAGCTCAAGTGTAAATAAAATGTCCATCATTCCAGTAAACTCATTGCCTCATAGATGCGGAGCTTAAAAATCAGTCTGGTAGATTTAGCTAGTCAGTGGTTAGAGAAATAATTTCTAATAAACGTCAGAAGAAACTAATCTACTGGGAGATATCTTACACAGATAGAAATTTGAAATTACTACAAATCTCAAATCGTTAAGCATGCAATTCCATAATCCCATAGGCGTTAAGCATGCAACTGAAATCTGTGACCACAATACGCCACATCTGCCTGTGTTGGCTCCATTTTGGTCTTCCTCGATCAGACACTCATCAATAACCATGAGATGCACTCATTAGCAGAGCAAAGCTAAAGTACACGCTAAATTGCAGGCATTTCCGGAATCCGCCGAGGGGCATGAAGCATGCTTTTGTACCGCGCTATTGGAGTATTTGTAGCAACTGAACGGAAGAAAATATCCAACGCCTATCAGGCTTACCTGGCGAACCCCAGATTGATAAGGAATCCTCGCCGCGTGACCACCTTCAGCAAGAACTCCCAATCGATTGATCCCCCCGCCCCCGCCCCCACCCCGAGGCGGACGGTGCCAAGAACCACCTCTGCCGGCGGGGCGGACAAAGAAGTGAGGCAGGAAAATGTTGACGATACATCCATTAGGCATTTTTAAACGTTGACGATTAAACTCCTGCCATGGTCAAACCTCGGTCCCCCTCCTTCTCCCCTCCGACAAGAGGGAGCGGTGATCTATACAGTTAGAGCAGTTTAATCCACAAATAAAGTTCCCCGGTAGTTTAGATCTACTTAGGTTAAAGTTTATCTTCCCCATGGCGACGGATGTGCGGGGGACTTTTTCTTCCTCTATCTCTTCGTCGGTGACGACATCGACTTATGTGAGTTCTTCGGTGAAGATCTATGAAGGTATGTTTCCCTCGGTCTGATTGCAAACGGGTTCGATGGATTTTTGCTCTCTTTGGGTGCTATTTGTTTCGAGTTGTCGATTGTTTCAATCGGCAGTGTCGGCACTATCTTTCGAGTCGCTAGCTTACTTATATGCTAGGGAAACGAAGATGGTGGCTGAAGCTCATTCCTATGCTCTTGCTTGTGTTAGAGTAGGTTAGCGTTGAGCCTGCGTTCATCTATATACATCTCTTGTAGGGTTCTAAGGTTTGGAGCCTCTTCGTTTTGTTTTAGTAGATTGTTCGTGTCCCGTACTCGGTGTTCTTCGTCTTGACGTGCTATCGTGGTGGTCGAGATACATGTCGAACTTGGAGATGGGAATTGAATTGGTGTCTCTGTTTGTATATTTTAGCTAATTTTCAGAGTCTTTCATGTAAAACCAGGTTAAGTGTCACGTCCCAAATTCTATAATCACGTGATTAAACTTAATCATGCGTCATTAGCATCATAATTAAATTTGAGATAAAATATTTTGGCACACTTGATTATTTCATTCTAAGTCAATTGGATGAGAGAAAGAAATTCAGGAGAGAAAAGAATTGAATTTACAGTTAAAACAGACTTTTTCTCTAATACGTGGGACCCATCGACCGGCCCCACACCACTCTGTCTCTCTCTCTCACTCACCACAATAGCCCCTCTCCCTCACATGCTCTCTCTCACTCTCACCCACTCCCACTCTCTCCCTCTCCCACGCCAAGCAGCAGGAGCTGCTGCTCCTTTCTTCCCCCAACCGAGCCAAGGAGAGGAAGCAAAGGGGAGCCAAGGTGGAGGTCTCCAGCGAGCTCCTCGCTGCAGCCACCGGAGGTTGTCTTCCCCGTAGAGTTCAAGTCCCTCGGCCACGCCTTCTTCCTCCTCAAGCCGGTCACCACCTCCCTGACGGTGATTTCGAGCTCCAGCCATTCCCTGACCTCCACGATCGGACCACTAGCTTGATAGGGCATGGTGAACACCCCCATCCCCTCCCTTTCCATTCCCATGGCTGGATTTGCCGGTATCAAGCTCAAAGGAGCCCAACAATGGCCTCCACCACCATTAGAGGCCATAGCCGAGTTTCGATCGTTTTTTGCGTGTGCTTGTTATCCTCTGTGGTACAGGAAGTCAAGATAATGCTCTAGGTCCAAATCACCACCCCAAAAGGTCACTAGAATCATCACCGGTGAGCTCACCAAGTGCCTCCGACCACTCCCAGCGGTCTGACCACTATTTTCCACGGTATGACCACCATTTCAGGGGTCCGACTGCCTCTCAGGACGGTCTAACCACCAAAACTCAAACCTCTCTGAACACCGACGGTCTAACCGTGATTTCCAGAAGTTTGACCATGACTCCCGGTGGTCTGACCTCCCCTATCAGTGGTCTGACCGTGGTTAACTCAGACAGAACCGTTTTAGCGTAGTTTACTGTTCGCTGAAACTTGTAAAATTCATAATAAATTCTTTGTAGCTCCAAAAATTCTGAAACCAATTTTTTTTGGTTTCATAATAACATACTCTACCTATTAAAAATATCCCCAACCATAAAATAATTAATTAAAGTTCTAGGATAAATTAATTTGGTTAAGACTTCATTAATTCACCGTTAATTCTTTACAAGTCTAAAATTAGTGAAACTAATTTTGCTAGTTTTCTTATGACATTTTCTAACTAGGAAAAATATTTTTCATGCATTATAAAGCATATTTTATAGCATTTCATCATGCTTATTGCGATGCATTATTTTCTTTAACGATCGTCGAACCGAAAAGTAATGGGTTGTCACGAGGAGGCTTTGTGGTTGATCTCGTTTTGAACAAGAGTAGCAAGGCAAGCATATAAGCATATTGTACCTATTAGTTTGGATCATATGTGTCTAAATTGATAAATTACGCTTTATGTATGTTTGCATATTAGTGAGTCATCTGTCGGGAGATATGGGTAGAATCTATGTTGATGCATTACCTCTATCTTGTATTAGATGATCTGTAGCCCTTATAGCTGGGTTTTAACGTGATGATGTCTAACTTAAAAGTGTTGCGAGATGCTTAGCAATGCATAGGTCACCGGTAGAAGTCGAGTGGTGGTATGTTTCATCGCTCGCGAGTTTTAGGTTTATTTATTGTTCACAATGACAATGTCAATGGTATTGGTTGGATGAGTGGTGAGGATGAGGCGAGATGTGGGCGGTGTTAGGGGTTTATTCTACCCCGGAGGAGTTCATCGGGGTAGTTCCGGAGAGGAGCCTGGGCACCATAGACCGCTTTGCATCATTTAAGTACCGATCATCGGTGTTGTTGGCTTTAGTACTTTTTCGTACTCACCACATGCTGATATAATGGTAAGGCAAGCCAAGTATCGTAAGTCACCGCATTCATTTGACTCATGCGCCGGGGGTGTGAGCAAGGGCTTGTAGAGGCACCGAGAAGTGCCGGTAAATCCGTTCGGGGTCTCGGTGGCCTCCACATACATCGGGCATGGACACAAAGGTTCGGGATGGTTACGTGAAAGGTTGACATGTGAATCATCACTCACGACTGTCAGGTCGTGTGGGCGGTGGTCTCGTGTCGTGTCGGTCCAGGACTATCCCCTGCAGGGTGTAAAATCAATTTGAATTGTCGCGCTCTCGATTATCGAGCAAGCTTCTGTCCATCTGCATCGGTCGTAGAGTCACGATTGTGGGATGGTTGGTATGTTGGGAGGTAGTTGGTCGTTACTATTGTTGGTCTATTATGGTTCCATTTACAATAGTTGTTATATTATGTTGTTGGTTACGGAATAGTTTGATATAGGGGTTCTAGTGTAGATGCTCACACAGTTGTGTCAAGTTTTGCTTTCGCATAATAAGTTACTTAACCTTGTGGCATTTTTCCTTGGTAATGGCTCAATGCATAATCCTTGGAGTCGGGCTATTTATATGTGCTCTATATAGATTAAGTCTTGCGAGTACCTTTGTACTCAGCTACTCTACCAGTTTGAAGGTGAGAAGGAGTCGTGTTTGGCTACTTCATGTTCGTCGATGTCGATGGCAGGCAAGAGTAGTGCATCCTACTCTCTTGTGGCGTGATTTTGAGTGGAGCCTAAGGGCATATGGCTCCGCATAATTTTTGTGTTGATAGGTTTTGTTCTACTAAGTAGTTTATCTTTTGATGTAAACTGTTGTAAATTATGATGCTTAAGACTTGTAATATAATTTTAATTACTTGCTCTTTTTAAAGCTATGTTGTGATGCTAAATGTTGGAAGGTATGTATTCTGATCTTGGGCACAAAACACGTGCCAGGACTACTGGAGCGGTATTCGGGTTAATCATTGAAGTCTTGATTAAGTAAATGATCGACTTAATGATTAATTTGAATATTGTTTGAACGGTTCCCCATAGCGTGGTATCAGAGCCTGGTTTAATTAAGTAATCTAAACAACGTCCTAAGAGTGTTTAGTAAGATGTGTCAATTTCACTAAGCAACCTAATAAAGTTTATTTTCGTACCTCCTCATGTTAATATGTATGAACTTGCTATTATGCCCCTAAGTGTAGTATTTGCGTAACTAAGTGGGGAGTGGCAACCGTGAGTGTCGGGTCAAGTCGCTCACATTGTAGAAAATTTTCGTTGTGTGTGGAAGTGGTAGCGGACTGCTGCTGGCACCAGACTATATAGCGGTCTGATTGCCAGCCAGGCAGCAGTCTGACCGCCATTGTGCTGTGGTCTGACCGCCACCCGCGGTCTGACTGCTGACACTTGTGCATAATACGTTGTGAGATATGATTAGGCAATGCTTTCACATATGTATTGTTATATCACTGATTATGATTTCCCCTTGTAGTGATGCTCTAGTGTGCATCATTTGTTCGGATCCGACGAACGTCGTTTTTACTAGGTCGTAAATTGACCTTTTTCCTCTCTTTTGTCTTGTCGACACCAACAGAATGCGGACCCATCGTGGTGCCCGTAAGGACAATAGGGATTTTGAATACCCGTGATGGAGAGCCATCCCCTCCATCGCCCATGGCGGAGATGTTGGACCTTTGTAGGGTCATCGCTAAGAACATGGCCCATCCTGTTGGCGGTAGAGCCGACCCACATGGAGGTTTCTTCAAGTTTCTCCATACTCAACCTCCTGTCTTCACCCGCGTCAAAGATCCCAGTGACTCCGATGATTGGCTTCGCAACATTGAGCAGAAACTTGCTCTCGTGCGGTGTGATGACCAAGAGAAAGTCAGATATGCCACTCATCAACTTCAAGGTGTTGCCGGGGCATGGTGGCAGAGCTACCTCGCCATGCAAGCCCCTGGCCATCTCATCACTTGGGCAGAGTTCCAATCATCTTTCAGTGCTTTTCACATGCCTAAGGGTGTGAGGGATATCAAGAAACACGAGTTCCTCAACTTGAAGCAAGGGGACAAGTCAGTAATGGATTACGTGCAGGAGTTCAACTCTTTGGCATAGTATGCACCTGAGTTCATTTCCACTGACAAGCGAAAGCAAGAGTATTTCATGGGTGGGCTTTCCACGAAGATGCAAGAGAAGCTTTCTGCTCATGACTTCGATGATTTCAACATGATGGTGAGCAAGTATATTATGGTTGAATACAAAATGAAGAAGCATCAGGATGAGAAGAAGCGTAAGAGGGAGGAACAATTTTCTGATGGAGGCAGTGAGCAGCACTTGTGTGTAGAGCCGTCGCTTTCATCTCACGCAATGACTGTAATGCCTCCTCGATTCATGTGTTTGGCCCATGCTCCTACTTCTCAAGGGCAGTCCCAAGAGGCTGTGAAGCTTTAGAGAAGCAGCTTGGATCATGGAAGAAGGGTTCCATGTTTCAATTGCGGCCAGTTCGGGCACTTTGCCCTACATTTTCACTATCCCAAGCAAGGGGGTGTGGTAAATACCCCAATTATGCCATCACCTCTTGGTTCACAGAAGATCCCAGCTCTAAAGCAAGGGAATATTAGCATCACCACCATTGAGGATACCCAAAAGGAGATTGATGTGCTCTTGAGCATGCTCCCTGTCAACTCTCACCTGATGACAGTGCTCTTTGACTCTGGAGTGTCTCATTGCTTTATCCAGCAAAGTTGTGCCATGACCCATGCCCTTGCCATTCGAGTCATGCCTACTCCCTATATCATAACATCAACCGGTGGAAAGATGTTCACGAAGGATATAGTTCGGCATGCTCGGATTCTCATAAAAGGAATAGCCTTTCGAGCTAATTTGATTGTGATGGACGCGATGGGTTTGGATGTCATCTTAGGGATGAATTGGTTGACCCGACATGATGCGGTCCTCAAGTGTGCACCAAGGTCCGTTTCTCTTGTAAGTCCTTCCGGTGGTCGGGTCACCCTTCATCTTGAGGAGAGTGGTCCACATCTTTATGCAATGAAGGTTGCCATCTTCACAAATCTTGCTCATATTCCCGTAATGTGTGATTACCCGGATGTCTTTCCGGACGAGTTGCCCGGTATGCCACCTGATCGGGAAGTCGAGTTTGCTATTGAGCTTGTGCCTGGAACAGCTCCAATATTCAAGCGTTCCTACCAGATGCCGCCAAATGAGCTAGTAGAGCTGAAGAAGCAAATTCAATAGTTACTAGCGAAGGGTTTCATTCATTCGAGCTCCTCACCTTGGAGATGCCCGGCGCTCTTTGTGAAGAAGAAGGATCAGTCTTTGCGGATGTGTGTCGATTATTGTCCGTTGAATGCGGTCACTATCAAGAACAAGTACCCACTTCCTCGGATTGATATATTGTTCAATTAGTTGACTGGTGCCAGATTATTCTCCAAGATCGATTTGAGGTCGGGCTATTATCAAATAAAGATCCGACCGGAGGATATTCCGAAGACGGCCTTCTCTTCTTGATATGGGCTGTATGAGTTCACGGTTATGTCCTTCGGTCTGACCAATGCACCGGCCTATTTCATGTATTTGATGAATACGGTTTTCATGAAGGAGCTTGATCAGTTTGTCATGATTTTCATCAATGACATTCTTATTCACTCCAAGACACATCAATGACATTCTTATTCACTCCAAGACCGAAGAAGAACATGCCAGTCATCTTTGAGTTGTTCTTGAGAGACTTTGGGAGCATCGCCTTTATGCCAAACTCAGTAAGTGTGCATTCTGGCTAAAGGAAGTCTCTTTTCTTGGACATGTTCTTTCTGAAGGTGGCGTTGCAGTGGACCCGAGCAAGGTTCAGGACGTGCTCAATTGGGTGCAACCCAAGAGTGTCACCGATATCCGGAGTTTTCTCAGACTTGCGGGTTATTACCGTTGATTCATCAAGAATTTCTCCAAGATTGCAAAGCCGATGATCGAGTTGTTGAAGAAGAATGTTAAGTTTGGATGGTCCAGTGAGTGCGAAGCAGCCTTCCAGACTCTAAAGGCTTGTCTCACAACAGCGCCAGTCCTAGCACAACCGGACATTCACAAGGACTTCGATGTCTATTGTGATGCATCTCGCATCGGTCTTGGTTGTGTCCTCGTGCAAGAGGGTCGCGTGGTTGCATATGCTTCACTCCAGTTGAAGCCACATGAGGAGAACTACCCCACTCATGATCTGGAGCTTGCCGCAGTTGTACACGCCCTGAAGATCTGGCGACATTATCTCCTTAGAAATGTGTGCAACGTATACATTGATCACAAGAGCCTCAAATACATCTTCACCCAAGCCAATCTTAACATGAGGCAAAGGAGGTGGCTGGAGTTGATCAAGGACTATGAGTTGGAGGTCCATTACCATCCCGGCAAGGCAAATGTCATTGCCGATGCCTTGAGTCGAAAGGCTCAGTGCCATTCTCTTATGATCTCCCCTGAGGATTCCACCCTTTGTGATGATTTTTGGAGGCTTGGACTGGAAATGGTCTCGGAAGGTTTTCTTGCTAACCTTGAGGTCAAGTCTACTCTCCTCGACCAGATCAAGGAAGCTCAGAAGAAAGATAGAGGCATGGAGAAGATTCGTGGTAAGCTCAGTGAAGGACAAGCCAAGTGTTTTACGCTATATGATGAGGGTACTCTGTGGTTCGGGAAGAGACTAATGGTCCCTAAAGTTCCGGAGTTAAGAAAGAAGATTTTGGATGAAGCCCATGATTCATTGTTATCTATCCACCCGGGGAGTACCAAAATGTATCAAGATTTGAAACAGAGGTTCTGGTGGACTCGCATGAAGTGGGAAATTGCCCGTTATGTCTCTGAATGTGATGTTTACCGGAGGGTGAAGGCCGAATATCTCAAGCCGGCTGGCACACTTCAGCCATTACCCATTTCCTCCTGGAAGTGGGAGATTTGTTTGCCGTTTGCGGAGTTTTCATACAACAACAGTTATCAAGCCAGCATCCAAATGGCTCCATTTGAAGCTCTCTATGACAGGAAGTGTAGAACGTCGCTAAATTGATCCGAGTCCGATGAACAGGTTTTCTTAGGCCTGGATTTGGTCAAGGAGGCAGAAAATCATGTCAAGACTATTCGCCAGTGTCTCCTCACGGCTCAGTCTTGATAGAAAAGCTATGCAGATCGCCGTTGATGAGAGCTAGTTTTCACTATTGGAGATTATGTCTATCTCAAAGTGTCGTCTCTCAAAGGGGTTCAACGCTTTCAAGTCAGAGAGAAACTAGCACCTCGATATGTGGGACCATTCCGGATCATTGCTTGGTGTGGAGAGGTGGCCTATCAATTGGACTTGCCTCCGTCCCTCTCTGCCGTTCATAACATGTTTCACATGTCACAGTTGAAGAAGTGACTTCGAGTTCTGAATGAAGTCACTGAAGTGATGAATCAAGAATTACAACCGAACCTCTCATATTGCGAGCACCCAATACGGATCTTGGATGAAGCGGAACACAAGACTCGATGGCAATCCATAAAGTTTATCAAGGTCCAATGGAGCAACCACATCGAGGACGAATCAACGTGGGAACGGGAGGATAAAATCCGCTCCGAGTATCCCGAGCTGTTTGAGAGCTTGTAAATGTCATTGTAATTTTGTACTTTTGGAACCTGTCGCATGTCTATATTCATCACCATGTTGAATGGGAGTTTGTTCCCAAAGGTTGTGCCTCGAAACCCGTCAAACCAGAAGAGGGCAAAGCCTAGTTTTACTCTCTGTTGGCTCACGGTCTGACCGGTGCCTCGACCGGTCTGATCGTTGGTGGGCGGTCTGACCACCACAAGACTTGTGGTCTGACCGTCAGAGCCCAAAAGTCTCTGTATACATTTCGGTCTAACCGATGAACCTGCGGTCGAACTGTGTCGCGGTTTAACCGGGCCTAGCATCGGTCTGGCTCCCAGGGCACAGTGGGGTCCATTGGCCATCTTTTCATTCTGACGATGAGTTCAGCAAAATTCTTCTCCATTCATGGAAGAATCCTTCCCACTTTGTCACCGTCAACTTCACCCTAACTTTACCGAATCTCGGGTAGAGATTCTTTTTAGGGGGGGGGGGGAGGTTTATCACGTCCCAAATTCTATAATCATGTGATTAAACTTAATCATGCGTCATTAGCATCATAATTAAATTTGAGATGAAATATTTTGGCACACTAGAGTATTTCGTTCTGAGTCAATTCGATTAGAGAAAGAAATTTGGGAGAGAAAAGAATTGAATTTGCAGTTGAAACGGACTTTTTCTCTAACACGTGGGATCCACCGGTCGGCCCCACACCACTCTCTCTCTCTCTCTCTCTCTCTCACTCACTCAGCACAGTAGCCCCTCTTCCTCACGTGCTCTCTCTCACTCTCACCCATTCCCACTCTCTCCCTCTCCCATGCCAAGCAGCAGGAGCTGCTGCTCCTTTCTTCCCCCAACCAAGCCAAGGAGAGGGAGCAAGGGGGAGCCAAGGTGGAGGTCTCCAGCGAGCTCCCCGTTGCAACCACCAGAGGTGATCTTCCCCGTCGAGTTCAAGTCCCTCGGCCACGCCTTCTTCCTCCCCGACGGTGATTTCGAGCTCCGGCAATTCCCTGACCTCCACGATCGGACCACTAGCTTGCTAGGGCATGGTGAGCACCCTCATCCCCTCCCTTTCCATTCCTATGGCTGGATTGCCGGCATCAAGCTCAAAGGAGCCCAACAATGGCCTCCACCACCATTAGAGGCTATAGCCGAGTTTCGGTCGTTTTTGGCGTGTGATTGTTATCCTACGTGATAGAGGAAGTCAAGATGACGCTCTATGTCCAAATCACCACCCCAAAAGGTCACCTAAATCAACGCTGGCGAGCTCACCAAGTGCCTCCGACCCCTCCCAGCGGTCTGACCACTATTTTCTGCGGTCTAACTGCCGTTCTAAGGGTCCGACCGCCCCTCAGGCCAGTCTGATCGCCAGAACCCAAACCTCTCTGAACACCGGTGGTCTGACTGCGATTTTCAGCAGTTTGACCACAACTCCCGGTGGTCTGACCGCCCCTATTGGTGGTCTGGCCGCGATTAACTCAAACAGAACCATTTCAGCGCAGTTCACTATTTGCTGAAACTTGTAAAATTCATAATAAATTCTCTGTAGGTCCAAAAATCATGAAACCAAATTTTTTTTGTTTTATAATAACCTACTCTACATATTAAAAATGTCCCCGACAATAAAATAATTAAGTAAAGTTCTGGGGTAAATTAATTTGGTTAAGAATTTATTAATTCATCGTTAATTCTTTACAAGTCCAAAATTAGTGAAACCAATTTTGCTAGTTTTCTTATGACTTGTTCTAACTAGAAAAAATATTTTTATTCATTATGAAGTATATTTTGTAGCATTTCATCATGCTTATTGCGATGTATTATTTTCTTTAGCGATCGTCGAACCGGAGAGTAACGGTTATCACGAGGAGGCTTTGTGGTTGATCTCGTTTTGAAGAAGAGCAGCAAGGCAAGAATCTAATCATGTTGTACCTATTAGTTTGGATCGTATGTGTCTAAATTGATAAATTACGCTTTATATTTGTTTGCATATTAGTGAGTCATCTGTCGGGAGATATGGGTAGAACCTATGTTGATGCATTACCTGTACCTTGTATTACTAATAATCCGTAGCCCTTGTAGCCGGGTTTTAACGTGATAATGTCTAACTTAAAAGTGTTGCGAGATGCTTAGCAATGCATAGGTCACCGGTAGAAGTTGAGTGGTGGTATGTTTCATCGCTCGCGAGCTTTAGGTTTATTTATTGTTCATAATGACAATGTCAATGGTATTGGTTGGATGAGTGGTGAGGATGAGGTGAGATGTGGGCGGTGTTAGGGGTGTATTCTACCCCGGAGGAGTTCCTCGGGGTAGTTCGGGAGAGGAGCTCGAGCACCATAGAACGCTTTGCATCGTTTAATACCGATCATTAGTGTTGTTGGCTTTAGTACTTTTTCGTACTCACCACATGCTGATATAATGGTAAGGTAAGCCAAGTATCGTAAGTCGCCACGTTCATTTGACTCATGCACCCAGGGTGTGAGTAAGGGCTTGAAGAGGCACCGAGAAGCGCTGGTAAATCGTAGTACGTTCAGGGTCTCGGTGGCCTTCACATACATCGGGCATGGGCACAAAGGTTCGGGGTGTGTACGGTAAAGGTTGATATGTGAATCATCACTCACGACTAACGGGTCGTGTGGGTAGTGGTATCATGTCGTGTGGGTCCAGAGTATCACTCTGCAGGGTGCAAAATCAATTCGAATTGTCGTGCTCACGGTTATCGAGCAATCTTCTGTCCATCTGCATCGGTCATAGAGTCACGATTGTGGGATGATTGGTATGTTGGGAGGTGGTTGGTCGTTACTATTATTGGTCTATTATGGTTCTATTTACAATATTTGTTATATTATGTTGATGGTTACAAGATAGTTTGATATAGGGGTTCTAGTGTAGATGCTCACACAGTTGTGTCAAGTTTTGCTTTCGCATAATAAGTTACTTAACCTTGTGGCATTTTTCCTTACTAATGGCTCAATGCATAATCCTTGGAGTCGGGCTATTTATATGTGCTCTATATGGATTAAGTCTTACAAATATCTTCGTACTCAGCTTCTCTATCGGTTTTGCAGTTGAGGAGGAGTCGTGTTTGGCTACTTCATATTTGTCGATATCGGTGGCGGGCAAGAGTAGTGCATCCTACTCTCTTATGGCGTGCTTTTGGGTGGAGCCTAAGGACATATGGCTTCGCCTAGTTTTTGTGTTGATAGATTTTGTTCCGCTGCGTAGTTTATCTTTTGATGTAAACTATTATAAATCATGATGCTTAATAACTTGTAATATAACTTTAATTACTTGTTCTTTCTTAAGCTATGTTGTGATGCTAAATGTTGTAAGACACGTGTTCCGATCTTGGGCACAAAACACGTGTCGGGACTACCGAAGCGGTATTCGGGTTAATCGTTGAAGTCGTGATTAAGTAAATGATCGATTTAATGATTAATTTGAATACTGTTTGGACGGTTCCTCACTCTAAATTTTGTGTAAAACTTGGAGATGGGAATTGAGTTGGTTGTGTCCATTGATTCCGTGAACCATGCAGCATGGTGGAATGGACAAACCAACCGGCATGGTAGGATGAAAATTTGACATACATATATCAGTACTCTTATAAAATGGACAAACCAACCAGCATGCTGGAAGCAGATTTTCCAGAACTTAAAATAAGATTTGGAGATTAATACAATTCTAAAATAGATGATTTTTGACAATTCCACTAGCAATTCAAATCAAACATAACCATAGATGGAGTGTCTCAATTCGAAAGTTTGCATCAACTTGTCATGATCACGAGAATAGCATATAAAAAATATGAGCATGTAAGTCATGATATGATACTAGATAAGCACAAAGCATAAGCTCTTATTCATGCATAGATACAAAACCTACACATGCAAAGGTCTATGAACCTTTAATGATTTCTTGGACAATCAAATATTGTAATTTTTCAATTGAAAGTTCTGATATATGAAAAGTTTTATAAATCCTATTGGACTATGTATCTATCACAAAGATATGAATTTTAAGAACACTTATCTCCTTAAAGATATTGTGATAGTGTTATCCATGGAGTAACATTGAATAAATGATAATTATTTTTCTCCACATGACTTGTCACTTTTGGCAATATGATAAATCTTCAAACAATTATCCAAATCTCCAATATCTTCCTTTTTGCCTTGGGGACATGATGAAGATAAATGTACATTATTGCGGCATGTATAACATATTTTGCCACCAAGGCCCTTCACTCGAGCTTCTCGCCTTGATGATCATTTGATTTGCTCCTTGTAATATATGTTCTTGATTTGCTTGATGTCACTTTTTTTGTTATTTGTCATCTTGATCTTATCCTAGGTAGAGCCTTTTTCTTGACTTTCTTTGTGGCTTCTCCACCTAAGTTTTTTCTTTCATCTGTTTCCATTTCCTTCAAAAACTTAGTCTCATGAGTACTAATGGAAATAGATATATCACTATGAGAATAATTAATCATAACATTATAATAAATAGGTAATTTGATACTTGATGATATGTAAGGGTTGACAACACAATTAGATAAGTAAATTCCATTGCAAGTGTTGTTGAAGGTGTCCAATGAAAAATATTGACACTCATGAATCCTACTCATTATGTGCATATAAGATCAAGATCATATAATTGAGTAATGTATATTGAATAAAATTAAAGGATTCAACTAGAAAAATATTTGAGTGTTTTGAACCAAAACAAATATGCTCCAAAAGCTAAATCATAACATGATACATAAGAAAGCAACAAACAATAATATTATGCACAGCTAAACAATGTAACCTATTCAAGGCTAGAGACATAGATACTTCAATGTAAATACTTGTTACCGAAATAACATTGGTTCATAATGTAGATGGTTCATCCTCATACTTGACTCTATTTTAGCATGAAGTGTGAAATTTCTTCTTTCCAAACGAGTCAAGCCTTCAATGTCTCTTCAAGTACCTATTAAACAATTCAAGTACTTGGTGGTACTCAAACTATGTTGAGTCCTTGAATGTTAGTCACAAGAGATTTAGGCACCTAAATGGCCTTTGCATTAAGTTTATGTGAACTAACAACCTTAGCAATTACGGTACTATTTCTAGCCTTCCTAAGAAAATAATAATCATTGAAAAGATGGGCTTAGGAGTGTTACCATTTGGGCAATTCTTACCAATATGCCATTTCTCTCGGCAATTATAACAAGTCATATTTTTGCTTCTAGTCACATTATTTTGCTTCTTGTCGGTTTGCCTCTTTGATGTCTTTGGCTTCTCATCAAGCTTGCTAGGACAACTTGAGGCAAAGTATCCCATTTCCTTGCAATTGAAACACGAAATGTGAGCAAGACTTTTCTCTTCTTTCTTGCTCATCTTCTTTGTATCTTGATATTTCTTTTGATATCTTCTATTATGCCTTGTTCGGTTGTTCTCCTTTTTCTTGGCGTGGAAACCAAGTCCACTCTTATCATCTATGCTTCTTTGATAATTCAAGATATCATCAAGAGCGGTCTTCGAGTTGTAGCATCCTTCTAGTTTCTTCTTTAATTTCTTGGTCTCATCTTTTAGCTCTTCGTTCTCCTCTACAAGGTTAGTATTAACATGCATAAAGGAAAAACTAGCATCCAAATTTGAGCTACAAGGTATATCTAGTAATTCATCATAAGAAGTGGACATATCAATTTTAGATGTAATGAATGAACTAGATACACATGGCATATCATCAATTAAATCACATGTAATGCCTATGTCCACTTTAATATTTTCAGATACATTGATAACAAGAGAATCATAAGCTTCTTTGAGCTTCTCATGAGTTTCACTAAGAATCTCATGAGACATTTTTAGCTTCTCATGAGATTCCTTGAGATCTTCATGAGACCGCTTTAGCTTATCACATAAATCTTTCAAAGAAACATTTTCATTCTTTAAATTTCTCATTTTAGATTTCTCTTTGCCAATATATTCATCCATACCTTCTTACTTCTCTACAAGATCATCACAAGAATATTCATGATCATTATCATCATCATCATCACTTTCTACCTTCTTGTTACCATTGGCCATAAAATAATGTGATGATGTAGATGGAGTTGAAATCTCATCAACATAGGCACATGAAGAAGAACAATCATCTTCATTGTTAGAGCTTGAGATAGAAGAATCATCCAAAATCACCAACTCATTAATGCAATCATCATTCGTCATGTTGGATTCATCATATTTTTCTTGCAATTTGATCCACATGTCATGAATACTCTTTAAATCGTATATCTCATAGAACACATCTACACTCAAAGCACTAAATAAAGTATTAGTAGCTATGACATCAAGATATATGCATTTTTTTGTCCTTTGTTGGAACATGGTCATCCAAATCATAAGATAAGCCCACATCTATGATCCACCATATTTTCGAACTTATAGCTTAAAATAAGGAATTATGTGTGTTCTCCAATGAGCATAATTTATACCATCAAATAAAGATACCTCATTGGAGTGTTCTATATAACTATTCATCATTCTTTTCTCTCAGGACGGTTAAGTCCACTAAAAAAAGAGATCAAGCTCTGATACCACTTGTAGGATTGAAGAGGCCGACTAGAGGGGGGTGAATAGGGGTTCTAAAAACTATCTATTAGTTTAACCGATAAAGATACGAGATTAAAATGATCGGTTACAACACATATAAAGCCCTCAAACTCTATGCTTCAACAAAGTGACAAATTCTATATCTATGTCAAGATTTGCAACCTAGGGTGACATGTAAGTAATTATGATTCAAGAAGTATAAATTGCACAAGGTAAATTGCATGAAAGTAAATATCACAATATAGAAGTAAATAGCACAAGAGATGACACCAAAAGTTTATCCCGTGTTATCGGTGATTTTTTTATGACCCCTAATCTATGTTGAGGTGGGTTCAAACCTTTAACCGTTCCTCTATCAAGTATGCAATTCTCATCACGAGAAGATGCTCTCCATGAGCAACTTGATCTTGAGCTGGTAAATCCAATGAACCACTCACTACCTCGATTCCACTAAAGTTGCACTTTACCTCTCCGGCAGGACGTGCACAAAACCCCTCACAATCACCACCGTGGCTCCTTCATAAGCTTCATTGAAGGGCTCAACGGTGCAACTATCTCCAAGCTATTTAGGAGACAGCAACCTCCAAGAGTAACAAGCCAAGAAGAACTCGACTCTCACCAAGTGCCTAAAGCTCAATCACTAATGCAAATGCACTTGATTTTTGCCTCACAATCCTCTGTATGTACAACACATGCACAAATATGTGGGAATGACTTTTCTTAGCTCAAGTATGCTCAATAGGGGCAGAAATTGTTCTCCAAGTCGCTGGGAAAGGGGTATATATAGGCCACACTACCCAAACTAATCGTTATACCAAAAGCTAACATCTCTGTGCATCTGGCAGTTAGACTACAGTTTACATGGCGGTCGGATCGCCACTAGACCAACGACTCTAAAACTAGCCATTACAACATTTTCACCTTTCTAGCGGTCAGACCAACCCTCTTAGCGGTCAGACCGCCATCCTCTCCAGGAAAATAGAGGTTCTCTGCAAGCTCCGACGGTCAGATCGACCTCCTAGACGGTTAGATCGCCACCCGATCCAGAGAGATGAGAGTTCTCTGTTAGTTCTAGGAGTCAGACCGCCATCTTGGCGGTCAGATCACCACCCTAGTGATTAGACAGGAATTCTTGGCGGTCGGACCGCCACTTCCAGAACAGCACTGCGACACTTCGAGAAACGACAATAACTTTTGAACCTGATGTCCTATTTAGATGATCTTGGACTCTATAGAAAGTTTATTAAGATGGCTACACATCCCAACTGATTGTTTGACCTTAAACCCATTGGATCAAACCTAAAACATAGTTCAAAGATTTAATGAGAACTACATGAACCTTAAACTTTTGCAAAACAAATTTGCAACCTAAAGGTTCCATGCGACCAAGGGTTAATGCATTCACTACATCAACTTGAAAACTACTGTTGCAAACTTAGTGACATGCCACACGGAGTAGAAACAAGAACTTGAACTATTTGCAAAACCCATTTGCAAACAATAGTATCCTACCAAAGAGAGTATGCACATGCAAGATTGAGCTTATCAATACTTGGTAAAACTCAAGCAATCGTCAAGACCCCTCTGAATAGTACGGTATTTATCCTATTAATCCAATCATTCCTCTTCTCTAATCACCATTGACCTGAAAAAAAAAGGCTTACATTTTATACCTTTGCCTTGAGCTAGCCATCCCGCTGGACTTGACAAACACATCATCCGAGTCCCGATATTTTTCTTGATTATCATCAACTCTTCACTTGAGCTTGATGACGATGTTCATCCTCACTTCCCATCTCGATCATCTCTTGATCTTCCGGAAGCTTGATGAAGTTCACTTGATTACTTCCTATACACCAAGCATGGAAGACTTTTCTTTTTCACACCATCTTCATCCGGTTCACCACTGAGGTATGAACTCGCAAGCATTAAGCACACAAGTTGTTCACTAAACTTGTCTTGATCTTGCTCTTCCAACTCGGCACATTTAATATCTCAATTCAATATTTGCCTTCATATAGAATCTAACCCCAACTTACTCTCAATCACATAGCACATGGGTTAGTCCATAAAACTCAATTGACAATTTCATATCTTTAGTTACTTGATCTCCACAAGCAGCTTTGGTCTTCACGCTTATTGTCAATATTCTTAAGACCATCCTCAAACTATGAGGTCTCTTTCTCTTTAGCTTCTTCTTCTTCTTCTTCACATGAGCATCATTTAGAGCTCAATGACCTCGATGCATATCTTTTGATCTCATGTCATTACTCAACGAATCCATGCTTTATCACTTTATGCATTTTCTATGGAATATCCTACAAACAATTCTCAATATAATTGTTAGTCCATAGGTATTACCATAACTTACCCGAGCATTACCTAGTGCTCATTCATCTTGATGCATTTCTCTTGATCATATGACATTCCTCAATGAATTCATACTTAATCATCCATGTATCACCTATGAAGATAACACACTAACAATTCTCAACATAATTTTTAGTCCATATGTATTGTCATTAATTACCAAAAACATACTTAGGGGTTAGATGCACCTTCACGAGATCCATGTCGAACTTGGAGATGGGAATTGAATTGGTGTCTCTGTTTGTATATTTTAGCTAATTTTCAGTCTTTCATGTAAAACCAGGCTAAGTTTGGTGTAAAACTTGGAGATGAGAATTGAGTTGATTCTGTGAACCATGTAGCATGGTGGAATGGACAAACCATCCGACATGGGAGGATGAAAATTTGACCTACATGCATTAGTACTCTTGTAAAATAGACAAGTTGTGGTAGATTCGAACGATCTTTATCGTATATTTTACACGATTAAATAGCCTATGATTAAAGTTGGTCCCCCATTTCCTCTACTCTCCTCTCCTATAATATGAAAAGTCACATCAATTATCTGATTAACAATCAACGTACTTCCCACGTGTGCTCTATGATCATATTCCTTGATTGTAGTGTGATCTTTTTTTTTGTCACTCTATTTCTAAAACTTAAAATCAAAACAAATGATCATCACATAATAAAAGTCCAAAGCCAATCAACGTTGTATCCTTTTCTTCCTCTCTCTCAAAACTACGATAAGATCTTTTCAAAACTACGATAAGATCTCCAAAGATTGTGCTCTCTTTCCTTTTTGTAGTCTATTTTCAAAATTCAGCCACAATCTCCGATCCCTACTACCACCTACATGGATCGACATGCAACAAGCTTAACTCCAGTCACACGTCAATCATCTTCGTGGATAGGTGTTGGCAACCTCTGCTCATCAGCTCGCACCCATCTTATCAACACCAACCACCTCCGTTGATCGATGACAACCGTCTCCTCAATACCATCCATCTCCACATCATACGACCGCATGGATTCAATCATCGTGTATGCAAATTCCTTTTTTGTTATGCTATATTCTTTTACTTATCCGAATTACCATATCTTGAATTGATTCTAGTTGTGTGAAGCACATGTGCAGTTGCTAGTGACATGATGAATGTACCACTTCATTTCATCTTTAAATTTATCTTTTTTAGAGGGTAAAAAAGGACGCACTCCATACTCACATGCTAGGAAGGGAATGAGAGGCTCGAGACCTCCAGTACGCGGAAACAAGCAGTACCACTGAACGCGCATGTGTGTGCATCCTATGGGAGAATAAATTCCGTCGCACCCAACCACCAAGCTACACGCTGTTCTCTTTTAAATTTATCTAGGACGATAGATGGAACAACTCGTGATCCATGACATACCGAATTCAAAAGGGGAAAAAAAAAATCACATTTCCAGCCCAGCAGCAGATTTGTTGGGCTAGCCCAGCCCAGACCACGATGGCCAACCTCGCTCCCCTCGTGAAAAGAAAATGGCGGGGGCGGGAGCGGGAGCGCGGTGATTCGTTTTTCCCTCCACGCGGGCTCCCCTCCCAATCCAAAACCGCCTCCCCCCCGCCAAATCCAAATCCCCATCCCTGCTCTCCGGCACGGCAGATCTGAGAGCGAACTGAATTGAATCGGAGGAGGAGGAGAGCAAGACACACAGCCATCGAGGGCGAGGGCGAGAGCGAGAGCAACGCCACGGCCACGGGCATGGCGCCGCCCACTCCCTCCACCTCTGCTGCTCCCAACACTACCAGCAAGAAGAAGGTCACCCCCGTGCAGGTCGCCTTCCTCGTCGAGCGCTACCTCGCCGACAACGGCTTCCACGCCGCCCTCGCCGCCTTTCGCTCCGACGCCGCCCACCTCTTCAAGCCCCACCACCACAAGCCCGCCCCCAAGGGCCTCCTCCCCCTTGCCGACATCCTCCACGACTACATCGCCCTCAAGGAGGCACGCATCGCCATCGACTCCGCAATGCACGCAATGCACAGCCTCGTCTCCACCTACTACTCTTCCTCTTCCCCTTATCCTCCTCCTACACCTCCTATGCTTGTGCCTCTGCCTGCCGGCCCCGGTGGCGCTCAGCCCTCCTCGCCCCCGCTCGTCCCGCCGCTCTTCGTCGCTGCACCTGCCGCCTCATCTTCTCCTCCTTCTCAAGGTAACCGTCGCACCCCAGCTGCTCGACGTTTTGTTTTGTCCTCCAAACACAATGTTGTACCGTACCATGGTTAGCTTCATCTGTATGCGATGCACTCGTTCGATTTCACTAACACATTTGTTGAACCAAGGAAACAAAGGATCATCCCGTACTTTACTTTCGGAGGGAGCATTTCTGTTTGCAACCCAAGATTCATTCTACTCTACTCCTGCAGTTACATTCATATGCCTCTGCTTCTCTTTTTGACGGAAATGGCAGGAGCGCTGCCTTTTACATTAGATAGGAA
This sequence comes from Phragmites australis, assembly GCF_958298935.1. Lineage (NCBI taxonomy): Eukaryota > Viridiplantae > Streptophyta > Magnoliopsida > Poales > Poaceae > Phragmites > Phragmites australis. Next base: position 30,364,117 of record NC_084935.1, on the reverse strand, counting down.
AAAAAAAAACATTCAAAGTTCAGATACAACAGTCCTGGACCGCAGCTTCCAGGGTCCTTACACTTAACGAAATAACAGTAACTACTGGGTTTGTCTCTCTCGGGGTGGCTGATGCCGCCGTTGTAACGGCCTTAAGACCAAACAATCAGTCCTTCTTAATTCAAAGATACGCAGTATAGTAGATATGGAATTTCAACTTAAGTATTCTATTCTCTGCAGCTGTAATATATAGCCATCAAGTTCACATTGCCCTTCTATTATCCCCCAAAAAAGTTTACATTGCCCCTTCTCTGCTGTTGCAGGCACTGCTGGATATGCTTCACCCGTCGTACATCACTATGCTCATACATCAACTGCAGTTGTTGTCCATAACTCATCAGATATGTGCACCCCAGCTGCCACCTCTTTGCCCACTAAAAAAAGGAAGGCTACAAAGTCTGCAGGAAAGACCACTTCATCCTCCAAGAAATCCTGCACTGCACCCGCTACAAGCTCGCATACAAAAGGTATTTGATTTTCACAATAGGTTCATTAAAATTTCCTGTTTACAAGCTCGCATACAAAAGGTATTTGATTTTCACAATAGGTTCATTAAAATTTCCTGTTTACTTTAACAAATTCTAATTTCCTGTACCATCAATAGGTTCATTAAAAATTCCTGTTTACTTCAACAAATTCTAATTTCCTGTACCATCTCAAGTATATTAACTTGCTACGCTCTAATCCCAGGTAAAGCTGTAGCTGTAAACTCTCAACCGCCGATTGATAACCTAGAGCAGAACGCTGCTCAACCAAGTTCAGCTGAACATTCAGTTATGGCAAAAATTCCTATCCACACTTCATCTGTTGCAAAAAGCTTATTCAGGCCACTCCAATCTCAAGTCCATTCGTCTTCCTGCACACCACAACAATGTCATCCTGTAGAAGAACAACCCGCTGCTTATCAAACAGAAAGGACATCATCATATATGGTTGCAAATGCTCATTCCCAAGTCCAACAGGACATTGCTTCCTCCCAATGCTCTATAATTTCATCCAAGACTCTTATTGTCAGTCCTCTCAAAGGGGGCGCCTATTATGCTGTTGAGAGGAGTTACCATGTCAGCTCCCCTTTGAAATCAACCACTCACAAGTCATCGAAAAGGGAACATGTCAAAGGCAAGTTGAATTTTGACAGTACTGATGCAGGGCAAGGTTCAAATGAGCAGATTTGTGAGAAGGCCTCTACCTCCTCTGATGGAGACAAACAAGACGACTTTGAAATTGATTTTACCAATCTCGATATATTTGATGGCGATTTTTCGGTTTCTGAGCTTCTGCTTGACTTCGATCTTGACACTGAAGGTGTTAATTGTCAGAATCCTCCCACAAGTGCTGAAGTTCAAAGGTATGACATAGTTTCTTTGTTTGTCACCTTTGGATTTATAATCTTTGTAAAACTATGCATGCTTAAGATGTGTTCACTGTGCAAACTGAACAAATACAGACTAGAGCCTGTTGCAAAGTGTGGTTATGTGACAGCAGATCCAGTTTTACCGGATTCAATGAAGCCAGGGGCAGCAGATCCAACTGAAGAAATCAATTCACAAGGTTTTGTGCTGGCTCTAATAAGAATATAAGATCCTCCAATGGCTCGCTTTTTTTAAAAAAAATTCTTATCATCGTTTTTTGGCTCTTAACAATTCTATATTGATACCTGTCTCTGCAGGAGCTACATCTGTTACTTCTGTCAGGGCTATGACTAAGAGGATAAAGATTGTTAGCCCTGGTATGCTTTGCCATGTTTCTAAACATGATGCACAATAGTCAACAGTTGTAAGAACAATCTAACATGCTGTTGGTCATTTCTTTGCAGTGAAGGGCCGCACAGCTTCTCAGAGCAGCAGATAGAATTGCACATCACCAAATCAAACATGACAGTATGTAGCCGCACGACTGACATTATCGAGATGGCCTGATAATTCATGACAGTATGTTGTAATGACCAGTTGTACTGCACTGAGGGCATTGCGTATGCACTGCTTTTAGCATGCTTGTAGTATTATGTTTTTTTATCTGTTAGCATTTTATTTTCATGTAAATGCTAACGCTACATTACTGATTCCAAGTTTGCTAACCTATTTATATCTTATTTGTCTATGCTTCGTTTATTAACTAGCTGTTTGGGGGTTTGGTACTTGAGTTGCTAGTCCGAGGTTGTTTTCTTAGCATAGAGTTGCTGATTGGCCCCAGACGTATTACTTTTACATTTCGTTGCTATACATTAACCAAGCAAAATCGACCAAGCACTGAAATTGAACAGAAACTGGAATTTTTTCAAAAAAGAGAGGCAGAAATAATAATAAAAAAAAGCGAAGGGCGAAGAATGGAGCAGAGATTGTTTCTTCTTCCTCCTTGATGCGCGTACGGCGGTTACTCTGCTCCGGTAGAGTCTCAGTCTGGAATGAATCTGAGTGCACGGGACGAGAGAAAGCATTAACTAGCACTGTGGGTAGTCTGGCGGCGGCGGGGGGAGAACGGCGTCGGGCGTCGGGCCGTCCTCCACCTCGAAGGCCATGGCCAAGCCGAAGGGCAGATGCGCGTCCAGGTGGCAGTGCATGATCCAGACGCCCGGGTTGTCGGCCGTGAAGCGGATGACGGCCCATCCGCCGGCAGGGACGGCGACGGTGTTGCGCTGCTGCGGGTTGACGAGGTTGTAGGCGCGCACGTGCCTGTGCGCGTTGAAGTTGCCGGTGCCCTGCGCCAGCACGTAGAAGTTGAAACCGTGGAGGTGCAGCGGGTGGTTCTCGGCGCCCAGGATGGCCGTGTTCTGCAGCACCACCTCCACCGTCGCGTTGTACCGCAGCGTCTTCACCTTGGTGCCCTTGGTCGTGAACATCACCGCCCTGTTCGTGCTCGCGGCGCTGCTCGTGAAGTCGAACATCACCGGCGGCCTGTCCGGGAAGTCGCGCGTGTACACGCCCTCCGGGGCGCCCCGCATGTGCGCCTCCAGTAGCGACATCGTCGTGGGGAACTGGAAGGACACGTTGTTCATGCTGGCCGCCACGGAGCCCAGCGTCCGGTTGCACAGCGTCTGCGCCGGCGCGCACGGCGTCACGCCCAGCCCGAACGTCACCAGCATCCGCGTGTCCACGTGGAGGGGCACCGTCGGCTTGCCGTCCTGCAGCAGCCCGGTCAGGCTGCCGTAGAAGCTCTGCGCGGTTGCGCTGTCGTTCAACGCCGGCATGCGAGGCGTCGCTGGAGCTTCTGCTGCCGGTGAGTCCTCGTATTGCTGCAAGCCATCGTAGGTGACGACGGCCCTGGTGGTGGCGCTGTAGGTGGCGTTGGCCACGCTCTGGTACACCTGGGCGGCCATGTAGTAGCGGCCCGGCTCGGCGTCCGCGCGCATGAGCGCGTCCACCGTCTGGCCCGGCGCGATGACGATGACGTCCGTGTCGTACGGGTCGGTGTAGCAGGCGTCGGCCGCGACGACGGTGAAGGAGTGGCCGGCGACCTTGAAGAAGAGCTGGTAGTTGAGCGCAGCGTTGATGATGCGGAGCAGGTAGGTCTGGCCGCGCTCCACGGTGAGCTGGTAGGGGTCGTCCTTGTATAGGTCACCACCAACGAGACCGTTGATGGTTAGCGCGACGGAGTTGTTGGGCGCGCCGCCAGCAAGGAGGGCCTGCCTCTCGACGTCGACGACGCTGGCGTTCCACCACTCGCCGAGGAGGAGGGTGGCCTCGTGGTGGGGCATGGGGAAGGGGTACCGGGCGCCCGGGGCGGGGCGGAGGAGGAGGGCGCCGTAGACGGTGGCGCGCAGGAATGAGACGTGCGCGTGCCACCAGAGCGTGCCCTCCTGGCCGGTGACGTTGAAGCGGTAGGTGTAGCGGCCGCCGGCGGGGCGGATGGGGCACTGCGACACCATGTTGGGGCCGTCCGCCCAGCTGGACAGGAGCTGCAGGATGCCGTGCCAGTGGATGGTGATGTTGTAGGGGGAGAGGTTGACGACGTGCACCACCACGGTGTCGCCGTTGCGAGCCTCGATCTTTGGGCCGGGGAGCTGGCCGTTCACCGCCGTGATCACCTGAGTCTGCCCCAGCCGCTGCACCGTCAGGTTGCCCACCTGCATCCATCATTCGGTACGGTCATTGATTCAGAATCCCATTTCCATTTTCAGCAGATCGATCGATGCACAGACTACTCGTTCCAGCTAGGTAAGTGTAGTGCAGTGCAGCCATGAGAGCATCTGCTAGCAACCGCGCACGTGTTTTACACACGTGAAATCAATAATATTATAGTGAAAACTAAAAAATGTCACAGGAAAAAATAATTGAAAAAAAAGTTAGGAATGCACTATATAGATGGAAAGAAATCATATTGTATTAGTATTTTTTAATGCTAATAGCGTCTATTAATTGAAGATTTTCAAATTGATTAGAAGTTTCTAAACAATTGAGAGAGAGAAGATAGGGGGCCAACTTTGATTGTGAGTTGTTTGATTGTATAAGATATACGGTAAAAATCATTCGAACCTATCATAAATCGTCTATTTTATAGAAATATAAATACGTACATAGATCCAACATCAGCAACAACCTACTCTAGTCATCGACCAAGGAAGGAAGCAATTGGAATCTTTTGCTATCTGTCACGATCATATCCTAGCTAACTTGAATTGGTTGTTGTTGAGCCAACAAAAAGCAAAGACGTGTGACCTGCTAATGTGCGCGCACTGCACCAGTTTAACGAGTAGCTAACCAATAATCGTGTGTCAGTGTGTGTAAAACATATATAATATATCTATAATGCAAATTAACCACCAATTGAGTGGAGTGGATCTTGCATTGGATCAACCGATCGACTTGCACCAGTACTCCTACTCGATCAATATGTAGCTAGGAGCAGAATAATAACTACATCTATATGTCGACGTATGGTAACCGCATGCGAACCACATAGCATATATACTCACGCATAAGTCCATAATTACTATATATGCATTGCCAATAACATATATACAGCTAGGACTAATATATATATAATGCATCAGAGATGAAGATGGAGATGGAGTAAACAAAAGAGCTAGTGAAGAATTGATTTACATGGAAGGTGTGCTCGACGACGGCTGCATCAGCCAGCAAGTATCTGCTGAGCAAGCAGAAAGCAGCAAATGCAAGATGAAACAATGGCCGAGCCATCTCTCTCTCTCTCTCTCTCTCTCGTGATCTTCCTTGGATCTGATGCCTATAATTATATACGTAATTAGCCGCTAGCACTTGATCGGCAGGCAGAGGTGAAATTAATCCAGAAGGAGGGAGGTAGAGTGTCGATTATTGCTGCAAGAATGGATCATCAAGCTGCTGCCTCTGCTTGCCTTGCTGCTGCAATGTGTGTTTGTTTTGGTTTGTAATATCTGAATAATGATGCTAGCTGAAGATGCATATATAGGCAGCAGCTGGTCTCATCATCTCATATATAGGAAGGGGAGGGAGGTTGCTTGGACAAACAAGGCAGCTCATTTGCAAGTAATGTATCATTAATAAGTGTTTGTGAGCCAGGATTGCATTGCATTGCCTCAGAAGATTGAATTAAAGCCCATGCTGCTTGCTGCTGATACCACAAGCAGCTGGTGGAGGGAGGTAGTCTTCGATTGGATGGATGATGCACTGTCAGCTAGTTACTGTGGGCATGCATGGGCATCTCTGCAAGCAAGCCATCATGCCATGCATCATCACCAAACATATATATTAGCTAGCTGGTAGCAGTACCAAATTTGTTCACTTGTAACTTTCCTTATTGACTAGAACACGATGATCCAGTCTCTAAGCTAGCTAGCTAGCTAGCTAGGATCGATCAGATCATATCGGAATTGGTTGTCAGAAATCTGCTGAATATAATTCGTTTGGACGACTAGAAACATACGCAAAACCTGTTGGTGTTGCCGTGTCCAACTCACGCAAGATAAGGAATCGAAATTCACCGATGGTCTTATTTAGAGCGGTTTATTTGGTTTGGTCTCTATGCCCAGCTGCCTTGAAAGCGCTTTACGACTTGCCGACAATTATTATTTTAATTTTGACACTAGTCTAGTGTAGTGTTGTTAACAAATTACTAAGCCAACCGCGTGCTTGCTAATTCTATATATTCTGCAGATCTAGCCAGTTGAGCGTGAATTGACGCCCCATCTCCTCAGATTTTAATGATCTTTGCTTAAAAGTTAGAATTCCTATATGTCGTCCTTCGTGATTGAATTTTTCAGGGCAAGCTAGCTGGACGCATGGTATATATATGATCTACATGCTAGCTTACAGAGAAACTCTCATTAGGTGCGAATTACGGCTATGGTGTTCCTGCCTATCTTGCCGTACGTGCTCACAATCAAGCTAGAAAAGTACTACAACATGGTATGTATATATATTATGTACATAAGCTCAACTATAATTATCTTTAGTTACAATTAAAAAATAGTAGAGTTACAATCTGTAAGACAGGGAGTTACAACGAGAAACTCTAGTTACAACCGCTCGTTCAAAAGTATATAATTTTGAGTTACAACCAGACGTAACTTTTAACGAATTCGTTGCCTAATTATGTAAAACTCAAGGAACACGATTGTAATCATAGTACAATCTAAAACGTAACTCGTTAGTTTCTCATATTGCAATTATATACTTCTGGACGCGCGATTGTAATTGGTCTACCCAGCGGATTGTAATTAACAGTTGTTTGAGTTATAACTGGAGGACGGTACAATAGTAAACTACAGTGCGCCTAGACACAAAATAGACTCTCTCTGTATATATATATATATATATATATATATATATATATATAAACATGTGGGAGGAGCCACATCTTTAATCAATAAAGAAGAAACATGCAAACAAATTTGTGTTGATGTGTGAGATCATGTATGTTGAAAAATTGATGTTATTATGGAAATTGGCAAAATCACAAAGTGATTTAGCATTATTGCATATGTTGATGTGCATGTGTTGATAATATGTTGCTTGATATGCTCATGGTGGCATAATGATATTTGTGGTTTTGATATGTGCAATACACTCGTGTGAGTGATGTTGTGCGGATTGACGTGAGTCAAGTTTTACTACTACAAAACATGCTATCACTGCTAGTTTTAAAACCGATAGTTAATTAGTGGCAACTATAATAATGGATTATCACTTCCAGCTCTGGAACCGATAGTGATAACCTAACTATCACTACCAGTTCAAGCCTTGAACTGGCAGTGATAACCTAACTATCATTGTCGGTTCATGCCTTGAACCAACTGAATCATCCATCCACATGTGCAAAAATGCTATACTGCAAACTCTTTGGCAAAGTGATTTGTCTCAAAGTTTGATCTCAAACTTGAGACAGAAACCCCATACCAAAATATTTGTGGTAGAGTATTTTATATCTAAATCTAAATTTGTAGTGTAATTTTAATCAACATTATGATCAATGTGTCCTACGGTGCAAAATTGCTCAGACCATGCTCAACCTTGATCCTAATTTGAAACTACAATCTTCTTGAAACCGCAATGATAAATAGGAATGTATGTTGCAAAATTGCTCTACCAAGAGTTCTCTGGCTTGAGAGTCGCTTTATTGAAGTATTGCACGATTGTGTCGGTGAGTTTCTGGTAGAGTAGTATTGTAACATTCATTTTACATCTTGCACTACCCGAGTGACAATAGTAAATCTAAATGAATGATGAAAACACAATCATCTTGAAGAGAATGTATTTTTCTGCCACTCATTTAGATCTGCTTATTGTCACAATTTTGAACACTCAACTTGCCACCCGTTTAATTGGGGAGACGGAGACAGGCTCGGGCGAAGGGGAGATGGCTTGGGCGATGGGCGATGGGCGATGGGGAGAAGGCTCATGAGGCGGGATCGGGGAAACGGGGCAGCGTCGGTGCGCTGAATGTGGCTGGAGGTTAGCGACAGGCTCGCGAGACGGGGAAAACAAGCCTGAGGGGTAGATATGGTTGAAGTGATGACAATGACCAACGCACCACTTCGACTGCCACTACCCCTCAGTATCGATTTCTAGAGATGGGGGAGTGGATTGAGGGAGATGGGCTTCGGATTTACAGAAGTATTATCACTGCCAGTTCGTATGTCTTAATCTTAGTTCCTCCCTGAACCTAGTCTCAATTCTATCACCGACCATATTCGTTCTCATGACACACCTACACATGAACAAAACCAACAACCAATTTCGAGCACAAGTTCTCACAAACACTATATCGAATATCTAACTATAGGTATATACGCATAAGGTGTATATCGTATATGGATGGGATACCCTGTTCGCATCTTTAACAACTTCGGATATTGCGGACCCGAATCTGCAAGACCCAGTATATCCGGGGATTTCAAGAACCCATACTAGGAAGGTCTTGATCGGGATAACTGACTTGAGTACGACCAGTATCCAAGTTGGATTTGGCTGCCTTACCTTAATCGATAAGATGGAGGACTCCTAATCAACTACGGTTGGATTCAGGGTAGTGCTAGAGCCCTATATAAGGTGGGGACCTAGACCCTCAGGAAGATGGACAAGGGACAACTTCTACAACTTAGGGCAGATCAACACCTAGGCAACTCGACGCAAGCATCCAAGACCCTCAGAGAGACTCGATGACTTCGACTCTAGTTTAGTTTAGATCTAATTTACTCCTTGTAATAGGTCTAGCTACCTTGCTTGTAGTAGAGAGAATACATATACATAAACCTCCACATAGGACGTAGGGTATTACTCTAGCTGGGGGCCCAAACTTGTCTACATCGTGTGTCTTATTTTGTGCTTTATCCCTGATTTTGAAGGTACCCCAGTTCAATTACGATCATATTGTCATGAACTAATATTCTATAGTTGGTGCACCAGGTAGGGGACTTCTTCTATATTTTCAAGATTGATCAAGTCTCGGGTTCACATCTGCATTGGATTTTTTTTACACTGGCTTCTACAATCACTTTGAGTCAGCGGTGGTCATCTTTGAATCACCTCCCGCCGGCTTCGAGATCCCTTTTGAAACTATGGTATACTGATGAGACAATAAGGGTGGACTGATCCACACAGGTATCCTTGAGTCAAGCCCATTGGATGCGTACCGCGAGGTGGGACACCTTGAGTGGGATCCCAAGGAGCCTAATGTCTTTTAGTTCATGGACATCGAGAACGACGACATAAGTCACAAGAGTGGCAACGATGGTTCCATCAATGGCCAGAGCAGTCGAACATATTGATTTGTGTTTATGGCTAGAGCCGACGACGCACCCGTCGACCAGAACGCGGGAGATCCAAATGCCATGGAGAACAATGGTATGGAAATCCCTGAAGATTCAGTGGTGGAAACAACCACTGGAGATGCCGGCACGGTGGGTGAGTTACCACCAGTCACCGCCCCTGACACAACACTTCATCGACGTGCCGTAGGTGGTCAGGTGCCTCCTGGTCTTCAACGACAACTTCTGGTAGGCACGCCTCCACTAGTAGTGGTCCGAGGGTCGAGGAACGAACCCCCTTAGGATAGTAACCATGGGGCAACATTGGCACGACTATAGCTAAGTCTGGGCAGCGATGTTTTTAGTACCACGGAAGCCAATATCCAGGGTGCCCATATGATTTTAAGATTGTTCCCCGAGTTGGATCTGGCGAACCCCTTAACCCCTACAGTTAATCAACTCAAGACTTTGCTCGGTACAACTCAGATCCAGGTGGCTCGAGCAAACAACCCTAGCAGCTCTAGGCACCCCAGCCGGCAAGGTGATGGCTCGAGGAGTAATGGACTCAAACATCCCTAGGTCGAGGGATCTTAGAAGGGAAGCTCTGGTTGTCAAACTCGAGCATAGCCATGTGGGTTGAATTTCAACTGCCCTATCCATAGGCACATAAGTTAGGAAGACTTAAGGAACCGCATTCCTCACGATCGGCATGATCTATGGAGAGTGATAGACAACTATCACGAGGAGCGCTATGAGGATGATCATCGTTACAACAATCACAGATCTCTGAGATGAGATGGTCGACACAACTCCCTTGGTCGAAGGAACACGCGTGGTAGTCCTCCACCATTTCCTCCTGAGGAATTCGACAGAGGCTATGAAGTTTTTGTGCATGAGCTTCGGTCGATACGATATCCTAAGAAGTTCAAAGCGGTTTCGATCTAGAAGTATGATATGAAGCTCAACCTAAATAAGTGGTTACAAATCTATACCACTGTTATTCGAGCAGTCAGAGATGACAACAGGGTGATGGCTAATTACCTGTTAACTGCACTCAATGGACCTCTGAGGTCCTAGTTGTTGAACTTGCCATCCAACTCGATTCGATCATGGGCGGAGCTGAAGCCTCAGTTCATCTTTAACTTCCAAGGTATGTTCGAGCACCCGGGAACAAGAGACAATCTGCATCAACTGAACCAAGGTAAGGACAAATCCCTTCAAGATTTCATTCGTAGGTTTAGCGATAGACATAATACGATCTCGGACATCTCCGATGAGTGGGTCATCTTCGCCTTCAAGCGGGGCATCAAGGACGATGACCTGGTCAGGAAGCTGGCTACGCAGAAGGTTCATATGGTCAAAGAGCTCTTCGAGTTGGCTGACAAGTGTGCAAAGCGGGCTGAAGCTCAGGTCTAAGAATCCTCAATCTGGCAAGAACAAGCCTGAGTCCTCAAAGAATGAGGGGAAGAAGAATAAACCTGATGACAAGCGTAAGGGTCCAGACACAACTGTAGCTGCGGTCGATAGGAGCAAGTTGCGCAACACCAGAGATAACAAGGGCCTAAATCGAAGTGGTGGGAAGTGGTGTTCCATCCATCGGACCAACCAACACGATTTTGACAAATGTCACATTATAAAAAAGAAGGTCGATGATAAGCTTAGGCTGTCGTTGCTGAGTATCATAGAAAATAGGCCAAGCCGGACACTAAAGATGACGAGCCTGAATTCCACAGGGCTGATCAGAGTTTGGCACACATCCTCATAGGATCTACCTCGTATGAATCCAAAAGATAGTACAAGATGGTGAAAACGGAGGTCAACTTAGCCCAAATTGAGCTTCCCCGATACCTCAAATGGTCGGAAGTGAAGATCACATTTGACCAAGATGACCATCCAGCCACATTTCCACACTTGGGTCAATATCCGATTGTCATTTAGCCGACTATCCTCAACATCAAAGTCTCTCAGACCTTGGTTGACAGGGGTAGCTCGCTCGACCTTATCTTTGCCAAGACACTAGAAAAAATGGGGATCGAAAGGTCAGAGCTCAAGAAAGGAGATGAGCCCTTCCATGTTATAACTCTGAATTTCTCGACCATGACCCTTAACCAAATCAAGTTTCTAGTCACATTTGGTGAGCCAGATAACTTCCGCACAGAGAAGTTACCTTCGATGTTGCAGACTTCAAGACGGTGTATAATGTGATCCTAGGCTGCCCAATGCTCGGTAGGTTCATGGCGGCAGTACACTACGCATACCAGATGCTCAAGATCCCAGGCACAAAAGGGGTCATAACCATCAATGGAGATCAATGTGCAACGGTCAAGTGCGACAAGCAGAGCCTGTATATGGTCGAACACTTCTGCCGAGAGGCGATCACTTCGAAAGGCATGGAGTCCAAGCACCAGAAGTATCAAGCTGCCACCAAGATCAAAGAAACCAGTCTCGTGAGCCTCACTGATCCCTACAAATCTGACGACATCACCGAGGGTGAGACCATCGACGGTGCTAAGGAGAAGAAGGCAGGTGGTGGTGTCAAGGCAGTGCCCCTCGACCCATTTGAACCAGCCAAGATGGTCAAGATAGGGGTCAACCTTGATCTCAAATAGGAACTCGAGCTCATCACTTTTCTCCAAGCAAACCAAGATGTGTTTGCGTGGCAACCGTTCGATATACCCAAAGTCTCTAGGGAGGTGATCGAGCATTGACTATCTGTGAAACCCAATGCCAAACATGTGGTGCATAAGCAGCGAAGATTCGCAGAGGACAGAAAGCAAGCCATTCAGGAGGAGGTCAGTAAACTCCTAAAGACGGGCTTCATTTGAGAGGTTCGTCATCCCACGTCGCTCGTAAACCCTGGCCTTGTAAAGAAAGCCAATAGCAAGTGGAGAATGTGCGTCAACTTTACCGACCTCAACAAAGCTTGTCCTAAGGATCATTTCCTATTCCTCACATCGATCTAATTGTCGACTCTATGATGGGTACTGAATTTTTGTATTTTCTAGATGCCTATTCGGGGTATCACCAAATTAGCATGAGGATAGAGGATGAAGAGAAAACTGCCTTTATCACTCCTTTTGGTGTATTTTGCTATGTAATATGTCTTTCGGTTTAAAGATTGCTGGTGCTACTTATCAACGGTGTATCAAAAAAAAAAAGAAGAAGAAAGAAACAGCCCCAAATTGGGTGCAACTTTGAAGCTTATATCGATGATATCGTAGTTAAGTCTAGAACCCAAGAGGCATTGATTGTCGACCTTTAGAAAACATTCGACAACCTCAGGAAGTACCGTATGATGCTTAACCCCGAGAGTGCATGTTTGGTGTCCCGTCCAGCAAGTTTCTTGGTTTCCTAGTGTCAAGTCAAGTCTCGACCAGATGCGGTCATGTCGACCATTGAAGGAGGTTCAAAAGCTGATGAGGTGCATAGTGACCCTTAGTTGTGAGTGAGGGATGTCTTTCTTCAAGTTTCTAAAGAAGAACGACCGATTCGAGTGGATGGAAGAGGCGGAAAAGGCTTTACAAGACTTAAAAATGTATTTATCATCTCCTTTAATTCTAACCCCACCTAATAAAAAAGATGAGCTCTTTTTGTATATTGCAGCTACCCCACAAGTCGTAAGCATGGTCCTAGTGGTCGAACGAGAATGCCCCAAGAAGAAGGCCAAGATCCAGAAGGCAGTTTACTACATGAGCGAAGTCCTACATGATGCTAAGCTATGATACCTACAAGTGCAGAGTTGCTGTATGCAGTCTTAATGACTTTCTGGAAGCTACGACATTAGTTTCAAGCCTACAAGGTCACCGTTGTGACAACGTATCCGCTGAAGGATATTATACGCAATAAGCAGGCGACTAGATGAATCGCGCAATGAGCAGTCGATGAGTTCGATGTGCGCTATGCACCGTGTACAAGCATCAAGTCGGGAGTATTAGGATAATTCATCGCTGAGTGGACAAATGTTGAGGAAACAAAGCCAGGCGTGGTTGAGGACCACTGGACAGTCTTCTTCGATAGATCGCTCATTTTCAGGCTCATGGGTTGGCATCATACTCAAATCTCCAATGGGTGACAAACTCAAGTACGCCATTCAATTAGAACTTAAAGCTTCCAACAATGTTGCAGAATATGAAGGACTGGTAAATAGGCTCTGCATAGCTATATCGCTTGGAGTTAGGCGACTACTCGTGAATGAGGACTCACATCTAATCGTAAACCAAGTGCAAAAGGAGTACCATTGCTTAAAGGACAATATGGTGGATTATCTGAACGAGGTACGAAAGCTCGAGCAATGGTTGGAAGGTTTGGAGATCACGCACATCCGAAGAGGCGACAACTCCACCGTTGATGAACTCGCTAGGCTCGCTTCGTCCCATTCTTCAATAGCTGTGGGAGTCTTCTTCGAGAAACTCCTTAAACCATTTGTCTTGATAATCTCGAGTGAAGATACTACCCAACTCAGCCAGCTATCTGGTCAGGTCAGCGAGGCATGATCCACTGACATGGTAGTTGCACTACTTGAATACGAACCAACTTGGATGACTCCATTCCGAGCTTATCTCGAAGGTCGAGAGATCCCTGACGATGATGCGTCTGCAAAGAAAATTGCTCTTAAGTCCAAGCTATACACTTTGGTAGACAACAAGTTCTACCAAAAGGGGAGTAACGAAATCTTGACGAATTGCATCACTCAGGAAGAGGGCAGTAAGATATTGCTCGATATCCATGGAGGCATGTGTGGTAATCATGCGTCTTATCACACCTTGGTCAGAAAGCTTTTCCACCAAGGATTCTTTTGGCTGACTGCCCTCCAGGATACTTCCGAGCTAGTCAAAAAGTGTGAAAGATGTAATTTTTTTGGAAGGCAGATCACTCGACCAGCCCAAGCTCTGCAAACAATTCCTCTTTCTTGGCATTTTTTCATCTGGGGCTTGGATATCCTAGGACCGTTCCCAAGGGCCCATGGTGGTTTCAAATTCCTATTTGTGGCTATCGACACATTCACTAAATGGATCGAGGCTGAACCCATGGGAAAGATAACTGCAGAAGCTGCAAAGAAGTTCATGAGGAGCATAATTACTCGATATGACAGTCCACATCGAATAATTATGAACAACAGTAGCCAGTTTAGAAGTGGGACCTTTACTGCGTTCTGTGAAAAATTTGGAATCAAATTTGTTTCGGTTCAGTAGATCACCCTCAGAGTAACAGTCAGGTTGAGCGCGCCAATGGTATAGTCTTACAGGGTATCAAAACTTGGGTCTTTGACTGGCTAAAAGTTTACTCGAAATGCTAGGTGAAGGAGCTTCCCTCGGTGCTATGGACCATTCGTACCTTGACTAATAGGGTCACCAGTGAGACTCCTTTCTTTTTAGTCTACAGAGTAGAGGTAGTGCTTCCGACTGAATTGGAGTTTGACTCGCCGCGAGTGGAAAGTTACTCGAAGAAAGGGAAAGAGTAGTTACAAGCAGACAATATCAATCTACTCGAAGAGTATCGCGACAGAGCATCCACTTGAGTGGCCCAGTATCAATAGGTGTTGCATAGGTATCATAGTCAGAAAATCCAGCATAGGAAACTCACTGCTGGGGACCTTGTCTTATGAAAGGTGCAGAAACAGAGCGCCATAAGTCTTCACTAAGTGGGACTAACCCTACATAGTAGTCGTAGTTACTCGACCTGGATTGGTACAGTTATCTACTCCAAACAGTGAGATACTCGAGTACTCATGGAACATCGACCAACTCTGATAGTTTCATTTATAGATAAGGTAATTCGAAGGTAAGTAGATTATATTTTGATTATACTAACTATCCTATGACATATTTCCCCTTTCTGACCCGCGTGGCTAGCACAAAGTTGACATAAAGAATCCACCTAACTCTTGCAAATAGTGAAGATCCACCACCTCCAAGAGTTTAGAAGTATGTGGACCCCTACTTACCCTCGAACAAGTCGAGAAACCTTTTTTGCTCCTCGGTGGAGTAGCAGCTGATCACCTCGGGGACCGGTCTCCGACCAGTATAAGGGCCAGAGAAAATGGCCGAGGCAAAGACCCTGCTAGAGCTGTGGGCTAGCACCGGCAGTGGTCCCCCGTAGGGTGCAGGGATGATCTGGTGGTTATCGATGGAGAAGATGACCATGCTTTCTTCACCACCAGAGACTCAAAGGCTTTATCACCGAAGACCTTGTCAGCAACCTAGTCAATGATCTTATCAATATCACCACTGTCGGTGACATGGACTAGGGGTCCCCGAGTCCCGAGGCTAGGACAGCAGAGTGCCACGTGGCGCCTTCCCTCGGGGACTTTTCCCCGAGGTCCGACAAGTCCAAGTTCCGGGAGAGGGTGCTCGAGGCCATGAATAGTGGTCCCCGAGTACCCGAGTTCCCCGAGGACCCGAGAAGTACAAGTTCCGGGAGAGGGCGCTCGGGGCCATAAACAGTGGTCCCCGAGTACCCGAGTTCCCCGATGACCCGAGCAGACACAGTTCCGGGAGAGGGCGCTCGGGGCCATGAACAGTGGTCCCCGAGTGCCTGAGTTCCCTGAGGACCAAGAAAAGGCATATCCGGGAGAGAGTGCTCGGAGCTATGAACAGTAGTCCCCGAGCACCCAGAGTTCCCCGAGGACTTGAGAAGCCCCTTGCCGGTGGACCCCACAAGGGCCCAGCGGTGAGGTGTCAATTGGTGAAAGGTCCGATGCTGCATTTAAGAGGGAGCGTGGCCTGTCACTTCCAACCACTCCCCCTACGCCTGCTGTCAGTCCCTGCCACTGCCTGGCAGGGAGGCGTGGGGACATTTAATGCGGTGGGTCCCATCGCGTGTCATCCGGTGCACCTCGGGATATCATCGCAGGGCTTGAGGCATATCGCCTGCCGCCCTGCTGTGTCAGGCTGGCTCTGACCGGACGGGCACGCGGGGTTGCTCGGTTGCTGCCCGGTGGGCCCCCCTGCTGCACCCGCTGAAAAGCGGGATGATGACGACAGGACTGGACGGGGGCGCATTTTTAACCCCCCCCCGTAACGTCAAGCTGCAGCCCATGATGGTTGTTTTTTCATTTATGGCGCCTTGGAACTCGCACCCTCCTTTCTGGGCACGCCAAGCCCCCGCCCCCGACGGTATAAAAGGAGGAGGTGCATCCCGACGAAAAGACAAGTGCTCCAACACACAAGTTCTGGAAGTCGACCAAGTCTCTCGAGTTGAAGAATACCGAGACAAGCTAATGAAGAACAAGACACACGAAGCTCTAGACTTAGACAAAAATCCTTGTAACGCAAGAGATCCTTAGAGAGGTATTTCCAGAGCATTTATAGCATACACACAGGAGTAGGGTATTACGCTCCGTGCGGCCCGAACCTGTCTAAAATCCCCTGAGCATTTATTTCCACTAGCATCCGATCATCCATTCCACCTGCATCTCTTTTACTCTCATTTAATTCACGTACAAGGTAGATTCAGAATCATCCCCCCCGACCGAATCTCAAAGGGGGTCCCTCCGGATCCCCGCTTGTGGAGTTCATCCTCCGACAACCACCATCCTCGTCTCCCCCTTACGCAGCACGCTCTTTGGCGTCAGCATCGAGGAAACACCGGAGGTGCCGGGTGAAAGGGTCACGACCTCCGACGGACATACTGCTCCCTCTCCTCTGAGGCTTCTCACTCGATTCCTCCTCATTGGAGGAAATGATGATGACACTGGGAGAAACCATGGAGAGAGGCCTTAGGGAGAGAGGTCCTACTCCTTTGGTTTCTGGACTTGGCTTGGGAGATGACGGTGGAGTGGAGGCAATGGTTTGAAGCTCTACGAGTTCTACTGGGCAATGTGCAGGGAGAAAGGAAGGAGGCAAGGTGAGAAAAGACAACCTCAAATTTCCTTATTTATAGCTATGGAAATGGGTTCTACTGTGGAGACGGAGCCGTCAAGATTCGATAACACTGGATGTGATAACGAGGTTGCCTTGGTCACGCGGCATGTCTGGCAGAATTTAAGGCATCGCTGAGGCGTTATGACTTGTCTAACCTTTGCAAAGAGGGGTGCAATGTCATTATGATGCATCAAATCAAAGGTTGCAATGAAAACGAACACAAGCGGGAGTTGGTTTTTAATGCTCACCTACCCGACTGTTCGAGTTTATTTGGTAACTATGATAAAATTGCTACCATATGTTTGGGGGCTGACGCATATGAGCGTGTGGTTGAGAAGGAGTTAATGCTTATGCTCTACTTTCCGCTCGATTCAGTCATAGAGTAAAGAGTCAGGTGTTTACATTGTACATTTTTTATCATTATACTTCACTCTTTATTTAACTATCATGTTAAATAGAGAGTCGGGAGTTACATTGTTTAATGCCAGTGGTTATGCTCTACTTTCTACTCGAACTAAGTTATTGAACAAAGAGTCAAGGGCAATGTCGGGTATCTTTTGATGCTACAGCTCTACCCTCTGGCTTGATTATTACATCAAACAGAGAGTCGGTGGCTACATTGCAAACTTTTGATGCTACGACTTTACTCTTCACTCGATCCAGTTGTTGAGCAGAGAGTCGGGGGCTACATCATATATTTTTGATGGTACAGGGATGTTCTTTTTTACTCTCTCATCGAGTATTTTCCTCCTCAACCAGGGAGTCGGGGGCTACATAGTAATGCCATATTCTGTAAATATATTTTTTTTCAAAAGTTTATCTGGCTTTGCGTTGACTGCTTTGGATAGAGTCAACAGAGACATATGTTGGGTTGATGATGGACAACTACACCTCATAAGGCATAACGGCATCAGAGATTGTTAGATATCTCACACCTAATGGCTCATAAGGTTCTAAATTTCTAGTCGATCCTATGTGTCGAGTTCATATTTGCACGTTGGTCGAATACGCAGGTCGGTGAAAATTTGCATAAAAATTATCATTTATGTTATTTCTTTATCCTAGCGGTTTCTTCGAGTGGTTACTCGAGGATAAATGCATCTAATCATATGTCTAGTTGAGTTTTCAGGCATCAATCGATATTCAATCAACAAGTCTCGAGGATGGTAATGTCATGTGCTACTTAGTTTTTGCATCTACTTATGCTAACTCTATTTCATTAGCAAGGGAATGGTAGCACAAGCAAAATAATAGCAATGTTTACAGACATCCCCAAACCAGGGATTATGTCTCAAATGTTTCAAGTCAAATAGACCATCAGCTAGAGGGAATGCCCTCACTTTCATCATCAGGCAGGCTAAGCCCCAGGGACTCGACAAAGGTAGGAATTAGAGGTTTGATGTTGTGAATGATGTCTGCTGCCTCCTCTATTGAACACCCAAACCCCTCCGTCACTACTGACGTGTTGAGGTTGGGGTTGTAGCTTTTGAGAAGACCAAGCATTGTCTCGATGCTTACAAAGGTCGACTGATTCATGTGATCGACGATATGTTCCTTCAGCTTCTGAAGCGTTGAAATCATGGCGCCCCGTTCGGCAACAGTAGTGTCTCGATCGGGTTTAAATGATGGAGCTCAATTTGATAGCAGTCGAGTACATTGAGGAGAAACTTAGAAGGGGGAACATTGAAACCACAGCGAAAAAGGACCTAAAAACCACAATCTCGTGGTCAAATTGGCAGGATGGGAATTCCTCACCCGTTGCTAGCTTCCAGTTGGCCAAATCTTGAGGAGGAATGATGACTTCACCTTCAAGTTCCTTGAGACTTGATTCTTTCATCGACTAGATCGCCCAAGCCTCTATTAGTAGTTTCATCTCATCCAACTGCTTGGGGGATACATTGGCGGCCTTCAAGTTGGAGTCTTTCTCTGGCGAGGATGGAGAGGTTGCGTTCTCTGAGGGGTTGGAAGCCATGGAGTGGAGATTTTTCTGTGGCGGCGTGCGTTTGAGTGAAGGAAGGAGAAGTCTTAGGGACTGGTGGCGAGAAGATGAAGAATGGCTACAATCCAGGTTTGTACAAATAAATATCCTGAAACTCAATGTTTCTTTGGTAACTGTTCCTGTTGCTATGGCGCATCGTTTAGCGTGAAAGACGCCATGATGGTGTCGTGCGAATCTCTGCACATCCATTCGAGCACATTCAATGCGCCAATACCCAACATTTCAAATTTCGGAGATGTTCTTTTTAACTCTACTCAGAGACGGATGTCGAGAAGTCGAGTTTTCAAGCCTTTCTCAAGTCTCAAGTGCGAACAACGGTAGGGCGCTCGACCCAATAGCATTTCCAGTCGCTACTTAGAATAAAGCTTTTTCCTGCTCGATTCTTTTGACTACAAGCTCGATTTACCTTACTCGACCAAGTTTGTACTTGGAAGTACTTGAGTAGGCGCTTGTAGAAATCCTCCTGTTGAGTAGAGTTAGGGAGCTACTGTCGAATATCTAATTATATGGTATATACATATAAGGAGTACATCATATATGGACAGGATACCCTGTTCGCATCTTTAACAACTCCGGATATAGCAGACCTGAATCTACGGGACCCGGTATATTCGGGGATTTTAAAAACCCATACTAGGAAGGTCTTGATCGGGATAACCGACTTGAGTACGACTAGTATCCAAGTTGGATTTGGCTGCCTTGCCTTGATCGACAAGACAAAAGACTCCTAATCGACTATAGCTGGATTTAGGGCAACGCTAGGGCCCTATATAAGGCGGAGACCCACACCCCGGGAAAAAGGACAAGGTACAACTTCTATAACTTAGGGCAGATCAACACCTAGGCAACGTGACGCAAGCATCCAAGACCCTCGGAGAGACTTGGCGATTTCGACTCTAGTTTAGTTTAGATCTGATGTATTTCTTGTAATAGGTCTAGCCATCTTGCTTGTAGTCAACCTCCACACAAGACGTAGGGTATTACTCTAACCAGGGGTCTGAACCTGTCTACATCGTGTGTCTTGTTTCGTGCTCGATCTCTGATCTCAAAGGTACATCAATTCAATTATAGACATATTGTCTGTAATTAATCTTCACCATATTACTACAGAAAGGGTCATCACTGCCCCTTTTCACCGCCGGTTTGGAATAAGAAATTTGTCTTGGTTTGATCTATCCAAAATTATCCTAGAGCATCAAAGTAAAATTCTAAAAAGTTCGGTTGGTTAAATTTGTGTAATTCTAGCATAATTGTGAATTTAGTGTTTAATTTATTTTCATCACCATCTATCATAATTTGCTTCAAATTTCATAACTCTTGATCTAAAGATCCAATTGGCTTGATTTTTGTTACAATAATCTCACATTGTTGTCTAGTTTGTACCGCTAAAATTTAAGTACAATTGGTCTGTCGGACCTTTCTAAATATCGTTTTTATGATATGATAACAGTTTGTCCAGAATTGATTAACGTGTTAAAATTTGAATTTAGCTTCCTCAGTTATTCACTCTCTCTATTGCATGTTTGCGCATAATGATCCTACACGAAGACTACTTAAACTTGGGTGATCTCGGCGCCGTAACACTGTAGTAATATGCAGTAAATGCTACGTCTATATGTTGAGCTAGAAAAGTAATGCTGCTGTTCTGAATAACGATAGGGGATTGGTAGGGTAATCCAAAAGTTAGTTCGTTGGTTAGTTATAGTTTGCCGGCCAACTGCATGGGGAAGTAGGTCCACCTAATCAATCCCATCATTGATCTTCTCACACAGGTGGGCAGGGTATAAACTAGCAAGTACTGGTGACTGACATGGACTCGATAGATCTTGACTAGATAACAACTTAACAGGCATCTCTCCTCTCCCTATCTTGTTCGTCGTTCTCATCTGTTTGCATTGGTGACCAAACCATACCTTTCTCCTCTCTCTGTGTGCCTTTGAGGATGACCAAAACCAAACCATTCCTTTTTTTTTTTTTTTGCCACAGCTGAAGCATCAGCTGCATATATCAGTGCTTTATTATATAGTAGTCTGTAACATTCGGTTCCATTCTATTCGCTACTACGTACTTTCTCGATCGGTAGCAATAGCTACCTAGGTTCAATTAAATAGAACAGCATCCTTATGGATAAACACTAACCGAACGAATTTCGCTTGCTTTATGAAAATCAGTTATAGTTCGGTTGATTTAATTAATTTTGTTATGCATAAGGCTACAAAATATAAATGAAGAGTAGCTCATGATCTCAGCTCAGCTTCCAGCATCCATTGTCATTGGAAAAAAAAAGAGAATCTTTACAGTACACCATGATACTAGATGGTGGAGAGTATCATTGTTGTGATCCAACCGTCCATTTTACTAGGTATTATTGTAATTATCTTGATACCCTTAGGGGTAATTACGTCATTGACTGATCGGACTTCGGACCTTCACCACCCATCATCGACCGATCGACGGAGGGTGGAAACCCTAATAAATGAAATGAACAGAATAAGTGAAAGCTTATCCGAAGAATAAACTAATATTTTGACCTTTCCTAATTAAACATATAATTTACAAGTTTATCATGGTTTTTTATTTTCAATCCTACCCTTATGATACCCATGATACTCTTTAATGATACCCATGATACTGATGGGCGATAGAGTATCATTGGGCCAATCTAAACCACCAGATGAGAAAAATAGACGGCATGCACTTATTTAGGTGTACTGTAAAAGTCCTAAAAAAAAACATGAGATGTCAAATGTTTGTTCACTTGATAGCCACTAGAATCGGAAGTAAAATCCCATCTCAGCTCAACTTATATATATATATATATATATATATATATATATATATATATATATATATACACATGTGTGTGCTATTGTACACAGTTATTCTACACCCCGGCCCAACACAGTAGCCCACCTGCATGCCCTAGCTCATGTTGCCACGTGTTGCACGTCCATGCTCGTGCCGCCAACGTGTCCCAACGTGCTCCTGTGCTTGCCCGCCAGAACATTAGTTGTTCAATAGTTTTTATTATGTAATTGTTTAGCAGTTGTCATTCAGTAATTCTTCAGTAATTTTATATGATTCGGATGTTTCAGTAGTTATTAGTAGTTTTTCTCAGTAGTTATGTCAATAGCTGTTTAGTAGTCTCAAGTCATAGAAAAAATATTCAGTAGTGTCAATAATCGTTAATAGTTTAGTATTAAGTAGTTCCAAGTTATAGTAAATTGTTCAGCAGTTTGTGTTATTAGTATCAATAGTTTATCAGTAGTGTCAGTAGTTGTTCAGTAGTTCAAAGTTATAGTAAAATTATTCAGTAGTTTGTGTCAGTAATATCAGTAGTTGTCAATAGTGTAAGTAGTTGCTCAGTAGTGTTAGTAGTTTTTGTTCAGTAATTTTATTTTAGTAGTTGTCAGTAGCTGGTTCACGTGTCAGTGGTTAGTAGTTGCACATAGGGTGGGGCGCAGGGGGCCAGGGCAGGGACACATGGAGAGCACGGGGGATGCGGGACACATGGCGGGCACCGGGAGGGGGAGGGGTTGGGCCGAGGTGTAGAATAGCATCCCCGTGTATGTATATACATATATACACACACATACGTACACACATGTTGGGGGATGAGTCATGACAATAATCCTGGGTATATCGGACGACGGACATGTTGATCCGTGTTTCCTATATGCGTGTATTAACCTAGACTTAAGAGCACCAAGGTTTATCCAGATTCATTCCTCTCGTGGGATAATAGCCCTACGTTATATGCATTGTCTTATGAATTGGGTGAACTTGTTACAGAATGGCCTCTCTGCCTCCACAAACAAGGTCTTGACCCCTTTATATACCAGAGGAAAATATGCACAAACATACGGACCGTGTCAAACCCTATGGAAGACCTACCCATGACGAAGCCAGCTACCCCTAGCCCATCATAACATCGGATAGGCATACCTTCCCTGCTTTGGTCATCCTGCGCGTCATGTACCATCACCGAGCGCCGTCACGCTCACCTGTCAGACCATCCCACAACATTAAATGTTACAGGATGGGTCACTACAACTCCGCACCACCCCATGACTATGCCACGCTGAAAGCAAGTGCCTGGGGAAGGGAAAAGCACTCGAGTAGGCAGCATTAAATGAGACTTGACTGGGTAAATAAGTACCTACTCTCCGACCAGTGAGGGCTGGTCGCAAGACCTTACTGCATGACCAGGGGGCTGGTCATGGGAGCTTCGCCCTGGTCGCACAGTGTGACCATAGTCTTGACAATACGTGCTGCATGTTGACACTTGGTGGTATGAGACCCACCACGTGGGGCATCCCCTTACTTATTACACCGACAGTAGCCCCAAAGCTCCCTTGTGGATATGGTAGACTATCGCTATAGAGGTCCATTGTCGCTGCACGCCACGTGGTCTTGGACGGGTCCGGTCCCACCTCCTGGGCCCCAAGTGACCATAAGTTTACCCAGGGAGTGGTCGTCACATCTCACGTCGTCGTGGGAGGGTCCGGTTGCACCACTTGGGCCCCGGGTGGTCGTCGATGTAGCCCACATTAATGATCGACTCAGGAAATCGTATCCCGAGGGAGGTTAAACATCCGGAGAGGGAGAAAAATATGGGAGACAGAGAGAGAAAAAATGTGGGAGAGAGAGAAAAGACGTGGGAGAGAGAAACACTAATTGCTACCAGGCTTGAGGGAATTTCGGTTCCCCATGCGCGTCCTTTCGAATTTTGCGCAAACCTGACCTAGCAACGGTTGAGACACCACGGCGGCCCTTTAAACTAGCGTACCCATAGCTCCCCACGAATCCTTTCACCATCTTTCATAGTCCCCAAGCCTCTCTGCGCTCAGAGCTCTTCATCTTCTGCGCTCAGAGCTCTTTGTCTCCTTCGCCATCTATCTCTATCCTTTTCCTCGCAGCATCTTCCACCGCAATCCGATGGCCATTTGTAGGGTCTTCCTGAGGTCAACGTACTATGCCTAGTCATGGACGAGGTCTTGGAGACCTCCGACCAAGCCACTCCAGATCGGACATCGAAATCGACAGGTAGTAAACTTTGGTCATGATCTCTTCGCAGTAGTCTCTGAAAGCGCTACTGGCGAACTGAGTCCTGTTGTCCATAATTATGCGGTTTGGATTGCCAAACTGCACTAACAACCCTCGTATGAACATAATCGCCGCTGCAACGGTGATATTTCTGATACGCTCGGCTTTGATCCACTTAGTGAACTTGTCGACTGCTACAAACAGGAATTCAAAACCACTAGGGGCCTTTGGGAAAGGTCCCACAATGTTGAGCCCCCAGACAGCGAAAGGCCAAGAGAGTGGTATAGTTTGCAGTGTTTGGGCTGGTAGGTTGGTCTATTGGCCATGGTACTGACACGGCTCGCACTATTTCACCAGCTCGCAATCATCTTGGAGGGCCATGGGACAATAGATTCCTTGCCGAAACGCTTTTTTGACCAAAGTGTGGTATGAAGTGTGGCTACCACATATGCCTCCGTGGATATCATAGAGCACTGTGCTCCCCTGTTCCTGAGTGATGCATTTTAGTAAAAGGTTGTTGCTCCCCCGACAGTAAAGGTGTCCTTCTACCAGGGAGTATCTGCGGGCTTACCGCATGACCCTTTCTTCTAACGCGTCATCATCAGGGATAGCTCGATTCTGAAGGTATACCAAGATCTAATCCATCCAGGTCGTAGCCGAATCAAGTTGGGCGACCACATGATGGCCGTCCAAGGACCGCACCAAGGGAGGCGTTGACTCCAAAGGTGTTACCTCGGGTGCTCTGTTTTCATGCAGAATATCCCCTTCATGTTGGCCTGAGACCATGGTGGATGGTCATGTGAGTTTTTCTTCAAATACTCTGACTAGGACAGGTTTGAAGGAAGAAGCTAGACATGCTAGCTCATTGGCAAGGAAGTTGTCCCTGCAGAGGACATGCTTAACCTCAAAACCGATAAAGCGTCACTCCAGCTTTGTCACTTCAGCAAGGTATGCTGTCATTGTCGGGTCAAAGCACTGAAACTCCTTTTGCACTTGGTTTACGACCAATAGTGAGTCCCCTTACACTAGCAGACATTTTATGCCAAGTGCGGAGGCTGCTCTCATTCCTGATAAGAGGCCCTCATACTCTGCAACATTGTTAGTGGCCTGAAAACATAATTGAACCACGTACCTTAGGGTGTCCCCGGTTGGTGATGTCAAGACCACTCCAGCCCCCACTCCCTTTAGAATGAACAATCCGTTGAAGTGCATGGTCTAGTGCTCGTCCACCTCTGGTCGTTGTTCATGCTCAAGATCAAAGGACGACCACTCAGTCACGAAATCGACCAGCGCGTGGGACTTGATAGCCGTTCGTGGGGCGAATTGAATATCGAACTCCCTGAGCTCTATTGACCACTCTGCTATTCTCCCTGTTGCATCCTTGCTGCGGAGGATTTCCCTAATCGGGAGCGAGGAGATTACCTTGATTTTGTGGGCCTGGAAGTAGCGTTTGAGCTTGTGAGAGGTCATTAGTATGGCCTACAACAGCTTCTGTGCCCGTGGGTGCCGAGCCTTCGCGTTGTGTAGGCCTTCACTGATGTAGTATACTGGTCACTGAAGACCTCCTCGTTCAACGACCAGGACTGCATTCGCGACCTGTGGAGTGGCTGCGACATAGAGCAGGAGCTCATTGTCTGGTCAAGGAGCGATTAGTACCTGAGGGGAGGAGAGGTAACTTTTGAGATCTTGGAAGGCCGCCTCCACTTCTGGCGTCCACAGGAAGTGGTCGTTCTTCTTCAAAAACTTGAAGAGTGGCAACCCCCTCTCTCCCATCCTCGAGATGAATCTGCTCAACACAACCACGCACCCAGTTAGTTTCTGAACTTTAACCTGGTTGGGGATTCCATCTGATCAATGTCTATGATCTTGTTAGGGTTTGCTTCTATACCTCGACTAAACATGAGGAAGCCGAGCAACTACCCTGACAGGACACCGAACATGCACTTCTCCAGGTTCAACCTCTGTGATACTTATGAGGGTTGTTGAACGTTTCCTCAAGGTTTGCGACCAGGTCGTCCTTGGTCTGGCTTGTCACAACCACATCATCGATGTATGCCTCGACAATTGTACCGAGTTGTGGTCGAAGGATGAGATGAATACACCGTTGGTAAGTAGCACGACACTTTTCAAGCCAAAAGACATCTTTACATAACAAAAGACTCTAAAGGGTGTTCCAAAAGCAGTTTTCTCCTCATCTGCCCTACACATGCTAATCTGATGGTACCTTGAACGGGCATCTAAAAAGGATAGCAGATCACCACCAGTAGTTGAGTCAATGAGCTGGTCAAGACCGGGGCAGGGGCAACAGATCTTTTGGGCATGCTTTATTGAGGTCGGTGAAATAAACGCACATCCTCCACTTACCATTGGGTTTTTGCACCATGACTGGGCTGGCCAGCCACTTCGGGTATTGCACCTCTTGGACGAAGCCCGCCTCCAGAAGCTTGTCATCTCCACACGAAGTGCTTCTTTTTGGTCGAGCAGGAACTGGTGCACTTTCTGCTTTACCGTTCGCGCCTCCGGTCGTACTGATAACTTGTGCTCGATCACGTCCCTAGGGACTCTGGGCATATCACACGGACTCCAAGAAAAGGCATCTGTGTTGGATCGAAGGAAAGTGATGAGTGCGAGTTCTTATTTGGGGTCCAAACCGGCCCCAATCTGGACCATCTTGGTTGGGTCGGTGTCACTTAGGCATACTGCCTTGAGTCGATTGGCAGAACTAGCGGTGATGTGGACCTTTTCAGGGCGACCTCTGAGCCCTATGTTCTCAGGTTGCAACCTGGGAGCCAGCTCCACCATGTCGAGGCTCCTCTTGTCATGTTGTACGACCGTCTTTCGGTTGTCCACTATGGTATTGGCTCCCTTGGACCATTGCCTGGTACGCATAGTAGGCGATGACCATGAACTGGGCCATTACCGATTGACCCAAGATCGTGTTGTATGCGGTCCCAAAGTCCGTCACATCGAACAGGACCATCTCGGTCCTGAAGTGGTTCAGCGAACTGAAGGTGATGGGTAGTTCGATCCATCCCATCGACTTGGCCAAAGAGCCTGGGGTGATCCCGAAGAAAGGAAGATATGACTTCAATGTACTCCTCATGATCTGCACAGCGTCTAGCGCATCCACGAAGAGGAGGTTGATGGAACTCCCTCCATCGACCAGCACGTGTCCCATTTACACATTGTGCACCATGGGGTATCATCTAGGGCGTTTGACGCATGCAGGGTGGTCGAACTGGCAGAAGGTGAGGGGGACCTCCAACCACTTTAGTCATGGACTCAGACCTGTCATGGTCGCGCATACCTCACAACCACCACTTGTACTCCCTTTTCGAGGAGTTCGTCATGGCTCCTCTAAAGATATGGTGAACCATGTGCTCGGCCTGCTAGAATCCCAGAGCCGACTAGTCAGGTTGGCCCCATCCTCATAATCATCGTTGTGCCTGGGCTTGTGCTCCCTAAGCTCCTGGTCGATAATGCCTCGCACGACCTTGCATTCGGTCTAAGTCGTGGGCATCGGTACAGTGGATCGGGCAGTAGCCTCTACCTTTCTTCCAATCCTTTTTCTCAAAGCGTCAGTGTGGTTGGCTAGTTTGTTCGACAACCATGATTTCGAGTGGTCCAGCCTTGCGCTTGTTTTTCTTTTTCTCCTTCCGGCTGACTCCTTTTGGAGAAGCGGGCTGGTCAGAGGTCGGTTGCGGCTTCATGCCGATCTGGCGTGCTTGAGCCTCAGCAGCTTGCGTGCATTTGTCTGTGAGCTCGAAGAGCTTGATGGTGCTCTGGACCTCCTTAGTGGCCAGCTTTTCGACCATTTTCTGGTCTCTGACCCCCTCCGGAACGCTATGACCACGGACTCGCTCGTGATCTTTGGAATGATATTCTGGCATTTGGTGAAACACCAGATGTAGTCTCGCAGCGTCTCTCCATGCCGCTACCTCACCTGATACAGGTCATCCTTGACCTCTGGTCAGGCATAGGTCCCCTAAAAGTTGATGATGAACTGGTCGTACAAGTCTTCCAAGGACCGAACAGACCCGCGGGGGAGATTCATCAGCCAGGACCGTGCTGAACCTGCCAGGGTTGTTGGGAAATAGTTTGACAAGAGCTTCCTATCATCTCTCACGACCTGCACCATAATGGTTTAGATCTGTAGGAACTCCTCTGGGTTGGTTGAGCCATCGTATTTTTTTGGCTAGGACTAAACTTGTTCGGCCAACCAGCGCACCTTTACAGCCTGGCCGAGAAAGCATTGTACCCCGTCCTATAACGGGGAGCCACTCGTCGCTGGGCAGCGCACAATTGGGGAGAGAGTCAACGGTCTCACGACCCTGGTGAGGGGACGGAGGATTCTGACGCCTCCCAACGAGGGGAATATGAGTGGCAGGGCTGCTTGCCCATTTCCTCTTCTCATCAGGCAAGCTCTTCCTATTTCCAGGTGGCCCTCTAGCCTTAGATTATGTGGCAGAGATCACAGTGGTGGAGCAAGTCGCGCAGGTCAGCAGGTGGACTGCCCTAGCGTGGTGGGGGTCACCTTGTACTCCCTACCATCGAGGGAGCGTGGGTTTCCTCCTACCGTGGAGCCCACCGTGACCCTGGTCGGCCACCATCCCGATCATTCCTTATGGAGCACAGGGCAGCCGCCGCTACGGTCTAGCGCCGAGCTGTCTCTACTAAGAGGGCGAGATCGCACAGCCATGGTGTTACTGGCGAACCCTCCGGTACTACCACCGGTGGGTGGCTGAGAAGTACCCGCGCATTCTGCAGGTTCTGCGTGAGGGGTCATGGCCTCGTAGTTGAGCTGTCGGCCGTGGAGTGGCGAGACACGATGGCCTCGACGAGGATGCCGCCACGATCTCCTCTTCACACGCACGCTCCTCCGGGCGGTGTTGCTGGGGCAAGGTAGGACCTCCCTCATGCCTAGCACCGGGAGGGTTTCCCTCTTGGCCTACGGCCTGGGGCTTGCCTCTGGTTCCCACGACACGTGCATCGCTGTTTTCTCTTGCTACATGGGCCGCCATGCAAACCTCCTGCTCGGGCTCGGAGTCCTTGGACTCTGGACCGGTATCCCATGCTTGGAGCACACTAGGTTCATTTTGATCGTATCCCATGACGAAGGCCTCATGACAGCCGAGGTCCTCAAAATGGGACTCCGCAGCAGTCGGGGATCCATTCACGGGTAGCCCAACCATAGTATCAATACATGCAAAAATGCAAAAAAACACACCCCTACCTGGCACACCAACTTTCGGGGGATGATTCCTCACTATAATCCTGGGTATATCGGACGACGTACGCATTGATTCATGTTTCCTATACGTGTGTATGAACCTAGAATTAAGAACATCAAGATTTATCCAGGTTCAGACCTCCCATGGGATAATAGCCCTACATTATGTGTATTATCTTATGAATTGTGTGAACTTATTATAGAATGTCCTCTCTGCCTCCACAAACAAGGTCCTGACCCCTTTATATACCAAGGAAAAATATGCACAAACAAATAGACCATGCCAAACCTTGTGGCAGACCTACCCATGACAGAGCCAACTACCCCTAGCCCATCATGATGTCGGATAGGCATGCATGCCCTGCTCTGGTCGTCCTGCGCGTCCTGTACCATCACAAAATGCCATCACGCTCACCCGTCAGACCATCTCACGACATTAAATGCTACGGGATGGGTCACTGCAACTCCACCCTACCCCACGACCATGCCATGCCGAAAGTAAGTGCCTGGGAAGGAAAAAACACTCGAGTAGACAGCATTAAGTGAGACTTGATTGGGTAGGTGAGTACGTGCTCTACGACCAGCGAGGGCTGGTCGTAGGACCTCGCTGCACGACTAGGGGGCTAGTCATGCGAGCTTTGCTCTGGTCACGCGGTGTGGTCGTGGTCTTGACACTACCATATGCATGCTGACACTTGGCAGCGCGGGACCCGCCACGTGGGGCACCCCCTTACCTATTACACCGACAGTACATATATACATATACGTGTATATATGCATATACTTATATATACATACACACACATATGTATATATATATATATACATATACATATACATATACATATACATATATATATATAGGTATTCATATATATACATACATACATATATTGTATATATACATATATATATATATACATACACATATTGTATATACATACATACATATGTATGTACGTACGTATGTACTCCTGGGAGTACATAATTTCTACTATAATATACCACATAAATGAATCGGATATATTCCTTTATCACTATAAGTATACTTATATACTCATTCTAAGATACTCCAAAGTGAACTACATGAAAAAATTGAAAAGAAGTCCATCAATTTTAATAGATTTTGATAATACCTTTATATTTGTACATAAAATATAATATACTAAAAAAATATACAAACCACCTAAAAAAGTATACATATCACTTAGACGATCTTATATAGTAATATGCTCCATGTGCATATCATTTATCACACAAGATATTTTCTATGTTATGAGATACGTATGCGGGAGTACATACTCCCGGGAGTACCAAATATGCTTCATATATATATATATATATATATATATATATATATATATATATATATATATATGTACAGTGAGTATATTCTGCGCATACGCTCATAACAGACCCGCACTACGCATAAGCTAGTCAACGAGCAAAACCCCACCTCCTATGGGCCAACAAACCATGGGAGCAATCTAATGATGCCACGTACACATTCAAACATACCCACCAGAGAAAGCATGCATGCATGCAGTGAATCTTTTGTTGATTCGAATCGTTAAAATGCAGTATCTCTAGAACCACAAATCCAATTTTTTATTCGTTTGAAGCATATTGCTGGAAAAGAATATGCTTAACAAAATAAAATCTATGAAGGCTATATTTTGATGAAGTTTTAGGATCGCAATATAGTTACAACATGGTGAACACTCTAGTTACAACATGGTGAATACTCTAGTTGTAATATGATGAACAATCTAGTTATGACATGTATTGTCGAGTGTGAACTAGTTACAATATAGTAGACACTCTAGTTACAATACGCTGAACAATATAGTTACAACATTGCCGATTGTAACATGATCGCAACAATATTGAGTGAGTACTAATTACAACATGGTAGACACTCTAGTTACAACATGATAAACACTTTAGTTACAACATGGTAGACAATCTAGTTACTACATGCATTATTGAGTATGGTCTAGTTACAACATGGTAGTCAACCTAGTTACAACATACTGAACAATATAGTTACAACATTACCGATTGCAACATGATCGTAATTAGTTACAATCAGTTAGCCTGGATAGGTAAGTTGTAATATCGCTATGCATATAGTTGTAACCAATTTGTGCCTACAATTGCAATGGGTAGTAATAATGACTAAATGGTTGCAGTTGTTTCAAAGTTTGTCAAAGCATATCCATGATGGATCTAGTTTTGTTAAGCATATTTTTCAAAGTAAGATGCTTCAAGCGGTTCATTAATCGGAGTTACAATTTATGAGAAAAATATTTCAAAATTAGATTGAGGAGGTGGGATTCCTTTGACCAGCCTTTGACCATGTATGGAGTGGTGGGAGTTGGCTCACGGGATGCATTTGACCCACCCGGAGTGCATGTGTGCAACATGCATGGGAGTTGAGCATACCTGCAAAATAAATATACTCTATATATGTATGTATATAAATATGTATATATATATACATATACATATAGGGACGGTATAATTTATAGCCAGCTAACAAATAGGCTATTCTATAGCTTGGCGTGTCCCTGTTCCCGCATGGTGCGCACGATCGTGGCTTCTTTCGTGAGCCGAGCCGAGCGGAACTATAGGCAAGACGTGTTGTTCGCTTCGGCTAGACAAGCGGAAATCACGTAACCGCGTACCACGTCTAGGCTGTAATTGTGCTCTGTTACCAGGCAGAGTCTACGGGAATGAACTTAGGCCCCTACTAGTGTCCGATGCAGCAACTAAATCAATGTAGACTATATTTGGAAACAAAGATATGTATTGATTGTGATACCGTAAAATTGCCGCATCTGTTACCATGTACTGACAATGAGATATTTCTTTTCCTACTACAAAATGCTGCTCCATTTTTACTAAAAAAATGTAATAGTGTGGTTTGACTCAAATTAGCGCAAGCACAATATATGTAACGTACATAAATCATTAAGCATCATCCATGAACCATGAACATGAAAAACAACTCAGACCTCCAAAAGCCCGACTCAAACCGTGACCAACTCGGCCTCTGCTAGTCTGATTACCGCACACCACCAATATAGACCAGTCTAGACTAGGTGAAAGTCATCTGATATTTTGTTTACCACAAAATGTACATCAATTTACCGTAACAATTGAAGTAATTACGATATTTAAATACAGCCATTATAACAATAAAAACTAACATCAATTACGACAATGGAGTGTGGTAATTATTACATTTTTTGTAGTGGCTGTATTCATTTTAGATATATAGGATACCGCGGGAATGAATTGGAAATTGAGTTACTACAATTGACATGTTTATTGACAATAAAATGATATATCACTGACGATAAAATGTTGTAGTGGTTTGGATGAAGAGTGAAGCTGGAGGGAATATATGTATGAGAACGCCATGTAGTGTTTACTACATTTATGGTTGGGCAATTACAACAATAAATAGTAATTCAATTACATGCACTCCATTCAAATACTGCTCTCAATAACATATTTTAACTGTTAGATGTTGAATCAATTACTACAATGAAGTGCATTAGTTACGACAGTT
The DNA here is from genome assembly GCF_958298935.1 of Phragmites australis. Lineage (NCBI taxonomy): Eukaryota > Viridiplantae > Streptophyta > Magnoliopsida > Poales > Poaceae > Phragmites > Phragmites australis. The sequence goes on along the minus strand of NC_084935.1, from coordinate 30,331,180 downwards.
TTAAATTCAAAATAGTTTACACTGCTCTGAGATGCAGGAAGAAATTGTGGCCGATCCCAGGTATGGTCATGAAGCAACATGTCTTTTAGATAGTATTCCCACACATGACAGTCAGATCATCACATACTGAAAATGGAAGATACATTTCATGTCCAGAGCAGTTGAGTTTCATAATGTAGAGCCCACATGGCAAAGAAACTCATAGCATAGTTGCGTGATAGAATCAAATAAAGGGAAATCAGTGGACCAAATCTTGAAAGCAATATCGATATCCCGTGATCATGATATCTGGGATCAAGGTCAGGGCCTAATTGTCTTTAGGCCACCAGGAAGCTTCTTTATCTCGTTCAAGGGGTGGCAAAGTATGTAGAACAGAATCTTATCCCTGAACAGTGCAGTCCTAACCTGCAATGGTAAAGTGATGTAACTATAGTGAGATGAATGAAAATTAAAGCTGCAAAAATAGATGAATATAAACTTCGTTGACCCTCCCGTAACAGAACAATGCTCTTTCCAAAAGCCCAATTTTGGATTTACGACAAATCAAATTTACTAGAACTAAATAATATTGGAGCAGGGATTTACTATAAGCCTAATCTAAAGTTACGATATTGTTAAAATTAGGATTCCCGGCATTCACAAACTGATCGAACCATGAACACAGTGGATATGCCACTAATTAATCGAAAAAATAGCGAAATTAATGTAACCTAAGGTAGGCACAGAACTCCAAATTCATCATAGCGTCGACTAATCAGTACTATGGAAAATCTAAAAAGAATTACAATGAACACTGGATCAAGAAACCTAACCCTACGGAATCAATGTTTCCTTTGTTACTTCTCTAAGGAGCCTGGAGTGGCTACTTGTCCTTGGCGTTGCAAGTGAACAAAATCATTAACATCGTTACATGGAATTGCTCATACATGGATGTGGACAACAAATTGGCGTGTAACAATCACACAAAGTGAAGTTAGGCAACAATTGTTTTGCGTGCTAAAACTCTACTGATATTGCTCAATTTGATTAATACCTGGGTTGGTGATAGGATAATTTGGTGATAGGATAATTTATTCTTTTGACTTTTCCTGCTTAAATATTTGGACGATTACTTGGGTATCTAGATTTCTTCAAATGAAAATATTGTCAACTATAAACTTGTACATTTCATCGAGTGCTACAACTTTCATATAAAGTTTGTCTCCATCTGCCTCTGTATAAAAAAGTTTATCTCCAATCCGTATGAAAAAATTTATCTCCAGTCCGATTTTGACGTTCGACCTTTACTTTCGAAGCTAACAAGGAGGGGTCTAAAAAAAATAACAGTGTTTTCACTAGTACTTTCTTGACCCCAAAAAAGCTCAGAAGATCATTTCTAAAGTTTTTGGTTGAAAATTGACATTCTCTAATTTGCCTAAAATTTTTTAGAGACATAGTGCTACATCTAAAGTCAGTGTTGCACAAACGTTTCATCAATCCGAGTTACCAAACTCGCGATAAAAATCTTTTAAGTTACAGTTTTTAACTTTGTGGCCCTATGTGTGGCTTTTTCAATCATTCTTACTAGTTTTACACTAGATCCGATAATTTACTTTGTAGTCAATTGCGTGATTTTCCTTCGATAGTCTTTAGATGATTATTTGGGTATCTATATGACTTTAAACAAAAAAATTATCAACTATAAAGTTGTAGATCTCATAGAGAACTACAATTTTTATATAAAGTTTATCTCCATTCAATTCGGTATGAAAAAATTTAAGAAATTTCGAATATGGGATGCATTTTATTGTTATTATCAGTTAATATAATGAATCGACAGTGATAATGCCTCCATTATCAATGCCGGTTCATAGCTAGAACCGACAGTAATAATCAAGTATCATTACTGGTTCAATTAAAATATCGGCAACGATACTTGATTATCCCTGACGATTTTTGCCGGATGGGCTATTACTTCTGGTTTTTTAAGAATTGATAGTGATACTTTATTAATATTATTTATTTCTGAACCAGTAATGAAATAGGGGCAATGATGATCATTTCTGTAGTAGTGTCGTCTGTGATTCTCAAGTCTCGACCCTGCACACCATCGTTCCTCCATAGTCGGCTCTTACACCAACTGTCGCCTTTGCCAGTCTAGCCTGCCTCTCAGCTTCTATAGTCGGGGGAGAGGAGGCCCCTGAAACTCAGAACCCTAACTCCTAACCTTTTCGATGGAGCTAGGGCTTGGGTGAGCTCGTCCGTTGAGAGGAGAAGAGAAAATTAGAGTACCCCCTTCCCCATGCGCGAATCTCAAAAATAGTTGGTCTCGCATTCCCGCTCCCGCTGCACTCGGTTCATAGGAAATCCCTGGATGGGCTACGAAGTCCAAGAGCTAATGAGACGGGCCGATAAACTGGTGGGCCATACAACTATTTGTGCATTGCGACCCATATCTGGATATTTTGCGAAATAGCCCCCTTCCCTCCCTCCCTCCCTCCCTTGTTGTAATTTATTTATTTACTAGTCCAGTTGTGATTGTGAGCAAATAGAGGCAGAAGCAGAAGCAGAAGCAGAAGCAGAGGACTGGACTGAAATGGAATGGAATGCTATGATGCCGCCACCGTCGTCGCCCCTGACGTACGCACCCACACCATCCGCCTCAAGTCCTTCTGCCTGACTGGCCGCCCCCATGTCGCATTGCGCCTCTTGCGCACGTTGCCGGACCGTGGCTGTGATGCCAGAGCGGTCGCCTATGCCCATGGACACGGAACCTGTTCGATGAAATGCTCGGTAGGCATGTCTTCCCTAACGTTGCTACTTTCAACAAGGTTTTGCACGCTCTTTGCCACAAAGGGGATATCATGGAGTCCGGCGCACTTGTAGCCAAGGTCCTCAAGCGGGGGATGTCGGTGAACAAGTTCACCTACAATATATGGATCCGGGGGCTCTGCGAAGGCGGCAGGTTGGGTGAGGATGTTGCACTCGTGGAGGTGATGGACGCCTACATCGAGCCAGATGTTGTAACTTACAACACATTGATACGCGGACTTTGTAAGGAGTCCAAGGTCCAGAAAGATGCCATTGTGAAAGGATACCTTCCGGATGTGTTTACCTTCAACACATTGATTGACGCGCACTGCAAGAGATTGAGGCTGGATAGTGCACTTCAGCTTGTTGAAAGGATGTGGACATATGGCATCACCCCAGATGCTATCACATACAACTCCGTTCCAAATGGTCTCTGCAAAGCTGGCAAGGCTAAGGATGTCAACGAAACATTCGAAGAGATGATCCTTAAAGGATGCCGACCAAATGCTATTACGCCAAACATACTGATAGAGAATTTTTGCAAGATCAATAAACTGGAAGAGGCTTCTGTGGTAATAGTGAGGATGAGTCAAGAAGGGTTAGTTCCTGATGCAGTTAGTTTCAACACACCGATTCATGGATTCTGTAGGAATGGTGATCTTGATGGAGCGTACCTACTGTTTCAGAAGTTGGATGAGAAAGGGTACACTTTCAACAGCTGACACTTTCAATATCCTGATGGGTGCATATTCAAGTAAGCTGAAGATGCAAATGGCTGAAAAGATTTTTGATGAAATGGTCAGCAAGGGATATACACCTGATTCATATACTTATCGTGTTCTAATTGATGGGTCATGTAAGGCTGCGAATGTTGACCGTGCGTATGTGCATCTGGTAGAAATGATAAACAAGGGTTTTGTTCCATCGATGGCAACTTTTGGCCGTGTAATAAATTCACTTGCAGTGAACCATCGGATTTCTGAAGTTGTTGCTATTATTCACATCATGATGAGAATTGGAGTAGTTCCTGAGGTTGCTGCACCGAAGATACTTGTTGAGGACTTGATGAGGAAGGGACACATTAGTTACCCTACTTACGAAGTTCTGCATGAAGGAGTGAGAGAGATAACAAATTAACTAGAAAAGCTCGAAAGACAAAATATGTTTAATATGGTTTCTTCAGAACATCAGTGAAAAATGAACTCATTAAGCCAATACAGTTTTGATGCATCCAAGCATAAGATGTGCTTATGCTATTAGTTGAGTTGTCCAGATTTCTGTATGCAGCTGTACATTGTTGCTTCAGGGCTTCTGTGATCAGAATATTGAGACCATCTGTCCCTAAATGCAGGAATACAAAGGTTTGACGTTATGAAGGCCCGTGGCAGTTCAAGATAATGATAAGGAGCTACATCATTATTATACTCCCTCCAATTGTAAATGTATGACATCCAAGAAAATGTGTAGTCAAAGAATAACTCTTTGGATTGGTCATATGGACCTAGTATCATTAGATTTGTCGTGAAAATTATTTTCATAATATCGTGAATTTACATTTTTTTGTTATCATTTTTATATAAAAAGTAGTGGTTAAAGTTTGTATATTGGAGTCATATGGATGTCCAAAATGTCATACATTTACGAACGGAGGGAGTACTCTATAGAGTATGTCAGGTTAGCTACAATTCCTTTTAATTCTGAATGTCTGAGAAATGGCTCTACTCTATGCAGTTGCTGTTGACAGGTACTGCAGTATTTAAAGTCGATTTTAAAAGGCGCACATTATTCATAAGAGATGTTGGTGGAATTGTGAGTAATTTTGCTCTTTCCTTTGACTTGCTTAAGCTCCGCATATTTCATGGATAGTGCCCTCATCCTCATCTATCCACTTATTTGAACGCAGTTCCACTATACGTAAATATTTGAGTGGCATTGTTAGTTACTCTGTAAATTACAAAATACATGCTCAAAAACATTTGTAAGTTTCTTTTATGTTCTATAGACATAAAAAAATACAGCATATTATAAGGCTCTGATTAAATTTGTCCTTATGCTTTCTAGAACATGTGTCAAGATTCTGAACTACCTCCCTCCTGTTGTTGGTGCTTGTATATGTTTTTACGAGGTCGGTGCTTTACTTCTGTATAGGGTTCTTTGGCTAATTATCAAAGAAACAAATCGTGATGTTCTTGAAATTGTTCTTGCTTTTCAAGAAGATCCTTGTATCTGTTTTTCTTTGTCCGTTTGTTCTTTTTTGGGGGGTGGGGAGGCAAGAGGTTCACCGTTCAATTAAGAAGGATGAGAGGCATCCTTATGTTCGTCATCATCAGTATTTCCGAGATAGAAGCACTGAGCTTGGGAAGGAGGTTGAGGCAAGATCATGAAGTGAATTGCCAAGGCTCTACTGCAACCAAGCATCGGTGTTCTCTAGTCTCGACCTGGCTGTCACAGGATCGAGTGATACATCTCACTGTAAAGTTGTTCCATTGATTTGCTTTATGTAACCAATGTTTAGCTAGAAGCATCTCTGGCTTACTAGTCATGATAACACTTAGTTATGCCTGTAATATTGTTGCACATCGAGTCTAGGATGACATGTATTTGCAATTAGAGGGAGCGGTATGTATCTGCAATCTACTTGTTGATAGTTTGGCCTGTTTGAAACGGCATTCAAGAGTCGCCCAAATCCTAATTCGATACCGACAAGTAATATATATTCAACAGCTTTCAGCATCAGATAATATATTTTTCTGCCAGTTGAAGAATTATATATATATTTTTTTGCGAGGAGTTGAAAAACTAATTTATGCCATAGGCTTACTCCTTCGGCAGTCCAGAAATACTAGTTTTGATATGAGTGGACCAACTGAACCACAAGAGTACAAGACTGAATCAACAGAAACAAACTACATGTACCAGGCAGGGAGAATCGAATCATCGAAGCTTTCATTTTATTGACGTTTTCCATGCCTGCCCGGCCATGCTCAGCACGATCCTTATCAGCTTTTGTCATGCCCGGAGAAAAGAGAGATGCATTCTTACGTCTGTTGTGCGCCTTGCTTGTATTCTTACGACTCACCTAGGCTATCTCAGAGCAGGGCACCATTATATAATGAACCACCATAGCTCGATCACCTACGTTGCTTGTCCAATCACAACACTGAGACGGGTATGCAACATGGGGTTGTCCAAGCACAACACTGATGGCACTGATATAGACTACTTTGGTGACGGAAGCACTTCACTTATTTCACAAAAAAATCAAGAACCAATATAGTAATGTGTTGACTTGTTGTAAGTTTGGATTCGACAACAAACCAACTTTATAATGGAGCATATATTCAACTTGTTATTACTTGATTCACCTCTTGCCACGTTGCCTGGGATCTGCAACTGCTGAACTGCTGACTGACGTCATGGAATGGAACAACTTGAACAATAGGTGGTATATTGGTAGCTTGTCAATCATTCCAAAGGCGCAGCTCCTTCCTTGATATCTTGGAATGAAATAAATATTATCGAATGAGATAAAGGAAATCGGTTGAAGATGTCGTAAGATCAGCTCCTTTGAAAATTATTTTCTCCTCTCTGCGTCAGGAGCAATATTCATATTCACAGGAGATGTTTGATTGGCAGTAAATTGTTCTGGCTGGTTCTGAGATTTTAATGGCCAGGACGAAACTAAAAACGATCCCTTATTGAATTGAAACATAAAAAATTAATTAATATATAAATTGTAAAGATAATATTCGGTGTATTAAAAAAATTGTTTCTGAAAAACACTTAAAGTATATAAAAAAACAACACTTACCTCAAACAATTTCTAGAGATCGTCTTAAATAATTTATTCTAACATTTCTAGATGTGAATTCATTTATGATGGTATCAACATCAATCTCATCTAGCAATTTCTTCTGATTGCATAAAGTTGTCAAACTATTTAATTTTTCTTGAGACATTATGAACATCGAATAGTTCTTCAATAATTTCAACTTTGAAAAGCTTCTTCCAGCTGACACTATAGTTACATATACAGTAAATAAGATTCAATAAGTAATAGAAATATTATGATAACAATCTGCTTCGCCGACATATAAAAAATCTTCATAAAAGACATTGGTCTATCTAGTAAAGTCTATTGCATAACTCTTAACTCAGACATTAGATCATTTAACTCAACATCATATGAACCATCTAGAGATAAAATATTTACAAATTTAACACGATAATATTTCAGTTCAATGTCATCCAATGACTTAAGGTTGTCGAGCTAGTAAAAACTCAAATATACTTTTGAATGCTTAGAGTTCTTCGAATCTAGTTTTCAATAAAATATTTACCATATCAACTATTAAAAAAAGTAATTAACTTCAATAGTCTTCTTAGCTTGTAAAAAGAATTAACCATAATAAAAAATCAATACCCATGCACCACTGAAATACGGTATGGGAGAGCCTCTGGATTTTGGGGGGCCGGGGCGCCCGCCCCGTTTGCACCCCTCCAGGGCTGTTCACTAGAGTTAAAGGGACCAGCGAAAGAACCCAACCGCCCTCCTGCTCAGCTGAGCTTTCATTGGTGCCACCTCTGGTCTCCTCTCCTCTCTCATCTGCTTCTTCTTCAGATCGATCATATAAGAGTCTCAGGTCCGATTAAAACCTTGTCAGCTACAATCGAGCCTTTTCTTGCGGATCTCTTGTTGACTTACTTTTCTTGTTTCTTTAACGTCAGATTGTTTGTTATTGTGGTATTTCACCCCTCATTTTTCATTCATTCCTTTTTCTGTTGTTGGGGGAATAAAACGGAATCTCAAATGTATAGAGCGCGAGCTGGCTTTGCTCTTTTCGCACTGAACTTTTTTAATTTTGTGAGTTATTTTGTGGTTATGTCTTCTGATATCTGAATTATATATAAATCTGCAGTACCGGACCTTGGGGCACAAAGCCTTGCGTTCAAAACAGACTCCAGGAGCTGCTGTCAAGATGTTACCTCTTGAACATAAGCCCGGTCACTGAATTCGTTGGAGGCCAATATTGTGCTGAACACAGTTGGCTCAAAGTTTTGCCAGACTGTGATGGAAACCACCTGCAGAAAGTCCAAGATACTTGTGTTCCTAGGTTGCAATTCTTGAGCTTCTTGCAATTAGTCTTGCAAGGAGATTCAGTGGGGGAGGGACTGAGGGAAGGAGGCTTAGGAGAGTTATGGGAGTTTTGCTTCTGGGTTTCTTGGGCCAACTGATCAAGCGGCGAGCTTGTCTGCGGTGGAAGCAAGCCGGTCGAGCATCTTATCGCTGCAGTTAGCACCTCTCCATCCTTGTGAAAGCTGGCTGTGGGCACATGGGGATGAGCACACATCTCACACCATTGTTACAAGGCTTGTGTTCTGATGGTCTATGGAAGTATGCTGTTTTCTGGTCATTCAAAAGCGAGACGAGCGGGTAAGTCGTATTGGTTGTTAGCTAGATTCCTTGCTTCTCTGGTAGCACAATACAAGAATTCAAAGAAAATAAAATAATACTGATTCTTGCATTAAGTCAATGATTTTACCACACTATACTCAAGTTCGTTCTATTAACTTTTCGTGGCTTATAAGTCATGACTGTCACTAGAGATGCTACGATTTCATGAGAGCTAATAAGAATTTTCTGTCGGTGATCTTTCTTATAACATGTCATCATTTTACTCTTTCGTAATTGGCAAATACATTTGCAGGATCTTGACTTGGGGCGACAGCTATGTTAATAAGGCGATAAAAGACAGCCAAATGGGAGATCTTTGTGCTGGCTCCATTGTTAGTAAGAATCAGATAATATTGTCCTCTTGCTGCAACAATGGCCAGTACCAAATCTATCCGTTTTGCCGCATCGAGAGAGCATTGTTGAGAATGTCTAGCAATTCTTACCCTCTTGGAGAAGAGTAAGCATGCTCTCATACTACTCAAATTCTTTTAGTTAACGTTAGATGCAATTGTTTGTGATTAACATACTTTCAATGTCTGTGATTATTGTCAGTTTCTTTCTTTGGTGAGCTGCAGCCTGTAATATTTTCAACTTTGACAGGATTATTGGTAAAGTAGCGCTTACAGGACAACATTGCTGGATTTCTGCTAATGAGCTTTGTTCAACATCTTTATATAAGGTGAGTTAATTTACAGTTACCAGACCAGTCCACAACTCATGTAATATTCAACTTGCATAGCACGGGATGTGGTTTCAGCAACTTTACTTTTCAGCATCACCATGACTGGCATCTTCAATTTGCAGCAGGAATCAAGGTAAGAAACTTATATTTTCAGTTATCCACTGACAATGTATGTCTATATTAAGCAGCAGCGCTTCCAACATATGCTTGGCCAAGCTGATAACTAGCATTTCTTACCTGTAGTCAGTTCTGCTTGTACCGGTGATCCCTCACGGGGTTCTTCAACTGGGCTCTTTAGATATGGTATGTTCATCTTGATTAATATTTAATAATTCACGTTTTGTCTTGCGGCATTTTGCTATTAAGAGGAGAGGAATAGAATGGTTGGAGAATCCTGAACCATTAATAGTGGTTGAGCCTTGAAGAGGTTATGGTTGGACGACTGTAAGAAACAATATGTTGAAGGGCTTAAAGCTCTTCATCTATGTCTGCCAGCCACAGGGTTTATATCTTCATAACATCGTTGCATCCTTCAGGTTTTCGAAAGTTCAGCACTGGTGGCACTCATCAAGGATTTGTTCCATGAGCTTTACGATACCTCAATCTATCACAACTCTTTAGCCACCGGGTCTGGCTACTCAAATACTTTGAAGCAACCTATTGCAGATCCTCCAGACGTCCATGACTTTATTGATGCGATCGAGAGTTCTGCTCAGTTCTTGACTGTTGATCACCTTAATCTACCACATCCCTTCACTATGCCGGAGTTTCCGGTATCAGAAGATGTCACCACAGGCGCTTACAGAACAGGTCTAACGGGTCGCCCCAATGGACCCTGGGAGTACGAAAGTATCGATGGCTTTAACCTGACAGATATGACACGTGAATATCAAGAGCATACTCATGGAAGCACTATTGTTCAAAATGATGATGTCCTGGTTTCAAATTCTTCAATTCATTCAGAGTTCGACCAAGATCTCGAGGGAGTGTTCATTCAGAGTGGTAGGTTGAAAAGACAACAAGAACATACAGGCCATGCTCTCCTTCAAGTGAATGGCAACAACAATGCCGATCCTTACTTGCAGCTTGAAACCAACAGTTATGCAGAATTGTTACCAGATACTATAGTCGACCAAATTTGTCATAATGCAAATGGTGAATCTCCTGGGCCAACTGATTCTCCAGATTCATGCGAGATACAAATTAAGAAAGAAAATCATGCCTTAAGGCAGCATGAATTGTCAGTTAATCTTCTCCCAGGTGGTCAAGAACTTTCACCTATCTCCATGAATGAAGGCTTCATGGGTTCTGCAATGACTGATAAATTGCCTACAGAAATCAACAAGACCATAAGTGAGGAATGCAGAGGTCGTACGGTTGAAGAATATACACACATGATAAATTCAGCAGAGATCAAAAGAAGATGCAGAAAAATTGAGCACCAAAGGCAACGACCGAGAGACAGACAGCTGATCCAAGATAGGATGGAGGAGTTGAGGGAGCTCATTCCAAACGCATCAAAGGTTCAGCTTCTAACATTTGATTTCTAACCATCTTTCCTTAAATTGTGTTTGATTGTATGCCACAAAAGGTAAGGTGGCAAGTGCTAATTACATACATATTCTTGCATATACAGTGCAGCATCGATGCACTATTGGACAAAACCATAATGTACATGCTGTTCCTTCAAAGTGTATCCGAGAGAGCTGAAAAGGTAAGCTTGAGAAAGATTTGATGGGATTGTATTTCCACCAGTGTCATGCTTTAATAATTTCCATGGTGACAACACCGAAACAGATTGAGAATGCATTGGAGGAGGAGGAATCCAGTGATGAGAGCAAGAAGCAACTTGAGAGGTGCCCTCTGAGAGTTGAAGAGCTTGATCAGCCTGGTCATCTGCTCATCGAGGTATCATTCATTCATTCATTCATGCATTCATGGTTGTTTTTCTTCTCTTAAAAAAGAAAAAAAGAAAAAAATTTGCATCCAGATGTTGTGCGAGGACTACGAAGTCTTTGTTGAGATGGCGAATGTGTTGAAGGGCCTTGAGGTGAGCATGCTCAAAGGAGTGCTGGAGCGTCGCTCTGATGACAACCATTGGGCTCGCTTTGTCATCGAGGTACGTGCGTCATTCCAAGATCCTGCTAGCTAGAATGCACCCCTGTAAGAATCTCATCTCATCTCATTATTCGCAAGCAGGCTTCATCGCAAGGTTTCAACCAGATGCAGATTCTGTGCCCACTGATGCATCTCTTGCACCGGAGGAGATGAAACAAATCCATTCCAGTGTTTCAGCAATCGAATCGATCTAGCATGGCTTGTTATCAGTAGCATCACTACGCTCAAAACAAGTTGGCCACCTGATTGATTCTTCCTTGGAATTAATGTTTGTGGTTTATTGGATAACGAACGCTATGTACAGGAGTTGCCGTAACAAAACTTTTTCTATTCTAGAAATGTAAGCAAGCGAGGCTTTGCTCGTTGTGCTGTAAATAAAACAGTGGTTGTACTTACATCACAAGACTGGAATGTATGATATGATGAAGCTACATCACAAGACTGTAAATAAAATAGTTTGTTCAATGATCAGTCTGTCATCATCGGTGAATACCAAAGGAAATCACTTCAGCTCATCAAGTCAGCAGAGCTGAGCATCTAAACATGGCAATCTTTTTCATCCTACATTTTGTTTAGAGGAGTGGCAAACGTCAAATCTTTCTTGGCACCATCCATTTTTCATGCCCACAACACATTTACAATTTCTACTGCTGCAAAACAAAATTATCAGCATAAGAAACTGATTATTCACAAGCCTCTGGAGTCCAAATCAAACCTTTGCCAACCAAAGCACTTGACATAACTCCCACCATAGCATACAGATCACGGGAAAGCATAGAGTGGCGGCATGAATCTACATTAGTTGACAGCTAGCTAGCTAAACCCTCCTCCGGGTGCGCCTTTCACCAGCCTCAACACTTTCCACTGGATTTGCATCTTCGTTACCATCAACTCCCCTTTTTCGGTTAACTGATGAAGGATCATCGTCCACTACTGCCACAGTTGCTAACAAGTCAGATAGTAGGGATGGACATGTCTCCTCCAAGTAATTAAACCCTTCAGTATCCATGACAGCTGCAGCAAAACAACAAAAGCAACAGCAGAACATGAGAACTCCAGCAGACAAGACAACTTAGTAATAAAATGCAGGCGTCACAAAACAACTGAATACATAACTACAGGCCCAACCGAGTAATAGACTAATCATACAACCACATCAAACAAAGGTCTCTAAAGGAGGCATCTAAATGCTATGATGCACATACACTCCACTTTGGTGCCATATTGGTGTCTGACACCGACATGTCGCTGAAACGTATCGGGTAATTATACCTCAAAAATAAAGAATTTTATTAACAGACAATTCTGTGACACGGCCCACAGCCCACCAAGCCACCCCTCCCTCGATAACCCTACCCCTACCCTCCCTCCTTGTATCCACACGCCACCTCTGCTCTTCCTCGAATTGACTTTGCCCCTTGATTAATTGACGGATTGTCCCCTCCGGTGATCGGTGACTTCCTGGTAGTGTTGCTTCATCAAAGCATGGACATGTCAACAAGGAAGCGCAGGGGAGCTATTTCACCATTAGAGAAAGCTTGGGCCATGGATCTCCGTAATCAGTTGGATGCTATAATTGCAAGAATGTTTCATTCTGCAGGTTTGAACTCGACTTGAATGCATTGTTTTAATTTGTATACAACTGACCAGCTGCGATTCAACTAATTTTCGTTCTGTATATTCACAGGCTTGTCTTTCAATCAACAACAACAACAACAACAACAAAGCCTTTCAGTCCCAAACAAGTTGGGGTAGGCTAGAGATGAAACCCATAAGATCTTGTAAGTCTAGTCATGGCTCTGGCACGTGGATAGCTAACTTCCACGCACCCCTGTCTATGGCTAGTTCTTTGGTGATATTCCAGTCTTTCAGATCCCTCTTTACAGACTCCTCCCATGTCAAGTTTGGTCTACCTCGACCTCTCTTGACATTATCCGCACGCTTTATTCTTCCGCTATGTACAGGCGCTTCTGAGGGCCTGCGTTGTATATGCACAAACCATCTCAAACGATGTTGGACAAGCTTCTCTTCAATTGGTGCTACACCAACTCTATCACGTATGTCATCATTCCGAACCCGATCCTTTCTTGTGTGGCCACACATCCATCTCAGCATGCGCATCTCCGCTACACTCAACCGTTGGACATGTTGCCTTTTAGTTGGCCAACATTCTGCGCCATACAACATCGTAGGTCTAATTGCCGTCCTATAGAACCTGCCTTTTAGCTTCTGTGGTACTCTCTTGTCGCAGAGGACGCCGGAAGCTTGGCGCCACTTCATCCATCCAGCTTTGATTCGATGGCTCACATCTTCATCGATTTCACCATCCTTCTGCAGCATCGACCCCAAATATCGAAAGGTATCTTTCTGAGGTATCACCTGTCCGTCAAGGCAAACCTCATCCTCCTCGTGCCTAGTAGTACTAAAATCGCACCTCATGTACTCAGTTTTAGTTCTACTAAGCCTAAAACCCTTCGACTCCAAGGTCTGTCTCCACAGCTCTAACTTTCCATTTACCCCCGTCCGACTATCGTCGACTAGCACCACATCATCTGCAAAGAGCATACACCATGGGATATCACCTTGTATATCCCTTGTGACCTCATCCATCACCAAAGCAAAAAGATAAGGGCTCAAAGCTGACCCTTGGTGCAGTCCTATTCTAATTGGAAAATCATTGGTGTCACCATCGCTTGTCCGAACACTTGTCACAATATTATCGTACATATCCTTGATAAGGGTAATATACTTTGTTGGGACTTTGTGCTTCTCCAAGGCCCACCACATAACATTCCGCGGTATCTTATCGTAGGCCTTCTCTAAGTCAATGAACACCATATGCAAGTCCTTCTTTTGCTCCCTGTATCTCTCCATAAGTTGTCGTACCAAGAAGATAGCTTCCATGGTCGACCTCACAGGCATGAAACCAAACTGATTTTTGGTCACGCTTGTCATTCTTCGTAAGCGGTGTTCAATGACTCTCTCCCATAGCTTCATCGTATGGATCATCAGCTTAATCCCACGGTAATTAGTACAACTTTGAATATCCCCCTTATTCTTGAAGATTGGTACTAATATACTCCGCCTCCATTCTTCGAGCATCTTGTTTGCCCAAAAAATGAGGTTGAAAAGCTTAGTTAGCCATACAATTGCTATGTCTCCAAGGCATCTCCACACCTCAATAGGGATACCATCAGGGCCCATTGTCTTGCCTCCTTTCATCCTTTTTAAAGCCTCCTTGACCTCAAACTCCTGAATCCTTCGTACAAAACGCCTGTTGGCATCATCAAAGGAGTCGTCCAGCTCAATGGAAGAGCTCTCACCTCCTCCATTGAACAGCTGGTCGAACTTAATCTCATCTTCCTTCACCAGAAGTCGATCTGTCCCATCCTTGATGCATTTGACTTGGTTGACATCCCTCGTCTTCCTCTCACGGATCTTGGCCATCTTATAGATGTCCCTTTCCCCTTCCTTCGTGTTTAACCGCTGGTAGAGGTCCTCATACGCCCGACCTCTTGCTTCACTCACTGCTCGCTTTGCGGTCTTCTTCGCCACCCTGTACTTCTCTACGTTGTCAGCACTCCTGTCCAGGTGTAGGCGTTTGAAACATTCTTTCTTCTCCTTGATAGCCTTCTGGACATCCTCGTTCCACCACCAGGTATCTTTCGTTTCGCTTCTACTTCCCCTCGTCACCCCAAACTCCTCGGAAGCCACCTTCCGAATGCAAGTCGCCATCTTTATCCACATATTGTTTGCATCACCTCCTTCCTCCCAAGAGCCCTCCTTAATTACCCTCTCCTTGAAAGCTTGAGCCGCTTCCCCCCTGAGCTTCCACCACTTCGTTCTAGCGACTTTAGCGCGCTTATCCCGCTGGACACGTATCCGGAAGCGGAAGTCAGCCACCAAAAGCTTATGTTGAGGGACAATACTCTCTCCAGATATCACCTTACAATCTAGGCAAGCACGCCTGTCTTCTCTTCTCGAGAGGACGAAATCGATCTGGCTAGAGTGTTGGCCACTACTAAAGGTCACTAGATGGGATTCCCTTTTTTTAAAGAGGGTGTTAGCTACGATCAATATTCATAGACCTTTGCTGCAAACCATAGCATTGCTGTTGGTTGTTTGAACTTGGCTATTTGAAACACTAAACTTTCTATGTCTGAACTTGGTTGATGCGTTTATGGTTACTTCATCACCTTCTAAACTACTTTCAATCTTTGATTATTATTATTATTATTATTATTATTACTATTATTTAGAGTATATAGCTGTGTCACCGTATCGGCATATTTGGGAGCATGGTGAATCCCCGTGTCGGTATCGGTGCATCATAATCTAAATGGCTTATAACTTGTCTACAATTAAATTACCCTCTGAACAATAAATCTTTTATTTGCAAAAGCACACTGATACCAACTACCAAACAATTGGGAGCCTACTGACTGCACAAAGAGCGCCAAACAACCTTTTGCAAAATTGAATGTGCTATCAAACTGTTTTACTTTAACAATTAACATGGCGAAGAACTATCGTAGGGGCAGATCTTTTTCAAAACAGTCAAATTACAATAACAGAGTAGGTTGTCAAATGCATCATAACATGCTTCTTCATTTGTATTGACTTAGTGAACGCAACTAAAGTATAAAGTTCCACAGTTAGAGAGTCCAACAACAACAATAAAGCCTTTTAGTCCCAAGCAAGTTGGGGTAGGCTAGATCCAACAAAAAAGATGATGAGAAAAATAAAAAGTAAAAAGGTACTAGTAATAGTAAATATAGTTGTAGTAATAACGGTAAAAGGAGACCAATAGCATAAGTCATGGTTCTGCCACGTGGACTGCTAACTTCCACATGCTCCTATCCATGGACTGCTAACTTCCACAGGTAGAGTCCATAAATAACAAATCCTCTTATACAGTCATACTGCTTGCAACAGTATCGTCCCACAGAAACACTCATCAAGTTATAAACAGTCATTTCTAAGAATAAAATAGTGACAATGACATTATGCTCCATCCATAATTTTGTAGCTGAATTATCTGAACGTGATGGTAGTTTTCATGGTATTGCTCTAGAAACTCGCCAAAGAGCATTTGGGGCATAATAATATAGGCATCAGATATCAATTCAGCAAGCATTTAAAGTGACCACACCAGAGAGGGGAGAGGAGGGAAGTGTAAACACTGATTATTATTAAAAGAAAAAAATGATGGAAAAGGTTATTATTATGTTGGAACTAGAATCCATAATCAATTCTTTGAATGATACAGGATCACACTGTAATTATTAAGCACCAAACATGCACCCATGTAACATAGAGTGTGTGCCTGCATGACCACCCAGTCACCCACCGACAACCACCAGACCACATGCAGGCACAGATGCTGACTTCTGGAACTTACAGCTCTGAGTTCTTAGCATCAGATAGAACGAACTGTACTGTAGGCACTCCAAAAGATTTCATACCGAGGTAACTGCTTCCTAAAAGGAAGAATATGGATGCTACATTGCATTATGTATTCATCAATCTTGATACTTCACTAAAATCCCTGAGCAAAATATCAACATACATTTCGGACACTAGGATGTTTTTTCCCCCAAAAAAGGAATGAATGTTCTACCAATCCTATCACATTCTGTACAATCTAACACCATCATATAAATAATGCACATTATATTATTTGAAATGTGAAAAGGGTTACAATGCGTATCATATATACTCTCAGAACCACTCTAACTGCCAGATACAAACGCCCAAAAAAGGAAGCCATACCCACTCTATCACAACATTGAAATAAGTGAATAAAAGGCAGTACAATCCAACCTATCATTGAAAAAGCAAATAAGCCTTAAACATGTAAATAATGCACATTTATTTGCAGCTAAGCATATTCTAGCCTGCATTTCAGGGCATCTTTCCTTCCCAAATATATGCACTATCTGTTAACCACACTTGCATCAGACACTACCTTCCTGTCTATTTGGCTTGTAGCTGTCTCTGGATCAAAACTAGGAGAAGAAATTTTATGGAGTAACAGTAAAATTATAATTATAACCCCTTCAAGTAAGTTCTCTAACCCATAGGGGAACCATCAATTACAGTACAATAACATCACAGAGGAGTAGGGAATACTTTTTCTTTAAATGATCAGATACAGTCCTCAAAACTTATAAGAAAATTAGCCTAAATCTGCGCAAAACTTGGTCAACAGAAGACACAAAGTGCTGTGTACCATGAACAAAAGCCTACATATATACCATATCATATATTCCTGAGAACAAAAGTCATACCTCCCAAATTTTCTCGAACAGCAGCAAACTTTAGACAGGCAGACTTCAGCTCAGCACAATGGTGCTGTTCAGCTAGGGCTAAGGTTGTTGCAACTGTTTCAGCAGTCAGTTCATCACATAGCTTTGCCTCACAGAGGAGACGTAGCCGCTCCAAACCATATCTATCAGCCGCTGCCAATAAATGCTGCACTACTACTGTTGATGTCCCCATCGAGACAGATCCAGCTAGTTCATGAATGCTAGGGAGTTCATCAGCGTATATGAAGTTCACCATTGCCTGAATTCGGAGGAAAAATGTAACATTACAATAAGGCAATATTTATTCAATCAAATAGAAACACATGGACTTCTTTTTTCGAAGTGAAATGTTCAAAACTTTGAGAAGCTAAGAAAAACTGTGATACAGAAACAGACCTGGATTGGTTCTAACAAAACAAAGACCCAGACTGTTATATGCGATGAGACCAAAGATGCTTATTTTATGGTGATTTAGTTGAGGAGGTATCAAGTGCAAGAGCATAATTAAAACGTCTCTGGTTTGGGCACCAAATCAACATGAAAATAAAAATTATAAAAGTAGTTCTTAGTTTACTCTAACTACATATAAAATTTCTAAGTTAATATTTAACAATTGAGAGTAACAAAATTGTAAAATTTGGACAGATGATAATCAAAAGGAAAGAAAGGGGGAAGCATGTTAATATTTAATATGCACTATAAACTTATCTTATTATATAGATATACTTCTATGGTTTTACCACCTTCTGTGTTCGAAATTGAAAGCTTCGAAGGATCCTACAACGCTAAAACTTACATGTCGATATCTAAGTTTTGTGGGGGAATCTTTCATGTTTATCTGGTACCCAAAGCAAAAGGATTGCACCTAATTGTACATTGAAACTTAATATGCCCTCAAGTAGTGAATTTGCCCGGATATAAGTTACACTACAACAGCACAGAACATGTGTCATAAGAATAGAGTAGAGACGGCAAAGAAGGCATTAGGATTCCCCAACAAAAAATATGCTGCAAAGTCTTGCGATCTGCATGTTGCCATTACCTTGAAGACAACAGGTTCCACATCCTCCACAACAACTCTGTGTAGGTTAGGGTTTCCGATAGGACCAAAGAATTGAGCTTTGAATACTGGGGAGCGAGCAGCAAGAATCCATTTATGTGCCTGGACTTCCTCATCACCCACTTCGAAAGTTATGTCGCAGCCGATGCCGAGTCTGAGGAGCTCCTTGAAGCAATGGCCCATGTCAGATGGTGGAACATGAATCTGGATGTTCTTTGGTGTTTCGATACGGTTCTTGACAACACCTACGGTGCAGTTCATTACTAGACAATCATTCTTCAGAAAATCAGACGTTTCCAAGATTGATCTTCTGTAGAAGCGTTTGTAACCCCTGAAAAGGAAAGAGACAGGAATTACCATTGCGAGGCAAAACGGACAATACAAATACTCAGAGAAAGGAAAGATGCGGAAAACAGTAGAAGGAACTATGATGTACAGTATGAAGGTACTGGCTCCAACAGTAAATAAACCCTAGCCGAGTTAATTAGAATGCAACTTCCATTTCTTGCAAGCCAAAAATGGGAACCCAAACAAGACCATGAGCCATTGCTGCACATCAACGCTGAATTACTAAACCCAAACTGCCACTGCCGACTGGCATTCCTTGTTCCTTAACCTTACCCCAGAATTAATGTAGGAAGTAGCACGCACCAGGTGGGACATAACCCTCAACATATATTCAGACTGGTAGAAACCTGGACCTAACAGTACTGTCATTGGTCGTAAATAGTCTATGAAGCTGAAATTGTTGGCCCCTTTCATCTAGAAGCCAAAAATAAGTAATTAATAAAGGACAGAAGCTGAAACTGGGAAATGAAGGCGGGAAGGATGCGTGCGTTTACCACATGGATCCTCTGTACTTGAGCGTGTATGGGCCGGCCTGGAGGGATCGGTCGAAGTGGGAGTGGACCTTGTGACGGCCGCGGCCCGACTGGTCGAGGAGGGTGAGCTCGAAGAGGGCGCGTACGTCGGCGCTGTTGGAGGCGAGGGCGACGAAGACGGAGACGTAGTTGGCGTTGTCCTCGGGGTTCTTGCCGTCGGGGTAGAGGTATACGGCCCAGTGGTATCCGCCGACGGCGAAGGTGTCGCTGGCGAGGTATCGGCCGGGACCCATGCCCTTGGCGAGGGAGAAGCCCTTGACGGTGTACTGGTGGGAGCCCCGCACGATCTCGGTGACGGAGCGCGACCAGGACGGCGGCGGGGCCATCGCATCCGGTGGGGAGGAGGGGAAACCCTAGCTAGGGAAGGGCGAATTAGGGCTGGGGTTAGTTAGTGGTGGTGGATTCCGGCGAGGAGGCAGGCCGGTCCAAGACGATGGGACGCGTCGCACCCACGCGCCGCGCGCTCTCTCGCTCTCTCTTCTCTTGTCTCTCCAATGGAAGAGGAGGGAGGGGTGTTTCGTCCTCCTCTCTTCAGCCTGGTCCTCTAATCTCTATCTCTATATATCTAAACGGCGTCGGGCCCACCTCCCGCTCCCGCTCCCCTTTCCTTTTCCCCTCTCAGCGCCGCCGCTCTTCCTCCACCCAGACCCCTACGCCTCCGTCCCGCTCGTTCCTCCTTGCGTCTCCATCCCCATCATCGACCTCTCCCTCCCCGCGCCCCTCGCCGCCGCCACCGCCACCGCGGCCGAGGCTTCTCCCACCTCGTCAACCACCACCAGGCCCTGGGCGTCCCCGCGGACCACCCCGCGCGGGCGCTCGCCGCCTTGCGCGCCTTTAACGAGCTCCCCGCCCCCGAGCGCGCGCCGCACTACCACATCTGCACCCCAATCCAACCCCCACCTCCCCGGCAACCAACCACCCGTCGGCCTCCTCTTGCGGCTGGGATCTCCGGGTTCCTGAGCCTGAATCGCCGCCACCCCGGAGACCCCTCGGATCCCGCGCGCGCGGAGAAACCCCCTGTCAGTTGAGTCGCCAAAAATCCGATTTTCGGGCGTCTTGATCAAGTGGATTGCTCTCCTCCTCCTCCTCGTCGTCGTGCTCCAGTTTTGGGTATTTGTTGTATCCGGATGGGGCTGCAGCAGTCCAAGGAGGAGCTGCTGTACCAGCAGGTCAACTACGGCAACGTCGATAGGATTCGCACCCTCCGGGCGCAGGGCGCAGGCCTTGAGGTCAGGATACAAGTTTACTCCGCTTCTAACTTTCTTCAGAGTGGCACTTGTTTTTTGTGGTTGGGAATTCATTGAGTTGTTGTTGGTGGTGCCAAATGTTTGCTTGCAGTGGGTTGACAAGGAAGGGAAGACACCCCTGATGGTCGCCTGCATGCGGCCTGATCTCCTGAATGTGGCCAAGGTGCTGATTGAATTGGGAGCTAATGTGAATGCGTACCGGCCTGGTATGGATGGATGCTCTTCTTATGTCTTATTCAGTGGGCTGGGTACGAAATGATTACTTTTGGTTATGTTCTAGGAAATTAGCTGAAGTTAATTTATTGGGCTCACTCAAGCACAAAAACTGCACAAGTCTAAATTTGATATCATTGTGGGTGAAAATTTGTGCATATGTTGGAAGTGAAGTAGCACCCTAAAGTTAGTAGCACTGGAACTCCTTAGTCAAATAGGCCACCAGGCTTAATTGGGGTTAACTGAAAGAAGGCTTAGCTTTGCATTCCATTTAGATTGCCTTGAGTATTGGATGTTCTGCGAAATCAAATCAAGATGTAACGTCACAGTAATACAGTATTGATACACATCTTTCCAACTCTGCTTGAATGAAATGTTACCATTTGATGTGATCCTTCCAAGTTGCTGACAACGTTATTTGTGGCCATTAGAATAATCCCTGGATGCATTCTTAATTGAAGAGTTTACTATTTTTGTTATTACGTTTCTAATCCTTTCCCTTTTCCATTGGCAGGATCACATTGTGAGACTGCATTGCACCATGCTGCCAAGAAAGTACTCGAGCAGACTCTCCATTTGCTTCTCTCACATAGAGCTATATGATGAACTATATATGAAATACTTCATTCCTCTCTCGTGAATCGTGATAGTCCTTTGTTAAATACATCTATTGCTGTATTCTTGCAGCTAATCCTTTTATAACAAATGATGATTGTAACACTGCACTTGAATTGGCAAGAGAAAAGGGCCATGTGAATGTTGTATGGGCCATAGAGGTATATTTTTTCTTTAGTGTTCTATTTGTGTTATAATACTTATGGAAACTTATTCATTTTAATTATTTACTGTTGTTATTTAATTATTTTTAGGGACGGATTTCTCTTTTTGGTGGATGGATGTGGGAGAATTATGCTCCTGCTTTTCTGGATGCCATTGCCCCACAGTTCATGACAAGCAAGATGTATTATTTTCTTTAACCCTATTGATGTTATTTTCCATAGTTTATGTCGCTACATCTGGATGCATTTCACGGTGCACATAGATGTGAGAATTGTTACACGGTATGTTTTATGAGTACCTAATCCTTACTTTTTGTTCCCTGTTGGGCTGTTGTTTTATCCCGCGAAGTGAGGACTCCAACCAGGCTTCTCAAGTTAGAGTTAGCTATATATCCTGAATTACAGGTAATCATAGGAACTAAAAGTTTGATTCAATTCTACTTTGTTTTGCTCTTATAAATCTACCGTGTAGTTGTGGATGTGTTGATGTATACACATTGAACTCCTACTGTCGGATCCCTCCTTTGGGGTCATCTCGTGTAGCTCATACCAGTCCTTGGATCAGTAGCTGGTACACACGACTTCCAACAGAAGTAGATATCACAGACATACATCGATTAAATACGATAATAGAGTACAACACAGAGTTCATTACAATAGATGCCCGAAGACGTAAATTAACAAACCCTCATAGCACAGCAGAAACACATAAAAGCGACCCATGCCCTACAGGCAGCTTGAGTGCAGACGAAACCGGCTTCACTAATCTTCATCTTCTCTTTCGACGAAGTCGGCCTTTCGATTATCTGGATCCACAATTAGCAAGTGTGAGTACATAAAGTACTCAGCGAGTCCTACCTCAAGGGGGAAAATTAGATGCTTAAAGGTAGATAAGGATAAGGCTGTAGAGTCTTTTAGGTTTTGCGGAAAGCTAGTTTTGTTGATGCAAGGTTCATTTTGCAAAGATTATCTTTAATAAAAATACTTCCGAAGAGAACACATAAGTTGAGGTTATGGGGGTTGATGGCCCTGGGGAAGATACATCCGTCCCGCCAGTTCCCACAAGTCTTTTGCCAGCGGACAAACAGTCTAGGAGGCTTAGGGCACAAAGCCAAAACCCTTCTTTTCGAAAACACGGGCACACAACCCACTCACACACCAAGGAGATACTCACGTCGAAAAGCTAATCATTGTGACCAAACCATAGCATGTCCTTGACCGAGGACACAGCTATCCGGATAGGTTTAACACTCTGCAGAGGTTGTACACTTTACCCATAAGATATGCACAGGCTCCCACCTTAGCAACTGGTGAAGCTGTCATAACGAGACGCAACGACCTCACAACGAGGTCACAATATCCACTCATGGGGCACTAAGATACCAGGAGCCTTAGAAGATTCATGGGAAGGACCACTTAGCAATCCCAAGGCTTGACATAGCCTCAACAATATCACCAGCCGGACCTTGGGCTACGCACCACCCAAGTCTTCTCCTGGTCCCCATTGCCACTACCGACCTTCGGGTGGGTACCACACTAAGTCAGAGGGGTTAGGTCAAGTCCTGCCCATACAGGCCATGTGGTTGTACGAGTGGATACTAGGTGAGATGTCACAGCGAACCGGTCCTTATACGACCGAGGAAAGAGTCTCCCAGTAAGAACACCACAAAGGCGAACCTTGCTCCAAGGTAGTTCCCACCTTTGTGGGGTACCTTACTCACCCTCGTCAACACTACTCTAGAGTTTTCCCAAGAACACAAGTTTTACTTGCACACGCACCAAGCACACATCACTTCTTATTTTTGAAAGGCATGATTAATATATGTAAATAATCTAGTTCTTTCTTTTGCGCAAAGCAATCCTAAGCATACTAGTAAACAAGCATTTATCCAAACAATCATTATAGTTGATGTTGGGAACCTTCTAGTGTTTCAACGGAATAAAGGTAACAATGACAAGGTATGGGATAAACAAGCTGGGTCATAACTATTCTAGCATTTCTTTAAAATCATAACTATTAATTTAATCATGCATACTCCTATTGTTTGAAACAACGACTCTACGGATTGTATTTAAAAACATAGGATCAACATGATCAACGGTTGTAGGACTTGCCTTCGTTGAAGTCCTCGTCTGCTCCTTCTTCAAACTCTGGGTCCTCGGGGTCTTCCTCGAATGCTCCTTCCTCTAACAATCGCAACAACGATAAAGGCATACACGATCAATCAAACGATTAAAACAATGACCAAACAATTTACAAAAATTATGAAATCGACACGATTGGGTAGATCTCGAATTTAGATGAATATCGGTGGAAGAATCGTTGAAAACGGAGTTAGGACGGAGGAGAAACGGGCTTCGGAAGTTTTGCCGGGAGAGAAATTCAGAAAAAAGAAAAGGGGAGAATATTCCCGGAATATTCTGTTTAGGTCGGCTCGGGTTGGGCTCGGTTCGCGGCTCGGCTCATGGCTCAGTGTATACGGCTCGGCTCAGACTCGATTTTGCGACTCACGGCTCGGCTCGATTTTTTTGTCGGTGGGCTCGGGGCTCTGTTTTGGGCTCAGGCTCAGGCTCAGCTGCGACGGCTCAGCTTTGGGCTCAGGGGGCCCACTTGTTAGCTACACAGAGAGAGAGAGATAAAAGAGAGAGAGGAGAGGGGGGGGCTCAGGCAGCAGAGAGAACAGGAGGGAGAGAGAGGAGAGGGCGACGGGCGAAGGTGGCGCGGCGGCGGCGCTCCGACGTCGGCGGAGGGCGGTGGTGGGCCTTGCCCCCCGGAGGGCGGCGGCGGGCCGAGGAAACGGCTTCGGCCGGCGCGGCAGCAGGGAGGGCGGCGGCGGCCCGGCGACGGGAGGGTGGCCCAGGTACGTCTACAAGGGAGGGAAAGGAGGGAGAGGGAGAGAGAGAAGGGGGCCAGGGGAGCTCACTGGCGGCGAGGGAGCTCGGAGAGAGGAGGCGGGGTGCTCGGAGAGAGGGAGAGAGTGGGTGTGAGGTGGGGGAGGGTTGACACTGTTCACCCCTTTATATAGGCCGGCGACCGGGCGGGCGTGCGGGGCGAGGTGGCTCGGGGTGCGAGGTGGTGCGGGGCGCGAGGCAGCACGGGGCGCGAGGACTGCCGGTGCGGCGACGCGACAGCGCGGCGCGGCGTTGGCAAGCGGCGGGGTCACGGGCGGGGGGGGGGACAGGTGAGATGGAAGAGAGAGGAAGAAGAGAGAGAAAAGAGGGAGATGGGGAAAAAATTTAAGGATTTGACACCTGCAGTATTTTGCAATTAATTCTTTTTAACATGGGATAGTAATGGCATTACTGACCTCTCTTTCCTTTCAAGTGTGTGCTTTCCCCCATGTCTAGATATGTAGTAATAAGTAGAATTTGCCACAAGATTTGAAATTTGTGTATAGTTGCTGCTACATACTCATGTAATTCTTTATTGGATGAAATTGCACTGATACTACCTGTGCTTCTGTTTTCCCCCTTTTCGCAACTTCACACTTGTAATTGAAGATGAGGAAATACCCTCTGGTGCTTTTGGTCATTTTCACGTGACCTGAAATTTACTCACTGCTCCCGAAATTTAGGTTATATACCCGTGTAGGAGTTGGATAATACAGGGGGCATTGGGTTTTTGAAAATGAAAAGGGATAAACTAAATACCCAGACCATTTTAAGCAAGCTCATGTATGTGTGCTTTCTCCTCTTTTCACCCCGCCGAACTAAGTTGACAACTTTAAGTATAAGTGGGAATCTGGGGAGAAAATAAAGCAGGTGCTGCCAGTTCCTGTTATTACAGTGCAATCATTACCTTGTTGCTGCTACATACTCATGCAATCATCCTGCCTGTTTTATCGATTTCCTGTTTTTAGTCACTTTAATCCCATTTATGGTCCTGTTTCCAGTCTTCGCGGGATCAGCCCTTAAGGCCCATTAGCGGTCAGCCAAGCCATTGGCCCATCAACTCCTGGAGTAACATCGCAATGGAGTAGGCACCATTTGAGCTCCAGGAGTTATTGATTTAGCCGCCCAAATGGTGACACGTCAACCCCCACCAGCATCAATTTTTTGCATCCAGGAATTCAACTCGCACTAGATCGGTAGCTTCCAAGAGGAGCCCAAAGATCACATAGGATCTGCTAACTTGGCAAGTAATTAGGACATGGCGTAGTCGGTCACGTCATCAAATGGTGAGGGCTGAAGCCTGTGAGTATGATACGTGAGCCCATCTTATCAGATCTGGCCAGAGTAACAGAAGTGTAGTTTTTTGATAAAGTGATGTAAAGTAAGTGTGGTTTTGTGAAATAAGAGAGGAAAACTGTAGTTTTGTGACAGTTAAACCAAAAGAAGTGTAGTTTTGTGATAAAGTGATGCAAAGTAAGTGTGATTGTGAAATAGAAGAGGAAAAGTGTCCTTTTGTGATACAAAAGGATAGAAAAAGCGTAGTTCTGTGAAATAGCTTTCTAAAAGTGTAGGTTTGTGATAGTTTTGATGATCGTAGTGTAGTTTTGCACAATTTACTCTTTTTATTACTGTGCTCATTGAGGATCAAAATTCATCGAGCAGATTCTCTTTATGAACCTGTATCAGGGGCCATAAATCATGCTGCGAGAGTCTCATTAATTGAATTGTTCACATGATGCTTACCTTTTAGGTGGTTTTGTTCCATATATCGCCTGGTGGCTCAGAACAAATGTAGTGGCCGCAATGGACAAAGGCAGTACTACTGTGATGTACTATTAACATAAGATATAACCAACTGCTTTATCTATATTTGGAACGCCTTATAAGATACCAAGATTGTTTTCTATCATAATTCCGGCTCCACCCATCAGTCGTAATGATACTCAATTTAATTTGTTTCGTGGCATAGTCAAGTTTTTTTTATGTGTTTAAGCTGTATACCTAATTAATTAGGTTCAATGCTGTCATCATTCAAACAAATATGGGGTTTTCAGTGCCAGGGATAGTACTACTAGTAAGATTCTGTCTATTAGGAGATCCATCAAGTTATATGTTTAGCATCAGGAGATTAAGATGGGTTACCGTTAGCATTTCTATGGGTTACCATTAGCATTTCTTCTGATGAGAATATTATTTTTGGATCATCTTGCAATGTTAAATTGATAGCTTGCTGAACTGAAATTAAAAATATAGTAGTTCTTTATGTTACTGTTAATTGCCTTTTTTGTTTGTCCAGCTTCAACTTCAAACCTCAGAATTTTGGCAGCTTCACTTAGTTTGCATAAATGTTGCTTTCGGACTTTAGGCTGAGGCAGCCATATTGAAGGGTCCTCAGGTGATGTTTTCCTCAAATAAGAACTTCAAGAGCAGCGAAGGAGTTCTGAATCATGTCAACAAGCTGTTGGCTAAGTCTACCCTGATGATTGAAGAGGAGTTTAGGCAGCTGATGAGTACGTACAGGTAAGATACTCAATTATTATTACACACCCACTGTTGAACTGTTGTCCTGTTCTAATTAATATTTCAATTTGTGTTGCTTTATCTGTTTTTTCAGCAAACTATTGAGCCTGGTCACCTGTTTGATTGTCTCCCCAAGTCTCTGTGGCCAACAAAAAGCGGCCACAAGAATGATGATGCCAGCCGCTCTGACCATCCATCCAAAAGCTTGGATACTGTCATATATAGGACCCCAGCACTAACCAAACAGGGGGCCACACAATAGGTAGGAAAAACAAGTGAAGTGCGGCAATGTCGTGCAGTGTTTCTAGTGCTCTTCTATTCTCATTCTGGTCGCTCAGTATGAACTCAACTGAAAAAGTGGGAGGACCTTTCTGTAATACATGGAAGAGTAGGGAACTTTTATGCAAAAAGGCCTTTGGATTTTCCCCCAATCCAAGGCAAGGCAGCCGAAGCAGCAGCACTCGCGGCTCCTCCCCTCCCTGCTCGATCCGAGGTAAGCAGCATAGCTCGCTCGATTCCTTTCCGCCCTAGTAGAAATCCCAACCCTTGATTGAAACTGTTCATCATACATCTTTTCTCTGCTATTTATTAGAGATATTGTTTGGAGTGGACCTCCCTCCTGGTTTCATCGTTTCATTCAGTCATACTTGTGATTCATCAAATCCACACCTTGTGATTCATCAAGCAATCCCTTAGATAAACTAGAACCGCATACTAACAGATTGATTGGATAGCGTCTTGTGAATTCAAACCGTATAAGTGGTCTTCATCCCATGGTAGGTCGATGCCTATGCTCCTCACTGATAAGAATGCCTATGCTCCTCACTGATAAGAATGTTGAGCAAATGATTAAACTGCATTATTCGTTCCTGCAGCTGTTGGCGGTGTTCCGCTATTTTGTCAACAGATTCTCCTTTGCTCACAGTTTATTCAATAAGATATGCCCCATAGTTTGTCTACTGTAGCGCATGGGTTGCTGTAGCGTTCAGCAGCCTGTAGATGCCTTTTAGTTTTTAATGGCTTGGATATCAAGTTAAATTAGTTAGAGATGAGATCTATTAGCTAATCTTAGAGATAAGATTTGTTACTCTAAATTGTTGGGATTGACTCCTATATAAAGGAGGACACAACATCTATTCCAGGTAAGCAAAGAAGAATTAATCTAAGTCTACCTAAATTATAGTCTAGTCCTCTCTCTAGCAGCAAACGCTGCTCGACTATCCTCCCTAGGGATTATCGTAGGATCATAACATCTTTGCTATGTGATGGTATTTAAAGATTGTTAGTGACTCATGCAAACACATGCATATGAAATAAAATCATTGTGCTCGGGGGCTAACGCACTCGAGCATGTGGTCGAGAGTAATGTGTCGATGCTTACACTCTTTTTTCTGTCTTGATTCACATATCAATCAAAAAGCTGAGGCTACATCGCGTGTTTTTTTATGCTTATACTCTACTATCCACTTGATTCATTCATTGAGTAGACATCCGTGGGCTACATCATATAATTTTGATTCGATGCTTTTGCTTCACTCTTTGTCTCTGGTTATCACATCATTTAGAGAGCCGGAAGCCATGTTGTGTGAATACTTATGCTCCATTCTATACTCGAATTCAGTTATTGAGCAAAGAGACAAGGGCCATGTCAGGTATATTTTGATGCATATGCTCTACTCTCTACCTTGATTATCACATCAAGCAGAGAGTCGGGGGTTATATCACATATTTTCGATGTTACGGCTTTACTCCTCACTCGATTCCATCATCGAGTAGATAGTCAAGAGTTATAGCAACACATATCTTCAATGGTACCGGTATGATCTTTTTTCTACTCTTAGATCGAGTAATCTTCTCCTCGGCCATAGAGTCGGAAGTTACATAATAATATCATATTTTTCATAAATTTTATATATGTTTTTTGCAAAAGTTTATCTAGTTTTGCATCGATTGCTTTGGATAAGAGCTAGTAAAGGCAGATGTCGGGTTGATGATGGACAATTACACTAATAAGGCATAATGGTACAAGAGATTATCAGACATCTTACATCTAACGGCTAAAAAAAGTTATAAAGTTCTAGTCGATCCAATGTGTATCCTCTATCGAGCTCATGTTCAGATGTTGGTTAAACACGCAAGTCAGTGAAAGTTTGCAAAAGGTCATCATGTGTTCTATTTCTAGTTTTACACTAGTCTTTTCCTTATTGTTACGGTCTTCTCACATCTAATGGCTTGTTTAACCGAGTTTACAGGTATCAACAGGTATACAATCATCTAGTATCAAGAATAGTTATATCACATACTTATCGGTTGTTGCATCTACTTATGCTAACTCTATTTCATAAGCAAGTGAATAGCACATAGTAGCATGTTAGACAAGCAAAATGATAGTACTGTTACAGACATTTCCAGATCATAAAACAAGCTTCAAGTGTTTTTGAGTCAAATGGGTCATCAACTTGAGGGCCTCCCCTCACTGTCATCATCAGGCATGCTGAGCCCTAGCGACTCAACAAAGGTCGGGATCATAGACTGGATGCTGTGAACAAGTCTTGCTATCGGTGGTACAGTTAAACACGACTGTCACTGCCGAGGCGTCGAGTGCGGGGTTGTAACTCTTGAGGAGGTCGAGCAACGTAGCGGCGCTCGCAAAGGCCGATTGAGGCATGTGGTCAAGTGTTTGTTCTTTTAGCTCTTTAGTGCCAAGACCGCAGCGTCTTGTTGAGTGGTAGCAGCATTTCGCTCGATGATAGCAGTGTTCCTTTCGGTTTTCATGACCTTCTGTTCGGCTCTCGCGGTCTTTGCTTGGTTGTTGAGTTTTTCCTGATACTCGAGGGCCAATATTTCTAATCGTTCGTCTAGTTGAGTTTTCAAATATCAATGGATATTCAATCAATAAGTCTTAAAGGTGGTCTACATGCCTACGGATCAAGATTGCATCTACTCATACTAACTCTATTTCGTCGACAAGGAAATAGTGACAATAACATGTTAGATGGGCAAAATATCAGCAACGTTTCATTGCAATCATTAGACAAAGGCATACTAAAAAGCATACTACTCGACTAAGGAGAAAGTTTCAGTGATATCAATTTACAAGAATGCCATTTGAAATCCCCCTCACGGGATTTTATAGTTCTGGAAACTTCAAGCACGTCATAATCGTCACGTTCGAAAGTTGAGTTCACTCAGTGAAAGCTAAGAATTCGACCAGAGTTGTTAACTCCGGGTACTGATGGTACAACTTTGGAGGTCATGCCCAGTATAATTGATCTTTCTTTCGTCTAAGGAGCAACCTCCTATTCTAGTGGCTCCTAATATCATCACCGAATGCGTGGAGAGAAACCTGCATCAATGCATTGTTCTCGGTTGGATCATCAATTTTCTCGCCAACCTTAAGGAAAAACACGCGAGATTCGACCAGGAGCAGTCGAGAACCAATCAAACTAGGTTGCCAGATCTCAAACCCGGGCATCAATTATTTCAATGTCATCACAGCTCCTGATGGATCCCCTGAAGCTACTCTATCCAGAAAATTCGAGATACACCACCTAAACTTTCCACTAGAGATCTGAAACTACTGTGATGGTCCGTTGATAAGATAAACGTGCACTCCCTTTCATCTGAAGATGAAAGCACAGCATCCTCAGGACAATAATGATGAATAATTTCTCATCCTTACGCACCACGAACCCCTTTAGGTTCACCCAGAACACATCGTATGAAAGCGATGAGAGATTACAGAACCATCTGATCACCTGGTTAATTATCCTACCTTTGATCTGACGCCTTCGCCCAATGACGGTCAAGAGCCCGTTCGAGGCCACAATTATCTCCCAGCTGTCGCTGACTAAACCTCGAAAATGAATGTTTGTGCGAGAAGACTTAGTCTTTTTAACAATCACTCCCATCTTTGTGGCACTTCGATCGGCATGAAAAGTGGCATGATGACGACATACGAATCTCGACACGCCCATTTGTATTTTACGAGCATTAAATGCTCCTATACCTGTCGTTTCAAAATTTGAAAGGTTTTTTAACTCTACTCAGAGACAGATATCGATAAATCGATGCTACTGGCCCTTATCGAGTCTGGAGTGCGGATAACAACATGGCGTTCAATCCAAAAGTATTTCCACTCGATGCTCGAAGCAAAGCACCTTCTTGTTCAATTCTTTCGACTGTAAGTTCGATCTGCCTTACTCGATCAAGCTTAGACTTGACGGTACTCGAGTAGGTACTTGTAGAAATTCTCCCTGCTGAGTAAAGTTAGGGGGCTATTATCGAATATCTAACTATGAGGCATATACGCATAAGGAGTGTATCATATACGGACAGTGTGCCATATGCATACTTGACAACTCCAGATATTACAGAACCGAATCTATGGTATCTGATACTCTTGAAATCTAGAAGACATATACTATAAAAGTCTCGATTGCTTACCCAACTAGAGAAGACTAATATCTATAATAGATTTATCTACTTGGATGATAAGAACTCCCTATCGATTATGGATGGATAGGAGGCGGTACATCACTTCTATATAAGACAGGGACCTAGATCCCCTGGGGGGAGGCTCTTTTTTTTCCGGCTACTCGAGACAAACATCAGGACCTTGACACAGAAGGTACTTGGCGACTTTAGTCCTAGGTTAGATTAGATCCGATTTACTTCTTGTAATAAGTCAAACACATTGTCTGTACTCAAGTGAATACATATACATAATTATCCACATGACGTAGGGTATTACTCTAACTGAAGACTCAAACCTGTATACATCGCGTGTGTCTTGCTTCGTGTTCGATCTCTGATTCACGAAGGTAATCCTATTATTTTTTAGACACATTACCGGAACAAATAATCAACACGAATATTGCTATAAGTTAATGCTTCTAGCCAGTCACCAAACGTCATAAAGTGCTAACCAAGTTAAACGATTGATAGAATTAAAGACAGGTTTGTTATAGTTTGTATCTTAGTATTTACAAAGGAACAACTAAAGGAAAGTTTGCTTTTTCTTACAGAGACTTAAGAGTACAAGACTGGTAATAACATTGATTGATTTCTCAATAATAGTTGCATATGTTGAAGACAACCTATTGTGTAGCATTCATATCAAAATTTCCCAAGTAGTTTGCTGTTTGTTTGAAATGAGATTGTCGGAGGCGGTTTATCCTGTTGTAGCATAAGTTTACTTGGATTCTTGTGTGGTAACGCAGGATGACTGAAGCACCATTTTTGCCTCGGGAGAGGCTCTTTAAGCAGCAGTAGTATTTCCAAAACTTGAGCAAGCATACTTAGTTTAAGGGCCGTTTAGATGTGGTCACGTTTGTTGCGATCCCACTTGCGTTAGCCGCTTCCAGCATGTTTCTTATAGTAAGTGAAAGACGTTTTGAGTTTGTGATGGAGTAGGGTTTTTTTTTTTTTTTGACTTTCTGACTATGTTTTTTCCCTTTCTTTCGTGCAGCCATTAACTTGTTTTCTTAATTGACATACAGGGGCGTGGAGTTTACAACCTGTCCCACGGAATCGGGAAAAAGGAGTGAAGATTGGGAGCTTGGCTATTGCTTTCTTATTTCCTCTGGTACTTTGGCACATTGAGCTTGCTTGCAGGCCATGAGCTTTCATTTTATTGCAAAAGCGTGCTGATGTTTCCAGTTGTCTTTATTTGTTTGTGCATCTGTTGCTACTCATTTGATAAGTATGTCAGCATCATTTCAACTTGTAATACATGGATGTTTTTGGTGTTCATTAAAAGTTTCGGTGTGAACAGTGTGTATTTATCAGACTATTTTTTATAAATAGTAATTTTTCGAGCGAAATTAGAGATCAATACACTAGAAGTTCCGGTGAATGTGGTGGTTACATCGGAGTATTTTTAGTGCTGAAGCATAAATAAAAACAAACACCGAATGGTCTGGTGATGGACTTTGAGAGTGTCGAAGTATTTTCTGTAGGGATAAGATTTTTGACGTTAAGTTTGATTGTGTACGTCGGATAGTTTGGTATTGAGATTATGAATATCGGAGAATGTAACAGATTTTTTATTGCAGAGAGGTTGTAGAAGGGTGGTTTGGTGGATTGATACATATCGGATTATCTGGTGATGGATATGAGATCACTGAAAGCTTTCACTAGATCTTTTCTTGCAGAGAGTAAAATTTTTCTAGAACAGATAATGTTACACTCACCGGATGGTCTGTTGTTCAGGAGCAGAACACATCGGAATATTCGGTGTTCACATTTTCTGTAGGATGTGCTCTGAGTTAAAATTTTTGATTTTGTGCTAACTTGAAAATATTTTAGAGTGTGGAGAAATATGTTTGCTTGTTTCACGGTATGCAGGTGACGGATGCAACTTGTCGATCAACGTTGGATGATCGCTGCTAAATGGGTGCTTGGTGCTGGACGATCAAGGAGGGCTAGGCGGAGTCAGGATGATCCTAGCTGTACACATGAATATCAAGTAAAGTATGAAATGAATGATGAAGATGGCGTGTTAACAAAATCAAGCGAAGGGGGTGCGGTGCAAGTGACAAAGCAGCCCGAGAGATCGGGAATGAGAAAGATTTATCGGCGGTCAAGATCGCAAGATAGAGGACACGCGTCATCATCAGAGCGCTTGCTTTAGGTGGAAACAAGTGGTGGCTAGTCACGTTTTGAGAAGTGTGCTAGGGTTTTGTGGTTTGACCTCAAAACCGTGAGAGAATTGGAGGAGTATGTGGCACCATCGTGAAGCTTGTGTCGAGGCGAAGCTAATCATAAAGGCGTCGTGGTCGTTTGATAAATGAAGAAGAAATGGACTAAAATACTCTCAGTGATAGGTAGAACTATACTACAATAGGGTATTTTAGAAAAAAGTTACGAAACTTGGTGTTTACTAGGCCTATAAATATAGCAATAGTACTATGAGAGAGGGAGAACTAACCACTGAGCCTAGTGTGCCACTTATTTGAGAG
This sequence comes from Phragmites australis, assembly GCF_958298935.1. Classification (NCBI taxonomy): domain Eukaryota; kingdom Viridiplantae; phylum Streptophyta; class Magnoliopsida; order Poales; family Poaceae; genus Phragmites; species Phragmites australis. Next base: position 30,297,273 of record NC_084935.1, on the reverse strand, counting down.
TCTAGTGTTAAGGTTTTAAAGGAGAGAAAAGATGAGTATTTAGTCTATGTATTAGGTGAGAGTTTTTAGTGAAAAATATTTATAATTCGTCTAAAATAGAGCTGGCATCTTTGAGTAATGAAGTTTATGTTTTTACATATGCTTGAATTCCCCTTCTAGTTTTCCTCTATTGTTTCCCTTGCAAGTTTTTGATGTTTCGTTATGATTTTCGTTTTGGTTTTTGGACTAAATTTTAAGCATCTTGTGAAGTCATTCTTTTGGTTGCTAGAGGTATAAAAATCATATGTCATGCATGAAGAGCTTGAGAATTTTGAGAGAAATCAAGTTTGGATCCTTGTAGAGCCTTCCCTAATATTCATACTATAGTCACAAAATGAGTTTTTAAAAACAGATAGGGGGGATGGGTCTGTAGTGAGAAATAAGGCTAGACTAGTGATTTAGGGTTTTACTCAGGTTATGCAGATAGACTTTGGAGAGATATTTGCACCTAAAGCTAGGCTAGAAACTATTAAGATCTTTCTTGCATTCGCGGCATCCAAGGGTTTCAAGTTGTATCAAATGAATGTGAAGAGTGCTTTCCTAAATGGTTTCATTCAGGAAGAGGTTTATGTTAGGCAACACTCAGGCTTTGAGTATCATAAATATTCTCATAGAGTTTACAAGCTTAGAAAGACTTTGTATGAGCTTAAATAGCCACTTAGAGCTTGGTATGATAGGCTTAGATCTTTCTTACTAGAGTATAGGTATGTGATGGGGTCAGCTAATAAAATTTTGTTCACTCTCAAGCATGATAATGATTTCTTACTTGTCCATGTATATATGGATGATATCATTTTTGGTAGCTCTTCTCGTATACTTGTGGTCAAGTTTGCAGAAACTATAAGTAGGGAGTTCGAGATGTCAATGATGGGCGAGCTCAACTTCTTCCCTGGGCTGTAAATTAAGCAATGCAAGTAAGTTACATTTGTCCACCAGACGAACTACACCAAGGATTTGCTGAAGAAGTTCGACATAAGTGATGCGAAACCTTTAGCAACAACGATGGCTACCTCGATCATACTTGATCTAGTTGAAGATGGCGAGGAGGTGGACCAACGAGAGTACAGGAGCATGATCGGCTCTCTCCTGTACTTGACGGTGATAAGACATAACATCCACTTCGCCGTCTGCTTGTGTGCTTACTTCCAGGCTTCACCAAGGATGTCTCACCGCTAAACAGTGAAACGCATTATGAGGTACCTCAAGTACACTCTCGAGTATGGGCTTTGGTTTTTTGCTTCTTCTTCGCTTTCTCTTCGAGTTTTTTTTAATACGAATTTTGTTGTTTATTGAATTGACAGGAAAAGTATCTTTGATACTTATCACTTCTTGGGTACTTATTTTGTGTGTTGGTCTTCTCGCAAATAGTCTAGCGTTGTATAGTCTATTGCTGAAGCTAAATATGTAGCTGTTGCTTACAGATTTTGTGTATGGTTGTTACTTTGAGGTATTTTGGGTTGAATTTCAGAAATGTGTCACTTCTGTGTGATAACACTAGTGCCATAAGCTTAGCTAATAACCCAGTTTAACACTCCAGAACCAAACACATAAATATGAGATTTTACTTCCTAAGAGACCACAATGAGAAGAGAGGTATTAAATTAAGCTACATAAATACCCAACACCAGCTAGTAGATATATTCACCAAATCTTTAGATGCTACATGATTTGCCTATTTGAGAGGAGAGTTTGGTGTGTGCCATCCCTATGATATTGTGTGGGGAGAGTTGTCCTTTGTATATACTCTATCTTACTTTTGTTATATTTGCATTACATTTTATTATGTAATATAATCATAGTAGTTGAGTTTTGACTTGTATCATATTGATAACTTGTGCAAATTGAATAATGTGATCCAATACGGTTATCTTGAGATCTCAAGGTGTTTGCTGTATCCAGTTGCACGACACTTTACTTGGATAAGAGGAAACTTGAGGATAAAATGAAATTCAAAGAAATATGTCTAACTATTTAATTCTTTTTAATCACTTGATCAATATAAGTCTTGATTTCATATGTGAGCGTTTGCAAAGTTTATTATTATGAATGCTTGTTTGCCTAGTTTAAGATTGAAGTTGGTCGGTTCTTAATGCTTGTATGGACTCAGTACGAGTGAATGCTTATGTGGGGGTCACTTTTAACATGATTTGGCTATGTGAATTTTAATACACCAACTAATTCTTTGAGTTTAGCTTGTAAAGCTTCATGTTCTTATGTTATTGGCTCTTTTTGGGCCTTTATACGATTGTGAGCTCCACTTTCTACTTTCTGTAGCCCTTTAACGTTTCTAGTTTTTGCAAATGTTTTGTGGCATACTTGTGAAATCTCATTAGGTTTGCATATTAATGCATCGCACAATATTTTATCCTTAATATTTGCATTGCTAAAGTGGGAGAGCATTTGCACAAAGATGAGAATATGCACAAATATGCTACAAAGAAGGAGAAATGAGAAAATTTGTAACAAATCTGAACGCAAAATGAAAAATGTGTATTCATTAAGGGGGAGCATTTGTTTTTTAGTTTTTGAGCTTTTCTTGCTCTTTTGAGGTTTTAGCTTGTCTTTTGCCTCTCTTCGGTCTTTTGCAATCTGTCTTATGTCAATTGATTTGTGTTTACTCTTTCTCAAGTTTTTGTTCATTTGGATGTACTTCACTTTTTCTATCCTAAATCTTTGTGCTTTGAGGATTGTCAATGCACTTATCAAGGAGGAGATTGAGAAACTAAGTGAAAAAGTGTCTTTAGTTTGCATGTGATGAGGTATTGACAACAGTTGATGTGTATTGAACTTGGTTAGCATGTGTTTGTGGATGCTTATTCTTGTTCATGTCTAACTCGAGTTGGCGATGTTTGAAATTAGCGAATTCTTCTCTATACATAGAAAAATTACACACACCGGATATTCCGGTGTTTACCAGAAGTTCTGGTGTGGGTAGTGTATACTCGTCAGGCTATTTCTTACAGAGAGTAAATTTTCAAGCCAAATTGGAGATCAATACATCGGAAGGTCAGGTGAATGTGGTGGCTACACCATAGGGTATCAACGGAGCATTTTCAGTGCTGAAGCAGAAATGAAAGCAAACACCGGAAGGTCCGGTGATGGACTTTGAGAACGCTGGAGTATTTTCTGTAGAGAGGAGATTTTGGTGCCAAGTTTGATTATGTACACTGGATAGTCCAATGCTGAGATTGTTAACACCGTAGAATGCATCAGACCTTTGTTGTAGAGAGGTTGCAGAAGGGTGGATCGGTGAATTGGCACACACCGGATTATCCAGTGATGTACATGAGATCACCAGAAGCTTTTATCGGACCTTTTCTTGCAGAGAGCAAATTTTTCGTAGAACAGATAATGTTACACTCACCGGTGTTCCGGTGTTCACATTTTCTGCAGGATGTTCTCTGAGTTGAATTTTTTTATTTTGTGCTAACTTGGAGATGTTTTAGAGTGTGGAGGAATGTGTTTGCTTGTTTCATAGTATACAGGTGACGGATGTAACTTGACGGTCGATGGTGGGTGATCGGGGCTAAGCGGGTGCTTGGTGCCGGACGATTAAGAAGGGCTAGACGGAGTCAAGGGTGATCCTAACTATAACATGAAGGTCAAGCAAAGCATGAAACAAAGGATAAAGATGGCGTGTTGATAAAGTCAAGCGAATGGGATGCCGGTGCAAGTGACAAGGTGGCCCGAGGGATCGGGAGCGGGAGCGGGAGCGGGAGCAGGAGCGGGAGCGGGAGAGACTTACTGGTAGTCAAGATCGCAAGATGGATGACACACTTTATCATTGGAGCGTTTGATTCAGGTGGAAGCAAGTGACGGCTAGTTACACTTTGAGAAGTGTGCTAGGGTTTCGCGGTTTGGCCTCAAAACCATGGAAGGATTAGAGGAGTACGTGGCACCATCGTGAAGATTACATCGAGCTGAAGCTAAGTTATAAAGGCGCAACGACCGTCCGATGAATGGAGAAGAAAATAGACTAAAATACCCTCGATGGTAGGTAGAAGTGTACTAAAAGAAAGAGTATTTTGAAAAAAAGTTAGGAAACTTGGAGTCAAATTTTCTAGACCTATAAATAGAGAGGTAACACTATGAGAGAGGGGGAACCAGACACTTGAGCCTAATGTGCCATTCATTTGAGAGCATAGTGTTATGATTTTAGAGAAGAGGAAGGATGTGTGTTTACCATGTATTAGATGAGAGTTTTGAGTGAAAAATATTTATAATCCGTCTAAAATAGAGCTGATCTTTTTGAGTAATGAAGTTTATGTTTTTGTATATGCTTAAATTCCACTCCTTCTAATTTCTATTTATTGGTTCCCTAGTAAGTTTGCAAGTTTTTTGTGTTCCGTTGTGATTTTTATTTTGATTTTTGGGCTGAATTTTCAATACCTTGTGAAGTCATTCTTCTTGTTGCAGATGTATAAAAATTATATACGAGTGTATAATCATGGGTCTTGAACTCTATTGTCTCTAGATAATCAATTTAGAGAATTTTTTCAACCGGTAACCTTATCTTTGATTTTTGAATCTTTCTTCTCAAGTTCTAAACTTTGTGTGGAGATGATTTATGCATTGGTTTGCTGTGAAATCTAGTGTTTGATTCCAACCATGAGATCCACTTTTGATTGGATCTTCAAGTTTGGTTTCCGCTATGTTTTCGGGTTCAACTTTGTGTTTTCGCCGTGCTTTATGTCGCGCTTTGTTTTTGAGGTGCGTTAGGTGATAAAATCATAAAATAGAAGAAGATCATCTATTTCGAAAAAAAATTATTGAAACATCTATTTACCTACTCTAGTCACCATTCTAGATGCTAAAAGTTTGAGGCCGTGCGTGCGTCATGTGATATATAAAAATTTGAAGGCAAGCCCAAGCCGTATTGTGTGGGTATATATAGTTATTATAGGAATTGGATTTGGTAATGTGTGTGTTGTCTCTAATCTGCTGGGTTGGTGTGGTGTCACGGTGACTCACTCATGTGTCGGCTTGCCTGCCTGCAATTTTTAAGAATGAAACGAATGGTTGCTTGCTTGCTGGGACGAATCTTAGCTAGCAATCAGCATGCATTATTATGGGGTAAATTGTTTGGGTACATCTCAACAAATAATTAACTAAATAATATTGCAAGAGGATTGACGGGAGTAGGGTATGGTGATGATAGCTGATAGGATTCGTAATTGTGTCCGTCCCGTGAATGATGAATTTGTTAAAGAAAGAAGAAACAATTTTATAGTTGTGGACAAATAAAAATGGTGCAGATCTGATTTCCATCCAATTAAAATGGTGCTCATATAAATTATTAGCAGTAGCCAATTAATTCCATTGGAGAAACGAAAGAGAAAGATTTGAGTTTTGTTCCTTGTCAAAATTGCTGGCATCCAAATAATAATAATAATAATAATAGAGTAAGTAGAGCAACCAACCAGGCCGGCAGTCAGTCAGTCAGTTAACGCTCGCTGTTACTGGTGTTAGACATCACAGACAGACTGACTGACAGATTGATCTCCGGTTCCTCTCCGGCCGCCTGCCCTTTCAATGGCAGCATCCCCTCTCGAATCCGCCTGGGAGGTAACGACGACGATTTGATTCCATTGATCCGTCCATCTGCGCTCGTCGCCGGCATTGTTATTTCTTTCTCCATACGGTGGATTGTTATTTCTTTCTCCATACCACTGAGTTCGCTTTTCACTGCATAATCTAGTTGTTGAAAATATCATACTCTAACATCATCTGCTACTCTAAGCAGATATGCTACGCCCTTCGGCCTAACATCTGAATATGCCCACCCTGCTGAGATTTTATTCTTGGGCTTTGGTACAGTAGCTTGTCCTGCTGTCACCGGCCCCCACCTCTTCACTCTGTGGGTGTGGATGCTCCTCAGGGTCTTGGAGACAACTTCCCATGGAGCCCATCATATTTCTTGCCATTGTATGGCGGGTAAGGAAGCTATGCAACTGCGTTCTCAGATTTGTAGGGTGTCGTCCATCTAGTACCTGCATATAATCTGAGATACGGACCTGCATATTTGCCATGAGCAGGTCTGAATTCCATGACTATCATCACCGTGTTCTCTACACCAAGTGGGGCAATTACTCATCTACTTTCATCTACATGGACTGGTGAGAATTTTTGCTGATCCTTACCCCCTGAATTGCTTCGTGAATGTAACTATATATCGATCCTTGTACGCGGGCTGCTCCACATTATGTATTAGGTTGTTTGGAACTGATAAAAACTACCGCACGGCAAAGGCCCTAGAGGAGAAAGAAGGGAAGCATCTGTAAATTGTGAGAGCTGTTCTCTTTCTTGGTGTCTTGCAAGTGAGCTTTGATGTGCTGTAGTGGTGGTGATACATTCTGTTGGTGAGGCAACATGGTAGTCATCTTAACCGTCGTTGTGACTTCTGGGATCCTACAGGTTGAGGTATTGACTGCATGTGCGTTGTTTAGTGCAGATATGTATGATCTGCCGTCAATTCGGTGTACATCTTAGTTTTTTTTTTCTGTTCTCCTTTTGTTTTGGTGGATCTGTAGATGGGTAAACTTTCCGGGTGACGTTTGCGTAATCAAGGTTAAGAATTTTCTTTCGATCAAGTGTAATATAATCATAGTGATTAAATCTACTAGTCAAACTATCACTAAGATGTCTCTATATGCATTTTTTTACAGATATTGCAAGCTTGATGATTTAAGTCAATAGAAGCTAATATATAAATTGAAGAGCTAATATATGTCTATGTATCAAGCTGAAATTCTGAAAACAATTGAATCCATGTTCAAGCTAATTTGTTCTGTTTGCACACTAGTGAGAAATTGTGAGTTGAATGCGATTGTAGAAATAGACTGTAATCTTAATTATGTTTTTCAATAACCATTATGATTGAATTCTTAATGTGCTATGACAAAAGGATGCCAGACAACCACTGGAGAAATTAAGAATGAAGAAATACTAAAGACTTGAACAACACACAATTGAATTTAAAAAAGAAACATGTGAAATTAGTCTTGCAAGTTTGTGGCTGCTACAAAAATGCATTGAAAATATCATTGACATGTCTACGATAGAAAACAAGTACATTTTCGGAAACTACAGAAAAAGATCTACAACTTTAGTGGATACATCATATTTTTATTATATCATATTTTTATTATATCATTAGGGTGGCATAATTTGCCGTTGAAAACTAATGTCTGAATCTGCCTGAATCACTGACATCAAATGTTCAGATGTCCATTACTCCCAAACCACTTATCAAAAAATTATGAAACCTTACCAGAAGATAGATAATTACTTGAGTGGTGTATGATTATAAAGCATTAGAGAATATAAGGATGAAACCACTTATCGGTGTTTCAGAAAACATCAACACACTAAATAGAGCATATTAGTTATCTTTGAGCTTACTGTTGATATAACCTATAAGGATGGATTATTGACCTCTCGACCATTAAGGTTTGTGTCACCTTACTACATAAAGTATAAAAGGGAAGTCTAGTAGACATGCATTTCTCTAATGACATTTTGTATTGACATTTTCTTTCTAACACTATAGCAAGTGATTTTCATCTGCAACTAATTGCAAGGTTGCCAGTATTGCTCAAAGGACCAATGGATACTATCAACCAAACGTATACCTTTTTCCTCTTTACATGAGAACCATACATCTTCTTTACATGGTGCAACAGAAATCTAAACCTTGTCCCATGTAGATGAGTATCATGGCACAAGATTAGCTAACCATTTTGATGCAGATTAGCAGTCGGTTTGGACAAGGTAATTTAATTATAGTTTAAGCAATACAGAGATCGATGAAATGTATTTATAAGCATGTGACATGGAATCCAGACATGTTGCTTCCGAAATGTTTAATAGGGATAAGAATATCTAATCATGCGAGTTCGCTTAGACATGTTGCTTCTTCTGAAATGTTCTAAATATCACACTCTCCACACGATCACAACCACCAGACCGAGCCCCACGGCTGCTACCCACCGACACCATGTTGACCCACAAGCTAGGATTACTCACCAACAAAAGAAGCAAGCTTGGATTACTCGCTGAGGGAGGAGCGGCGATGCGGCAGCGACAGTTGACCGAGGATCCGACGGCGGAGAGGGCATCGTGGGAGGATTCTCTTCAAGTAGCATGTACTTGTGCTCATCGATATATAGGCACACTTCACTCATTTGTTGCGGTACGAGAAAATGAGCATGGTCGTATGCCTTCGGATCAGGAGTTATTATCATCTTCCTTAGAACCCTCACACCTGCGAGTCTCCCCTCATAGCGAGACTTAGGCATGCCAATTGGGTTATTTGGGTCAATATAATTAACAAACCACTCCAATGTCTCCTCCGTCGCATAACGTTGCATGATGCATCCCTCAGGAAAGGCTCAATTCCTTACGTACGACTTGAGAATACCCATATATCTCTCATATGGAAACATGTGATGCAGGAACACGGGGTCAAGGTAGTGTATCTCTTTCACAAGGTGAGTAGAGAGATGTACTATAATATCGAAAAAGGATGGTGGGAAATACACCTCAAGAAGACATAGAGTCTCAAAGTGTCTTCTTTCTAGCTCCAACAGCGAGTCTGGATCGAGCATCTTTTGTTCAATTGCATTGAAGAAAAAGCACAGGCTTAGGATAGCCACGCAAATCTTTATTGAGAGGATATTCCTAATAGCTACCGCAAACAGTGACATCATCATCACATGACAATCATGGGACTTCATCATGGAAAAAAATCATTCTTAGCTCTTTCACCAAAATAAGTCTTGCGATGTTGGAGGAGTAACCGGAAAGAACTTTCACACTGTGTAAGAACTCGCAAAATTCTTTTTTCTCTTTCTTGGAGAGAGTGATAGCTGCTGGGGTAGGTGCTTTCCTTTGTCCGTATCATTTGCATGGAGCTTCAGCCTTAAACCTATTTCTTCAAGGTCAGCTCATGCGTTCTCATGATCTTTTCCTTTTTTGTTCATTTGGAGCAATATACTGATCAGACTCTCGCATATATTTTTCTTTACATGCATGTTGGTAATAGAGTGGTGAATATCTAATTTTTCTCAATAGTCTAGCTCGAATAGTATTGATTTCTTGTTCCACATTTCTAACTGTTCATCATCCTTGGAGGATTGTTTTCGCTTGCCAAGGGAAACGTTGGTATTCTTAACCTGATTGTAGACATCTTCTCAGCTAAAATACTTCGGAGGTAACACTTTCTCCCTTGTACCATTAAACTACTTGTCCATATTTCGATACGGGTGCTTCCTGGAAAGGAAACATCGATACCGCATGTACACTATTTTCTTTGAGTTGTTCAACCTCAAACTGCATGTGTCATCTAAGTAATATGGGCAAGCTTCACCTTTTCTTTTGCTCTGGTCTGATAAATTACAAAGTGCTAGCAGATTATTGATGGTGACGAACAACATGATATGCAAGATAAAGTACTCTTGCTTGTACTGACCGGAATCCACCGGGTGTCATATCATTACATCATCCGTACGACTCTCCTTATGCCAACACACCAATTGGGACTCCTTTATATTGGCAAACAGATGCTTCAACCGGAGAATTATAGGAAAATACAACGTCACCTCTCTAGGACCACCTTTACTTTTCTTGCCTCTGTCTCCGTCACCACCATCATTTCTACGCTTATATCGATGGGTTACACAGACGAGACATTGGTCCAATTCTCCATACTCTTCACGAAACAAGATACAATCCTGCTTATATGTATGTATTTTTTTATTTCTAATCTTAAAGGATAAATTATCTTCTTTGCGTTGTAGATGCCCTCAGGCACCAAGTTCCCCTCTGGTAGCATGTCCCTTAACAGATCCAGCAATGCTTCAAAACTCTTATCAGTCCAACCATGTGTTTCCTTCAACTGTAGAAGCTTTAGGTTCTTAAATATACACACGCACTTTTCCTTACAATTGGGATAAATGGGTGTCTTGGAATCGCGCATAAATTTCTAAAATTTAGCAAACTCGCCATTGTTATACTCGTCGTACCACTCGACATCCCGCAGCATCTGGTTAACATTCTCCATAAAATCCGCAAGATCATTATCATTGAACCCTAATATATCCTCGTCCTTGATATCGTGATCCATTTCATCAGGTGTAAGTCTTTGATTCACACTGTCGGCAGGGAGGCTCCACTCCATCTCTCCCTCGTTAAGGCATTCCTTGCTATGTTTGTTCCAACATATATAATTCTCTTTACATCCATGTATGACCAAGTGTGCATGGGCATTGTTTGGTTTTGGGAACTTCTTATTATTCATGCAATCGCGACATGGACAATACATTGTCCTTTTACCACGATCTTTCATATCCGCTAAGACAACACTCATGAAATGCTTCACCCCGCTCAGGTACTCCGGATAAGTGTGGGTCTCAAGTTACATTCAACTTCTGTCTGTCATCTACAACTAATGTAAAAACATTCATTCTTCATTAACAATTACCTTAATTTTTTGTTAAGCGTGCGATTAAAATTTCATACAGTTACATTAGATCTGTGGCATCTCGTGGTAAACCTAGTAGTACCAAATCTAATATAAATATAACTCACATGTATTAAGATTTTAGATAAATATGCAAAACGGTCGATTATAACTCAAAATACAACAAATCTAGCATATAGGGATTAGAGGAGGAGAGGAAACGGGAAGATGTAAACCTTTAAAGACCTAGCAACAATTCAAACTTCAAATCAACAATATATTAGAGAGTCTTTCGCGGAATCAGAGAAAATCGTCAGAACAATGTGGGCGATATTGTTGAATAATTGTTCGTCCCGCATAGTGGCTGGCTAGCTCTTATACAGATCTATGTTATAAGTGATAGGTGATAACATTACCCGTCACTTATTACCTCGCATAAGTGACAAGTCATATTACGCCTCATCACTTATGACTGACCAACGAGACCCATCACCTATGCCAAATCATAAATGACTGGCGCGGGAAGACCCGTCACTTATGACTGACGCGGGAAAACCCGTCACTTATGATCAGATGATAGGTGACGGATTTAATCATTACTCGTCACTTATGTCATAAGTGATGAGTAATATTATGACCCATCACTTATTACTTATAATCTGTGATGGTTATATACCCGGTCCTCACCCGAGATGACATAAGTAACGAGTTGTTTAATAATTCGTCACTAAATTATGTTCCTTTATCTGTTTTTACATAGTGTTTGTTGAGACACGAGCATGCATAATTAAGTTGAATGATAATATTTATGTACCTATCTATATTACTACTGTATTTTGAATGTACTACATGCATGATTAAGTTGAATGAACTGCATGCTGGTTAATTTGATTGGTACGAGTGGTTAGTTGACTCATCCAGCCACTGCACCACGACATAAAATCGTTGACAGATGTCGGCAATGAACCTACCAACAACTTCCTATCGGTTGGTAAAATGTTTTGCTGACCGAAAAAATCAGTCTGTGTAAGTCCCGTCGGCACAAGTTTTTACCGACTGAGAGATCGTTTGTCCATGAATAACGAATTGCCGATCCATTGTTTGCTATTTTCATTAACCGACAGATGATTTTATCAGTGATAATGAACTTTTACTGACTAACATCCGACATTATTACTGTACCATCATGTAGTGTGCCTTCTCCGATTAGTGCTTCTCAGTAATATACTCATTTGTTGTCAAATAGATATTATTTTAGGAACTTGATTTATAATTAAATATATATCGTTTTAGGTTTTTAATGTGGTGTTTTTACTAAAGTTCTTATATTAAAGGTTATTAGGAAGTGGAATTTCAATTGTGAATGAGTGTGGTGGATTGGTGACTTAGGTGTCATTGGTTGAATATGGGAAAAATTGAGAAAGTTAAACATGTCATGGAGGAAAGAATTTTATTGAACCTTGTTCTATGTGCTGAAAGTTGTCACAGCCGATTTTAAGACCAAACTGAATGTAGTTATATGTATGCTAAGATCAAATTACATATATACAGTGATGTCATAAATGAAATAACGATATCCTTTATTACAATATTTAACTTATTATATCAACAACCCAAAGATCTAAAAGAAAAGTACACAACAACAATAGACTAGTGCGGGGCTCAGCTCTCCACAAGTAATCGACCGAAAAGCCCACACGTCTAAAACTCCGTCTCATCTTCAGAGAACTCCTCGAATTCTTTGCCTTCTGAGCAGCAACATGTTGAGGGGAGAGAGCGAGCGTGATTACATAGAATACTCAGCAAGTGTGAAAAATTATGATATGTGATCAATATCAAGAATAGCTTAACTCAAAAGTTTATTCGTATAAATGTCATTTAGTAGTCAATCAATTATAAAAGCAACCTATTTACTATGTGAAAGATCTCTAAAACTCTAGCTAATGTTCCAACCATCCTGCTCCACAACTGAGGTTCCATCCACCTCTAATCAAAACCAAAGTCGAATCATAGCTCCCACCGTTGTGATTTACTTGAACCAACCAGAAACCACCTGACTAATCATGTGAGAATTCGTGCCGCTCATAACCACGAGCACGACTAATATATCAGTTTTCATTATGCAAGGGTTATACACGAATTAGGTGTACATACTACATTATACATAGTTATTTTTTTAATAACCATAAATATTGAACAATGACAAGTTCCAAAGTATAAATGTTCATAACAATGACAACATCTAAGGTACTATAAAGGAACTAAAAAATTATAATTATAATACATCTAATGTTAATCATATGACCAATTGAGCATGTGAGTATATGAACAGATACACCAACACAGTACAACAAATAACTAAATGCTCTTGTTGTCTCGCATTGCAGTATCATGTCTAAACAATTGAACTAAATGCTCTTGTTGTCTCGCGTTGCAGTATCATGTATGAACAATTGAACATTGCATTGAACAACTTTTAAATCAGAAGTATCATGTATGCTCATCAGCCCATGTCACTCTCAAAAAGTTCAATCAACTCACCAACTTCAACAGTGAATCAGTGTTCAATTGAAAAACAGGGGCGAGCCAACCAAACAATTTTGAATCAGAAGTTCAAAACATTGTCACAATGTCACATTGAACATTTGAACAATAGTGATGTACTGATGTACATGTATGAAACTATGAACATTGAACAACAGTGATGTACCCTGCCCAGCCACACACGCGCTGCCACGGCTATGCCCTACTGCGCTCACGCCTGTTGGACTTAATCCTTGTCGTAGGCCTCGGAGACTCGATTATCTAGAGTCCTGGTCGTAACTTGAAAGGTTCGATTGTGCAATATGCATGGAAGTAGTTAGAGTTTGAGTCAGAGTTGGATCGTGGGATTGGTGGTCGTGAGTTGGTGTGCTTCCATACTTCTGGTCGCTCGGGTGGTCGAGAAGCCTAGTCGCTTGCGTTGTCGCGAATCCAGAGTGATCCGCGCACATGATCCAATGGTCGGACCCAACATCTGGTATTAGAGCTCGTAGTGCGTTGCACTAACTCGTGAAGATGTCGATCATACCTCAGGGCGAGGTGGTGCGGAAGTGTGACGGTGGGCCGTTCCTGTACCCGCAGTTGACGACAATGAACTACACGAGCTAGGTGATTCGTGTGCAGGCGATGATGGAAGATCAAGGCGCCTGGGAGGCAGTCGAGCCAGTGTCGGTGAGGCCGTCGACGAGAAGAAGGACAAGAAGGCGAGGTCACATCTCTTCTAAACGCTCCCGAAGGATCTCCTGATGCAGGTGGCAAGGAAGAAAACTGCAAAGGAGATCTAGGATTGTCTCAAGACAAGGTTCGTCGGCTCGGATCGCGTCAAGAATGCGTGGCTTCTAATGTTGAAGAGCGACTTCAACGCCATGCGCATGCAGGAGGGAGAGAACCTGGACCAGTACACCGGAAGGCTCAACAGTATGTCCGTCAGGTATGCAAACCTAGGGGAGACGCTTGACGACGCTGCATTGGTCAAAAAGCTGTTCGACACCGTGCCGGATTGATTCCTGAATTTGATCGCCGAGATCAAGCAGTTCTACGACCTGGACAAGATGCCGTTCGAGGAAGCCGTGGGGCGGCTTAAGGCATTTGAAGAATGTACTCGCCCACGTGCATCTGGTGGCAATAGCATTGGCGACAGCCAGCTACTGTTCACTCAGGCTGAGTGGCAGGCGCAGCAGAAGAAGGATGGTGGCAACTCCTCATCAAGCAACAAGGGCAAATCCCACCTTGATGCAGCTAGCAGCAACCGTGACTGGGGTGGTCGTGGAAACGGCAGAGACTGTGTGTCGGTGACATGGGAACCAGGGGTCCCCGAGTTCTGAGGCCAGGAAAGCAAATGCCACGTGGCGACTTCCCTCGGAGACCATCTCCCCGAGGCCCGAGAAGACCCAGTTCCGAGAGGGGTGCTCGGGGCCATGAACAGTAGTCCTCGAGTACCCGTAGTTCCCCGAGGACTCGAGAAGACACAGTTCCAGGAGGGCTGCTCGGGGCCATGAACAGTGGTCCCCGAGTACCCAAAGTTCCCCGACGACCCCAGAAGAGTCAGTTCCAGGAGGGGTGCTTGGGGCCACGAACAGTGGTCCCCGAGTGCCCGGAGTTCCCCGAGGACCGAGAAGAGACATATCCGGGAGAGGGCGCTCAGGGCTATGAACAGTAGTCCCCGAGCACCCAGAGTTCCCCGAGGACCTGAGAAGCCCCTTGCCGGTGGACCCCACAAGGGCTCAGCGGTGAGGTGTTAATTGGTGAGAGGCCCGATGCTGCATTTAAGAGGGAGCGTGGCCTGTCACTTCCAACCATTCCCCTCACGCCTGTCGTACTGAGTACGTCAGTCCCTGCCACCGCCTGGCGGGAAGGCGTGGGGACATTTATTGCGATGGGGCCCATAAGGGAAACGGCTAGGAGATATCTTCGCTGGGCTCGAGGCATATCGCCTGCCCCCCTACTGTGTCAGACCAGCTCTGACCGAGCGGGCATGCGGGGTTGTTCGGCGGCTGCCCAGTGGCCCCCCATGCACCTGCTAAAGTTGGAGTAATGAGCGACAGGACGACCGAGGGTGCATTTTCAACCTCCTGTAACATCAAACTGCAGCCCCATGATAGTTGCTTTCCATTTATAGCTCATGGGAATTCGTGCCCTCCTTTCTGGGCACGCTAAGCCTCCCCCAATAGGATAAAAGGGGGGTGCACTTCGGAGAAGAGAGGGAGCAACACACCTGAACAAGCCGAAGCATACGAAGCATGAGTCTTAGAAGCTGAGCAGAGGTTCACCAAGCTCGAAGCAAGACTGAAGCTCTAGACTTAGACAAAAAAAATCTTGTAATACAGAGATCCATAGAGAGGCATTCCAAGAGCATTAATAGCATACACACAGGAGTAGGGTATTACGCTCTATGCGGCCCGAACCTGTCTAAAATCCCTCGAGCATTTACTCCCACTAACAGACAATCATCCGTCCTGCCTACATCTCACATACTCGCATTAAATTCACATACGAGGTAGATTCAGAATCATCCCCCCGGCCAAATCTCAAAGGGGGTCCCTCAGGATCCCCGCTTGCGGTGTTCACCCACCAACACCGTGGCAGAGGTGGTCGCGACGGGATGTCGTGCAATGATGGAGGAGAGCGGCTCAGGCGGCGGTCGCCGCAACAAGACCCACATCAAGTGCTTCAACTGCCACAAGATGTTGCACTACGTGAATGAGTGCAAGGCACCAAAGAAGAAGGAAGAGGAGACACATCTCACTCGTGTTGACAACACCGAGCCGACACTACTACTCATGGTGTCAAAAGAGCCAGCACAAGAACAACAGCACCAGCGGGGAGCCGTACTGCTGAATGAGGAGAAAGTGAAGCAGGAACTGTGCGACACAATGGAGGGGAGGCTCCAGCTCTAAGGTCTGGTACCTGGACAATGGGGCCAGTAATCACATGACCGGTGACAAAAAGAAGTTCAGAGAGATGGACGAAGGTGTCACTGGCAAGGTGAAATTCAGGGATAGCTCCACGGTGCAGATCATGGGCTTAGGGTCTGTCGTGTTCAGTTGCAAGAACGGCGACCAGTGGCTATTGCAGGAAGTCTACTACATTCCAAGACTGTGCAACAATATCATCAGCCTTGGACAACTTACCAAGGTTGGACACAAGGTGATCATAGATGCTGAACATCTACGTGTGTATGATAATAGTCCTGCACGGTTGCTCATGAAAGAGAGGCGAACTACAAATCGCCTCTACAAGATCGAGCTGCATCAAGCGACGCCGGTGTGTCTCTTAACCAGCCTTGAAGAACCGGCGTGGCTCTGGCATGCGAGACTCGGGCATGTCAACTTCATTGCTATGAAGCTGCTCGTTGACAAGGGGATGGCGGCAGGAGTGCCGCCAATCACACACCCGAATGAGTTATGTCACGGGTGTTTGCTGGCAAAGCAGGCGAGGCAGCTATTCCCCGCAGCGGCAAATTTCAGGGCGGAGAAGCCACTAGAGCTACTACATGCTGACCTCTATGGGCCGATCACACCTTTGACTCTCGTTGGTAATAGTTACTTCATGTTAACTGTTGATGATTACTCATGATGAATGTGGGTGTTCGTGATCAAGTCGAAGGACCAAGCTTGCTCCATGTTCAGAAAGTTCAAGTTGTAGGCCGAGAACACAAGTGGGCAACACATCAAGATGTTGCGACTGATCGCGGCGGGGAATTCCTCTCTGCTGAGTTCACCCAGTTATGCGAGGAGGCTGGGATCAAACGGCACCTCATCGTGCCATACAAGCCACAAAAAAATGGCGTGGTGGAGCGGACAAATAGGACCGTGATGGCGATGGTGAGGTCCCTCCTCAAGAGCATGAACGTGCCTGGAAGGTTTTGGGGGGAGGCGGTGCGGCACACGGTGTATCTGCTGAACCTTCTGCCGACAAAGGCGCTGGATGAACGCACCCTGTTCGAGGCTTGGAACGGAAGGAAGCCGCATTTGGCGCACCTTCGTGTGTTCAGCTGCACTGCACACGCGAAGGTTACAACGACACTTCTGAAGAAGCTCTACGACCGAAGCCAGCTGATGGTGTATCTTGGTGTCGAGGACGGCTGCAAGGCCCATCGTCTCTTTGGTCCACGGCGCGGAAAAATTCATGTAAGTCATGATGTTAAATTCAATGAAAGCATGGAGTGAAGCTGGTGTATAAGAACAGGTGGCGGAGAGCCGTTTGATTTTGATGTTGAGGAGGCGATTAGCACTAAGCCGCTGATGGGCGATACTATGCCACTTGTGGATGGTCCAGGTACATGATGATCAAGCTCCTTCATTGACTCTACTGGCCGGTGAGGTGACTCCGGAAGGGCCAGTAACCAGGAGACGCGTTGCAACACGCATGACTACCGACTCTCCAACAACCCCCACCAATCTAGTGGTGCTGCCGGCACCTGAATTGCTGGTGGATGATAGAGCCACACCGCTATCGAGCGGGAGCAGTGGCACAGATGAAGGACCTGTTCAATACAAGCACATTGACGACATCATGAGAGATGCTCTAAGGGTGGATCTCAATGAAGACTTGGAAACAGAGGCCATGCTCGTAGAGACAGAGGAGTCGTCTTGCTACCTTGAGGCTACTGTATAGCAGGTCTGGGAGGACGTTATGGCCAAGGAGATCGTGTTCATAGAGAAGAATAACACATGGACTCTCACAGTATTACCAGCTTGTCACAAGCTGATTGGGCTCAAATGGGTTTACAAACTGAAGAAGAACACATATGGAGTTATTGTTGGAGTATATCTTGATGATCTCATTGTAATAGGAGAAAGTCCAGAGGAGATCATGGGATTCAAGCAGCAGATAATGAGTGAGTTCAAGATGACCAATCTCGCATTACTCAATTACTATCTCGGGATTGAGGTAGTGCAAGAAAATGGACGAATTACAATCAAGCAAACAGTGTATGCAAAGAAGGTTCTTGGTCAATTTGGTATGCTGGATTGTAATCCCACAAAATTCCCCATGGAACAAAGGGCGCAACTACATAAGGATCCAGGTGGACAACTGGTTGAAGCAACTGAGTATCGTCGCATCATCGGTTGCCTGAGGTATTTACTCTATACAAGACCTGATTTTTCTTTTGCTATCGGTGTGGCAAGCAGATTCAAGGAAATGCCTACGGTGATTACAAGGTAGTAAAGCAGATTCTTCGGTATTTGAAGGGTACCGTGCATTATGGTATTGTGTATACCAGAGGAGGAGAAACAAAGGCGTTCACCGGTTACACAGATAGTGATTTGGCTGGTGACATGGATGACAGAAAGAGTACTGGAGGTATGGCCTTCTACATTAATGATAGCCTCATGTCATGGAACTCGCAGAAGCAAAAAACGGTGGCTTTGTCTTCCTGCAAAGCTGAGTTTATGGCGGCAACAGCGACGGCATGCCAAGCACCGTGGCTTAGAAGTCTGTTGGGGGAGCTAACAGGAGAAGAGCCCAAAGTAGTCAAATTATGTGTTGATAACAAATCAGCGATTGCTTTGATGAAAAATCTAGTGTTTCATGGCTGAAGTAAACACATTGACACCAAGTTTTATTTCATCCGTGAGTGTGTTGAAGAAGGCCAGATTGAGGTAGATTTCATCTGCACGGAAGAGTAGCGAGCTGACGCTCTAATGAAGGCATTGCTGGCGGTGAAGCTAGCAGTCATGCGACATCTTTTGGGAGTTCGTGATCTAGACCCACAACAAGATTAAGGGGGAGTATGTTGGACTTAATCCTTGTCATAGGCCTCGGGGACTCGATTGTCTAGAGTCCTGGTTGTAACTTGCAAGGTTCGATCGTGCGGTATGCACGGGAGTAGTTAGAGTTCGAGTCAGAGTCGGATCGTGGGATGACACGATTCGTGTTAGGATTCGGGGTTAGCAGGTCGCTATAAATATGAGTTGTGATCTCTAATTTGTAAGCAAGATACAGAGTCGTGCAAGTCACGAGTTGATTAGAGTCTAAAATTTCCTACAGAGAGTTTTTGCCTTGTTTTATTGTTCTCGTCGAGTTTCTGCTATTTGACGTTCTATTTGCTTCTCGTCGAGATACGCGAGATCGTCCTTGCCGAGTAGTACACGACTCAGGAGTAGCTGGACGTTGCTGGTCGATCGGCGTGACCGAGAGCAGCACGTACACAGCGGATAGCCAGACTAGTCGTGGTCAAGCACGTACGACTGTCGCTCAAGCTGGTCGTGACTGGTGGTCGTGAGTTTGCGTGCTTCCATACTTCTGGTCGCTCGAGTGGTCGAGAAGCCTGGTCACTTACGTTGTCGTGAATCCAAAGTGGTTGCGCACGTAATCCAGTGGTTGAACCCAACAACACCAGCACCGTAGCTGCCGAGCTGTGCCTTGACCTTGCTCGTGGCCGCATCACAGCCGTACCCCCACCGTCGCCCTCCTGACTTGAGCCTACACTGCAGCCGTCACTATACCCCGCCTAGCTTGTGCTCGTGCGGCCACCGCCGCCCTTCTGGATTGAGCCCGCACCTGCACCGCCGGCCTCCATCTCATGGTCGAGAACTCTTGGGTCATCAGTCATCATGCAGAGTCGCACACAGTCGTCAATGAGGTATGGAGGTTCCTGGACCGCTAGCTGTGGCCGCGTGGCGCGTGGGCATGGGGCATAGGTTGTGGCCGCGTCAACGTCCGTTAGTGGGCATGTACATCTGTATATCTAGAGAATATTACACAAAAAATAGCAGCCTGAACGCCTCGCTCGAGCCTCTTTGCGCAAACAAATAACTAACTTGGTGACCTCCTTCAAATAGAGATCAACATTTTCCAATTGCTGTGACAACCGGTGATCCACTGCATTGATTCGCGAGGAATCAGATTGAATCGTGGATGGGAGAAAAGGAAGCAAAGGAACAGGGAAGGGAATGGTACCGACAAGTGAGACCATTTTGGGAGATAGATTTGGTTGTTACAAAGGTTAAAATGATATGTAAAACAGAACTGATGTAGTATTAACGAGGAGATCAAACAAATTAAACTGTACGTACATGTTTGAAACTGTACGTACATGTTATTTATTATAGCTAGGGCGGCGCGGGTTCTATATATTTGATTTGATTACTGCCTGCCATTAATGGCCGGCCGGCCGGCCGACACGAGACGAGAGTAACAAGAGTACGAAGCTCAGAGAGAGCTCTCTGACCTATATACTGGAGTTGATTATTAGTATGTCGCGCGTCTCGATCCACCATCCATCGTAGCTTTTATCCACATTTACAATTAAGCTTCTACCGTTACATTATTCAGTATTACTTCCCTCAGTTATAAATAATGATCATTTTAAATATCAATATAGTTTTCATGACACAACTTTGACTACTAATTTTTAATATATTTATAAAATATAGTAAAAATATATTGTTATGAAAGTTATTTTCAAGAGAAATCTATTCATATCATTTTCAAATATATATAATCAACACATAAAAAATAATTTATAATTAAAATTTAGAGTGGTTGCACGTAACCTAAAACGATACTTATTTATAGTTGAAGGGAGTACATTGCTTGCTCAAGAAATTAGTTATATTATCTTCTTCGATTATAAGATGGCGCGCACAACATTCGCACACCCGCCAGAGTGCGCCTCTACTACACGTCTATAAATTATATTGCTAAAAGTAATATTCGCGAGTGTGTAAGAGCATCTCCAGTAGACTAGTCAAATTTGACTCTCTATACCTTCACTTGGCTATCCATTCCATAAAATTCTTTCTTCATGTTTTTTACACACGCTAGCAGATTATTTTTTTATTTAACTCTCCATATCTCGTGTACCTGTATTTTATTCGTACCCAATTTATTTGTAATGGCTATTTTTTTTTACAACAACTATAATTTTAACGGTTAAAGTGCAAGCATTAACAGCACACACTAAACACTAAAATTTCCCATGTAACTTAGGGTTGCCAATGATTTTAAAAATTAGTACATTAGTTTAGATGAATATTCATAATTTTTTCCTGATTTTTAGGAATTAAATTTATGCACTAAAAATTCAAGGGAAATAAAAAACAGTCAAATTTGGGAAATTTTCATTTACAATTTGTAACAGGTTTTTAGTTGGAACAAGTTAAAATGGGTTTTCTGTTATTTATTATATGAGAAAAAATCAGTGTGATTTTAGGAACTTCATAAGTTTATCTTTTGAATTTATAAAAGAGGAGAGAAGGAATGAATTTTTGATGCATTTGGCAACTTGCTGCCTTATCTCTCCTCCCACCGACGTGCACAGCAGCTGAACGCCGGAACGCGGAATGGTCCGAACGAATGGCGACGCGTGAAGGACTCGCTACCTTTGCCGAGCGAGGAGGTCGCGATGGCAATGGCGACAAGTTTGCTGTATCTGCTGGAGAGCACGCTTTCCGGTATCTGCTGAAGATGCTCCAAGTCGTGCATGGGAACCAGCTACCTTAGCTTGTATTTGCTGCAGCATAGTTTCAAATCAAATTATATATAATCATTCACTCACTCATCTCCATCCTCTCCCTTGCTTAACTATTTACGCACTAATCAATAAGTAATTATCCGAATGTGATCTATCGATGCATGGACCTTAATTTGCTAGCTAGGTAGGTGAGGTAGGCGCGGTTGCTTAACACTGCACGCTTCCATCCATCCATCATGCATGCATATCGATGGATCGATTCGGTCATCGGATGCCACCGTACCGATTGCAACAACCTGTTGCTGTACGTTAATTGTGCAGTTTTGATGCATGCTGCCGATCAATCTCATTCATGCTTACACGTACATGACCACATATACATTGAGAGCTCAGCTGCAGCAGCGGTACTCATCGATGAATGGCCGGCTCCATGGCGTGTGGACCAGCTAAGCTAGCTATAGCAGGCGCGCGGTTTGTTTCTTGCATATTGTCTCCCGCTTCTGCTGCTGTCGTCAGATGCATCATGCATCCAACTACTATTATTAGTCATCTATCGAATTCACGGTCGCAATCTTGAGATTCTTCTCTTCAATTCGTAGCTACGATGGATGGATGTATTTGTAGTCAAAATATATATAATTAGCCAGAAGCCAGCCAGTCCGCAGCTATGTGTGGTCGGTAGGCAGCCAATCACGGAGATGACTTGTTGTTCCATGCATGCATGGCCGCCACATATGTGTAAGCTGGCTTAACATTAAGACTACTTATTAATCAACGTCATTTCACACGATAGATAGACGATGACACACTGCTGATTGCTACTTAATTAGCTCAGCTGAAATAATATATACTAGAGATTCCAATTTATAATTAATTTGTCGCATTATATTGATAGAAAGTAAGAGAGGTAATAACTAACACTGATATATTGCGATCCATCCATTTCTATCGTTAGTGATCAATCAAACACTGAAGATATGATTATTGTTTTCTCTTCAACTACAAGGTGACACACATGTACGCACACGCTACTACACGACTACACAACACTCACATACCTATCACACACCCACAACTTTTAATTTGGCACTGAAAGGCACTCTGTGCCTGCGGGGCGGATGGAGTTGTACTGCCAAACCTTTACGTACCATGATCTACTTGTATCGACTAGCAAGTATGCGAGCAGAGCCTTTTTACTATCCTTGGGAGGTACCACAAATTAGAACTTGCACATCCGAAGGTATAATTTGGTAGTATACCTCATGGCACTTCCCATGGACCATAAAAAGGCTCATGCGAACGTGAATGATGTACAAGGTCAGGGGTTGATGCACTGCATCCGCACTTGCATATACTCGCTCTAATCACGAATAAGTGATTAATGTTTTGGGTTGCATGCATGCATGCAGTAAATGTATCTTTACCTCGACATATAGAGACCACACATTTTAAAATGTTATGAGTAGAGTCTCAAATAGTGTGGTTTGATGATACTATAATTTTGCAATATATACTTTGTAAAAATATTAGTACAATAAAAACTCGTCAAAGGGATATATAGTCCGTGTTGATTGATGACCAAAACATCACCAATTGAGCCGATAAAGACGTGTTTGACAACAATTCGGAAAGGGAACGGAAATCTGGAAGGAGATTGGACGGGGGATTGACCAGAGAAAACTGCATTTTTCTAGTCCCTATATATACATCGTCTGGCAAAAGGAGTGAGAAATGGTATATGTGGAGTTGTTTTGTAGCTCAAGACATGCTGCTACGTACCGTCCAATTGGGTTTTAAAATGGTGAGATTTGAACCCTCAAATTATCAATCCCAATTCCCCCGGCCGCTAACCAAACAAGGCCGTG
Organism: Phragmites australis; assembly: GCF_958298935.1. NCBI lineage: Eukaryota > Viridiplantae > Streptophyta > Magnoliopsida > Poales > Poaceae > Phragmites > Phragmites australis. Next base: position 30,273,947 of record NC_084935.1, on the reverse strand, counting down.
AGGTCGTTCCAAGGGTGCGCTGAGGTTACAAGTTTTTGAAAAAAAAATTCATTTTACTTGCCTACTTGTTCGGAAGTACGTACACTTCGCAAACTATGAGGGTCCATATCTGCTTACAGGCTAGCTGTAGTACATATTATGCATGTGAGTGCACAGCTCGAATCCAAACTACAATCCCAACTGTTGTGCATGATGCGTACATATACGCGCATGCATGACTGGTGTGATGGCCTGTAAATCGATCTTCCTTAATTATGGAGTACTAGAAATTCATGTTAAATCAATTTAAGTAGCAAAGTATCATGGAAGAATAACTACTACAGAAACACAAATAAATGTCTGTTTCAAACTAACACTGATAGTATATTAAAAAACGATAATGATAATCAAATATCATTATCTATTCATACTATGAACTAGCAGTGATAATACAACTATCATTACCCGTTCATGTCATGAACTGACAATAAAAATAGAGGTTTCAAATTTTTTTCATATGAAGTTGGATATATAGAGAGAAGTTTTATATGGAAATTATATTATAGTCCTCGATAAAATCTACAACTTTATTATTGATAATATTTTTTATATCTAAAGTCATTTATATACTCAAATAAATGTATAACATTTCGGATAATAAGGGTCAAAAGGATAAAACTTCTTATTGTTATCAGCACTTAGTGACATGTGAGATAGTAAGTAGGCTTTATTCGCGCGGAGTGAGAGGTCCGTGTTGAATTGCCGAGTGCAATTTTTTTGGTTTTTTAAGCCTGATAACAATTAATTTTGAAAGGAACTATCACCACCAGTACAGTGATATATTATCATTTACTGGTTCCATAACTGACAGTGATATAATTATAGACTTATTGTTAAGATTTTAGCGGAAGCATCACCAGGATCATCAAACCAAGCACAAGATCAACACACAAGACACGATATTTTTTTAACAAGGTTCGGCCAAGTTACCAACATCCTCGGAGCATAACTACAGGCGCTCCTCCTCAACTGTTTCAGTCTTGCCTTTAGTTACAATGGTGGTGACTTCTATTTAAAGGTCTGGAATTAGGATTTCGACTACAACCCTAATCTTAATCCCACCCAACTACAACTCAAGTCTATTTGTAACCTACTATGTACGCATATTCGACATATATTCCAATAAACTCCACCTTGGCGAATATGCACGCCAACTTGAGTCCGCCATGTGTGAACCTTCGTGTACCTAGACTTGAGCTATCTATCTCCGTTGCTCATCCTGAACAGCCCAACGAGGATGCTTTGCCGCTAGGAATGTATTCCGTCAAATTTGCAACTCCCACCTCCATGACTTCACCTTTCAGCTTGTACTGATGACCTCCCGTCTTCTCATCTATCATCACAGTTTTGCCATCCTGCATCACATTCAAGGTCTTCTTATCTGACATCGCCTGATACAGCCAACCTTCTCCATGCAGAAATCCAAGCGATATTAGATTTTTCCTAAGTCCCGGCACATACCACACACCCTCAAGTAGCACTTCTTGTCCATCATACATCTTCAGTTTGATATTGCCGACTCCCATAACACGGTAACCCGTGTCATCTCCCAAGCGAGCAAGACCAAAAACACCTTCAGAGTATGAAGAGAACCACTCCTTGTTTGATGTTGCATGATATGAACTTGTTGAATCTAACAGCCATGCTTCACCATAAGATTTTTCAGTTGATAGCACGAGAAGATCACCATTGCTATCCGAGTCATCTTTCTTGGAAATCACAATATGTCCCGCGCCCTTCATCAGTTTTGGACAATCTTTCCTTACATGTCCCCAATCCTTGCATTTATAGCACCGTGGCCCCTTCTTCTTCTTTTTTCTTGTCAGTCTCCCTGCCTCGATTACCTTTGATAAAAAAAGCATCTCCAGATGAACTCTCACCAGCATTGTTCTTCCTTCTTTATTCATGAGCAAACAACACTGCAAGAATATCATCCCCTTTGACTGCCTCTTTACCATACGTCAGTGTTGTGACCAAGTGCTCATAAGACCTTGGTAAGGAACACAGAAGAATAATCACCTTGTCTTCATCATCAATTGTCACCTCCACCTTCACAAGATCAATGACAACCTGATTAAAGACGTTTACGTGCTCAGCAAGATCCGACCCCTCCTGCATCTTCAGCCCGTACAGTTTTTCCTTCAAATACAGCTTCTAAGTCAATGTCTTGGACATGAATTGATCATCCAATTTATCCCAAATCTTCTTAGGTGATGTTTCATCCATGACATGGTACATGATTTGATCAGAGAGACACAACTATATCATCACCGCCGCTTGTGCTTGCATCTCCTCCCACTTGTCATCATCTACCTTGACTGGCTTCTTGTTGCTAAGAGCCTTCATGATCCCCTATTACGCCAGCAAGTCCTTGACTCTTGTCTGCCAAAGCACGAAGTTGCCAGTCCCGTCAAATCTCATCACCTCGAATTTGGACGCCAACAACGTCATCTGCCTATTGCCGCAGACTGCCGAATCCCGCTCACGCGTACCTCACATGTACTGAACCTGCCTCCACACGCTCGTCCTCGCGCGCCACCTGAACACACCGCCACGCACACGCCGAACTACGTGTACGTCGCCTCGTACACCGCCCGTGCACGATCTGCCGCTCTCGAGCCCCATCGACTACCATGCCGCTTGCATACGACGAAGCCACCCGCTTGATCCTCGCCCGCTATTCACCATCAACCGCCACAAGAAACGGTTCACGAACAGCTCGATTGCAAATCCCGCGATCCGTGCACTCCAAACCTCAGTTGCCTCTGCGTTCTGCTCTATTGCACCCTGTACACGGCTACTAATTATTGCCCCGCCGGACCATTGATGGAAATCCAAATCGGATGAGTCCAAACACGATTGCCTCACGGCACAAAAGTCGTGACCGACTCCAACTCCAAATATTCGGTCACCTGATCCACGCGCTCCAATAAAACTAGCCGCCTACTGCACGTCTCGTGCCTCCCGAGCGTTCCCACGCCAGGCCTTGTCCTGCCTATTGAACCAAGACTCCCACACCAGGCCAGCCAACCGCATGCCAGCTCACCAGACACACGTGTCCAGCACCCCTTAGCTGAACGACTGGCCCACGAGCCTCCTGACCGAACAGGCGCACCAACCACGTACCGAGCCGCTGCCTACAATCGAGCCACCGCAACACCCTTGTTTCTCTAGGTCGACACACCCTCCACGTCCTGCGCTCGAGTTGGCCAGTGGCCCACACCTGGCCAGCCGCCTTAGCGCTACTATTGGCCTCTTCCTATTTTAATCTGCCAAGCACTCCAATCGAAGCATTAATACATGCATGCAACGAACAGACTGCATTCACTAATACACGTGAAGCATCTTTTCCTTGCATGTGCAGTAATACATGTGGAGCCCTCCTACATGCACCGTTTGACTCGATCACCGATAGCACCAGCGCCGATTAATTTGGACTACCGTAGCAAACAAAATTAGCGTCGATCCTCCAAGTTCCTTTTGGTCTCCTGTGCGTTCTCAGCCGCCGTACGCCAACTCTGCATGCAGCCATATTATCCAACTATGTCATCCTCGCATCCAACGCGGCCTCTACGAGCCACGACCAACAGACCGACTGCCTGATCCATCATGGCGCTGAACTCGCCACACGCCTGGGCCACGCCAAACTGCCTGCCTGCTGGTGCGCAACCCGTCCACACGCACCCGCGCAGCTTCGCAATCTAGAACGCCTTCGCAACCTCCAAAGTCCACCATGACTTTCGCCACCACTGTCGTTGTTCCACCTTGAGCAAAAATAGCTGCGCCGATCTAGATTGACTGCCCGTCAATCAGACTGTGAGTCGAAGCCACCGTCTTGTCCGCAACGTCTTCTAGCCGCACAGTCGAACCTGGCCATCACGTCTGGCCGACCCCTATCGAACAGCAACCCCCAGCCACCATCAACCCGATCTCTACGTCTGGACTGATTCCCGCTGATGCAGCCCATCTGACGGTTCAAACCGTCGCGCTCAAAGTGTCTGAATCCACCGACCAAATCATTGATCGCCGCCATGCTCCACCTTGCACCGTCCTTCCCCGGACCCATGCAAGCTTTGCGCGGTGTGGAACATATCCTCATATCTTCCCTTGATCTTTCTTCATGGCTCTGGTACCACTTGTTAGGATTTTAGCGGAAGTATCACCAGGATCATCAAGCTAAGCACAAGATCAACACACAAGGCATAATGTTTTTTTAACGAGATTTCGGTCAAGTTGCCTACATCATCGGGGCATGACTACGGACGCTCCTCCCTAACTGTTTCAGTCTTGCCTTTGGTTACAACGGTGGTGACTTCTATTTAAAGGTCTGGAATTAGGAATTCGACTACAACTCTAATCCTAGTCTCACTCAATTACAACTCAAGTCTATCTGTAACATAACATATATACATATTCAACACATATTCTAACACTTCTTACTACCGATTATTGAATCAACAGTGATTCACTTTTTATGTGGTAGTGAATCTAATAAGAGAGAGAGGAGCATCTTCATTGAATTCATTTTTGCATCATATATGTACTTTTCTGATTAACGATGTACATTATTAAAGTCGGCCAGCGTACGTGTACACGACGACGATTATTGTTGTTGCGTATATACAGTGCAAGAATGTGCGCGAATTGATGAAGGGGAATATCTAAGTAAAAAAATGCTGTACAATACAACAAACTACAACGACCGATGAGCTAGCACAGTATAACTACGTACGATTGTAGTTAAGACTTTGATGAATAAGGACGTACGGATCACCATGGATTGATGGATGAATCGAACACTGTACACAGCAGATATACATCATCATGTAGATGGGTCGAGAGCACGACGTACGATATATATAGATCAATGCACTAAATAAATAAACAAACAAGCAAATAAATTGAAGGTCCGGCCGGGCCGGCCCCCATATATACGCATGCATCGATCAATGCATGCATGACCAGCACCAGCGGTGCCTTCTGTATGGCGTACTTGCATTCGATGAGTACCTACACTACTTCTTTTCATTCAATTCGCGATCCCCTGCTTGTTTAATTGCATGCTTACGTACTATTGCTGCAAAAATAAGTGCAACTCCACATGCTCATATATACGATATATATGATCACAGTAACTATATATCTAGTCGAATTTTTTTTTTCACACGAAAATTAAAATAGCAAGTCGATCAGTTTTATTTGCCAGCCTTGGATCATCATCATGCATCATTGCATTGCATGCCTAACTATAAGAAACCTCCGAATTTATCTACTTGACTTTGATGAGAGATATATCAGCTGTGATGTGTGACTGTTAGCAACTGATTCTGAATGAGCTAATGACTAATCAAAATGAGCGAAGCTGACGGTAGAGACAAGAGCTAGCAAAGCATGCACAAGGGAATCTCTTGCTGCTCCACCCGGCCCCACATGCATCTGATCGATCCATCGATCGATTGTTGATTAATAGTTTCCCATGCATGCATCGATCTGATGGTAACGACAGAGATGAATGCACGGCAGACGCAAAAACTTAACGCACGGCACCTACCTATATATCAGTGGCAGCAGCCGTGTCGAAGAGATAGTACCACTTCAATTATTACTAGTGATTTATGTGTAGGGCCAAGTAGTGCAAATGAACGTATATATATGATTTCTATTGGCATATATATATTTCGTTGAAAATCCAGATGTATACATGTTCCTTTTTCTATGAAATTATTCCAATGTTCCAAATACATGTATATCGATCTAGCTCTTTGATGACATACTGTTAAATGCATTTTAGCTATAACTACGTACGTACAGCGTGGTAGCACTGACTACTCGGTCCATAAAATAATAATCCCTCCATTTCTTTTTATAGAACGTATTAGGATTTTAAAAATTCATTGAAAGTATACTTTGACCATCAAATTCTCTTATAATATATTACACTACTACAGAAATGATTTGATGGGACGCTCGTGTACAGACGGTTTCTATGGAATCGTCTATGCAAAGATTAATACAGACGGCTCTAAAACACGAACTGTCTGTGATAATGATAAGACCCCACGGGGAGGGGTGGGACACTTTTAGTACAGATGGTTCCTATTAGGAATCGTTTGTATTAAAACCAGTATCATAGACGGTTCCACATTGGAGCCGTCTGTAATATTAATACAAACGGCTCGTATTTGGAGCCGTCTGTAATAAAATGAATATCACAGACGGCTCTAAAAATGATCCGTCTGCACTATTAATACAGACAGCTACATACACAAGCCGAAGCTGTCTGAGAAAATAGTCGACGGAAGTGGGACACTTTAGTACAGACAGCTTCAAATATGGAGCCGTCTGTACTATTATTAGAACAGTACATCATCCCCTACCTCTGGATCGAACCAGAAAATGGCGCCCGAACAGTTTAACACAGTGCACAACTTTTGATGGGAGAGTGCGATTTTGACCAAAAAATTTGTTAAATTTCGGTGAAAACTTGAAGATTTATTGGCATTTGTTACTCCAAGGTAAGCATTATGTTCTATCTTGATTTAGATGGTCTAGATTTTGGTTTGGAGAGTTAGCTAGATCTAAATCTAGATTTTTTCCATAATGACATAGTTTTATTATATTCATTAAATGATGTAGATTTGTGTTCTAATTTAGTCTTGAGAAATCAACTATATCTACATGTAGACTTGGATTTTTTTCATGATGATCTAGAATATATATTAGTTGTTCTAGGTATATATGAAGCTAAGTGTAGATGAAGGTTTAATTATGTATTACTATAAATGGCTAGCTTTAATCTAGTGTTGTAGATAAATTTTGGATTTTTGGTATATAAACATAAAATTATCATTAACTATAAGATTTAACGATAAGTTTTGAATTAATGTTTGCCCTTATTTTTATGTATTCATGTATATAACTAATATAATTGTAATCATTAATTATTTTTAATTAGTTGTCATTTGTATGGTTCATTCATGCATGCATGCATTGTAACTCCATTTTTTTGACGAAAATCTTGGTTGCTCTCTTTTATTAGGTTGATTGACATTAATTTACTTCATACATTATAGATGGATCGTGGCTGGATGTATATTTCTCGTATGAACCAAAGGTACCTTGATGGTGTGACGGCTTTTCTGGAAGCTGTCGAGGAGGATTGATTGGAGAAGGGTGTTGAAGGAGACGATGATAGGTTGGATCAGATGTTGGGCGATGCAGACGTGAACTTGAGGACTCAGAGAGACTTTAACAAATTCATGTGCTTGGTCGAGGACTCGGAGAAGCCGTTATTCTCTGGATGAAAATCGGAATACACAAAGTTGTCATCCGTGCTTGAACTGCTTAAATTGAAAGCAAACGATGGTTGGTCGGACAAGAGTTTCACGACGCTATTAGAATTCTTATCGGACATGCTTCTAGATGAAAATAAGCTGCCCAAAAGCACATACGAAGTAAAACAGGTTCTTTGTCTATTGGGGATGGATGTAGAAAGGATACATACATGTCTGAACGACTGTATTCTCTACCGTAAAGATCTATCAGACTTGCATTCATGTCCAGTGTGCAAATATTCTAGAGATCATAAAGGAGACCGGTGAATTTTATGACCCCGAAAACTTTATTAGCCAAGATTTGTAATCTCAACAGAAGCTAGTCAGTTTAATATATTGAAAATGCTTGCATCTTGTAGTGTATTAATGTATTATACCTTTATGGCTAATTATATAGGAAATGAAGCAAATGAACTCATTAGTTCCTTTTAGTTCACAGGGTTGACGCAATAATGAAGAATGAAGAAAGCTTTGCAATGTTGTCAGATTTTGTAATATTGACATTTTACTATTGTTTATGTGTATGACTTGGTGATATATGTGTATGACTTTAATTGTGATTGATCTATGTGTATTATTGAATGAATATGTTCGATTTGCTGTGTGTATGATCTATGTGTATGTTGTTCGATCTGTTATTGTTTGAATGTAAATGATTTGTTGTGTGCATGCTGTTTATATATGTCAGTTTACATTCGGTAATTTGTGAATTGAGCATGTATAAATGCACAGTACGGACGGTTCTTGAACTACAACAGTCTGTGCAAATTCACAGTACAGACGACTCGAAAATGGAGCCGTCTGTACTGTACCATATTCACATGCGGCTCTAGGTTTTGAGCTGTCTGTGATTCTCCCGGTACAGACGGCTCGTTATTGGAGCCGTCTGTACTGCTCCTATATCACAGATGGCTTTTAACTTGGAGCCGTCTGTGATAATAATTAGTACATACAGCTCCAGTTACGAGCTGTCTGTACGATTTGTACAGAAAGTTCAACACCCGTCTGTACAAATCTGATTTGTATATATTTTTTTTCACAAACGGTTCGAAAAAGCGTCCCGCACAGGGGTTTCGAACCGTCTATAGAAATGTTTTCTTCAGTAGTTTTATCAATTGCTACAAAATACATATCGTATTAAAAGATCAATAAAATACAAATCTATTGATACAATTTTTATACACTAAACATGTGCATAATTTGACTAATTGTATCTCAAGACTTTTCTAAATCTTAATATACCATATATTTTGAAATGGAAGGATTATAAGGAAGGAATATTATTGTAGCTGCCAGGTGATGAGATAATCATTCTGCTAGTTCAACAACACCTAGAGATTTGTTTAGTAGCCGTACAGTATATATCCCTAATTTAAGTACACGATGAGTATCATATCATATCGAGCATTAAGAGAGGTAGCTGCAGCCTGCAGGGGAGCGAGTACTTTATAGGTAGATCATGAGAAAAGGAGACAAAGGTCACAAGACAAAGGCATCACACAAGCATCAGCTTTATTATGACTAGATCGAGAGACTAATCTATCTCATACATTGACCCATCGGATCGAGACAGCTAGAGAGTTGAAATCAGTGACGTACGCTAGCTGGTGCATCATTCATCGAAGAACAAGTGACTGAAGAGACAAATTAATGGCCAAAAGGCGGTAGTTGAGAAGTGCAAGCTAACACATATATAGTACGATATATATGTGTCGATCATTCCTTTTCTTATTTCTTCCTCTTTTTTATTAGCTTGTTTAGTAGATGTCGATCATGCATATATACCCTCACATTAATTGCAAATCAGCACGAATATTGCTAAGTTTAAGCGCATGCCAATAATCGTGCCCACAATAATGTACGTATATACAGTCGTTAATGCATGAGAGATATTGTTCATCTAACTAAATACTATCTAGTTTACTCGTCAAACTCAAAGATTCGATTGATGGACAGTCAAATTGCTGAAGTTTGACAGTCCAATTAACAGACATGACTTGGTCATGATCAGTATGCTCAATATTTGAAACATGCATACTCACTACAAGAGTTTGCATCTTTCCCCTACAGTTTTTAACAAGTGGTTGACAGTTTTAGGACCCCTTTAGTATTTTTCTCGAGTGGCCTACCACTACTACAAAACGATACTGTACAGGCGGGTGAAAAAGCCTTTCACAGACGTTTGGCGTACCCACCTGTGACAGAAGGCCCACAGGCGCAAAAGTGACCGCCTGTGGAAATGGATTTCCACAGGCGGGGTCCACATTAGCTGCCGCTTGTGATATAAAGATTTGCACAGGCGATTCCGTAGGAGAACCGCCTGTGGTATGTATTTATTTCAAAAAAAATAAATAGAATATATTTTATTCCATCCAGATTTCACACAGTTTCAATAACAATATGAATAACATCACATATTTCAACATTTAACACAAGTACATCAATATTTACAAAACAATATTTACAACATCACAAGCCTATATAGCTAAGAATCGCTGTCCCACACACAAAGTCTCGGATGGCTAGCTAATTCGCCTCCACGATCAAAGAATCTACCGTTCTTGTGGATGACTTCGTACATAATAAACCGGCAAATGTCACGTTGGACGTTTTGGATTTCTTTATCGGTGAGAGCTTGGTTCGCACATTGAATCATCCTTGCCTGGTTTGAAAACACACTAAAAGAGTTAAAACACTACTAACAACGGAAACATAACCAAATAAGAATGTGCAGGCGCAATGATGACTTACATCCTCAGGGTTCGTTGTGTACCTCCCGTTTATCCTAAGAAATTCGCAAACATAGTATCCACAAAGAACGGTATTGAAACCTTGCTTGTGGCACTTAAAAAAAACGCAACGTATTCGTTAGTTCAATAAAACTATTCGTCATTAATAGTGGAATACAAGAATTAGAAGTTGTGTTAGTACCGGAAAATATGTACGGACTGCCATCGCATCCGACCTGTCCGTATCGTGTATCCCACCTTTCATTACGTACCACTTGTAGGCCCTATTCGAATACCAACAAGTAATTATCAATTCATAAATAATGTATAAGAATTTTAAGTATGGGAGACTTCCTTTACCTCTGTATAATATCAATGAAATCTTGGTAGAATTTTTGTTGGAAATCGGCAGAGTCAAGGACCACGAGTCTGCTCGACTTCGGCATCAGCATTATACAAATGTAGTGATCGCTACATGAATACTTCTGTTAGATTCTTGATCGATCAACTAAGTTGAACACTTATGTTAGATTCATAACGTATCACACTTACTTAAAGTTGTAGGGAGTGAAGATGCAGTTCTTGTCCTGCATTTCAAGCATAGCCCTTCCTACGTAAGTTGACATTTCGAGCCTTTTTGTTTTGGTTGCTTCTTTTATGACCCGTGCTTTATCCTTTTTACTCTTCCTCTTAATCCTAGGGTCATCAGTCCTTATGTTCACGATCATGTTTGGCTGGGAAATTCGTTGCGGATCAAGGAATCTGACAGGCCTCTTTAACTTATCTGCATCGTTAAATTGCATCCTACAGAACAAATTAATAGTCATTAGCTTCTATAACATATATTGGTACACTTATGAACGTAGAGGTAGATTGTTGGCACTTACAGGCACCAGGCGCTTATGAGATTGATGTCAAGTTTGTCGATGCGGAACACAGCGTGCATGTCCTTGAAATCCAACATGAGGTAGTTGTCTCCGCTTAGATAAACGTTAGCGGGGACAGAAGCAGTGATTATGGAGAGGCCAATGATGCTCAGGGTGTAGCTCTGGCCTAATTTCAAAATGCACCAAGTCCTTACGTGACTTGATTCCATCCTTTGTCTTGCCTGGTATGTCTAGTAAGAGGCCAATGATGCTATCACACACATTCTTCTCAACGTGCATTACATCGATGCTGTGACGGACGTCCAAGTCCTTCCAGTAGGGCAAATACTTAAAGAAAATTGGCATCTTCTTCCACAGCGTGCTGGTCGGCGTCTCACTTTTCTTCTTCTTTGTACCCTTCGGCGGCTTCCCAAAAACAACCTTGATGCTATTGACCATTTCAAACATTCATGCCCCGCTGCGAGGTTTCGAACCAGTATCTTCCTCAACCGTGTTGTCAAAATGTTTCTTCATATTGCGGTATCTGTGAGTTCTGAGTAAGAACCGTCGGTGGCGGGTGTACACTACCTTCTGTGAGTACGGAAGGTACACAGATGCGGTTTCATCTAAGCACACTGCACATCCTTGCTTCCCTTTAACCTGTCCCGATAGGTTAAAAAGGGCGGGATAATCATTGATGGTAACAAAAATCATTGTTTTCAGCGTGAAAATGAGATCCATTTCCACAGGCAGTCCACGTAAGGAACCGCCTGTGGAAATTACTTTTCACAGGCGGTCCTCGGCCGCACGGGGCCGCAACCACTTTCTCAAGCGGTTTTTCCTACGAACCGCCTGTACAAATCAATCCTAGGTGTCTCGGAAAATAGGTTTTGTAGTAGTGTACAGTTTTTTAAGTATAAATCTTATCTTTCCCTATAGTTTTAACAAATTACCAACAATATTATTCCCTATAAACATATTACCCACAGTTATGATAGATAATTAACATATATAAGAACTACAAACCTTTAGCCGTTTGCAATGAAACCGTTGGGTAAGTTTGTTAGTCGTGTAGTGACTTGTGGTCTTGTGGACGTACGTACGTCAGAGGATCGTTGTTCATTCTGGCCATATATAAACATGTGCATATATGGCCTTGCTCTCTAGAAGCTACCATGCACACAACGTAGCGCGCGTACGTACATGCTAGTGAAAAAACATACTGAAATAATACGTTTGACTCCCCCGGCACTCCCAGCAGTCCCATATATAGTTGAGGTGTAATTTCCACATGGAATAAAACTTAAATAATGTTATATATTAGACAGTCACTCTGGTTACCATGGATATATATGCTTGTGCAATATCATGTCCAATCTTGAACTTGACTGTGTCAATACACATGTACCCGATATATAGATACAAATCTTTACTTCTTAATGTCAACTTCATCCGGCGGTGTGAATACATGACTGGATCACATGTACACTAAGATAAACTAACCCTACGTACTCTTGCAACTAGGCAAATTCAGCAACACTCCAATTTAAAGGGCCATCAGACATGTTACACAAGTCGTAAGTTCACACTTATATTAGCAGCTGCAAGTGTTGTTTAAATAAACCGCCCTGTACATATATATCTACATTGATTAGCTAGCTTATACACAAGAAATAAGTGCAATCACTAGATCAAAACTATGATCCCTCATACTCTAATATATATATACTCTATACTCCATCAGGCGCCAATAAAAAACAAGCGTTAAGTTCTCCTAAAGTCTAAATTATTTTAACTATCGCCACTGGTATATTCATCAATATTTATCGATACAAAAATTATGACATATTATATTTGCCTCTAACATTTTTTTACTTATGATGTTATAAATTTATAAGGTTATACAAAGATATTACTATAAAAACACCAATAATAATCATAGGTTACCAGTGATTTGAACTGTATGTATGAGCAATTAACCACCAATTATTATTCCCTCCCAAACCATCTCTCCTTTTGTAATATTACCAGAAAAAAGGAGAACGCTAAACATGAATCCAGTGTTTTAAGTGGTTCCAGCACCAGATTTTGTAGCCATCAATTTTTTTTTTGTGATTTTTGCTCAAGAGGTTGGGTATTTGAGGTAAGAAAAATTCATGTATTTTTGGACTCTCCAGCACCTGATTTTTTGTTCATACCTACAGTTCTTGTTATTTTTGTTTGGAGTTACAATTAGTGTATATTAGAGTTACAACTATTTTTTAATGTAATCTTCAAGTAGTGTTGGTGTAAACCAAAATTTGAATGCTGGAGTCCTTAAGAACACTCAAATCTTGACTACTACCAAGTCATATCAAATTTGAGATGCGCATCTTAAATTGTATGGCTAAAGATTCATATGTTGCCAAGCCCAAAAACACTCGAAAGCTCTATAGAAACTACCCCAAAAATGTCATAAGATGTTCTGTATCTGATTTATTTTACTGTTTTGTTTTTCTTTCCGAAGTGTCCTCTCGGTGCCCTTAAATCATTGTGTATATTTGTTTGTGCAGATGAATATACTGTGTAATGAATGATTTGTATTGAGCCTCGTGAGTTGTTTATATAGAGTGCATAGTGACTTGGATCCTAAGCAATCCTAGAGATAAAATGAAAACTAATCCTACTCTACCATAACAGTCGGATCCTTACCATATACTCTAACATCTCCCGCAATCATAGTGTGAGCAATGCAGATGCTCAGACTAGAGTAGTGGAAGCCGACAATTCACTGATAATGATAGCACTGTTGTTGCCGAGGTAGCTAAGAGCGAGGTGGCCGTGGTCGTAACCGTGGAGGAGGGTGCAGGTCAAAAGCACCAACACGAGCACACGCGTGCACAAAGTCAAGTTGATCTGCCCGAGACCTCATCTAGCGGCGGTGACATCCTCAAGGAAAGCACTAACTCAGAGGAAAGCACTAATTCGGAGCGATAACTGGCGTGGTGGATGAGGACGAGCAACATGGGGTGGAGCCACTGCCCAGAGAGGCAGCGACCACATCAATGATGGTGTGACCACGAGCGCCGGTGGTAAAGCTTGGGAGGGCACGCAACAACAACCTCGTTCTCGGTGGTGCGAGGCTCATGATCATGGATGACGGGGTTAACGACGATCATCTGGCTTGACGACGATGTGTAGACTGGGCGCTCGGAAGGCTACAAAGGATGAGGCCATGTCGATGAGCGCACCATGTCATGCCATGGTGCCATCAGAGGAGAGAAGGTGTTAGAGAGATCGAAGCTGAGGTGGAGAAGTCCAAAGCAGAGGAACTTCGACGGATCGATAGGGAAAAACCCGATCTTGCGATCAAGAGAAAACCTAATCTAAAGATTGAATCGGGAAAAACTCTAAGCTGTAGCCGATTGGATGATCGGTGACATGACTAAACTATGGGTTTCGTGACCCAGAGAGAGACCATGGAGATCATATGATCTCCTAGGGATGGCGCGGCAGAAGCTATGGAGGTGGCAGCCTAAGAATGGCGCCAGCCTGATATTATATAAGAAGATGTAAAAACTACAATGGATAATTTGTATTGAGCCTTCTAGATTATTTATATAGAGTACATGATGACTTAAATCTTAAACAATCCTATAAATAAAATGAAAACCAATCCGACATTGTGATTTGATGAAATGTTTGCTCCCCGAGCATCTGATGTGGAAAGAGAAAGCAACTAACTGCAGTAGCTAGCGCCAGCGGCAGCAGTACTGAACAAAACTGCAGCAGCTAGCTAGTGCCCACTGTGCACCAAAGCAAGAGACAGCAGCTGCCTCCAGCTCCTGAATTGAAATCAGCAACAAAACAAACTGCACACAGCCACCAACACCTAAAAAACGTACAGGTTAACCTTAATTTGAGAGGACTTATCATCATCTGCTACTGGCAAATTACGTAAAACCCCATTAATTAGTTTCCTTTTCTTGATCCTCTTAGCTAGCTAGCTGTTCCTATACCTCTCATCATACGCTACTTACAAATTAAGGCCATAGAAAAAGTATATGTATATATACTGGGATGCAAATGCGATGAAAGTATCTGTATAAACATGTCATATCATCACATATGGTATTAGTACTGGCAGCTACTAACTAGCAAGTATTCCAGTCCGCAAACAACAAAAGCACAGCCTTCTCCAACTTGGCGTGCACCACTGACGACTACCAGTCGTCGCAGCAGCAGTAGTACTAGTACCAGCAGGCAGCAGCTAGCATAGCAAATTAAGCAGCCATGATGAACACCACTGCAATGGAGCAAATGACCAAGTACTACTGGGGTATGTTGGGCGCAAGGGCCGCCGCCACTGGTGCTACGACGACGACTAGCATCAGGTCCTGGCAGCCACCGGCGCATGGCAGCGGCGGCGGCGAGCCGTCATGGGAGGAACTGGCGTTCGCGCGGGACGCGGCGGGGCACCTCGGCGGCTGCATGTGGCCGCCGCGCTCCTACACGTGCACCTTCTGCGAGCGAGAGTTCCGGTCCGCGCAGGCGCTCGGTGGCCACATGAACGTGCACCGCCGCGACCGGGCTCGCCTCCGGCAGTGCGCCTCCCCGGATCATGACGTCGTCCAGGACGCGCAGCAGCAACAGCCGATCGCCTGTCCAGATGATCATCAGCAGCAGCACCAGCTTCTGCAAGTGCAAGAATCTCCCTTGTTCAGGGCGAAGGCAGTATTTCTCTCTGACCCTAAATCTACTTGTGATGGTCAACTAACTTATAATAATAAGGAAGAGGCTGTGATTAGCACTACTACCTCTCCTTCATACATATCAACCATCATCAAGGAGAGCAAGAACAAGGTCGTCATATCCATACCTGCAGCGACAGCGGAGAGGAAAGAAGCTCTAGAAAGGGACGAGGAGGTCATGGCGGAGAGGAGGAAGCGGAGGAGAGTCGATCAGCCGCCAGATGAGGCGGTGCTTCCCTTCTTCTTGCGGCTGCCGGCGCCGTGCGAAAGAGTTGAACATGATGCAAAGGTACCCAAAGTAATCACAAGCCCTAGCTCCAGTTTACTTCATCTCGCGGGCCGGCAAGAAGTGGATCTGGAGCTCAGGCTTGGGAGTAGTCCTAAAGTAGCGTGAGTGGATCCTTAATTCTCCAGCGTCATCTCTTCTCACCATCTGATCTTGAGTGTGTGCGTGCACAATTGAAACATATATGCTTCATCGATCCTTGGTGATTAGGATTTTTCAGTTTTTCTTCCTCCTCTCTTCTCGATTAATTTGTGTGTGGGTTTCTTTGGTCATCTTCTGCATGATTGTTCTTGATTTAATCAAAGCCGACGTGTCGTTGGCCAAAGGCCTTATTCTTCTCTACATGATTGTCGAGTTCTACGTACAGATACATCAACAATATTTCAAGTGCTGCGGATTGTAAACAACTGTTGTAATAGATTGTATGTTAATTGTCAAACTAATACTATATAATTGTGTATATGATCACGAAATCAAAACATTGATATTATATGCAGTACCTTATAAAATTTCCCAGCTAAATAGGTCGATATGACCGGATTAGAAATGATGAACCTTTCTATGTGTTCGATTTCTCTTCCTTTGACGCCTATTGGTACATGATTCGCTAATTGTTGGATTGTTGTTTGTTGATGATCACTTGCTTCTATGCTTTTCCTTCTTAACATAATGGTAATTTTGTTTAGATTTGGAGTAATGGATCATTCAAGTACCTTTATTTATCACTGTTCGACGAACATAGAAAGAGGAGCTTGCTGGGGAGCTTGTACAAAAGATCAATTGAAATTGAAATTAAATAACAAATATATATCAATAAAAACGATTGCCATTATTTTTCCAATAAAAACGATTGCCTTAGTTTGTGAGCTGTATATTGTGATGCATTGGCCTGCTGGTGCTTGATTTCCCCTTCAACCATAAGCAAGCTAAGGTTGCTTGTTATTTTAGTTCAGATCACAAGCAAACAGTAGATAGGGCAAAGTGGTCATCTGTTCTTGTCTTATGCCCTATATGTATCTCTATGGGGCAAAAGGTCATTATTGTAAGAAATGTTTCTCCATTATTATATCATATCAAGATTAGAGTACTGATATAAAGGTGGGTATATTTTAACAATGGTTTATACTATTATGTTACAGTACACTGACACTTAATGTACGCACACCACACATTATGCTATCTTTTTTTTCAGGTTACCAGTTATATATGAGGTTTTTTAAGTATCTTTTTTCTGGATTTGTTTGGATGGTCCTTGCCTCGCTAGCTTGATCCATATATGCATTGTACAGTGGAAAGCTTGTATTGATCACACCAGTTGAGACAGAGGGAACAAAGCACCAACCGGGTGTTGATGATGCATGCTGCCACCATTGTCTTCTTTGTCTGGTCTGGTCTGGTCTGATCTGGAGAGGGAGATAGAGAGAGAGAGAGAGGTCCGTGCATGAGAGAGAGATCCGTGCAAGATGCAGCAGTGCAGGGGGGCACAGTGTTTGCATTATTCCATGCATGGCAGTACGTACGTATCCATCTCGATGGCATGGGTATTCGGTGCTGGAATGTGTCAGTGGCATATACTGTGAGTGGGTGGACGAGAAGGCGCTTGCATTGTGACACATCTCTGCTATGCAAATGCATAAAGCGAGCATGCTCTGCTCTGCTCTGGTCTCGACACATCACAATTTTTTTTTTTTGGTGAAAGCTCGAGATATTACAATACACATATGCACACTACTCTTAATTAGGTCTGTATAAATATGCATTTAGGTCTAGTGTCTCTCTGCTGCATACAATTGGCTCTTCTAGCTAGTATATATATATGGAGAAGTTTTACTCCAAAAATATTACCTCAGTACTTGCAAAGTTCACAAAAAGGAAGAAGAAAGAAACCCACACACAACTATCTGACGAGAGAATGATTTACCTACGATCTTAAGCTAAATGAAATGTGATTCCTCCGGTGACAAATTCAAAATATTTGAGTTGCCCAAATGAAAATTATATGCAAGAGCAGATTTTTGGAAACAGAAAAACCTTTATAATAAAAGTCGCAGTCTATGCTGCCAACGATTCTTTGGTGATTAATTTGTTCACAGAATTGCATTCCGATCCATGAAGCACATGCATGTGTAGAGCCAGCTATATATATATATATGCTCACAGAATAAATACTATATATATCATTGAGGTAGCTATACGTAGCTCTGATCAGTATGCATGGTTTCCCTTGAATATATATGTGGGTGTCATTCCCTTCTTCTTTGATTATTGGTTTGGTTAGGTAAACCCCTAGCTAGTGGCTGCTGATTAATTGCAGCTGTTTCTTAATTCATTCATGCTAGCTAACTACACAGCTAATGTTTATACGAGATCGACTAGCTCAGATCCTATTATTGAAGATTGCATCTATATGATATAGTACCAAGGATAGTGATCATCCTGGCCCATTTTTGAGAGGCCCGTGCCATTGCCAACCACGAACTTGCTCTGCAGAATGATTAAATAAATAACCTCCATCTGCGAGTACAAGACTAGACACGGATCTACCTTGGACTTCGGAAAGAAAGGCCAGGAAGCATGAACGCAAGGGCAGTAGGAGCAGCTATATATTGTAGCAGACGATCGAGAAGGTACCACATCACTCTCTGTTGGATCCTCCGGTTCAGGTTAACTTACGATTTCAGTTCACTGACCCAATTCCAATTGCAAGAAAAACTACATCCTGCATGCTAATGTTCATATCCAACATGGTACTAGCTGGAGTAGCAGACCCTACTGCCGAAACTGTTTTGCTTTTACATGTTTTCAGCTACTAGAATAGAATATATCTAACGACACGACACCAATCAGCAACTCGTGGCTCCATCTACCGTACGTAACTTTCCACGCCCAGTAACTGCGATGATCTCCTTAACTCTCCTCATAAATTCATCTTGTCCCTGTTCCTTGTGAGGCATAATCTGCAAAGAAGAAGACAGCACCCAAACCTTTGCATCCAGTGTTCTAAGGGCCTCAGGATCACGGTCATAATCCTGCCCAGACAAAGGAGAGAGATAAGGACCAAAGTCAAGCAGCACAATGGGTGATCAAGCAAAAGAGAAGACAGCAAAGATTGACAAGGCCGCACTACCTTCTCAGTAACTAAGACAATGGTATCTTTGTTATGCTGATCCACGAGATTCCTCACTGTTTCCTGGATTATTTTTAGGTCCTATTGGAGGTAAATAATAAGAGAAAATCGATCACCAAATCATGAATGACAAACTCATAAGATATACAACTACAAATGCTGTGCTGCAAAAAGCTGTTCTATTGTTTTAGCTGAGAATAAAAGTAACTTGATGCATTATTGCAAGATGTGGTTCAGATATCTTGCAAGCCCATAAGCAAGAAAAGGCATTCATACATGTTGGATATGCATCTGTGTGCCTTTCGATTTAAGGCTCATTCTGAAAGTAGGTATCTTGATTTGTTTGTGTGGAGCGTTTCAGTTAGAAGTAGTGAAAAGAGGAAAAGCGATGGCTGTACTTACATGAGCATTGAAGAAATGGTGATCACTAAAATCCAGCCTGTCAATTTTGAGTGGACCAATCTGCAGCGGCATAGATAGATATTACAATTCAGCATAGATATTTTGTGATTTGAATATTTGATGATCTATTGTTTGTTTGTTAGAGCTGACATCTTTAGTTTTCCATCAGGTATATATTCATTCCTGTAGAGTATCCAGGGATGGATCAAATGCTTATGACTGATTTAAGGAAATGGATAAGCGTGTCATAACTATTCCAGGTAATAAAAATTTCTGATAAAGCTGGGCATTCACACCTTCAGTGAAACATATGTTTTGCACGTATACTAGGTTTAATAACTAATAAACAGAAACCCTTGCTAACAATAACATGTTCTTAAATGTGCAATATTGTCTTCCCACAATACATAGGATTACAACAGGCAGCATAGGACAAAAGGTAAGACCAAAATAAGAGGTTCTAGGCAATGGAAAGAAAACAAAAGTAAGTCAAAGAAATATATTACCTCCCTGACTGTATGAATGAAAGCATCTGGGCAGCCAATTGCAGAAACACATAGCACAATCTTATCATTCAACACGTTAAGAGGAAGTCTCTGTAATGGATGGTTAACTTCAAAAATATGTGATGGAGTCAATCGACTGTAGAACACTGAGCATGTCGCGCCATTATCCTCAAGAGTAGACTTAATAGCTTTAAGTTGCATGTCAGAAGCCTGTGTAGTAGTAAATGGTAATTCAGAGAACAATCCAAAGAAATTATTAAATTGCTTCATGTAAACATCTTCTAATCCACACGACTACATCTGTCACCTCTTACAGTGATGTTATAGTTCCCACTGTCGTAGGGTCTTCTAATCTTTGTCATAGAAAAAAGAGGGAAAGAAAAATTGACTATTCTGGTCTATATTTGTATTTGGTCAAGTTTCAACCTGTAACATCATCCACTGCTAGAGAAACAGAAACTGAAAAAAGTGATAGTTACTGTATATACTGGTTCAAGTTCAAATGCATACCTGACGATTAATAGAAAAATAAACGGAGACTAAAATTGGCCTTCTCATGTCCTTAGGTTCTCTTATCTCTCAAACTACTTCAACTTCACTCATTGGTTGGAAGTTCCCCTTTGACTTCGCTTAATCGTTATTTATCATATGGAAATTCAATTCACAATGTGCGTGTGAGAGAGAGA
Source organism: Phragmites australis (assembly GCF_958298935.1). Lineage (NCBI taxonomy): Eukaryota > Viridiplantae > Streptophyta > Magnoliopsida > Poales > Poaceae > Phragmites > Phragmites australis. The sequence goes on along the minus strand of NC_084935.1, from coordinate 30,253,242 downwards.
GAGAGAGGATGCACTTTGGAATTTTGGAACAACTCTATGTTTAACGTCAACTAAACTTCAACAGCACAGTTTTATGCATCCGCCACCAGTGTCTCACACCATGACCGTTATGGCAACGTTGTAAAACTAAAACGAAAAACAAGACAAGCTAACTAGAATCTAGAGAATATTTCTATTACCACTTACCAGGTCAGCATTATGAATGACCACAATATCAGCTCGACCAAGTGCGCTCAAAGGTTCTCTCATGGGTCCTCGTGGTATGAAATGAGTGTTCCCCCACGGTGTCAACCCATTAACCATCACAATCTCGACATCTCGAAGCAAGCTCCAATGCTGCCTAAAAGGAAGAGAACTATAAATGGTGCTATCAAAATATATGTTCCCTGAAGGAAGAAAGATGTGTGATTAATCGGTATAAAACTAAAACTACTAAAATTATTTATTATTTATCATACAAAATGAATATACATCAGCTGTACCAGTACCAGAACAATATTTGTGTAAAGCCGTAAACCACTTGTTGATGGCTTGATTCATATACTATGCTGCGAAACATTTTTATTATAAAACAAAAGATCAAAAGCATCATACCTGCATGCCGTCATCTAGTATGGCTACTCCAATTTTGCCAGATTCCAGGTTGCAGGTTGATGAATGATTCTTCTCAGTGCAGAAAGTGTAAGAATGATGGATGTAGCCATATTTTTTCAGCATGGAAGAAGCCACGGCTGCTCTATTTGCGCCGATCCCAATCTTGGCTGAAGTATCGGAAAGGCGCCTCCGGAGCATCTTTGGCTCATCGCCGCCTGCATAACCCTGCACCCCCGATGTTAGGTTCCTTGAGAAAATATAGCGTCACAACAACGACACAGAAGAATTCCTGGTTGCAAAGAATGATTATTTTTCTTTCTTTCTGATGGAATAAAAATCTCAATCCAAGAACTGAGGCAGCATTGCTGAGTAATCTAGTCTAGTTTCAGCACTTTGAACAAAAAGGATGAGAAAAAAAAGAAGAGTGCAAGAGCCGACGGATCGGAGCGAGAAAACAAGAGGGTGGAGACTGACGGGAGTTCTCACCCTTGTTAGGAGGAGGGGCGAGATGCCGAGGCGGTGGAAGCTGCGGGCCAAGAAGTCGACCATAGGGGTCTTGCCATTACCGGCCCAGGTGAGATTGCCGACGCTGACAACGGGCACGGGGAGGGTGCGTCGCGGGCGGAATCGGGATGAGGAGAGGAGCAGGGAGAGGCGGAGGACGGCGGAGGCGGCGGAGAGGATGGGAAGGGTGAGGGCACGGTGGAGGAAGGGGAGGTGTGGGACGGCGGAGTCCGGGGCGGCGGCGAGGCGAGCAATGAGTTGCCTCGCCTTGTCGTCCATCCCCGTTGAGTGGCGGCCGGAGAAGGGATGGAAGGAAGGAAGGAAGGACAGGAGAAAGTGGTGGGCCTCGTTGATGTTGGGCCTTTTCATGGGTTCAAATCAGGATGGCCCTTATTCTTACATTGCATTGCTTCCTATTATTGGGCCTTGGCATCAACCAATCTAACTATATAATAATTCAAAAAAATATGGAATATAAATAATAAAATATTGAATATATTTTTAAATATATGGAATACGAATATTAGACGTCTAGGTATGAAAGCAAATAATAGGAGATTAAATATATTTTTAGAAGGAGAAATTGAATCCAACTTTGTACAGTAACAATTTGATCAACTCGGATAAACAGTGAAAATCTATCGGATTTATCATAACTCATGCATTTTATAGGAGTATAGAAGCATAGATATAGATACACACTCCATGTCTCAATTACGTCGGAATGAATACATTCCCTCAAAATATAGATATTTTTTTGGATGAAGGAATCTTTATTTTAAGATAAAATATTGTTCTGAACTTTACACCCCGCAAAACGCTAACGCACCAAGAAATTACATGAGAAAAAGAACTGAAACTGAGTGTGCATCAAGCAACACCAAGTCTCAAACACGTACCTACAAACCACCTTATGGACCAACATAAAGAAATGTATGTGTCTAGTGGTTTTCATAGCCCATATAACGATAAAAAAAAAAGCAACACCAATTATCTCACACTATAGGTTGAAAAGGATCTCGATAACTACTCAAACTCCAACATCCTCCCTTAAATAGGAGGCGACATCAGGTGCACCTGAAATGACTCAAACATCCAAAGTCATCCTAGCCTCGACAGCCAACCGCCACCATCAAAACACAAAATTGACCAACTAATGAATTTCAGTTGAGCATCTTCACTACAAAGCAGAGTTCGTACGACGTGGCGCAAAGGAACGGATTCGAGCACTAAGCATCGGACACTAGCTAGACTCCGCTGCGTATCATTCAAGAGGCAACACAAGGAGAGGAGCACGTCCGGCGATAAGGCCAGGTTCGTCATGTGGCGTCTGGAACGTCATGTGGCGTCTGGAACGTCACACCAGCTTGCAGAGGCACTGTTGCCGCCCAAATCCGACAGTCACCGCACCGGTTGCCGCCCTCAGCTCACTCACCAATGACAAACTTGACATCTGAAAGAAAACGAGAGGGAAGGGGGAAGGGGAAAGAGGGAGGAGAGGCAGCTGGCCGAGGGGGAAAGAGGGAGGAGAGGCAGCAGGGCTGACACGAACGAAAAATAAAATAAAAGAGTAAATTTTATAAATCTATAACTATTTACACCTACCTATCACAAAATTATAATTTCTGAAACAAGTTTCACAAAACTACCGATACTTGTGCCCAAGTAACATAAAACTATATTTTTTCACAAAACTAGTAACACAAAACTATATTTTTTACACAAAATTACAACTATTTTGTGCAAAATAGTTGTAGTTCTGTGAAACGCAAAAAAATATAGTTTAAAAATGCAGTTTTATATTACTAGGGACTCAAATACTTATAGTTTTGTGAAACTCATTTTAAAAGTTCTAATTTTGTGATAGTTAGGTGCAAATAATTATAGTTTGACGAAATTTACTCAAATAAAAGATATATATGATCAAATACAACTTTGATTTAGATACAATAGTTATATGTATACACATTGTATATCTATTATGTGCCTAGGCACAACGTAGTTTATCTACGTGCACACCTTCAGTTATAATCTCTAAAGCTGTATAGTTACAATCCACAAGATATATCAGTTACTACAAATATATATGATCATAACTCGGATACCTTCTCTAGTTATAACTATGTACTTTTTGTCATGTGATTGTAACTTATTCACCTATGTGCATACCCCAAGTTACGATCTTAAAAGTAGTATAGTTGCAATCCACAAGATAGGTTAGTTACTACAAATATATATAATCGTAATACGGATACATTCTCTACTCGTAATTATATGTCTTTTGTTGTATGATCTTAACTCAACTATCTGTACTATCGAAATTGACTATTTTATTAGTCGTAACTGACAGTTTTGTGAGTTGTAACTAAGGGTAACGCAACAGTAAACTACAATACATTTATAAGTAGAATAGACTATATATATATATATATATAGGTGTAGGTGTACGTAGAACATGCATGGCATACTGTAGTCTACTCTAGTGTAGATAGCTGTTTTGAATGATCAATATACTTATTCGCTAAGCAGCTCAAGCATAAGCCGGTGGGTAGGGTAGGGTGAGGCAGGGAGAGGTGCAGAGCCAGGTGCATACATGGCATGGCGTACTACGTACATCATGTATAAGTTGGCAAAAATAAAAAATAATCAACATACGAGATCATATTTATCAAAATAGACAATATTTTATCGTATTTATAAAATTAGTATGTGTATTTGGTACCTCATTCATCGAATACAGGTTTTCGATACTCCGTTCACTGAAAAAGGGGAGCCCATGAGTTGTATTAGACACCTTATTTTCCAAATACGATGCACAATATCATATTCGACACTTAATGTGCTAAATACAGCTGGCCCCCCTGTGTCAGTGCTTTCAACGCATCCCTCGTGCTACTATCCCCGCGTGTGGAAAGCAATCGTCCAGCGTGCTTCTCCCGCGTATGTCGTCACGTATGAAAAGCAAGCCAATGGTATTATATGAGGTCGCCATCAGTTGAGAAGCATCAGCGTGAGGAGAGGAGTAGCGCGAGGCGAGGAGCAACATCGCGAGGAGAGAAGGAGCAGTAAGAGAGGAGCAACGCGAGAAGCAGCAGCAGAAGGAAGGAAGGAAGGAAGGACAGGAGACAGTGGTGGGCCTCGTTGATGTTGGGCCTTTTCATGGGCTCAAATCAGGATGGCCCTTATTCTTGCATTGCATTGCTTCCTATTATTGGACCTTGGCATCAACCATATGTGACTAGAACATCACACGTGGAATCAATCTAGTATAATTCAAATAATGAAATATTAAATATATTTTTAGAATATATGGAATACAAATATTGGATGTCTAGGTATGAAAGACAAATAATAGGAGATTAAATGTATTTTTGAAATGAGAAATTGAAAATATATGGAATACAAATATTGGCCGGTTCTACAAATATTTTTGGAGATTAAAGGTACTCCTACATACTGGGAGTACCTTTTGTAGTACCGTCCGTGCACGTGTACCACCTTACTCAGCGGATTTGTAGAACCGGCCTCCAGACCCTTCCTCGAGGATCATGCCCATCTTCTTCATATTGTGGTAAGTGATACAGTAGTAACAATTTTCATTAGTTAAACCTCTGTATCACTGACATGACCCTCATTGTATATAGACCGAAGAGGCGTATGAGATGCATACGTAGGCGAAGTAAGCTTGTGGGAAAGCAAGTGGGTCATCAACGCGGAGGGATCGGAACCCTCTCCTGGACTACAAGAGGACAAGAGGGTCCTGCTTCCTGTCTGCTATACATGACCTAGGTGGTTGTGCCCTGTGCTGGATGGGATATTACCTACCAGCTATGGAACCATCATGCTTCGCACATCATGCACTTTTCCAGTACCCGTGAGGAACCCGTTCGGGCATAGTAGCGAGAAACACCTTCAGTAGCGGAGCATCATGTCTCATGTTTTGGTGTTGAGGACGGGGAGTGCATGCGGGCTCCTACGCCCCAGCAGTGGACACGGTCTCCTCAAAGTATGATGACACCTCCGCCTGCAGTATCGACTCTTCACAAGGACGTCATTGACTGTACATAGCTAATGCCTGACAGGAGCAGCATGCATGATTTTGACTGGGCTGCTGCAATGCAGGCCGCTAGCTTCATCGAGCTCTTTAGCAAACAGTACACCCAATATCCTGATGCACCTGGGGATTCACAGTGGTACCAGGAGGGGCAGCCTTCGGCACTCCGGACTCCATCAAAGAACGTACTAGGGGCGTCCACACTTCTGCTTAAGGATCCTTCATTATGGTACATACAGGACCGAGTTAGCGGGTCTAGATACACATTCGGTAGGGAGCGCAAGCCACTGGGATGAGGGCCACACACCCACCAGACGTGTACACTTCTGGAGATTGCATGCGACGTCATCATCATTGGGTAGACAGTGCAGTTGTTCGGTGCACTTGTACTTGTTAATATAATTACTTTTAATTTATTCACTATATTGTTAATACAATTAATTTTAATTTATTTTATATTTATCAAATAATTATGGCACATAACTTTATTTATTAGTTACTTATTAAGCTTTGTTACATATTAATTATGATATTTACTACTTATTTAATGTTTCTTAAATAATCAGGGATTCATACTTTGGTACAGAGCCATAACGTTGTAGTCAATGATCAATAAATCTATGGAGGGATCTTCAAGTATAGGCTTTCTATGGACACCTACAACGATTGATATAACACTTAATTCCTCTTTACATGTTGTACATGAAGTGAAGGATGATCCCTTCAAGGAGAACAACCTAATTTAAGCTATGGTCAAATTGCATGCAAGGCCCTTCTATTCCGTGTTAATCGCTCCGCTCTAACATGTACACACGGATGACCTTAGGGCCTTCTTGCACGACCAGCGTCAAATGTATCTCAGGGTGTGCGAACTAGCCGACCATCCTTCTGTGCTAGGTTTATCTAGGAGGCATAGAAGGATAGTGATGTTACCCGACCAGTATGTATCCCACATTTAGGCTCATTATTTTCTATTTAGTCACTCCACTTATCTTTTTTCTATTGATTCAAATCCTCTTCTTTTGCATTAGTCGTTTTCGAAAGACTGGGAGTTGATCAACAAAGACATCAAAACTTCTTTGTGATGTATATGCTCCTTGGCAGGGGTGTGATGCCTGGTTTGCATAGAAGACGATGAAGATCAACGAACCTAAGGGGTACAGGGTGCCCTCTACTATTCATCTAGAAAATGATGAGGATGATGATTTCATGCCCCCATGCATTGACGTTCCAACAACAATACAACATAACATTCAAGAAACACTGCAAGAGAACATTCACGCACCACATCGAGATGGCATACAACCCTGATGGCTTAAGATGATAATGACGATGATGATTTCATGCCACAACAACACCTCACTTCGTGGCCTCTATCTCCGGATGACACTGATGACCTTAAAGATGATGGTAGATTTGCTTGTACCCATCTTACAGCTTCCCATCACCATCTCGGAGACGATAACCATCTACTCTAACAGCATTGACTGGCACAACTGGTATTCTTCCGCTACTTCACGTCACCAATTTTCTCCACCATCTTGAGATGATCTTGGTATTCAACAGCTATGCCAGCCAGGAGGCTCTAGTTAGGGGTCGGCTGTGGTCGTTCTTATGCCGGGGCCAGAGTAGGGGACATGTGTAGTCTGTTTTATGTGTATGCTTAGGCAATGTATTTTGTTCAGACTGGTGCACGACTATTTATTTTTTTAACCTTTTCATTTCATTAGTTCAGTGAGGCCAGTTATTTACTTTCCCGAAGGCGTATCTACATGTTATACTTACGTTTTGTATCGACCATGATACCTAACGCCACAATAATTGTACCTTTCTTATGTTTGTGCCATATGTCAGTGTAACTGTGTTATATAACCATACTCGAAGAATTATTACCTATTGTTATTGAAAAACCTTTTTTTACCTCACAGAATTGGCGACGAAACATGGGCTCGTGAACTTATCCCTGTTGGGATGAAAAATCGAATGCTTTCGTAGGATTCCCTGACTTCCATGCAGAAGCAACAATAACTTCTTGCCGAACTTTTGCAAAATGAAATGACCACACCAAATAATATCTTTTATATGAAATCTCTGTCAAATATCAATATGACAACTTTTTCAGTTTTCATACTGCTCATTTATTCTGGTGCATAATACTCCCTGCTCATATATGTATAAGGACAAGGATACGCATGATCCGTACGATATTGGGGTTGATCATGCATATAATCATTAAGATCCATGGAGATCTCAATGCGCGTGGACATATGGATCCGCTGGCCTGGTTTCACATTTTGATGGGCATCATATCTCCGAACGTCGCCATCGATCTCTAATGTAAAGCAGCTCCTAGCTAGCTCTCATCCTCATCTAGCTGCTACATGGGATTGTTGGGGCATGTATAGATGATTGCTTCTCTTCTCGATTTGTGGCTAATGGCGTCTCGCGAGTCAACCTGTAGTTCCTGGCGATGGCTTTGCCAGGTGGCCTTACGTGCCAGCACACCCAGAAATGAGAACCAAACCACAAGTATTTAAGACAAGTTTTGCACCATATAGCTAGTATATGTTCAAGTGTGAATGCATGTGTGAATGCCCCGCGGATTTAATGGTTGGCCCGGCACTAGTCAACCTACCTCCCAGTAATGTTGGCATGCATGTATGCCTATCACTCTAGTTACAATTTAAAAAAAAAAGTAGAATTATAATTTACGAGATAGAGAATTATAACTAGATATAATAAAAAAAATTAAGTTGTAACTATATTATGGATGGACGTAACTCCTAAGGAATTTCTTGTCTAATGATATACAATATAAGAAACACGGTGGTAATCGTAGAACAATCTAAAACATAACTCCGACCCCCCCCCACCACACATATATATGGGGTAACTCGTTAGCTTCCCGTGTTACAATTATATACTTCTAGATGTACGGTTATAACTAACCTTGTAACTGATAGTTTTTTAGTTATAATTGGGTTGGCGTAACAGTAACTAGAATGAAGTCTAATATATATATATATATATATATATATATATATTGGCACGTTTAATGGACAACCAACGTGCCAGTGTCTTGATGAGCCATCCACATCTAGCAAATTAGACCGTGTCTTGTTATTCCTTCTTAACGAATGATACGCATCGCTATCTTCCGCGTATTTTTGAAACAAAAAATATATTGAGGCACCCTGTTTCGAGCTATAAGTGTACCCAGTAGTTCTTTTGGATCAATGATATTCTTCGTTTACTTTTTGTCCGGTAAGAATGTGAATCAATAATATCTGGATTCCAAAGCATTATGATGAGCTGCTTTGTCAGTAAAATCTCTTACCTTTTTTTTGCAGGTCCTTAAATCCAACTTTGTTTCACTTGCATGTATAGTAACACAAAAATACTTCTGATGACACATACACTGATATCATTTTCATGAAACAAATTCGAATATAAACTTTGTGTGTCTGTTATCCGCTAAAGTTTTGTTGATTTGGTTGTACGCGTTATAGAACTGAAGGTAGCAGTAAGTAGTGCGTACTAGTTAGTATTCTTCCACCCCATTTTCTACAACTATGAGATCAAACAGCTCAAATCACTTAGGTGGCAACTCACTGATGAACCAAGTGGCTAGCTTAAAACACCTGGCTATCGTGGAGTTGTACGAACGAGTTGCACGTCAACTATTTAGAATTCTCTGCGCAGAGGCAAGGTAGGTATTTAGAATTTGCAAGTGCTACGAGCAATAGGGAATTAGGGGCCGGGTGTGGACCGGTTGACTTGGCATGCTTGCTTAAATTGTGTATATGTGGCTTGTCCCTTTCTGGCAATCCTTTGGTCTCGTATGAACGCTTCATCCCGCTATATGACCCCACCTATATAGCTACTTTTGCTTTGCTTGCTCGGAAATATTTTATATATCCACACAGCAACCTACCAATTCAATCAGAATTTTTCTAGGACAAGATTTTGACAGGCCTAATTATTCAGTTAGGGATGAACATCTGCCTATATATTATAGTTAAATGCTTGTGCATTGCAACGAAATCGAAAATATTCACGAGATTATACAGATGACCGAAATATATTCCAAAATAACATAACGATGCCATTGTTCTTTTTGTCTGAATTCACATGAGTAAAAAATAACTTTGATAGTTAAATACTCGTGCATTGCAGCAAAAATCAAAAAATTTCACGAGATAATATAGATGATCAAAACATATTTCAAAATAACATAACAATGTCCTCGTTCTTTTTATCTGAATTCACATGAGTTAAAAAATAAGTTTGATAGTTAAATGCCCATACATTACAACAGAAATCGAAAACTTTCACAAGATAATGCATATGACTATGCCCTTGTTCTTTTTGTCATGAATTCACATGAGTGCAAAAGTATGCACGAGATTATAAGCTGCTTTCCTTTTTGGATGTATGGGTCAATTTGTTGTTGTTCTGTTACTAAAGCAACACAAAAATATCTAGCAACCCTTAGAGGAACCTATCTCAAAATTGAATAGAACACGTAAATATGAATTTCACAGCTCGGTGCATATTATAAAGGCATCAACAGCAAACTACGTCTCCACTGCAAATTTCAGCGAATCATTTACGAATTCACTAACTGACATCTATTGCAACAATAGATGAGCATCAATTGGCATTCTCTCTACATACCTACCTAAAATCAAGCAGCATGTCCAATTCATTGCAATATTCCTCATTTCAGTTAAAAACAATTCCCTATCCGCAATGCAATCAGCCACTGACCATGAGCTAAACTGTAATCACTTCTCCCAAGTAGAAACTGGCAAGGGGGCTGGTGGTACCTAGGATCAACTTAGCCTATGTGTCCAAAAACCGGAACACAGAGGCCCAGAGCGCGTCCCTACAGGACGCCAAAATCGCCTCCTGGGCGCACACCTCGAGCAGCCCAGCCTGGCGGTGGCCATCAACCGCACCTCCATCTCCGCAGCAATGCTCCTGACTCTCTCCCTCGTGAACTCCATCAGCGGTTGTAGCGACTCCCCCATGCACGTCGGCTTGGCAACGAAGGACGAGAGCCTCGGGGAGACATGCATCACGGTCGAGCACGCTAGATCCGGGCGCCCGTCGGGCCCTATGGCGAAGACGTGGGCCTAGGTGCTGGTGTTGTTGCTGTCTATCATGATGGAGAAGCGCGCGATGGAGGTTGGGGGGATGCAGTGTCGGGAAGAAGAGGTGGACAAGCGCGAAGATGATGAGGACGACGAGCATGGTGTCGAAGCAGAGGCCACAGAAGCTGCGACGGCGATGACGGCGTGGGGAGGGGGGTTTGGTGGTGGGCTCGTGCATGGTGGTAAGCAACCGGGGTTCCCATCCATCACTACCGTCGTGACTCCTCGACGACGAGAGAGATGTCAAAACAACAACGGTTGGGAGATCGTAGGATAGGGAACATATGTGGGTGCGGAGAGCGACGATGCGGGACGAAGGGAGGAGCACGGGATGGAGGGATAGGGAGATCGTGGGATGGAGAGCAGATACGGGCAGTGATGTGAGTCGATCTGGAGGGGAACGGAAGGTATGTGGGGGCGATGTTGGGCTGAGGCAACGCAGGTCGTGATGGCAAAGGAGCAGGACGGATCACGGATTTCAAGGCGGCAGGGGCGGCGTAGCCTGGGTCGGCACCCGCCTCCCTAACCCTAGAATCGCAAGAGCGAGGTCGGGGTGGGGAGAAGGACGATGCTCGGGTTGGGGAGAGGCCAAACAGGTGAAGAGGAAAGAAAATCGAGTATTTATTGAGTGATATGAGGTGAGTAATTTTTGCGAAGTTTAGAGGTAGTCTGCAGGATGTGGAGGCAGGACGTCTTGTCTGGTGTAAAAACCACTACGTATTTTTTAAGTAGTAAAGATAGAGATAATGGAAGGTTAAGTCCTCTACGCAGGCTTATTCCGGTGTAAAAATTATCTGCAATTCACACCTTTTTCCCACGAATTTCAGCGCGACCTGCTGGCCAGTTTAGCTTCACTTGCTTTTTCCTTGTCGGTTGCGTTGACGCGCTACAAGCTAAGTTTAGCTGGTAAATTAAACATGATCTGCTGAAAGAACTGATCAACTGAGCAGAACTCATCTGCAAGATTTATAAAGTTGCACATCTGCAAGAAGTCGATCATCTGAAGCGAAGAAGATAGATAAAGTTGATTGGTCTGTGTGTCCGTTTGAACAGATAGATTTGGCAGCAGCAGCAGGGTCCTTTTCTGAGAATCGATTTCATGGCCGTGAACCATCGCTTTGGTTGCTTAATGCGGTTTGGTGCCTCTGGCAGTCTGGCTAGCTAGCTCTGGACTCTTAACTAATTTGCGGGTGCATGCATTGCAAGGTAGTCTGTCCTTAGCAAGCAAATTAAAGCTTATCGACATCTATTCATAATCACATCAGATGTGCTCATATGAAAAAGTATAGTACGTGTGAGCATTATTAATCATGATGAAATGCAACAAAGTCTTCAACAGCTAGAGATACTATCTATGATATTAGTAATTAGGCAACAAAATAGGTATTTTCTTTCGTTCTTAAGGTCTATAAATTACCATGTTAATCAGAGAAAAAAAACAAAATATCCCTATATATCTATACTTATATGAAATGCATGAGTTGTGGCAGATCCGATCGATCTCCACCGTCCACCCGAGTTAATTAAACAGTCACCGTGCAAAGTTAGACCATATTTCTCTTTCAAAAATACATTTAATCTTACATTATTTACCTTTCATATCTAAAAGTTCAATATTTATCTTCTATAAATTCCAAAAATATATTCAATTTTCTATTATTTACCTTTCATATCTAGATGTCCAATATTTTCCTTACGTATATTCACCACCAGATTTCTCCGAGTGTGTCACCTCCGGCACTTCGTCTATAACGCCAGCTTTCTAGAGAGGGTGCGTCGCCACCAGCACGTCACCTCCACCACCATCTACCATGAAGGTCGTCTTCATCGCGCTATCTTTACATCAAGGTACTATACGAGAATTTTTTTTATCCCCTTACAAATCGGTCATCATCTTGATCCTTCTTATAGTGTTACTATGAACGACCAACTTTAAATGATACGGTTCTCTCCACCCTCATATGTAGATACTTGTCATTCTATTATATTAGTAATTGCACGTCTAGTACGTGTGAACATTATTAATCATGACGAAATGCAACAAAGTCTTGAACAGCTAGAGATACTATCTATTATATTAGTAATTGACCAACAAAATAAGCATCCTCCACCATTATAGAAAGGGTCATCTGTGTTCCTCTTTCACTACCGGTTCTTAAATAGAGAGAGGAAGTAACAGCCCATTTGGTAAAAAATGACAATAATAATTAAGTATCACTGTTAGTTTATTTAAAAAATAGGAAATAATACTTAATTATTACTGCTGGTTCTAGTCATAATAGAAGTATTATCGTTCCTAGTTTGTTATATTAACTGGCAGTGACAATAAAATACAGTCCATTTTTGAAAAATTATAACTTTTTTGGGAGTCGAATGGAGACAAATTTTGTATAAAAAATGTAGCTTTCAATGAGATTTACAACTTTGTAGTAGACAATTTTTTATTTGAAGCCATATAAATGCCCAAATATCATAAAAATATTTATACAAGAAAAGTTAGAAAAACCACGTACTGGACCATAAAGTTAACTGTCGGATCTGATGTAACACTAGTAGACATAATTAAAAAAGCCACACACATGGCTATAAAGTTGAAAATTACAACTCGAAAGATTTTTTTGTGTTTGGTAACTTGGATTGATGAAATGTTTATGCAGCATTGATTTTCAGATCTAGTACTATATCTCTAAAAAATTTCAAGTAAATTGGAGAAAGTAAATTTTTGATAAAAACTTTAGAGATCCTATCAACGGTCATCTAAGCTTTATGAATTGTAGCTCAAGAAAGGTACCGGTGTAAATACCGATATTATTTTGAGATGCGCCTCCTCATTAGATTCAAAAGTAGAAGTCGAACATCAAAATCGGACTCCATGTGTAAAAGTTATGGCTGTTTTACCGAACAGTGCATGAAAAGTCATTTTGATGCCCAAATAGCCATATGGAGACAAAATTTATATAAAAATTGCAGCTCTCAACAAGATCTACGACTTTGTAGTTAACAACTTTTTCATTTGAACTTATTTTGGTGTCCATATAATCGTCAAAAATTTCAGTTAACAAGAGAAAAAAGATATCACATTGCTATCAACATTTCTAGGATTCGACTCCCATGAACCGCACGTTTGAATAATTTGCGCGAAAAAACTTACGACTTGTATGACTTGCGAGTTGCGACTAAGTGTAGTCTAGAGGGGCTGGTCGGGGGCCAAAAACATTTTTTAAAAAATCGATCGAAAAATATTGGATTCTGAACCGACTATCACTGATGATTTATAACGCAAGCCGACAGTGATAACTTTATTACTGTCGGTTCTAAAACCAGTAGTGATCAAGTATCACTGCCGCTTAATCACTGTTGGTTCAAAAGCTGACAGTGATGTCGTTTTTGAACCGGCAGTGGTGACTTTTTTTTAAGTAGTACTCCTCCATTTTTAAGGCCTAGAAATTATCATGTTAATTAAAGAGAGAAAATCAAAATATCCTTATAAATATTTATAAATTACTCAGCACTGTTATTAAAACATAAACTCAAAATACTCATATACATGCTTCTCTTTACCCACCACAAACATTATTAAAATATATCTATTATCTTATTGGCTAAAAAAGAGCCTCCACATTTACCTCAATGCATACAAAATATCATATTAATCAGAAAAAAAATAAAAAAGATCTAGATAGAATTCTAAGCCAAATATTGAAAAAGAAAAGCCAATGTTTATTTTTTTTACAAAGTTACAACTTTGTCTATAGAGTTGTTTTTCACGTTATGTGAGTAATTGACCAACAAAAAAAGCATCCTCATTCGCTCTTAAGATCTAGAAATTATCACATTAATTAGAGAAAAAATTAAGTAAAAGTCTATATACATGTTTATAAATTACTCACAACCACCGTTACAAAAAATAAACCCTAATAAACATATATGTGTTTCTCTATTACCCACCACTGTCATTATTAAAAATCAATCTATTATCTTAGTATTTAGCAAAAAAAAAAAGGTTCCACGTTTACCTCAAGGGGTAGAAAATCTCAGATTAGTCAGAGAAAAGTAAAACAGATTTATTGATTTATAACGGTACAGATTGATCATGTGTAGATAGAATTCTAAGTTAAATATGGAAAAAGAAGTACTAATGCTTAAAATTTTGTAGGACCGAGAATGACGATTAAAAGAGGGTGAATAGTCGTCTAAACAAATTTCTGACAAAATTGATGGTATTCTTCTATTCTTTAACCCAACACACCTCGAAAGCACATGCGGAAGCAAGAGAAACAAGAACATGCTGTAAGTCTTCCAAAATTAATGATGTTCTTTGATGGATGACAACTCTAGATTACATTTAAGACCATATCAAAATTCATAATGCAAGAAAGCAATCAACTAGAAAAATAAAAATTCTAAACACAAAAGAACTAGCCATACGAAAAAGAGACTCCTCAAGTTGATTGATCCAGATAGTTAAGATAGTTCAATACCAATTTATATGAAAAGATTAACCCTCTAGCAACATGAAGAACGCCTCTTACACAACCCAAAAGGTGCAGCTCTCAAGAAAAATAAAAATCAACAAGAAAACCCAAAAAAACTTACACCAAAACACGCAAGCTGAAAGCAGGAGAGTAGAATGAGAAAAACTCAAGCATAGGCATAAAGACTCTCTTCATTAAGCTCAGAGGGACACCCTCTTTTGGTATATTACAAAGTGTTTTCCTCACAAAAAGCTCGCACCTATTACAAAGGCTAAACACTCCTTTCTTCTCCTCTAAAACCTATCTCTCAAGGCTTAAATTGATAGCCCAACCCTCTTACACAGCCCTACCTCTCTATTTATAGGCCTAGGGAGGTAACTTAACTCTTAAGCTTCTTTATTCCAAAAATACCCCTATATTTTAATGGCCTCCTACCTATCACCGGGGTATTTTGATCTATTTTTCACTCCGTCTATCGAACGACGGTGGCTTCTTTATGACTTAGTTTCGTCTCAACGTAAGCTTCACGATGATTTCATATGCACTCCAGCCTTCCACAATTTTGAGGTCAAACCACGAAACCACTTTGCATGCTCATCAAAACGTGACTCACTGCTGCATGGAGTACTCAACAAGTGGGGGAAACACAAGGTATATTTGTATAAATGCATGTAAAAAAAAAAAAATGTGATTGAAAAGTTTAAGCAGTTATTAAGTGATTATGCCCATATGATCCAAACCATTATTATCCGAGAACAACCACCTTGCAAACCATAACCAACTAATCAACACCAAATCATACCCATAACCAACTAATAATGTGAGGATCCAAGCCTCCCATAACTACGAGCATGACTGTTATAACAGTTTTACACTCTGCAGAGGTTGTCCAACTTTTAGCCAGGAGTTGTGATATCCATGTTGACGTGTTTGTAAGACACTTAACACACGCCAATGATGTACCGTCAGGAGATCACTATGAAGCATGGTCCATCAATTAGGTCCTAGTACCCCAAAGAATGCGAGCCATATGTCTAACTGATATGCTAAGCCTTATCCATACCAGCCTCGTGTTTGAACAGTATTTCTTGGTTTGTCGCTCTATGAACCGGCATTAATCAGGTTACACATGTTTCACTTGTTTACACTTGGGCAAAGACTATTCAACCGAGTAATAACCATCAAATATTAAAGGACATTCAGAACCTATACAAATGTTAACGGACATCCAAAACCATAGCAAATGTTAAAGGATATTCAAAACCTATCATTTTACTTGGAACGTATCCACAAGCACACCAACATTAACAAAATCATCTCTTTGCCCAAGCCATAAGTTCCATGTTACTATGTCATGTTTATTATCATAGTTGCATATGTCAATTAATCAGTTATATGACACTTCCTAATATCCCGACAACATGGCTAAGCAATTTTACCCAAAGATCCATATTAAATACCACTTAGGCTTCAAGGATTATAAAGAAAGAACTAGATAAACTATAATATAGATGACTACCCATCAAGTTGACAGACATCGCATGTAGTTTTATAAAACAAGAACATTTAAAAACATAAGTTGAAGATGATCAAGGACACTTGCCTTCTCCTTGTCGTTGCTCAGTGGACTCTAGCTCTTGATCTTGATACTCCTCAAACTGATCCGGGGCGTTGACGTCTAATTGCACAATTACCGGCAAAATATACAAACAAAACACATTAAGAATGGAGCACAAAAAAAAACAACCAGACAAAATCTGACTAGAAAGATAGACCTCTAAAAGACAAATCTAACGGTGCAAGAATCGTTTAAAACGGAGCTACGACGAAAAAGTTATAGTAGTTTTACTAAATGAGGGCTTTTCTGCAAAATTACTATGAATTTCGGAATTATTGGGTTTATTTCTATACTGGAAAATCCTAATTATTGTGCAAAGATGATGTCAGCACCTCTGCTGTTTGATGAACCAACGCTATGGACCCGTGGACTAGACCTCTGACCATGGTCCATGGTCCAAGGTGGACCGGTCATAACCCGAAGGGGGCATGATCTAAACTTGGCCCTTGGATCTAAATCCGATGGTGAGAGAGGGAGGAGGGAGGTTGGCGCTTGGCGACAAGAGCAGGGATGGCGGAGGGGCTTCTGGTGCGGCGACGTGTGGCTGGGATTTCGCTGGAACGGTGCTCCGGCGAGCTGGGGACACTAGCGAGCGGCGGTTCATGGAGAGGGGAGCATGGGGAACTCACCTAGGGCGTCGGTAAGGGAAGCAGAGCACCGAAGCGGCTCGGTGACGTGCGGCGATGTCTTCGGACGGTGGGGCTTCGATGAGAGGCTCTCTGGCGTTAGAAACTCCTCGAGGAGTTTTGGAAAACTTGCGGTGTGCTGCGGGGAGGATGCCTAGGCATCTATTTATAGATGGGGGAGCTCGACGAGACCGGGGCGAGTTCAACTAGGGTTCAGCGGTGGCAGGCACAAAATGAGCTCAGTTTTCCTTGTTTAAACGCGGTTCATTGGGGATAGGGCCGGTAAGTGACAGAGGGGATCCATGGGATTTGATTGGGCAAGTTTCTAGAAGGTCTTTGGTTCGGGTTAGGCTCAGATTTGGACGGAGTGCGGCGATCGGCGCGTGTCCGAGCTTGAGTCAGAATCCGACTGGAGGTAGGAGACGGGCCCAACATGTGCGGTCCACATGTCGGCGGTTCGGGGTGAAAGCGGCACGGGGGAAGGCACGTTCAGGTGGGAGAGGCAACAGGCGTGCGGAGCGTAGGCTACGGCTTAGCCAGCTGGGCTGGGTAGGCGCTGGCTGGGCCAAGGCCCAAGTGGAGAGGAGGGGAGGGATGGGGCAGGCCAGGAGGCGGCTAGGCCGAAGGGAGAAAAGGGCAGCCTGGGTAGAGTTTTTGGTTTTCCTTTTCTATTCTATACCTCTCCAAATCAATCTAAGGCAAAATAAACCAAGCCAAATGAAACCCAACAAAAATCAAATAGACCCTAGAATGCCTATTTCTGTATGAATGCGTTCAAACAAAATACAACCTAAGTCAAATTTTGAATTTGGTTTTATCCTATTCTATTTGTTTGGACCTTAATTAATTCTAGAATTTTTTAAAAAAATTGAGAAATTAAAAATCAGATGTTACAACCGACACCGGTCCCGATATCGAGGGACGAACTCCCTTAGGGCGGCCATCACGAGGCTTCATCGCCTTGACTGCAGCCGGGTCTTGGTGGTGGCATTTTTAGCACTCCAGATGCTAATGTCCAGAGAGCCCATCTGATTTTGAGTTAATTTTTTGATATTTACGAATTTCGGAAATTCGCTAGGTAGTGATTTCTGGTGGTCGATTGATTTTGTAAACCTAATCAGGACTGTTTATTTACATTAAGATTTATATTAAAAAGGCAAATAAGAGAATTAAAAATATATAAATATTAGATAAAAGAAATAGACAATCAGAATAAACCGTGCGCACCTAAAAGCATTAGAAGTTCATTTCCTCCGACCAGGGATGCAAGCATGGATTGCAGCTACACCGTACGTAGCAGCAGACTGGTCAAATTAAATAACTCAAGTCGTTTTATACAATATGAAGACTTAATAATTTAACTAACTTATGAGGCGCGTAGGTTGTAGTAGTTGTACGTACGAGTCCCATTCGTGCAATTCGATCTTGTTTCATTCCCAGGTCGGCGGAACCCACTCCTCTTACTTGAGGGAGCAAAGCCAGATGACCACTATTAGAGATAGTTAAATAGGTGACTCGATCTGGGTATGGTACGGATTTATTGAGATACGATCTGTTAATTAAACGAGTTGTGTCGTGTCTTTCCATGTGTCGTGACTTCAGTCTAGACACGGTCCATTTAAGATTGGGTCACGTCGTGCCGGCTCGCGGTACGGTAGACCCGATGACTTTTTTTTACCCGTCAGCCCACAGAAAATTAGAAAAAATTATAAAAAAGTTTCTTTCACTCGGAATCGAACACCCAACTTTCTACTTGAGAGTCAAACACACTACCATTATATCATATATCCTATATGGTATTAGATCTAAACAAATTATATAAAATACTACAAAAATATAAACAGTTAAACGGGCCGTGTTGTGCCGGTCCATCGTGCCACAGCTCCGGCACAGGCACGACCCAAGTCGTCATGCCGTGCCGACTTGGCCCGTTAGCTATTGTGCCATGTCGTATCTAAGCCGAGCCAAAATAGTCGTGTCTCGTGCTGGCCTATTTGGCCTGGCGCACTTAGCCATCTTTAACCACTACTACTTAGACAATGAACAGTAATTTACAGGAATATTGTAACACTTATGGAAACTTGTGTTACTTTTATCGTGGTACAGTATTGTAGTACTCACTTCGATTGTAAATGTATGTCGTTTTAGATTTGTGCATAAGGATTAAGAAAGTAGATCAAATGATATTGTTGCCCTTTATTTATTCTGTATTGAAAAAGATAACTCATTTATTTGTGATAGTGATAGTATTTATTAAATAAGGGTAAGACGGGAATAAAAAAGGAAAAAATATATAAAAGTTCGAGAATGATTTATATTTAGAGAATAGTTGTAGAGGCTAAAACGACTTATATTTACAACCAGAGGGAGTATTATTGTACGGTTAGATCTTACCTGTCCATTTCTAATCCGCCGGCTCACGGACGGGTACCGTCTGTGGGTGACTTAGCTCGAGGAGCCGGTTCCAGGTCGCTCTGTGTTGTGTTCACATACATATACACTATGGGTCATCTTGCTTATAAAAGGCAGGGGAGCTCTTTGCTGCTCTCTTGCTCTTGGTGCCTGCTAAGTATCCGATCGGAAGAGCAGAGCAGAGCAGATGCTTGGAAGAGACTAGCTAGCTAGCTTCTGCATGTTACTGTTAGCTAGCTAGTGATCCAATTGCTTCTGAAGGTTTCAAGTGATCGGTATGGCTCAGCTGCAGGCGGCGGAGGCGGCCGCCATGGTGATGGGCATGGCCACGGAGAGGAAGGCTAGCAGCTGTTGCTCCGAGGACACGACGGACCTGGAGCTCGCCCTGGAGGTGCCGTCCACCGTGCAGCGTCAGGACTCGCTCTACAGGGACGCCACCAGGGCCGCCGGAGCAAACCACCACGGGCAGGACAGCTGGGCGCGGACGCTTCGCCTGGCGTTCCAGTGCGTGGGCGTGCTGTACGGCGACATCGGGACGTCGCCGCTGTACGTGTACTCGAGCACCTTCACCGCCGGCATCAGACACACCGACGACCTCCTCGGCGTCCTCTCCCTCATCATCTACAGCTTCCTCCTCTTCACCATCATCAAGTACGTCTACATCGCGCTGCGAGCAAACGACGACGGAGACGGTATGTCTTGTCTTGAGTACCCGGCCTGCAGATCACTCATCCATCGCCCATCATCAGTTACTTTTTACGTCCTTCGTCGCCGTACATACCTCGCGCGCGATGTATGTACAAGACAAATTGATCGATCTTCAATTCCTGCATGCGGTAGGCTGTGTACAAGACAAATTGAACACAAGTTTTTACTATTAATTCTTATGAACTAGCTCGGACTGTTTGCTGCAGATTAGATCGCTTTAATGATTATTATTGTTTGCATGAATTGAATGATGCAGGCGGGACGTTCGCGCTCTACTCGCTCATCTCGCGGCACGCCAAGGTGAGCCTCGTGCCCAACCACCAGGCGGAGGACGAGCTGCAGCTTCAGGGGGAGAATAATAATAACGACGACGATATCGATGCTGTACTGGCGGCGAAGGCGTCGCTGCGAGGAAGCAGCCGGCGGCGGACGGTGCAGCTGGCGTCGCCGAGGGAGCGGCGGGCGCAGTGGGTGAAGGACCTGCTGGAGACGAGCAAGCCGGTGAGGATCTCGCTGTTCCTGCTCACCATCCTGGCGACGGCCATGGTCATCAGCGACGCTTGCCTCACGCCGGCCATCTCCGTTCTCTCCGCCGTCGGGGGCCTCAAAGAGAAAGCGCCCAACCTCACCACAGGTACACCTCTACGCATCATCTATCTATATATACCTACACATCGTGCATACATTGCATCAGCCTCTCATCGATCATCAGTTAAATCTTTTTTAATTTTCTGGAAAAAAAAAGTCGAGGCCGAACTTGCCCACTACTGTAGATTAGCGTAATGGCAATGCAATTTAGCGACGAGAAAAGCGAAGGCAGGTTGCATGATTGGTCGAGATAAAGTAGCTGGATATATAGGCCAGCTAATTATATTCAGATAGGACACCACAACAGCATCTATCATTTAGACAAGAGGCAGACATACCATAGATAGATACCGGCCGGTCTGATCCAACACGGACGGTGCAAGACTTAGCGCCCAAACGTTTGGATAGGTCGTGACTTTGAGTTTCTAACTATTAAATTTTAATTGTTAGTTTTTATAATAAATTTTAACTTCTCCGTACACCTAAAAGCCAGATAAAATCTATTTATCAGCTTTTAGTTTATTTCGACCACATTCACTTTCTCAGTCACATAAAAGCCAAAAAAATCATATCAAAAACCAGCCGTTTGAATATCTTCTGACTTTTTTTCAAAAAAGAGCTAGAAACAAGTCTATCCAAACGAGGGTTAATCTGACGTGCCTGCCTATGTGTTGCATTGATACTTTTGAGATTTTTCTGCTGGTAGATCTATTGCAACGGATCAACGTCTTATGGTTTAGGGTTTAAAGTTTTCTATTAGTAGGTGTATTACGACAAATCGACGTCTTAGGGTTTAAAGTTTAGCGACCGATCAACCTTTTCCCCCCTCGTATAAAGAGAACTTTTAAGTGAACGTCACAACTCTTATCATATTTTAAATAAAAATCAAGTGAGAACTTGAGTGCATCAGAGAGAGCACAACCATCGTCTTCTGGCAATATATCACTAGTATCTAGCCACTGCTCACCAGGTATGGCCTCCCTTCCTCGATCCATTCATGTCTATCTTTATTTCTCATATATGAAATCCTTGACTCCAATAATCTATTGGATGGAGACTGGCAACCATGAGTAAAAACCTCAGCATATAATGCAAAACTAGTCAAATAGAATACTCGTGTGTTGTTCACGAGTTTGTTGGAGAATGGCTTTCCTCTAACTTTTAGTTAGAATGAGCGTCAAATGACAACGCATCACAAAATTAATTTGCGGTAGTTAGCTAGAAAAACCACTTTATGATTCATTTTGGGGCAAATCCTGATTGCTCTAAGGTCTTGAATGAATAAATCTAACGGATAAGGTTTGTTCATCAAGGTTCCAATGTTTAGCTTGTACAGTACTATATATACCACCGGCCCACCGCTAGCTCCGGCTGGGGCAATGCAAGAAAATGAGGGTAAATGGTGTTGAACCATCAACAAAATTAAAACACCACTCCTGTAAAATATATAGGAGATGCGTTTTTATTTTTAAAAGAGCATGGTCAACACAGTATTCGATTGGAGAGGGAAAGGAAGGGTACGTAGCTAGCGAGAGATTAATGGTTGATAGCAGCTAGTAGAGATAGATACCGCGGTCGTCCTGGCCTGCTGCTGTAACTTCACATCGGTTCAGCAGTTTGTCTCCTGCTTGCGTCGCGTACACACCTCACCTGAAAGTAACACACTTCACTGTTATGTTAATTATGAATCAGTGGATCAAATTAATCTGCCGAACTAATTAAGAATAGCTCAGTTGATTAGAATTTTTATTGTGAAACATGTTCACTCGGGTTTAAGGTTAAAGCGTGTGCCTGCTCTAATGAGGAATCGACCAGTTTGTTTAATGTAATTACGTCCTCTTCACTTTTACCGTTTTACGTTCCACGCAACAGGTCGTTAGCTACCGGCCGGCCGTCAGATGTTGAAGCCTAAGCATCTGTCATCCATGCATCATCTTCTTTCCGTGACTACATATGTACTGTTGCCACAACTTAACATCTTAATTAATCTTTGACATATACGTACAGATATATTGATAGAGATGTGACAAGTATCTAAGATGATCTATCCATCTTAATGACGGACTACTACTCGATCCAGTGCCACAAAGATTATTTTTCTCCTCTTTTCATTGAAAAAAACGATATTTCTCCTCTACATACTGGAGTACTACTGTATATGACGACCAGTACAGTGCGTACTGTATGAAAACCTCTGGAACACGTACTTTGAATCATTGTCATTGGATCCGTGGACACACTGAAAACGACTGAAACTGATGTCATAGAGACACCCTACCTTGATTACTGCAACTTTGTTGATACACTACATTGGTTCACAAATATCACGAAAACGGCTCCAAATGTATGGTTTTCGACCGATTCGGCCTGGTTTGCATTTAGAAATCTAGCAGTTTTTGATTGAATTTGACCGAATTTCGACAAAATTCTCTGGTTTTCAAAGAATACGTTGGGTCCGGTTTTAGGTCCTAGGTCGCATTTGTGAACCCTGCACTACAGGCCAACTAGCTAAAGACAACGCTCATCATCATCAGTCATCTTCATGCATCCACATGCTCAAGTATATCATATCGTCCATTTTTTCTTCACAACTCACGCATTCGGGTAAACAGGGTGGTGCATAAAACTCAACATTGAGATGCAGGCCAATGAGTAACTAGCTACACATGATGCATAGCTATGACCTCAAATTGCTACAGTGAGTGAAAACATATATCATCTAAATTAAGTAAGATCAACTAGTCCATCAACCCGTGTGTCTGCTGGCTAAGTAGAAAATACATATATAGTAGAAGTTTATGGGGAATTTGGCGTTGCGTTCAGTATTTAGGATGCGGAAAATAGATAATGTTTTTATTCATTACACTTTCTATGGCTTGCAATAGAAACAAAAAAAGTTGTTCTTGAATATTGGAAACATGCCTTCTCTAATAACAATATTTCTATTACTAAGTGGATGCTCCTTTTAGAACCTCCACATTAATCCTCATATGAGATACACTAGAAAAATTGACAAGTCCTGAAATTTTTACAAAAGGAGGCTCATTTTAAGCCTCCATGCTAATCCTAGTATGCAACATACTAGAAAAATTAAGAAATTCTCAGAAAAAAAGCAAAACAATAGCCATTGGTTCTAATGTGTTTCTAAATTACCCACATTTGCTATTATATATAAAAAAAATTAATCCAAAGCACTCAGTTTAGATCATCAAGCACGATGTACGTACGTAGTATGATGTAACCGATGCCATCTTCTTGATGATGATCGACTCCAAATTCTGAAACGACATATTGTTGCAGACCAGATCGTGTGGATCACGGTGGCTATCCTGGTGGTGCTCTTCGCCGTGCAGCGTTTCGGCACCGACAAGGTGGGCTACCTCTTCGCGCCGGTCATCCTGCTCTGGCTGCTCCTCATCGGCGCCGTCGGGGTCTATAACCTCGTGAAGCACGACGTCGGCGTCCTCCGCGCCTTCAACCCCAAGTACATCATCGACTACTTCTGCCGCAACAAGAAGGATGGCTGGGTCTCCCTCGGCGGCGTCCTCCTCTGCTTCACCGGCACCGAGGCCCTCTTCGCCGACCTCGGCTACTTCAGCATCCGCTCCATCCAGCTCAGCTTCGGCTTCGGTCTCGTCCCGGCCGTGCTGCTCGCATACATCGGCCAGGCGGCCTTCCTCCGCCGCTACCCCGAGAAGGTGGCCAACACCTTCTACCAGTCGACGCCGGACACTCTGTTCTGGCCGACGTTCGTGCTGGCGCTCGCGGCGTCCGTCATCGGGAGTCAAGCCATGATCTCCTGCGCCTTCGCCACCATCTCCCACTCGCAGGCGCTCGGCTGCTTCCCGCGCGTCAAGATCCTCCACACCTCCCGACAGTACCAGGGCCAGCTCTACATCCCCGAGGTCAACTTCCTCCTCGCCGTCGTCGCCTGCGTCGTCACGCTCTCCGCCAAGACCACCGCCCTCATCGCCGAGGCGCACGGCATCTGCGTCGTCCTCGTCATGCTCATCACCACGCTGCTCCTCACCCTCGTCATGCTCCTCGTCTGGAGGGTCAACGCCGCCTGGGTCGCGCTCTTCTTCGCCGTCTTCGTCGCGTCCGAGTCCGTCTACCTCTCCTCCGTGCTCTACCGCTTCGCGCATGGCGGGTACATCCCCGTCGCCATGTCCGCGGTGCTCATGGCCGTCATGGTTCTCTGGCACTACGTGCACGTCAAGCGATACAAGTACGAGCTGGAGCGCACCGTCTCCCACGACAGCGTGCGGGAGCTGCTGGCGCGCCGCGACCTGCTCAGGGTGCCCGGCGTGGGCCTCTTCTACACGGAGCTGGTGCAGGGCATCCCGCCGGTGTTCCCGCACCTCGTCGAGAAGATACCCTCCATCCACGCCGTGCTCCTCTTCGTCTCCGTCAAGCACCTCCCCGTGCCGCACGTCGACGCCACGGAGCGCTTCCTGTTCCGGCAGGTTGCGACTGATGAGAGCAGCCGGGTGTTCCGCTGCGTGGCGCGCTACGGGTACCGGGACCCGCTGGAGGAGGCCAAGGACTTCGCCGCCAGCCTGGTGGAGCGCCTGCAGTACTACATCCGCGACGTGAACCTGTACGGCGTCAACCACCAGCAGGCGGCCGGCAAGGTGAGCTACCCGAGCTCGCGCTGCGACAGCATGGCCATGGCGCGGGCAAGGTCGATCACCGGCCGCTGCAGCATAGGAATCAGTAGCATGCGGCACTCGGCGTCGTACACGGAGAGCCTGGCCCTGGCGCGGGCCAGGTCGTCGGGGCGCGCCATGGCCATGGCCATGGCCATGCCCATGGGTAACATGAACAACATGCACTCGGCGTCGTGCACGGAGAGAGAGCTGCAGCTGGCGCGCGCCAGGTCGACGGGCATCTTCGCGGAGGAGATGCTGACGCCGGCGGAGTCGTTCTCGGAGCTGGCACGGACCGGAAGCAGCAATATACAGCATGCGGCGGTGAAGATCAGCCTGGAAGAGATTGCGCGGATCGAGGAGGAGCAGCGGTTCATCGAGAGGGAGATGGAGAAGGGGGTGGTGTACATCCTCGGGGAGAGCGAGGTGGTGGCGCGCCCGCACTCGTCGCTGCTCAAGAAGGTGCTGGTCAACTACGCCTACGCGTTCCTCCGCAAGAACTGCAGGCAAGGGGAGAAGATGCTCGCCATCCCAAAGTCGCAGCTGCTCAAGGTCGGAATGTCCTACGAGATCTGACCGAATCTGGCCCATCACCTCATGATCAATTTACACATCCATCCATGATCCGTTCCATCGATCGATTCGATATATCTAGCATGCATGCGCGCACGAAGATCGATCCATCCGTATAGTACTAGTATATACACTAGTTCCCTTGCTTGCTTGCTAGCAGCTGATGCATGACACATCTTCAGACAGACACCTCATGATTCGATGCTGTACTACCAGCTTGCTCGATCCTACAGTAGCATCGATCTATGTATATTGTTGCATTGGTCACTTAATCAATCTCAACCTTGTTAGCTAGTAACATCCTTCTTTCGTGTTGCTGCCTAAATGCTCTCTCACGTGATCGGAATACCATCTCTCAGTCTTCCAATTCATTCATCTTCGTGATGGAAAATCGGGAAAAAGTTTGAAAGATATCTGAATTTGAAACATAAAAAGAACTCCGAATTTCTCACGGCACACTGTCAGTTTGTTTATATATAATATAAACTCTACAGGCCAGCAGGTGGGTACTGCCCGAGCAGCTCGTCACTTTGTTTCTTTTTGCCGTAACAGATTCATCAATTTTCCTTTTGCCCCCCTTCTCATCCGTCAAACACATTGCTCCCCTGGTGTCGGATATTCGACAGACTGTTCCTGTAGTTTTCAGAAAAGGGACCGAACCTGTAATATTACAGGTACTCTCTCGCTCCTTTGTCTTCACATGAATGATGTCGTTCCTGAAATGCCACGCTCTCCACAACAAAAGGAGAATAATGCTTGTCCTCTCATCTTTCGGTCTCGGTGCAAGGAGGACGATCAGTAACCAACCAGTCCGGGCCTGTGTGCAGCATATTCATCCGGTTTTCTATACCAGAGAGAAAACATGCATGAAACGGACACAAAAAGGCAGATTCTCATTTTGCAAGCTAATTAAGCTGTGACATAGAGATATACAGCTAGAGAGGGAGACTGGGAGAGTGAATGTGATTTATAGCAGGAATATGACTCGATGACAGAGACTCGCCTGGCTGAGATGGGAGATAGCTACAGGACGTGTATATCTGTAGCCAGGCATCGAGCCAAAATCAACCTCCAGACTCCCTAGTTTGTATTATCTACAAACATGTAGCCCAATGTTGATAGTAAAAAATGATAGGGCTAGATTTTTTTTACACCCGGATAGTTCGGTGCTGAAGGCCGTGTCATCACCACACTATCCGGTGTGTGAAATGGTGGAATTCTGCAAAAGGGTTTCAGAGTCCTGGGTAATGGTCCGGTGAAAGTTCTGATGTGTTCATCCGATTATCCGATGAGTTTAAAATTTCTTGCAGAGATTGCATCTTTTGAAATTCGTCCAATGAGTAGTCCGATGAAGCACCGGACCATCCGGTGAGCTTAACCTAATTCTTGCAAAAGGTTTGCTCTCTAGAAAACGTTGTCCGCTAATGCATTCAATGAAGCACCGAACTATCCGGTGAATATTAAAATTTTCTTGCAGGGAGTTTTGCTATCTGGGAAGATCATCCGGTGAATTGTCTGGTGATCGCCGGATTATCCGGTGTGCACAAATATAAGTTATTGCAGAGAGTTCAGAAGCCTTGAGAATTGGTCTGGTGGAAGCCTCCAATGAGTTCATTTCCTATATCGGACCATCTGTGTGCATTAAAAACAAGTTTAGGGTTTCAGCCTATGAACTCATTGGATGGACCAGTGTTCATATTTTTGTTCTCATCGGACCATCTGGTGTTCAGTCCGAGTCTGACTCGACTGCGTTTTTTATCTGTTAGAATTATTTTGGTGTTTTTGGCCGAACATGGTGTGTGTAGGCTAGGGGTAGAGTCGTATTCCATAAGGGCTAGGTTCAAGCCACCCCTATAAATAGTTAAGGGGGTGGAGGCCAATTGCAACAACTCAGTTAATCGCAAAATTTGCATCTACTTTTTGTTCTTCTTTACTTTCCTGCACATTAGGGTAGTTCTAGGATAGTTCCTCGCTGCTATATCGAATCTCCGCGATTTGGGTGGTAGTTCTTTGTCATTTTTCTTTTAAATCGTCTAGGTGGTGGCTCTCACAGTTGCCAGTCGAAATCCTTTCCTTGTTTGCTCGTAAACAAGTCACATGTCGTTGCTAAAAGCGATAGTTATCCAGGATGGATTCTTGTGTTGCATGGAATTGCCAAATTCAACGCCAACACAAATTGGCGACTCCGCTGAGGAATCTCTGGTTCTCCATCGACATCAACACCTAGGATTTTGGTGTCCACTTCCTCTCCGAGCTACTATTGTGCCATGTCTCAAGAGAGAGCCGAAATCAACCCTGACAACATTATCGTACCGACACTTGAGGAGCTTCCAAAGGAGGATTGACAAACCATTGAAGCTTAAAAGTGAGAAGTGGAGAGGATGATGCTTGTATGCTATCAGAAACAAGACAAGGCACCATCAAGAAGAGAGATCCAACGTCGATCGTCCACACAAAACATGATGTAAAGCCCAATGTGAGTGATTCTCCTCATGATTTACAAGAGCAAATTGCGCATATGGTTGATTAATCCGTTGGTGCTGCTATGTTTAATAATTCTGAAACATTAGTTAAAAGTTTGGATCATGTGCTAACTAGTTGTGTTAGGGCCTTGGTTATTGAATTGCAGGACAGAAAAGGTAAAAAAATAGCCCCAACTGCATGATGCTAGCATCTCAAATTCCAACAATGATATTAAATTTTAGCAAGTCCCTTTAGGTTCATCGGCACAGTTTATGCCACCTATGCCTATACAACAAAGTACGCCGATGCAACAAATTCATAGCCGAGCCAATGTGGGTTCAAACAATGCGGTGACACCTCCATTTGATACACCAAGTACTAGCAAACTGGAGGCCTCCTCCTTTGTTTTTCCAGTACCAAGAACTACATCTAGCATAACTAGTTTGGTTCCACACATAATTAATAGCCGAACTAATGAGATCAGCAAGTATGCCACTAGTTCCGTACAAAACCATGGCGTATAGTACACCTTCTATACCTTCACAAGGCTCCAACATCCCTTATGGTCCATTGTCGGGGACTTATTTGAATGTGCCTTTCACAAAATGCTCCATGTATGCGTCCGTAGTGTCGCACTCTCATGATACACCACAACTACAACCTTTTAGGCCACAACAATATGCTAATATGTCACCTAATCGGCCCATGGCCGAAACACTTCTACGGTCAGAAAGTATTAGGGAGCAAACGACTAGTATTTTGAGGGAATATTTTGGCGTAGAACCTAAAGATAGATGTAGCGAACATGCCCTTAGGAAGATTGCAGTAGAATATCTTTAAGGCATGTATGTGATTTTAGTGATTAATGATAATATAGTCAATGGAACTAACATGTTTGTCAAGTATATTCTTTAGTAGGTCTCATGGATGCAACAAAAGAGAAGTTACCGAAGCTGGAACAAATAGATGAATGAATTGGATTTGTTACATGATTTTTGATGTGATCAAATGGGATGGATTTCTATATAAGATTTTAGAGCTCTTCACAAGCTTTTCATAGATCCCAAGATCATCAAAATCGGAGTTCAGCGAAAAGTTATGCTCAAAATACATAACGTTGTTTTGCTGAAATTTGCCTGACCAGATAATCTGGTGCTCACATCAAAATTAGTCCGGTGCTATACCAGATAATCCTGTGAGAACAATGAAAAATAGTCCGGTGTTCATAGAAAGTTTGAAGTGGAGTCTTTTGTCGAAGGGTAGTCCGGTGCCAAATTTTTTGTACACACCGGATAGTCTAGTGCTTAAGGCCTCACCGGACTATCCAGTGTGTGGAATGGTGGAATTTTGCGGAAGGGTTTCAAAGTCCTAGGCAATAGTCCAGTGAAAGTTCCGGTGTGTTCATCGGATTATCCGGTGAGTTCAAAATTTCTTGCAGAGATTGCATCTTCTGAAATTCATCCAGTGAGTAGTCCGATGAAGCATTGGACCATCCAGTGAGTTTAATCCGATTCTTGCAGAAGGTTTGCTCTCTGGAAAAAGTTGTCTGGTGATGCATTCGGTGAAGCATCGGACTATCCGGTGAATATTAAAAGTTTCTTGCGGAGAGTTTTGCTATCTAGGAAGATCGTCTGGTGAAGTGTCTGATGATCGCCGGATTATCCGATGTGCACAAATATCAGTTGTTGCAAAGAGTTCAAAAGTCTTGAGAATTGGTACGGTGCAAGCCTCTGGTGAGTTCATTTCCTACATCGGACCATCTGGTGTGCATTAAAAATAAGTTTAGGGTTCCAGCCTATTTGAACTTGCTGGATGGTCTGTTGTTCATATTTTTGTTCTCACTGGGTCATCCGGTTTTCGTTCCGAGTCTGACTCGATTGTGTTTTCTAGATCTGTTCGGATTCTTTTGATGTTTTTGGCCAAACAGGACGCGTGTAGGCTAGGGTTAGAGTTGTATTCCATAATGACCAAGTACAAGCCGGTCCTATAAATAATTAAGGGGGTGAAGACCGATTGTAACAATTCAGTAAATCACAAAATTTGCATCTACTTTTCGTTCTCTTTTACTTTCCTGTATATTAGCGTAGTTCTGGGGTAATTTCTCGCTACTATTTTGAATCTCCGTGATTTGAGTGATAGTTATTTATCGATTTGCTTGTAAATCATCTGGGCGGTGGCTCTCACAGTTGCCGGTCGAAATCATGTGTTTGTTTGCTCATAAATAAATCATATATTGTTACGAAAAACGATAGTTATATATAACGGATTCTTGTGTTGCACGCGATTATCAAATTCTACGCCAACACCCAGCGTGTCTGCTTTGGCTGTGCATGGTGTATTCTTCAGTTGCGCGTTCACGTCAAGCTGAATTTTTTTGGACTTATCATGGACACGCAATAGTGATCGGTCATTGTCTTGCAAGACAGCCACATGCAAATTAATTTATATAAATCTATATATATGCATGGATGATTGAAACACGCGAGCTAGCTCTACCTTCAACTTCTACTGAATATAAATCACATTCTCTTAATTATCTAATGTCTTGCACGTATGCAATGTATATAGTATATCTTCTGAGAAAAGGAAATACCTTACCTTTTCTTGTACACATAGGAGAGAAAATGGATCGGACGTCCTTTTGTTCGTACAAATTGGCATCACAAAAAATTGAAGTCAGTACTCTCTACATGCTCCGTCCCCTTACCTCTGGAAAAAGTCACTAGCTCGGAAAAAGTAGCTCTTATTCACGTTGCAATGATCGATTGATAAAGATTCTAATATTGTACGTATTTTAGAATTTAGTACAAACTAATACGGGTTCAGATTCCATGGACATCACTAGCACATCTCGATCATGTACGATCACCATCATCATGTGACTCTAAATTAAATCAAATTACTAGTATATATCGCTTCAACACACCATGGATTGAAAGGAACGCTTAGCTAACACCAATATCAATCACAAATGTGACAAGTTACATTAATTTGGTTACAGTAATCATGCTGTTGCAACACTATCTGGCCGAGCGAGTAGTGGATCATCATCATCCCTAGAAGCCTATATAGAAACATAAAGATTTCAAGGTAATATATACGTACTTCATATTGTTGACATATTTCAAGGTGCTTAACTATATATGTGGTACACTTGGTAACTCGAATAGTCCTTGTATGTACCTCTCATTGTACCGTGTTTGCTGCATCAACTAGCTAGTTCACTCAAAATCTTAATTTAGCTGCCGATATAGCTGTGCAATATACTCTACTTTTCACCCTAGGCCTCAAATCCAGCTCCACTAAAACTGCTATAGCCAAACCCCAAGCTTAAGTATTAGGCTCTATTAACTTAATCAGCTTCATTTTTTTTCGAACCAAAGGCTTTACCCCATTTCCATTACTCAGAGGAGAAACAGAAATACTTTTGTCTGAGCTACCAGAACTAGAAGAGAAAGAGAAAAGGATTAAGAGAAAGTTTACTGGCCACTAGACCTATCTACCTGATTCAAGCAGACAACCTAGCCAAAAAAAAAAAAAAAGCAGAACGATAGCGATTACAAGTTTTTGGGACCGCGATAGTACTAAAATGTAACTACGCTCCACATTTGAAGCATATCCGGAAGTGCTTGCTCCCTGCTGTCTCCCTGATCATATTTTGAAGTGCCATCCTTGCGTTGGGTAGAGCAGAAATCGCCTTACACGCTGCCTTCATCATTATCTGTACGCCCTTCAAGATCATGCCCTGTAGTTCACTGCTGAAGAGACCTGCCCGATATCGCATAAACGCACACGCATGTCAAATAATTTCACCCGGGTGTCATATCAATATCTTGCCAAAACAGGCTTTGTCCCGTGCTTTCTATTTAGCCCAGCAAGCAGCTGACAAATCCAAGGTGTAGATAACATCACCATGTGGTTACTAAATCTTAATCCATTGCAAGAATTGAGATTGATTGGTGGGTCTATTGCCAGCCCCAAAACAACTCCCCACTATTTACCCAATAATTCTAGTAACAGGATAATCGAAAAACTGGGATGTTGTTTCAGCTTGTTCACAAAAGTAACATTTTAGATCCCTTGCCATTTTCTACGAATCATGTTGTCCTTTGTAACAATTGCCTCACTTTCAAGCAGCCACACAAAAATCTTGATTTTATATGGAATCCCGTATTCCAAATGTGTTTATAGTGCGAACCCACATCTGACTTGGTCAGCTTCATGCACCAACCAAATATGCATCGAAAAGATGCATGCAAGTTGCAAGGGATCTTCCAACAACAAATACTTTTCGAGATAAAATTAATTTATATCCAGAGCCATTGGATGTATACTGATTCTTAATTATTCCATTGATGATTCCCTCCTTTTTTTTTCATATATTAGAGCGAGTACCCTGCGTACTAATTCTTTGAAGGTGAAAGAATATTTCAGACGGTGAGCTCACACGTTTTGGCCTGAACAATTGAACGGAGTGTCGTGTCGAATGATTTGAGGGGGCGACTCTGTGTCGAATTTTCACGGTGTGGCAATAATACCCTCAAGTGTACTAGCTGTGTTGTTCAATCAGTGAACTGTAGTGGTTGGAGAGAGGTGTTCCTGTCTTTTTCGTTTTTGACGAACACCATACCTTGTATTTATTTTGGTGGAAGTAATTATTTCCATAGACTTGTGGTACATCATTTCTGGACGAGAGTTTTTGGAAAATTGTTTGTTACCAACAGAAGAGATTTTGAGAGTAACAATATAACATGTATGAAACGATTGTGGCTAGCTAGTAGTACTCTAACCGATGTGATAGTACATGTAGCTTATGCCCCATGACAGTGTAGCCTCATTAACCGTATTAGTGACAGGACGAGTATTATTAAGTGCTTGATGGTGAACTTTTTAGGATTTGATTCGGTACCTCAACTTTGAAGCTAAGGGTGTGCAGCAGCGGCCAAGGGATCACCATCTCCTCGTAACTTTGAACGCAAAACAACAATACTGAATAATAATACTCCTTGCAACCACCAACCAGTAGTATCCATACATGTTTGTGATTGATGTTGTATCCTTCTCCCATCCCATATCTCATATAGGAGTAGTTCTTCTCCAGAGTACACATCATCCCTCTCATGAAAAGGGATGCTATAGCATGTATGGCAACGAACCTTGAGCTTGTTGCAGGGGAACGGATCGACAATCATCCATCAATCTACATGTGCATACATGGTACTAATTCTTTGCACGCATGCTCCATGAATGTATGGGGATGGGGCCATAGGTAGATCCAAAGGTTACTCTAGTGGGTCTAAAACTATTCTAGGATCCGACTTATTTTTATGCAAATACTAGTAGTAGCGTTGAATTTACCTGCACGGCAACAGGCTCCACGTTTTGTATCACTACTACAGACATTACTACATAAAGTCATATTAGTGCCGGTTTAAAAACATCATAGTGCAGATTTTTGAACCGGCACTGATTACTCGGTACTGATAGTCTATGATTATCAATGCATATTTGTGAATCGGCACTGATACTAAGTATCAGTGCAGTCGGTGGGTGAACACTGCAAGCGGGGATCCTGAGAGACCCTCTTTGAGATTCGGTCGGGGGACTGATTCTGGATCTACCTCGTACGTGGATTTAATGCGAATATGTGAGATCTAGGCGGGACGGATAATCGTCGGCTAGTGAGAGTAAATGCTCAAGGGATTTTAGACAGGTTCGGGCCGCACAGAGCATAATACCCTACTCATGTGTGTATGCTATTAATGCTCTTGCAATGTCTTTATCTGTATCTCTGTGTTACAAGGTTTTTTGTCTAAGTCCTGAGCTCCGGTCTTGCTCCTTGCTTCTGGCTTGACTTCTCAGAAAGCTTCTCAGACTTAAGTCCTTCTCTCTACGAAGTGCACCCCCCTTTTATCCTGTTGGGGGAGGCTTGGCGTGCCCAGAAAAGGGGGCATGAGTTCCCATAAGCCATAAATGAAAAGCAACCATCATGGGGCTGCAGTTTGATATTACAGGGGTTGAAAATGTGCCTTCGGTCGGTCCTGTCGCCCATTACGCCCATCTTTAGCAGATGCAGGGGGCCCACCGGGCAGCCGCCGAACTGCCCCGCATGCCCTCTCAGTCAGAGCAGATCTGACACAGCAAGGGAGCAGGCGATACGCCTCGAGCCCAGTGACGATATCTCCAATCCGTTTCCTTTATGGGCCCCGCAGGGTGACGTGCGATGGGACCCGTCGCATTAAATGTTCCCACGCCTTCCTGCCAGGAGGTGGCAGGGACTGATGTACTCAGTACGACAGGCGTGGGGGAGTGGTTGGAAGTTACAGGCCACGCTCCTTCTTAAATGCAGCATCGGGCTTCTCACCAATTGACACCTCACTGTTGAGCCCTTGTGGGGTCCACCAGCAAGGGGCTTCTCAAGTCCTCGGGGAATTACGGGTGTTCGGGGACCACTGTTCATGGCCCTGAGCACCCCTCCCGGAACTGGTTCTTCTCGGGTCCTCGGGGAACTACGGGTACTCGGGGACCACTGTTCATGGCCCCGAGCACCCCTTCCGGAACTGGCTCTTCTCGGATCCTCGGGGAACTCCGAGTACTCGGGGACCACTGTTCATGGCCCCGAGCACCCCTCCCGGAACTGCCTCTTCTCAGGTCGTCGGGGAACTACGGGTACTCGGGGACCACTGTTCATGGCCCCGAGCACCCCTCCCGAACTCGCTCTTCTCGGCCCTCGGGGAGATGGTCTCCGAGGGATGGCGTCATGTGGCATTCTGCGGTCCTGGCCTCGGGACTCGGGGAACCCTGGTTCCTATGTCACTGACAAGTGCTGGTCCACAGTTATCAACCGGCACTGAAAAAGATTTCCCGTAGCAAAAAAAAAAAAAAAATAAACGAGCCGACTTGATTTTGAGCCAGCTCGACTGCCACCACCGCCGCTGCCCCGATCCAATGAATCACCGACCAATTCGCCGAATAGAACTAAGAACACACAAATATCATACAGATCGCATACATCCACACTAGAACAAGAACAAGAACATACAGATCGCATACATCCACAAGAACACACAAGAACATGTACTCACAATTTTATCTCTAAATAATATCATACAGATCGCATACATCCACACTAGCACACACATCACAGCACCCCATTCTTTACCTCTGCTCGCCCCCCCACCTCGTGTGCCTAGAGAAGCAAGGGGGATTAATCCCCTAAAAAATGATCCAAGATTGCCAAGAAATGCTTATGTTGACAATGAATTTCGGTGTGGTGGAAGTGAGGAAATGGACTGGAGGCGGTTTGATTCACGCTCGTGGCCACCGAGGAGCTCGATGGCATGGAGAAAGCGCGCGTGCAGGCCACACAAGTAGCAACTCGTCGTCATGGCCACACAAGCAGCAGCAGCTAGCCCCTCATCATGGCCACACCAGCAGCAGCAGCCCGTCATCATGGCCACACAAGCAGCAGCAGCTAGCCCGTCCTCATGGCCACAGAAGCAGCAGCAGCTGGGCGCCAGCGATAGCCCGTCTCTGTCGTGGCTCAATCAATGAGGAAGAGGGTGGATCCATGGAGGATTTGGACGGGAAGAGAGAGGAAGAGAGGATGAGAGAGGCTGGAAGAAGAGAGAACGAGTGGCTGTGGTCTGGTTTGGTGAGGATAAGGACGTGCGTGTACGACGGTATTTTGTCTTGTATATTTACATATTTCCCACCGCATGCCCTCTCGGTCAGAACAGATCTGACACAGCAAGGGGACAAGCGATACGCCTCGAGCCCAGCGACGATATCTCCAAGCCGTTTCCTTTATGGGCCCTGCAGGGTGACGTGCGATGGGACCCGTCGCATTAAATATCCCCACGCCTTCCTGCCAGGAGGTGGCAGGGACTGACGTACTCAGTACGATAGGCGTGGGGGAGTGGCTGGAAGTGACAGGCCACGGTCCTTCTTAAATGCAGCATCGGGCCTCTCACCAATTGACACCTCACCGTTGAGCCCTTGTGGGGTCCACCGGCAAGGGGCTTCTCAGGTCCTTGGGGAACTACGGGTATTCGGGGGACCACTGTTCATGGCCCCGAGCACCCCTCCTGGAACTGGTTCTTCTCGGGTCCTCAGGGAACTACGGGTACTCGGGGACCACTGTTCATGGCCCCGAGCACCCCTCCCGGAACTCGCTCTTCTTGGCCCTCGGGGGGATGGTCTCCGAGGGATGGCGTCACGTGGCATTCTGTGGTCCTGGCCTCGGGACTCGGGGACCCCTGGTTCCCATGTCACCGACAGCAGCCCCCGGGCCCATCGGCAGGTGATGGTCCAGAGACTGCGGATGGGGCCCTATTTCTTTGAGGCTGATCACAGCATTGGTGCCACGTGGTTTGTCGTCAGGCGTTAAAATCTTGCGGGCCTTGCAGCTTTTTTGGCCCAGGCTCTTGGTATGGCCCAGGTGGGAAACTGAAAGGACGCGTGCCCTTCTGACTTTCGAGGGGAGTGATAATGAGGTGGGAGGCGCACCTGGCAACCACGCGGATCGAGGGAGATGTGCCTCGCAAATTGCGCCGAGGAGTGTGGCATTTGAATTCCCCATGATAGAAAAAGGAGAGGGGCAACAAAACGTTACGCCCCACGTCATTCTTGCAGTTGCCATCTTTTGCCTTTGTCTTCCTTGCGCACCGGGAGCCTTCTCTTCAGCCCACGACGCACCTTGCTTCTAGTCTCCTCCAGCGCACTCCCCACCCCCAAAAATGCCAAGGGCAGGTAGCGGCCGTCGGGATGCGTCGAGCGCCAACAGCGTCCTGCCGAGGTCCTGCCTCATGAACGAGGAGGGGGTAGAGAAGGTCCGAAAGCTGATGGTCCCCGCTGGCCAGCGGGAGGCATCGGTGGTGACGTCGGCCAACTTTCCGCCCTCCACGCACAAGCCCGGGCGGATCGTGATCTTCGTCTCTTTCGTCGCCGCCGGCCTGGTGCCGCCATTCTCGACGTTTCTTCTGCAAGTGCTGGATACGTTCGGCGTCCAGCTGGCCCACTTGAGTCCGAACTCAGTGGTCATCCTGGTGATCTTCGCCCACTTCTGCGAGATGTTCGTGGGGGTGCCGCCGTCAGTCGCGCTCTTCCGGCACTTCTTCATCCTTCAAGCGGTCGGGAAGAAGAAGGGGTCTGACGAGGTAGAGGTTGTCGGCTGCTGCAACTTCCGCCTGCGGGAGGGACTCAGCGACGTCTACATCCCGCAGGTGTTGCGCGGCAAGTGAGACGACTGGCGCCAGGACTGGGTTTACATCGACGTCAGTCCTCATGACCGCCTCTCGCTGCCCCAATCGCCGGTGGAGCCCCATAAGCCGATCTGGGAAGCGGCCCCTACGGAGGATGCGCGCCTGCGCCCAGTGCTGAACCGCATAGAAGACCTGCGCCGAGCGGAGCTTACCTCTTTCATGGTGGTCGTCGATTACCTACGCCGTCGTCTGGCCCCTCTGCGGGAGCGCGCCCGCTTCCCCTGGATGTACACCGGGCCTGGCGACTTAACGAGGACCTGCATAGGCGAGGAGGGGGACCTCGACGAAGGGGCCCTGGCGACACTGCTGAAGGGGGTGACCGGCGTCGACGACTTTGCTCGGGCGGTCCTACCACGCGAGGAGCTGGCGCTTTGCGCAGACCCAGGCCGGGCGGCTCTGCAGGAGTCAATGCCGACCTTCGACGCCTAGGTGTTGGTTGACAGTCCGGGGCGCTGGGACCTCGGGACTCTGCACATCCCCAAGGCGGACGATTATGGAGGGCGGGGCACCGCCGCCGACAACAGCAGGCCGCCGACCCGGGGCGACAAGGGGAAGCGTCCCCGGGCGTATATCCCGCAATCGTCTTCATCCTTGTCGCTGTCACCTCCGCGACAATGGCCGACGGCAGGCGGCGCGACGGCGGGCAGTCTTCGGGAGCGGACTCCGGGGCAGAGGCTGGGTCTAGCGCACGGCAACCCAGGGGCTAGAGCAAGGCTGGCAATGTGACGGCTGGCGACCGGACCGGCCAACCTTTGGAAGTAGGCTCTGGGGCGACCGCTGGGACCGATCCACGATGGCCCGAGGGCCAGAGCCCTCCCCCGAAAAGGAGGAAGCCAAAGCCCGAGCTTGAGCCAAAGCCGCAGGACCCAGAGTTCTAGATCCCGCAGTCCCTATGGCGGTACCGCGGGCCCAAGACCACGTAAGCCCCCTTACTGTCTCGAGAACATTTTGCCCGGATTTTGGCTAGTTATTAACCTGTTTTCATTTTAGGTCGCCCAAGGACTCTGCTGGAGGCCAGAAGCCCACGGAGCAGCCGAGGCCAGCCCCTGTCCCTGAGCCGAGCACACCGGCGGGCCTCGAGCCGAGGGCCCCAGCTAGCCTGGAGTCAAGAGCCTCGGCCGGCCCTGAGCCGAGAGCCTCGGCCGGCCCTGCCCCAAACCCTCCGAGGAAGGAGCAAATGGCTGCAGGGGAGGTGGTCGCGACAAGGGCGACGCTGGTGCAGCTGCCGTCGGGGTCCCCGAGCGCCTCTGCCGAGAGGGCTCACAGGGGACCCAGCCCCCGGCCATCTTCTAGCCAGGCCTCAGAACCCCTCCCTGAGGTGCTGGGAAGCGCCCGGAAGGTCATCGAGTGGCTAGAAGCGGCCGTTGCGGCAAAGCGGGCTGAGCTCGAAAAAAAGTGCGCCGCCCTTGTCGACGAGATAGGTCGGCTGGAGGAGGCCTGAAATCTACTGGAGACCTGCGTGCCCTCGGCTCGCACGACCTATGAGAAGTCCATGCAGGAGGTGGCTGTGGAGCGGGAGGCACTGGAGGAGGCCCGCGCAAGGCCGTCGCCGCTTTGAGCGGCTCGCGGCGAAGCGCGACCAAGGGTCGAGGAGGCGCGCCCGCAGAGCTGCACGCTCGCGAGGATCAACTTACCCGGCTCGTGTGGCAGGTTGCTTCTCGGGAGAAGGCGGCCAGCAAGAGGGAGGAGGCCGTGGGGTCCGCACAGGCAGACCTTTGCTGCCAGAGCGACGAGCTTGAGCGCAGCCACGCCGATGTCCTCCGCCAGGAGGAGCAGGTCACGCTACGTGAGACGGACGCTGACATAGCATCGTTAGCGCTTGATGCCTGGGAGGAGCAGATCGCGCGGCATGAGGCGGATGCCAACTCGGCATCATCAGCACTCGCCACCCGGGAGGAGTTGGTCGCCAACCAGGAGGCCAACCTGGCCGCCCGAGAGCAGGTCGTCAAGGCCCGGGCCGAGTAGCTGGAGCGATCCTAGACCGAGGCGGCCGCCTAACGCCGGGAGATCCTGACCGCGAGGGGCATCCCTATCAGCACCGCCGATAGCAGCAGTCTCGAGGCCCGGCTAAAGAGCGCCGAGGATGAGCTCGATGTCGTCCTCTCAGAGCGGACGAACGTGAAGCTGATGATGCGGGACATCCTTCAGCAGGCGTGGGACACCGTGGAGGCAGCCGGGCTTGGGTGTGTGTTTGTCGGGTGCCAGTCGCTGGAAACAGAGACGATAGGCCACATTGCCCTCGGGTTCGGAGAGATCGCCCTGAGCTTCGAGGCCCTTCCTGCCACTGTCTAGGAGCTGGCGACCTGGGAGGGGCGTGCGCTGGCCCAAGGTGTGGCCGAGCACATTCTCGCCTGCTACTGTAGCCGAGACCTCACCTTCCCACTGGAGCCAGCTCAGCAGGGTGTGGTTGAGGCAGAGGAAGCCGCCACCCAGGCAGCCATCCGCGACGTCGCCACCGAGGTGGCAGAATGTTTTGTGTGGGAGTCAATTCCGAGCAGTGACAGCAGCAGCGAGGCGTGCCCTCCTCCTTAGCCTGTAAATAGTTAGGGTTTTTTGTTTTTTGGAATGTTGTAAATATGGGAGTGATGCCCTCCTGAACGGTTCCTTTTAATATAATAGAAGTCACTCTTGGGATGGAACTCCGCTCTGTACTTGTTCTTTGTGTTGTCTGTTTTTTCTTGATGTCCCGAGAGGCACTGGCTGGGTCGAGCCCGGCAGTCTTCCCCCAAGAAGTTAGGTTGCCCCGACCACTCATTGTTCGAGTAGTGGGACCACCCGAGCGTCCAGCCCCTGAGCCCTCGCTAGGGCGCAGCTTCTGAGTCAAAGAGACACAGACACGAAACTCTTTGCTCGGGAGACAAATCCACCTGGCACGGTACACGCCATGACCAGTGAACGCTTTTCACCCTGCGAACTCTCAAACAAGTAGACCGGAGATGCGTGCGGGAGGAAATGCAACCAAGAGTCCCCACGGTTTGGTGGTGTCCAGGGTAGGACTGACCAGGCCGAGCACTAACAGCCCGCCCCTGAGGTCTAGGCGGTCTCAACCACTCATGTTCGAGCGGTAGGATTACCCGAAAACCTCAGAGTCTCAATAGTGCTCGGGGTACTGCCAAGCCGGCCGGGCACCACGGCCACCATAAAGGGCCTAGGTCAGCCATCGCCGCCTGTACGGTACACCGACTACTGTCTATTTTTGTAGTTCCGGAAAAGCAAACACGAGGACAGTGTTTTGCGCGCGAGGAGACTATCTCACCGAACAGATTAGCATGCGTGGGTCCCAAGGATAACTCGGGAATAATAGTTTATTGCGTATATATGAAAGGAAATTCATATAACTTTAGTAACTCACCGGGTAGCTGTCAGCCTTCCGGTCGACCGGTCCAAGAAAGGGTAGATGCCCTGAGCTCGGGGCGCCCGGGAACATGGGTTCCCTCATGCAGAGCGCCTAAGCCCCCAGGTCGTCTTTTTAGCACTCGAGCACTGCAAACCCGGTAATAAAACCTAGGGCCTAGGCGGTCCCGACCACTCATGTCCGAGCGGTAGTATTACCCAACGACCCCGGAGGCTCGAGCAATGCCCTGGGCACTGAGGCCCTTGTGGTCGGGCTGTTTGGTTCTCGAGCATTTATCTGTAAGTTTGAAAAATAGGCAAAGATTATTTTCTTGGTGCGCTCTGTTAGTGCGGTACTCATTATATACTACTCTCGTTTTTCACCCGAGACCTCTCGAATGCCCGTACCGGCGAAGTGTACAGACAGAGGCATGACCAAGAGGTCCTATGGTTCAGTGGTGCCCGGGGTAGGACTGACCAGGTCGAGCACTGACAGCCCGCCCCTGGGGTCTAGGCGGTCCCGACCACTCATGTTCGAGCGGTAGGATTACCCCAGAACCCCAGAGGCTCAGTAGTGCTCGGGGTACTGCCACGTAGCCGGGCACCACAGCCTACCACAACAGACTTAAGTCAGTAGTCATTGTCTGCGCGCATACCGACCGGGATCCATTTTTATCAGCGGGAAAAATGAGAGAGCATGTTTTTCTTGCACAAATCGAGCATCTCACCAAACAGATTAAATATATGGATTCCAGAGAAAAAAAAACTCGGAATAAGAGTGTATATTGATGGTTTGTACAGAAGTGCTAACTTACATGGTTGGTGGCAGCCCCCGACCAATTTGGGCAGGGGTTAGGCCCCTATCCTGGTTAGCCTGAGCACAAACATGCCGAT
Organism: Phragmites australis; assembly: GCF_958298935.1. Taxonomy (NCBI): domain Eukaryota; kingdom Viridiplantae; phylum Streptophyta; class Magnoliopsida; order Poales; family Poaceae; genus Phragmites; species Phragmites australis. Next base: position 30,211,332 of record NC_084935.1, on the reverse strand, counting down.
CTAGGGATAAAACTTGTGCAGATGCTCGATGTTCCACGCATTTGGGAGAGGCTGTCCATCCTCTGTGGCCAGCCAAAACGAGCCTTGCCGCGGGGCACCGGTCACGATGAAGGGGCCTTCCCACATGGGGGATAGTTTATTCTTTCGTTCGCGCGTCTGGGCGCGTCGGAGAACTAGATCCCCGACCTCGAGTGACCGGGCCCGGATGTGGCACTGATGGTAGCGCCGTAGGCTCTGTTGGTATCTGGCGGCTCAGACGGTGGCTCGTGGCCCGGCTTGGCATGGTCCAGTTGGCCCATAACACAACAGGCAGCTCGTCGATCCACCCTTTCCCATGCTTTGCCAGCACGTTGTAGGTCCGAGTTTTGAGCCCCTTCTGTATCTCGGCATTTTCACGCTTGGCTTGCCCATTGCTCCGAGGATGAGCGACAGAGGCGAAGCAAAGCTTGATCTCGAGGTCCTCGCAGTATTCCCCGAATAGGGCACTTGTGAACTGGGTGCCGTTGTCGGTGGTGATCCTGTTCGGGACACCGAAGCGACTTGTGATACCACGGATGAATTGGATTGCCGTATTCTTGGTAACCTTAACAACTAGGACCGCCTCCGACCACTTAGTAAACTTGTTGATGGCGACATAGAGGTACTCATAGCCCCCGATTGCTCGGGGGAATGGACCCAAGATGTCCAACCCCCAGACCATGAAGGGCCAAGACAAGGGGATGGTATGGAGAGCCTGAGCTGGCTAGTGAATCTGCTTTGCGTGGAACTGGCACGCCATGCAGCGTCGAACCAGCTCGGAAGCGTCCTGGAGGGCTGTAGGTCAGTAGAAGCCTTGCCGAAAGGCCTTCCGACCAACGTGCGGAATGATGCATGACCACCGCACTCACCCTCGTGGATCTCAGTGAGGAGCTCACTGCCTTCTGCCCGGGTGATGCATTTCAGGAGGACACCGTCCGTGCCGCGCCGGTAGAGATCCCCATCTACTATGGCATAGCGTTTGGACTGTCGTGCAATCCTCTCCGCAGAGGCATCATCTTCGGGAAGGATGTTTTCTTTCAAGTACCCTCGGATCTCGTCGATCCACGAGGCATCTTGAGAACCGCTGACAAGCGCAGCGCACTCACCGAGCGGCGGCACCCTGACAGGACCTCCCACTGAGGGTGCTGCCTGGGTTCCCCCAACTAGGCTCGCGGGTTCCCCTTCATCCTAGTCGGCAGGCAGGAGGGATGGCCATGTGAGCCTTTCTTCAAAGGTTCCGGCCGGGACGAGCGCCCGGGCAGAGACCAGGCAGGAGAGGTCATCGGCCAGAGCGTTGTCGCAACGAGGTATGTGCCGCAGCTCCAGGCCGTCGAAGTGCCACTCCAGCCTCCTGACTTCCGCCACGTACGCCGCCATTTGTGGGTCTGCGCACTGATATTCCTTGGATACTTGGTTGACCACCAGCTGGGAGTCTCCCTTAACGAGCAGCTGCCGGATCCCGAGACCCATCGCTGCGCGGAGGCCAGCGATGAGGCCCTCTTATTCTTCCATATTGTTGGTCGCCCGGAAATACAGTTGCATGACATACTGGAGTACTTCACCCGTTGGGGAGGTGAGCACCACTCCAGCCCCTGCGCCTTTCAGTGTGAGGGAGCCGTCAAAGTGCATGACCCAGTATCCGGGCCCATCTTGCCCAGGGTATGCGGACAACTCTTCATTGTCGATATTGGGGATTGGCGTCCATTCTGCCACGAAGTCGGACAGAGCCTGGCTTTTGATCGCCTGGCGGCTGACGAAGTGCAGATCGAATTCTATGAGCTCGACCGCCCATTTGACAATGCGCCCGGTGCCTTCTCTATTTCGGAGGATTGGCCCCAGTGGATATGTGGTTACCACCGAGACCTTGTGTGCCTGGAAATAGTGGCGCAGCTTCCTGGAAGCGATGAGCACTACATAAAGTATCTTCTGGGCTTGGAGGTATCTTGTCTTGGCATCTCGGAGGACTTCACTGATGAAGTACATCGGTCGCTGTATACGACGGGCCCAGACTGCGGCCTCGCCCAAGGACTTGTCGCAGACCCCGATCTCGACACAGTGGTCGAGGCCAGCCGATGTCTTGGGCTTGACTCCCTGGTCGGGAGGAGCCGAGGTCTCGGGCTCGACTCCATGGTCAGGAGGAGTCGTGGTTTTGGGCTCGACGCCCTGGTCGGGAGGAGCCCCGAGACCCGTAGGCTGCTCGGGGGCTTTCGGGAGCTCGGACCCAGCACCTTGCCCCGAGCACTCGTCACGCTCCACCACCAGTACCATGCTCACGACCTGAGGAGTGGTTGAGATGTAGAGCAGTAAAGGCTCACCCTTGGAGGGGGCCACCAGTACGGGCGGTGAGGTGAGATACTTCTTCAAGTTTTGGAAGGCCTGCTCGGCCTCCGGTGTCCAGTTGAAATGACTGGTCTTCTTCTGTAGTTTGAAGAGCGGGAGCCCTCGTTCCCCGAGCTTAGAGATGAAGCGTCCTAGGGCCGCCATGCAGCCAGCGAGGCGCTGGACCTCTTTGAGTCGAGCAAGGGGACGCATCTGCTCGATGGCTCGGATCTTCTCCGAATTGGCCTCGATTCCTCGGCTGGAAACCAAGAAACCGAGGAGCTTGCCCGCGGGTACCCCGAAAACGCATTTCTCGGGGTTGAGCTTCAGGCGGGTGGTGCGGAGACTATTGAAAGTCTCGGCCAAATCTTCCAGCAGGGTGGCCCGATCTCGGGACTTGACCACAAGGTCGTCGACATAAGCTTCGATGTTGCGACCAACCTACGTATTAAGGGTAATACGCACGGCCCGCTGGAATGAAGATCCAGCATTGCGCAAACCAAAAGGCATTGACACATAGCAATAGGTCCCCACTGGGGAAATAAAAGATATTTTTTCTTCGTCCTGCTTAGCCATGCAGATTTGGTGATAACCCGAATTTGCATCTAAAAAACACAAAAGATCGCACCGCGCGGTGGAATCGACTATCTGATCTATGCGGGGTAAAGGAAAAGGATCTTTTGGACAAACCTTGTTAAGGTCGGTGTAGTCGACACACATCTGCAGCTTGCCGTTGGCCTTCGGGACGACGAATGGGTTGGCCAGTCACTCTGGATGGAGGACCTCTCGGATGAAGACGGCGTCGAGGAGCTTGCTGACTTGCTTCCGAATGAAGTCCTAGCGCTCGGGCGCCTGCCGCCGGATCTTCTGCCTCACCGGCCGTGCATCCTGGCGTACGGCAAGGTGGTGCACGATCACCTCCCTAGGGATCCCGGGATTCGGATGACCTGGGACGAGTCTTCACCCACTACGACTCCCTTCGTGGGGATGGAGGAGTCAGCGGTGAGTTGGGGTTTGGATGAAGTGGGTCCCAGGCCCCCTGGGTGTCCTTTGACCTCTACCCGAGCAGAGACCAAGGCCGAGTATCATTGCTCGGCGTAGGAGACGGCGCTGCCGGTCTCGACGGGCACGGAGATGGGCCCGGCAGGGCCCGGCATCTTGACCGTGAGGTAGGCGCAGTGCGTCACCACCATGAACCGGGCGAGCGCCGGGCGCCCGAGGATTGCGTTGTAGGGGAGATGGACTTCCGCGACATCAAAGATGACGTTCTCCGTCCGGAAATTGTCCCGCCTCCCGAAGGTAACAGGCAGCTTGACCTGCCCGAGGGGTGGTGTGTGTCCCGGCGTCACCCCATAAAAGGGGAGGGATGGCTTTAGGCGCCTTGTAGGCACCTGTAGCTTCTTGAATGCCTCCTGGGACAATAGGTTCAGGCCTGCACCCCCGTCGATCAGCACTCGGCTGACCTTCACATTGTAGATGGTGGGGGACACTACCAGAGATAGTCGCCCCACCCCAGCAGTATTCGCGGGGTGGTCCGCCTGACTGAAGGTGATCGGGGTCTCCGACCACTTCAGAGGCCTTGCGGCCACAATGCCCGGGGTAACCGAGCACACCTCACGCCGCAGTGTCTTGATGTAGCGACGAGAGGAGGGTGTGTATGCGCCTCCGTCGATGAAAGTAACGGTGTGCTCGGGCTCTTGGAACCCGAGCTCTTGATTTTTAGGGGCGGCCTTGTCGTCGCCACCCCTGTGGCGCTCCTCGCGCCCCTTCTGGCGCTGCTTGACGAGGCCCTTGACTGACCGACACTCTGTGAGGTCGTGCCAGTCAGTTTGGTAGATTTCACACCATTTTCCCGGCTCGGGCCTCGCAGGAGCGGGCTTCTTGTCGACAGCTGCCCGGCGTGTTGGCCTGCGGGCAGTGCCCTCCGCCGGCACGACAGGGGTAGCATCGTGCTTCTATCTCTTTTTCTTTTCCCACTTGTCGGAGCTGGAAGGACCTGCCTTGTCGGCAGCAGGTTGCTCAGGGCGCGGGACATGCCACGCCCGAGCTTCCGCCGCCTTGGCACACTTGTCGGCCAACGCGAAGAGCTCCGCAGTGGTTTCAACCTCGTGCGTACCTAGCTTTTCAAGCATCCGCTCATCACGGACGCCCTGTCGGAAGGTGACTATGATGGCGTGGGGGGTGATCCGCAGAATGGTGTTGCAGACCTGGCTAAAACACTGTATGAAGCGCCTCAGCGTCTCCCCCTCTTGCTGCTTAACGGCATGGAGGTCTCACTCCAAGCCGGAGCGTGTGAAAGTGCCCTGAAAATTAGCCACAACTTGGTGGCACAGATCATCCCAAGAGCTAATAGATTCTGTGGTAACTTCATAAGCCAAGAGCAAGAAGAGCCCCTCAAGGCCACGTGGAAGTAGTTGGCCACAACCTTTTCATTCCCGCCCGGCGCTTGGACGGTGGTGGTGTAGATTTGGAGAAACTCGACGGGGTTGATGGACCTGTCGTACTTCTTCGGTACCTCTGGCTGAAACTTCGTGGGCCAGTTGACCCGACGGAGCTCACTGGTGAATGCGGGGCAGACCGTGTCGTCTCCCACAGTGTTGGCCGTGCCCTTGGGGGGCGAACGTCGAAGCGCCGGGAACCCCGGCGGTCGCAGGTCGGCATAGAGGAAGCCTGGTCCTCTGCCTCGGCCTCACGCCGAGACTCCCAGTGGCGCTCGAGAGTGACGCGCGTATCCTCGACAGTCCTCCGCTTGTTGAGGTGTAAGCGGAGGTCCTGAGCTCCTGTTGTGACCAGGGGGCGGCGCTCCTCCTGAAGCCCCCCCGGCCGGTTCTGCCGCCACCCGAAGATGGTCTGGCTCTTGTTCCAACGCGGTGGGAGGTGGCACGAGAACTTTCGGCCAATACTTGGCGGTGAGCGGTGCTCACCAAGGCGGCCACCTTCTGCAGCCATCGGCCCTCCGGGGTATCCCCCACTACCTGGACAGGTGGGTGCCTGAGGAGTGCTTGCACTGCAAGCAAAGCACTCCCAAGGCTGGCGTCACCGAAGGTGAGCCTACGCCGTAATGGTGCTCGACGCTGTCCGGATGTCGATCTTGTGGCAGGGACGTTTGCCGCTTGCTGTGGGTTTGGCGGCCCACCTGCTACGGCGGCGGCCCTACTGGGCCCAGCGTCATTGTCCCCGATGTAGGGAGGAGCCGTGCGGGCTGACTGCCGCTGCTACTGAGGAACAGCAGGAGCTAGGGCCTCCTGGGCCACGTGCTCCACTTCCTCGCTCGAGTTTGAGCCAGTGCGCTGAAGACGATGTCTGCCCGCCATTTTTCCTAAAGAAAACAAGGCGGATTCAGGGATGCAACCCCCCTTACCTGGTACGCCAGCAGTCGGTGGGTGAACACTGCAAGCAGGGATCCTGAGGGACCCCCTTTGAGATTTGACCGGGGGGCTGATTCTAGATCTACCTCGTACGTGGATTTAATGCGAATATGTGAGATCTAGGAGGGACGGATGATCGTCGACTAGTGAGAGTAAATGCTTAAGGGATTTTATACAGGTTCGGGCCGCACAGAGCGTAATACCCTACTCCTGTGTGTATGCTATTAATGCTCTTGAAATGCCTTTCTCTGGATCTCTGTGTTACAAGGTTTTTTTGTCTAAGTCCTGAGCTCTGGTCTTGCTCCTTGCTTCCGACTTGACTTCTCGAAAAGCTTCTCAGACTTAAGTCCCTCTCTCTACGAAGTGCACCTCCCCCCTTTTATCCTGTTGGAGAAGGCTTGGCGTGCCCAGAAAAGGGGGCATGAGTTCCCAGAAAAGTCTTGGCGTGCGATGGGACCCGTCGCATTAAATGTTTCCACGCCTTCCTGCCAGGAGGTGGCAGGGACTGACGTACTCAGTACGACAGGCGTGGGGGAGTGGTTGGAAGTTATAGGCCACGCTCCTTCTTAAATGCAGCATCGGGCTTCTCACCAATTGACACCTCACCGTTGAGCCCTTGTGGGGTCCACCAGCAAGGGGCTTCTCAGGTCCTCGGGGAGCTACGGGTGTTCGGGAACCACTGTTCATGGCCCCGAGCACCCCTCCCGGAACTGGTTCTTCTCGGGTCCTCGGGGAACTACGGGTACTCGGGGACCACTGTTCATGGCCCCGAGCACCCCTCTCTGAACTGGCTCTTCTCGGGTCCTCGAGGAACTCCGGGTACTCGAGGACCACTGTTCATGGCCCCGAGCACCCCTACCGGAACTGCCTCTTCTCAGGTCGTCGGGGAACTACAGGTACTCGGGGACCACTGTTCATGGCCCTGAGCACCCCTCCCGGAACTGCCCCTTCTCGGGTCATCGGGGAACTGTGGGTACTCGGGGACCACTGTTCATGGCCCCGAGCACCGCTCCCGGAACTCGCTCTTCTCGGCCCTCGAGGAAATGGTCTCCAAGGGATGGTGCCACGTGGCATTCTGCGGTCCTGGCCTCGGGACTCGGGGACCCTAGGTTCCCATGTCACCGACAAGTGCTGGTCCACAGTTATCAACCGGCACTGAAAAAGATTTCCTGTAGCAAAAAAAAAAAAAAAAAATGAAACGAGCCGACTTGATTTTCTGCCGGCTCGGTTGCCACCGCCGCCACTGCCCCAATCCGATGAATCACCGATCAATTCGCCGAACAGAACTAAGAACACACAAATATCATACAGATCGCATACATCCACACTAGAACAAGAACATACAGATCGCATACATCCACAAGAACACACAAGAACATGTACTCACAATTTTATCTCTAAACAATATCATACAGATCGCATACATCCACACTAGCACACACATCATAGCACCCCATTCTTTGCCTCCGCTCGCCCCCCCCCCCCCCCACCCCGTCTGCCTAGAGAAGCAAGGGGGATTAATCCCCAAAAAAATGATCCAAGATTGCCAAGAAATGCTTATGTGGACAATGAATTTCGGTGCGGTGGAAGTGAGGAAATGGACTGGAGGCGGTTTGATTCGCGCTCGTGGCCCCCGAACACTAGTGGCAACTAAAACAGAACCAAATAAGCATGTGTAAACGTAATGATGACTTACGTCCTCAGGGTTCATTATGTACCTCCTGTTTACCCTAAGAAACTGACAGCATAGAATTCATAAAGAACGTGTAAAAACCTTGCTTGTGGCACTTCAAATAATAATGCAATGTATTTTGTTAGTTCAATAGTACTCTTCATCATAAATAGTAAGATACAGGCATTAGAGGTGTGTTATTACCGAAAAGTATGTATAGACAAACATTTCATCTGGCTTGGCCGTATCGTGTCTCCCACCTTAAAGCATGTACCACTTGTAAGCCCTATTCGAATGTCAAGAAGTTATTATCAGTTCATAAATGAATTACAAGGATTTCTTGTATGGGGATTTTTTACATCTGTATAATGTTGATGAGATCTTGGTAGGAAGATTGGGAGAGATCGGTTGAGTAAAGAACCACGAGTCAGGTCCACTTCGGTATTAATATTATACAAATAAAATAATCATTACGTGAATACTTATGTTAGGTTCTTGATCGACCAAAATAGGGGTAAAATAATTTTTTAGCACTAATTGACGTATCAAACTTACTTAAAATTGTAGGGGGGCATGATGTAGTCATTATCTTGCATTTATAGCATAGCCCTTCCTATGTATGTCAATATATCAAACTTGTGTGATTTGGTAATTTCTTTTATGATCCTTGGTTTCTTCATGTTACTCTTCCTCTTAATCTCTGCAACATCCTTCCTCAACTTCATGACCATGTTGGACTGAGAAATTAATTGCGAATTAAGGAATCTGACCGGTAACTTCATCTTTTTTGTATCGTTAAATTGCATTCTATAGAATAAGTCACTAGTCATTAGCTACTATATCATATATTGGTAGATATATAAACATAAAGGTAGGTTATAGGCATTTACAGGCACCGCATGCTTATGAGATTGACGTCGAGTTTTTCACGGCCGAACAAAGTGTGCATGTCCTTAAAATCCACCATGAGATAGGAGTCTCCGCTTAGAAAAATATTAGCAGGGACATAAGCACTGATTATCAAGAACCCCACCTGACATTCCCTCATGTAAAATTCATGAAATCCCCTCATCTTCAATGGATCATCTAGGAGTTGAACAGAGGGTAGAAATGGCTTGTCATTCTCATAAGTCTCAGGAACATCCAGTGTAGGCAAGAAGTCCAACTGAGGGGTAATCAGTGTTTTTTGGTCTCTTTCGCGACATCGCCCTTTGCTGGAGATTCCTAAGCGGATTGTGCATTTGCTTTGGTGGACAAAAGCCACCTCTTCACCGGAGATATTAGATTCTTTTCGTATAGGGTAACGATGATAGGAACTCTCCTATGCTCAAGTGAAGATGCCAGAGGCACAAAAGCTGGAGGGGAAGGTGTCGGAGTCGCTGACGCTGGAGACGAAGGTGCCAGAGTCGTAGATGGTGAAGTACGAGGTGGATATGCCTGAGCAGGCAAAGATATTGGATGTTCAGGCAAAGGTGCCAGATGCCGAGATGATGCTGAACATAGGGGCAAAGGTGTCAGAGCCAAAGAGGCTAGGTGCAGGAACAAAGGTTGCCGAATGCATAGATGATGTCTAGCGTGGGGGCGAAGGTGCCGAAGGCAGAGATGCTGGGCGTGGGCACGGCCGTGATGCTGGAGATTTTGACTACTAACGGTTGAAGATGATATCTTATCTAGGCCACAGAGCGAAGTTGTCAATAGCCTCATCGAGAATCTCGATACCCTCAGGTGTGCTGATGTCTAGCTTGCACTTGATGAAAAGTGGGTGTACTGAGTCCACTTGTACCCTGGTGTAACCGGCTAGTGTCGGTGACATGGGAACCAGGGGTCCCCGAGTCCCGAGGCCAGGACAGCAGAATGCCACGTGGTGCCTTCCCTCCGGGACCATCTTCCCGAGGCCCGAGAAGACATAGTTTGGGGAGGGGTGCTCGGGGCCATGAACAATGGTCCCCGAGTACCCATAGTTCCACGAGGACCCGAGAAGACACAGTTCCGGGAGGGGTGCTCGGGGCCATGAACAGTGGTCCCCGAGGACCCGAGAAGACACAGTTCCGAGAGGGTGCTTAGGGCCATGAACAGTGGTCCCCGAGGACCCGAGAAGAGCCAGTTCCGGGAGGGGTGCTCGGGGCTATGAATAGTGGTCCTCGAGCACCCGGAGTTCCCCGAGGACCGAGAAGAGACATATCCGGGAGAGGGCGCTTGGGGCTATGAACGCTAGTCCCCAAGCACCCAGAGTTCCCCGAGGACCTCAAAAGCCCCTTGCCGGTGGACCCCACAAGGGCTCAGCGGTGAGGTGTCAATTGGTGAGAGGCCCGATGCTGCATTTAAGAGGGAGCGTGGCCTGTCACTTCCAACCACTCCCCCCACGCCTGTCGTACTGAGTGCGTCAGTCCCTGCCACTACCTAGCAGGAAGGCGTAGGGACATTTAATGCGACGGGTCCCATCGCACGTCACCCTGCGCGGCTTGGAGATATCATCACTAGGCTCGAGGCATATCGCCTGCCCCCCTCCTGCTATGTCAGACCTGCTCTGATCGAGCGGGCATGCCAGGTCGTTTGGCGGCTGCCCAGTGGCCCCCCCCCACTGGGCCTACTAAAGTTGGCGTAATGAGTGACAGGACCGGCCGAGAACGCATTTTCAACCCCCTGTAACATCAAACTACAGCCCCATGATGGTTGCTTTCCATTTATGGCCCATGGGAACCCGTGCCCTCCTTTCTGGGCATGCCAAGTGTCGGAGGGTGAACTCCTCAAGCGGGGATCCGGAGGGACCCCCTTTGAGATTCGGCCGGGAGGATGATTCTGAATCCGTTTTGTGGGTGAAATAAATGGGCGTAAATAAGATGCAGGTGGAATAGAAGGATCGGATGCAGGAAGTAGTAAATGCTCAGGGGATTTTTAGACAGGTTCGGGCCGCACTGAGCGTAACACCCTACTCCTGTGTGTATTCTATAAATGCTCTGAGAATGTCTCTCTGAGTGTTTGCTGGGTTACAAGAATATTTGTCTAGTCTAGAGCTTCGTGCTCCTTGTTCTTCGGCCGATCTAAGCATCTGTGCTTGTCGCCGGTTGCCGAGGATTCGATCTGGTCCGAACTAGCCTTTTCTTCTCAGGGGAGCCTACCCCGCCTTTATACCCGCCGGGGCAGTAGCGTGCCCAGAAAGGATGGCGCGAGTTCCAAGGCACCATAAATGGAAAGCAACCATCGTGGGCTGCTGCGTGAAGTGACGGGGAGGGTTGAAAACGCGCCCCCATCCGGTCTTGTTCGTCATCATGCCGTTCTTCAACGGGCGCCGTGGGGAGGGCCCACCGGGCAGCCACCGAGCAGCCCAGCGTGCCCGCCCGGTCAGAGCAATACTGACACAGCAGGGCGGCAGGCGGGGCGCTTTGGGCTTCGCGATGTTATCCCGAGGCGCGCCGGATGTCCCGCGATGGGACCCGTGCATTAAATGTCCCCACGCCTCCCTGCCAGGCCGTGGCAGGAACTGACAGTAGGCGTGAGGGGGAACAATTGGAAGTGACAGGCCACGCGCCCTCTTAAATGCAGCATCGGGCCTCTCACCAGCTGACACCTCACCGCTGGGAATCTGTGGGGTCACCGGCGAAGGACTTTCAGGCCCTCGGGGGTCTGAGTGCTTGGGGGCCATTGTTCGCCGCCCCGAGCACTCTCTCCCAGATATGCCCTTTCTTGGTCCTCGGGGAACCGAGTGCTCAGGGGCCACTGTTCACGGCCCCGAGCACTCTCTCCCGGAATTGACTGTTCGGGTCCTCGTGGAACCGAGTGCTTGGGGGCCACTGTTCACGGCCCCGAGCACTCTCTCCCGGAACTGACTTCCCTTGGGTCCTCGGGGGACTCGGGTGCTCAGGGGCCACTGTTCACAGCCCCGAGCACCCTCTTCCCGGTACTTGGCTTTTCTTATCGTCGGGGGACTTGAGTGCTCGGGGGCCACTGTTCGTAACCCCGAGCACTCTCTTCCCGGTACTTGGTCTTCTCGGGTCATCGGGGAACTCGGGAACTCAGGGACCACTGTTCGTGGCCCTAAGCACCCTCTCCCGGGATTTGGTCTTCTCGTACCTCGGGGAGATAACCCCCGCGGGAGGGCGTCACGTGGCACTCTGCTGTTCTGGCCTCGGGACTCGGGGACCCCTGGTTCCTGTGTCACCGACAACAAGCCTCCCTCAACAGGATAAAAGGGGGGTGCACTTCGGGGAAGGACAAACTGAAGTACAAGTTTAAGAAGGTCGAACAAGTTTCGGACGAGCACAGCACACAAGTCTGAGAAGCGGAGTAGAGGTTCACCAAGCTCGAAGCAAGACCGAAGCTCTAGACTTAGACAAAAAACCTTGTAATACAGATATCCAGAGACAGGCATTCCAAGAGCATTAATAGCATACACACAGGAGTAGGGTATTACGCTCCGTGCGGTCCGAACCTATCTAAAATCCCTCGAGCATTTACTCCCACTAGCAGACGATCATCTGTCCCGCCTACATCTCACATACTCGCATTAAATCCACGTACGAGGTAGATTCAGAATCATCCTCCCGGCCGAATCTCAAAGGGGGTCCCTCAGGATCCCCGCTTGAGGAGTTCATCCTCCGACAGCTGGAATATCTTGATTGTGAAACACACGGCTTGGAATGGTCTAGCTCATGGTAGCCTCGATAGTGAAGTCATGGAGGAAGGTTGTTGATGGCCAGGACCACTGGCCAAGTGCTACATGAGGTACTCATGTTATCGAAAGGATTCATTTCATCGGTACTCAATGCGAACCTTACATTACTTGGTTCTTTAGCAAAATCTGGATACATGACATTGAGCTTTCTCCATTGGCTAGAATCAATAGGGTGTCGAAGTTTAGTTTCATCTTTCTTGCGCTTATCGCAATGCCAACGCATCAGTTCAGAGTCCCTGGGGTTCGATTACAAACACTGTAAGCGGGAGATCACTGGCAGGTACCACATCATCATGCCAGGACTTTTTCTCTTCTTCTCCGTGTTGGAAGAGGTGTCTTCTTCAACACTACCAAAAGTACTCTTCTTCTTCTTCTTCACGTTGGTGGAAGCATCTTCGTCCTCACTATCATCATTCCTCTTGTACCAACTCGCATTGCACACGGGGCATATATCCAAGTCTTCATACTGTTTACAGTAGAGGATACTATGGTTTGAACACACATGTATTTTTTGCACATCCAATGACAGCGGACAGATAAGCTTCTTCGCTTGATAAGTGGTGGTGGGCAAGGAGTTAGGCTTCGGAAGTATGTTTGCTAAGAGACTCAACAAATCCGAGAAACTCTTGTCAAACCATCCACTGTTGTCCTTCAACCTTAGATGTTCAAGCACCAAATGCAACACCGTAAACTCCTTATCACAGCCCTTCTATTTCTCATACAAAATTTCCTTCGGTGTCTTTTGTAACACCTCAAAATTATCTAAACATCTCCTCTCCCTTAAAACATGTGGTTCTACATGGTGCAACATTTCCTCCAGATCAAAATCATCATCATCATCCATCATAACATCAGTGTCACCTTCGACTCCCTCATCATCACTATCCACTTGATCAGCAACGATGTTTTTGTTTGATTCCCATGTATGTTTTTCACCGTGTTTGGACCAACATGTGTAATCCTCGACATAACCTCTCAAGATCAAGTGTGATTTAATTATGCTTGATTTGTCCTATAATTTTTGGTTCTTGCAGTCAGAGCATGAATAGTGCATTTCCTTTGCCTTCTTAGTCAAAGCGTCCTTCTCGACAACTTCAATAAAAGTATAGAGTCCTTTTATGTATATTTCTCCATGTATTGGCGTATCATACATCCATGCTCTACCCATCTTTAACTTCAACCACAAAATTAGATCCATAAATTAATTAATAAGAAAATCATAATAAAAAAGATTTTTTTTTAAAAAGGGAAAATTAGGCTTGTTATTATTATAATATGCCTATGCAATTGAATCTACATTGGTATAAATTTATGACTCAAAACAATATGGATTCATTACTCTCTCTTTCCCTCTACATCTAGATCTAGATCTAGATATATCAAAAAATCTCCATTCATATAAAACCTCCTATAGGCTAAAAAAATATCAAATTGAAGCCACATTTTTTAAATATAATGCTAGAATCTTGTGGATCTACACAATTGAATCAATATTGGTCACAAATTTTAGCTAATTCAAAGATCTAAATGGCTAGAACCATGTGCATCTCTAGATTACATCTAAACCCTAATTAAGCCTTAAATCTAGATCTAAACTTTGAAAAGATGCTAGCTAGGGATGGGATACTCTTACCTTAGATAGCAAGCTTCTCCAAGGAATTCAAAATCAAAACCTCTCCTTTTTATTTTCAAATCTCCCAGCCCTTGTTGAGCTGCTCTGTTCGGACAGAGCAAGCTCGATCTGAATGGAGTTCACAAACAAGTATTGTTTTATTGAGAGATTATCATAGACGGGTCATATAAGGAACCACATTTGAAAATATGTTTTAACAGGTCGCTAATTATTATGAGTCCCGCTTGTAGTAATCATTAGCCGCCTCTGGAAATAACCATTACCACAAGCGACTTCTTATGTCACCCATCTGTAGTAATAGGTGATTAATACAGGCGGACCACATAAGAAATCACCTTTGGAATTTCCACAGGCGACTTCTTATGTGGCCCGCCTCTGGAAATTATCCGATTACCACAGGTGGCTTGAAACCGACGGGGGCCTCCACCAATTACTCAGGCAGTTTGTCATGGGAGCCGCCTATGGTAAGGGATCCTGGGTGTCCCGAAAAATAGTTTTTGTACTAGTGCATGGTCGTCTACTGGGGTGCGAATCCATGCTGGTCAGGTCAGCATGCATCCCACTTCGCCACACACTGTCTCACATGATCCGATGGCTACGTCTAGGCAAGGCTGAATACTTTTATCATTGCAGTTATGTGGATGGGACACGGGAGCATGCATACGTCAATTTGTAGCTTCCTTGTATCATTTATAGCTAAGTGTCCATGCATTGCAACGAAAATATAAATATTGGATGATGTAACATAAAACACAAACTCAAGGTATTAAGATGTTGATGCGCGATGAGAGCGCTACCGAACAAATATGTCCGGAGCGATGCTATACTTTGATTTCAGATGGGATCCAAAAAAGGAGGAGATTGTCCATTAATTTTCCTCCTGATCTATTTATTTATTTTTATTAGTAAAATGGGTCACATATCCAAAAAAAGAGGAGATTATCCGCTAACTTCCCTCCTAAGTTCAATGTTGCAATACAGTGAACTTCAATTGATCTTGTTATCTTGTATGTTCAATGTTGATTGCAATTTGCAATGACATTAGCTTCAAATTATCCGGTACAAATAGTTGATGATCATTATAGAAGAGAAGTGTATTTTAGTGTCATTGATAAAATTTAGCAATAGCTTAACAACAAGTAAGTTACTAATTGCTATAGGCACCTGAGGATCCTTAGCTTTGATCCTTGCCTAGAAAATTAAGTACTAGCTCTGATCCTTGTCTAGAAAAAGGGAAAAGAGAGAGGGAAGCAAAGTGGTTGTAGCACTAGCTAGTAGTTGAGCAGATGCATTGCATGATAGAGTACTAGTTGTTATTGTGATTGATCGATTTTGTTAGTTGTTTCAATATTTGTTGACATATATCGATGTTGTTATTTTTCTTTATTATTTAGATTACTCACATGATACTTAATTAGTAGAATTTTAGAAATTAGAATGTATGGTTTGTGCTAACTTTGAACCATTATATGACTTCATCATATTTATTGAGCTGGATATTTTCTCCAAAGTAAGTGAGGATGGCATAGTTGAGACTTTAGTGGCCATAAGAAAGCTTAAAGTGAAGAATCTAGAGTAGTATTGTAATATCCTATTTATATAAGACCTTATTTTATATTTAAACTGTAATGCCCTAGAAGTTAAAAAGATATTTTCCAGGTTGTAGTTTTGTTTTTCGGCTTCTTCAGCGAACCGTGGAAAGTGAAAATACCTTGATAAAATATTTAAATAGTAACAAATAATGTTTGGGCTTGCTTTGGGGGTCAACTGGCCCTTTTTCCCACTTGGATGCAACATGGGTCCAAACCGCCACCCCACTTTGGGCTCAAGGCCCAAACCAACCTCTTTTCCCCTAAGGTTGGTTGTTTCTCCCTCTCTCCCCACTTGGCCGCACCCTGCTACAGTAGACACATGGTACAATGCTACAGTACCTAATAGGAAGAGAGAAGAGGGAAGAAGGAGGAGGTCAAAGATTGGAGAGAGAAGGAGTTTCTCCTCCCCAACTTGTTGCCCTAGGTCTTTGGGAAATCCAAGGTGTGCATAGCTTGTCTTCGTCTTCGGTAAAGACAAGTGAATGTAATAGTTGTTGCTACAACTTTAGCTTGTTATTTTTACTACCTCCACCCATAAATACAGTACACATGTTTAGACTTAATAATATGAAAGATGACTTTAAGTGATATTTTAATTATCTTAAGATGGTTGAGTATGTTCTATATAGTTATTTTCTATATGATGGTTTTTGCGGTTCAGGTCATGGTTAATTTTATAATGCAAATACATGACATATGCATATGTAGATTATTTTTATATGGTTTACTTTTGTTATATTTATGAAGATGTTGTAATAAACCTTATTGATTACATAGATGGTGGAATTTAATGCAGTTACGATAATACTTATTTGTGTGTTTTAGTCATTTTAGCACATCCACGTCTTATGTCTTTCAATGGCTAGAATACATGAGGATAATAATATAGGATATGTAGAAGCTTACATAAGTGGTCATATTATGACATTTGATAAGGCAATGAAGTAGGTTGAAAAATCATATAAAATGAAAGATAAAATGGACATGTTGTCTCACTCATATCTAAATGAATGTTGTTCCTATGTCCTTAAAGCATGAAGGTAGGTGTCCAAGCGAAGTTCATGACTTGAGTAGTTTTATATGGCCATAAATAGTATTGATAATATAGTCTTGTTGTTTTATACTTGATGTAAAAGATGAAAAGGGTGAATCATGAGTTAGCATAAGTGTTGTACTTATCTTGTTGATGTTTTGCATAGAAATAGTTTTTTATATATGAGACCTTATAGCGGAGTAGTCTGTTGGCCAATTTTGAAGTATGCTATATCTACGTTGCTACATATGGAAGATCATAGTTGATGTCATTTACCTTTATGTATGCCTTATATATTGGTATATGAACGATGTTGAACTATGTGGTACTCTTTCTTGCAATTGCAATATATCATCTGCAGCACATTCCATTCCATTGCATTGCATTTAAGTCAGGTTGGTGATAAAGTCATATAACTATTCTGGAGTGCATAAGCCAGATTAGTGAGAAAGTTATATGACTATTCCAAAGTGCTCTTGCAGTTATGTTGTGATCTGATAGTTGCGATCGTACCGATATAGCATCATATATTGTCGTAATACGATGCAGTTTCATACCTTGTTCAGCATGAAAGTAGTGGACATATGTATTGCACTGCATACATGTGTATTTTATTTAGAATCATCAAAGAATATTCATGTGGAAGTGTTATATATCGAGGTTGCTATGGAAGTGAATACGGGAAGTGATCCTTCTCAAAAGTCCATATGCAGTGTGGTTTAAATTGTGGATTTGAAGAGAATGTGAAGTCATATGTTAATCTGTACTGCACAACATTCACATGCACCATACTGTATTGCAGAAGCTTTTACATTGATTTTGGTTGTAATGGATCACATACAATTATTTAAGTAATATTATTACTTGTTGATGGTGTGAGGTTACAGCTGGATGATCTTTGTGGAGTTGGTATATATTGTTCTATGTGTTATCAATTTTTTCATGATATCCTTGCTAGGGTGATCCTCACATCACACTTATTTAAGACTTAAAAGTTTGGATTTTGATTGATGTGGTTCATGTCATGTCATATGTCATGAGTGCTACTTCTAGCATCTTATGTTGTAGTTGTTTTACTATGATCACATAATATTTATATACGAAGAAGTGTCACTTTACATTTATATAGAATGAGCCTACTAAATAATGATAATATCATGTATTATCTTGTATACTGTTTAAATATTAAATTGATGTTTTAATAGTTATGGTTTAAATAGCTTATGAAAGTAGTTCACTTGCTAAGATTTTTCAATTTCACTCTTGCAATTTCTTCCCCGGGTGTTCTGCTTGAAGCAACATGAAGAGAAGGGATTAGCAGCACGTCATTCACTTTTACATTACCCTTTAATCCTTTAATCTTGCGTTGTACTAAAAACTTAGATGACGGAGTCTTTTGCTTAATAGGACCATAGTAATGTTAAATTTGTGGTTTAGTTGTTTAATTTGCCTTATTCATATCGTTCAGTTTGAACAATATCATGTTCTTAACATACTTCTATATTGTTGCTTCTGCGATGCTCTATATATATGTTGTCGAAATTTTGTAGTTCGCCTTCTCGTAGCATAGTTTAGTGGCATCCTAGGATTTTGTGGTTCCTGAGGTGTTACATAAACAATTTATATTGTATTTTTTTTTGCAAAATTTAAACTTATTTGTTGAATTTATGATTATGATATATTTTTTAATACATTTGTATTGTGATTTTAGGATTTTTTTTTTACATATATATTGATTTGCGGTCCGATGAAAAATTAGGGTACCTATCCAACCTAAAAATCCTAGCTGGGGCTAAGCACATTGATTAAATGACGAGCTTCAGAGCAACTGAAAGATTTTCAGAGCAATCTCCAGTTTCTGGCGTGGTTTGGAATGATTTTGCTGGGCTCTGCCAGTACAGAAGAACGTGGGCCAGCCCAGCCCAGCCGAGGCCAGCATTTGCATGAAAATGTTCCCCATCTCTTATGCTGCAGAATTCAGCAAAGTGTTCCTGCAAAGAAAGGAGCACTAAGCAAACTGAACCTGTGTGCGATTCGCCAGGGATATGATGCTTGTCGTTCATGCCTGCACCTAAGCAAGCTACTCAGTTACCAATGTGAATCCTAAGCTGCAGTGATAATCTCAAGGACAGGAAAAGCTTGAGTTGGCACACAAGTGTACGTAGGCTCTGCTTTTGTCGAAGGGAACAGAGATGAGATTTCTACAGATTTCGTTCCTGCACCACCAATGCATCAGGCGAAACCAACAAAATCACAATTTACAGCCTCCACATGAACACTCATGAGCTGAAGCCTTACATTGCAGAAGAAATGATCTCAAATGAATAGGCTTTAATTCCGACATGTCTCAAAAGATTCAGTTACAGGCAGCAAAATAGTTGAGATTCGAGGCCTCGATTTATATATCAGCGTATCTGTATATATAGTTAATGTGAACAATGTACATTGGGGGAGACTAGTATGATACAGAATCTAGGAGAAAATAGAAATCAATGTTGGTATGTATACATGTAAGGTAGTGAGCGTACAAATGGGAATGGAGTGCTTCAAATATTCAGATACGCTAATACTATATATCAACACGACCTTTTTTTGTTTTTTTGTTCCTGATCCAGGTCGCGAGCCACAAAATTGTCGCTGTGCATCACGATATCTTGATGCTAAGCAGCAATTGTTTTGGTGATGGCCTTGGTCAGCTATCATGCTCATGATCCTTACCAAATCTTCTTCATCTTCCAAATTCGACGTCATTCTCTTCATCATTCTGATTTGATGGTCAGGGTTTTTGCTTCACCGCCGCGTGGCAGGGCTTGTCTTTGTGATCATCCATCCTGGCCTCCATGAGCTTCTCCTTGAGGCTCTGCTTGCTATGCTGCTGCGTGCCTCCCCGTTGTGGCAACGGCAATCCGTCGTGTCCCTTAATGGCGTCGCGTTTCCTGATCGGCAGATTCACGGGGCCTGACGAACTGCACTGCTCTGCTGCACCTGCAACCGGCCCCGATGGAGGAGCCACGGTGGACTTCCTATCTGATGACGGCGACCAGCCGCCGCCATTCCTCGGCGCCGATCCCGTCTTCTTCCTGCTCTCGCTGATGGCCGACCTCCAGAGCCTGCGTATGAGCGCCGTGTTCTTGGTCCCAGAACGCCTGCTCATGCCAGAAGAATGAGCCTCCGTCACCCCGCTGCCATTGCTCGCTCGCGCCACTGAAGCTGAGCGATCACTGGTCCCCATCCAGCTGCAAGAATCCCGGCCTCCGTCGTATTCCAGGTCAGCCGAGCTGCCACAGCCGTCCTCGTCGTCGTCAACCTTTGCCAAGAAGAGGTCGGTGGCTGGGCTCTCGGACTGAACATTGGCCGATGCAGGGCTCACCGGGCTGCTGTATGATCTGGTCCCATTGGCGCTGCTCTCCTTCCGGCGGAAGTGCTCGAACACCAACACCGAATCCACATCCACCTCGGCGGGAGTATCATTCTGACGGTGCCTGAGCGCGTCGTTGTTGTTGAACTGATCGCGGCGAGACCTCAGCGAGGAGCTCGCCGCCGCCTCGCCGATCATCCGGGCCTCCCGCAGCGCGGATGAGTGGCATGAGTCCTTGTTGCGAAGGAACGACTCCATCTCGGCCTGCAGGCGGTTGAGCTGCGAGTACTTGCTCTCGAGCGCGAGCTTGGCGTCGGAGAGCTTCATCTGCACCCTCTCCTCGCGCCACACCTCGGCCATCTGCAGCATCCGTCGCTCCTCCTCCATCTCCTCCCGCATCCGCAGGCACTCCCGGCGCAGCAGCTCCACCTCCGCCTGGTCCTCCTCCACCTCCCGCGTCAGCTCCGAGCACGCCTCCTCCATCAGCTCCCGCGCCTTCCGCTCCACCTCGTAGCTCTGCGCCTGCTGCTTCGCCTCCGCCAGCTCGCGCATCAGCTTCACGTTCGCCGACTCCAGCAGCCGCCGGTGCTTCCGCTCCAGCCTCGCCTCCTCTTTTAGCGCAGCGGCCGCGTGCTGCGCCTTGTCGCGCATCCGGCTCTTCCACGCTGCCTTGTCCTCGGCCAGCTTCCGCAAGAACCGCTCGAGCCTCTTCCTCATCACGCGCCTCTCGTCCTCCAGCTCACCGATCTGAGCCCGCGCCTTGTCGAGCTCGGCCTCGAGGAGCAGCACCACCGTCGCACGAGGGAGTGTCGTCGTTGATCGCGAGAGATGATGAGCATGGTTCCAGATGGTTGGATCATGGGGGCCGAAGATGGCGTCCAATCCCAGATGGTTGGCATACACACGGTCCCATTTGGTCGCCTTCTCCATCGACGAACTGTATGGCATTGGTAACTCCACGCAGGCTTCGATCTGATGCGTCCAACGAGCTGCTCCGGTTAATTAAACTGACCAATGCAACGAGCTACTAGAAAGAATTGCACGAATTGCTGCGCCGCAGGCAGTACCTTGTCTAGGATGCCATGGTGGTTCCTGCATTGGCATTGGCATTGGCTTGGAACACCGAATTGCCTTTTCTTGCCATGGCAGCGGAGGTGGTTTGCTCTCCTCCGTCCCTGTTGGGGGCTCGGCTGACAACAGAGAAGAACACAGAGCGAGCAGTGCCAACCAGAGAGTTACATGAGTGATTCATTGATTAGAGACTCTTCTCAGAGGAATGATAGTGAGGACAAACTGAACATTGCTGTTGTTAGAAACAAAACCAACCATTGACAACGCAATATTCATTCACCAAGTTTAGCAAGTGCTTAGAATAGATTATCCCCCTACGATTAATCGATGAACTAATCTGCTGGTAGCAGTTAACGCTCCAATCTCTTAAAAGTATTGTCCCATTTTTGCTCAAACAAAAAAAAAGGGAAGAGTCTTGTCCCATTTCTTGCTCGATATGTCCTGACTTGTGAATGGTTGTACACTTGGATTTATGCATGTGGCGTTCTCTTTTGGCGCAATCATGGAAAAGTATCAAGTACAAAAGCAGGGCGGATAATAAGAATAATAGTGATCTGTAACTAAGTCTGTGACATGACATGCTTCAAAATGCAGACTAGCTTCAATCACAGGTTGACAACACAGCAGGCTAAAGGAGAAATTAAGGAGTGCAGATGGGCCAAACATGCGTGTCTAATCCAGGATCAGAGAAGCGGCAAGATAAGAAAGAAAAATGCCATCTTGGGAGATGAGTCAAAAGTAACCAACTTTTGGGGATCAATGGCGAGAACAAGAAGAAGAAGAAAAAAGAATCCCCAGATCAGCCGATCAACCAAAGGAAACGATGACAACACCAATACATGGATCATGGCGGAATTAAGGCAGGCAGGCAGGCAGAACATACCACGAGGGCGCGCGCCGAGGAGGAACCTTGCCGGTGCCGCCGCGCGGTGGGTCCAGCCGCCTGCAGCCGCTCGGCGTGGCGCAGTCTCCAGAGCCCGGCGGCGAGCGCCCTGGCCGTAACGCCGCCTAGCGGCGTCCTCCCGGCTGCGGCATTGCAGCGACGCGTCCGGGCAGCAGGAGAGACACGGCTCCGGCAAGGGGTCATGGGATGATGATGGACATGGAGGAGGAGGAAGAGGAGGAGTTATTATTGCTAATCAATCTGGTTGGTTTTGGGCATTTGGGTTTGCATGCACATGCGACATGTCATGTGTGGCCAGCGGATTATCAGGACAGAGACCATCGCCATCACCCTCATCCGTCCATGCTTAGGGAAGAGAGGAACAACTATTTCTGGACAGAGAGAGAGAGAAGGGTGTGAGGTGATTAGATAGATCTCCCCACGTTAGATGAGTGATTGTGATTGCCCTCCCTGCTGCTTTGCTATTCTAGATTCTCCATTTCTCGCCATGTCCATTCATTTCTTCTTCATGTTTATATTGCTCTCTTTTTAAACTTTTTTGGTCTTGGGTATTTTCGCGTGTAAATCTTGTGTCTATCGAAGAGAGGGCATATTTAGAACGCAGGAATTTGTAGCAACATCGTAGAAACTCACATGGAACAGATCGATTCTTGCAAGAAACATAAAGGATTTCCCCGCTCCAAACGTGTAATTAAGGTTTTCTTGTACGTATTTATTGGCTATAATTCCATTGTCGTTGTGGACATACATAAACGCATGAATAGCATAGGTATAGGGCTAGATAACGAGTCAGCTCGGTTCGTTTGGACTCAGCTCGTTTCAGCTCGTTTAATATAACGAGTAGAAAAGCTAATTTGGCTTGGCTCGTTTGGCTCACGAGCCAGCTCGTTATTTTTTTTTAAAGAGAGCAGCTCGTTACTAGAATGAAAAGAATATAAATATCCACTAAAAGATATATCGATAAAATCATATAATAATAGCAATGATATCGAAGATGAAGATAACCAATAAGCAAACTAACGACCACAGTGAAAAAGAGCAATATGATACAAGCGATGACCTTAACTCACTTAGCTCATGAGCTAACTCGTTATCTAAACGAGTTAAAACTCTAACTCAGCTCGTTAGATTTTAGAACGATAGCTCACGAGTTTTAAACTTTTCGTCCAACCCTACATAGGTATATATAACCATATATATGGCCATCGTAGCAATCATCTTAGCATCCCATAATGTCCCATGTGAAGCCAATGGTACCACTGTAGTTCTATGAATCTTTTGAGAAACCACATTTATTGCGAGAGATATATATGCCTCTTAGACTTATCCTATAAAATTAAAACGTGCATGAACGAAAAGCAGATGAAAATATAAGAGACGCGATAGACATTTTACACTTTGTGAGCTAGTTTGCTAATAGTCTATGAGTTGCCCACTTGCCCATAGCCCATCTTGAATCCCCAACCAAGCGGGAAAAGGGTTAGAATTGATGGTGCCCAAGCCTTGCAGAGCAAAGTGGACTATGCATTAGCCTTCTTTTTTTTTTTTGTTGAAGAAAAGCAGATGAAATGAACAACATAACAATATTTGATTCTAAAAAAAGACCAGAAGATAATAGTTGACAACATAAAACTAGGCCGTCATCCATTTAAATGTAGTGGTGACTAGTGAACCTAAAATCTTAGCCCTTTTGGATAAAGAATTGATTTTTTTAGATGATAAAGAATTAATTTGGCAGCAACAGAGAGCTTGTGAATCATGCAACTTACGATCGTGAGTTGAGATCTTGAGATGAGTGGTGCTATGTCTAAAATCAATGGACCGACATGGTTGAATGAATCCATGGAAACGTACCAATAAAGTTAGATTGTCCTGGAAGCCGTGGACCCAAAAGAGAGGAATATTTGTACGCTTGGCTTCATTGGTGATGATACTGTACCATGTTGGGCATGTAAGGCCATCACACTGTAACATGTATCGGGTGTCGTGTTGACTGTTGAGCCCAGCCAAATCGGCATCTCTTCAATTTTTTTCGTTTCATGCATAATCGAATTATTATGGGAGGCGTTGTCTGCTGAACATTCACTAGAGAATTATATAATAAACATCTCCTTAGCATTTTTAAAAGCCGGACAACAACTTTGGAACCTAGTTTATCAATTTCTTAAAAAGTGACAACAATTTCTGAAACCTACCAACAATTTCTAAAACCTCCTAGTTCAACAGTTTTGAAAACCTCGCGACAATTTTTAAATGCTAGATAAGGGTTAGTTAACTTTCGGTAGTCAATAAATTTTAAATATACCGACATCGAATTGTACTGTCAAGATCAGTTTAAAAAATAAATCAATCTCATATATGTGCTAAGTCTAAGAACCAATCTTAACATATAGTAATTTTATTGATGATAATCATTACAATATCTATATTTTAATTAATAAATCATCTCACAAAAGACCTCCAAAATCGAAGAACCAAATAGAACTCTACAGTGGATCCTAAATATAGTCTTTATCTTCACTGATAACTCATAGGGAAAATCGATATAGAATACCTCTCTAGATTTCACCTCCTTGAAGTCTTCCAATTATTTTTCAACTGAGTGTTTAGTTATAACAAGTGTAAGTACATATCGTAGTCAGCAAGTTATGAAGAAATAATATGCATATAAATGTTTTAACAAGACTAAGGCTCATATGACTCTTTTGCAGGAAACATCATTTATTTTAAAAGTAATTGAAAAGTAATAGTAATTAAGTGAATGACAAATCACCTCAAGATTTTATCCATCCTAACTTAACCAACTGACCACCTCAACTAAAGTTCTAACCACCAAGGTTGAACAACCAACATCTCAACCATGGCTCCCACCGTCAAAATTGAACTACTGACCAATCACCTCAACCACAATTCCCACCATCGTGACTGACCCATACCTCAACTATGGTTCCCACTATTCCAGTTGACCCTACTAACCAAAACATTAAATTATAATCATGGTCTGTTTTCTATACCGCTCGTGACCGTGAGTACGGTTGAATGTTCAGTTTTAACTCTGTAGAGGTTGTACATTACCCACAAAGCCATGATTTTATCACCCGTAAGTGGGTGACTAAGTCTCCATTTTGCTTGTGCTGATCAAGCACACTGCACACTACCAATATGTGTGGCCAGTAGATCACTACAAAGTCTTTATAATGCCCCTCTCAACACATATCTACCCGCTATAGTTTCACTGCCATGTGATTCTACATCAACAACGGAAGCCCTTCTTGTGCCTTTCGAATCCTAAGATATCATCCATTCACCGCTCTTCTGCCTGGTCTATACTATGCTAAAAGTAAGCAAATTACTTAGCTAGATCTGTCTTATACCAGACTTGTGATTATACTGGAAATACAGAAAGTTAACCCCACCAATCGGTCCTTAGATTTGAGCAAGACTATCACTTTTCTAACCATACATCTCATCATACCACATGCTCAAATCTCTATACCATGTTGCTATAAAATTATTCCATCATATTTTATTATTGTTGCATAAGACCATGATCAAGTTTGTGGAACAATTATCAGTATTACCATCCTAAAGCAAGGCTAAGCATCATCTACCCAGTATTGGGAGGTGTAAGCGGCAGGCGGGGCGGCTGGGTTGAGTGTGCACCAAGCGGGAGAAAGGCGAGCGACAGCAGCTTGGGCCGGTTGGCCGTGCAGCCCAGGCGGAAGAGAAGGAAGGCAGGGAAAGAAAGGAAGGGGCGGTGGTCCGAGTTGGCTGTGGGAAGGGGAGAAAGGAGAGTTGGAAAGGCTGACTTGGCTGGGCTAGATCAGAGAGAGAAAGAAGGGAGGAGAGATGGATTCGATCTTTTAACTCTAAAAGCTTTTCTTTTTATTTTTCCTATTTTCTCTCATGTATATACACATGCATATTTATAAATACAACATATATACCATATATATATGTACTACGTTAGCTCACATAACAATCAATCAAATATATACATATATATATCTATAAATATTCTTTTATAGGAAAATAATCCTCAACGTATATATGTATTTATACATATAGCACACATATTTATATATATATGTGTGTATAAAGCACACATATACACTTAGGATTTTTATTTAGTTTTGCAAAACTCTTTATTTTCTTTGAAAAGTTTTAAAAATTTTTGTTTTAAGAATTTAATTTGTTACATGTACTGAAGCCATGGACCGAAAAGGAGAGGAATAGTTCCATGCTTGGCTTCGATGGTGATGATACCATGTAGGGCATGTAGGCCATCAAACCGTGACCAAGTAGCGGGTCTCATATTAAAACCAAACAAATAGCCATCCCTTTTATCTTCATTTGAAACATCGAATTTTTTCTGTTTCATATAAAATTTTATTTTTTGTGTGACAGAAGTTCATGTGTTCTAAATAGGACTTTAGAGGAAAACTATAGGGATTAGGGAGCATGCAAAATAGTTAGCACAAAATGGGAAATTCCAATGTGTCCTTTCCCCAGAAAAAACGAGAGAAAAAAATCCCAAGTGTGCACACAAACTTCGACTTGGACCTATATAGCCTTTTGTTTTGGAATCTCTCACTCTTGCCGATCGATGTTGAGCCATGTAATTAGCAAACGATCGGTTGCTCCCTTTGGGTTTTTTCCCCTCCTAGGAATGTGCAGCAGTAACATGATTTGAGCTTGGGAGTTGGAAAATATATAGCGATTGAAACAAATGAAGATTGTCTCGTAGGTGTGGTGAGCCTCCGCTCTGGTGCAGGCAGAGGAGACGAGATTCGGCCTTGGTAGTAACAAACGCATGTGTATAGTATCCTGGATGATTTTATGCGTGACTGAGTTTAGTGTACTAGTGTTTGTCACTACTAGTCGCGTGTTAATTGTGATCCGAATTACAATGTCATGTTTCACTGTGACCCAACTAAGAAATTAGAGTCCTTTTTTCAGGTTGTCGTTTAGTTTCCTCGTTGGACTCACGCATATATATTAATTTTTTCTTGATTATTTTTTTTTGTCTTGGTGTGTTTATACATCTTTATGTGTGCAAGGTTTTATCCATGTAAAGCTACATGTTGATACATTGATTGATTAGATAAGAAGAATATAATCGTTGTTGTTGATAAAAATGACGAATCAAGCTACCTAAAAGGACATAGTAGTAACTTGGTAGGCAACCGCTCCTCCCTCCAGTCTCTAGCTAAGGTGGAGTGAGGAACTTATTCTCGAGCCCAGCCCAACCCTTGTCTAGCTCGTCGCCTGCACCGCCGCTATAGCCACATCCCCTTGTTTAGATTTGTTCCTCTTCTTCACATTGTTGTGTCTGTCAAGATGTGTGGTGGCTTTGTGCGCGGCCATGGAGAGTATCGTTTGTCGCCTTTACTCAGGTGACAACTTACCGTTGGCCTAGATCTGTGATGGCTCTTGTCCTATATTTGCACTGGATGGATTTGGGCTTATCAACGGCTCAGGCCTGTCTGGGCCTAGGGGTCTTGTGGTTCTCATTGATGGGGGTAGGCGTCATCATTGTTGGTGGGGTCTAGTGTCGTCCTCACCTTAAGCCCCACCAGATATGACGACTTCGGTGCGGCAACGCATGTCCCGAACAAGTCCAATATCTCTGGTGGCAACGATCGATATGGTTCGCTCGATGGTGCTTGCGAGCGATGGCAAAGACCAAGTCGTTGTGGTAGCCAATGGTGTGGGCTCCATTAAGTTGACCAGTGGGATACACAAGGGAGAGCCTTGCACAGCTTGTAATACCCCACCTCTAAAATTCGTTTACAACACATCTTTTACACTTTCATCCTTACTGCGTATAAAAGGGTTAATCTAAAGGTATTATGTTTGGGGCGTGAAGGTTTTTAAGCTGGTCTCAACCTATCTAAACTATCAAGGTGATATTAAACCCGTCACACTAGAACACTTGTGCCACACGTGTAGAAACCAGAAACACTGATGGGTCGGGGTATTATATTCTCCTCCTGTTCATGGTCGATGCCCTCAGTAGCTTATTGTGTACACAACAAACAAATACAGGATCTACTCTCGCTGCCATGACCATGCCATCTCCGCTTCACAGACCGACATGCATGCCCTCATGCACCGTGAGTTGACTCTGAATACCATCTGTAACATACCACCTTTAAAATTCGCTTACAACCAGTCCACCTATAGGGCAGGCTCGTATATGTATAGAACATCTGTCGGTGGATGAACACCGCGAGCAGGGATCCTAAGGGATCCCCTTTGAGATTCGGCCGGGGGGCTGTGCCTGGAACTACCTCGTACGTGGGGTTAATGCATGTAGGACTTAGGTAGGATGGATCGTCGTTAGCTAGTAGAAATAAATACGTCAAGGGTTTAGACAAGTTCAGGCCGCACGGAGGTTTAATACCCTACTCCTGTGTGTCTAGTATGTTATCAATGCTCTTCGAATACCTTTCTCTGGATCTCTATCGATCTCCGGATCCTTTTTTCTATCTCTAGATTGTTCTATCGGCTGTCGATTACAAGGTGCTCCCTCCCCCCCCCCCTTTATCTATCGGGGGAGGCCCTTCAGGAAGTGCCCAAAACGAGGGCACAAGTTCCCGTAAACAATAAATGGAAAGTGACCATCATTGGTCTACAGTTGATGTTACAGAGGTTTGAAAAAATATCCCTCGAACGGTTCCATTGGTCTTTGCATTCCAGCTTTAGCAGGCGCAGGGGCGCCCACTAGCCAGCCTCTGAGTACTCTCTCATGCCCGTTTGGGCAGAGAAGGTCTGCTGCGGTCAGATTTGATAGGGTGATAAGCCTTGTGCCCATCAAAGATATCTTTAAACTGCCTTCCGTCATGGGCCCCACGAGGGGACATGCGATGGGATCCGTCGCATTAATTATGCCACACCTTCCTGCTAGGCAGCGGCAGGGACTGGCGTATTCAGTACGATAGGCATGGGGGAAAGTGGCTGCATGTGACCGTCCACGCTCCCCACTAAATGCTGCATCGGGCCTCCCACCGGCCGATACCTCATTGTGGAGTCCCTGCGGGGTCCACCGGCATGGGGCTTGATGGGTGCTCGGGACTCTCTGGGTGCTCGGGGACCAACTGTTCTTGGCCCCGAGCGCCCACTTTTGGATCTTGCTTCTCTTGGGTCCTCGAGGCACTCTGGGTACTCGGGGACCAACTGTTCTTGGCCCTGAGCGCCCGCTCCCAGACCAGACTTCCCTCGAGTCCTCAGGGCACTCTGGGTACTCGGGGATCAACTATTCTTGGCCCCAAACGCCCGCTCCCAGACCTTGCTTCCCTCGGATCCTCGAGGCACTCTGGGTACTCGGGGACCAACTGTTCTTGGCCCCAAGCATCCGCTCCCGGACTTGGCTTTCCTCGAGCCCTCAGGGAGATGGTCCTCGAGGGAAGGCGCCATGTGGCACTGCGCTGTCCTAGCCTCGGGACTCGGGAACCCCTGGATCCCATATCACCGACAACATCTTTTACACTTTTGTCACCACTTCATATAAAAGGGTTAACCCAAAGGTGCTATGTTTGGGGCGTGAAGGCTTATAAGCTAGCTCCAACATATCTAAACTACCAAGGTGGTACTAAACCAACCATACTGGAACAGTTGGGCCACACGGGCTAAAATCAAAAACACTAATGGGCCAGAATATTACACAGCTGATATAGGTCGGCAGCGCCGACAAGGAAAATTGGCGTCTTCAACCCTTGCACGTTGCAAGCCACATTTCTCACCGCCAACATGAAGCCCTTCCACTACCAAATTGGTGCCAGCCTCTTCGGATCTGTCGTCATCTTCCTTTGCAAGTGCTTTAGCTGTTGATTTTTCAGCTCCGTCGCCTCCTCTACTTGCTCGTCGGTCGATCTTTAATGAGAGGAGGATCCAAACCAAGCTACACCATTGGGGGCAAAGTTGTTGCTATGATGTAATTGTTGTGTGCTATCGTCCTGAATACTAGATCTGGCAGAGGCAAAGCTAGAGTTCATTGCTGGAGCCGTTTAGCCGAGTTGTAGGTTTATCGTTGTGGAGGCCTTGTGGTCTTAGTGGCCATTTGATTTTTAGGGCAACTAGCTCGTCGTCGATGTGCTGCATAGAGGAGGAAGCAAGATGTTTTGAGATATCGGTTTTTTGCGCATCGCCTATTGTCGTTGCCAAGCTAAGGGGCTATCTCCCACCTATGCCTTCTAAAGTTGATGGTTAGAGGTCCTAGCTGAATGTGCTCATTGTGGTTTCTTTTGATCATGGTCAAGCTTATGGTTCATTGTGCCGCTGCTTACATTCTTCTCTCTCAAGTTTCGTGGAATGGTGATCCTCCGTAATGTTTAGCTCTTATCCGAGCTTGAAGCTTTAGTGTGTCAAATGGTGGGGAGTTTGTGGTTTACTTGTTTGTGTCACGTGCTTTGTGCCAAGGGCTGATGCTTCAACATTGTGCTAGTTTGTCTTAGTCTATGAGTCTGTGGTGCTCGGACAGTTACGGAGTTCTCCGACCTGGGTGTGGTGGTTGTATCTTTTTTTCTGTTATTTTTTCTACTTTATCAATATAATTGACAGCCGATTTGTCAGTTTGTCGTTAAAAAAAAATAGAGGGACGTAGTAGCAGGGGTCCGAGGGGAATAAACAGGATCGTGGAGCTATGGAAAAGTACAAGAGGAAGGAAGGAAGGAGGTGAGCCCCTCTGATCTTAGTCTAGTGGACGTGTGGACAGGACTGGACGGATCAGCATGGTAGACAGTGTCGGCGTCGTGGGATGCAGGGAGATGTGGTTCATACCAAACGTTGATTAAACTACTTCTGCTGCTGTAAATAATTAACATTTGCTCAACGGAAACACAACTCAGTCCGGTTCTCTACATTTGTGTTGGTTGCTCATTGTTCTTGACCTAACTTTCCTCTTTCCTCTATTAAAATATTTTACTTGCAAGATGAGAAAATCTCTCTCTCTCTCGCTCTCGCTCTCTAGATGTTTAGTAATTAGTTATGCAACAACAGCAGGAATTAATAATCTCCAGATGTGGCCGAATCTTCTAGTTAGCTTATTATTGTTTGAGTAAGATAAAGATGATCAGATTACCAGTCTGTCTACAACAAGAAAAAGACATCACCAGAAAGAAAGCCTCCCTGTGACGATCAGATCAGCCAAACTTAGGTATCCCCCCTCCCTCTCTGAAAGTAGTATCTACCGCATAATTACTAAGTTTAACAAATATCCATAATCCATTCAATGGAGGGGACGATCAAATACTCTATCATACTCGATGAGGTATCAATAGGAATTAAACAATGTAAATGCTAACAAACAGTAAAATCCATCGGACAACAAAATTCCCACCAGATTGTCATGCACATTTCACACCTTTAAAAAAAATCTCCCCTTCTTTCTCACTATACAAAGGAGTATAAATTATTACTATCATTATATGCCTTACAACAAATTACACTAATAGCTACCAGGAGATAAAAACACTTGTGGACCTACAACACTTTGATGCAATGACCAAGTCACAAAAACTCAGGGATTGACAATTCCAGTTAGCTCTCCTGAATCTGAATGAATAATAGGCAAACTGAACTAGACCGGACTAAGCTTGTAGCAAAAGCGCGAGAAGAAGGGAGCCCAAAGAAATAAGCAGTCTTAGCTTCAGGTTCTTGTGGCTGACAGCTGCAAAAGGAATCCAATTTACTAACATGCCCAACAAAACAAACAAAACAAAGTTTCATCTTGTCCTTGAGCTTCAGAGATACACCAGAGTTCAAGTATTGCCTAGAATATTGGCGCAGCAGAATGGCAAGAGGTACATCAGCATGTAGTTAGCTTACCATTCTGTGCCGATGTCGCATCAGGTCGCTCTGGAATATTCACAGCTGGACACAAAATCACCAAAAGTTACAGTGAGAACGTGACATAAATAAAGCTACCAAAAGACATTCAAGCACCACATGAAGCACATGACACACTATAACTGTAAAGGCTAAGGCGTTTATTTAAGTATTCCTATGCCACAAGTATTTGGCTACACAGGTAGCCAAACAGAGCTTTAAATTCAAGATGGAAGATTTAGACGGTATAAGTAATATAACAATCTTGTAAGTTCTTTTTAAAAAAAAATAAATAAGATGACTAGTCAATGAGTCAAAATATATCAGCAACTGTCTTTCAAAAAGGAGACGACAAAAAACAACAAGAAATTGAGATGATGAACAGAAGGTATAACCCTGAAAACAGAAAGCAAGGTGCATATTGGATCACTGAACCTGCTTCTACAATAGAATTACCAATTCAGACTTCATCACACGCTGTTTCAGCAGAAAGAGTATGAAACAATCTAGTGGAATAAGACAGAAGGCTTCAATTTTAACTTCATAATTTTTAAGTGCACAGTATACAGTACAAATAACATTAAAGAGGAGAGAGAAAACCAGAAGAAGCCCATGTGTGTAAACATGTAAATAGAACAGCTAAAACCGAAAGTATGATCAGCACAGCAGGTAGACAACATACATTTATTGCACGAAGAAGATGGTGCTTGCATAGAAGATGGCCATGGGGCTGCAATGTTATCATTCAGATCACATGTGAAACTAATCCCAGAAACACGGTCAAGGGATGCATCAGAGGGCATGCTTGGAAGGAGGCATCCAGATTCTGCGTAAAACCACAAAAGACTAATCACTACCAAGTAATAAAATAATTTTCTTTTGGGTACAGCTCTACACATTAACGATGTGAAATCTAATGTAATTAATTGGAGCATAAAATGATTTTTTAACAGTTAGGCAGTATTGCAGAATTAATCTGTCAGCTAGGTAGACAAAATATAAACCTACAAAGCCATATTACAGAACCAATTTTGCAATGAAACAAGGTAGTCAATAGTAGACTTACTTAGAATTTCAGCTTCTACATGCAGTTCCATCATAGAGAATTTGCAACCTTCATGCTCTCCTATAGATAACTGATGCTACTTATTTGAATAATGGCTTGAGAACTACTTCTATTACACATGATCCAAGAATGTTTTCAATTAGGGTCTGTTTGGATGAGGGGGATTGCTCTAGGAATTTTTAGGATGTTCAAAACTAAAATAAATCTAAGGGATTTGGATCCTAGTCCCCCTTTCCAAACAATCAATTATCAGCTTAGGCCTTGGATATCTAAAACAATTGCTATGAGCTGATTCATCCAATAGTTCTTGTTCTTACTTCTATCTCTCTAAGAGAGCATAATCATAATTTAACCCTTTGAAAACTAAAAGGAACAGCTCAAAGTTCAGATTGTTGGCCTCCTGCTAATATGTAGTATATCAGACACAACTTTTAGATCATATTGTTGTATGTCTTAAAACACAGATGTGGTAATACATGTACATCAATCACAGGTTTCAAGAAGCGTTATTCAGTCTAAGCCCAATCAGAACTTAGCATGTCATGTAAAAAATGATTTAGAACATACAATACACATTAAAACAAAACAAAAAAAGTTTGAAAATGTTAACTTACCTTGAGATCCAACTGTTTGCGAATTCAGTAGGGAGCCAGTCAATCAAACACAAAGGTTGATAAGAAAGACAGATATTGCATCAGTTCAGTTGCCAAGCAATGGAGAGCCAGAGGGTAAATATGATTCTCATGTAACTTACCTTGAAGTGAAAAATCCTTCAGAGTTATTTGACATGAGCTATACACATTTGTGCTCACATTCATTTTTTGCAACTTTGCCCCAAGTAAAGCAGCACAATTTAAAGCTTGCAAATTTGTTATGAAGCTTTGCTTTTGCAAATGGGCTACATAACTTAACATAGCCTTGCAACATGTAGTACTGTTCTCGATTGTTCCACCACACTCTTTTGCCACCTTACTTGTGTCTGGAAAGCTTAGCGGACAAACTGGAAGGTTGAAGTGAAAATATGTTCCTCAATCCTCAGTATAAATACTATTCCCGTCCCAAAATATAGGGCGTATTAGGATTTGGAAAAGTCTTTGAAAGTATACTTTCACTATTAATTATATTGCAATATATTATCAATTACTGCAAAATCAATATCGTATTAAAAGATCTATGAAATACGGACCTATTGATACAAAATTTGTACATTAAAACATGCGTATAATTTGACTAATTGTTGGTCGAAATTTACAAAGTTTGACTTTTTCAAATCCTACTAGACCCTATATTTTGTGACCGAGGGAGTAATTAGCAGTGAACAACGAGAATAAAACTCAAAATGTAGTAAAATATGTTTAAGAATTGAGAGTAAAGAATTTAAAACATATAGCCATGTATTTCAATAGGTTCCATAAAGCCAAAGTAAAAGAAACTTTTAAAATTCAGTAAATGTACACTCCTGTCTACTCAAATGTACCAAATCTTCTTGCCTCAAATAAATGTGCCAAAACTTTTATTCTTTTAGTCCAAATCATATATTTCAACACCATGGCATCTATCTCCTTAATGGCATATTACTGACCTGAACGTGTGAAGTGAAAATTTTGGGATCCTGTTGAATTCCACGCTATCAACTTCCGATGGTATGTAAGCGCTCCAAAGATTACACAGGGTAAAAGGAAAATTCAAACACCCCTACATGGATTATTTGATCTCTTGCTATAAAGTATGGTCCTCTTTAGCACACCCCCCCCCCCCACACACACACACCCAGAAAAAAAAAGAAAAAGAAAAAAAGTAAGGTCCTTAAAGTTAAATGATCCAGCTCAAGCATTTTCTTTCCTTTAGCCCTGCAAAGTTTGACCTCTTTCACTTTTGTTCATGCTTGAAGTTGAACCATTTTTTGGTACTTGTACAGTGTGCTCCCTGGAGCTAAACTAATGCGTTTGATTTGATGGTCCCTTTATATTTGGATGTAAGCATTGCTTTTTCTATAATGGAAATTGAGGTAAATCAATCTGCTTGAGTGCTTGGTAAAGAGGACAATGACATGATAAGTCAATACAATGTTGCATGAACATGATTTTCAACGTATAGTATCTGAGACACTATGGTACATTTTAACAATTTCACTTGCAGAAGAACAAAATGAGAACTAAGCTACCAAATGTTTAATTTTGTAAGTTAACAGAAGCAGGGTGCACATACGTATTCATTCTAACAAAACAGAAGGTACTAACTGATGACACGGAAAGCACAATTGAGTTAGATATTAGTTTGAAAGTACCTCCATTGACGTTGCAGTTAGATATCAGTCTCAGCATTTGCTTCGCGGATGGTGGGTCAAGCCTGCTTGATAACCATCTCAGAACAACGTTCCTGCAACTATGAACTTTGGGACTCCCAGCGTAGCTTGTCAAACCTCCATCCTTCAAAGAGATCTTCTGGGCAGCTTCGTTAATAGCATTCTGACATATCTGGCTGCAGCATTCGTTAACAGGATCCACCTTCCGACAGGCTTCAAGGAGCTTCGACGAGTCGACGACACGCTCAAACACATCCACCCTGCTAACAGGGCATGATCCCTCGGTGACATTCGAGAGGTGAACTGAGCAAAGTCTGTGGAGATTATCACTGGCACCCTGGCTCAACAGCAGCTCCTGGACATCCGACAGGCAGTAGTTGGCGACAGTGGGATCCAACGCGAGAGACCCTGTCTGCTTGCTTGACTGCCCTATGAGGATGGCCAGTGTTGCCTGAAGCTGGGGGCAGCAAATCACATTCGCCAAGAACGGAGCAAAAGAGGTAAAGCAGTCGACAGCCGTGGTGGTCATCAGTTTATCGAACGCGGTAAAGTTCAGTGTGCATTTCCCTGCATTGAGGAGTTCACACCTTTAGCTGACAAATTACACTAGCAACTTGTTTAATTCTCACAGAATTATATGCCCAACAGCTCGCCCCAGTCCAACCCCAAAAGAGAAGAAGAGCAATGCTTTATGCAAGGAAAGGAGGGGAATAATACTGATAGTACGTGTGCACAAACCTGACAGCTTGGGGGTGCTGTTGTTAAAGAATGGCGCGAGCGGGGCTGGCGCCAGAAAGGGGACAAATGGCTTGGGAGAGCCGCTGGGTGAGAGCTCAGGCATCGGCATGAGGCCGCCGTCACTTTCCGCTGCGCGAACGATCCGGTGAAGCGGCGGCTGGCTATGAGCAAATGCACTACCCGAATCGCCGAACAACCCCTGTAAACCTGCACATTAGAAAAGGCGCAGCACAAATCACTCGTGTTTGCTCCTCACATGGAGAACTGATTGGATTCTCCGCAGGCTGTGGCAACAACATTCAGGAGCCAGCCGGAGCAGCCTCCCTGACAGATCAAAATTAAGAAAGCAGCGCATGAAATGCGGGAGAAGGCGGGAACAAGAACCAAGGAAGGATCTTTGGCCCCGTACAGCTGCTCGAACAAGAACCAAGAAGAAGAATCAGAAGCATAGCATATGCAGCAGATCAAGAAGATGTACTCACAGAGGAAGGAGAGGGCGGCTACCGCGAGGAGCCGCCCGGTTGGGGGCATATGGTACGGCGGCTGCAGCGAGCGAGCGGCGGAGGCGGAGAAGAGAGTAGAAGGGAAGCGCCGCGGCCTGCGCGAGGTGGCGAGTGATGCGGGGGAAAAAGGGGGGGAGGGAGAAAGTGGGCAGCTCGCTTTGGAAGAGAAGGAAGGGAAGCACTGCAAAAAATGATCCACCGCTGACCGCCCCTTTGGTTTACCGCTGCATTTCCTATTTTAATCCCCTCCCGTACAGGATTGCCAATGAAAACTTACTCAATGCATGGGACATTTGAGTAAGCAGTTGGCATTGAAGAGTTAGCAAACTTTAGTTTTAAAAGTGCTAATTATATAATCTAATGTTAGTACTACATAACCCATGAAATCATCATTACACATGCCTTGTAATTCTATTATCTTATCATCTGTGGTATGCCATTAAGTCTTTAGTGTCTATGGTCAATTAAACACCTCTAGTAATAGTAATTTAATTTTGACAGTTGAGATGTGAGCAGTTTGACCAAATCAAAGTAGCTTCCTTGTTATGCATGGAATAGAATAATTCTATTCATATATTTAAGTATTAGATAATTTTATTTACATGTAAATGTTTGTTTGGTAGGTAGAATAGAACGAGTCAATTTTAAGTATTAAATGATTTTATTTACATGTAAATGTTTGATTGCCGATATTGTTGCTTGTCCGCCGTTTTTCCATTCGACGCTATGCTACATGCTGAACACATATCCGACCCTGGAGTACCTGATATTGTTGCTCATCCCTCCCTTGCCCACTCTTTGTAAGTTACCTCTTGAGGTAGCCGTAGTGAACTATTTAAGTATCATGAATGTCCAACTAGTTCTCTAATGCCTATTTGAATCCACATATCATCGTATCAAGCAACTTAATTTAGGTTACGGCATGATGTATATATTAAGTTTTTTTAGGGGGTGTATGCACT
This sequence comes from Phragmites australis, assembly GCF_958298935.1. Taxonomy (NCBI): domain Eukaryota; kingdom Viridiplantae; phylum Streptophyta; class Magnoliopsida; order Poales; family Poaceae; genus Phragmites; species Phragmites australis. The sequence goes on along the minus strand of NC_084935.1, from coordinate 30,174,290 downwards.
TTAGTTACAGTACACATTACCCTATAGCACACATTACCCTACAGTTTTTTATGTACTTCTATTGTCATGTAAAACATTCTCAGCCAACTACGTTTCTATGTTTTTCTTGGCAGTTTAGGAGCGCAGGAAAGGCGATGGTGCAGCAATCAGGATGTGGTGGCCTCTAATATGTTGCTAGCATAGATTGGTTGGGTGGCAGGCAAGGTTCTAGAGTTGATTCGTCATCGCACGTTGCTGAACATATTGCATTTTATAGGAACAATGGAAGGGTTCTATGTCAATTTGTTGTCTAGTAATAACCATTCACTAGATTGGGATGAAGACAATGAAATGGTTAGCCCACCTGAGGAACAGTAACCACCATTTGAAGAATTGACTCCCACTGTAAGACCAAACCAGAAAAGATCGAAGAATTTTAGCGAAAAGGAAAATGAATTATTGGTGTCGGCATGGCTGAATATTAGTATGCATGTTGTTCAAGGCAACGAACAATCACGGTCTACATATTGAAAGCGAATTTATGACTACTTCCACTCCAACAAAGACTTAATTCGGATCACACTCAAAGTTCCCTAATGCATCGTTAGTCTCATATTCAAGAAAATATAAACAAGTTTGCTGGCTGTATTTCTCGAATTGAGGGGCGAAGGCAAAGTGGGGTTACAATTGAAGATAAGGTTAGAACATATGTCCTTAATTTGGTACATGTCTCAATTACTTTATGTCAGTTTAATGTGACATGTTTCCTTAGACAGATTTTGTAGGCATGTACTCTCTTCAAGTCCAAAAATAAGAACAATAAATCATTTCAATACATGCATTGCTGGAACCTCCTAAGAACCCAACCAAAGTGGGTTGCTAGGTCGGCTCAAGTCTCATCTCAAAAATCTTCTAAAAAAACAGAAGATCACCCTCAATTCAAGTCCGGGTACATCTTCTCCAAGTACCCCAGATAATAGTGGAGCGGCAACTCCAGAATATGGGGTGTCAACACGACCCTTGGGAAGGAAAAAAGAGAAAGAAAATTACGCCGAGGTGGAGATGCTGTGTTCATGGATGCAATAGATAATCTATGGGCAAAGAAGAAAGAGATGGATGCAGAGAAAGAGCTCAAGAAAGAGGAGAGATACAAACAATCATTTGCACTTAAACAAGAGAGATACAAACAATCAGTTGCAATATCCTAACAGTTAGAACTGTTAGGATATTTGAACTCATAGTTGCACACCGAATACAAGAGTATATGCATACCGAATACAAGAGTACATACATACATAACCAAGACTAGGACTCAAACATTGTTAATACTGATCTCCATGATGTTACCAGAGGTGCTAGATTAGGTCTGTTTGAAGCTGAGAGTGTGTTTCCTTATCTGTGATGTCATGATAAGTTTGAATGAACTCATGTAGTTCTGGTGTGGGTTTATGGGATGGTGTCACGGTTTCTCCTAGGCCATCAAATTGTAAGTCTTGCGTTTCACTTTGCTCATCTTCAATGATTATGTTGTATATGATCACACAAGCAGTCATTATTTGACCAAGTATATCCTGATCCCGAAAACGAGCAGAACCACGTACAATGGCGAAACAAGATTGCAGAACTCCAAAAGCTCATTCCACATCCTTTCTAACTGCTTCTTGTGCTTTGGAAAAATATTTTCTTTTATTACCTTATAGCTTCTGAATAGTCTTCACAAAGGTGACCTATGGAGGATAGATACCGTCAGCAAGATAATATCCCATTGTATAACTGTGACTATTAATGGTGTAGTTCACCTTTAGAGCTTGCCCTTCTGCTAACTTCGCAAAGAGTGTGGAATGTTGAAGCACATTAATATCATCATGAGATCTAGGTAAACCAAAAAAAGCATGTTAAATCCATAGATCTTTTGATACAACGGCTTCTAGAATGATTGTGGGCTCACGCACATAGCCGGTATACATACCTTGTCATGTTGTGAGGCAATTCTTCCACTTCCAACACATGCAATCTATACACCCCCAGCATACCCAGAAAACCTCTTTCCTCCCTTATTACAAGTAGTCTAGCAGTATCATTCTCATTTGATGCTCTCAAATACTCAACCCCAAATACATCAATAACAGCTTTGACAAACCTTTTATGGTATTTTCTGCAATATGAACCTGCGCATCAATAGCATCCGCCGAAACTCCATAAGATAGCATTATGAATGTTGCAGTAATCTTCTGTAAAACACTTAACCCAAGTTGTCCAGTTGTATTTATCCTTTGGACAAAATAGTCACTATGATGCTCTACAGCATGCATTATACGCAAAAAGAGAAAGTATCTCATTCTAAACCTGTTTGGAGACGAAAAATAAGTCGTAGGTACGACGATCAACATCAACAGAAAACTTTAAAGATATAACTTCATTTACAAACCTACGCCTAAAGAACGTCGGGCCATAGGTAGAATCGTCCGAGAAATAGTCTCGAAATAGCCTCCAATGCTCTTCTTGTCTGTCGCGATTGACGATTTGATGGCTAGGACCGAACCACCAAGCTGTGGCGCATTGACAACTTGATATTGCTTGCGTGCAATATCGGCTGCAGCAACAATGAATTCGTCATCGTCATCGGGCGACGACGAACCCATGACCTGTTTCATGAGAAGGCTACGACTCATTGTGATGTGGGAGGTTGAAGGAGGGAATGGTGTGCAGGAGAAGAACCACCAGGGAGATTAGATATATAGACTCAGAGAAATATAGTCGTTACATAGATGTGAAAGGTTGAAGGGGGTAATAGTGTGCAAAAGAAGAATCACCAGTGAGAATAGATATATGGGTTCAGAGAAATATAACCGTTAGATAGATAATGATGGGAAACATAGCCGTTAGAATATGATCGTTCCAAATATAGCCGTTGGGATCAACCGTTTGAAAAAATTTCATTTAAAAATAACCTTTCATAATTTATATGTTTAAAAATATTTGTTAAAAATATCACAGTTTGAATTGTAACCATTTAAAAATATAGCTGTTGAGATATAAGAAGTTAATATTAGAAGTCTGTTGGAAAGTATAGGGAGTTTTTGAAAGTGACTTTTTAGAAGGCCGTTGAAGTTACCCTTAGATCTTAGGGATGCATCTACTTCGCACTATGAACTTTAACCCCATCTAAATCGGCCCCTAAACTTTGAAACACCGTCTAAAATAACATTCGGTGTCAGGTATACCAAGCAAATAGCGTGACCATTAGTTACAAAAGCAATAAACATCACTGACACATCACCATGCAGCCTCAAATATAAACATGTAATTCAAGTGGCACTGCTGGGCTCCAGCACAGGCAGCACAGCCAACAAGAGCATGGAAATGCAAGTACAAAAGGAGGGGGAAACGTCGTGAAATTTATTACCATAACACCCAAAACTCTTCCTCATTAGATGATGCATCAAGGGAGCACATCCATAAACACAGCTCAAACAAAAGCATCCAACTCCAACCATATATAGGTTCTCAGCAATTTCAGCTTTTCCAGAGTTCTCAGCGTAACATCAGACAAACTCTCTAGTTAATAGGGTGGTATTGTGCCGATACCCGCTTGGGAGGAAGCTTCCGGAGGATGAAGAGGACAAGCGCAGAAGGCAGTATCTCTGTCAACTGTACAAGGGAGTAAATGTGTAAAGTACTAGTGTCGAGGCGCAATGGATGCATATTAGTGCTTTTTTAAAGGCATTTACCATGTAATAGAAGAAATCTAGGATTGGATGATCCAAAACCTCGAGAGATACATCGGGTTCAAATGCAGATAATGCCACCTACCATCAGTAAAAACAAGGAGGAATATTAGAAACATAAAGGCACAAGTACACCATTATATAGATGTGGATTTGTAAACCAAAAGATTGCCGGGTCTTAGTCTTATCACAACAGTGATATACAGGTCTACAGCATTACGTGCAGTAACCACTAGGCTGCTATGTTTGGTGGCTTCACACTCGTATATACAGGTCTACATCAGATATTTACTTTCAGATCAACCAAAAGAATAATCATGAATCATTCTTGAATACCAATCAATCAGTACTGAGAACCAAATACTCACCACAGCACATCTTATCAGGAAGCAGGTAACACAAATTGCTGTCACAGTCCCAACCTGAGACATTTGAAAAATGCAACGTCAGTAAAATTATAGAGATCCAAAAATCAGTTAACAGTCGTATTTTAGATTAAAGGACCAATCGACCCTAGATTTTTTTCATTAAGAAACCAGATCGCAATTAAAAATTAATTTCTAAAACCAAACAATAGGAAACTAGCACAGAAATATCATAAAGTATAGTCAGTTAGTCACTAGAGAAATGGTCAATACAACAGAAACTACAGCTATAGAACTCCAAACACTATGTTACACACATGGCAAAAGAAACTCCATGTTAAATGCAAGTCATTGCCCACTATTTCAAGTTAAATCTAATATTTGTTATTGACAAATAACCTCTACAGTAATGATAGACCCTAACAGCATGCTACATCGGCAGTTTGTTCTCCAATCTCTACAGTAGTCTTTTTCATGGGCATCTGGACAGGGAATGCTTAAAGCTATTTATTGCAGGGTTGCAATCACCTCATAAAGCTTCTTTTGTCGTCCCTTTGATTCAATAGGGAAACGCCTCAGCAAGGAAAATAACCTGTATGAAAACAACAGCACATTTTACATAATAAATAATCAAGGCTGGCAGTTCGTACAATAGCAAAAGACATTGAACATCGAGTTACCTTCCACCATATACTGAAAAGCCAAGAAGAGCCACAAAGGAGACAGCAACTATGAAGAGTTTGCTCTCCAGCTCAACCGTCGCATTATCATTTATTCCAAGGTATATCCATATACAAACCTGTCAGATGCCCAGTCAGAGGTAGCAATCAAAGTTAACCAACATCAGCTATGCAATAGTACTTGGAATCTTGAATACTAAAAGAAAGTGATATGACTAATGTGCCAAGATGAGAAAGAACAGACCTGAACTACATATACGATGCTGTTAACGGCAATGTATGCAGGCCTTAACTTGTCTGTTGGGAGATTCCTAGCCTGCAAATCAACCAACATTTTCCGTGTGACTCGTATCATTTATTTGAGAAAGATGAACGATAGAGAGAAGGTAAAACGAAAGTTGAGACAGCGTGCAGCAGGCACCTGATGGTATATTTCTGCCCAGAAGAGGACCAGTAAGGTGTAGGTCGAGAAAAACAACAACCCTGGGAAATCTAGTAAAACCAACTTATATACCTGTTGAAATAAAAGGATATGAAGTCTTGATCTTTAATCCTTTAGTACAGGTGTACAACAGAACACCGTGCGTCCTTAGACAGTAGAAGTAAAATTTTCCAAGAGTAAGTGCAGAAGAAATTTCTTACTCTTGTCCGGAGAAGGAAGACATGGACATGGAATCCAAATACTAGAGCACGAACTGCAGCAAGGCAAGATGAGAGATGTTTGGTTGGTTAGTGAAAACACAAGGGTGAGTATGGTAGCACAAGGCGAGACAGGACAACTAAGGGTAGCAGAGAGATTTGGGAGGGAGAGTGGGATCCTGCTGATTATATGACGTTACCCCCATTGACAAGGAAGTTCATGAGGTGGAAGACCTTCTGCGTGGTCCATCCGAACTCGGGCACCCGGCGCTGGATCCTGATCAACTGAATCTGCAAGCGAGTGGTGGAGACACAGCCAAAGCAAAGATGAGGATGGAATCATTGGACCCCTTTTCCTGCCCCGTCGCAGGACGCAGGAGGCAAAAAGATTGAATTTTTAGAGCAAGGGCGGCACCAATCGGCGAATAGCAGGTCAGATCAAGGGCGGCAAGCATTAATTCGGCCGCCCCCAAACCCAAAGAGCCAAAGAGGGCGGCGAATGAACGGGTAGGAAAATGAAAATGAAAGGGACGGGGTTTCCATGGCATGTAGCTAGGTTGTTACAGTACTAGGTGGGGGGGGGGGAGGGAGGAGGATGCGGACCAGTGCGACGGCGGAGACGAGGGCGTAGGCGGCGGCGAGGGAGAAGAAGGCGGCGTGCTGCCACTCCGGCGTCTCGTTGACGTCGTTCCACCACCCCCCTAGCGCCGCCACCGCGGAGGCAGACGAGGAGGAGGCACCGGCGGCGAAGGAGGAGGCGAGCTCCCTCATCTCTACTACTAACTCTCTCGTCTCCCTGTGCTTGCCTTCTCTTCCTCTCTCTTTGCCTTCCTGTGTGCGCGACGCGAGGAAGGGGAGATAGAGAGAAGCAAAAGAAAGGAAGCAGGAGACGCAGAGCTACCTGCGTCAGTGTGGGGTTGTGGATTTTTGGGCTGGGAGCGGATCGTCGGGCTTCCGTAACAGTGACAGACTCACTGTAGGGACGGCGTGTTTTCTTTGTTCTCTGACGGCTAAATTATACAAAACGATAGCTACTTATAATTAATCATCTCAAAACTACAACGTCTTAAATGCTACAAATATTTATGCCTGATATATCAGATACCGACTCGACTGTAAAGGCGATAATCTCAAAACAGCAAATGTCACCACTGAACTTGTGCCTGTTCCCTGCAGCCTGACACTGTATGTAGGCCATCGTCCTGGCATTTGGCTCCTCGCGCTGGCCATCGAACAATGTCATCGTCCTGGCATTTGGCTCCTCGTGCTGCCCAGAAGCCACACTGTGCTGCCCATCCAACAATGTCACTGCTGGGCCATCTCTATATCCTAGTTCGCCGATCTGATTCCACGTCAGCCGTTTGTCTGGCGCCGTCAGACTAGCGAAAGCTCGTATCCCTGGCCGTCGGATTTAATGCCAAGTGTTTCTCAATATGTCATCCCATTTTATGGTTGCTTTGTTCGATTTGTACTCAACATGCTCGTCTGGATTACATGTTCAACGAGTGCCTTTTTTATTCTGCCAATATAAGCGATTAATCATGCGCTGCGATTGTTATTTCTGGATGTGAAATCCTGGTCATCTTCTTAGAAATCATTCTGACAATATAAGAGAAAAGTATTAATATTTATTATCAAAGTACATTTTATACTTTTCCACATAAAAATACAAAATGATAAACTAAAACATCTATACACATCTCATATTTTAAATAACAAAAATTTTGTTTCATTTTTAATACTTACCGTTTCCTTTCTCTTTCCTTACGGCTCTATCTAGCTTAGCTTCATGGCTACGGATGTGTACAAACCTCCCTAGGTGTTACGCCCTAAATCCGAAAGCATGTTATTAAGCATAATTATGCATCATGATTATCATATTTATTTGTTAAGTATTATTGAGCGTTTGTCATTTTTAATGGTGCTTGATAATTGCTATGTATTTTAAAAATACATGATGTAAAAGTTCTTTAGTTTAATCTCCACTTATACGTTGTGGGTGAGTCCTTTTAAAAAGGTTTTGTAATCGCGTTATAAAAATTTCTAAAATTTTTGGAGCTTAAATCACTTCATTTGGACTAATAGAAAGGGGAGAGAATAAATAGAATTTCTGCAAAAATACTTACATCTCTTGTATGTTGGACCCACTTAGTTGGTTGACCCCACCACCTTCACCTTCCTCTCTTTGGGATGCAGCAGCCTCACCCCTCCCTCATTCTCTCCCTCCCCCATGCCCAAACCAGCAGAGAGGATAGCAGCTCCTTCTTCCTCCTCCCTCTCAAACTCTCTCTTTTCTCCTCAGAAATTTGCCCTAAGGAAGCTAATGAAGGTATACATGTTATACCGTTACATCCTCTCCTCCTTAGCTTCCAATCCATCTAAGTTTTTGCTTCATGCATGGAGATTTGAAGGATTGGCAACCAATTTCGTCACGCCTCTCTTATCTAAAATTTTCAGCAGCTTGTTCATCTCTTCTTCGAGTTTCTTCCATCAATTTCTTCTCCATACAAAGGTCTTTGACTACAATAAGAACCTCGGGTGAGTTCTCCTAGGTTTCTTTGGTGGGAATGTACGTTTTAGGATGGATGAATTCGAGTTTAGGGGGTGCAAATCGAGTATTGCAACGCCTCTCTTGTTCTTGATGAAATGAAGATGGTAGGAAGAAAATGGATGAGATAACCTTCCAATCGGGTTTGTGGAGTGGATAAAATAGGTCTAGAACCCTTGGTTTGGTGCCTATGCATGTTTAAGTAGTTGGAAATTCGACATGCAAGTGGAATCGGTCAAAAAAAATATCAAAAAACATGTATTCTGCAGAAACCCAGAGATTCCGGGTTACAACCCAGAGATTCCGGATGATCATAACTAAAAATACCCCAGGACCCCTACCCAAAGGTTCATCCAGAGACTTAGAACCCAGAGGGTCCAAGTTCAACCCGGAGGTTACAGGTGATCCCCTGGCAGTGATTGGGCCGGCAGTGATGCCCTGGGTATTACTGCCAGCTGGTGGTTTCAACCGACAGTGTTGTGCCTCCCTCCTTCTACTATGGCCATATCCTCCCTCTCTCTCCTCGATCTCTCCGTCTCTCTCCCACTCAATACATGCATATAATGAGACATATATAATGTAAATCAATAATAACTGCTCAAAGAAGCTAACTTAACAATTTGTAAAATGACTGCTCGGAGAAGCTAACATAATAATTTACCAAGTATCAAGTATATTAGATAGATTTTGAACTCATAGCAGCACATATCCAGGGATATATTTAACATGTATTGTACTAGATAACCAAACCAATATGGATTTCTTAGTGTATAGGTTACAGAACCAAACATACAACAAGTAACATCCAGGTCTATGCTAGTGTACTCAGAAATCAAGCCCAGTCTCAGTGCATTCTTTCATCACAGAGCATAAAACACATGTAACATGCTGTCCAGATTAACAGAGTAGGGAGGGAGGTGATGATAAAATTTACATTTGCTCTATCGGTCGGCGATGCAGGCGGGCACGTACAACGGCGGCACGAGCAGGATGGGGACAGCGGCCTCCGGGATGGGGACGATGGCAGCACGAGCAGGGAAGGGGACGGTGGCCTCCGGGACGGGGATGACGGGGCTTCGGGGACGGTGGCGTTGGGGAGGATGCAGCGGGGACGACGACGTCGGGGAGGAGGCGGCGGGAGGCGTTTTGGCGTGAAGGGCACATGCCAGGAATTTTTTTTAAGTGTCAGAGGGTGGGTGTCGAGCAATTATATAGGAGAGGGCTTTCACTTCCGGCTCAATATGAGCACTGGCAGTGAAAGAGTACCTTCACTACCCGCTCAATAGAACGATCGACGGTGAAACTATTTTCACTGCCAACCCAATAGGTCCACCGGTAGTGAAAGTAGTTTCATTGCTGATCCAATATGTCCACCGATAGTGAAACCCTTTTCATTGTTGGTACTGCGAGGTGCAAAAAATTGTTTTAGTTTTGCGTGCACGCCCAGAGAAATTGAAGCTTCCATAACAAAAGTGAGGTATAATTACATCTAAAAAATTCATACATAATAATTAATACAATTTATCTACTTTGTCTTAATGATTCGTCCTTCATTATGATCACGGTGTACATAGGGAGGTTCGTCGGTGTTTTTCATGGGACCTAGGTCTCTATAGGGATAAGGTCAACTTTGGTTTTTCAGGTAACATTTTGAGTTAAAATACTAAATATAGGATTAACCTTGGGGATTTTAACTTACTTGAGCTCAAGAGGCTCCTGCTAGAAGCTTGCTTGCTGTTGGGGAAAAATCTAGAGTTGACTTGTCCTAAAAAATGAAGAAATGGAAAATGAGAAAATAGAGTGAAAAGAAGAATTTTTGTTTGGATAGCTAGAGAGAGCTCATCTAGACCTCCTTCTTGACCAAAATTGAGCTTGAGTGGTGGGAGAATCAATGCGTTAGAAGGGATGGAGTGGTTGTTGCCATATGAGATTTTGTGAGGGAGAGAGTACTGAAATGGCTCTGTTAGCTCGAGGTAGAAGAAAGTGAGGAAGAGGAGGATATCACTACCGGCTCATATAATCCGCCGGCAGTGATGTAGAGATATCATTGCCGGTTAGTAGATTAAGCCGGTAGTGATGATGTGTGGGTGCATCACTGCCGGCTCAATCCATCAGCTGGCAGTAATAACCCTTATCACTACCCGTTCATAAGCCATGATGGTTGATTCTTCCTGCGCGGATAATGAACCGGTAGTGATACCCCATCACTGTCAGCCCATAAGGAACTGACAGTGTTGGGCCGGCATATAAGTCCAGTTCTGTAGTGGTGGTTCGATGTTGACAGAGGCTTTTAGTAGGAGTTTTAACAGCTAGTTTCTGAAGATGTACTCACTGAATGATTTGGTGTTAGTACTACTATTCTCACCGGATCATCCGGTGTTAACAGCTTTTCTGAGCCGCTGGGTTAACGGCTAGTTTGAGGGTTTAAGGCTATAAATACTCATTCACTCAGTCATTTAAAGGTGCTGGAGTATAGAGAAACACAAAGACACTCGAGAAAACATCCAAGTCACCAAAGTGCTTAAAATAATTATCTAAGGTGATTAAGCATAAGATTAGAGTGTTTAGTGTTTATAGGCATAGAGTGAGTTGTAGCTATGTGCTGCAGCTTGAAGAATGGATCAAAAAGTAATCATAACTTGTACCAAGTGGTACATCAGCGTTTTGGAGTCTTGGTGACTCACCGGTAACTTGAGCTGAAGTTGCTTGAGCTTGTTGGCCTTCTGATTTAGTGTGAAGTGGCGGCAAGATATGTGTACAGGGACGCGAAGACCCTTGCCTTGGTGACTCAAGCTTCGAAGTGATCATAGTGGCAAGTGATCGGAAGAGAGGGTTGTGGTGAGGTCTTGTGTTGGTGGCTTGGTGGCTCAAGCGTGACCGGGTGCCGTCCGGGAGCATACTTGTGATGGAGCTCCAATGTGGACTAGGGGTGATATTTATGCTATGAGATAAAAATATCTTATATCGAGTTTGCTCTCTCTATCTTATTTACATTTTCGCATTTACATTCTTGCAATCTACCTTTACGCATTTATCTTCCTAGGGTAGTTTGCTAGGATTGACTATAGGTTGCAAAAATCTTGTGAGCGGTAGAGTAGACACACTAGATAAATCTAAAGCACATTAGATAGAAATTAAGATATATTTATCTTTTGAAATTTTTGGAGCCAGTTAGTTTTCTAAGTATCCTAATTCACCTCCTCTTAGAACGTCACCGATCCTCCTAATGTCCAAACAAAAATGACAAAAAAGAAAAATATTTTTGGAAAGACTGCAAAAAGGGAAAAATCATAGAACTGAATAAATACGGTAACAAATTGGTTAAAGTTCTATAAACCACATATTTCTAAATTGAATTCCTAAATTTCTAAATCAACTCCCACCATGCGTACAAAGAATGGACTAAATCAACCCCCACAAACCAAGCATAAGAAAGTTAGGGCTTTCTTACCAACAAAAGTAGAAAGCAGTCGGATGGATCTCCACTCCTCTAATCCAACAATCACCACGAAACCAAGGAAAGGAGCTAGAGAGGTGGAGTTGTGGTGGAAGTATGTCTGATATAGTTAGTTCAGATTCCTAACGTGGCCACGAGATGCAGGATCTAGAGGATTTGTGAGAAGAAATAGTTGAATTCCAAACCCTAGATAAAAAAGAAGTAGAGAAGGAGTATAGATTAGGAGCAGAGAAGGATGAGAGGAGAGAGAGGCTCACTGGGAGTAGACATCGGAGTCGAGGATGATCGCCGAAGTAGGATGGATCGCCGAGAGGACTCGTGTGTTCTGTTCCACGCCTCGCTAGACGATTCTTCTGTGCCTTGTGGGTCTACGGGGTTTGGATCGGTTGATCCCGAATACACGCCACATCCAAATGCATTTATAGCCCACAAGGGAGAGTTGGCCTTGACATGAGTCTGGTTCCATAGGTGGCGGGGTTTGGCCGCGATCAACACTAATACAGGGCCTGCCAAACAAGCCCTGAGATAGATGGTTCATTACTTATGCTACTTCACATAAGGTGGATGCTTACCAGGAGGAACATGTGCTTAAGTTTTCTTTGGCGTTTAGATTGTGCTAACAAAGTAGCTGAACCCAACTTACATTGGAGACAAGGATTTTTCTACAAATACTTAATGACATGTCAACGTTCTGTTTCCTTAAGCATTCGTCCCTAAACACCTTGCATTGGAGATGCCCTTAGCAGAGAGAAATGAGCCTAAAAATAACCTTCCCCTCTGTCGACGAATCATAGCCATACGATCGAGATCTGACGGTCAGCAGCCTTTCTTCTATCTTCCGTCGCTGTAGCCTTTTTCTTCTTCCTCGTGCCGGCGCAGGCGCAGCTCATTCCAGCTCTCCTCCCGTCTCCGCGCGGTGTTCCCGCTGCCGCTCCCGCGTTAACCCCGCGTCTCCATTGCCCTGACCTGACCCTTCCCATCTGGCGCTACCTCCATTGCCTGCGACCGGCGGCGTCCCCGCCACCTCGTCGCCCCGCCCCATGTCCACCGCCGCCACCAAGCGGGCATGCCTCCCACGGAAAGTTACCATGGAGAGGCTGCAACTGTAAAGGGATTGCATCGTCTTTGATTAAAGCAAAGCGGCCATCCATCTGATCTGTCAGTGTCTATTTGAGATTAGACTCCTTCCCTTGTCTTGTTGTTGCCCAATCGCAGCTAAAACCTAGTCCCATCCCTGCCAAGATCGCCATGGCCTCCGCCGACAACGTCCTCCTCCTCGTGCACCAGCTCCCCATCGATATGGAGGGGCCCGACGAGGGTCGCCTGGCCCACCTCCTCCCCCCACTCCACCGCTCCCCTCCTCCGCCCCCTCCTCCGCCGTTCCGCCCGCCTCCCCCTCCCCAAGCCGCCGAGCCCCGCCTCTCTTTCCGCGGCTGGCTCGGCGCCCCGCGCCACTGGGACCTCTGGGTCGCCAAGCTCCGCCCCCTACACTCCCGCCTCTGGCGCCGCCTCGGCATCCACGATGCCGTCCTCGCCTCCACCTACAGGTTCAAGCGCGACGCCTCCGCCGTCCTCCACCTCGCCTCCTTCTGGTCCCCCACCACCAGCACCTTCACCTTCCCCTGGGCCGAGGCCACCCTCACCCTCCAGGACGTCGCCCTCCTCGCCGGATTCCCCACCCACGGCGCCCCCGTCCCCGCGCCGCTCCCGCCCGAATGGCGCCCCGACGAGGCCGCCCTCAACGGGGTGCGCCTCGGATTCAACCGCAGCGCCTGCAAGAAGGCGCACCACTCCGCATGGGTCAAGCACTTCCTCACCGATCACAACAATGACGCCGTCCTGGAGCACGCCGCCTTCCTCGCGCTCTGGCTCACGCGCTTCGTGCTCCCGGGCCACCCCGAGTCCACCATGCGCCAGTCCGTCTTCCCCATCGCCGTCCGCCTTGCGCGCGGCGACCGCGTCGCCCTCGCCCCCGCCGTGCTCGCCTCCCTCTACCGTGACCTGCGCGACATCAAGGCCTTCCTCGTCGCTGCGGGTGCCGCCGCCGCCAGCGGCAACGCCGATATGCTGTGCTCCTTATCCCTCTACGCGCCCCTCTACATTCTCCAGCTCTGGATGTGGGAGCGCTTTCCTTCTCTCAGTCCCGCAAGGAATAACCCAGCTGTGAGCAATGGCGAGCCGATGGCCGCTCGGTGGCATGATCTAAGCAGCAAGGTGAACCCGACGCTGATACGCGAGGCCCTCAGTTCAGGGGACAACTTTGTGTGGCAGCCTTATGCCACCTCTGTGATGAAGCACACCGGGTGGGTTCGCAGCAGTGATCTCGCCGGGAATGATGAACTGAGATCCCTCGCGCATTGCTTGCGGCCTTGTGAGCTTGTGGGGATGGATTGCATCGAGCACTACCTCCCACACCGCGTTGCAAGGCAGTTTGGACTGGACCAAGATGTGCCCGGGGATGTTCGCCGTGCCAATCAGGATTGGGCGGTTGCTTGGCAGACCTATGAATTGGACGGGAAGAATGTGGCGTTCTTCATCCCTCAGTCTGAACCTGGGATCACAGCGCGGTACGCACAGTGGTGGAGGCAGCAATTACCACCTTCTCATCTTCATGCTGAGGCAGCAAGCATTCCAGTGGAGTGGAAGACTTCCAAGCGCAAGGTGAAAAAGACGCCAGCGGCCATGGAAGCTGAGGCTGAGAAGGAGCGGAAGATGAAGAAGGCTCGCGTCCCACCTAGTGACAAAAAGCGCAAGCTTGAAGAATTGTATGATGCAAAGTTGTCGGATTGGCTTGCAACTACAAGGAATGGGATCAGTGACACTGCTGGTGGCAGCTTCACAAGGGGATCCTTACCAAAATATGACCTAGGATCAGATGACGCCTTGTTGCCTAATGTTGGAGCTAGCAATGATGATGTTGTGCTACTTATGCCAAGGATGCAGACTACAACTCCTGCTGCGATGGCATTGAGGGATAGTGATATGAGCCCGGCTCTAGGAGAGAGAGGAAACTTCATAGTTGATAAGCCTCCATATATCCCCAGTGAACCTGAAGGACATGTTACTGCAACGCTGGAGGAGGAAAAACTTAATATTCCTGTGGACAGGTCTCTTAATATCACAGATAGGCCAGAAGGAGCCACTGCGGTAATGGAGTTGGAGAACGAAGCTAGTAGTGGATCTGATAGACCTGAAGAAGTTACTGCTCCAGTCATAGAAGAGAAAGAAGTTGCCATAGAGGGAGATATTTGCGTTACCGGGATGTATCAATTGGAAAAGACCATAGCAATTGTAAAGGAAGCAGATGACGGTGATGCAGTTTCAGAAGAAGTTGGAAGACCTGCCGAGGAAGCAATTAAAGCTGCACCACAGAACCAACAAGAAGTTGATGCAGGTGTTATGAACAATTCCCATGATGCACTGGCTTTACCTGAGGAGCCACTTCCAGTTCAGCAAACAAATAATGGTGGTGGATGTAGCGAGGTGTCTTACGTAACGGAAGATGACAATGTTGCTGGAGGTTTGGTCACAAATGATGGAGAAACTACATGTCGTGATTTTGTTGTTCAGGACCAGAGGGAGGTTCCTTGTGTAGAAGAGATTGGAAGAAGGGTAAACAATCAAATGGTTGACAAAGGTAGTGAGGAAAAGCCCCAGGAAGCTCCTCAAATAGAGATAGTAGAATCTGTAGAAGACATTCTTATGGGAACAGACAATGACGGTGAGCAAAAGATAGTTCAGCTAACAGTGGAGGAAGTAGCAACTTCCAATTGTATGGCTGCAACTCCTCTTCATGTTCTTGAAGCAGAAAATGCATTAGTCAATAAAGATCTTAATCTGGCAGACAAACAAGCTGCAGAAGGAGAGGAAGCAGAACAGGAGCAAATTAATACTTTGGCAAAGGTAGGTGCAGAGGAGGAGCACAAGGAAATTTCTGAAGTAGATCACGCAGACATGGCAGATCCTAAGATGCATTCACACTTTACTACTGAGAAGCCTGAGAAAGCTGCTGAAATAGAATGTGCAGAAATTGATGGCACTACAAGACTAACTGGGAGGGATACTGATGGGAAGCTTGTAGATGTTCCTGAAGTTGGGCATGAAGAAGAAAATGTTAAGGGGCTGATAGTGAACGCCAGTGATGAGAAGCTTGCAGAAGTTTTGCAAGTATCGCCTGCAGAAGTGGAAGATGTGAAGGGTTTGATGAAAGAGGACACTAGCAACAAATCTAAGGATGTTCCTGAATTGGAAAATACAGGATCTGAAGGAACTCATGGTCCAATGGAGGAGGATTCTGATGGTCGGCGAGCGGAAATTCATGATGTCAATGCAGAACTGGAAAAAGCCAATGGGCATGAGAGGGATGGTGATAGGCCCAAGGGCATCCTGCAAGTAGATCTACTAAGAAGGGATGAAGACAGGTGGCTGGCGAAGGAAGAAATTGAAGAAAATACTACAAAAGTTCCTCAAGTAAAGTATGAAAAATTAAGAGTTGAGGCACCAATAAAAGAAGATACCAAGGAAAAGCCCCATGCAGATGGCAAGGATCTACCAGAGAAAGACATAAATGAGTCCAAAGAGGTTGACGAATTGAAACAAGGAGAAGGGGAGGGATGCAAGGTGTTAATGGAGAAAGACGAGGAGAACTTTTATGATGCTCGTGGAGTAGAACAGGCAGAAGAAGGACAACACAAAGCATTGACAGAGAAAGATGTACATAACCATGTTGAGGAAATTACTCTAGTGGGGCAGGTGGATGACCAAAGTGATAGGCTTACAAGGATACGTACTGAGGAAATTCCTGAAGAAACCACTCGAACACAGGAAAGGGAGTTTGATAAGGATGTGGTGGAAGATTCAAAGAATTCAACCAATGCTGAGATGCCATGTAGTTCAGCTACTGTACAATTGAAAAGAGATCAGATGGAAGTTTCTCATGAAGGCATGACAGAGGAGCTATGCATTCAGAACGTTGAACTGATTAATCAGAGGGAACCATCATGTGATGCAACTGCTATGGCCATTGGAGGAGTATATGACCACAAAACCTTGGATATGCATGAGGTGGGTATGCTTGCAAATCTCTATATGTGTTAACGGTTAGTTGATGTGACCATGCTTTTTTTGCAGGAAGTGGCTCTGAAACAGAAACAGGACCACAGAATCATACGCGAGAACAGGGAGACAACAATATTGGAAGGCAGTCATATGCTAGATAGTGAAGTGAAATCTGATTTGGTTACTCCGAAGGGTGATGAAACTCATGCTGCAGGAGGAATTCAAAACCAGGAAATTTGGGACGAGAACAAGGTGAGTGCAGTTGCCAAATCTCTACCTGAGTCACCTTATCTGAATCTTTTTTTAGACCACACCTTATCTGAATCATAATATTTGTCCTTTGCAGCAACTAGCAATGGAGGAAAGACAAGATCTAGAAACGACAATTAAAAACAACAAAACGAATATGTTGGATGATGCAGATAGTCTTGTTTGTGGTGAATATCAAATTGACTCAACTGTTACGGATGTTAATGAGGCCGAGTCTACCGAAGGAATACAGGACCAAGAACTTTTGGACAATAAGGAAGTGAGTTTACCTGCAAATTTGACTTTTTATTTGATAACCTTATCTGAATCCTGATATATGGTCGTTTGCAGCAACTAGCAATGGAGGAAAAACAAGATCTAGGAAGTACAACTGAAAACAACAAAATGAATATGTCAGAAGATGCAGATATTGATGTTCGTGGTGAATATCAAATTGATCCAGCTGGTACAGAGGTGAACGAGGTCGAGTCTACCAAAGGAATACAGAATCAAGAACTTTCGGACAACAAAGAAGTGAGTCTACCTGCAAAATTAACTTTTTTGTTTGATTTGTGAATCTTTTCTTTTTTTGAGACTGATTTATGGAACCTGATAATACTCTTGTGCAGGACCAGGTAATGGAGAAAAGAATGGACTGTGAAATAACAGTTGGAAGTGGAATATTTGTGGAAGAGTCCTATAAACTTGGTGGTGGTGGAGTGGTTACCTTCGCGGTTGCTGTGGATGTTAGTGATTCAATGCAAATCAAGGAATCTTGCAGCATGGAGGAGGCAAGTATTTTTTTCAGAATCTAGATCTGGTTAACTATAACTCAGTATGACAAACCTGTTTTACATTTGCAGGCAAGGGAGGACAGGCAGAACCAAGGAGTTGAACATGCGAATGAGAAGAGGATTTTGGAAGACACAAGTATGATTGATAGTGGTGAATTGAAATCTATTTCAACTGTTGGGGAGGTTAACATGGTTGGGTTAAGAGAGGGAACACCGAACCAGTGTGTTTTAAGTGTGGAGAAGGTGGGAATATTTTGGGTTTTCAATGTATTTTTTTCTCTCTTTTGACTCTAGTAGCTGATGAATCTCAGTCACAGGAAGCGGCAGTGCAGGAGAAGCAGGATCAGGGAATGGCAGATGAAAACACAAGCAGAGATTTGGCTGACATGGATGCACTTGAATGTGGTGGAGTGAAACCTGATGGAGGGGTGAAAATGTTTCATGAGACTATTCTTACAGTAGAAGCTGTTAAAATTTGTTCCGAGAACAAGCAAAAGGAAGCAGCCTTTGAAGAGCACAATATAACAGAAGTTGAAGGCTCTGAATCAAATCAAACTGCAAGAAAGGAGCCTGAAGGAGCTCTTCCTCCGGAGCCTGAAAACTTGGTAGAAGTGAAGCAAGAAAATTTGGAGAATGAAACAGAGATGTCCATCTGTAGGGAGAATGATGAAGCGTCTGGAAAAGATCAGACCTCAGCAGAGATTAAGAATGATATTGGATGGGCTGTAGAATCAACAAATAGCTATGACAAGTTAGCTTCTGATTCATTAAACACAGCTTGTCATGACCCCATCAAACTTGGCAAGTCAAGTAATGAAGAGGTTAAGAGAACACGAAACAGCAGGTCTATGTATCTAAAAGATATTAAAGAATCCCTGGGAAAAATTCGTTCTGAACCATCAAACAGAGTACAGGCAACCAGTGTTGGGTATTACTCTAAGCATGCAGTTCAGGAACCAATTTCAGTTTTCAAGGATATCAAAGTTCCTTCGCGTGACAGTGCAAGGGATTTTGGAAGAGATTGTGCACCAGAGTTGGTGGTTACAAGTCCACAAGAAGAGACTCCTCGATGGAAACAAGAACAATACGCACTTCAAATTTTAGAAGATGTGCAAAATGCTCGAATTATTGAGAAAACTAGGATGGAGATGGAGATCAGAATACTGAAGGCACAAATTGCTAGCATGGAGAGACAAGTGATGAACTTGGATCACTTCTCTGAGGTGAAGTCCAGATCAAAAAGGCACTGACCTATTCATAGTTTCAACATGCAAGTGCTAGTTTTGCACAAAATATCCATGTAGAGTTGTACAGCTTTAATTTGTGAAATAAACACCACTGCATGCAAGTTCTCTCTCCTATCTACTAACTTCTGAAGGTCAGATTGTTTTTTACTCTTAGGTGAATTTCATTAAATGATTAACATTGTAGCAAAGAAAGAACAGCTTGCGTTTTGCATTCTCAAATGAAATAAGCCTCTGGTCCGTGTGTCACCACTGAATTTTAACATATCTAAATTAATCCAGTGGAGAATCATATTGTTGGTGAATTTCTGGTGCAAATGTCAGGTGCTTTTCATTATTATGAATGCTTGATCGCCAAGAAGGCTAGGATATGCATGAATAGTAATAACTTGTAGGTGTATTCTAAGATGTTGTTTATCTGAGCTATGCCTGACCATATAACTGAGCTGCACAAGAAGTTACTAGCTGAAATTTATGGTAAATCTGCTGCCTAGATGCTAGATACTGGGGACAAACTCAGATAAAAGTGGAACTTTTAATGTACCATATAAGCTAGAAATACCTGATCAAGCATCACATCTCTGACAACAATGCACTCATCATCTAAGTATCATTTGAAGCTAAAAGAGAGTATTTCTAGTGTTGACAAGTTAACTTATTCTTAGATACGCGAATATACTCGTCCCCTTTGTTGTGCGACAGTTGCTATCCTCTTGGAGAAATGGAGCAGTGGAAGCAAATGGTAATTCTTTATTGCTAAGTTGATAACTGTTTCAGGTGATACTTTCAGAGTCTCAACACTGTTCTATAGTCTGAATATACCAGCAGCCAGCCAACTTTATTTAAGGCCTTAAAACAAAAAGGAGAAATATCAAAAAAGGCTCAACCGCTTGTATCAATAGAGATAGAGTGCGTTGATCAAACAGGCACCACTATGAGTTAACTTTCAGGAATTGAAACTAAACAAGGACAGGAGCAGGAGCAGCAACTGCCCGGGCTGCTGGTGATGATGCTGCTGGCTTGCCCCGGCCCATGGTGAACCCGCGTGTCCCGTCGGGCATCCTTGGGCCCTGGGGAGGCTGCTTGGGGCTCAATGGGCATTTCTGGGATGCCTGACGGGGGCTCAATGGGCATTTCTGGGATGTCTGACGGGGGCTCAACGGATCAAAATGGCCGATCATGCCGGCAGGAGCAGACTGTGGGCTGTGCGGCGCTGCGATGTGCAGCTTCCCTCGCCCTCTCGCCCAACCTTTCTTGGTACCATTTTGGTGATCCTCTGGCTGTCAGTCAGACAGAAACTTTTGAGTTAACTGAGTAACTGAATACTGGATGTTGTCACTAAAAGTTGGGTCATCAGTTGCTTACATGAGCCTCAGGTGAGTAGTCTGCTGTGGGGGAGTCGGATGACATCTGGGAGTGCGGTGATTCATCATCAGAGCCGACAAAGTGGTCAAAATCTGGCCGCTTCAGCCTCATCACTGACTTGGGCTGCGAAAACATCACGGAATAGCATGGATAAAAAGGTATGACTATTTGTTACTGAATAGAATTCATTTCTGTATATTACTAATTTGCAAGGAGAGGGGAGCTTCCCGTACCGAGCGCCTGAGCACTGCACGAACACGGAGGCCTTTCCTCCAGTTCCGTTCATCATTTAGCTTCTCCACCTGACAGGAAAAGGTAAATTAAATTAGCATACCTATGGGTTAACTGTATCCAAGAGCCAATGAAATTTGCATTCCTGAAATAAGTGGCGAGTGCTCAGTGGTAACTACTCACTGCTTTCTCAGCTTGCTGTGAGGTCTCGTACTCCACAAGTGCATGCATCTTTTAGGGGAAAAAAATAGAACAGGTAAAAGAGACCTGAATATTTGCTAGAAAAATATTCACTGTTCTGAATCTGATACTTAATCTGTACAATCAACATCTTGTGCTGATATTTCAACGCATTGTGCATTGAATAGTTCAGTTGGGGAGAGAATGTGAAATACCTTGTTACTTACTAGCGTGTCTGACTTAGAAGCCCTTGCCGAGCTAGGCTCTTGTGGATGGCATATCTTGATGTTCTTCACACTGATCATCAGACAGACATAAAAGGTTAATGCACCCAAATGTAATGTGTTTTAATCTGCCACTTTGAGGAATAGTTTATCTGTCTGACCTTCCGATGACACCAAAGATCTTCTCGAGGCTGTTTCTCGAGGAATCCTCTGGCAAATTCTCTGCTATGATCATGCGGGACTGCAAAAACAAGAATTTCAGTTCTGGATTGTTAGATGTGGAGTACTATAGAGCAGAGATGAGCACCTTTTAAAGCCACTGACCTGAAGTTCTTCCTTGTGTTTCTCAGTGAATGGCTGCCTGCGCCGGACTTTCTTGCCGTCATCACTGACAATCTGCAGAGGGACACGAGAATTTCATGATCCTACGAGAAGAGTGTTTCATGTATTGCAACTAGCAAGGGTTTGAGTAGCAGTGAGTAGCTTACAAGCTTTGTGGAGGTGCGAAGAGCCTTAACCAGCATCTGGTTAGTTGTCCCAAGAGACTTTATTTTCTTCCAGGATGCAATGACTGATAAGGGAACTGACAAAACGCAGAAAAGAAGGAAAAGAAATGTTACTGTATTTCAGTATGTATTTTGAACATTGGTCTTCTTCCATGATTTCTCTGCATATTCTTTTCCTTTTGCTTGAACAAGAAATTATTTCCGAATGCTGTTGTGTTGTTGACACTACCTGACAGTCTATCTGCATACTGTAACGTTTCTGACACAATCTGAGAGACAATCTGCTAGCAGGTGGAGTACTTACCATAACCTTCTGTGTCTTTGTTCATAATCTTGAGCAAGAACTCGTTTGCCACCAGATTAATGTCGCTGAACTGATACTCGACCTGTGTGGAAAAGAGCAAATGTTGGTCATTTGCAGTTGAGTTTTCAGCTTTCAACGGCACGTACTACTACTCGTGGTTCAGGAGCCTAAATTAAAGGTGAGATCAAGAAATGGATGAGCTAAAATAATTAAGTTAGAAGGTTGCCATCCGGACATATACACCTGCTTGACAATCTTCTGTGCGACGTCGGCGGCGGCGCCAGTCCCCTTGGCCTGCGCGACGATGTTACTTCCAGTGGCGGCGGCAACGCCGAACTTGGCGTGTGCGAAATCTGGCATGAAGAAGGCAGGCTCGTGGTCGGGGAAGAAGCTCCAGTCGGGTCCCAGGCCGGCCTGCATCTGCATGAAGGGCGTGTAGTAGCCGCCGGCCGGCGCGGACATGGGGCTGGCGGCGGTGGGCGACATGGGCACGAACTCCGGGGCGTGCACGTTGAACTTGAACGGCGTTGCAGGCGGCGCCACCGGGCCCTCATCCTCGGCGGCGGCCACCACCTTTGCGGCGGTGCACTTGACGACGTCGCTGCTCTCCTGCGCCATGGTTGGTTGTTGATTATTGTTCGTAGATGGCGAGGCGATGAATAATCTGATCGATCGATTGATCGGCGTGCAGGGTGGAGGAGGGCGTGTATTTATTTATACAGGGCCTAGATAGAGACGCGGATTAACGAGACCACTGGTTGGGTTGCTGAGTTTGTTTGTGAAGCGAGAGCGTTTCGTGGCCGCCGCTTTTCCCGCGCCTCGCGCATGCATGCATGCATGCAATGTCTCGAGCTGGGAAGAAGACGGAGACCGTTGACCGGTTGCTGCCTTACACGTAGGGCTCGGCCAACCAAGGATCCTGCATGCTTACATCAGCATGCATATATGCATCTTTACATGCATGCCATGCCGATGCGTACATACTAGTAGTACATATATATACAGGGATGCAATCGCAATGCAATATATGTTGTCGTCCTATGATAAATATATACTTAATTTCTCTCTCTCTATATATATTTAGTAGCAGTAGTATCTGACTGCAGGAAACAACTGCAAAGTCAGGCGTCGGTACCTCAGAAACAACTACGTACGTACAAGCATGCAGAGACTAATCATCATCAATAGATACGATACTATCTCTGTTTTGGCGTTCACGTTCATCGTTGCATCATTGCGTACAAACCAAAAAATATTAAAATCGAGTAAAAATTTATAGAGCTAGAGCTATGCTAAATAAACATGATTATAGAGTCTGTACACGCTTGCTGTATAGAGTAGTGACTACCAGAATTGACCGAGTTGGCTTTGCAATTAGTGAGAGAGAGAGAGCGCGCTGCCAGACACAGACCTCCATCCAATCTTGTGCTAGTATTTGTTTGTGAGTCAATTGGTTAATCCATACCTCCAAAAAAAATTTCCTGTTTCTACTGTGTCTGTACTACATGGTGAGTAGAGTTACTTTTGCTCTGAATATATCTGAAGACCTAACCGCTTGACTTGAGATATGTGTTGGTCTCTCTCCCATAAAATTTTCTCTCAACTGCGCGGATCACGTGAAACCTTTGGGATTAGATAGATGATTACTAGTATATCTTGCAGTGGGTACGTGAGGAGGCCAATAGAATAGAATACTCCACTCCGCTCTGAGAGGTCGGATCAGAAATTGATGGATCAGATCGATCCGTATAGTACCATGTACTACAGTAAAAACTGGCATAGTACCTTATGGTAGCACTACGGTACCGTTGACGCAATAGATTTTTACAGTATTCGTACTGTTCATTCACTCATAAATCACTGTTCCTCGTCAGAAGCCAAAGGATTTCGATCCCTGTTCTTCGTCCTGCTTTGCTACTCATCACATCAGACGAAGAAGGCAGCGAAAAGCTAAGCTAGGAGCTGCTTCCCTCCCTCCTCGTGCTGTGCTGCCTTCCGGACCACAGCTTTTCTTTTCTGTCGCCGTGGAATCTCCGCGCGCGGCTCCCTGCTTCCCTCTCTGACCTCTCTTCTTCACCGATCTTTCCGAAAGAAATCTCCCTTTCAGCCGGTCTTCTTCACCAATCACAACCCCCAGAGCAATCTTTTGTTGTTGTGTTGCTCCTCGTGATCTCCATACAATTCCCTCTTGTTGTGGAACCGAGCCCTGCTCTCTCTGCTCTTGCGGTTCGTCTTGGGTACTGGTGTTGTTGCCCTTTCTGTGTCGGTGCCTCTTTTGATCCCTTTGCTTGGCAGGCTCACATGGCGGGGCCTGCCTCTTCTTCTTGGTCTTCCTCTTCCCTTGATTCTTCTTTCGAGGACCCATAGCCCTTCCTGCTGGTCCCTGCAGAAAGCAGAGGGCCCGAGATGGCGTCGTCGTCGAGGATGACCTGGGCTCCTCTGACTCTGCTCCTTCGCGTTCTCTGCCTGTGCAACGCCCTGTCGGTGTCCCTGCTGGCGAACGTGACCATCGGCCAGCCATTAGTCAACCACTGCATGTTAGTCTAGTCAACGGCCATGGAAGATTGAGAGTGTGTGCTGTTGTGCTCTTGCAGCGCTGGAGCTGATGGAGAAGGTGGTGGCTGTGGTGGGCCCTCAGTCGTTGGGGATCGCGCACATCGTCTCCCACGTCGTCAACGAGCTGCACGTCCCGCTGCTCTCCTTCGCCGCCACCGACCCCGCGCTCTCCTCGATGCAGTACCTCTTCTTCCTCCACGCCACCCATGACAACTCCTTTCAGATGACTGGCATCGCCGACATCGTCGTCCACTACCGCGGCGGTGTCGACGCCCTGGGCGACGACGCACTCGAGGCCACGCCCTCAAGGATATCCTACAAGGCCGCGTTCCCACCCGGCGCTGACCGAGCTGTGCTTGGTAGGGTTATAAATATAGTCGGTAACTGTTTGTTTATCATGGCTACTGAATAATTTGATCCGCATCGTTTTTATAAACCGAGCGATTACTGTTTAAAGTTAAATTTAAAATTTTAAAAGATTCAAAAGTTTTATAAATTCGACTGGTTTTTATCGAATTTCATCAAATTACTGTACAGTTACCATGATAACTGCGATTAAGTACCGTCAAACGGTTTTCGAAGGTAAAACTTATTTGTAAACCTTGCCTCTTGGAGCGGGCCAACATGATGGAGTCCCGCGTCTTCGTCGTCCACGTTAGCCCGGACTCCGGCCTCGAAATCTTCGACGTCGCGCAGTCGCTCAACATAATGGCCAGCGGCTACGCCTGGATCGCCACTGACTGGCTTGCCGCGGTGATCGACTCGTCTCGACCGACCAGCCCCAAGACGATGAGCCTCATACAGGGGGTGGTCACGCTGCGCCAGTACACGCCGGACTCCGACGCCAAGAAGTCGCTCGTGTCAAGGTTCATCAGCAGCAGGAACAACTCGACCACGAGCTTGAACGCCTACGGGCTCTTCGCCTACGACTAGGTGTGGATGGCGGCGCGCGCCATACATCAGTTCCTGGACGACGGGGGCAGCATCTCCTTCTCCGCCGACACGAGGCTGCGCGACGCCAACGGGAGCGCGCTCAGGGTGTTCGACCAGGGTGACCAGCTGCGGCAGAAGGTCATGCTCGCCAACTTCACAGGCGTCACCGGCCGTGTGCGGTTCGCCGCCGACGGGGTCCTGATTAACCCAGCATACGAGGTCCTCAACGTCGGCGGGACGGGCGTCCGGCGGGTCGGGTACTGGTCCAACTACACGCGCCTCCCGGTCGCCGTACCCAGGCTGCTCGACGGCGGCGTGCCCGCGCCGAACAACGTGAGCCAGCTGCAGCTGTACGGCGTGATCTGGCCGGGGGAGACAACGGCGCCGCCGCGCGGGTGGGTGTTCCCCAACAACGGCAAGCCGCTGAGGATCGGTGTCCCACACCGGACGACGTACAAGCAGTTCGTGTCCAAGCTAGGACTCCAGCCCGGATCGGATGGCGTGAGAGGCTACTGCGTGACGTGTTCAAAGGCGGCTGTGGCGCAGCTCCCGTACCCGGTGCCCGTGTCTTTCATCCTGTTCGGCGACGGCGTCAAGAACCCCAGCTACAGCGAGCTCGTGCAGAAGGTCGCGGACAATGTCAGTCACCGCACTTGTCTCAATTTCTTCTTGTTTAGTAGTTTGATTTGAGATAGATAGATATATAGAGAGGTAATTTATATATATATATATAGAGAGAGAGAGAGAACTGAATCTACAACTATATATAGAGAGAGAGGTAGCCATGCATGAACATGATCAAGAACTGAATCTGCAACTACATATATAGTACTTTGATGCTGCGGTTGGGGGACATCTCGATCGTGACGAGCGGGACGCGGATAGTGGACTTCACGCAGCCGTACGTGGAGTCCGGGCTGGTGATCGTGTCCCCCGTGAAGGTCAAGAGCTCCAACGCGTGGGCCGGAGATGTGGGGCGTCACCGGCGCCTTCTTCCTCTTCGTTGGCGCCGTCGTCTGGATCCTCGAGCACCGCTTCAACCCGGAGTTCAGGGGCTCCCCAAAGAAGCAGATCGTCACCATCTTCTGGTTCAGCTTCTCCACCATGTTCTTCGCGCAGAGTAAGTGCAGTAGATTGCTTCGCTTGTCTGAACTGAAGGGATCGAAATTGCTCGGAACGAATGAACTGAGCTGAACTGATAATTATGCAGGAGAAAACACCGTGAGCACGCTTGGTCGTTTCGTGCTGATAATCTGGCTGTTCGTGGTGCTGATCATCAACTCGAGCTACACGGGGAGCCTTATTGGACTTACTCCTTGTCGTAGGTTTCGGGGACTTATTTCACGCCAGTGTGAAAGGAATGAGTTCGTATACATTTCGTATACGGCTATAGCGTCGTTCGTATGTGCATAGAGTTTAAGTTGGAGTCGGATCGTGGGATGGCATGATTCGTATTAGGATTCGGAGTTAGCAGGTCGCTATAAATATGAGTTGTAATCTCTAAATTATAAGCAAGACACATAATCGTGCAAGTCACGAGTTGAATAGACTTTAAAATTTTCTCCAGAGAGTTTTTGTCTTGTTTTATTGTTCTCGTTGAATTTTTGCTGTTTGACGTTCTATTTGCTTCTCGTCGAGATATGCGAGTTCGTTCTCGCTGAGTAGTAGTACGCGACTCAGGACTTACTGGGCGTTGTTGGTCGATCGGTGTGATCGAAAGTAGCACGTACACGACAGATAGCTAGACTAGTCGTGGTCGAGCACGTACGACTGATCGCTCAAGCCAGTCGTGAGTTGGTGTGCTTCTATCTTTTTTGGTCGCTCAGGTGGTCGAGGAGCCTGATCGCTTGCGTTGTCGCGAATCCGGAGTGGTCGCGCACGTGATCCAATAGTCGGACCCAACATCTGATATCAGAGCTCATAATGCGTAGCACTGACTCGTGAAGATGTCGATCGTACCTCAGGGTGAGGTGGCGTGGGAGAGCAGCAGTGGGCCGTTCCTGTACCTGCAGTTGAAGACGACGAACTACACGAGCTGGGTGATTTGCGTGCAGGTGACGATGGAAGATCAAAGCATCTGGGAGGTAGTCGAGCCAGCCCGTCGACGAGAAGAAGGACAAGAAGACGAGGTCGTATCTCTTCCAAGCGCTCCCAGAGGATCTCCTCATGCAGGTGGCAAGAAAGAAAACTGCAAAGGAGGTTTGGGATTGTCTCAAGACAAGATTTGTCGGCGCGGATTGCGTCAAGAACGTGCGACTTCTCACGTTGAAGAGCGACTTCAACTCCATGCGGATGCAGGTTGGAGAGAGCTTGGACCAGTATGCCGGAAGGCTCAACAGTATGTCCGTTAGGTACGCAAACCTTGGGGAGATGCTCGATGACGCTGCATTGGTCAAAAAGCTGTTCGACACCGTGCCGAATCGATTCCTGAGTGTGATCGCTGGAATTGAGCAGTTCTACGACCATGACAAGATGCCGTTCGAGGAAGTCGTGGGGCTGCTTAAGGCGTTTGAAGAACGTACTTGCCCGCGTGCATCCGGTGGCAATAGCATCGGCGACAGCTAACTTCTGTTCACTCAGGTCGAGTGGCAGGCGCGGTAGAAGAAGGATGGTGGTAACTCCTCATCAAGTAACAAGGGTAAATCCTATCTTACTGCAGATAGCAGTAACCGCGGTTGGGGTGGTCGTGGATGTGACAGAGACCGTGACTGAGGTGGTCACGACAGTATGTCGCGCAACGGTGAGGAGAGCAGCTCGGCCACATCAAATACTTCAACGGTGAGGAGAGCAGGCGGCCCGCGAGGCTGAAGAGCATCCGGGAGCTGATGATGACGTTCGTGGACATGAAGGAGGCGGCTGGAGAGGTCCATCGACAGCTCCCTGTCCGAAGCACCTTCCTTGTCGCGGCCGTCGTCGCTGTCGCCGGTGTAGCTTGCGGCGGCGTTCGAGCATCGAAGACAGTATTCGTTTTACGAAGTAGAATAGCGGCAGTGAAGTTGCGAGATGATGGGCACTGCGTGCATTGTAATTCACCGAGGCAGATTCGAAGATGAAGGCAGATGTAGTAGTAGCCTACTAGGTAGACACCGAACGAGCCACTCTTTCTTCATGTTTTGCTTCAGTGCCTTTTGGGCTTCAACGAACAAACAAGGAAGGAAACCGTTTAGCGATTGGACCAGGTTAACAAAATCGTTTGGGATCCGGAAATGGTTACCCGACGTTTTTTCCAAATTCACGAATATCACGAATGCCGCTCAAAATTTGGTGAGAATTCGCTTAAATTTACTCGGTTAAATTTGTAAATTGGAGAAAAAACCGACTGTATTGGCGATTGGTAACCACTCGATTTGAACTAAAAATTGCTCGAATTCCATCAGAAACCGACTGCATTTTTCGTATTTCGTTTGTGATAAAAAATCGCTCGAATTCGATCGAAAACCGCTTAAGTTCAAAAAATAACCAAAAAATAGCTCAATCTTGTAAAATTGATAGCTAATTCATTTGAGTTTCAAATTAAGTGAAACAAATCTTGTTGGTTTTATTGTAACATGATCTACATGATAAAAGTATTTATACTCATAAAAAAGTTGTATATTTTCTGTGAGAAAATATATTTGCTAAACATAGTTAAATGTATAGTTAATTCTTTACTAATCTAAAATCATGAAACTAATTTTTTTAGTATTCTTACATGATCCCATGTCTTTTAAAAATACATGAACTTATGAAATAGTTATTGTAACATACATGATTGTGTAAATGTGTTGCAACTAGATTAATTCATAATTAACCCATCACATCTTCAAAATTAGTTAAACCACTTTCATTACTTTACTTATAATATGATTTATGTAGAAAAAATAATGGTACACATGAAGAAGTTAATTACAATATTTTTTCTTAATATGTTCACTTTATGCTTGTGAACTTTGTAAAAATCATGAAAAAATTAATAAAACTCTAAATGAAGTAATATCAATTTTAAAGATCCTCTGAAGATATGCCCTACATAAAAAAATATTTTACATGTTAAGCTTTCATTAACGTGATGGGCCAAATCATCAAGTTCATACAACCTATTTCAGCATTTTTTTCAAACTTTCTCTCTATAAAATATGATGCAAATGAATTATTTTTGAAAAGCATTAATAGAAGGTCTTAGAATTGTCTCGAGTATTTTTTAATTTTTTTTATGTTTTTTATTTTTGAATTTAAATTTAAAAACTAATTGATTTTTAAATACAATAATTGGCTGATACTCACGAATATCGAGTGGTCTTTAATGTTAACCCTAGATTGGACCGGCCTACCATATAGTACTACTAGTACAACGACTTGAACAATAGAACTGGACACACAATCAGGCAGCGAAGGCACCCCAACAACAAGATTCTCCACGCTAGCTAACCACTATGGTCTAAGTAAGTAGGTGCCGAATTAATATACAAAGCATGCAATGGATGTGTTCAAAACAGAAGGCGCACTATCTATCTATGATACAAATGAAAACGGATTGGATGCGAATTAAATAGTCTATTTTTATATTATTATTCATATTTTAATATGAATATGAATACAAATCCGAATTTGCATTCAAATATCTATTCGATCGAGTCGTAAGTAAATATCCTACACCTTTAATGATAAGAATTTTTATTTTAGTGTGTAAAAAATTCGTTCACATTTGAAATTACTAGAATTACCAAAATTATAGAAATTTCATTCGAAATTCATGTCAAAAATTTAAATTTTGGTCAAATTTGACTGAAATTTGTTCAAATTTGATTGAAATTTGTTCAAATTTGAAATTTCTAAAATATTAGCAAAAGTTGGTTCCCTAGTTGGCGGATATGGATATTATCCATTTCCACATCCAAATTTAAAGTAATTCAGATATTCACATTTGAATCGGATTCTCAAAAACAAATCCAGATATATCCATTTTAGTATCTATTTTAGAAATGAATACGAATATGGATATACAAATACGGATATCTATATTCGTGTTTTGACGGATACAAATATTAGATAATTTGATTACCTGCTATCCATTTTCCACCTCTAATCTGTCTATCTTTCAAGATTTCTTTTTCTTTTCATGTGATCGAAAAGGATATATCTATCATACAAGAATCAAAGAGAAGATCAATGGCCAATAAATCAATGAATAGCTAGCTAGTTTAGCGCCGCACGAATGCATTCCAGTAGCTAGCACTTTGGTACGTGCGCGCATCAAATTAAAAGTAGATTGACTCCACTAGAGCTGTTGGCTAATTGGTTGAGCTGGCAAATCATATGTGTGTCGAGCGTACCCTGCACTTGCCTTTTTCTACTGTATGAACGGCGCTAGATAGCTACAGTAGGATGGTTCAATGGTCAGTACTGTGCGGTGGTTACAGGTTTTGCGGCCCAAATGAAGCAGGCTTGCATTGCATGCTAGCTAGGTCGTCCTGCTGTTGTGCCCACCAGCACACGTGCGTGTGTCTGTACGGTGATCGAGCGCATGTGCATCGAATTTAACTGTGCTCTACGCCTCTCACGCTCGTCACTATATAGAATAGCATGCGCTCACACACACATGCACCAAGTCCATCACCAACCTCCCTTCAGCCTCCATTGATAGATAGATCGACCATCCATCAAACACTGCTACTATTTTCCACCTTGTCTGTTACGAGATGACAGCCAGCACCATCCATGACTGCAGCTAGCCTACCTTTACCTTGCTGATTATTCCTTCACTCTTTTCCACCTCGATCTCAGCACAACACATCACCGCAACCTAGATAGATACAAGCAAAAATTATGGGTGAGTCTATCAGCTCATCGTCTAGGACTTGCTGCTGTACCGCATTATTCCACTGCAACAAGTACCACCATCAACTCCGGACTACTAGTGCTGTTGCTGCTACTGTGTCTGATTCGGAGGACGTAGACAGCGGCTGGACCGCCTACTTCCTACACTCTTCTTCCCAGGAGGAGGAGGCAGGGGTGGTGGCGCCGAGGGAGAAGCTGCAGGATGCGGACGTCTGTGGGAGTGCCTGCGGCTTAAGTTTGTCCAGTGCCAACAAGAAGACGAAGGCCGTGAAGGTGAAAGCAGGAGAGATGACGAAGAAGAAGAAGAAGGAGGAGGTGGAGGAAGATCCACTGGAGGACACTGCTTCCTGGCCACCTCTGCTGCTACCAAATGGACCTCAGGTAAGGTACCTACCTACCTATTTCCCATTTCAAGTTTCTTAACTATTGCACGTTCCGTTTTATTAAGAGCTTGTGAGCATTTCCTACTTTCCTTCTTTTCCTGGAACGAAAATTTGTAAATGTTTCTAGGTAGATCGATCGAAGATGCTTGCAGGACAGGCATGGAAATGCATGCAAACTAGCTAGTATATCTGGCACTACAATTTTAATTACTCACTAGCTAGCTAGCTTGATTGAAATAATATGTCCAAAGATTACTACTTAATTTGAGTTGGGTATCTTGTCTGATGTCCGGTTTTGTCATTTGATGTAGGAGTTGTTCCGTTTAAGTTGAGGTTGTATTATCGTCTCAAAATTAACCGCCGATTTTACTTTATGAAATCGTACATTTGTTAAGATTTTTGAGTCCGGTTTTATTTATAAACTAAGTTAATTATTTTCTTCTTTATATATATGCTTGGCTGAAGCCTTAGCTCGCTGTGATCTTTCAAAGAAAAAAAATTGAGTTGGGTACGTGCTTATTGCTGGTCTGATGAGCAGGAGGTAAGGAATATTAATCCTGTCCGGTGTGAACAAAGACCGGCCACCAGTGCAACAACGGAGAAGTGCTGGAGACGTCAGTGGGAGGATTTGAACACTGGGCCACCTGGCCGATAGGCATGCAACAGGCAACGACTGCAGTACAAATGCAGAAAAGAGGAGGCTTGCTTGATTACTTCCACTACTTAAACTACTGTGTGTGGACTAGCTGCATCGACCATGCATCTATCTTCTGTAAACTAACTAGGACTGCTCAAACTGTTCCACATTTGTGATTCTGCCCGGTCTGGCCTGGGTTATTAGCTTATCTAATTTGGTGTTGGATTCACAATGTATATATATGCTGTGCGAGTGTCACTGTGCACTGTGCAATAACAATTATGCATGATTGAATCAGCTAGGCGAGCACCAATCATTGGCTTCATCCGAAATATTTTTCCTTGGATATCACTCCGTAACTTTCACCTAAAAAATTCACAAGTAGTAAATACCTCAAGGAATCAACTTTATAGATTTGAAGAACGAAATTTGTAGTATAGGATCCGATCCACACGTGCATAAAATAAGTGCATAATTCCTTATATATAGATTATACTAGCTGACTAGGTGCCCTAGAAAATTAAACTATGCATGTGACTTCTGGAGAAATCGAAATGCACGCATGAGTTATGTTAATACTGTATCACACAAGTCTATCAGGAATCGAAGGATGAAGGCCACGGTGGAATTAATTCGGAACCGGTACATTTGTCGATAATTGAATATAAATGCCTGACTGAGCTATTATATATAAGGAGAGTGCCAACCTGCGTTTGAGTCCGAGCGTTCGTACGGACATGCATGAAGTGGGCGTATACGTACAGAGCGAGACCGCTCTTACCTACAAACTAAGGCTGTGAAAACGGGTGTCATTGTAAAAAAACTGATTGGCGTATGTGTAGTAGTCCTAATTTTTGAACTGAATATATATATATATATATATATATATATATATATATATATAATATTATATAGTACCAATTATGCAGAATTTTTGCTCGAGTCATTATTGATTCGACAAGAGTGGATAAGCTTTTTGACTTGGCTAACTCGCTTTGTCGGGCAAGCAAACTAATACGTCCATCGCATCGCATCGTCGTCAGTTCACATGCATGCATTGCATGCATGGGATGAAATATGCGCGCGCCTCACTCACCACTCACCGACCCACAGTATATATTCTGGAGTATCTAATCATACAGCCGTCGTATTTTTTATTTCTTGCTGCATCAATTTTTAAATCAGGACTGATTACTCTTTACTACTAATAATAAATTATCGATGCTGATTTATTAACCGGTACTGATAATGAGTATCAGTGGCGGTTTATGAAAAAACCAGCACCAATTATCAGTACCGGTTCATGAAAAAAGTAGCACCAATAATGAGACTATCAGTGCCAGTTCGTAACAAATAATCAATTCTGATACTCAATTATTAGTGTCAGTTTTTGGTACATACCGATACTGATAGTCTTCGTATTAGTGCTGGTTTTTTGTCATGAGCAGGCACTGATGGCCTCTCTTCCTGTAGAAAATCTAGCAGTTGCTGGCAACAACGCAAATAATGTCACATACAGCAAGATAAACATGCATTCAAGTTTCACATGCACATATAATTATCTCAGCACATATAATATCACACACATACACAATTCATTCACATCTCATCTCATTCATGTATACATAACTATGTTATTTCACATGTCACTGTCGATCATAACTAATACAAGTTTGCAATAAAAGTTCATAATTAATAAAAGTATGCAACAAAAGGGTAAGAAGCGATATCATTCAATTGTTCTTGTTGACTGAAGACCCTGAATAACGCCTTTTGCCTTGAGAAGAATCAGTAACGATCTCCACGGGCTAATTAAAGGGACAGCTTGCGAACACCAGACTCTGGAATGACTTGGTCATTGATAAACCCGCAAAGTTGTTCCTGAATGCATTGATTCTCTGCGGCATGGGGATACATGTTTCTAGCTCGAGGTCCTGCAATTAACAAAATTGACAAAATCAATCTATTCGAACACAAGTAGGAACTAAAAATTAATCAACAATATGTATACCAATTACCCCAGCTTTGGTAATGGTACTATAATTGTTTTTGGTCCATCCATGCATGAAGTCACATACATAGTAGCCACATAAATTGTTGTCTTGGGTCTGAAGCCTACAAGAGAAGTCTTTTACGATTTTCCATTCCTTCCATAATGGAAAGTGACTCATTCCTCTTGATGTAGCGCGCGTACACCCTGTACGTGTGTGATTATTGACCGTAACCAGACTTAGATTCAATCAATTCGAAGTTTACTAAAGCGTTCATGAAATGATTAGTTTATCTTTGTAGCAAGTCTATGAATGGTTGGTATTCGGCTACTGGATTTTATTTCCCATTGAGGACAACGATACTGCTATAGTCAGTCTAGATGACAAAGATGGCCCAATGAAATCTGCAATATGTAACTTAGGTAATTAGTCCTAAGTCCTAATGTCGTGATGCTAAAAAAGAGTAGTACAAACATAGAGGAAAACACGTACCCAAGGTTGTAGGGTAAAAGTATGTATTTCTTTAATTTGTACATTTGAATAAATTCAAGTGCATAATCCTCAGTTACCTGTGGTAGGGTGGCGGCCATCGTCTGGTTTATTTTCATTGGGTCGAGGAATCCTACATCAGTGATGTCCTTTTGACCGTATGTATGTATCTCTATTCTACATACACAGAAGTTAAGACATTCAATCTAATAGTACAAGAATTTATATTGTGAATTATACATGTAAGACACTTACAGAGTCCACAAACTTATGAGTTGAACTCCGAGGGCGTCTTGGTGGTAGAATTGATACATTTCTTCGAAATGAATCCAGACTTCACCGTCCCTGTGGAGGAAATCACAATGTCTGTATTGGAACGTGAACATCTCTCTACCAACCTTCGACTGATCCAAGTAACAGGCATGGAATCTCCACATTTAGGTTGTTAGCTTTGACACGGACTCGATGAGTGGTTTGCCATGCTTAAATTGCCATTTAGTTTATGTCTTTTCAACCTTGGACTCATCATAAAGTGCTTCTTTTGTCATTCCAGCATAATTAGAAAATTTCTTTCTAATTCTTCTTATTGTTTTAGCACTCTTTGTTGTTTTATCTTCTCGATCGATGCCTTCCTCAATTGTTTCTTACCCATGATGCACACATAGTTGGATTTTAGCGGTGGGTCCATAGATCTTGTCAAAGTCTGAAGAAACTTGGTGATTGTTGCTATATCGATATCACTCTTCTTAGGCTCAGTACGTTTCAAGTGTGCAGTGACATCGGTGCTCACTTTCCTTCTAGTTTCTTCATCAGTCAAATCATAAGGCAGAGGAGATGCTGATTTCTTAGATGCTAACTGCCGCTTCTTAGCTATTGCTCACTGCTGTGACAAAGTCGATTCCGGAGATGACATCGACTTCTGAGCTTGTGCAGATTCTACCGGCTTCTACAGTAGGATAGGTAGTTGCGGCGAACGGGTTGGAGATCTTCTTGATGGTTGTGGAGATGGCAACGAAGGTGGAGATCTTCTAGGTGGCTATGGAGGCGACGGCGAAGAAGGTGGAGAGCTTCTGGGTGGCTGTGAAGGCGACAGCAGAGGAGGCAGAGATCCTCTGGGTGCGTCCCATAACTCCAAACTAGACCCAGACTCGTTTGTGTCTTCGCCAAACAATATGTTGTTGCACTTGCACCACATGACGTAATGACCTACGTTTTTTGAGAGCCTCGTTTCCCCCACCTGTCCAGGGTAATCCAACATGCTTTTACGGTACTTATGTATTACACTATTGACATGTATCTTGACGTATCCCAGGGGTATCGGATGACCATTGAAGAGGGTCCCTTCCACCTATTACTTAGCTATACCCCTAACCACCGTGGTGGGAACACCCAAGACTGGCACGACAAGCTTGCATGGTTTGCTTTCTATGATGTCATCCATGGGGTGACAGATTAATGCTTCTCCTAGAAGCCCTATGGACACGCAGCTGTTCTGGGGGCCACTAGGGCTTGGCACCAAATCATTATCTATGACGGATAATAACTTGTGCCTTGCTTGCTTCCGGGCTTGCTGCATAGTTGCTTCTATTTTGGCATCTATCATCCATCTCTCCTCTGCAAGTTCTTCTTTTAGCATGGCCAAATATTTTCTTTTATTCATGTCTTGTAAGTGTTGGTGTTTTTTTTAATCCGACCTTCCAAAGCCTCAAACCCTTACCGCGTGTGCGACCGGTGTGCTCCTTATTTCCAAATACCAATATTAGCTCATCGTTCTCCTTGTCTACCTAGAAAGAGTCCTGGAAACACTAGGCATGGGCATCTCTAATCTTTTATGTGACTTCCAGTTCTCATTCGCTTTTGAAGCATAAGCTTCCATTAGTTGCAGGAGTCACCCCTCTTCCTTATAGGTAGTTCTTCGCTCGTGGAATCCACTCAGCCTTCACAGGTGTGACATTGCCTTTAGTTACGTCTTCCATCTTCTCCCACTAATCAAGTTTCCTAACGTACCCGCGTGAGCCAGTTATGTAGGGGTATAAGTTCTTCTAGGAGTTGGTCTTGTTTGATTCACTTATCGTTTTTGTTTCCCCCGAATCCCTATACTCCACAAAATCATTCCAACAATCTTTCACCGTCAGATAATCATCCTAGTCTGGCATTCGACCCTTCAGTGATAATCTTTATACAATTTACCATTAAAATTCTTAAAAATTCTAACCATTATGACTAGGGCCTGATGCTTCACTATGGCCATGTTGCATCCTTCAGGGTACTCGAACTTTTGCGACAACTTGCCCCCACATGAAATCCTTGATGCTGTTGGGAACCGCCCACTTGTCACCTCGTTTGCCTCTTCAAGTTCTATAAGTGATTACAACGTGGTCCCTTACAAGACACCCGCATGCTATTTTGAATTGCCCGAGTATGTGTAGAGGTTTTTTGGGCTCCCCGGCTAAATCGACATCCGTGATGACAAAATGTCCCTCAAGCATCTTGCTAGGACCTCGACCACGCCTTGGTCCTTCGGACGAATGACCATCCAGTGCAACATCAGTGATCGGAGACGAGAGTGCATTATCAGTGATCGGACCCTTCAGAGCATCAGCATCAAGTTGATTCAGGATGAGGTATGCACTCAGGCTTTGCTCCTGAGCATCATCTGAGATTGGACCCTAGTCAGAGGAGGGCCTTGTATCGGGGAGCACATCCGTGGGCAGCAACTTGATTTTTTATGTGCCATTCCTACATAAAAAATCCATCTATTCAAATTTGTTGCAATATCGATATTAGCATATATGACAGCTAGTGGATACATCAAAAAATAGCAACTAGCATAAAAGGTAATAGGTCCAAATCTTCTATAACATGTTCAACATATCTCTAACTATATGTATTGTGCCCGTTATTCATGAATCAACAACAAGTGATGTTTATCATAAGTGTCCATATCTTAAGTCTACATCACCTACTTTCGATAAAAGACAGACAAAATGGTCCTCCACCCAAATAGATGAAGCAAAACTGAAAGGTTATGTTTAATCACATTAAGGGATAACAAAACTTTACTTCTGAAACATCATTACAACAATTTCTTTTGTTTTTTAATTAATAGACCAGAGAAAACGCTGCTAAATTAGCAATGAAAAGAGAAATGAATATCAATTGATTGACATCCATGTCATGTAGCATGTTTACGATAACAACATAGTAATGTCACAACCAATTCATATAAGGAACAAAAATAGGAGCATGAAAGCAAGTATTTAATTAAACATACCCTAACAGAGTACAAAACACATATTGATCAGGTCCATACAAGCATTATGCATTCAAATTACACATCAGATTCATTTAGCCTCAAGGTGGCCAACATCTTGATGGTCCAGGAACTCGACCAATTCAATGGCCAACTTCTGAAGGCTGCAACTCTATCATCGATCTTTTCGATGGTCTACAACTATATCATCGATCTTTTATATGGTCTACACCCATCCATCAGTCATTGTTCTACAACTATCTAAAAGAAACATGTTTTGTCTGAATCTTATAGGAAAACAATAGTTTTTCCAGTTAACAAGGATAGGATAACAATTATTAAGGATTGACAATGCAAGAATCACACAATTCCATATAGATCTCCAATTTGAAAGACACATAAACATAATAGGTTGAGTATGCATAGATGCTTGCCTTGATCACACAATTCATCAATGACCAGCTCAGATTCAATCACGTGCATGGGATCTACATGGCATAGCAAAACTTCAGTCCAAATTTGTGAATTTTTGGAGTCCTCATCAGAAAAAACTATTGTAGACGCTATCTGGCATATCTCATCCCACTTATTCATAAGACTATCAGGAACATCTCCTGAAAGTACATTTTAAAGTACTACCATCCCACACATCAACTACTAATCTAGTTTTCTCATTGATCAGTACATACAAATCTTAAAAAACTATAGCTAGACTAGCAGCACATATCCAATTGTCCTCCCAAAACCTTACTTTCCTACCATTATAGCTTGGGCTACCCACATAACACCTTTCCAAAAATGTAAAGCTTTATAAATAGGACAAGTAAATAAATTTGGATTGTTAGTATTGTATTTAAAGTCAATCATCTGTCTCCATGTTAGTACATACAAAGACGTGTTCACGTTTGACTACTTAGCTATTTGCGTCACCTGTTAAGATCGCAGAGTACTATCACTCATACCCAACATTGTAAACTTCATGAGAATGCACTGGTACAAACTAAACATGTATCACCGTGCATAAAGAAACTACTATATATTATAGACAAACAATCCCAATCAGCCTAGTAGCACTGCAACTAATTGCTCATCAGATGCACAATGCAGTGGACAACCTGAGTGCCGACGATGACAACGTCCCTCTCCAGGAAGAGGGTGAGATGGCTGGTCAGGTTGAAGCTGCCGTTGAGACGGGGATGGGGACGGCGGGGAGGCAGCGTCAGCGACAGGGACGGAGACGGGGATGGTGGGGAGGTGGCGTTGACTACGGGGACATGGACAATGGGGAGGTGGCATCA
Organism: Phragmites australis; assembly: GCF_958298935.1. NCBI lineage: Eukaryota > Viridiplantae > Streptophyta > Magnoliopsida > Poales > Poaceae > Phragmites > Phragmites australis. Next base: position 30,135,382 of record NC_084935.1, on the reverse strand, counting down.
GTGATGAGGACGGCGGGGCTCTGGGAACGGTGGCGTTGGGGAGACACCGGGAATCGACGGGCGTGCAAACGAGGAATGAAGAGGCTGCAACTAAGTTTAGCTTATATAGGGATAGAGTATCAGTGCCGGTTGTGGTCTACAACTGCACAATGTCGGTTGTAGACCACATCTGACATTGATACTTGGACTATCAGTGCCAGTTGTAAACTACAGCCGACACTTATACTTGGACTATTAGTGCCGGTTGTAAAATTAAGCTGGCACTTACATTAGGGCTATTAGTGTCGTTTTTTCCTATCACTGGCACTGATATTGTTTTACCTTTTTTACAAAATATTTTGTTGTATATCTAGGTCTGTAATTTATCTAATATTAGAGTTTATATTAGATCTATAATTTGTGTAGTACTTAATTATTAGTTTTTTGCAGGAACTTATTTATTGTATATTTTAGTTTGTAATTTATTGTATACTAGGTAATTTATTTTATATTAGGTTTATAATTTGTGTAGTACATCTTTGTTACTTAAGGCAATGTATATGTTTATAAAAAAATTAAAGCTTTTTACTTAATCAAAATTAAGGTATATTCTTAGTAAGTATGTATTAGATCTATAAGTATCATACAATGGTTTTATTTGTACTAATTAAAGCATAAATTATAGCAGTAAACTTTTTACTTAATACAAAATAAAGCATATTCTTACTTACTACATGTCCTTGATACAAATTACGACGAATCCTGAATTAATTATTACATCAAAGCTGCTTTCATTTAACGATTATAGCTTGGTTATGATCACAGCATTTGTAGGTAGGTTCCTCAGTGTCGTCAATGAGAGGCAGTCGACATTCTCTATGAAAGGAGGCATGTTGTCAAATTGATTGTAGTCTTCCTCATCGACGACATCCTCAACACCGACAATCTTTCTTTTAACACCGACAATCTTTCTTTTTCCTTGTAGGTCCACATGGTGTTCCTCCTTGTTAACTGGGTCTGTGTCCTTTATATATAAGACTTGAATATCTTTGGCAAGAACAAATGGCTGTTCTCTATATCCGATGAGTTTGAGGTTGACGATAGTCATATCATGCTTATCAGTATTCACTCCACCTAGGAGTCTGACTCATTAGCACCAGAACAGGGGGATCTTTAACTGTTCTCCATATTATAGCTCCCAAATGTCCACTATGAATACATAGTAGGTCTCCCTATTGGCATCGCGGTCGTAGGTATCAATATGGACACCACTATTTTGGTCAATGCTCTTGTTGTCTTGTGCTCTTGGATAAAATGTATATCCATTAATATTGTATGATTTGTATGTATAAATCATAGTTGACCGCCTATTAGCTAGCATTTCCAACAGTGCATCATCTGTATCTTTATCCATCATGTGTCTACGTAACCAACTACTAAAGTTATCTTTGTGCTCTCTTGCAATCTAATTCTCTGACTTTGTTGGATTTGTGGACCGTAGCATTTGCATGTGTATATTTACATACGGGTCCACTAGAATTGATTATTGCAAAACTGTGAAATGTGCTTGGGTGAATGAAACATAATAGTTGGAATGACTGTACTATGACCTAGCGTCCCTTTCCCCTTTAGCCTTCCCTCATGGTGAGATATAGACTTACCAATTTGTTTCAGATCTATATAGTTGACGGCGAACTCAATGATCTCCTCCGTTCTCCGGCCTTGGGCCATGCAACCTTCCGGCCAACCTTGATTACTAACATATTTTTTCAGAACTGACACGAACCTTTCAAAAGGATACATCTAGAATATGGGGCTTAGGTACTTTATCTCATGCACGATGTGAACAATGAGATGGGGCATTATGTCAAAAAATGATGAAGGAAAAATACTCTCAAGCTGGCATATAGGATGTACAACATCTTCCTGCAGATTTGTTAGTTTGCTCAGATCGATGACCTTCTATGAAATTGCGTTGAAAAACGAACACAACTTTATGATTGGGTCTCAGAACTTATCCGATAGAATACCTCTAATTGTAACAACAAGCAATTGCATCATCATCATGTGACAATCAAGGGACTTTATGCCAACTAACTTTAAAGTTTTCATGTTCACTAACTTAATTTCCCCAGTGTGAACCTTCAGAGCTCAATGAGTCTCCATTGTCCCCTCAAAAGCTCTTTTATTTCTGCGGTACAGGTGATTTGGGCGCAGAAACCTATGATGACCCATGTAGAACATTTTCTTAGAGTTCTTCAACCACAACCTCCTTGTTTCATTCAAGCACCATACACATCCATTGTAGCTTTTTAAAGTCTTTTCTGATAGGTTAGCAAGAGCAGGCCAATCGTGGATCGTTTCGAACAACATTGCGCATATGGTGAAATGCTCAGGTTGGTATTCATCCCACACCTGTACGCCATCTTTCCATAGTACAAGGAGATCTTCAAGCAATGGTTGGAGATACATATCGATATCGTTGTCAGGTTGATTCGGCCCACTGATCAACAAAGGCATCATAAGGAACGTCTGCATACATAGCCAAGATGGAAGGTTGTAGGTACAGAGAGTCACGGGACAAGTACTATGACTATTGCTCATGTTGCCAAAAAGATTCATCCCATCCGTACTCAACTCGAACCTTATATTCCTCACTTCAGCTTTGAATTTCTTGTATTTTGTATCAAAGTTCCTCCATTGTATTCCATCAGTAGGGTATCTACGCATTGTCTTTCTTGCGCCCTTCGGCGTGCCATCGTATCAACTCAATATTCGCTTTGTTGGTAAATAATCGCTTCAGATGGGAGATTTTAGAGAAATACCAAACCATCTTAGTGGAGGAGGGTCTTTTATCTTTACTCTTCTCTGCTATGTCATCGCTATCGATATCGTCAATGTTGCGCTTGTACCATTATCCACCGCAAATGCGACACACTTCCAAGTTTGCATCCCTATTGTGAAACAACATGAAATCGTTTCAACATGCATGCATTTTCTCTACTTCCAACCCCAATAGATAGATAATCTATGGCGTGGTACGTGTTTTTAGGCAACTCATTGCCCTTTGAAAGCAAGTCCCTTAAGAATTGTAACAACTTATTGAAACCCTTATCAGATCAACCATTGTTAGACTTCATTTGCAACAATATCAGCATGACATGTAGCTTGTTGTGCTCTTTCTTACAGCCCAGAAACACCAGTATTTTATAGTCCTCTATCATGCATTGAAACTTCTCATGTTGCCTATCACTGGTGTAGTCTCCCTCCGCATTGCACAACATTTCGTCTAGGTCGTCATCATCGTTGCTGACAAAAGTATCTTCGAACGCCAACATATCAATGTCTTCGTTAGCCGTCATATCGTTGCCTCTGTCTTCTTTGACTGTGGGCTGCTCTTCATGCACAACCTCCTCATGTTCACCGTGCTTGGTCTAGCGGATATAGCCAGACTTGAAACCCTTGCGACCAAGTGTGCACGGATCTGTTCTATAGCTAAGAACTACATATATAGTGATCATCACACTTGTTTTTTTGGCTTTCTGTATTTCGCGATAGCTCTCAAAAAAAGCATCCACGCCATGAAAGAACTCTAGGCCGTGACAATCAGATTTGTACATCCATGTATAGTCCATCTGCAAATTTATAATTATCATTATGTTTTAGCAATCAATAAAAAACAATGAAATGATAACCACGCAATATTTCAAAATACATATATAATTTATTGAATTACCTCGCATCTTTATTGCTCCATGTTAGATGGTCCGTCACCTTCTGGCACTTGGTTCGGGTCAGAGAACCTACCTTCTAAATACTGCCACATCCGCTTGTAACTAGCGGGTGGATTTGACATCCCTACAACACAATATTCATATTATATATGTTGATATATTTAGAGTTGATTTTAATCTTTTTTAGATTTCTCCTTTATTAGTTATGTAATTAATAATTTATAGCATGATTAATAGAATAAAGGAATTTTAGTACACTTTTCAGGAGTACATGCATTTTTAACATGTATATTACATCAATGTGAACACAACATAATTAGTTTCACCTTTTTTTGAGCTCTAATTATTTTTCTACACATTTTATAATCTTTTAGGCATTTTTTAATTAACCAATTATTAAAATGCCCTAATTCCTTTTTCACCAAGGGCTGGCTAGCCACCGTCACTGATCGTGGGGCCAGGCTACACTAAGTTGGGTCAAAATCAACCCGCGCCCGGAGGCACACAGTGTCTGGCAGCACTGGCGAGCTCGTTGGCGGTGAACGACGGCGCACCTCGGCCAGTGAGCGACACCATCAGCACCAGCGCACTCCTGCGAAGTAGCCCAAGGCACAGGTGGTAGACGGCGATGGCCAAAAGGTGGCCAACAGCGGCGAATATCGGCGGTAGTGGCTCAACGGGTGGGGAGAAACATGCCGGCGGCGAGCGGTGGTAAAAATGCCCCTACTGAGAACACCTAGAGCATCTATGCGAGCATGCGGTCTCAATGGCGTGCCTAATGGTCAACGGGCCTGGCTGCGGCTCGGCCGGTGGCAGCTCGGCCAAATCGGGGACCCGCACCAGCATCTAGCAAACAGGAAAGCGATGCGCGCTAAAGGAAGAGAGCGACTCGAGGAAGCTCACCACGGGCTCGATCACGGAGGAGGAGGTCAGAGGTGACGGCATGGCGGTGAGGTGGCGGAAAGGGGCGCCGATGTTAAGGGGAGAAGAAGGCGCCTTTTATAGACTCCGATACTCAGTATCAGTGCTGGACCATAATACGAACCGGCTCCGATACTCAGTATCAGTGCTGACTGGTAACCATGAACTGGCACTGAAATATCAGTGCCGGTTTGTTCCAAGAGCTGGCGCTGATACTGAGTACCAGTACCGGTTTAACCCAACTTGATCGTTGATCGAGCGCGAGAAGTTATGAGCCGGCACTAATACTTCATCAGTGTCAGTTTTACCCTAACCGGCACTGATGGGACGGCTCGGATGACTGTTTCTGTTGAAGTGTCTCTAGCTAGCTGGCCAACTATTATTTATTTGCACCAATATCACCCATGGTTAATTTGAGCTATAGCTTGATCTATCTATTCTGAATTTCTGATGCATATCACGGGGCTTCAATTTCAGTGTTTCAAATGGCTAGGTTAGCCCAAATGCTAGCTGTTTAGCAAGTTTGTATGCATGCAGCTAGGTTTGTGCGTGTATGAATGTAGCATGCATGCATGCATGCACATTGTCCTAGCTAGTGTGTATTTAGCTAGGCAACATTGATGTGCATGGAACTGACACTATGATAGGTCAAGGTGCACATGTGTGGATTGGAAGGACTAGCTAGTGCCTGCGCTGCCCATACAGAATCAAGGACCACAGACGTACACCTAATGAATGATGTAGGATTTATTTTTGCAGCTGGCATATATAGACAAGTTCTTCCCTCCCAGTCTTCCTAAATAGTGCATGCATGCCAAATTTTAACACCCGCACTCAAACTTTAAAAGCTAGCTAGCTAGCATTGGCCACTATTATAAACAAAAGTATGTTTAATTTCCAAATGAAGACGATTGATACTAGCTAGTAGATGAATAATTTCAAAATGATTGATACTATATATTAGATAGGCCAAGAACACATGCATGCATCTGGAGGAACTTCAAGTTCAAAACGTCATCCATTGGAGAACCAAGTCAGCAGACAAATATATAGCAGGTCTGCAGATCTACCGTGCTTTCTGTTGAGTGCATTCACGGGAGGGAATCGCGCTGTGCGATGTGGTCACTACTCAGTGCTCACTTGTCACTAGCCGGCTAGCAGTACTCCGAATCTATACATGCATCTCAGCAGTCAGTACTGCATGGCCTTCATATATCTGCAGAGCTGATATCATCATGCATGATGGCCAAATCCATACATTGGTGATCGATCAATACATCATCATATATCGACGGAGCCGCACGTGCATGCATGCACAGTGCATGCAGCATGCATTCGTGGGCCAAATTATCTCAGATTAACAGACCATCAAATAGATCCATTGCAAGTCCGAGCTAATGAAAATGAAATGATGATCCATCAAAGTGACGCATGCACGTACGTACGTTTACATCAACCATCAACATACATGTATCATGTATCTATACCGAGCCCTATTAGGTCCTCAAGTGTGCACAAGCTAGAAGTGTGATACATAAACTAGAACTAACTCTCTCTCTCTATATACACACACACACATATATATGTATGTATGTATACATATATACATATATACATATATATGTACGTATGTATGTATGTATGTATGATCAGCTAGAAGGACAATGCGAATTCTTCTACATATATTGTTATTCGGTCCTACTTGACTAAATAATAACCTAAAGTATTCGACTCAAAATTGGGCTGGCGCTCATTCAATCGGAATGACCATATATCATCACCGGTACAAATTTTTAAATTTACTGAACAATAAAATCGATAGGTGAGGCAAGCTCCAGTTGAGAGATCGATGATCGAGACAGAGAGGACTGATATCTTAGTTGGAATTAATCTTGATGTTTTTGATGTAGGGACAGTAGAAATAAATGATTACTTTGTTAGTTGTGGTATTAGGAATAAGGACTCAGGTTTTTTGTGGAATTTAGTTGTGGTTTATGGTGCAGCCCATGAGGAAGGCAAGGAGGTTTTCCTTACTGAACTAGCAAATCTTTACCAAAGAATTAAAGGTCCACCTTTTATAGGTGTGTGATTTTAACTTGATTAGATGGGCACATGAGAAAAATAAACCCACTGGACTATCCAGATGGAGTGCTGTTTTTAATTCTGTGTGATAGAAAATAAGGGGCCAAAAGAACTAGCTCTAAGCAATAGGCTTTTTACCCTGGTCCAGCAATCAAGAAGACCCATTGTATGACAAATTGGATAGAATTTTAGTCTGTTCCACCTGGGAGATGTGTTTTCCTTTGGTTTTTTGTTAAGGTTTTGGAGAGGGTAAGATCTTATTACACACCATTGATTGTGGACACTGGTAGTGTGAACACTACTATAGAAAGGGTCATCCCTGCCTCCTTTCATTGCAGGTTCGTAATACCAACCGGTTATGATAACAACTATCATTGTCGGTTCAAAAGCTCACCGATAGAATAATAATTAAGCCAATACAAACCGGCAGTGATAATACTTATCTCTGCCGACTCGTATTCCAAATCGGCAGTGATAAGGTTTATCATTGCCAGTTCAATATCTAAACAACAGAGTAATAATTGAGTGAAGATGAACCAACGATGTTAGTTATTATCACTCCCGGTTAAACTTGGCAACGGGCACAGATTACCCATGTGCCCGCGGGCAAAAAACCCGACGGGCGTGGATATGGGTGCCATTCTTCACCCGCGGGCACGGGTGCAGATTTGAGTATGAACCCAACGGGCATCAGGAAACGGGCATGGAAAAACTGTGCCCGTACCCGCTCCACCCGCATACCCGCTCTAGTACCACTGACAAGTGGGCCCTAGACACTTAGTATATAAGAAAAATTCTAGGGTTTTTTCCTCTCCTTCCACTCCCACCCGGCCACCAACCCACCAGTTCCAGCTGCTGCTCCACAGACCAGTTTAGCGCCAGATCTCACCGCCAGAAGTCACCGACGCCACCAGAAGTCGCCGACGCCAGACCTGCTTCTGCCGCTACCAGTAGTCACCGACGCCACCCCGGATTCCGCCGCCACCAGCCCCTCCCAGAGGTCGCCAACGCCGTCATGATTCCACCGCCAGCCGCCACCGGCCTGTCCCGGAGGTCGCCAACGCCGACCCGCGTCCGCCGCCAACGGCCCATCCCAGAGCTCGCCGACGCCAACTCGCTTCCGCCGCCACCAGTCCGTCCCGGAGCTCACCGATGCCGACCCGCGTCCGTCGCCACCGGCCCGTCCCGGAGCTCACCGACGCCGACCCGCTTCCGCCGCCTGCTCCCCCGACCTAGAGCCCGCACCGCCGCCACCCAAGCGTCCAGTGCTAGCAAGTAGCAAGGTGAGCTCCTGAGTCCTGATGTGCTGCTCCATGTGTGGTAACAGCATGCCATTTGATGGTTCTAGGCTTCTAGCCCTGCTGTGATGTATCATGTATATGCGAGGGAATCTGATTAATTTTGTTGATTTAGGAAGCTGGTATATATGCATTTGGTTGACACCTGTGAGCAAAAATGGTTAATATCAGCTTGGGCATTATGCATTTATGCTAGCTGTTTCCCTTTTAGTGTCATCTTTAATATGCTTGACATAGTCACAACATTATGTTGATACGTTTACCGTATAGCTGGCGGGCATACGGGTTTGCCCGCGGGCACGATATGCCCGCGGGCAGCGGGCACGGGCGGCGTTTCCTGTCCGTGGCGGGTGGCGGGCGCGGGCGCGGGCGCGGGCACAGGAATTAACTCGCGGGTGCGGGCGTGTGTAGCCTCTGCCCGCGGGCATTTTGCCCGTTGCCAACTTTACTCCCGGTTCGTATTCCCAACCGACAATGATAATTCTTCTATAAATCGAGCCCATCTCCCTTAGCTACGCCCCAAATCTCACTTTGCTCCTAATCTCCAGAAGCCGCTCCTAAGGGGTAGTGACGGTCGAAGTGGTGCAATGGTCACCATCGCTACTGCAGCCACCTCTACCCCTTGTGCCCAGCTTCCACGTCCTCTGAGCTCCTCGCCGCGTGAAAGGATTGAATGGCCCAAGAAGGGGGGTGAATTGGGCACTAATTAAAAATACTTATATCAAAAACTAAAAACAAGTAGCAACCTTATCCTAGATGAAATATTATGCAACTACACGAATAAGCTAAAGCAAGACAACAAAATAAGCAAACAAAGACATTGAATAAATTGCGGAATTAAAGCTTGTAAGAATGTAAATGCTCAAAGTAAATGCGAGAAAGTAGAAAGATGAACAAGATGGTACCAATTTTTTTCCGAGGTATCAAGGATTTGACACTCCCACTAGTCCTCGTTGGAGTACCCACCAAGGATATTGCTGCTCCTTGAGTCACCAAGACTCAAGTGCTCTCTCATGATTGCCACTTCTCTATCTCTGGATTGACGGTCATCAAACCAAGTAAATCGCACTTCCCGGGGCTCCTACAAAAACTCCAAGAGCTCACCGTGAAAGGACAAAGATATCGCCTAGAGGGGGTGAATATACGTTTTTACAAAAATACGTCCTCTTTTACTGTTGGCCTAAACTTACAGCGAAAAATAAATTAACGAATTTTTCACAAGTGAAAAATCTAAATATGCTAGGCTCAACTAGTGCACAACCACCCTAGATAAGTGTGAAAGTTACAGACCTAGGGTGACAAAAATTATTTAATTCTAGTAAAAGATATGCAAGAAAACTCTAATTGAAAAACCCTGAAAATACTGTTCACCAGAGACTCTAGGTTCAGATCTGATTGTATAGTATCCGTAGCATCCGGGTTAAATCTGGAACCACCGGGTTCAACAGAAAATGAGCTCGAAACTGAAATTAAACAACACTTAAAGAGTTCTAGCTCAAACCAAATGAAGTTGTGTGTTCCAAGTGATGATCCCAAGTAGATCCACAGAGAACCTACAATCAAATTCACACGAGCAATTAGATCGAGCAATATGCATAAATGTTGAGCAAGAACACGAGAACAGGGATACAAGAGAGGAGACACATGATTTGTTTCCCAAAGTTCGGACACCTCCTCTAAATATTCCTACGTCTCCGTTGAGGGATTTGGTCACACTTGAGCCGGGTCTGTCTCAACCTTTTTCCTCTCCAAGCTCGGTCACACTTGAGTTTAGCTTCCACTCTTGATTTCTTCCCTTGCCGAGATGAAATCGAAGCCTTTACAAACTTCCTGCAGCACACCACAACCTTGAGTGCTTGCCGGCGCCGCCTAGCCGCCTAGGAGCTTAAAGCTCAAAGAGTAACAAACACGACGATGAACTTCTTGTCAATGAACTCGAGTGCTCAAGAATGGATTTTAGCTCACTTGCACTCAACCTTTCAATCTCTCAATCCAACTCACTTTTCTTCTCAAATCTCTCACTAAAATGGAGTGGTAAGGAGTTCTTTTGGCTATAGAGGGTTTTTCTTTCATGCCCAAGCAGCAGCACAAAGGAAGGGGGTGAGGGGGTATTTGTACCCAACCCCTAAAAACTAGCCATTACAGTACTATTTGTACTTCCCTGGAGTATCCAGGTAAACCTGGAGTCTCCGAGTAAACTAAAAAAGGCCAAAATCGAGACCCTAACTCGGAACCTCAACTGGAGTATCCGGGTCAACCCGGAGAATCCGAGTAAACAAAAAAGGCCCTAACAGACCACTCAGCTCAAAACCTCACCCGGTGACTCCAGAAAACCCGGAGTATCCGGGTCAACTCAGAGTATCCAAGTTCAGCACAGCTGGCCCTCTCAAAACAGCGATAACTTTTGATCCTAAAGTCCAATTTTGACAATTTTAGACTCCACGGAAAGCTTATTCAGAGGGCTACACATCCCAACTGAATTCATTACCTCAAATAGATTGTATCAAACTAGGAACACTTTGAAACCCAATTTAGATATTTTCACACTTTCCGCACCAGGCTCCTTAAGCTAACTCTCACTTTAGGTTGGTTAGAAAACTCTTGAGCACTGAGACACAATAATTAGCTCTACATTGCATCCCTCATAATAGTGCAGCATACCTATACTCAAATTCAAAGATAAACTCGTTTGAACCACTTTAAGCCTTTGAATACCTTCAAGTAACGCTTCTTTCATTCAAACTTTGAGGGTTGCCAACTTTCATATATTTTTCACTCCATCTCTTCTTGATTCTTCATATGATTGATACGAATCACTCATAGCTTCCCATGGCCTCACACGGTGCATTGGCGCAAAGCCTTCACTCGCTCTTCACCACCGCCTTGGTCCTTCGGCGCCACGCCATTTGCTTGCCCTTCACCGTCTTGCCATAGAAAACCATTTTGTATTCAACATCTTCAAGGAATTCGCTTTATCATATATGGAGACCAAATTTTTTTCTTCATTCTTTGCATACAAAATATCTCAATTCAATTTACGTCTTCTTATGGAACCTAACTCAAACCCACTCTCAAGTACAAAGCACATCGGTTAGTCCATAAGAACTCAACTGACAATATCATACCTTTAGTTACTTGATCTCCACAAGTAACTTAGTATTTACGCTTATCATCAATCTTCTTGCGCTTCTCCTCCTCATGAGAATCACTAAGAGCTTAATGACATTGATGCATTTATTTTGATCTCATGAAATTCCTCAATAAATCCATGCTTCATTACCTATGCATCCCCAAGCATCACTTATAGCTCATTGATCTTGATACATATCTCTTCTCCATGCATCACCTATGGAACATCCTACTAACAATTCTCAACAACATAGTTAGTCCATAGGTATTGTTATTCATTACCAAAACCACACTTAGGGGCTAGATACACTTTCACACTAAGACCCTTCCAATCACCTAAGACCGGCTAGGTATTGCCAACCACCAAGAGTAACAGGCCAATAGCTTCACTTGACCAAGATCAAGCCTAAACTACAGCTAGATGCACAGTTGCTACTCTCAAAGCACTAATGATATCCTTAATCTTCTAATTAGGGACTTTGCAAATCACTTAAGTGCTCTCTCTTGCTTCTTGATGACACACAGTGTATAGGCTCCTATGGGTTGCAAGAGATCAAAGTGAGACCGAGTGAGGGGGTATTTATAGGCTAGACGTCCAAATCTAGCAGTTGCCCAACTACCCCATTTTCTGTGAACACCATAAGATTTGACGTGTACTGACTTACACACACCAAAACATCCGGTGTGTATCCTTTCAACCACTCCCAACCGCCAGTTGTAAATTAGCTGTTAAGCCTGTTAAACACTCCAGCGAAGCCTCTGGGCACACGCTGGATCATCTGATGTGTAGAACCACGAAATCCAGACTTTGAAATTTTTCTCTGCAAGAAATACTCTGATGCATACTTTGGTGTACACGCCGGACCACTTGGCATGCATAATCTTGAAACACCTCGCTAAAATCCTCTCTGTAAAAAATGCTCTGACGTAGCCTTCTTTACATGCTGGAACATCCGGTGTGGACTTCAACTTTTTTGTGCTGCGTCAATGCACAAAAATACGCCGGTGTTAATGAGTCTTAGATTGCCAGATAGTATGGTGTATTTAAGATCTTTTTGTCTTGATCCAAGAAATACTCCGACATGTTCAACTCTAGTAACGCCAAACCATCTGGTGTACTAAAAAATTTATGAGCTCGTCCAATTCAAGAACTCTTGAGCTCTAACTTCTTGACATCTTAATCATGGGTTTTTTTTGAGCTGCCTAGTGCTATATATTCACAAGTGTGCATCCATCCTTATCTAGACTCAACTAGATCAAGCTACAACTCTTCGTCCCCCTTTATAGTACAGTCAAAAGACTAAGAAAAGAGACATAAACTAATCTAAGTGTCTTTCATCTCCTTATGACACTTAGAACTAGAAGATCATTAATCTTGATATATATGCCCTTTGATCGTCCATTATATCACCTTAGGGACTAAGAAACCCACTCATCATTGTGAACTAAATTTTTGATACCCTTCAAAACACACATGTTAGTCACAATGATATGGTTATCATTAATCATCAAAACACTTACCACTTACCTAGGGGGCTACTACAATCTCTCCCCTTTTGGTGATTGATGACAACACGAATGAGAAATATTAAGATATGAACTGAAGTACATCCTATCAAACTAGGCAATAGACAACATAAAGCAATAAAGTAAGAGAAAGCCTAGCACTAGAACTACCTATCATTCTAGATGAATTAGAATTAAACATACACAAAATTAAACACAATGTGATGACAAGCGAAACACATCAATAGAGACAGCCAAATAGCCTGCCATTACAGCAAAAGCTATGAAGATATAACAAGTCGAGCCAATCTACCCAAAAACCTAGACTCCGCCTGAAACTAACAAGCTCTATAGACACTCAAAACTAGCTATCTCTCTCCAAAACTCCCCCTAACATTAGACTCTCTCCCCCTTTGACATCTAAGCACCAAAAAGAGAACACATATAACCATTTGGAGCTGGAGGAGATGGTGAAGCCAACGGTGCCGAAGAAGGTCTCACCATTTGGAGTCAGATGCAGAAGAGTCGAGCTCGGTGGCAACAACGTCGACGAGAGGTGAGAGGGATCTTGTGGAAGGCTGATCAGAGGCTAAGAGATTAGGAACCTCTGATCACACTGCATCGGGACGGGGGTCAGAGCCAGAGGTTTCGACATCCTGAGCTGCCATCTCGTGAACAATCTGGCTCTACACAACCTGAAGGGGAGATCTGCCTCATCAAGCATGGGTTGAGTGACTGGAGGAGGCAACTCGACTAACTACTACTGAGATGAGACTATCAGCTATGGAGAGTCCTCAAAATTGAAAGGTCTGGTAGTCAAAGGTGATGTCAACAGAGTAAACATTGGCCTCTGCGATGTCCTGGAAGGTTGAGAGAAGACTCCGGTGTAGAAGAGTGCTGACAGTGGAAAGCCTGACATCGGACTAACCAAAAGACCGCTGACACTGCCTGGGAGGGGACTCAGAGCTGGAGCAGGTGCTCGAGGTGCAACAGGTTGATGAGGAAGTCACGTAGATGTTCATACCAAGCTCTTGGGACTTGCTTGAGTCCATAAAGTGCATTGTGGAACCTATAAACATGATTAGGATATCTAGAATCTTCAAAACCGGGAGGTTATTCAACATAAATAAGTTTATTGATGAAGCCATTTAAGAATGCACTCTACACATCCATTTGATAAAGCTTAATGTTATGATGTGAAGCAAATACAAGAAGAATACGGATGGCTTTAGGCCTTGCCACGGGAGAAAATATTTTGGCAAAATCCAAACCATCAACCTGTGCAAAACTTTGTATGATGAATCTTGCCTTGTTGCATACTACCACATCATGTTCATCTTGCTTATTACGGAAGACCCACTTGGTTCTAATCACATTCTTGTCTTGAGACCTCTCTTCAAGAATCCAAACTTCATTGCGTATAAAGTTGTTGAGTTCTTCTTGCATTACGATCTCCCAATCCAGATCCTTAAGAGCCTTATCTACATCAAAAAATAAAGCATATTGACGAGAGTGTGTTCTTACTCCCCTAGATGGACTCCCAATGATCAAGTCAATGGGGGTGATCCTTAGAAATATGACTTGTGGTTATTCAAGTGTATCTTGAGGTGGTCCGAAATCTTGAGCTTGTGCCTGAGCTTCCTCTTGAAAGATGTGCACATCAAGTAATGGAAGTGGTTGATCATCTTTCTCATCATATTGATCAACTTGGGGTGCTATGGAGGTGTGTGGAGTGGAAGTAGAAGGTATATCTTCATCATCATCCTTTGGCTTGATCTCCCCAATTACCATCTTCTTCATTGCATCTTTCAAGGGTTCATCACCTACATCATCACAAGAAACACCTTCTCCTTGGGAGCCATTAGATTGATCAAACTCCACATCACATTTTTCCTCAATAAAACCGGTGACATTGTTGAATACTCGATATGCTTTGTAATTAGATGAATAACCAACAAGAAAACTAATATCACAACGACGCTCAAACTTTTCTAGGTGTTCTCTTTTCTTGAAGATGAAGCACTTGCACCCGAACACCTTGAAGTAAGAGATATAGGGTTTCCTCCCAATGAGAAGCTCGTACGATATTTTCTTCAATAGTCGGTGGATATACACTCGATTGGATGCATGACATGCCGTGTCGATCGTATCTACCCAAAATTTCTCCAATGTACCATGCTCGTACAACATAGTTCTTGCACGTGTGATCAATGTCTTGTTCTTTCTCTCCACCACACCATTTTCTTGAGGGGTGTAGGTTGGTGAAAATTCATTTTTAATGCCTCTATCATCACAAAATTCTTCAACTTCAGTGTTTTTGAATCCGTCCTGTTATCACTCTAGATCTTCACAATTGTGGCCTCAAATTCATTTTTTGTCCTCTTTGCGAACTTCTTGAAGATCCCAACGGTCTTGCTCTTGTCATCTAAAAAGAAAGTCTAAGTGTATCTTGTATAATCATCAACAATCATAAGGTAATAGAGAATACCACCAAGACTTTTGTACGTTGTTAGCCTAAAGAGGTCCAAGTGTAGTAGCTCCAAAGGTCTTGATGTAGACATCATGTGTAACACCCAATTTTTTCTATTTTCTTAATAGTTTATAATTTTTCTAGAATTTAATAGGAGTTGTAGATTTTGTTTAAAATTTAGGAGGAAGTTAATTTCTAAAATTAATTTGTCATAGGTTATATTCATGCTTGATGCATTCATGTTGCAGTAGTTGCATCAGCTTTTTTTATGCGTGGAAAATGTTTGCAAAATTTCGCTAGAAGGTACTCGTTTAAAAGTTCTTTGCGAAAATGGTTTAAAAGTAAAAAGAAACTAATTTCCTAATTCCTAAACCCTTTGGGCCAAAACCTAGCTAAAGCCTAGCCAAATCCCCCTCCCCCTCTCTCCCTCGGGCTGCTCTCCCACCCTATCCCCGATTTGGGCCATGGCCCAACCATCTCCCATGCGCGCTCGCTGGGCTGAGCCCACCCAACTGAGCCGACCATTCCCCATGCGCGATCCCGCCGCCTCTCTCTATCATGCAAGCTTGGCTCGAGCCAAGCTGCTATCAAGCGGAGCTGCTGACTCCTCTTCTCCCACCTCTTACCGATTTCCCCTTCTACTGCTCCCCTCCATCGGCTGTCATGAATCTGAGCCTTCCCACGCCTGTAATGGCTGAATCCGGAGCATTAACTCCCCATCAATCTCCCCCACTATCCCATCTCTTCAATACCTCTCTATTGCTCAATATAGTGAGGAAAACCGACAGCTTTAATGGCCATTGATGCCACCAGTTTCACCTTCGCGCCCCGGTCGCTCCGCCTGCCCACATGCCTACATAAGTCACCATCCACCACCATGGTGAGGTTCCGCACCTCACCCACCCGCTCATGCCCTATGTCAAAGCCCGTAGTGTTGTCCGCACTGTCATCTTCTTCGCCTTCGGTGAGAAGCTTCGCCGCCGCTATTTCCTACATTTGCGTCATCTCCGGCCATGCTAACCCCTTCTTCGGCTTCATAGGGACCTTCGGAGGTCGCCCCGTGTGGATTCATCGTTGATTAGGTGCTGGAACCCCTTGCCTGACGTGGCATTGACCGCCGCTGCCATTGTCCGCGTTGCTCGGCCACCACTCACCGCTTTGGCTCCAATTTCGTTTGGGATGAGCTCGCCGCTTTCCCCTCTCCATTTTCCACTGCTCGTCGGAGCTCTCCGGATGCTGAAGCTCCCTTTCCGGCCAACTCCGGCTGTCCTCCGCCGCTTAGAGCCACCGTCGGCACTACTGGTCCATGGTGGACCTGTGGACCAAGGGCCCCTTTGTCAGTTCACGGCCCGTAGATCCGATCCACCCCTTTTCCGATTTAAAATAATTCAATTTTGAATAATGGCATCAGCTTGCGCAAGAAAAAGGATTTTTATTATAAAATAAATCGGTTTATTCTCTGTAATTAGGTAGTTTTTTTAGAAAACCCCCTAGAACTTCAAATGCTTATAACTTTTTGCTTGTAGCTCTATTTTAAGTGATCTTGGCATTCAAATTCTCGTAGT
Organism: Phragmites australis; assembly: GCF_958298935.1. Classification (NCBI taxonomy): domain Eukaryota; kingdom Viridiplantae; phylum Streptophyta; class Magnoliopsida; order Poales; family Poaceae; genus Phragmites; species Phragmites australis. The sequence goes on along the minus strand of NC_084935.1, from coordinate 30,118,698 downwards.
GACGTGTAGAATCTATTTATAGGGTTTTTACCGAGCTTTATTACTATTTGGTGTATGGTTATTCATAGTTTCCTTTGTGTGCTTTCTGGTATGCCGTTTTAGGAGGTGAGTAGTTCGTGAACCTGCAGGATCAGGCTTTTGAAGACTTTGAGCAACCCTTCGCTGAAGGCAAGTGTCATCAAACATATTGCACCTATATTAGGATTTATATGTTGGTTGTTTATCCTTCATGCATGCTTGTCTAAATTGGAATATATGATTAGGGTTTACTAGCATTTGTATGATTATCCTTGTCATCATTGAATGAGTCATGGGAAGTGAAGGGTAGATATGCTAGTCGCTGTCATGGTTGTGTTATGAGTTAAACTTGACTTATGGTTATGCAATATGAACCAGGAATGGTAATCTTTTGTAGCAACATGGTATAGGGATTCTAATAGGATGGATGTTTGATGATGGTGCGGTATGCATGTGTGCGGTGATGCACAATTGGTTTGTGGTTGTTCCTGTGTAGGATCCTAAGGACCAGTTCTTGTACATATAACCAGGCTATACCGCACAACCACGAGGCTTATATGGGTACAGCCTGGCCAATTAATTAGCTACCTCTCTGGTTCTGTAGACACCAGTGGTCGGTTGAGTAACATAAGAGGGGGTTTCTGTAGTGAAGGAATCACTGTTAGCGGTGAAACCTCAGTGAGTGCTTACGGGTCAGCGGGAGCTTTGTAAAGTTTGTAGTGATCACTCAGTGCACACCGAGGAAGCGTGTAAGGTACCAACGGGTGCCAGCAAAAGAGTTGATCACGACTCATGGGGAAAGCTGTGCAAACTCTGTATAGTATAAAACTGATCGATCAGCTATGCTCATGGTCAAGGGCGGTTTGGACTTCTTCTTGATTAGTTGGGATTAGAGATCTGGTATTGTTGGTCAGGTAGCTAGGTAATGGAATTACCGAGTGACTCTTGTCAATCGGACAGAATCCGATGAGCTGTTCTTCTTGATATAGTTGTGTCTTCACACTTAGTAATTAGGATGCCTGTTGTTGGAGTTATAGGTCAAGGTTGCTTAGTGCAGTACACCAATGTCTAGCCCTTTTTTGACTTAAGCCCTATATCATGCTTTCCCTTCACTTGTAGAGTACATTATGTACTCATACCCATTGCTCCCCTTTCTTGCATTCTACTGTAGTTTAGAAACCGTTAATGAAGCTACATCCTTCGATAGAGATGACTTCGACCTAGAGCTCCCTTTCTATGCTAGTGTGCCCCCAGTTGATGCCTATGGAAGATGGAAGACTCTCTGGTGCTGGAGTTTTCTTTTCCGTTGTATTTTTCTTCTAGAACCTCGGGTCCTTTTATAATAAATTATGATGTTATTGTAATAATGACACTATGATGATACACTCATGATGTAACGCATGTATGAAACTTGATCCTAGTATATATGTGTTGTACCTGGTATTGTTCCTTTAAAACCGGGTGTTACATCATGGACTTGTATGGATGAGAACTTGCAACTTAGCTTCCCCACTTGGCAAGCACTACACGACTTGTGTTTCTTGAATACCACTTCCTACAAACCAACCATCATTCCATTTTTGAATACCTTCTTGAGTTGACTCATTCCAATATTTGCAAGTCGATATGCCAAGGTGAACCCATAGATGTTTTGGTGAAGAAGCATATTGTCAAGCTAGCTTCATTAGAGGAAAAATCCATAAGATAGATAAGTACATATCTAAAGCATTTAAAGATTAGATCATTATGCTTCTTGCTAGTTTTGACAACATCAACATCACTAAATAAGCATGTGAAGCCTAAATCATACAGTTGAGCTACGAAAAAAAAATTAAAACTAAGAGACTTAACTAAAAGAACATTAGAGACAGAGCAATCATTGGAGATTGCCACCTTACCCAAACCAACAACATTTGTCTTAGAGTTCTCACAAAAGGTGACTTTATCATGATCGCCCACTTTATCTTCTAGTGAGGTGAATGTTAGAAAGTTTTTTTTCAAGACAGGACATCTTTATATTACCAGTCATATGTTGTGTACATCCACTATAAAGCACCTAATGCTTACCACTGGCTTTGTAGTTTACCTACACATAAGAGATCAAACTTGTGGTTAGGTACCATGAGTTACAAGTGCTTTGGGCGCCCAAAGTTGCCTAGAAAGTTTGCCCTTAGCTTGAATTTTAATGAATTTGCCATTTTTAAGCTTATGCAATAAGAAATGATTATCATTAAAAGTAGACTTGTATTTAGAAGGCAATGTAGGGAGGGGTTTAGTAGAAATTAGACATTCCCTTGTGTGGTAACCGGTGACTTCACATTGTTGGCAATATGAACCAACTTCCTTGATGAAGCAATTCTTGATCTCTAATGATTTGATGATCTTTTTCACCAGTTTGGGGAAATATTCAAGACCTCTCTTGTTATAGTACAATGCATTCTTTATAAGATTTTTTTTTTGCTTATACTCTCCCTTAGTCAACTGGGCTACACATGAATTGAGATTTGCAATCTCATCTTTGAGCTCTTGCTCCCTTGAATGGTTAATCTTAAAAGATGGTATATTATTACATAAAAAGGAGCATGGCATGTCAAGAAGGTCATCACAATAAGTAGATACATTGACCTTAATAACATCAATAGTAGACAATTCATTTAAACTAGGATCAGTGGCATCATAAGCTAGCTCAAGTTCTTGATATTTGCATTTCAAGTTTACATGCACAAGTTTTAGCTTCTTGTTACTAGCCTCAAGAGATTTGCTAGATTCAACAACTTTATAATATTTCTTAAGGACATCATTGTATTTAGCAAGCAAGTTATCATGACTAAAACTAAGCTTATCATTAGCATTTTCAAGAGGATTTATTTTAGCTTTTTGCTTCTTGATGAAAGTAGCATAATCATTCATGAGCTTAGATAGATCATTAGAAGAAAGATCATCATCATCACTACTATCATCTTTCTCACTCATCACCTTATTGTTACCTTTTTCTATGAGGCACAAAGGTGGTGGAGGTAGTGGTAGATCAGCATTGGTGATGGCGAGGCTCGTGAAGTTGTTGTCTTCATTATCGCTTGAATCATCACTTGAGCTCTCGTCGGAGATCCATTCACGAAAAATGTAGGCCTTGCAGCCTCCACCCTTCTTATTGAAGAGCTTCTTTTTCTTCTTCTTATCTTGATCCTTCCTCATCCTCACTTGCAAAAATCTTCTTGCTCTTGCTCATGTTTCTCTTGTCGGGATGAGGGCGATCACATGACATGTGACCATAGTCACCACAATTGTAGCACTTCTTCTTGTCTCTACCATCAGACTTGTCAAATCTCTTTGAGTGAAATTTGTTTTTCTTGGGATTATAGTTGTAGCCTTTCTTGCCCAACTTGAATATCATCCTTATGATTCTTCTCATGAGAAGGGCAAGCTCGTTCAGAGTCATCACCATCATCATCATTATCATCTTCATCACTCTCACTTGATGATTGAGGATTCATCTTCTTCTTCTTGTCAACCATCTTGGCCCTGAGAGCAAGATTCTTTTTGGATGAAGATTGATCACCTTGATCTCCAAACAAGAACATCTCATGAGCACAAATCTTCCCAATGACATCGGTGATGGTCATGTCATTGATGTCCCTTTCATGAATAAGAAAGATGACAATATTGTATTGTGGCTTGGGAAGAACCATCAAGATCCTACAAACGATGCCTCCTTGAGACAATTGAGTAAGCTCAAGTGAATTAATTTCTTCAACAAGCATGTTCATGCGAGAATACATATCATTGCATAAATCATTGGAAAATATCTTAAATTGATTAAGAGCATTCATAAGCACATGATATCTTTCCTCCCGGATTTTCCTAGAACTCATGAATTTCACAAAGACGGTCCAAATATCATGAGCAAATTTCTTGATTCTTACTCTAGAGAAAATATCTTCACTATTTTCCTCAAATATAGCATTTTTTAGCCTTAGCATTCCATCTAACTTGTTGGCGGTAAAAGGTTGATCAAACCCAATGAAAGCAACTAGCTAAACTTTAGAGGAAATAGCCTCAAGATAGCTCGCCATGGGAACTTTCCAATAGGCGAAGTTCTTTCCCTCGAACTTTGGCACCCTACTTCCACTCATGGGGGTCATTTCTCTAAGACATTAAGCATATCAAAAGCACGAGGCTCTGATATCAATTGGAAGGATCGAATGGCCCAAGAGGGGGATGAATTGGGCACTAATTAAAAATACTTCTACAAAAAACTAAAACAAGTAGTAACCTTATCTTGATGAAATTTAATGCAACTACACGAATAAGCTAGAGTAAGGCAACAAAACAAGTAAACAAAGACACTAAATAAATTATGGAAATAAAGCTTGCAGGAATGTAAATGCGGGAAAGTAGAAATATGAACAAGATGACACCAATTTTTCCCGAGGTATCGTAGAGTTGGCACTACCCCTAGTCCTCGTTGGAGCATCCACCAAGGATATCGCTCCCCCTTGAGTCACAAAGACTCAAGTGCTCTCTCATGATTGCCACTTCTCCATCTCCGGAATTGGCGAGCATCAAACCAAGTACATCACACTTTCCAGGGCTCCCACAAGAACTCCAAGAGCTCACCGAGACCCCTCCGATCACCTAAGATCAGCTAGGTGTTGCCAACCACCAAGAGTAACAAGCCAATAGCTTCACTTGACCAAGATCAAGTATAACGAACAGCTAGATGCACACTTGCTACTCTCAAAGTACTAATGATGTCCTTAATCTTCCAATTAGTGACTTCACAAAATTATTTAAGTGCTCTCTCTTGCTTCTTGATGACACACACAATGTATAGGCTCCTCTGGGTTGCAAGAGATCAAAGTGAGACTGAATGAGGGAGCATTTATAGGCTAGAGGTCCAACTCTAGCCATTGCACAACTACCCTATTTTTCTATGGAAGCCGAAAGATTCCGCATGCACTGACTTACACACGCCAAAACATCTAGCATGTATCCTTTTCAACCACTCCAAACCGTCAGCTGTTAATTAGCCATTAAGCCTGTTAAACACTCCAGCGAAGCCTCCGGGCACACACCGGATCATCCAACGTGTAGAATCACAAAATCCAGACTTTGAAATTCTTCTCTACAAGATATACTCCTACGTATACTCTGGCATGCATAATTTTCAAACACCTCGCTAAAATCCTCTCTGCAAAAAATGCTCTAGCATAGCCTTCTTTACACGCCGAAACATCTGACATGGACTTCAACTTTTTTGTGCTACATCACTGTACAAAAATACTCCGGTGTTATTGAGTATTAAGGCATTGCTGGATGATTTTCATATAGGGAAGTTTCCGGTAGAAAGACTCAATTATGGGGTGATTACTTTTCTACCTAAAACAACATAGGCTGAATGCATACAAAAGTTTAGCCCAATTTGTTTGTTGAATGTTAGCTATAAAATCATTTCTAAGCTTTTAACTAATAGAGTGATGACTGTGGCTGATAAGCTAATCTCTAATACTCAAACAGCTTTCCTAAAAGGAAGGTATATCATGGAGGGGGTGTTAATTCTTCATGAAACTTTACATGAAATGCATAAGAAATAAACGACATGGTTTCCTTTTCAAAATAGATTTTGAAAAAGCTTATGACAAGGTTAATTTGAGTTTTCTGTTAAAAGTTATGTATGGTAAGGGTTTTTTTGAACTGTGGTGTGATTGGTTAATGTCTGTAGTTAGAGGTGGCAAAGTGGGACTTAAAATTAATGATCAATTGGGCCATACTTCAAAACACCCCAAGGGATTGCGACAAGGTGACCCACTCACTACTAGAATAACACCCTGTAGATATGCTTTATTACATCTCTAACGTAATGTCGAGGCATTTTTATAAAGCGTGTTAGGAGCGTCTCCCCATGGACCATGTCAAGACGGGTTGAGACGAATTTTGTAAGCATGTCTATGAAAAATAAAGATGTTCCATAGATGCAATTACATTACGTGTCCATTAGCTTAGACATGTTGTATAGTGATGCTTCATTCCGTGTTAAATAATATAGATACAATTTTATAGATATATTTACATTATGTGACTACTAATATATGTACGATGTATAGTGATGCATTGTTTCATGTTGAAAAATGTTGAGCGCTAAAAAATATTGTGAATTTGGAAGAATTGATCATTGAACTCGGGACCACATGGATAAACAAGCATTAGACATACCCTACTAACAAACTCACCCTCACATCACTATTTGCATGCATTTATAGTATTATTCTTACTAGTAGTTCATAATATGCATCGAGCGTCCCTAGATACGATTTAGAGCGTCTCTAGATGCTATTAATGGTCAAAGCATATCTCAATATCATGTCAAAAAGCATCCTTAGATGACTGCAAATCTTCAATGCATGTCAAAATCAATCATAGGAATGAATTTCGAAGTCTATAATGACCTTTTGGATAGCTTAGGATTGTTAGAAATCAAACCACATTGATTTTACTCTCTTCCAACTTATTCTATCTAGGAAAATTATTTGTCACATAGTTTTCACATGTAATTAAGTAATTTGAGCCCAGACATTATGTGAGTGCTTATGGTGGAAATTGTCGTTATTATTGATTTACATTAGCTAGATGCATGAGCATATTTATTATTGATTTTTAATGAATTAGAAAATTAGCCGTAAAATTAAGATATATAGCAAGATCCAATTATATTTTTATATTTTAATTAATTAGCAAGTTCCAATATAGAAACTTTAGGAATGAGCATATTTATTTTTTATTTTTACTTAATTAGTTCTACATAAGGGTTGATTAATAATAAAAAATTAGGGATGGCACCAACAAATACTTATCAGAAGCGGACGAAAGAAAACAAAAGGTGGCTCCTCCAACCTGGGCCAATTGCCAGTAGGAAATGGCAAGGTAATTTATTTGTTGGTGATTGCGAAATCTCTAGATATTTTGAATATGGATTTACAATAATTATATAATTGTAGATTGACAGAACATGGATGATGTGAGCCATGTGAGCGCAGAGTACAAGAACGGCGTGGACTATTTCTTGGTAGCACCCGCGGTGCACAAGTCAAGTACATAGTTTCAGTACATGTGATGTGCATGCGTCGATTGCGAGAACAAAAAGCAGTTTTCCAACACTCAACAGATACATTCTCACTTGATGCCAAGGGGCTTTATCCAAGGGGCTTTATGCCTGATAATACCCGTTGGACCGAACACGGTGAAGCTGAGATCATACAGGAAGAGCAACACATTGGCAGAGAAGATGAATACTTGTGCACTAATATTCCAGCTGATGAATACACTGATATGCCACATGTCAGAGATATGTTGGTCGATGATGATCTAGAGCAGATGTCGGCTGACGATGACGACGATGATCTAGAGTAGATGTTGCGCGATGGGGAAAGGAACTTCACCAATGAAAGAGAGTTTCAAAAGTTTCAACGTATAGTAGAGGACTCTAAAACACCATGTTCTCAGCCTGCGAGAAAGAGCACATGAAGTTGCATATCGTGTTTTCACTTCTACAATTGAAGGCAAGCAATGGGCGTTCTGATACAAGCTTCACAAAGTTGTTACTGTTCTTGAAGAAATTGCTTCTTAAGCAAAATGTGCCACCAGAAAACACGTACTAGGCCTAACAGGTTGTGTGCTCATTGGGCTTACAAGTACAGAAAATACATACATGTCCTATCAAATATCTAACTATAGGGTATATACGTATAAAGAGTATACCATATACGTATAAGTTATGTTGTGTGCATGCTTAACAACTCCAGATATTACAGAATCAGATCTGTGGTTCCTAATACTCCCATAGATCTAGTAGGTGTATACTAGGAAGGTCTCGATTGGTTACCCAATTTGAGAACAACTAGTATCCCAGTTGGATTTATCTAATCTTTCTTGGTGAACAAGATGAATGATTCCTTGTCGACTACAGCGAGATAGGAGGTGGTACAAGACCCCTATATATAAGGTGGGGACCCAGACCCCCGAGGGGGACTCTCTTTTCCTAAAGGAGGACAACTTATCTGCAACTCGATGCAAGAACTAGGGCCATAGGAGATACTTAGTGGCTTCCTCATTAGTCTAGTTTAGATCACATCTAATCTTTTAATAGATTGAGACACCTTGTAGTACTCGAGTTAATACAAATACATCATCGACCACAAAGGACATAGGGTATTACCCCAATTAGGGGCCTAAACCTGTATACATCGTGTGTGCCTTGTCTCCTGTTCGATTCCTAAATAACGAAGACAACCCCGTTATTCTTACAGACATTATTAGGGAAAAACTCTTGACGGTTGGCACGTCAGGTAGGGGTTTTTTGCTTTTTTGGATCGACTATGTATCGAGTGCACACTCACACCAAATTCTTCGATGCTAGATTCTATGACCGCTTCGAGTCGCCAGTGATCATTTTCGAATGGCCCTCGATCGGATCAAAGATCACGTTCGGAACTATGGTTTTCTGTTGTGATGGTCAGGGTGGATTAATCTACACTTGTATTCTCGAGTCCAACCCATTAGACGCGTACCATAAGGTGGGATGCCTTGAATGGGATCCCAAGGAGCCTAATGTTTTGCAGTTCATGAACACCGATAGCGACACGAGTGGTGATGACGGCTCGGTCAACAGCCAAAGTAGCTGAATAGAATGATTCGTGTTTATGGCTGGAGGAACCAGGGTCCCACCTACTGATCCAATTGTGGTAGATCCAAACGCCATGGTGAATAACGTCACAGAAATCCATGAGGATTCAGTAGCAACGGCCGCTAACACCAGCAATGCTGGAGATATACCGTCAAGGACATCTATAGCCGGAGATCTATATGCTCCTAATACCATCGATCATTGATGAACCTCAGGAGGACCAGCGCCTCCTGGTCTTCAATGACAGCTTCCAATGGGCATGCCTCCACCAGCAATGGACCTGAGATCGAGGGATGAACTCCCTTAGGGTAGCCATCATGAGGCTTCATCTGCTAGACTGCAGCCGAGCCTCGGTAGTGGTGTTTTTAGCACTCCAGATGCTAATGTCTAGGGAGCTCATCTGATCCTTAGATCCCTTCTGAAGTTAGATCCAATGAATCCTTAAACCCCTATGGTTAATCAGATTAGGACCCTACTCAATGCGGCTCATACCCAAGTTGCATGAACAAACAATCCTAGTACCTCTAGGCCCCCAGCCGGCAAGGTGCTGGTTCGAGGAGCTACAGACATGGACGCTCTCAAGTGGAAGGGTCGCAAGTAGGCAACTCAAGAGGTCGACCCCGAGTACAGCCCTGCAGGTTGAACTAAAATTGTCCCATCCACGAGCATACAAATTAGGGAGACCTAGGGAACCTCATCCCTCACAACAGACGTGACTTGCGGGAGATTATCAACAACAACCATGAGGAGCACCGTGAGGATGATCGATGCTGCAACGATCTCATATCTCTAGGATGGAACAATTTATGGGACTCCCCTGTTCAAAGGGACAAACGTGACAGTCCTTCTCCTTCACCTCTTGAGGAATTTGATGGAGGTTGCAAAACCTTTGTCCCAGAGCTCCGCTCGATACGGTGGCCCGAGAAGTTCAAGACGGGCTCGATTTAGAAGTACGATGGGAAGATCAACCCCAATGAGTGGTTACAGATCTATACCACAGTTATCCAAGCAGCGGGTGGAAATAACAAGGTAATGGCCAATTACCTGCTAACCACGCCTGATGGACCGGCGAGGTCCTAGTTGTTGAATCTGCCTCCCAACTTGATCCGATCATGGGCCGAGTTGAAGGCTTAATTCATATACAATTTCCAGGGTACTTTCGAGCGCCCAGGAACAGAGAAAGATCTCCATCAACTGAATCAAGGAAAGGACGAGTCCCTCTAAGACTTCATCCGATGATTCAATGACAGGCAAAACACGATCTCGGATATTTCTGACAAATCGCTCATCATCGCCTTCAAGAGGGGTGTCAAGAACACAAATATACCCTGGAAGCTTGCTACCAGGAGATCCAGGAGGTCAATGAGCTCTTTGAGTTGGTTGGTAAATCTGGAAAGATAGCCAAAGCTCAGGCACATGCCAAAAACCCTCAGCCTGGCAAGCCTAGTGACAATCGCAAGGGTCCGGACATGACCATAGCCGCGGTCGATAGGAGCAAGTGGCACAACACCGGGGTCAGTAAAGGCCTAAATCAAGGTGGAAAGAAGGGGTGCCTCATTCATTGGACGAATCAGCATGACTTTGACGAATGATACTTCCTCAAAAAGAAGTTAGAAGAAAAGCTCAAAGTCCCCACTGTCGAGTACCATAGTAAACAGACTAAGCCAGATGCTAAAGGTGATGAGCCTGAATTCCACGAGCCTGACCAAAGTTTGGCACACATATTCGGAGGATCCGCCGCGTACGAGTCAAAAAGACAATACAAGGCGGTTGAACGAGAGGTCAACCTAGCTCTCACCAGGCCTACTCGATACCTCAAGTGGTCGGAAGTTCCAATTACCTTCAAACAAGTTGACCATCCTCCCGCGGTCCCACATCCTGGTCGATATCCAGTTGTGGTACAGCCAACTATCCTCATTATCAAAGTTTCTAGAACACTGGTTGATGGAGGTAATTCGCTTAACCTCATCTTAGCCAAGACTTTTGATAAGATGGGGATTGAGAGGATTGAGAGGTTGGAGCTCAAGAAGGGAGTTGAGCCTTTCCATGGCATAACTCCTAATTCATCGACGATGTCCCTTGGCCAGATTGAGTTGTCAGTCACGTTTGGCACACCCGACAACTTCTGCATAGAGAAGCTTACCTTCGATGCCATGGATTTCGAGACGACGTACAATGTGATCCTAGGCTACCCAATGCTAGGAAAGTTCATGGCCGTCATGCACTATATGTACCATACACTCAAGATCCTGGGCCCTAAAGGGTCCATAACTGTCAAAGGAGATCAACGAGCAGCAGTCAAGTGCGGTAAGCAGAGCCTGGACTAGCTATTAAATCTGACACCAAACCTGTGGTGCAGAAGTAACGAAGATATGCTAAGGAAACAAAGCTAGATATCTACGAGGAGGTCGATAAACTCCTAAAGGCAGGCTTTTTTTTAGAAGTTCGTCATCCTACATGGCTCGCAAATCTTGTCCTCTTTAAGAAGGCTAATGGTAGGTAGAGAATGTGTGTCGACTTCACTGACCTCAACAAAGCTAGCCCCAAGAACCCTTTTCCTCTCCCACGCATCGACCAGATAGTTGACTCCACAACAGGTTATGCGTTGCTTTGTTTTCTATGTGCCTATTCGGGGTATCACCAAATAAGCATGGGAGTTGAGGATGAGGATAAAACTGCTTTTACTACTACTTTCGGTGTATTTTGTTATGTAAAGATGCCTTTTGGTTTGAAGAATGCTGGTGCTACGTATCAAAGATATATTTAGAATTGTCTACAACCCAGATTGGGCGCAATGTAGAAGCTTATGTCGATGATATTGTAGTCAAGTCTGGGACCAAAGATGCATTGATTATCGACATCAAGGAAACATTCAACAACCTTAGGAAGTATCGCATGATGCTCAACCCTGAAAAGTGCACGTTTGGAGTGCTTCCGACTTCCTGGTGTCAAGTCAAGGCATTGAGGCTAATCCATGCAAAATTGAGGCTCTTGACCAAATGCGATTACCTTGAACATTAAAGAAGGTTTATAAACTAAAAGGATGTATAGCAGCCCTTAGTCGATTCATTTCTAGGATAGACGAATAAGAGATGCCATTCTTCAAGCTATTGAAGAAACATGACCAGTTTGAGTGGACGGAAGAAGCGGAGAACGTCTTCAAGGACTTAAAAAGGTATTTATCATCTTTATTAATTCTTACCCCGCCTAATGAAATAGAGGAACTCTTTTTTTACATTGCAGCAATCCCACAAGTTGTAAGCACAATTCTGATGGTTGAATAGGAATGCCCCGAGAAAAAGGCCAAGGTCCAAAAATCTGTTTACTATGTGAGCGAACTCCTACACGATATAGAACTACGATACTCTCAAGTGTAGAAATTGCTTTATGCAGTCTTGATGTCTTCCCAGAAGCTACGGCACTATTTCAAAGTGCATAAGGTCACTGCCATAACGACATATCCACTGTAGGACGTCATACTCAATAGAGAGGCTATTGGACGAATTGCCCAATGGGCGCTTGAACTCAATGAGTTTGATGTACACTGTGCATCACGCATAAGCATGAAGTCGGGAGTACTGGCGGAATTCATCATCGAATGGACAAGTGTTGATGAAACTAAGCCAAATGTGGTCGATGACCACTGGACTCTCTTCTTTGATGGATCGCTCTCACTTCAAGGCTCGGGGGCTGGAATCATACTCAAATCTCCAATGAGTGATGAACGCATATACGTTATTCAATTATATTTTAAAGCTTCTAACAATATTACAGAATATGATAGACTGGTAAATGGCCTCCACATAGCTGTGTCACTTGGAATCAGGCAACTTCTCGTAAAAGGGGACTCACAGCTAGTCGTAAACCAAGTGCAAAAGGAGTACCAGTGCTCGGACGACAACATGGCAGCTGTCGGAGGATGAACTCCTCAAGCGGGGATCCTGAGGAACCCCCTTTGAGATTCGACCAGGGGGGTGATTTTGAATCTACCTCGTGCGTGGATTTAATGCGAGTATGTGAGATGTAGGCGGGACGGATGATCGTCTGCTAATGGGAGTAAATGCTCGAGGGATTTTAGACAGGTTCGGGCCGCACGGAACGTAATACCCTACTCCTGTGTGTATGCTATTAATGCTCTGGGAATGCCTTTCGCTGGATCTCTTGTGTTACAAGGTTTTTTTATCTAAGTCTAGAGCTTCGGTCTTCAAGTGCCGACCTCTAACTGTGTGCTAGAGCTTCTTCTTCTTTGATTCGTTCTGGTGTGTTCAACACTTGCCCTTCTCCGAAGTGCACCCCCCCCCCTTTATCCCGTCGGGGGAGGCTTGGCGTGCCCAGAAAGGAGGGCAGGGGTTCCTATGAGCCATAAATGGAAAGCAAACATCATGGGGCTGCAGTTTGACGTTATAGGGGGTTGAAAATACGACCTCGGCCGGTCCAATAGCCCATTACGCCAACTTCAGCAGGTGCAGGGGGGCCCACCGGGTAGCCGCCGAGCAACCCTACATGCCCGCTCAGTCAAAGTAGGTCTGACACAGCAGGACGGCAGGTAATATGCCTCGAGCCCAGCGACGATATCTCCAAGCCGGGCAGGGTGACGTACGATGGGACCCGTCACATTAAATGTCCCCACGCCTTCCTGCCAGGCAGTGGCAGGGACTGTCGTGCTCAGTACGACAGGCGTGGGGGGAGTGGTTCGAAGTGACATGCCACACTCTCTCTTTAAATGCAGCATCGGGCCTCTCACCAATTGACACCTCACCGCTGAGCCCTTGTGGGGTCCACCGGCAAGGGGCTTCTCAGGTCCTCGGGGAACTCTGGGTGCTCGGGGACTACTGTTCATAGCCCCGAGCGCCCTCTCCCGGATATATCTCTTCTCGGTCCTTGGGGAACTCTGGGTACTCGGGGACCACTGTTCATGGCCCCGAGCACCCCTCCCGGAACTAGCTCTTCTCGGGTTCTCGGGTAACTACGGGTACTCGGGGACCACTGTTCATGGCCCCGAGCATCCCTCCTAGAACTGTGTCTTCTTGGGTCCTCGGGGAAGTACGGGTACTCGGGGACCACTGTTCATGGCCCCGAGCACCCCTCCCGGAACTTGGTCTTCTCGGGCCTCAGGGAGATGGTCCCCATGGGAAGGTGCCACGTGGCATTTGCTGTCCTGGCCTCGGGACTCGGGGACCCCTGGTTCCCATGTCACCGATAGCAGCCCCCGGGCCCATCGGTAGGCGATGGCCCAAAGACTGCGGATGGGACCCTATTTCTTCGAGGCCGATCACAGCATCGGTGCCTCGTGGCTTGTCGTCAAGCGCCAAAATCTTGCGGTCTTTGCAGTCTTTTTGGCCCAGTCTCTTGGTACGGTCCAGGTGGGAAAACGAAAAGATGTGTGCCCTTCTGACTTCTGAGGGGAGTGATAATGAGGCGGGAGGTGCGCGTGGCAACCGTGCAGATCGAGGGTGGTGCGCCTGGCAACCGCACGGATCGAGGGAGATGCGCCTCGCAAATTGCGCTTAGGAATGTGCCGTTTGAAATCCCCACGATATAAAAAGGAGAGGGGCAATGAACCGTTACCCCCCCCCCCCCACCACAACGCCATTCTTGCGGTTGCCATCTTCTACCTTCGTCTTCCTCGCGCACCGGGAGCTCTCTCTTCAGCCCGCGGCGCACCTTGCTTCTAGCCTCTCCCAGCACACTCCCCACCCCCAAAAAATGCTGAGGGCAGGAAGTGGCCGCCGGGACGCGTCAAGCTCCAACAACGTCCTGCCGAAATCCCGCCTCATGAACGAGGAGGGGGCAGAGAAGGTCTGCAAGTTGATGGTCCCCGCTGGCCAGCGGGAGGCGTCGGTGGTGACGCCGGCCAACTTTCCGCCCTCAACATGCAGGCCCTGGCAGATCGTGGTCTTTGTATCTTTCGTCGCCGCCGGGCTGGTGCCGCCATTCTCGACGTTCCTTCTGCAAGTGCTGGACACGTTTGGCGTCTAGCTGGCCCACCTGAGTCCGAACTCGGTGGTGATCCTGGCGATCTTCGCCCACTTCTGCGAGATGTTCATGGGAGTGCCGCCGTCGGTCGCGCTCTTCCAGTACCTCTTCATCCTTCGAGCGGCCGGGAAGAAGAAGGGATCTGACGAGGTGGAGGTTGTCGACTGCTGCAACTTCCACCTACGGGAGGGACTTGGCGACGTCTACATCCCCGCAGGTGTTGCGCGGTAAATGGGACGAGTGGCGCCGTGACTGGGTCTACATTGACGTCAGTCCCCATGACCGCCTCTCGCTGCCCCAAACGCCGGCGGAGCCCCACAAGCCAATCTGGGAAGCGACCCCGGCGGAGGATGAGCGCAAGCGCCCGGTGCTGAACCGCATTGATGACCTACGCCGGGCGGAGCTTACCTCACTAATGGTGCTCACCGATTACCTGCGCCACTGTTTGGCCCCTCCGCGGGAGCGTGCCTGCTTCGCCTGGATGTACACCGATCCGGGCGACTTGACGAGGACCTGCATAGGCGAGGAGGGGGACCTCGATAAGGGGGCCCTGGCGGCCCTGCTGATGGTGGTGACCGGCGTCGATGACCTCGCCCGGGTGGTCCTGCCACACGAGGAGCTGGCGCTTTGCGCAAACCTGAGCCGGGCGGCTCTGCAGGCGTCAATGCCGACCTTCGACGCCTAGGGGCTGGTGGACCGTCCGGGGCGCCAGGACCCCGAGACTATACACATCCCCGGGGTGGATGACAATGGAGGGCGGGGTGCCACCGCCGAAGCCAGCAGGCCGGCGACCCGAGGCGACAAGGGGAAGCGTTCCCGGGCGTACGTCCCTCAGCCACCCTCATCTTCGTCGCCGTCACCTCTGCGACAACAGCCGACGGTAGGCGGCGCGACGGTGGGGAGCCGAGGCAGCCAGTCTTCGGGAGTGGACTCTGGGGCGGAGGCTGGATCTAGGGCGTGGCAACCTAGGGGCCAGAGCCCAGCTGGCGGTGCAACGGCTGGCGGCCGGACCGACTATCCTTCGAAGGCAAGCTCCGGGGCGGCCGCTGGGGCCGACCCACGACGGCCTAAGGGCCAGAGCCCTCCCCCGAAAAGGAGGAGGGCAGAGCTCGGGCCTGAGCTGAAGCCGCAGAGCCCAGATTTCCGGATGCCACAGTCCCGATGGCGATACCGCGGGCCCAAAACCACGTAAGCTCCCTTTCTGTCTCTAGCACATTTTGCCCGAATTTTGGTTAGTTACTAACCTGTTTCCGTTTCAGGCTGCCCAAGGACTCTGTAGGAGGCCAGATGCCCCCGGAGCAGCCGAGGCCAGCCCCTGTCCCTGGGCCGAGCACATCGGTGGGCCCCGAGCCAAGGGCTCCGGCCAGCTCTGAGCCAAGAGCCCCGGCCGGTCCCGAGCAGAGAGCCCCGACCGACCCTACCCCAAGCCCTCCGAGGAAGGAGCGAACGGCCGCAGGGGAGGTGGTCGCGACAAGGGCGGTGCCGGCACGGCAGCCATCGGGGTCCCCGAGCGCCTCTACAGAGAGGGCTCGCAAGGGACCCAGCCCCCGGCCATCTTCTGGCCAGACCCCGGAACCCCTCCCCGAGGTGCTGGGAAGCGCCCGGGAGGTCATCGGGCGGCTCGAAGCGGCCATTACAGCAGAGCGGTCTGAGCTTGAACAAGAGCACGCCGCCCTAGTCGATGAGAGGGACCGGCTGGAGGAGGCCCGAAAGCTGCGGGAGACCTGCATTACCTCGGCCCAAGTGGCCTACGAGAAGTCCATGCGCGAGGTGGCCGAGGATCGGGAGGCACTGGAGGAGGCCCGTGACGAGGTCGTCGCGGTGCAAGAGAAGGCCAGCTGCCTGGAGCGGCTCGGGGCGGAGCGGGACCAGGCGTCAAGGAGGCGCGCCACAGAGCTGCTCGCTCGTGAGTGGCAGGTGGTTTCTCGGGAGGAGGCGGCCAGCAAAAGGGAAGAGGTCGTGCGGTCTACCCAAGCGGACTTGTCCCGCCAGAATGACGCGCTCGAGCGTGGCCGCGTCGACATCCTCCACCGGGAGGAGCAGGTCGCGCTGCGCGAGACAGACATCGACATAACGTCGCTGGCGCTTGACGCCCGTTAGCAGCAGATCATGCGGTGGGAGGCGGATGCCGACTTGGCATCGTCAACACTCTCCACCCGGGACGAGCTGGTCGCCAAGCAGGAGGCCGACCTGGCTACCCAAGAGCAGGCCATCAAGGCCAGGGCCGAGCAGCTGGAGCGAGCCCATACCGAGGCGGCCACCCAACGCCGGGAGGTCCGGACTGTGAGGGGCATCCCTATCAGCGCCGCCGACGGCACCAGCCTTGAGGCCCGGCTGAAGAACGCCAAGGACGAGCTCAAGATCGTTCTCTCAGAGCGGACGAACGTGAAGCTGATGATGCAGGACATCCTTCGGCAGGAACGGGACTCCGTGGAGGCAGCCGGGCTTGGGCGCGTGTTCGTGGGTGACCGATCGCTGGATAAGGAGTCGATAGGCCACATCGCCCTCGGATTCGCAGAGATCTCCTGGCGCCTCGATGCCCTTCCTGCCGCTGTCCAGGAGCTAGCGACCTAGGAGGGGCGTGCACTGCCGCAATCGAGACCCCGCCTTCCCGCTGGAACCAGCCCGACAGGGCATGGTTGAGGGAGAGGAAGCCACCGCCCGGGAAGCCGTCCGCGATGTCGCCACCGAGGTGGTGGAGTGTTTTGTGCGGGAGCCGGGCCCGAGCAGCGACAGCAGCAGCGATGCGTGCTCTCCTTCTGAGCCTGTAGATAGTTAGTGTTTTTTTGTTTTTTTTTAATGTTGTAAATATGGGAGTGATCCCCTCTTGAACGGTTCCTTTTAATATAATATAAGCCACTCTTGGGATTGAATCTCCGCTCTGTACTTGTTCTTTATATTGTTTGCTTTTGCTTGATGTCCCGAGAGGGACTGGTCGGGTCGAGCCCGGCAATCTTCCACCGAAAAGTTAGGTTGCCCCGACCACTCATCATTCGAGTAGTGGGACCGCCCGAGCATCTAGCCCCCGAGGCCTCGCGAGTCCGCAGCTGCTGAGTCAAAGACACAAACACAAACTTCTTTGCTCGGGAGACAAATCCATCTGGCATGGTACACGCCACGCCCAGTGAACGCTTTTCACCCTGCGACCTCTCAAACAAATAGACCGGAGACGCGTGCAGGCGGAAACGCAACCAAGAGTCCCCATGGTTTGGTGGTGTCTAGGGTAGGACTGACCAGACCGAGCACCGACAGCCCGCCCCTGAGGTCTAGCCGGTCTCGACCTCTAACTGTGTGCTAGATCTTCTTCTTCTTCGATTCGTTCTGGCGTGTTCAACACTTGCCCTTCTCCGAAGTGCACCCCCCCCCCCCTTTTATCCCGTCGGGGGAGGCTTGGCATGCCCAGAAAGGAGGACACGGGTTCCCATGAGCCATAAATGGAAAGCAACCATCATGGGGCTGCAGTTTGACGTTACAGGGGGTTGAAAATGCACCTTCGGCCGGTCCTGTCACCCATTACGCCAACTTCAGCAGGTGCAAGGGGCCCACCGGGCAGCCGCCGAGCAACCTTGCATGACCGCTCGGTTAGAGCAGGTCTGACACAGCAGAGCGGCAGGCGATATGCCTCGATCCTAGTGACGATATCTCCAAGCCGCGTAGGGTGACGTGCGATGGGACCCGTCGCATTAAATGTCCCCACGCTTTCCTGCCAGGCGATGGAAGGGACTATCGTGCTCAGTACGACAGGCGTGGGGGAGTGGTTGGAAGTGACATGCCATGCTCCCTCTTTAAATGCAGCATTGGGCTTCTCACCAATTGACACCTCACCGCTGAGCCCTTGTGGGGTCCACCGGCAAGGGGCTTCACAAGTCCTCGGGGAACTTTGGGTGCTTGGATACTATTGTTCATAGCCCCGAGCGCCCTCTCCCGGATATGTCTCTTCTCGGTCCTCGGGGAACTCCGGGTACTCGGGGACCACTGTTCATGGCCCCGAGCACCCCTCCCGGAACTGGCTCTTCTCGGGTCCTCGGGAAACTACGGGTACTCGGGGACCACTGTTCATAGCCCTAAACACCCCTCCCGGAACTATGTCTTCTCGGGTCCTCGGGGAACTACGGGTACTCGGGGACCACTGTTCATGGCCCCGAGCACCCCTCCCGGAACAGGGTCTTCTCGGGCCTCGGGGAGTTGGTCCCTGAGGGAAGGCGCCATGTGGCATTTGCTGTCCTGGCCTCGGGACTCGGGGACTCCTGGTTCCCATGTCACCGACAGCAGCCTACTTGTATGAGGTGTGCAAGCTTGAGGAAAAGTTTGAAGGCCTAGAAGTAACGCACATAATAAGTGATAACTCTAGTGCAGATATTTGCTAGACTCACTTCTTCTTGAGCACCAGCACCCATAGGAGTCTTCATTAAGAAACTCCTCCAACCATCTGTCCTGACAGTTCAGCGAATGGATGCTACCTAACCCGACCAGCAGTCTGGCCAGGTCAGTGAGACAAAAACCACAGACACAATAGCTGCACTACTCGAACACGAGCCGATTTGGATGACTTTGTACCAAGCCTATCTCGAAGGTCGAGAAATCCTTGACGATGATGCATCTATAGAGAAAATTACTTGTAAGTTCAAGCTATACGCATTAGTAGACGACAAGCTCTACGGAAAGGGGAGTAATGGAATATTCATGAAGTGCATCACTGAGAAAGAGGGCAATAAATAATTGCTCGATATTCATGGAGGTATGTGTGGTAATCATATGTCTTATCACACCTTGGTCAGGAAAAGCACCTCAAGCGACGAAGAGATGGATCCCGAAGTCGCCAAGCTCATCTTACAAGTGGAGAAGAATATCAAGAAGATCAATGCCAAGATTGATCACCCAATCTCCATGAAGGACTTGGTTAAAACAATTGATCATATCAAGAAGGAGAAGAAGAAAATCAAGAACAAGAGGGAGACAAGGGGAAGAGCTAAGGCATTCGCAAGCATAGAAAGATGAGTGAGTGATGATGAAGATTCAAGCTCAAGTGATAAAAGCATCACCATCCACTCCTCCAAGAGAAGCTCTTCCTCAAGGTCATCATCACACAAGTCGTCTCGCAAGCCATCCCACAAGTGCCTTATGGCCAAAGGTATGAATAGCGATGTAAGTGATGATGAATTTGATAAGGATTCTCATTTATATTATGAACTCCTTCATTTGATCAATGAGCAACAAAGGGCCCTTAAAAAACAATCAAAAGAGCTTAAGAAATTTAATGCACTCAATAAAATTCATGCTACGTTTGTTTCTAATTATGAACAATTATTGTGCAAATTCAATTTGCTAAATAAAGAGCATGAAGAGCTTAAGGCTAAATTTGAGTGAATTGAATCTCAAACTAAGGTCTCTTTGAAGCAATCTACCTCTCTTTTTAATTACAAATCTAAGGTAGATGCTTTCACTTCTTATGATGATTTATATAATTTATCTAGCTCACCCTTTTTCAATGAGATTTGTGTTGAGAATGTTATTGTAGAACAATCTAATGAACACATTGCACAACAGAATGATGAGCTCAAGAAAGAAGTGGGTAAGCTCAAGGAGGACTTGGCGAGATTAAAGGGCAAAGGACATGTCCAACCTCATCAAGATAATCATGCTTTCATGGTGAAGAAGCTTGAGGAGGGGTTAACTGTGACATACTTCAAATGCCATCAAGATGGTCACAAGTCATTCCAATGCAAACAAGTCAAGAAGGAGACCAAGCAGGAGAAGAAGATGGCAAACCTCTCCAACAAGACCTACAACCTCTACACCAAGCCCAACTACAAAAATAAGATCAAGAGCAACCACTACAAGCTCAAGAAGAAGAAAAATGGCAAGGTGGTTGCACACATGGTTGGGAAGAAGGATCGGAGGTGGAACTAACCTATTTGGGTGCCTAAGGAAGTCATCACCAACATGAAGGGGTCCCAATCGGTTTGAGTTCCGAAGAAGACTTGAAGCCCAAGGTGGCTATAGGGATTTGGAGGCTTGGTTTACAAGATCAAGTGAAGATTCAAGCAAAGAATCCAAGTGTACAAGATGGGTGCATGGATGAAGATCATAATCATCACATACCCAAATCTCCATCCAAAGGTAAAAAGAGGTAAATGAGTTAAATGCAAAAATCTCTTAATTATTGTCTTTTTACCTCATCTAGGGCTGCTTCAAGTTATTGCAATGCCTAGTGTAGGTTTTCATATAGTAGGTTGCTTGTGTTTATCTCTAACCCATGAGCAACCTACATGGTTCATTAGTTGTAGGTTATTTACATGGCACTTGTATTTCATTTGGTTTCTGTTATGTTCCATGATCCAATGTGTAGGATAAGTCCACATTATTATCAATAACAAGTGCATATATCTCACAAGTATTCAACACTTGTATGCACACATTTAGGGGGAGTATATCCTATAGGTTGTGATTTTGAGACTAACATGTGTTGCAAGTTATATCTCTTGTAGTCTTATGGAGCAATCAACATGTCCCTGGAGGTATGCAATGCTTAAATGCTTCAATTGGTATCACTATCAAATATTTGTTCATTTAAGCTACCTCCATACATAATATAGCTTAAACTTTCTATCTTGACATATTGTCTAGTTGTGCATATGTTTCTTTCTCATCATATGTATGCACACATATAGGAGGAGTTTAAACTATATTATGTGAGTTTCATGAATTATGATTAATATGCTTTCATACCTTTCAATTGGTATCATTACAATTGGTATCATTTTTAATTCGATCATGATTTGTGAAGCTCTCCTCCAGGTGCTCTAATGTTTTTCCCTTTAAGTTCAACATGTGCATATAGTCCTTTTTGGAAGATTATTGACAAAGGGGGAGAAGTTTGATGACCAAAGTAAGGAATGCAAGATGAACAATATGGGGAGATTTTAGAGAAGTGCAAGGAACATGAAGGTTAACAAAGAGGGAGAAGCTCTTGCTTAGGTCAATCAAGGGAGATAGTGGCAATAGGAGAAAGGGAGAGCCACAACATAAGGGGGACAAGGTGGTAAGAACATGCATCCAAGCAAAGAGGTATGGTTTTGAAAACTTCTTGAATTCATGTAGATCTCAATTGGTATCATTTACCTCTTACTTTGGTTGTGTTGTCATCAATCATCAAAAAGGGAGAGATTGTAGTAAAAATGGCCCTATTAGGTCATGATTGTGATTTTGGTGATTAATGATAACATAGTCAATGTGACTAACATGTTTGTCAAGAATATATATTAGTAGGTCTCATGGATGCAATACATGAAGAAGCCACTGAAGCCGGGACAAAGTTTGGTTGAATTTGAAAAATTCCTAGGAAAAATGACTACATCGGATAGTCCGGTGTTTACATAGTTGAATACACTAGAGCATTGTGTCCAGAGGTATTTGACCTCACCAGAAAGTCCGGTGCCAAGTGTTTGCTAAACATCGGAGTATTTCTTAGTGACACGTGGGCAAAATGGACATAAGTGTTACGCCGGATGGTCCGGTGCTACAGAAGTGCACACACTGGACAATGAATAGTCATAAGACGAAGAAAAAATAGAAGACCCCACCGGATAGTCCGGTGATTTATTTGAACACACCGGAGGAAAGCACCAGAGCATTGTTGACAAAGGGGAGAATGAAGTGACCTCACCGGAAGGTCCGGTGCTCCGAAGATGTGTACATCGGAGCATATTTTCCAGAGAGGGTTGCATTGGCTCGGCTGGCTTAGGATAACTCACCGGATGGTCCGGTGATGAAGTGATGTGCACCGGGAATACACCGGAGCAATTTACACAGAGAAGAAGTTGGCTCGGATGATTAAGGTATATTCACCAGAATGTCCGGTGATGATGATGCAATATACACCGGAATATACGATGTTCACAGAGATTTGAGTGGGGTTCCAACGACTAGTTTGTGAGAGTACTCACCGGATCATCCGGTGTTAACAGCTTTTTAGAGCAGTTGGGTTAATGGCTAGTGCGCGAGTTTGAGGCTATAAAGATCCCTCCACTCAGTCTTTTGAGTGTGCTAAAGTCCAGAGAAGTTCATATACACCTGAGAAGACATCCAAGCCACCAAAGTGCTTAAAGTGATTATCCAAGGTCATTAAGCACAAGATTAGTAAGTGATTATTGCTTATAGGCCTAGAGAGTGAGTTGCTAGGTGATTGCTGCCTAGAGAGTGGATCAAGGAGTGATCCAACTGTGTACCTCTTGGTATGCCAGCACCTTGGAGTCTTGATGACTCGCTGGTAAGCTTGTTAACCCTCCGACTTGGTGTGGAGCGGCGGCAATGTGATTGTGCGGGGACGCGGAGACCCTTGCCTTTGTGGCTCAAGCTCCGAAGTGATCATGGCAGTGAGGAACCAAAAGAGAGGCTAGTGGTGAAATCTTACCTTGTTGACTTGGTGGCTCATCTGGGTGGAAGTCTTGTCTTTGTGACTTAGTGGCTCAAAGGCCGTGACCAGGTGCCGACCGACATATCCTTTGTGGAGCTCCAACGTGGACTAGGGGTAGAATTCATGCCATCGACACCACGGGAAAAAAAATCCTTGTGCCGAGTTTTCTCTCTATACCTTATTTACATGTCCGTATTTACTTACTTGTAATTTACCTTCTTAGATAGGTTGCAAGCACTTTGATAGGTAGAGTAGACACACTAGATAAACATAAAGCATATTAGATAGAAATTTATATAGGTTTATCTTATGTTATTTTTGAAGCCGAAATAGTTTTAAGTGTCCTAATTCAACCCCCCCTCTTAGGACGTCACTGATCCTTTCACTGGGGCGGTAGTTGATAATTCTGGGAATAGAATGCCAGCCAGCATAAGGGCCAGGAAAAATGGCCAACATGAAGGCCCTGCTAGAGCTACTGACCGGCGCCGGCGAACCTGACGGACCCTCCACGATCCACGGAGTCGATCTAGTGGTTGTCGATGGAAGAAACAACCGCACTTTCTCCGCCATCGGGGGCTCAGGAGCTTCATCATTGAAAACTTCGTTAGCATCTTGGCCGATGATCTCATCAGGATCACCACCAGCTTCATCCCTCTCCTGTATCATTCGCATCGCTCGCCGCATGGCATAAGCGGTAATGAATCGCTGCATCCACCGGGAGAGGGGTCGGCCATCCCCAGGTGATTCTTTGTGCTCTCTTCCTCTAAGCCCCTCACTCGATTCCTCCTCCTCGGAATAAACGATTATGACACCAGGTGGAACCATGCCGAGAGGCTTCGGGGAGAGAATTCCCTCTCCTCTAGTTTCTAAGCTTGACTTGGGAGACAACAATGGAGTGGAGGCCATGGCTTCAAGCTCTACAAGTTCTACCAGGTAAGGCAAAGGAAGAAAGGAAGGAGACAGAGTGAAGATAAAGGGCCTCAGGTCCCCTCTATTTATAGTTGTGGGAATGGGCCGTACTAATGGAGCCGTCAAGATCTGAAACCATAGCGTGTTCGAGAACGCCTCGGTCGCATTGCGCGCCTGGCAAAAGTCAAGGCATCGTGGGAGTGTTATGACCCATCTAATCTCTGCAAAGAATGATGGATGGTCATTATGACGTGTCAAATCAAATGTTACGGTGAAAACAAGCATGAATGGGAATGGGTTTTTAATGCTCACTTACCTGTCCACTCGAGTTTACTCAATGACCACAACATAGTTGACCCAAAGCTCAGGGGCTAAGGCCATGGAGTTTATAGTTGAGAACGGTGTGTTGATGCTTACGCTCTACTCTCCACTCTATTTCCACATCAAGCAGAGAGTTAGGGGTTACATCACACATTTTTAATGCTTATACTCTACTCTCTACTCGATTATCGCATCGAGTGCAGAGTCAGGGGCTACATCATACTTTTTCGATGCTTTTGCTTCACTTTTTATCTCTGGTTATCATGCCATTCAGAAGGCTAGGAGTTACATTGTATAATATTACCACTTATGCTCCACTATCTACTAGAATCCAATCATTAAGTAAGAGACAGGGGCCAAGTTAAGTATGGCGCATATGCTTTACTCTTTGTTTCGATTATCACATCAAACAGAGAGTCAGGGGCTACATCACATACTTTTGATGCTAAGGCTTTACTCTTCATTCTGTTTAGTCATCGAGTAGAAAGTTGAGGGCTACACTATATTCCTTCAATGGTATAGGTATGTTCTTTCTTATTCTCTACTTGATAATTTTCTCCTTGACTAGAGAGTTGGGGGTTACATAATAATACCATATTCTTTTGTGAGTATTTTTGCAAAAGTTTATCTGGCTTTGCGTTGATCGTGTTGGATAGAACCAACAGAGACATGTGTTGGTTCGATGATGGACAATTACACCTCATAAGGCATAACAACACTGAGATTGTTAGACATCTCATGTCTAACGGCCAACAAAGGTTCTGAAAATCCTAGTCGGTCCCGTGTGTGCTCTCTGGCGAGTTCTTATTTGTATGATTGATCAAATGCGCAAATCAGTAAAGGTTTGAAAAAGTCCATCATGTGTTTTGTTTCTAGTTTTATACTAGTCTTTTCCTTATTCCTTTTTTGGTCGCCTTGAGTAATTACTTGAGGATCGTGCATCTAATGGCTTGTTTAATCGAGTTTTTAGGTATTAACAGATGTATAGTTGAACAATCTCGAAGGAGGCGATAGCATTTGCTAGTCAATTCTTGCATCTATTCATGCTAACTCTATTTCATCGACAAGAAAATAGTAGCAGTAGCATATTAGATTAAACAAAAATATCAATAATATGTTCTAACAATCGCCACGCAAAAGCATACCAGGAGACCTATTACATATCTAAGGGGAAAGCTTGGGCGACAGCTTCCTACAAGAACGCCACTTAAAATTCCCTTCAAGGGACTTGAGCGTCCTAGAAACTACGTCGTGGTAAGAAACCTCAAGCGCCAATTACTTATCCTAGTCGTTTGATGAGCTCATTTAGGGGAAGCCCAAAATTTGGCCAGGATGGGTAATCCCGGGTACTGGTGCAACAACCTTAGAAGTTAAGCCCAGAAGTCAACCTCGTAATAGGATCCATTCTTACTCGATTCTCTCGACTGCAAGCCTGAACCACCTTACTCGACCAAGCTTAGATTTGGTGGTACTCGAGTGGGAAATTGTAGAAACCCTTCCTCCCGAGTAGAGTTAGTGGGCTACTGTCGAATATCTAACTATATGGTATATACGTATAAAGAGTATACTATGTATACCGTGTGCATGCTTAATAACTCCGGATATTACGGAATCGGATTTGAGATACCTAATACTCCCGGAGATCTAGTAGGCGTATAATAGGAAGATCTCGATTGGTTACCCAACTCGAGAACAACTAGTATTCCAATCGGATTTATCTGATCTTTCTTGGTGAACAATATAAAGGATTTCTTATCAACTAAAACGAGATAGGAGGTGGTGCAAGACCCCTATATATAAGGTGGGGACCCAGACCCCCGAGGGGGACAACTCATCTACAACTCGACGCAAGTACTAGGGCCATAGGAGATACTTGGCAACTTCCTCATTAATCTAGTTTAGATCCCATCTACTCCTTGTAATAGATCTAGACAGGTTGCTTATGCTTGAGTGAATATAGATACATTATCGATCACATAAGACGTGGTGTATTACTCCAATTAGGGGCCCAAACCTGTACACATCATGTGTTCCTTGTCTCCTATTCGATTCCTGAATCACGAAGTCAACTCTATTATTCTTACGGATATATTGTTAGGGGAAACCCTCAACATGTCCAAACGATTTCGTGTTGTATCGCGAAGAACATGTAGACTCGGAAGTGTGTCTTGTCTATGATGCAACACGATATAAGCGTGACGGTGATGATATCGATGGTGAAGAAAAGAAGAAAATGCTCCCATCAAGGTGATGTGATATTTTCCTATAGTCCCCTGTTTGAAGTGTTTATTCACAAACAAAAGGCATGCCGAATTGATACGATGACATGCCAAGGAGTGCAAGGATGATGGAATGCTGAGACACCCCGTTGATTCTACGCAGTGGAGGGACATCGATAGGAAATAAGTATGGATGGGATGAATCCATTCGGCAATATGAGCATTAGTAATAGCACTTGACCTGTCACTATGTATCTACAACCTTGCTCCTTGGTCGTGTATAAAGCGGAAGTACATTATGATGCCAGTGCTGATACAAAGGCCGAGGCAACCTGGTAACAATATCGATGTCTACCTAAAACCATTAATGGAAGATCTTGTAACACTGTGGAACGATGGTGTGCGGCTATGGGATGAATACAAACGAGAGAACTTCACCCCACGCGCAATGTTGTTCACAATAATCCAAGATTGACTAGCCCTTGGTAACCTATCGGGACAGATTGTCAAAGGCTACTATGCATACGTGCATTGCTTGGATGAAACATAGAGTTTGTGGCTGAAGAACTACCAAAAAATAGTGTACCTAGATTATCGTAAATTTCTTCGCAAGGGTCACCCATACCGCAGCAACATGAGAGCTTTTGTTGGGAAAGTTGAGACTCGATCACCTCCTAAATATTGCACTGGGAGACAGGTATATGAGATGGTAAAGGGACTTAGGGTTATCCATATTGGTTGGATTGCACTGTTTTATGACTTAGCTTCTTGGCCGGATTTGGTGGTTCGACATGCAGTCGATGTCATGCATATTGAGAAGACATGTGCGATAGCTTGATTGGTATGTTACTATACATATATGTTTTCTTAGTTTTTTATCATATATTAAAGTAGGTCACAGATAAGTGTTGCAAATGGAGATGAAAAAAAAATCCAAAAATGAAATAATATTCTCATGTTCATTTTTTTTAACTAAAAATAGGTATGTATGACATAAGTCTAAAGTATGTACTTGTAGTTTTTAGATGTATCCCTCAAGAAAAATATATCTAGGTATAGCTAGGTAGGTTGGTAGGTTTCCATATCTTTTTTATCTTTATGTCGGGCTAGCAATCGAGCGGTGCGTGATTGATTCGTGACTTGATGAGCATGCATATGCAGCGTATGTACGTACAACTAGCTGGTGCAGCGCCTTGCGGCTCTCATTCATGCATGTCTAGCTAGCTTCTTGCATTGGTGTGCATGCACCCATTCACAATGGTGCCTTGTCAATTATATTTACGAGCTGTTTGGTTCGAGGAGTGATATGATCTGATCGATCCAGGATGGGTTGATCTGTATCCAGAATGGTGCCGTGCATGTCGAGTTAGTTGTTCATGTACACGCACACTTATCAACGCACGCACACAAAGCTTCAGCGGGCTAGCTAGCTTGAGGTGACTGAACCAGTACCACGGATTATGAGGAAATAAAGAAGGACAAGCAGCCAGGGATCGATCGGAGACACATGCATGCATGCATGCAGATAACGTCGTCTTCTTCACGAGCCTGTGCATGGGAAGGCATCGGCAATGGGGGAGTGGCATGCGTGAGCATGACCCGTGCCTACGTGGGGACGGCAAGGAGCAGGCCTGCAACCGCATGCCTCCGTGATGCGTCTCCCTCAATCATGCATGCACTGCTGCAAGTACTATGCTGTCCTCCTGTACCGGCCTCTTCTGCTAACCTTCGTGGCTAGCAATGCATCTTCATGTCTGACTACTTCCATATACACACTGATGCTACATCTCCGGTGCATACAGGCTACGTACGTACATATAATTATTGGGAAGGATATGGTTACCTAATGTTGTCTCAAAGGTCACATGTACAAACAGCAAGGGACAGGCTTTACATCTAGCTTGAACGCAAGAAACAGTCTTGATTTGCTTTTTCTGAACGTGAGATCCAAATGGTTTGCAACTACTGAATAAATGTCTTCGCAATTGTGTCAATAATTGGGTCTTCTGCTCTTCAGCATACAGACTCCTAATTGAAGAACGCAATGAATGGAAAAAGGCAAAAAGGCTGCCACTGCGAATGCAGAACCAAGTTCCGCTCTTCAAACGTTTTCACTTTTCACTTCTCCGTTCTACATGATATTTACCATGCGAGCACAAGTGTGATATATATGGGCAATGATTTTCTTACCGCACCTCCCAATATCCAACTCTTCACAATCACTAAAAAGATCTCTGAATATAGAGAAAGAAAAAAAAAACACTATCATGGCTCTGTGCCTACTGCAGCACTGTCATCTTGATGACTCTCCTCATCGTACTGGGCCTTCGGCTCCAAATGGATAAATTGGTTTGAGTTGCTGGCCAAATGTGATATGCTTACTCTCCCTTGTTTCCTGATGTATTCTGCAACAGCCTTCATCTCCTCAGCGGATATGTATATGAACTTCCCACGATCATCCATCACACCAGATAATCTATCTGTGAAATCAAGCAACAAGCCTATTAGTCCAAATGACGTTGAGAGGTTCAGTACTGGACAAATTTTTTAACAACAACAACAACAGCCTTTGTCCCAAGCAAATTGGGGTAGGCTAGAGATAAAACCCACAAGATCCAACTAAAAACAAGATGTGAAAACAATAATGATAATAAAGGTACGAGTAATGACAATTTTCTTAACAGATGCAAGAATATGTAGCAAGGAAATTATCAAGTCAGCATAAGGCAATGAGGCTCATTTGTTGTTAGAAATCAGAAGCGGACCACAGATTGATAGTCATAGAAGAATCACATACCCATGCTTTCCAGTGTAATAATTCGGTTGATGCAGTCCTGCAAATAGTAAAGTAATCATAAGCAAAGCAAATACAAATTATTATAGAATGCAAGTCAAGAACGAAAGGAATGTTTTCCCCTGAAACTATAGCATGGAAAAATTGAAAAAAAAGGGGGGGGGGGGGGGGAATAGGTTCTGGTAATGGCATTAAATGTGGATAGTTCCCTTCACAATAATTCTAGTTCACATCTATTGGATTGATTTGCTGGTGCTCTGATTGCCGAGCTTTTGTAATGGTATTGAATGTTCACAACTCTGGGAAACAGTAAACTGGAGAATTCACTGGAGATAGTATGCCAATCTCATGCACTAGGTAAATGAATGAGGACAGAATGTGTTCAGAAAGTTATCAATTCACGGTTCAAAATTCTGTATCAACTAGCTGAAAATGGCAAAATGCTTGGAGAAGCAAAAAATACAAGTACCATATTTACAAATTGGATATGGGTAAGTGTTTTATGTTTCCAAAGAGCTGCAAATCCCAACTAATGGTAGCTCTGGGGAAATTTTTTTTGTTCATCCACCCCCCCCCCCCCCCCCCAAAAAAAGCCTCACCTCAACTGTGCATTGGGAAATCTCTAGCAAAATGGAATATTTTAAGGCACGAAAATTATCAGATCAAGGAAAAGTTGAGAAGGCAGCATGTTCCTCAGTGCCAGAGATGCAAAACATACAATCCTTAAATGCCAATTAAACACTGTCATAGCAAAGTACAAAAACAGAGTATCAATTGCAAGTTAGAAGCACATATCTAATGGATTTTATCTTCATTTCTATTTTAACATGATAGGATCTTACAGTTCTGGCAGGCATACGAAGTTAACTAAGTTAGCCATAATAACACTCAAACCTATGCTGTACAAATTCTTCAATTACCTGGGTTCGCATCCTGAACTCTGCTGCCAGGTCCTCTAAGGGAACACACTTCTGCTTCTGGATGGTTTAGGAAAAAAGATAACAGTAAAGACTGTCAGTTAACTTAGCCAAGTATACCGTATCAAAATTGTGTACTCAAGGTTATGGCAAGACAATACTGCAGCCTTAAAGATATCCTTTAGCAAGATACAGAAACGTTGCATTACTAGAACTTGAAGAAACTCGCCAGACTTCAATATTGTGGATATGCAATTGTAGGTGTCTAAAGACTAAAGGAAAAATCAAGCATATATTTCATTTATGTGGACAATGACTCATCATGGTATATGACGAGGTAAAATTTATTTTTGTGGCAACAAAAACCAAACAATCATCTGAAGTGTAGAAGCTTTAAGTTGCACAGTCATGGATGCAAAGTAAAACGCACTTGCTTTTGTCACATAACGGAGGACCTAAATAAGCTAGCATGCAACATTAGAATAAATTAATCACAAGCAGTGCACCTTGATGTACTCCACAAAGTTGTGAAGCAAACCCTGACCATCATCTTGCATCTCACTCTCTGTTGTACCTTCAGCATCAACTGAAAAGGCACCTTTCCATTTCTCAAACTCAAGAGCAGCGACCTCCTCCTCCTTTGCTTTTCGTGCCCTAGCTTCTTCTTCCTAGATCAATTGACAATAGATTAACATATAGTTCAAAACATACCATCAAATAACTGATCTACCAGCAGTTAACAAATCTTAACCAATAATCTCTCTTGTGCCTCACGCTCCTCGTCCTTCTTCCTCCTCATTTCCTCGTATCGATCATGTTTATTCCTCCTAGAGTCCCGTGCAGCTTCTTCAGCCTTGAAGGTAAACAATTTCTTGTGTCAGTTTTTT
This sequence comes from Phragmites australis, assembly GCF_958298935.1. Taxonomy (NCBI): domain Eukaryota; kingdom Viridiplantae; phylum Streptophyta; class Magnoliopsida; order Poales; family Poaceae; genus Phragmites; species Phragmites australis. The sequence goes on along the minus strand of NC_084935.1, from coordinate 30,087,561 downwards.
TTTTTTTTTTGAAGAAAATCACCACAGCCAAGAGCCCAGGAAATTGAATCAAGGGGAAAAAATACATGTTTGGCAATGTCAATTTTGCATTAAGAAAACAATAACATTACGCCCTTCTACTGCCATAAAATCTGCAGCCGATCCTCTTGTACTAAGATATGGGTACGAGTGTATTGTGAAAAATCATTTAAGTATGATACATATAGTAGATGAGATAAACCTGTGATGCAAGTTGGAATTGAAGCTTAAATTGCAGTGCGACAGTTTGGTTGAGATACAATCGTGGTAAGCAAATTAGTAACACACTGCAGTAATCGTTAGGTTCCATGTATAAGCAATTGCAATATTGCAGCAGAGCATGGCATCCTGATTAGGATTAGGAAGCAACCTGACGCTGTTGCTCCCGCTCCAGTCTTTTCTTCTCCTTCTTGGAGGATTTGGGGACGTTGTAACCCTCCGGGACCTCCTCCTCTTCACTTTCCCCATCGTCCTCCGCAGCTGCACATCCAAAATTACTCAGAACCGAGGCCAGGGTTGAGACGGAAACGAAGGGAAAGGATAAGGTCAGGGTTTTTCGCTGGCTGGGTACCATCGTGGCTTGTGGATGCGGCAGAGGAGGTGGCGCCAGCAGTAGCCGCAGGCCTCCGACGCATGCGGCGCGGCGCGGCGCCACCGCGGACCACCCCTGCCTCCTAGAGAGTTAGGTGTAATTAGGTAGCAAGAAGAGATGGACGGAAGGGAAGTCTCGCAGGGGACGCCGTACCTGGAGAGGCTGGGGCGGGAGGCGGTGGTGGTGGTTGTCAGAGCGGCGACGCCAGAGGAGGAGGGGGAAGATGGCGAAGACCAGCAGCACGCACACCACGGCGCCGAGCACGCCGCCGCCGTCCATCTCGCTGGTCGCCAAACCCTTCCGATTCGATTCGGGAAGGAAGGATGGATCTCCTGAGATGCGGTTCGGCCCAGCCCGGCCCACTACAGGTATTTCGTTCCTGGGATACGCGTGGAGCACCCATGGATATTATTTGTTCTGGAGATTACAATAATAAAATATAAACGATCATGAAATAAATCAATTACAGATACTATATAGTTCATAGATACTAGAATATGTCGATTAAAATTATCATAGATTTGGAATATTCAAATAAGTCGATTGCAATGATCATAAATACTCGAATATGTCGAGTAAACAATGTCTTGTCAATGAAAAGATTGACCCTTTTATTATGATGTCACTCATATCAATATAATATATAGTTTTCATATTATATGGATATTATATGTCACTGAAAAGATTGACTCTTTGATTATGCTATATGTAACATGTAGCATATAACGCATACATTTATGTAACATATATATTGTATTGTAATGGATAAATATGAACATATTAATATGGTATGTTACATTAACATATATGTACAATGTAATGACATAATATATAATATGTAACCATATAATATGTTATATCATATATAACATATTGTATATGGTATAACATATATGTATCAATATAACATATATTATATAATATGGTTTAACATGTTATATATCGTATAATATATATTAAATGCATATATTATATATAGCATATAATATGCTATGTCATATTATATTTATATTTATATTTATATATATTATTCCATTATATATGGTAATATATAACATCTATATATATATAATTTGTTATATGATATGAATACAATATATATATATATATATATATATATATATATATGTGTGTGTTATACCATCATAATATATGGATATATAATGGTATAACATGTAATATGCAACCATATAATATATTATACCGTATATAACATATTGTATATGGATCTATATAACATATAAGTACAATATAATATAGCATATACTATGGTACCATTATCCATATATAACATATATTTTAATATGTAATATGTTAGTAATAAATAGATATTATATATAACAAATTATATGTATGAGTATAACATATTATATTTGTATAACATGATGGTATAACATATATATATATATATATATATATATATATATATATATATATATATATTGTATACCTATCATATATGTTATATGGAAACATATATGTTATACCATATATTATATATATAGTATATAAGTACAAATGCATACATACATGGATAAATATTATATAACATATATGTATATGTAATTACATGTATATATCAATGTGTGATCATATACCATATATGTTATATATGGATAATGGTACTGTTGGAGGGTTAACTCCTATCGTAGGGATCCTGAGGGACCCTTTTTTGATATTCGGCCGGGGTGATGATTCTGAATATGTTTGCGGGAGAAATAAATGGATGCAAATGCAATGGCAGGTGGTGTGGAATGATCTAATGTAGAACGCAATAAATGCACTGGAGGGATTTTTAGATAGGTTCGGGCCGCACTGAGCGTAATACCCTACTCCTGTGTGGATGCTATAAATGCCCTGAGAATGTCTCTCAGGAATATGCTGGTTACAAGAACGTCTGTCTATCCTAGAGCTTTGGGCTCCTTGTTCTTTGATAGCCTCAGCTTCTATACTTGTACGAAGATGTTCTTCGGTCTCTGAGCAAGTGTCTGAGAGTTTGAGCGTTCCTCTGTTCTGGGTTCTTCTGTTCGCTTATGCCTCTTGTATCGATCTTTGTCATCATGGCCTCTACGCGAAGTGACAGGGGGTTGAAAACGCGCCCCCGCCTGATCTTCGGTCGTCATAATGGCGCTAGCAACGGGCGCCGTGGAGAGGGCCCACTGGGCAGCCGCAGAGCGGCCCGGCGTGCCCGTTCGGTCTTGTACGCCTGCCACAGCAGGGCGACAGACGGGGCGCCTCGGGCCTTGCGAAGCTATCCCGAGGCGAGCCGGATAACGCGGGATGGGACCCGCGCATTAAATGTCCCAACGCCCTTCTGTCAGAATATGGCAGGGACTGACACTGAGAGTGGCAGGAGCAGTTGGAGGTGACAGGCCACGCGCGCTCTTAAATGCAGCATCGGGCCTTTCACAGGCTGACACCTCATGGCTGAACCCCTGTGGGGGCCACCGACAGGAGACTCCTTGGGCCGTCGGGGAACCGAGTGCTCAGGGGCCACTTTTCACCTCCCCGAGCACTCTCTCCCGGAAACGCCCTCTCTTGGTCCTCGGGGAACCGAGTGCTCGGGGGCCACTGTTCACGGTCCTGAGCACTCTCTCCCGGAATTGACTGTTCGGATCCTCGGGGAACCGAGTGCTCGGGGGCCGCTGTTCACAGCTCCGAGCACTCTCTCCCAAAACTATCTTCCTTAGGTCCTCGGGGTACTCGGGTGCCCGGGAGCCACTGTTCGTAGCCCCGGGCACACCCTTCCCGGTACTCGGCTCTCCTGGTCATCGGGGGACTTGGGTGCTCGGAGGTCACTGTTCACCTCCCTGAGCACTCTCTTCCCGGTCACTTAGTCTTTGCAGATCATCGGGGAACCCGGGTACTCGGGGACCACTGTTCATGGCCCCGAGCGCCCTCTCCCGGGACCTAGTCTTTTCGTACCTCGCGGAGATGAACCCCGTGGGAAGGTGCCATGTGGCGAATTGCTGTCCTGGCCTCGGGATTCGGGGACCCCTGGTTCCTGATTCACCGACAGCTGCCCCCGGGCACATTGGCAGGCGATGGCCCAGAGACTGCGAATGGGGCCTTCGTCGTCATCGAGGCCGAACCCAGCACCGACGCCACGTGGCACGCTTTTAGGCACTGGCCTCTCCGGCCCAGGTTTCTGGTACGGCCCAACGGGGAGCCGAACAGACGCGCGTCCAGCCGACTCCTGAGGCGCGTGATAATGAGGCAGGCGACGCGCGTGGCAGCCGCGTAGATCGAGGATAGTGCGCCTGGCAACCGCTGACAACCGCACGACCCGAGGGAGATTCGCCTGGTGGTTGCGCCGGCCGAGGAAGTTATCTCGCCGAGCGCGCCGCGGTAGGCGACGTTTGAATTTCCTGGGGTATAAAAGGGGGAGGGGAGTGAACCGCCCCCTCTTTACGCCATCTTTGCGATCAAGTCTTCTCCTTCTTCTTCTTCCTTGCGCTTCTGAGCTCTCGCCCTCCCTTAGGCGATCAACACCCCTTTCTTCCCCCTCCGTCCCAACACATCCCCCACCCCGACACAATGCCGAGAGCGGGAGGTAGCCGCCGCGACAAGACATCCGACAGTGTGCTGTCGGAGTCCCGGTTTGTGAACGAGGAGGCGGCGGACAGAGTGCGGAAGATGATGGTGCCCGAGGGCCAGCGGGAGGCCTCGGTGGTGAGGCCGGCGAGCTATCCGCCGGTCACGAACCGACCGGAGCGGATCGTCATCTTCGTCTCATTCGTGGTGGCCGGGCTGGTGCCGCCGTTCTCCACCTTCTTCCTCCAGATCCTCGACACGTTCGGGATCCAACTGGCGTACCTCAGCCCAAACTCTATCGTCATCTAGGCGATCATCGCACACTTCTGCGAGATGTTCGTCGGGGTGCCGCTGTCGGTGTCGCTGTTCCGGCACTTGTTCGTGCTGCAACCGGCCGGGAAGAAGAGGGGCTACTCCACCGCGGACGTCGCCGGCTGCTGCAACTTTCGACTGCGGGACGGCTTGGCAGAGCTGTACATCCCGCAAGTGCTGCGGAGCAAGTGGGACGACTGGCGGCGCGACTGGGTCTACGTCGACGTCAGCCCCCACGACCGCCTTACGCTGCCGGAGGTGGTGGCGGAACCCCAAAGGTCAATCTGGGAGGCGTCGCCGCCGGAGGACAAGCGGATGCAGCCGGTCCTGAACCGCATCGAGGACCTGCGCCAGGTCGGCCTTACGTCGGTGATGGTGGTGGCGGACTACCTGCACCACCGCCTGGCACCTCTACGGGAGCGGGTCCGCCCCTGCTGGATGTACACAGGCTCCCAGGACATCACCAGGACTCAGATCAGTGAGGACTGGGACCTAGACGAGGCGGCGCTGGCGGGCCTGCTCTGGGTGGTGACCGGCATGGAGAACCTGACCTGGGCAGTGCTTCCCCGGGAACAGCTGGCGCTCTACGCCGACCCGAACCGGGTGGCACTGCAAGCGACGCTGCCCGAGTTCGACGCCCAGGGCCTGGTCGACCGACCAGGGCGCCGGAACCCCAGGACTATCCAGATTCCCGGGGTGGATGAGGCGACCAGCTGCGCTCCGAGGGCCTCCGACGGGGACACTACCAGTAGCAGGCCGCAGGCGAGCGACAGGGGGGCCGCGGGCAGCCGGGCGTAGACCAGCGGCGCGGGCGCCGCGAGCAGCAGGCCGGACGTGAGGCTACCGCAGGAAGTAGCCACCAGGCTGGCGGAGGAAGCGCCGCCGGTAGCGGAGCAGCGGTGGCACCGAGGGACAAAGGAAAGCGCCCCCGGGTGTTCGTGCCTACGCCGACATCCTCGTCGTCGCCATCGCCTCCACGGCAGCGGCCGTCGGCGGGCGGCGCGAAGGATGGAGGCCGAGGCGGCCAGTCGTCCGGCGCGGGGTCAGCGACAGAGGCGAGGTCCGGGGCTCTGGAACCCGGAGACCAAGGCCGGCGCTCGAGCGGGTCTACAGCGAGTGCACAAGCCAGCCCACTACCGGTGACAGGCACCTCGGCGGAGACGAGGCCCCGGGCGCCGGAGCCCAGAGACCAAGGACGGCACGGGAGCGCGTCTACAGCGACTGCCCAAGCCAGCCCTTCGCCAGAGACAGACTCCGCGGCGGCCCCGTAGAGCCCCCCGCCGAAGAGGAGGAGGGAAGATTCGAGGCTGAAGCCGTCGGGCCCGGACTTCAAGATCCCGGAATCGTAATGGCAATACCGAAGACCGAAGACTGCGTAAGTTTCTTCTTTTCCCCGAGCATGCTTCACCCGGAGTGGATTAGGAGACTGACCTATTTTTGCTTTTAGGCCGCCGGAGACCAAAGACGGCCGGAGGCGCCGAGGCCGGCTCCAACCCCCGAGCCGAGCGTGCCTGAGCCGAGCGCGCCGGTCGAGCCGGAGCCGCAGAGCGCGCCGACCGAACTGGAGCTGCAGGCGCCGCCCTGCCCCGAGCCGAGGGCAGAGGCCATGCCCGAGCAACCGGCGTCGGCCGAGCTCGCACCGAGCCCTTCGAGTGCGGGTCGGATGGCCTCGTCGAGGGCGGTGCCAATGTGGCAGCATTCCGGGACCCCGAGCACCTCGGCAGAGAGGGCTCGCAGGGGACAAAGCGCCCGGCCATCGCCCAGCCGGGCCGCAGAACCCCTCCCGGACGTGCTAGGAAGCGCCCGGGAGGTGATCGAGCGGCTGGAGGTGGCCGTGGCGGGGGAGCGGGAGCAACTTGAGGCGGACCGCGCCGCCCTTGTTGAGGAGAGGGAGCGGCTGGCCGAGGTCGGTCGCCTTTTGGAGCCCGCATCGCTGCGGCCCGTGCCGCCCATGAGAAAGAGCGGCGTGCCATGGACGCGGAGCGGGAGACCCTGGACGAAGTGCGCGAGGAGGCCATCACCGCGCAAGAAGAAGCCACCCGCTTGGGTGAGATATCGCGGCGGCGGGCCGCCGAGCTACTCGCCAGTGAACGATTAGTGTGGGCTCGGGAGGACGCCATACTACCGCGCGAGAAGGCGGTGGAGGCCTCCCAGGCAGACTTAGCCTGCCAGAAGGATGAGGTCGAGCGGAGCCGTGCCGAAGTCCACCGTCGGGAGGAGGACATCGCGATCTGCGAGACCGACGTCGGCATCACAGCGACGGCTCTGGATGCCCGGGAGGATCAGCTGACTCGCCGGGAGGCGGAGGCTGCCGAGGTGTCGGTGGCCTTAACTGCTCGGGAGGAGCAGGCCACCAAGTGGGAGTCGGAGCTGACTGCCCGGGAGCAGGCCCTCTCTGCCCTCGCCGAGCAGGTGAAGCAGAAGCAAGCCGAAGTCTCGGCGCCCATCGTCGTCCCGACCAGCACGGCCGAGGGACTGAGCTTTGAGGAGCGGCTGCTGATCTTGAAGGACGAGCTCGAGACCGTTAACGCCGAGCGGACCAACATGAAGCTGATGATGGGAGACATCCTTCGGCAGGCACGGAGGTCCGTGAGGGTGGCCGGGCTCGGGCAAGTCTACGTGGGCGAGAAGGGGATGGAGCGAGCAACCATCGGCCATATCGCCCTCGGCTTCGAGGAGATCAGCCGGCGACTCAAGGCACTTCCCCAGGCCATGCTGGAGTTAGCCGCCCGGGAAGGGCATGGTCTGGCCCAAGCGGTGGCCGAGCACGTCCTAGCCTACTACCAGAGCTGGGACCCAAACTTCTCGCTGGAGCCAGCTCGGGAAGGGGTGGTCGAGGCCGAGGAGGAGGCCGCCGCCGCCGCCGCCGGATGGTGGCAGCAGCGGCGAGGACTCCTCGCTGCCTCCCGAGCCCATCAACTCAGATTAGGTTTTTGTACTTTTCTTTTTCTTTGACTTGATGTAAATATGGGAGTGATCCCTCTGAATAGCTGTCCTTTTTTTTAATATATTGGAAGCCTTTCTTTAAGGTCGCAACTCCAGTGTTCTCTTTGATGCTTGGCGAAGTCTCTGTTCTTTTCACTTGATGTCCCGAGGAGTACTTAGTCGGATCGAGCCCGACCTTTCCCTCCCCGAGAACAATGTCACCCCGACCACTCATCGCCCGAGTAGTGAGTCCTTCTTCGCGTGTTCTGCCCGCGAGCCCTCGCTAGTCCGCAGCGGTTAAGTGAAGAGACAAAGGCACGAACTTCCTTGCTCGGGAGATAGGTCGATCCAGCACGGAGCACGCCACGACCAGTGAACACTTTCCCATTTTGCGACCACTCAAACAAGCAGACCGGAGACACATGCGAGCGGAAATGCGACCAAGAGTCCCCACGGTTTGGTGGTGCCCAGGCTAGGACGGACCGGACCGAGCACCGACAGCCCGCCCCCAGGGTCTAGGCTCCCGACCGCTCTTTGCTCGAGCGGTAGGATTACCCGAGAACCCTAGAGGCTCGGTAGTGCCCAGGGTACTTTTAAGCGGATCGAACACCACGACCACCATGAAGGACTTCGGTCAGATATTGCCGTTTGTACGGTACACCTTTCTACTATCTGTTCTGTCATTCCGGGAAAAGCGGACACGTGGGCAGGTTTTTGTGCGCGAGGAGACCATCTTGCCGAACATATTAGAATACGAGGGCCCCGAGGATAACTCGGGAACAATAGATTGTTGAATGTAAATTCGTATGACTTTAACCACTCACCAGACAGCTATCAGCTTTTCGGCCGACCGATCCAGGGGAGGTATGCGCTCCGAGCTCGGGGTGCCCGGGAACTTGGTTCCTTCGGTCGGAGCGCCCGAGCACTGGGAAGGATGATGGCGAGCCCGGGGCCAGGCGGTCCCGACCACTCATGCCCGAGCGGTAGGACCACCCGAGGACCCCTAGGCCCGAGCAGCGACCTGGGCACTGAGGCCCTCGCGGTCGAGCTGCTTTTGCTCTCGGTTGTTGATCTGTAACTTAAGAAAAAAGAAAGATTCTTTATTTGGTGCGCTTTGTTAGTGCGGTACTCATTATAGACTGCTCTCGTTTTCGACCCGAGACCTCTCGAATACCCGGACCGGCGAACTATACAGGCAGAGGCATAACCCAGAGGTCCTATGGCTTGGTGGCGCCCGGGCATGACAGACCAGACCGAGCACCGACAGCCCGCCCTTGGGGCCTAGGCTCCAAACTACTCTTTGCTCGAGCGATAGGATTACCCAAGAACCCCAGAGGCTCGGTGATGCCCGGGGTACTGCCATGACACCGAACACCACAGCCTACCACGACAGACATAGGTCAGCGGCAACTGCCTACGCGCATACCGATCGAAATTCTTTTATCAATGGGGAAAATGAGAGAGCAAGTTTTTCTTGCACAATCGAGCATCTCACAAGACAGATTAAACATATGGATTCCAGAAAAAGCAAACTTTGACATAAGAACTGGACATTGATAATATATATATTGACAATTTTTACAAGACTGGGTGACTTACCCAGTTAGTGGTAGCCCCCTACCTGGCGCGCCAGCTGTCGGTGGGTTAACTCCTATCGCAGGGATCCTGAGGGACCCCTTTTTGAGATTCGGTCGGGGGGATGATTCTGAATATGTTTGCGGGAGAAATAAATGGATGCGAATGCAATGGCAGGTGGTGTGGAATGATCTAATGCAGAACGCAGTAAATACACTGGAGGGATTTTTAGACAGGTTCGGGCCGCACTGAGCGTAATACCCTACTCCTGTGTGGATGCTATAAATGTCTTGAGAATGTCTCTCAGGAATGAGCTGGTTACAAGAATGTCTGTCTATCCTAGAGCTTTGGGCTCCTTGTTCTTCGGTGGCGCGGGAACTCTCGGCCAGCACCTGGAGGCGGGCAGTGCCAACCAGGGCGGCGACTTCTTGGAGCCAGCGGCCCTCTGGGGTTTCCCCCGCCGCCTGGACTGGCGGATGCCTGAGGAGAGCGTGCGCCGCAAGCAGCGCGCTCCCGGGACTGGCCTCGCCGAAGGCGAGTCTACGCCAGAGAGGCGCCTGGCGTTGTCCAAACGCGGACCTGGCGGCAGGAGTTTCAGGCGCCTGCAGGGGGTTGGGTGGTGCACCGGCGATGGCGGCAGCGGCCCTGCTAGGCCCAGCGCCCTGGTCCCATAGAGAGGGGAACACCGCACGTGCAGATCGCGGCTGCTGTTGGGACACAGTAGCGACTGGGGCCTCCTGCGCGAGGGGCTCTATTTCCCCACTGGAGCTGGAGCCGGAACGCTGGAGGCGATGACCACCGGCCATTTTTTCTGCAGAAGAAAACAAACAAACAAATTCAGGGATGCTTCCCCCCTACCTGGCGCGCCAGCTGTCGGAGGGTTAACTTCTGTCGTAGGGATCCTGAGGGACTTCTTTTTAGAGATTCGGTCGGGGGGATGATCCTGAATATGTTCGCTTAAGAAATAAATGGGTATGAATGCGATGGCCGATGGGGTGGAATCATCTAATGCGGAACGGGGTAAATGCGCTGGTGTTTAGACAGGTTCGGGCCGCACGGAGGCGTAACACCCTACTCCTGTATGGATACTATAAATGCCTTGAGAATGTCCCTCAAGGATGTTGCTGGTTACAAGAATGTATGTCTATCTTAGAGCCTAGGGCTCCTTGTTCTTCGGTCTGCGCTTCTCTTCGTTACCTTGAAAACTTCTTCAGCCAAAGACTCCTTTTTCCCGAGAACTCTCTCTTTTGTCTGTGCTCTTCTTTTTGTGTCCGTGCGGCCGGCGGCTTTAAATACCCGCCGGTATTAGCGTGCCCCGAACGGGGGGAGGGCACGAGTTCCAAGATACCATAAATGGAAAGGGTGTCATCATCACCTCTAGGCGATGTGACCAGGGATGGAAAATGCGTCCCACATCCGGTCATCCGTCACCATAAATGCACTGGCAACGGGCGCCGTGGAGAGGGCCCACCAGGCAGCCGCGGAGCGGCCCGGCGTGCCCGCCATGTCTTGTTCCCCTGCCACAGCAGCGCGGCAGACGAAACATCTCAGCCCTTACGACGTTATCCCGAGACGGGCCGGATGGCACGAGATAGGACCCGTGCATTCAATGACCCCACTCCCTTCTGCCAAAATGTGGCAGGACTGACACCGAGCGTGGTGGGAGTAGTTGGAGGTGACAGATCACGCGCGCTCTTTAAATGCAGCCTTGGGCCTTTGACTGGCTGACACCTCATCAGTGGGCCCCTCGGGGGCCACTGTCAGGGGGCTCTCTGGGTCGTCGGGGAACCGCGTGCTCGGGGGTCACCGTTCACCTCCCCGAGCACTCTCTCCCGAGAATGCCCTTCTTGGTCCTCGAGGAACCGAGTGCTCGGGGGTACCGTTCACCACCCCGAGCACTCTCTCCCGGGCACGTTTGTACGGATCCTCGGGGGACCGAGTGCTCGGGGGCCGCTGCACGCAGCCCCGAGCACTCTCTCCCAGAACTTCCTTTAGTGGATCCTCGGGATACTTGCGTGCCCAGGGGGCTGCCGCTCGCGGCCCCGGGCACGTTTCTCCCGGTACTTAGCTTTCCTGACCTTCGGAGGACTCGGGTGCTCGGGGGCCACCGTATACCTTCCCGGCACTTAGACTTCGTAGATCATCGGGAAACTCGGGTACTCGGGGACCACTAACTGTGGCCCCGAGCGCCCTCTCCCGGGAATTAATCTTTTTTACCTTGCGGAGGAGACTCCACGGGATGGCGCCGTGTGGCGGATTGCTGGCCTGACCTCGGGATTCGGGGACCCCCGGTACCTGATTCACCGACAGCAGCCCCCGGGCCCATTGGCAGGCAATGGCCTAGAGACTGCGGATGGGCCCTTCGTCGTCAATGAGGCCGAAGCCAGTACTGATGCCACGCGGCGAGCTTTTAGATGGAGGTCCTTCCGGTCCGGGCCTCTAGTACAGCCAAACGGACGCGCGTCCAACCAACTCCCGAGGCGTGTGATAACGGGACAGGTGGCGCGTGATAACGAGGCAGGCGGCACGCGTGGCAACCACGTAAATCGAGGAAAATACGCCTGGCAACTGCTAACACCGCACGGCCTGAGGGAGATTCGTCTGTCGGTTGCGCTGGCCGAGGAAACCGTCCCGCTGAGCGTGCCGTGGCAGGCGACGTTTGAATTTCCCTAGGGTATAAAAGGAGGAGGGGAGCGAACCGCACCCCTCTTTACGCCATCTTGCGATCAAGCTCTTGCCTTCCTTGCGCTCCTGAGCCCTAGACTTTCCTTAGGCAATCAGAGCACCCCTCTTCCCCCACCGTCCAAATCGTCCTCCACCCTGACGGGATGTCGAGAGCAGGAGGAAGCCACCGCGACAGGACTCCCGACGGCGTACTGCCGGAGTCCCGGCTGGTGAACGAGGAGGCGGCAGACAGGGTGCGGAAGCTGATGGTGCCCGAGGGCCAGCGGGGGGCTTCGGTGGTGACACTGGCGAGCTTCCCGCCGGCGACGGACCGGCCGGGGCGCATCGTTCTTTTTACTTCCTTCGTGGCGGCCGGGCTGGTGCCGCCATTCTTGATGTTCTTTCTCCAGATCCTGGATACGTTCGGGATCCAGTTGGTGCATCTCAGCCCCAACTCCGTCGTCATCCTGGCGGTCTTCGCACACCTCTGTGAGATGTTCGTGGGGGTGCCGCCATTGGTGACGCTCTTCCGGCACTTCTTCGTGCTGTGGTCGGTCGGGAAGAAGAGGGGCCTCTCCACCGCGGACGTCGCCGGCTGCTGCAACTTCCGGCTGCAGGACAGCCTGGGGGAGCAATACATTCCCCAGGTGCTGTGGAGCAAGTGGGAGGACTGGCGGCGCGACTGGTTCTACGTCGACGTCAGCCCCCACGACCGTCTGACCCTGTCGGAGATGGCGGTGGAACCCCAGAAGGCGACCTGGGAGGTGCCGCAGTAGGCGGACGCGCGGATGGCGCCGGTCCTAGAGCGCATCGACTTCCTGCGCCAGGCCGGGCTTACTTCGGTGATGGTGGTGGCGGATTACCTGCACCGTCGCCTGGCGCCTCTACGGGAACAGGCCCGGCCCTGCTGGTTTTACACCGGCCCCCAGGACATCACCCGGACCCAGATCGGTGCGGAGTGGGACCTGGGCAGGCCGGCGCTGAGGGGCCTGCTCTGGGTGGTGATCGGCGTGGACGACCTGAGCCGGGCGGAGCTCCCGTGGAAGGAGCTAGCTTTCTGCGCCGATCCTGACCGGGCGGCGCTGCAGGCGAAGCTGCCGGAGTTCGACGCCCAGGGGCTGGTCGACAGGCCAGGGCGCCGAAACCCCATGACTATCCAGATTCCCGGGGTGGACGAGGCGGCCGGCGAGGAGGCCACAAGCGATCCGACGCAGACCGGTGGCCCGGGCACCGCAGGCGGCGGGCCGTAGGCCAGCGGTGGGCCTGCTACGGGTAGCAGCCACCAGGACGGAGAAGGAGGCGCCGCCGACAGCGGGGCGGCGATAGCGCCGGGGGACAGAGGGAAGCGCCCTCGGACTTTCGTTCATACACTGGCGTCCCCGCCGTCGTCGTCGCCTAGCGAGGAGGGAGGCCAGTGCGGTCAGTCGTCCAGCGTGGGGCCGTCGGTGGGGGCGGCATCTGCAGTTCTGGAACAGACTTTGATCTCCTTGGGCCTGGTCTGGAGCCCGGAGACCGCACGGCGGCCCCGCAGAGCCAACCGAGGAAGAGGAGGAGGGAGGACTCCGGGCCAACGCCATCGAGCCTGGGGTACAGGATCTCGGCATCGAGGTGGCAATACCGAAGACCCACATCTACGTAAGTTTCCCCCCTTTTTTCTTGAGCATACCTTGCCTGGAGCGACTTTGGAGACTAACCATCGTTCATCTTTTGCAGGCCACCTACGGGCGCCGCCGGAGACCAAGGACGGCCGGAGGTACCTCTGCAGATCGCGGAAGGCCTGCTCGGCCTCCGACGTCCAGTCGAAACGACCGGTCTTCTTCAAAAGCTTGAAGAGGGGGAGTCCTCGCTCCCCAAGTTTGGAGATGAAGCACCCGAGGGCCGCCATGCAGCCGGCGAGACGCTGAACCTCCTTGAGTCGAGCCGGGGGTAGCATCTGCTCGATGGCCCGGATCTTCTCTGGATTGGCCTCGATCCCTCGGCTGGAAACCAAGAAACCGAGGAGCTTCCCCGCAGGTACCCCAAAGACGCACTTCTCGGGGTTGAGCTTCAGGCGGGTAGTGCAGAGACTATTAAAAGTCTCGGCAAGATCTTCGAGCAGGGTGGCACGGTCTCGGGACTTGACCACGAGATCGTCGATGTAGGCCTCGATGTTGCGGCCAACCTGCGAATCCAGGGTGATGCGGATAGCGCGCTGGAAAGAAGACCCAGCGTTGCGCAAACCAAAAGGCATCGACACATAGCAAAAAGTCCCCACCGGAGTGGTAAAAGCAGTTTTTTCTTCATCCTCTACGGCCATGCGAATCTGGTGATAACCAGAGTTTGCATCTAAAAAACACAAAAGATCACATCCCGCGGTTGCATCTACAATTTGATATATGCGGGGCAAAGGAAAAGGATCTTTGGGGTAAGCCTTGTTTAGATCGGTGTAGTCCGCGCACATGCGGAGCTTGCCGTTGGCCTTCGGGACGATAACTGGGTTTGCCAGACACTCGGGGTGGAGGACCTCTCGGATAAATCCGGCGTCAAGGAGCTTGCTGATTTTCTCCCGGATGAACTCCTGGCGCTCGGGCGCCTGCCGCCGGACCTTCTGCTTCACCGGGCGTGCGTCCGGACGCACAGCCAGGTGGTGCTCGATCACCTCCCTAGGGATCCCGGGCATATCGGACGGCTGCCATGCAAACACATCGACGTTAGCCTGGAGGAAGGCGACGAGCGCGCTTTCCTATTTGCCGCCCAAGTCACCGCCGATTCGGACGACCTGGGAGGTGCCTTCGCCCACCACGACCTCCTTCGTAGGAACGGAGGCGTCGACAGCGAGTCGGGGTTTGGATGTAGAGGGTCCCGGGCCCCCTGGATGACCTTCGACCTCGGCTCGGGCTGAGACCAAGGCCGAGTATAATTGCTCGGCGCAGGAGGCGACGCTGCTGGTCTCGGCGGACACGGAGATGGGGCCCGCTGGGTCCGGCATCTTGACCGTGAGGTACGCGTAGTGCGTAACCACCATGAACCGAGCGAGCACCGGGTGCCCGAGGATGGCGTTGTAGGGGAGGGGGAGCTCCACGATGTCGAAGATGACGTTCTCCGTCCGGAAGTTGTACCAGCTCCCGAATGTCACAGGCAACTCGACCTGCCTGTGGGGCAGGGAGTGCCCGGGTGTCACCCCGTAAAACGGAAGCGACGGCTTTAGGCGCCTAGAGGGCACCTGCAGCTTCTCGAAAGCCTCCTTGTAGAGGAGGTTAAGGCCTGCTCCCTCGTCGATCAGCACCCTGCTGACCTTCATGTTGAAGATGGTGGGGGACACTACCAGGGGTAGTCGCCCCATGCCTGCAGTACTGGCGGGGTGATCGGCCAAGCTGAACGTGATCGGTGCGTCTGACCACTTCAGGGGCCTTGCGACCTCTTCACTCGGGGTCACCGAGCACACCTCACGCCGCATGGTTTTAACACTGCGGCGGGAGGAGGTCGTGTACACGCCTCCGTCGATGAAGGCGACGGTGTGCTCAGGCTCCTGGAAGCCGAGTTCTGTGTTGTTGGGGGCGGCTTCATCGTCGCCACCCCCACGGAGCTCGTCGTGGTCCCTTTGCCGCTGCTCGACGAGGCCCTTGACCGTGCGGCACTCCGTGAGATCATGCCATCTGGTCTGGTGGATCAGGCACCACTTCCCTGGCTCGAGCCCCGCAGGAGCCGGGGCCCTTGCCGGAGCGGGAGCCCTAGCGGGAGCCGCAGCCCTTGCGGGAGCTGGAGCCATAGGAGGGGCTCGGGCCAAGGCTCTCGCGGGCACAGGCCGTCTGTCGGCGGCCGCCCGACGTGCTTGCCGGCGGTCGGGCTCCTGGGCCGGCCCACGAGAGGGACCCTGGGCTGGCTCGACGGGGACAACCTCGCGCCTCCATCTCTTTTTCTTTTCCCGCCTGTTGGAGCGGGAAGGACCTGGTTGATCGGCAGCGGGGTGCTCAGGGCGCGGAACATGCCAAGCCCGAGCTTCCGCCGCCTTAGCGCACTTGTCGGCCAGCGCGAAAAGTTTCGCGGTGGTCTCAACCTCGTGCGTGCCTAGCTTCTCGAGCATCCGCTCGTCGCGGACGCCCTGCCGGAAAGCGACAATGACAGCGTGGGGGGTTATCCGCGGGATGGTGTTGCGGACCTGGCTGAAGTGCTAAATAAAGCGTCACAGCGTCTCCCCCTCCTGTTGCTTGACGGCATGGAGGTCGCACTCCAGGCCGGGGCTCGTGAATGTGCCCTGAAAATTAGCCACGAACTGGTGGCAAAGATCATCCCAGGAGCTGATAGATCCTGAGGGTAAGTTCATAAGCCAAGAGCCGGCAGAGCCCCTCAAGGCAACATGAAAGTAGTTAGCCATCACCTTTTCGCTGCTACCAGCCGCCTGGACAGCGGTGATGTATATCTGGAGGAACTCGACGGGGTCGATGGACCCATCGTACTTCTCTGGCAGCTCGGGGCGGAACTTGGTGGGCCATTTGACCCGGCGGAGCTCACTGGCGAAGGCACGGCACTCGGTGCCGTACCCTGCGGCCTGGGGAATGCCCTTGGGCGGTGAGCGCCGGCGAGCCGGGGAGCCCCGGTGATCATGGGCCAGCAAAGAGAAAGCCTGGTCCTCAGCCTCAGCCTCCTGCCGGGTCTCCCGCTGGCGCTTGAGAGTGACGCGCGTATCTTCGATGCCCCTCAGCTCATTGAGGTGTAAGCAGAGGTCCTGGGTTCCAGAAGCGGCCAGGGGGGCGGCGCTCCGCCTGGAGGCCCCCCGGCCAGCGCGAACGCCACCTGACGATGGGCCGGTCCTAGCGGCGCCACGCTGGGTGGTGGCGCGGGAACTCTCGGCCAGCACCTGGCAGCGGGCAGTGCCGACCAGGGCGGCGACTTCCTGGATCCAGCGGCCCTCCGGGGTTTCCCTTGCCGCCTGGACTGGCGGATGCCTGAGGAGAGCGTGCGCCGCAAGCAGCGCGCTCCCGGGGCTGGCCTCGTCGAAGGCAAGCCTACGCCGGAGAGGCGTCCGACGCTGTCCAAACGTGGACCTGGCGGCAGGAGTTTCGGCCACCGGCTGGGGGTCGGATGGTGCATCGGCAACGGCGGCGGCGGCCCTACTAGGCCCAGCGCTCTGGTCCCCTTAGGAGGGGAACACCGTGCGTGCAGATCGCGGCTACAGCTGGGACGCAGCAGCGACTGGGGCCTCCTGTGCGAGGGGCTGCATTTCCCCGCTGGAACTGGAGCCGGAACGCTGGAGGCAATGACCACCGGCCATTTTTTCTGCAGAAGAAAACAAACAAACAGATTCAGGGATGCTTCCCCCCTACCTGGCGCGCCAGCTGTCGGAGGGTGAACTCCTGTCGCAGGGATCCTGGGGGACCCCTTTTTAGAGATTCGGCCGGGGGGATGATCCTGAATATGTTCGCCTGAGAAATAAATGGGTATGAATACGATGGCCGGCGGTGCGGAATGATCTAATGCGGAAAGGAGTAAATGCGCTGGTGTTTAGACTGGTTTGGGCCGCACGGGGGCGTAACACCCTACTCCTGTATGGATACTATAAGTGCCCTGAGGAAGTCCCTCAAGGATGTTGCTGGTTACAAGAATGATTATCTATCTTAGAGCTTGGGGCTCTTTGTTCTTTGGTCTGTCTCGTGTTGTTCACTTCTCAGCCGTTGTTTCTTTTTTTCACTTGCCTTCTTCTCTGCCGCCGGCTGCTTTAAATACCCGCCGGCAGCAGCGTGCCCCGAACAAGAGGGGGAGCACGAGTTCCGAGACACCATAAATGGAAAGGGCGTCATCATTTCCTCTGGGCGAAGTGACCGGGGGTGGAAAATGTGTCCCACGCCCGGTCATCCATCACCATAAATGCACTGGCAACGGGCGCCGTGGAGAGGGCCCACTGGGCAGCCGCAGAGCGACCCGGCGTGCCCGCCCTGTCTTGTTCCCCTGCCACAGCAGCGCGGTAGATGGAACGCCTCGGCCCTTACGACGTTATCCCGAGGCGGACCGGATGGCACGGGATGGGACCCGTGCAATTAATAACCCCACGCCCTTCTACCAGGACGTGGCAGGAACTGACGCTGAGCGCGGCGGGAGCAGTTGGAGGTGACAGGCCACGCACGCTCTTTAAATGCGGCCTTGGGCCTTTGACTGGCTGACACCTCATCGGTGGGCCCCTCGGGGGCTACTGTCAGGGGGCTCTCTAAGTCGTCGGGGAACCGAGTGCTCGGGGGTCACTATTTACCTCCCCGAGCACTCTCTCCCGAGAACGCCCTCTCTTGTCCTCGGGGAACCGAGTGCTCAGGGGCACTGTTCACCTCCCCAAGCACTCTCTCCCGGGCACACTTGTACGGATCCTCGGGGAACCGAGTGCTCGGGGGCTGCTGCACGTAACCCCGAGCACTCTCTCACGGAACTTCCTTCAGTGGGTCCTCGGGGTACTTGGGTACCCAGGGGGCCGCTAGCGGCCCCAGGCATGTTTCTCCCGGTACTTAGCTTTCCTGGTCGTCGAGGGATTTGGGTGCTCGGAGGTCACCGCACACCTTCCCGAGCACGTTCTTCCCGGCACTTAGACTTCGTGGATCATCGAGGAACTGGGATACTCGGGGACCACCGACTGTGGCCCCGAGCACCCTCTCCCGGGATTTAATCTTTTCTACCTTGCGGAGGAGACTCCGCGGGATGGTGCCATGTGGCGGATTGCTAACCTGGCCTCGGGATTCGGGGACCCCCGGTTCCTGATACACCGATAGTCGTCCATCCTTAGTCCACGTTGAAGCCCCTCTCACGGGCTAAGCTTCCCTGTCGGATAACTCCGTAGATAGCCATTAGAGCAACCCACTCGCAAATGGGTCTCCTACTAGGTCTCTCCTGGATGTTTACCGTTGTCTTCACTTTGTTAGTGCTCCGTAGCTCCAGTATGAGCCACTCCTCCTGCTCATAAAGCTTGCGATTGCTCCACAACCTTCTCGGAGGGTCTCGTAAGACAAGAACATCACTAAGCTGTCTAGGTGCTGACAAGCACCAATAGTAATAAGTGTGGATCACTCACTTGACCCAACCTTAGACTAATCACCTAGCTAGATGCACACTAGGCCTAACTAGCACTAATTAAGTCATTAATCTTGTGTTAATTACTTTGATCTTCAATATGCTCAACTTTGATGGCAAGAACTCATCTCCAGTGTATGTGTATGATCCTGAGATCTAGCTACATCAAATGGTCGAGTGAGGGGACTATTTATAGCCACAACCTCCAAACTAGCCGTTGCCCTTCGTGCCCAGAAAACTGTAAACATCGGAAGTTTCGGTAAGCATAAGTCCACCGAGCACCCTAACATCCAGTGAGTGTAATTGGAACTAGCCGTTATGTCTCTGACCATGTCATCAGAACTTCCGATGGTCTTTAGACTTCATCACCAGAAAATCTAGTGAGTATAACTCGCCACTTTCATTGGAACATCCAACTGAACATCCTTCTCTATAAAAAAAATCGATGAATGTACTATTCATCCTTCAGTGAAGCTTCTAGTGAGTCTTCTGTGTACTCATCGGAATATCCGGTGAAGGTTAGTGCCATGACTTATTCACTTCATCCCTATCTGAA
This sequence comes from Phragmites australis, assembly GCF_958298935.1. Taxonomy (NCBI): domain Eukaryota; kingdom Viridiplantae; phylum Streptophyta; class Magnoliopsida; order Poales; family Poaceae; genus Phragmites; species Phragmites australis. The sequence continues at coordinate 30,068,356 of NC_084935.1, read as the reverse complement.
AACATCTTCCGGTGTAAGTTTTCAGTGCTCGTCAGAACTTCAGGTGAAGCCAATAATTGGCCCCTTAGCTAGCCGCTGTGTGTCCTGGCTCATAGCACTAAGCCAATAATTGCCCCTCTCCTAGCATTATATTTGTACATATATAGACAAGCCAGAGCTGCACGTTTTACTCACAACCTGCAGTTTAAGCTCATGAACTGAGTTCAGGATACTAGCTACCTATCAAATGCATGCCATGAGGCAGATCCACAAACTTATTCAGCATATAGCTCGCTAGCTAGCAGCTACCTAGCAATAAACCCTTGGGCAGGGACGAAGATCGATCGATGGATTGGATAGAGGACGGCATCGACAAAGTCGAAGAGGCTAACGAGGTCGATACACATGTACACATCAATAAATCTTACCTAGCAAGCTAGTTTATGATGATCACACTCACCAAACTCTTCACAGCCAGGTTTGACACTAATAATATCTCTCAGTTGTTTCGTTTCCCACCTGTTTTCTTCTACTTGCAATCTTCCATGTTCATGATGTTTCCAAGAGTTGTAGTGCATGTCATGCATATATGTCCTCCATCCACGATTGAGAAGGATACAGTAGCTTTGTGCATGATGTCCTTTCTGTCCTTTTGGTAAGAAACACTTCCATCAGTCGACAATAAGCGAAATGATTAATATTTGCTACAACAATTGATTTACCGGTCGCACCTGCAGCCTCCTTGAATGCTTAATCATAACATATAATTGAGAAGGAAAATTTGTAGTTTCTCAAAAATATTAATTCATTATTAAGTAGGTCTATATTAGTTGTTTCTCAAGATTATCTCAAAACATAATCTTGAAGCAAAAATATTGGATGAGGTCGTGGGGCAAATCTGCACTACACTAGCTATAAAAAGAATAAATCAAAATGATATTCCTAGAAAAAACAATTCTATGGCTAAGTATAGATATATGTCTCAATATATATCAAGTGGGTCCAAATTGCAGATTAATTTAGTACAGGTTTGCAACACCTAATAATAACTACTTTTCTTTAAGATTCATGAACTTTTCTAAAAGAAGTGTACTGAAGCGAACTCGAAAAGTACAGATTAGACCTTACTCACTTTAACTTCTAGTCCAGTCGCTATGAATATGGAACCAGATGGATTTAAGCAATAAGCTTATGGCGCACATATAAACGAGTACTTTGTCTATTCATATATAAACAATATAATAGGTGAGATTCAAGGTACCACAAGTTTTACATACGGCTAGAAAATCTCGTATTAATTTATATATAAAATGAGAAAATCCTATAAACTGTCTCATACATTATACAAAAATAGAACCATCTAGATCGATTGTTTTGGTCTGGCATGATTATTATGGTGTTGATTAATAAAATTTAACAAAGAATAAGAATCCTAGAAATTCTTTCATTAATATATACATGGAGATAAAAGGAGAAAGCTTATTTTTGATGCATTATTATAGCGGTACGGTGTAGACTAATCAAGTATGTTGAATACATCTTAGTTGTATAATAAATACAACTATATATTTTAGGCAATAGTTGTAAACCTAATAAAATTGTAGCTATTGTGTACTTTGAAACCTAGCTGTGCAATTAATTGTGTTGACTATTTGGCTAGTTTAAGAAATAGTTAGGAATTACCTTGACTATTTTTTTTCACAAATCTTCAAGCATGAAAAATTAATAGAAATCTCATTTCCACTACAATCACTTTGTTTCTCTAAGATTTCTGTTGTACAAGAACATGTGATATCTTCTAAGTATCTTTATTTTCTTACTTCATAAACGACAAGGCTTATATATGGAGGTTTTGATTGTGTACTGCATAATTTTTAAAACACTTAACCGTATCCCCAAGGACAACAGATATAGTGATTTGTTTTTACCTTTGGAAAATGTCCGAATTACACTAGATATATTCTTGGCCATATGAGAAAATTCTATAAGGAGAACAAAAACAGTCGGCCACTCGCAGATAAGCCTCGAAAAAGATCAGAAATCTTGCACTACATACGTTTCGTTATTGAGGTAGCTAGGTACAAGAATGATTAATATTTAATTTGTCGAGCAAAGCTATGATTTGATTGTTTAATAAAGATGAACAGAGCATGCATGACTTAACTAGAAGACAAAAAGAACCAGCTAGCGTAAGTTCCGAGAATGTACGTGCGCGTCCATATCGATGGTGCATCGGTGTCTTCCTTCCTTGTTCCTATGCGCATTGGACGTATGCATGAATGGCCCGTGCATTCCAACAATGCAGCTAGCATACCACACGCTGACGACGTACACCATGACACATCAAATACTCCACATTGCAAGTTTATTTAATTTGCGACGTATGTATACACGTACGACAACAACACGCATGATGAGTTGATGACTCACTGAATGCTAATTAATTTGCCATGCATCCTCATCATCTCTTCAATTCGCCGCATTTTGATTGTTTTTTTTGTTGGAAATTAGTGCAAGCTCTTTTGGTTGATATATACAGGATGAATCTTTGACAAGACCGTCGAAAAAGACTAGCGTCGGAAGCCGCCATTTTGCTCATGATGTCTTGCACGGATATATACACCACAGAGCTAGCAGCGGTAGTGATCGATGGAGTTTAACATCGTACACATCACTGCAGACTGCCAGCTCGTCTACGCCAATAATGGACGACGACTCCAACCCGCCGTTGATGGCCACGTACAAGCATCTCTTCGACACGCATCCGCACCGTCTAGACGCTGGCGACCGGACAAACGACCACGACGAGTGCGACCTCCCGGTGATCGACCTCGCCAGCCTCGGCGAGGAGCAGTGCCGCGCGACCATCGTGCGCGCGGCGTCGGAATGGGGCTTCTTCCAGGTGACCAACCACGGCGTGCCGCAAGCGCTGCTGGACGAGCTGCACGAGGCCCAGGTGGGCATCTTCCGGCGGCCCTTCGAGCGCAAGGTGCGCAAGCCGCTGCTGGACTTCTCGCCGGAGAGCTACCGCTGGGGCACGCCCACCGCCACGTGCCTGGAGCAGCTGTCGTGGTCGGAGGCCTACCACATCCCCATCACGCCGGCCTCTGAGTCTGAGACCGCCGGTGACAAGATCAGGCTAGTGATCGAGCAGGTTTCGTCGGCGATGTCGCAGTTGGCGCATCAGCTGGCACGGATCCTCATTGGAGGTTTGCCGGGAGACGAAGATGACGCGGAGATGATGACAAGGTGCACGCGGAACACGTGCTTCCTGCGGCTGAACCGGTACCCGACGTGCGTTGCGGCGAGCAGCGCCTTCGGTCTGTGCCCGCACACCGACAGTGACTTCCTGACCATACTGCACCAGGACAGCGTGGGCGGTCTGCAGCTCCTCAAGGCCGGGCGGTGGCTCGCCGTGAAACCCAACCCTGGCGCGCTGATCGTGAACGTCGGCGACCTGCTGCAGGCGCGGAGCAACGACCTGTACCGGAGCGTGGAGCACCGGGTGATGACGAGCGCGGCGCGCGAGCGGTTCTCCATGGCCTTCTTCCTCTGCCCGTCCTACAACACCCTCATCCGGCCACGCTGCACCGGCGATCCTCCCTTGTACGCGAGCTTCACCTTCGGTGAGTACCGGAACAAGATCAGGGAGGACGTCAGGCTCACGGGCCGAAAGCTCGGCCTGCAACGCTTCCGTCTGCAGGTCCAAGGCGGCCTCTTGTGACGTTGGAGGCCCAAACTACTGCTCACTTGAATCCTACATTGTTAGATAGACCTACATTCTTCTAATTGCCTCTATCAAAATATATTGCCCTTATTATTTGGTGTGTTAGTCTATGTATATATGCATCTTCGATCTGTTGTAAATAGAAATATATACAGTCATTCATGTGACTTGTATGTGTCAGAGACTAATGTAAAGCTGGTCCACTGGTGTGTGTATATATGCATGCTGTTGAGTACAGACTGTTGAATGATTGATCATTGGTGGGCTCAATCGGCTTTCTAACTGCTCCCATGATTATACTTCACCTTGCACACATACGTACTGTTCCTTGTTGAGAATTCCTTCGATCATAATGCAGCTTTAATTTGTAGAAGATGATGATGATTAGTAAGGTGCTTGATCAGTCACTCGTCGATCTCTTGTTAATTTACAGGGAACTCATGCTTTGATGATCTCAGTTGAAAAGTTGTTTTGGTTGCAGGATGGCAGGCAGTTAATTAGCTGTCGTTATGGACTCGCAACCAGACATGGGTATCTTTTTTCAGTATCAAACTGTAAGGAACGTGCGAAGATTAATTAGGAGATGACAGTATATATATATATATATATATATATATATATATCGTTAAAGCAGCTCTGGCGGCCTCGCCACTCAGCTCGCTATCGCCGCTCGGCGGCCATCCCGCGAAAACACGTCTCCAGCAGCCTCGTCAACAGCATCGCTATCACTACAGCATCGTCAAATCGCAGGCTCGCCTCGCCAAATGTAGCGGCCGCGCTCGCCTCGCCATCTCAGCCGCGTGTGCGCTCGGCTCCTGTGCAGGTCAGACAGAGGAGAGATGAGACACTGAGAGAAGGCAGCAAGTTGCAACATGCTTCAAAAATTCATTTATTTCCCCTCTTTTATAAATTTAAAAGATGAATTTTTGAAGCTCCTAAAATCACACCAATTTTTGTGCTCTAGAATAAATAACAGAGAACATATTTTAACTGGTTCTAACTAAAAATCTTTTATAAATTTTAAATGAAAATTCATCAAAACTAATGTACTAATTTATAGATGGGATTTGGTTAGTCTATTAGAGTATGTAGAAATATAGAGATAAAATCTTTTGAGTGGATAGCTAAATGGAGATATAAAGAGTAAAATTTAGCTAGTATGCTACAGATGCTCTAACATGCGCTTTGAGTTGAAGATAAGTGCTGACTTAATTCGATGTGACATCTCACTGTTGACATGTGATTGATTCTATTTTGCGCCGGAGAAACAAGCTCTTGACAGTTTTTCGCATGGCAGTTTCAGTTAATATAGAATAGATCGCCGGTGAGTTAGGGTCTATTTAGCAAAGCTCTCAGAGTAGCTTCCCTGCTGGAATCAGGGGAGCTCTGTCAAATAGCAGCTTTCAGCTTTTAGCTCCGTGAGTGTAATTCATAGGAGTGATTATCTGAAATGAACTAGAAGCTGAGGAGCTAAAAAAAACAGCTTCCTCTGATTCACTTCCCGCACAGAATTACTTCCTCTATATAATTTATTCTAAATAATCACTAGAGAATCACTTTCAACTACAGAATCACTTCCCCTAGAGAATCACTCTTCGCAGAGAATTTGAATCAGGAAGAGCTCTACCAAACAGATCCTTAGTATACACATAGTTTATAAAGAAAAGATATAAACATTGTAAAGGTAACACTAGTTCTAGTTCTTTATTCGTTCATTTTAATTTATAAAGTACAATTTTCCAGTTACAGTGCATATGTTTCCAGTTATAGCTGCATCTTCTAGTTCCAAGGATCTCGTGAAGCTCTTTGGTTAATTACGTCCATCTTTACGGACTACCTCCGATTAACCTGTTGTGATGGTCATCATGTTGACGATCTCCTAAGCCTGCATGGCTGTAAACAAGAGACAATAACATATATATAGCAAAGAGAATAACATGAATTAGAGTAAAAAAAAAAAGCTAGTCTCTGTATTAACATCATTAACCAGTAGGTAACCTAGAGCATTATTGGTCTCGTATCATCGACCTCATCTAGAGAAAGGCAATGGCAACACCTAGGAGCATAACATAATGTGCATAGCTACGACTGGTATCGCAGACGATCTGCAACTAAATGCCCAGTATTGCGCTTAGCTCACTAGGACGAGGAGCCCAGCATTACACTTAGCTCGCTAGGGCGCTCCTAACTCAGCCTCATATTCATTGGTCACGCGCGAAGAGTGTTGTAAAACCTCATATAATAGGCAGTATATCCCTCGGCAATAGGCAACAACCCTTAATATCGTTCATTTTGGATCGATATTTGTCGGAGGGTTAACTCCTGTCGCAGGGATCCTGAGGGACCCCTTTTTAGAGATTCGGCCGGGGGGATGATCCTGAATATGTTTACCGGAGAAATAAATGGATATGAATGCGATGGCTGGCGGGGTGGAATGATCTAGTGCGGAATGAAGTAAATGCACTGGGGGTTTAGACAGGTTCGGGCCGCTCGGAGGCGTAACACCCTACTCCTGTATGGATACTATAAATGTCCTGAGAATGTCCCTCAAGGATGTTGCTGGTTACAAGAATGTTTATCTATCCTAGAGCCTAGGGCTCCTTATTCTTCGATATGTATGTATCTGTTGGCTTTGGGTGCTCTTGAACTTCTCGATCTTCTCTTCTGTCTCGCCTCCACTTCCACTTCTTTCTTCCCCTCGAGAGATTTTCCAACTTATCTTTGTCCGTGCTGCCGGCTACTTTAAATACCCGCCGGCAGTAGCGTGCCCCGAACGGGAGGACACGAGTTCCAAGGCACCATAAATGGAAAGGGCGTCATCATAGCCTCTGTGCGAAGTGACTGGGGGTTGAAAACGCGCCCTGTGCCCGGTCATCAGTCACCATAATGGCACTGGCAACGGGCGCCGTGGAGAGGGCCCACCGGGCAGCCGCAGAGCGGCCCGGCGTGCCCGCCCTGCCTTGTTCTCCTACCACAACAGCGCGGCAGACGGAACACCTCGGCCCTTGCGACGTTATCCCGAGACGTGCCAGATGGCGCGGGATGGGACCTGTGCATTTAATGTCCCCACGCCTTTCTGCCAGAATATGGCAGGAACTGACACCGAGCGTGGCGGGAGCAGTTGGAGGTGACAGGCCACGCGTGCTCTTAAATGCGGCCTCGGGCCTTTGACTGGCTGACACCTCATCGCTGGATCCCTGTGGGGGCCACTGTTAGGGGGCTTCCTGGGTCGTCGGGGAACCGAGTGCTCGGGGGTCACTGTTCACCTCCCCGAGCACTCTCTCCCGAGAATGCCCTTCCTCGGTCCTCGGGGAACCGAGTGCTCGGGAGCCACTGTTCACGGCCCGAGCACTCTCTCCCGGTCTTGGCTGTACGGATCCTCGAGGAACTGAGTGCTTGGGGGCCGCTGCATGCAGCCCCGAGCACTCTCTCCCGGAACTTCCTTCAGTAGGCCCTCGGGGTAATCGGGTGCCCGAGGGGCTACTGCTCGCAGCCCCGGGCACGCCCCTCCCGGTACTTGGTTCTCCTGGTCGTCGGGGGATTTGGGTGCTCGGGGGTCACCGTTTACCTCCCCGAGCTATTTCTTCCCGTCACTTAGCCTTCACAGATCATCGGGGAACCTGGGTACTCAGGGACCACTGACTGTGGCCCCGAGCACCCTCTCCCGGAACTTAGTATTTTTTACCTCGTGGAGGTGACCCCGCAGGATGGCGCCACGTGACGGATTGCTGGCCTGACCTCGGGATTCGAGGACCCCCGGTTCCTGATTCACCAACAATATTGTTCCACATTTTGTTGCAACCAATCTAAATTACTTTGTTTATCTATTTATAACATTACATTGCTAAGTTGAGACATAGAAATCAGCTATACAGACACAGAATAAAACCATCTCTAGTAACACTAAGAAAATTATAACCTGAAAGGTCTTGACCAGATAGACATTGTACATTCCCTTATTGCCAATCTATCGAAGCATCGGCTAAAGCAATAAAAGCCGATGTATCCATATGGACAATCTTTACTTCATCATCTACTCATTGAATTAAGAATTGATACAAGTTAGAAGGTACACAACGGTTTGTATGAATTCAAACACGACCTAATAACACGTTGTAGTTACCTTACACTGTCTTGCTCCTAATAGTCAGCTCCATAGAAATCACGCCCTTGGCCTTGATGGGATTGCCAGTGAATCCATTAAGCACCAAGTTCATCTTCACTAGCTTGCTATCTTCTTTTTCTAATTTCTTAAAAACTTAATATGGTATTAAATTTACTGTAGCTCCACCATCTACTAACATCTTAGAAATCGGCCTTCCATCGATATACCCTTTAACATATAATGGTTTCAAATGTTGGCTCGATTCTTTAGACTTTTCAAATATAGCTTACTTCGAACTAAGATTAACTTGAGCAACCTCCTCATCAATAGCTCAAAATTCTGAATGTAAGACAAAAATCATATTGACATCCATACCATCACGAGATGGAGAATCATCTCTAATCACCGAAGAGTCATCTAACATGTCATCATCATCATCATCATCACTAGGTGACATAGCAGGTATTTTAACTTGCTTTACTCTCCATTCTTTTCGAATAAGCATCATCGACTTAATTTCATTGAAAACTTCATCTCTCACCTTTTCAGCTTGAGCTTCTCCCAATTTTTACTTGCGTAACCTTTGTAGCCTTCTCTTTTGGGGGTATGAGAGACCTCGAGGACACCATCGATGCTATGGTTTAGATCCGGACAGCAAGAACACCTTCCTTTCAACCTTCCGATCGCCTAAACTACCGATCGGCTTGACACTACAAACAGTTCCTTCAACTTTTGGTGCCATGACTGTTCGGCCCATCCAGATTATTGGGCTTTGATATCCGGCAGCTCAACAACCCATCCTTGTTTTTTCGATAACACTACTTATTAGGCTTAAATGTGGTCTAGTTCCATAAGTGCGCATGTTTTTTCTCAATCTATGAATAGCACCCCATTATTATTATATAGTACTCCCTTCATTTCATAATACATGACATTTTAGTCTCTTCAACTTTATTCAAAATACATAATATTCTACGATTTTGAGGTAACTTTATCCCATATTTTCCAGTTTTACCCCTAAATTAAGTCTCTCCTTTTCAATGCAAATCTCATTTTTTCAGTCATGTTACATCATTATTACTCATAGATCAATGTGCAATAAAGAAAGATAAGATGATCATTTTATTTTTTACCTTAATACTTATGCTCAAATCTAAAATGTCATATATTGTGAGACAGAGAGTATAAACTTTGGCATAATTATCTTACTCCCTAAATTAAAGTCAAGGATTCTAAACAGATCACTCATATGCCTGCTTAATACCAGCATTAAAATACTTACAAAAGTTGGCAGTAACGGAATATTATGGAACGTATGGTCATGATCTATGAAACATATACGAGATGCATACGAAAATTTTAAATGAGGCAATTTTAGTAATGAGTAAATTTCGCAAAACTGCATATATACTTTAAAAAATTATCATAAAACTACATATTTAAATAATAGTTTTATAAAACTACAGATCTAATACCGATTTTATCGTGAAAATATAGATACTTTAAAAAAATTATCACAAAACTATATATATTTAAGCATCACAAAACTACAGATTTAGCGTCGATTTTATCACAAAACTCTATATTCTAAATGAGTTGTTCCTAACCCCGTTACCATGACTGGGCCCCGCTTACAGTCTCACTTCAATCGCGGGCCTTTACTTTAGGATTGTCGCTGCCAGCTCATGAAATAAACCGTCTAGGAATTCATGTGACTGCAAGGGGACCCATTCATCAAATTAACAGATCTGCGATATAATCTATTGTTTTACGATAAAATCGGTGTTAAATTTGTTGTTTTGTAAAACTGTTGCTTAAATCTGTAATTTTGCTATCTACGATAATTTTACTAAGGTATATGTAGTTTCATGGGCTTCCGGACAGTCCATTTTATGAGTTGTCAGCTGTTGTGAGACTGCAAGTAAGGTCTGATCATCATGGTAACAGGGTTGGGAACAACTTCTCTAGAATCTGTAGTTTTGTGTTAAAATCAACGTTAAATCTGTAGTTTTATGAAATTGTTGCTTAAATATGTAGTTTTGCGATATTTTTGCCACTGAATATATAGTTTTATAAAATTATTGTTTAAATTTTAGTTTTGCGATAATTTTATTAAAATATATGCAGTTTTGCGAAATTTACTCTTTAATAATTAACTTTGAGAAGGCTGTTTTGGAGAGAAATTATTTGAAATTTCTCTGCGGAGTAAGAGCGCGGAGCATGCCAGTGTACACAAAAATAAAGAAAAGAACAAAATAGGAGAGTTCGGTTCCGTTATGCAGGAGCTAGGGCTGCAGATGAGAGGGAGAGTCTGCGAGCGATGAGTTGATAATTAAGCTTGCCGATACTTATCCTGGCTCTGCCTTGTAGCTGTTGCCTGATCGACTTGTGCCAGGTGCTGTCCCACCGAGCTTTACTTGTGCATGTACGTACGTATTTTGGAGATGGACGTACTTCCTGCGTACGTGTACATACATGCATGATTTTTAGCTTAACCTGGCACCCGTACGTGCATGTCCCCTTCGTGTATCTTCAAGAGCATGTGAATGTGCATACTAATACACTGGCAAACATCAACAAAATTCGATCAAACAAAGCTATGTGATAAAGTCAAATGGCCCTTCCTCCATTGTGGTATTAAGAATGAAAGGTTTTGCACCAAATTGGTACAAGTGGATTGAAAATTTGTTGCCGGTGGAAGTGTGGGTATCAAAGTCAATGATGATATTGGACACTACATACTAAATAAAAAGGGTTTGCGTCAAGAAAAACCATCTCTCCCATTTATTTAATATAGTGGATGACATGCTTGCTATATTAATAAATATGGCAAAAGGGGGTAGGCAGATAAAAAGAGTGGTTCCACATTTAGTAGATAACGATCTCTCTATTTTACAATATGCAGATGACATCATCACTTCATAGATCACAACCCAGACCAAGCCAAAAAAAAAATGAAGCTATTGCTCTATGCAATTGAGCAACTGTCCGAACTTAAGATAAATTTTAATAAAAGTGACCAATACACACAATTATTTGGTTGTGCGATTAGATCATATCCATTTTGATACATGGGCATCGTATGCATCACAGAAAACTAAGAAATTGAAAGTGAGATGTTGGAAGGGGTGGAAGAATGCTTTTGGAAAGAATCTGAGATGCTGGAAGGTCTAGCATCTATCATATGGAGATAGATTGGTTCTTATATATTCCAGGAATATCAAACTCAAGGAACAAGTGGCACTTATTATCTAGTTAGTAAATTAACACTAATAAAAATGGCCTTGGTTTAAGGGTGATTTATTAAACAATAGATTAGAATGCAGGAAAGAGATTAAGGTTGTAACCAGAAGTTATAAACGATCTCCCCTTAAGGTTAATGATTCATTTACATGTTTAAGATAAGATCATGTTATCGAACATATGAATTACTTAGTGATTACACTATTAATATGTACCTTTCACATTCCCCTTCTTGTCACGAGGCTGGTTAATCGGGTACCTATTTTTATATGCACTATGAAGACGTTTTTGGCATGAATAGACCAAAACACCATGTTTATATCTATCTTACTACGAACAAAAGCTGCAGTAGTTTGTAAAGAGAGGCATATAACAATACACAAAGATAAATAATCTAATAAAGATAACATAAATATGATAGAGTTACACGGTAAGATTCTCGATAACCCGAGGGAAGAACAAAGATTTACCCCGTAACACTGTAGGAATATGTCATAGAATAGGTATCAGGACACACCCACCAGTAGCTATTGGCATTGGTACCGATCGGCACTAATAGTGTGCCGGTCGGTATGGTGTAGCCTCAGTTTTCGCACCTGGCGACGCTTATAGGTGGTCTAACTCTAATTGTGCGGAAATCTTCATTGAAGTCCGAATCCTCTGCACAGGTGAATGCATTTTATATTTATAGTCCTATCGGCACAGTCCTTTTCTTGTTTGCGAAGAAATCTCCCTGAAACCTGGACTTAAGGACGATGAGAAAACCTTCTAGACTTGCTTTGCCAGTGGAGGACTTCCTTCTGAATCGAGGCCGGCTTCGTGGGCTCTGGAGCTGATCGGCACTGCGAGGGGTTCTTCTGGCCTTCTCTTGATTGTGTTTGCAGAGCCATGATTTATTCTGTTATGATTGCAGCCAAAATCACGATCGGCATTTAGCAGTATGCTAGGCAATGTTTGAGATGGCCATTCTTGTTTCAGCTTGTTATTCAAAAGGAGAAAAGCACCCCATGTGGATGTGGTTAGGGTCAAGTGTGGGGGGTGTTCTGGACGGTTCATGGGCGATGTGACGACGACAATGCCATATGGCAGGGCCAACTGACCATCACGCGGGTAATCTACTAGTATTGTTCATTTCTTCCCAACTCATTCACATTCAAACCCAAAGATTCTAGGCTACGATTAGGAACGGTACGCGCATATATATATACACACACGGTCAAAGTAATCCCAGAATCACCGGCCACCGGTAATGCCGGCGATGCAAATTAAAGATTCTGCATGCTGCAACTTTAAATTCAGCAAAGTCAACTGACCCATCCTGTGCTAGAATCGAAGCTGCAGCAGATACTATATTCAGTTAAATATAGTAAGGTCTCGATACATATAGTAAGCTGCAGCAGTGAGCATCCATCTCTCACTGCCCGTTGAAGCACAGTAGCAGTAGTTCACTAGTGCTGCACTGGCTGGAGCTGGACGCCAACGTACTAGCTGCTGCAGCTAGTTAGCTGGATGGCTGCCGCGGCGATGAGCAGGATGCGCTCACTCGCCGGCGTTGCACCACTAGTGGTGGCAGCGGCAGTGCTAGTAGTCTTGTGCAGTGGCTCAACTGCTGCAGGGCCGCTCGAGATCGGGTTCTACAACAAGACGTGCCCGGCAGCGGAGGAGATTGTGCGCGCCGAGACGGCGAGGATCGTCAGGGTTTCGCCGGACCTCGCCGCCGCGTTCCTCAGGCTGCACTACCACGACTGCTTCGTCCAGGTACCTACAATACAACATATGCCAGATCCATATATACATGCTCTAGTATTCTCTGATGCATGCTGTATATGTCGTTACAAACTACGTACGTACAATAATGCATGTTGGATCTTCATTTTCAGGGGTGCGACGCGTCGGTGCTGCTGGACTCGACGCCCAACAACACGGCGGAGAAGGACTCCAAGCCCAATGGCAGCCTACGGGGCTTCGACTTCGTGGCGCGAGTCAAGGACAAGCTCGAGAAGGCGTGCCCGGGCGTCGTCTCCTGCGCCGACATCCTCGCGATCATGGCTAGGGACGCCGTCATGCTGGCCAGGGGGCCCTCCTGGCCCGTCGCGCTGGGCCGGAGGGACAGCCGCACCTCCAGCGCCGGCAGCTGCGGCGATCTGCCCCCGCTGCATGGCGACATCGCGCTCATGATCCAGTCCTTCGCGGCCAAGGGCCTCGACGTCAAGGACCTCGTCGTGCTCTCCGGCGCGCACACGCTCGGCAAGGCGTACTGCCCCGCCTTCGCCGACCGCCTCTACGCCACTGCCGGTTACAGCGCCGACCCGGCCCTGGACAGCCGGTACGCCGACAGGCTGCGGATGCGGTGCACCAGCGCCGACGACACCAGCAGCACGGCGGCAACGGAGCTGGACCCCGGGAGCTGCACGACGTTCGACACCAGCTACTACCGCCACGTGGCGCGGAGGCGCGGCCTGCTCCGGTCGGACGCCTTCCTCCTGGACCACCGCTTCACCAGGGCCTATGTGCTGCAGGCCGCCACCGGCAGGTACGACGGCCACTTCTTCCACGACTTCGCCGTGTCCATGGCCAAGATGGGCTCCATCGGCGTGCTCACCGGCGACCAGGGCGAGATCAGGAAAAAGTGCAACGTCGTCAACTAATGAACTGAACCTAGCTCTTCACTTTTCTATCTGTACGTAGCTAGTAGCTACCATCTCGATCTATCTTCATTCTGTCAACTACTGAATTAGCTAGGTAGAACATACACATTATTTGTTGTTCAGTTTTTCTCTCGTAGTCATGGGGCATACATTCGATCGATACTTGTATGGGTTTGATGCATTGTTGGCCATGCGATAATTCTCTAGCTAGGACTTTAAATCTGTTATCAGTTCAGTTTCATTACATTTGAAGTTACTAAGCATGATTATTCGATCGCTGTTTGTACAAAGCTTCCGCCAAAAATGTTGATTATTTTAGAGGAATTACAGTACGATGATTAGGAGATCCGCTGTGAGGCCTGGGCCAGAATGGGCCGTGTAGGCCAGCTCCCAATCCCATCCATGGCGCCGTGAGCATCCTTCTTGCTTGTCATGCGTACATGATGCAAGTTGGAATAGTACCTTCACGGTAGATCTGGATGAGCCAAACCAACTTAAATATATGGGAATTCAAAATGTAATATTCTTTCGTTAACCGTTTTATGTGAAGGGAGATAAAAACGTAAACAGGTTATGGTATAGGTGTGGTCTACATGTGAGTAGGCTTGGGTCGCTTCCACTGCTACAGAAAAATATCATCTCTACCGGTTTTTAGAAGCAGAAGTAATACAGTTTATCAGTTATCACTGTCGGTTTATGTTACGAACCGATAATAATAGCCAATCACAAATCCAATGTCTTTAGAAAAAAATCATATTTTTTCACTCGGCGAACCCCGCAGCTTTTATGGGAATCAAATCCGCAAATATAGTAAATTAGGTGCACATGTCGTTTGTGGAAGTCAAACCTGCGATCTCACTCCTCGTGTGAAGCTTCCTTACCATATCACCCCACAGTTTTAGTTAATAGCTACAGAATAATTTATTCTTTTGACTTTTTATGTCCAAAATTTTAGATGATTATTTGGGTATATAGACGGCTTAAAATGAAAATATTGTTAACTACGAAGTTGTAGATCTAGTTGAGAGTTATAATTTTTATATAAAATTTATCTCCATCCGACTTTGTATAAAAACATTATAAATTTCTAAATATACGATATCTACCATTATCACTGCTAATTAAAAAAAACTAGCAGTGATACTTCCTCTATTATTGTTATCGATTCATAACATAAATCAATAGTAAAAATTATTTTTACTATCGGTTTATATAAGAACCGATATTAATAATATTAGTACTAGTTTTAATATGAACTGATAGTAATAATTATTTTCAGTGCTAATTTTTTTTTAGATGAAGTTTTAATACCAGTTCTTTTGAACCCTATACCGCGACCAAGCTCAGCGTTGGCCAACAGTGCAACAATAGCTTTTCGTCGGCGAAATATATCGCGCTACGGGTCACGCTTCTGATTGAACGCGCGACCGTGTCTGGGTGTGGCCGGCCTGTTGTGGGGTTGGATTGCATTTTCGGTCGTACATAGGCAAAAGATTGGGATACAATGTCAGCATGCAAGAGTTGTTGTACTAATCCATTCAATTACTTAGAAAGATCATATCTCACATATGATGTCTATTTTCAGTTTCGTTTTACACTGTTTACTAAAAAAACTATTTTTCGAGACAGCTAGATTTCATTTCTACAGATGGTTCGTAAGACTAACCATCTGAGAAAGTGGCTGTGACCTCATGCTGATGTGGACCGTCTGTGAAAACTAATTTTCACATGCGGTTTCTTAGGTGAACCGCCTGTGAAAATATCTTTATTTTCCCAGACAGTTCATATAAGGAATCGCATGTGGAAATGCTCTATTTTCACAGGCGGTTCCTTAAAGGACATGCACGCTTTGTTCCGCCGTGACAAACTCGATATCAATCTCATAAGCGCGTGGTGCCTGTAAGTGCCTACAATCTACCCTTACGTTCATATATCTACCAATATATACTATAAAAACTAATGACCAGTGACTTGTTCTGTATGATGTAATTTAACGATACGGAAAAGTTGAAGGCATCCGTCGGATTCATTAATCCGCAACGAATTTCTCAGCCTAACATGGTTGTGAACTTGAGGACTGATGACCCCTAGATTAAGGGGAAGAGTAACAAGAAGAAATCAAGAGTCGTAAGAGAAATGACCTAAACACGCAGACTTAAAATATCAACCTATATAGGAAGAGCTATGCTAGAAATACAGGAGAAAGACTACATCTTGACTTCCTACAACTTTAAGTAAGTGTGATACGTCATGAACCTAACATAAGTATTCAACTTAATTGATCGACAAGAATCTAACATAAGTATTCATGTAGCGACCACTATATCTGTATAATGCTGATGCCGAAGTCGAGCAAAATTGTGATCTTTGACTCAGCCGATCTTCAACAAAAATCCTACCAAGATTTCATTAACGTTATACAAAGGTAAATGAAATCTCCATACATAAAATTCATATAAATCATTTATAAATTGATAATTACTTATTGGCATTCGAATAGGGCCTTCAAGTGGTACGTAATGAAAAGTGGGATACACGATACAGACAAATCGGATGCGATGACGGTCCGTACACACTTTCTGGTAATAACACACTTCTAATGCTTGTATCTCACTATTTATAATGAAGAGTCTTATTGAACTAACGAATATGTTGTGTTTCTATTTGTAGTGCCACAAGTAAGGTTTCAATAGCGTTCTTTGTGGATACTATGTTTATCAATTTCTTAGGGTAAACGGGAGGTACACAACAAACCCTGAGGACGTAAGTCATCATTGCGTTTGCATATTCTTATTTGGTTATATTTCCGTTATCAGTAGTGTTTTAACTCTTTTACTTGTGTTTCCATTCCAGGCAAACGGATGATCCAATGTACCAACCAATCTCTCTCATACAAAGATATCCAAAACGTCCAACGTGACATGTGTCGATTTATTATGCACGAAGTCATCCATAAGAGTGGCAGATTTTTTGATCACAGAGGCAAATTAGCTAGCCATCCGATACTTTGTGAGTGGGAGAGAAAAGACTCTTAGTAATATAGGCTTGTGATGTCGTGAATATTATTGTACTTGTGTTAAATATTGAATTTTGTGAAATCTTTGATGATGTTGAAATCTGTATTGAAACTGTGTGAAATCTGGAGGGAATAAAATATATACTTATTATTTTTTTAAAGAAATACATACCACAGGCGGTTCTCTTACGGAACCGCCTGTGAAAATCTTTATATCTATAGGCGGCAACTAAAGAGGGCCGCCTGTGAAAATGGATGCCTGTGAAAATGAATTTCCACAGACGGTCTATTTTGCGTATGTGAAAATCGTTCATTTTCTTAGACCTTCGGTCCCAGACGGGTGCACTAAACGCCTGTGAAAAAGTGTTACCACCCGCCTGTGATGACGTTTTATATAGTAGTGGTTGTATTCCTTACTGTGAACACAACAAAATAAAGAGACATATTATGTGTACTAGCAAGTTACATATAACGATACTAGCGACTTTTGTGTAAATTTCCAATGATTTCTCTACATGAGTTGCTACCAAATAGTTTTGACTGAAATTGCTACCTCACCTGAGGTGATATAGTCTCCGTATAAGTTGCTACAAAATATATCTTTGAAGTTGTTACCTCACCAGAAATTGCTACATATTCTCATTGCTAACAAACATTCACTAAAGTTTCTATCAAATGCTCACTAATATATTGCTATATATTCTCGAAATAAGTTGGTACCAAACATCCACTGGAGTTGCTAGCAGACACTCATTCAATTTGCTAACACAGTCTCTACATGAGTTGCTACCAAGCTTATCCAGAAGTTGCTACCACATACTCATTGAATCCGGCCTGACTGGTTGGATGACAACCATCCCATCTCAGTGTGATTTTCTCTCCGTGTGTGTGACAGAAGGGTCGGATATGAGACGTCACAGTTAACAAAAAGAAATATGAGGCGTCATTTTCATATCCGAAATAAGATAAGCTGTTTGGAGCTATTATTGTGCGAAGATTCTTTTTGCGGCGGATGAAAGAGGAGTGGTGTCCATATGTTAGTTACATCAGGATGGAGAGCTATCGAACTGAAATGATGGATCGGAGTTGACCTATCTCACCCGCGCGCTCTCCTATTGTGTTGTCATTGGGGCATTGGTTGAATTGTATGCGGCAATTTAAATGGTCACTACTTGGATTACATTACGCAACCTTATCTCCAAACAAAACGTACGTATTCTCTATCTATTTTGAGAATGGATCGGAGTTGACATTCTGCTCTCGCTCGTCTTCTGTCCTGCGGCTGGCTAATGTGTAGTACAAATGCAGGAGCTGCTGAAGTACCATGCACCCATCTATCCAAGTACTGCGCGTACGTACGTCCTTACGAGCTGACCCAGCTGCCTGCTGTCTCTTCATAGTAGGGTTTCTATAAATGTATGTCAAAGGACGATCGATGAGAGCAGTACACCGCATTAGAATTGTCGTGCGTCGTTCACTTGGAGATCAGGACAAGATCGAGAGTACGTACGTAGTGAAGATGGCCGATGCAAGAGCAGCAATGGCAGCAGTCGCAGTGCTGCTCCTGACTGCGAGCTACGGTCTGCCGGCGGCGGAGGCCCACTTGCAGATCGGAGCGTACAACAAGACGTGCCCGCAGGCGGAGGACATCGTGCTCAAGGAGATGACAGACATCCTCGCAAAGTCGCCCGACCTCGCTGGCCCCGTGCTCCGGCTCTTCTCCGTCGACTGCTTCGTCGGCGGCTGCGAGGGCTCCATCCTGCTCAACTCCACCGCCGACAACACGGCGGAGAAGGACTCGCCGCTGAACCAGGGCGTCCGGGGCTACGAGGTGGTCGACGCCATCAAGGCCAAGCTCGAGGTCGCCTGCCCCGGCGTCGTCTCATGCGCCGACACGCTCGCCCTCGCGGCGCGTGACTCCATCAGACTGGTCAGTAATTAACTCGATCGAACGAACAGCTCCGAGCTGATCGAGAGCTACCCGCCTGAAGAAATTGTAAATACTCTAGGACGAACTAATTACATCGTCACATCACTGGAATACTAGTATAATGTATCTCTGTTGATCGATGATGCTTGCATTGATCAGACGAAAGGGCCCTTCATCCTGCTCCCTACTGGTCGGGAGGACGGCAACAGGTCGGTGGCCGCCGACGTTGCCCTAAACTCGCCTCCGCCGGGCGCCAAAATCACCGACCTCATCGCCCTGTTTGCCAAGTTCAACCTCACCGCCAAGGACCTCGCCGTCCTCTCCGGTACGTCCAGCCACTCACCCCAGCTACTTAGTTTGCTTCTAATTTCGGCCGTATTTTCTATTGATTGTGCTACTAGAGAGTTAAATGTGTTGGAACTGATTTTTTTATTTTTATTTGAACGTGAGAATCTAGGCGCGCACACCATCGGGAAGGCGCGGTGCTCGACGGTGTCGCCGCGGCTGTACAACTTCGAGGGCAAGAACGGCACCTCCGACCCCAACCTCGACGCCAACTACACGGCGACCCTGCGTGGCCAGTGCAAGCCCGGCGACGCCGCAACGCTCGTCTACCTCGACCCCGTCACGCCCTCCACCTTCGACACCGACTACTACACCCTCGTCGCCGCCAATAAGGGCCTCCTCTCCACGGACGCCGAGCTGCTCAACGATGGCGCCACGAAAGAATACGTCACGAGCCACGACAAAGCCTCTTCCACCGACGAATTCTTCGCCGATTTCGCCGCGTCCTTCGTCAACATGAGCAAGATCGGCGTGCTCTCGCACCACAAGGGCGAGATCAGGAAGGTCTGCTCCCAGGTCAACCAGCCGTCGTCGCCGGGCTCCAACGCCACTTCTTCCGGGAGCTACCAGCTGACAGCCACCGGAGGAGGGTTGGTCCTCGCTCTCGCTGTGGCTCTTGTGCTCTGGCTCTGACAGGTTTGAATGTGCGCTCTGCCACGCGTGCAACATCGAGTGGCCTGGATCGATTTGATTGCTGCTTATTGTTGGGGAACGACAGCAAATTGGATTATTCGTCTGGGTTTGCTTATCTTTCCTTCGAGTTGATTTGATGTGTTCCATTCCATGATTGTATGTGTGCATGGAATTGATTTGCTTTGTAAGATTTATCCTCGTGAATTTGGGGCAAGTGCCCATTAATTATATACTGTCCTGCTTGAATAAATGAACAGCCACCGGTTGTCTCGTCTCTTGGAAATCAGGAATTATGCTTTGTCTTGAACCTGCGCATGCTTCCATTCCGTCCTCTGAAGGAATATTTCACAACAACTACAGAATAGCAATGAAGTACTAGTATTTTTTCTAAAAAAAAAAGGAAGCATACTAGTGTTTGTAACGCAAAGGGACTCTGATCACAACAAAATGGACCGAGTCCTCTGAATTCGACTGGGCTATGCAATGCAAATTTCTATGAAGCAAGCAGACCAGTATGAGAGGTACAATATATAGGCGTTGGACTTATATGCTCGTATATTTTCTGTAGGAACGAAATCAAGCGACCAAGAATTCGCACGCACAAGCTTCTTAGTTCTTCTCACCAGATTATCGCTATTTCCAGCCAATTTCATTTTTTTTTTAAACAAACAGCCAATATGACTTTCACTGTGCGTTAAACAGCATACACCAAAAGTTTGCTATACAAGACAACCATTTTTTCCTTTTCGTCAGTACAATTTTACAAGAATTATTCCTGTGCATAGAAAAGCAACACGTCAAAAGTTCGCCGTACTACACAACCCATTTTTTCCTATTTTTTCTTTTTTTTAAAGAAAGTTTTGCCGTTTTCTTTTTACAAATTTTACAAGATCACTCACGCAGGAGTGGTGTACGGATTTAATTCTCATTTTTGTCAACAGGAATTCAAATGAATTCTTGACTTAGATTTGTTAAGAAACCTCATACATTCAGCAAGACTGGTACTACCGTAGAACCAAGAACAGCGATTAGAAAAAGGTGAATAAGTGTCTTACAAATTTTTTATAAAATAGATGGCTTACTGCTTATTCACCCAACACTTAAAAAAGTACAAACGAAAGCAAAAATTTTAGATAGACAAAGCGAGAAAAAAGTTTCAAATCAACATGACTCCACAGATGGAATATGAACTATAAGCTCTATTCAATATCATTTCATGTGTCTTTGAGCACAAAAGTTTGAAACTTGAACGAAGAATAAAACAAAAAGATAGTCACCGAAAGAGCAACTCTCAAAGTTGATGATATATAGACAAATGGATTCAAGACCCTCTCAAATACATGAGTATATGAGCGTTTAAGTCTCTAGCAAAAAGAATAACAACTTCTAAAGATTGAAAAATTGCAGCTCAAAGGTAAAAACAAAAATCAACAAGAAAATCATAACCGAAAGGAAAAACTTGCAAGGGAACTAATAGAGAGAGACTAGAAGTAGGAAAATTCAAACATATACAAAAATATAAATTTCATTACTCAAAGAGATCAACCCTATTTTAAATAGATTACAAAAAAAATTCTCTCAAACACTCTCACCTATTACATGGGCTAAGCACTCATCTTCCTCTCCTCTAAAACCTTAGTACTATGCTCTTAAATGGGTGGCACAAGGGCTCAAGTGGCTGGTTCAAACTCTCTCATAGCCCCACCCTTTTATTTATAGGTCTAAAAAACTTGATCCCTAAGTTTTCTAACTTATTACCAAAATACATCTCTCTTGCAGTACACTTCTACCTAGTACTGAGCGTATTTTGGTCCATTTTTGCTCTGTCCATCAAATGGTCATGACGGCTTCACGACTTAGCTTCGCCTCGACACAAACTTCACGATGGTACCACATACTCCTCCAATCCTCCCACAGTTTTAAGGTCCAATCGTAAAACCCTCTGCACGTATCTCAAAGCGTGACTCATCACTTACTTACACCTTAAGCAAGCATTTTGATATCGACACGTGTACTCCATCTTGCAATCCTAACTGCCGACAAGTCTCTCCTACTCCCGGTCCCTCGAGCCGCCTTGTTACTTGCACCGGCATCCATTTCGTTTGACTTCATCAACACACCGTCTTCATCCTCCGTTTCATGCTTTTGCTTGACCTCTACGTGTATAGCTAGAATCACCCTTGACTCAACCTAGCCTCCTTACTAGTCTGGCACCAATCACCAGTTTAGCCCCGATCACCCGCTGTCGATCGCCAAGTTGCATCTATCACTTACACACCATGAGACAAGCAAACGCATTTCTCCAACTTCAACTCCAATTAGTCCATAATCAAAATGCTCAAACCAATCTCAAGCAATCCAAACTCGATAAACTAAATCAACAAACTTGTCAATCACTCATCACATATAAACCAAGGCACATTTCAACTTGGTTTCTCAATCTGCCCCTTAATGAGTGTATTAATAATACCTCAAAGCACAAAGATTTTAGTTTGAAGAAGATAATCTCATCTAAGTGACCAAAAACTCAAAAAAAAAAAGGCAAAAATATGTTACTTGACATAATAAATGTTGCATAAGGCCTAAGAGATGCAAAGACAATCCAAAAACCTCAAAAGAGCAATAACAACTCAAAACACAAAATCAAATGCTCCCCCTTAATGAATGCATATTTTTCATTTATACAAGATTTTTCTTTGATTTGGTGCAAATTTTTCATTTCTCCCCTTTTTCATTGATTTCTCCCATTTGACAATGCAAACATCAAGGACAAAATATTATGCAATACATGAACATGCAAACCTAATTAGCCCTCACAAGTATACCACAAAGCATTTGTAAAAGCTAGAAACGTCAAAGGGCTATGTAAAGTAGAAGATGGAGCTCACAAATGCACAAAGGTTCAAAAAGAAACAGTGACACAAGAACATGAAGTTGTACAAGCTAAACACGAGGAATTAGTTAGCATATTTAATTTCATATAGCCGAATCATATTTAAAACGATCACCACATAAGCATCCACTCGTGCCAAGGCAATACAAACATTAAGAACTAGCCAACTTCAATCTCAAACTAGGCAAACAAGCATTCATAACTGTATGCTTGGCAAACGCTCACATATGAAACTAAGACTTAGTTAGATCAAGTAATTTAAAATAAAATAAAGCAATTAGGCACATTTCTTTTATTTTTGTCCTCAAGTTGTCTCTTATCCAAGCAAAGTGTCACGCGACTGGGTACGGCAAACACCTTAAAGCTTTAAGACAACCGTATTGGATCACATTTTAGCACAAGATACTTAATTTCACAAGATTATTCACATTTTCACAAAGAATCAAGTTTTCACGTGATCAAGTCAAGTAGTGTCTTTGCGACACAAGAAACACATGTTCCCTCAAGGTTCTATAATGAGCTAAATATTTGACAAAGACAGAAAATATAGTGTAATATTTTCCAATCCACTGACTTGAACCAAGAAACCTAGAGCAAGATATTCATCAAACTAGTCTTAACATAAGCATTGACTAAGCCAAAGCAATTACGAACATGGTGATCAGGAATGTAGTATTTCATAGTCTACATGATTCATAAAAAATTGCCAAATTTTATCTTAAGAACATCTAGCTTGCTTGAAATTTTTCATGTCAAAGCATCAAGATGAGCCTAAGATTAAAAACTTGTTCCGCACAATTGCTCAACTTAGTCCAAATTTAAGTTTAGCAATCAAAAATTCTAAAAACATACAAGTCAAAGCTCAATTACTATAATTATCTTACATGATGTGATGCGATGCAAATATAACAAAAGTAAGATAGAGTATATACAAAGATAACTCACCCTCACACAATGTTATAGGGATGGCACACACCAAGCTCTCTCCTCAAATAGGCAAATCTAGTAGCATCTAGAGGCTTCGTGAATATGTTAGCTAGCTGGTGTTGGGTATCAATGTATTTCAAGTCTATATCCTCTTCTCATTATGGTCCCTCAGAAAGTGGAATCTCATATATATGTGTCTGGTTCTAGAGTGATGGACTGGATTATTGGCTAAGCTTATGGCACTAGTGTTGTCACAAAAAAGTGGTGTACTCTTAAAATCTAACCCAAAGTCTCTCAAGGTAGAAATAATTCACAAAATCTATGAGCAACAGCTAGCGGCAACTACATATTCAACTTCAACGGTAGACTGCACAACGCTAGACTGCTTTGGAGAAGACCAACACACAAAAGAAGTACCTAAGAAATAACGCGTACCAGAAGTACTCTTCCTATCAATTTTACACCTAGTAAAATCCGCATCGAAAAAACCTCGAAGAAAAAGTAAAAAAAAAGCATAAAACTAGAGTCCATACTCGAGAGTGTGCTTGAGTTACCTCAGGATACGTTTCATCGCTCAACGGTGAGACATCCTCAGTGAAGCTTGGAAGCGCGTGTAGAGGCAGACGGCGAAATGGATTCTGGTCTTGTCGCCGTTAGGTATAAGAGGGAGCCAATCATGCTCCTGAACTCCCACTATTCTACCACTTTGCCATCTTCATCCGGATCAAGCACAGTCGAGGTAGCCATCTGTGCCACCAAGGGCTTCGCATCTGTGAGGAACCATCCAAATAATATTCTAATTAATCACCAGCATGATCATTATTCATAATCACAACCTCGATGATTAACCGGAATATTATCCCGGTAGTCCCGACACGTGTTTTGTGCCCAAGATCATAACACATGCCTTTCCAACATGTACATCACAACAAAGCTAAAGAAAGAGCGAATAATTAATATTATATTACAAGTTCTTAAGCATGCAACAAGTTATCAGAATTTACAGCAAAAGAGAGCTAGGAGGAGACTAAAACCTGCTCAACTCCTAACCAGCAAAAGAACTAAGCAGTGGAAGACTAAAAGCTATACAACAAAAGAATATGAAGCCACATGCCCTTAGGCTCCATACCAAAACACTGAGTACGGAGTAGAGTGTGCTACTCCTGGCCGCTACCCTGATCGGAAGGCACAAAGTAGCCGAACACCGCCCCCTCCTCGCCGACCTGTGAACCTGCATCAACTTAAGGGCAGCACCCTGAGTACAAAGGTACTCGCAAGTCTTACACAATATGGGTATATAATATCCCGACTCCAAGGATTATGCATTGAGCTGTTAGCAAGAGTATGCCACAAGGTTAAGTAAAACATATGCAGTAAGCAACCTAGACATATGTGTGAGCAACTAACTTAACCAACATATATGAAATTACCCTGTAACTACCAACTGATCATATGAAACTGAAACCATATTAGTATCAATGTATAACAAGTACCATCTCGACCACCTCACACATATTCGAACCACAAACCACATATCCGAACCATACAACCGAACCAACCATGAGAACTCTACGACCGGGTGCAAATGAAACAATAGCATACTCATGACCGAGAGCGCGGCAGTTCGAACTGTTTATACACCCTGCAGGGGGATACTCCTGGACTTACACGACACGAGGACCATACGGCTTGTGCCACCGGCCAAAGTGCACACAAGGGGTACTCGTGACAACCTTTCCCAACTTGCCCCAACCATGTGGGGCATGCATCGCTCAGCGCGGTGATACAAGAACTACTCCCGGAGAAAACTATTACCGCTTACAAACCCGCCCGCTCACACCGTCAATGTCCACGCCCACAAAGTAACAACTGCGAAGGTATTCGGCTCGCCTTGCTATTAGATCGGCATGTGGTGAGTAAGATAAGTGATAAAGCTAACTACCCCGACGATCGGCCTTAAACGATGCAAGCGGTCTACGGTGTCTGGGTTCCCTTCACGAACTACCCCCGGACTTTTCTTGAGGGCAGATGACACCCCTAACACCGCCCAAATGTCGTCTCATACTCACCACTCGACCAACCAACATCAACAACCCAACACGGTAACCATTTGAAAGTAATTTAACTTATAGCTCGCGAACGATAGGACGTTCCACCGCTCGACTTCTACCGAGGACCTCTGCATTGCTAAACATCTCGCATCACTTTTAAGTTAGACCTTATCATGAATAAACCCAGGCTACAAGGATATAGATCAATAATAATTCAAGGTAGAGACAATGCGATCAACATATAGGTTCTACCCATAAAAGCCCGACATCGACTTCCTATACATGCAAACATATACATAAGCATAATTTATCAATATTTAGACTTTATTCTATTCAACTGACAGGGTTCAATATGGCAGATGCTTTCCTTGATGCACTGGTTCATAAAGGTGCGGTGCCTCGGGATTGACCTCGTTCTCTGGGATCGATGGATCGGCGTGGTCTAAGAAATATAACGTGTGCAATGATAAGCATAAATGAAATGCAACAATGTAAGCCACAAGGTGCAAACGATGAAATGCCATAAAAATATGCTCTAAAATGTAGGAAAACATTTTTACTAGCTAGAACAAGTCATAAGAAGACTAGCAAAATTGGTTTCATCCATTTTGAACTTGTAAAGAATTAATGATGAATTAATGAAGATTAATCCTAATTAATTAGCCTCAAAAATTTAACTAATTATTTTCAGGATGGAGATGTTTTTATCAGGTAGAGGATGTTACAATGAAACCAACAAAATTGGTTTCATGATTTTTGGAGTTCGTATGAATTAATTATGAATTTTACAAGTCATCAACAGAGGAGAAAAATTCTCTGATAAACAGTACACCCGGATACTCCGGTCTAGGCCGGATACTCCGGGTGACTTTCCGGCAGCGTCACTCTGTTATTTTCAGCAGTGTCTCTCTCGGCACTAGTCCGGAAACTCCGGTTTTAGGCCCAGAAACGCAAGTTTTGAGCCGAAAAATGTCCGGTTTAATTTGCGATCTTCTCCAATCCAAAAGGTAACATGTTTGAGCTAGT
Source organism: Phragmites australis (assembly GCF_958298935.1). Taxonomy (NCBI): domain Eukaryota; kingdom Viridiplantae; phylum Streptophyta; class Magnoliopsida; order Poales; family Poaceae; genus Phragmites; species Phragmites australis. The sequence goes on along the minus strand of NC_084935.1, from coordinate 30,041,833 downwards.
TCAAGGGTTCTATAACTCACTTAACAACCTAGAAACTCCATTCCTAACTCAAATTCATCCAATTCCTCAATTTAGGGTTAAACTCACAAAAACTAATGAATTCACTCTTTTGCGAAATCGACCAATCGAATCACGAATTCTTGCCATGGGGAGCCTAAGGGACTTACCCATGATACTTGTGAAGGTTAGTGGCCACCGTGTGTTGAAGAAAATGATGGGAAATCGAAGAATTCCGGCATTCTTCATTTTTCAACCCTAACACCAAAAGACATCCAAATCGGCTCAAATCCCTCGGGAATGAGCAAACAAATTGGAGGAATAGAATGCTTGTGAGCTTGTGATCGTAACGGTACCACATACTCACCTCGAATACTTCTCTTGAGCTCAGAGTTTGGGAGAGAATGGGAGAGGATGTGAGAGGGAGAGAGAGCTCTTGCTCCCTTTGCCTTGGCTGGTGGGGAGCACGGGTGGGAGTGAGGAGGAGAGAGAGAGGAGCAGGTGGGGCTGCTCCAAGGGAGTGAGTGGGGTGGTTGACCCACATGTGGGGCCCACGTATTAGGGAAAAAGTCCGTTTTGATTGCGAATTCAATCATTTTCTCTCCCGAATTCGATTCTCTCATCCGATTGACATGAAACGAATTGCGCTAGAGTTATAAAATAAAATTACACAAAATTAAACATAATGCTTAAGAAGCATAATTATGCTTAATTATGTGATTATGGAATTTGGGACGTGACAGTGTCACTTATGTCGAACTTCTTCAGCAGCTCCTTGGTATACTTCGTCTGGTAGACGAATGTACCCTGCTTCCATTGTTTGATTTGAAGTCCAAGGAAGAAATTGAGCTTGCCCATCATCGATATCTCGAACTCCATGCTCATAGTTTCTGCAAACTTGACCACAAGTGCATAAGAAGAGCTAAAAAAAAAGAATATCATCCACGTAAATCTGAACAAGTAGAAAATATTTACCATGTCTGAGAGTGAATAAAGTTTTATCAACCTACCCTATACAACACATGCTCTAACAAGGAAAACCAAAGTCTATCATACCAAACCTTAGGTGCTTGCTTAAACCCATACAAAGCTTTCTAAAGCTTGTATACTCTATGTTGATATTTGGTATGTTCAAAGCTTAGGGGTTGCTTAACATAGACCTCTTCACGTATGAAACTATTTAGGAATGCACTCTTGATATCCATTTGATACAGCTTGAAACCCTGGGATGCCGCAAAAGTAAGAAGGATCCTAATGGCTTCCAGCCTAGCTATCGGTGCAAATGTCTCTTCAAAGTCTATCCCCTCTATTTAATTGAAACCCTGAGCCACTAATCTCACCCTGTGTGGTAGGCTCCATGTGCAAATGTTTGCCTTGGCTTATTTAAGGACCGAGTTGATGTGACATCCTACCTAGTCTCTACAGTACAACCACTCGACCCTGTATGGGCAAGACTTAGCCTAAATCCCTCCAGCTAATCTGTTGTCGTTTGGAGGCAAGTGTGCAACAGAAAACCATAGAGCAAGTGCAGGTGGTGCAGGCTTGGTAACCTAGTTGGAGGCCTAGTTAAAAGTCATAAACCCCTGATTAGCTCATGTGTGAGGCTAGTGAGATGATGCTATGGTGGGTAATGTTTTTGTTGAGTCACACTGCTACAACGGTGATATGTTGCCAAAGTCAGCTTGTAGGTAAAGTGTACCACTCTGTATAGGTTAAACTATTCAAATAGCTGTGTCCACGGTCATAGACAAACTACGGTTCGATAACAGCAACTAGCATGGGTTGGGTATGTTTTCTTGGTGAGTGTGTGGACAAGGTGTGCCTGTTTTTTGTAAAATAGGTCCAGTAGTATGCCGTGGATTGTCGTGAATGGAGTATCCAGCAACATTAAAACTTGGGCCCTGGTAAATTCTCACCTAGCCGGAACCCCCTTCAATTGATAATACTTACGATTTCATAAAACTTGCCTTATGAAGAATGAACCGTACATGTGTAAACTTAGCTTTTCTGCAAAGTTAACCTTACAGCTGTATTCTTGTTGATATCATATGCATGTGTCTATACCCCTGTCATAGGGTAAGGGTTGAAGCTTGTTGAGTACCTTTGTACTCACCCTTGCTTATGCTTTTAGAGGATGATCCGGACTTCACCGAAGCAAACGGTGAGGCAGGCGAATATGTCTCGGTCACGTCTGTACCCTAGTTGCCTGCGGAGTGGCGTGTCACTATGTTGTTCATGTTGTGCTCTCTGATAATGTGGATTATGTTGATCGCTGGATCCTTTATGTATTTCTGGGATGGTGGCTCTTAATCACCACTCCTCATGTGTTTAACTGAGATATCATATGTTATAAGACTCTTATTTACCAGCGATTGATCTAGAAGCTGGTATAATAATAGTTTTAAGCATCGGGGATAACCCGGAGTGCTTCAGCTAAGCACTCATCTTACTCTACTCTAAAATCCTAGCATTAGACTCTCATATAGGTGGCACAAGGAGCTTAAGTGGCTGGTTCAAATTCTCTCATAGTAGTCCTCTACTTATAGGTCTAGAAAACTTGACCCTTAAGTTTCCTAACTTGTTACTAAAATACCTCTCTCTTGTAGTACACTTCTACCTACTACCGAGGATATTTTAGTCTATTTCTTGCTCCGTCCATTGAATGGTTGTGGCGTCTTCATGACTTAGCTTCGCCTCGTCGCAAAATTCGTGATAGTGCCACATACTTCTCCAATTCTCCCCCGGTTTTAAGGCTCAACCGTGAAACTCTCTACACACTTCTCAAAACGGGACTCATAACTTACTTACGCCTTAATCAAGTGCTCTGATGTCGACACGTGTATTCCGTCTTGCAATTTTGACCATTGGTAAGTCTCTCCCGCTCCTGATTCCTCGGGTCATCTTGTCACTTGCACTGGCATCCATTTCGCTTGACTTTGTTAATATGCCGCCTTCATCCTTCATTTCATATTTTGCTTGATCTCCACGTGTACAGTAAGGATCACACTTCATTCTGTCCGGCCTCCTTGATCGTTTGGCATCAAGTATCCGCTTAGCCTTGATCACCCACCATCAATTATCAAATTACATCCATTACATGTACACCATAAGACAAGCAAACATATTATGTGACTCTAACTCTAGTTAATTCATAATCAAAATACTCAAATCAAGATCAAGCAATCCAAAACTCGACAAACTAAATTGATAACCTTACCAATTACTCGTCATATATAAATCAAGATATATTTTAACATGGTTTCTCAGCTACAATAGTACCATTTGATGAATACTATAATGTATCCAACATATTTCTCAAAAGAAATACTAGACCAGACATTAACCAGAGCTAGATGGTTCTGTTCTTCTGCCTCAAGTGATAATGGATAGTGTTGACTGACTGTTTGAAGTAGCAGTTGCATATTGGAACAGAAAACACACAAAAATGACTCAGTCGAGTGCTCTCAGTGGGTAGAGCATGCCGTCGAGCTAAACGCCCGCCCTAGTTGACTGAACGCCAGAACTCTTGGCATAATTTCAAAAGAAGAAAACTATAAATCGCAGCCAGCGTGTATTTACCGCGCATGAGCTTGCCTACTCGTAATTGTTTACCGCTAGGTCAGAAAACAAAAAATCTCGTTTACCGGAGAGAGAACATCTTGCCGATTCGACATCAATTTTTTTCTTTTTGTAATAATCATCAAACATGCAATAATGCAAACCTTTGTCTGGTGAGGAAGAAGATAACATGGCATCCATTATTTCCAGCATAGCTAGCGAGCCGTTCAAAATCCCCAACCAAGCATTTTCTGTGTATTCTAATAATAATCTTTGCTATATAAAACATGAGTTTATTCTCATGTCATCTCTTACACTACTCTCTCCATTTAATTAAAAACCTAAAATTCGAATAATTTATCGAATTTTGAAACTCACTCTCATTCTCCGACCTCTCCGTCTCGTTACCGGCAATAGATATATGACTCATTTTAAATAATATCTTCCTCCTTTTTTGATTCTATCTGAAATTAAACTACAACATCGTTCCTGATGTATTCGTTTGGCGACGCTTCTATAGCGCATCTACATCTTCATACACTACGTGAAAAAAGTTCATACGCGACGGGTGGTAACTATCATTAGTCACGGGCCCCGCACCTATCATCCTGAACAAGTCACTAATGAGTCATTATTGGTGATAGGTTAAGACCCATCACCAATTCAGTCATAGATGATGGGTTACAAATTGACTCGTCACTTATGAAGGTTATAAGTGACGTGTCATAACAGTGACTCGTTACTTATAAATTTTTCGTGTTTTTTTACACCTAAAAAGTTAAAAAAATATTATTTTTTTCATCTGAGCCACCCAATATAGTCATCACATATGCCCTATAAGTCACATTATTTTTCAAACCACTTTTAGTCTTTGTGTTTTGTAGGAATCGAACTCGCAATCTCCCATCGCGCATGTACCCCTTACCACCTCAACTATCACATCTTTGTGCTAGAAAGCAGATATTTTATCTTTTTAACCTTCGTTGCTGAATGTCATAGGTGACGGATCATAACCATGACCCGTCACCTATGACAGATTAAGTGACGGGCCACTGTTATGATCCGTCATCTATGACCATGTTATCAAATAGATTATTCGGAGTGATTTTTGATAAAATAGGTATAATTTTTACATATTAACTCTGATTTTGACGTTTTTTTTACTCTACGGATATCTATAGAAAAAAGTTACCTCCGTTTTCCCCCTACTTTGTCAGGTTTGATGAATTTTTTAAGACCAAAAATGGCCTGAAAGATTGAGTTCTCACCCCCTGAAGTTTCTGCACTATTTTCGAAACGCGTATTTGTGTCTATAGCTGTCACCCTTTTACATCAAACTTAAGTAGAAATATACAATGATTCATATTCTAATGTTGCTGAGGTGAGAAAAAATAAGAGAAAAATAAAAAAAAATAGCATCATGCTATATACATATTTACTATATAAGCAAAAAAATTAATTAAGTTGTGATAAAAAACTAATTAACTAATACGTATAATTATTGATTAATTAAAATTCCTTCATCTATTATGTTTCATCAAACTGATCATTAGTGATGAGTCATAACTTAACCCGTCACTAATAAGCTGGTCATTAGTGATGGGTCACAATTTGACCCACCACTTATGACTGGTTTAGAATGACCCGTCACTTATACCTGATAATAAGCAACGTGTCACAATTTGACTTGTTACTTATGATTGGTCTAGGATGACCTATCACTTATGACTGGTAATAAGTGACGTGTCACAATTTAATCTGTTACTTATGACTGGTTTATGATGATCTGTCACTTATGATCAGTAATAAGTGATGGGTTACAACTACGATCTGTCATTATTATTATAAGTGACGGATCATATTACGAACCGTCACTAATCTCGTGTCTCTTTAATATGTTTTTCACGTAATATTATATTTAAGTTGATACTTGATATTGCTGTGTTTAATATTTATATTTTCGTTATAACACATAAGTACGTAGCTAGTCCTACTAATAAGAGATGTGGCAGCTATATATCTCCTCAAGTCCTCTTAAATCCTAATTCTTTCATTCATCCCCTATGCTCTGGCTCTTCTCTGTCACAAAGTGTTGTCCACATGGTAGGAAGGAGTGGGATGCATGTCGATCGTGGCGGTCATGCCAGGCATGAACTATCCTACTAGGTCAACTGCTGCTGCACTGCACCGCTCTGCCTCCACGGAACATTCCCTCTTCGATCTGTCGCACGTCTCCATTAAAAAATTAAAATCCATTTGAATTATCAGCGTTTCATGGATTGCCTAGGATTATAAACACATGGCATTCACCTTCGAGCTCGATCATCGTCATCTTGGCCAAATCGAAACCATCCAAGAGTCAGGTCTCTCTTGGGCGCCATGGCCTCCCTGTCGTTGTTGTGCAAATTGGTGCTTCTTGTTGCGGCGTCGGCGAGCGTGGCGCGCGCGGACCTGCAGTACGATTTCTACAACACGTCATGCCCCGGAGTGGAGAAGCTGGTGCGCGACGAGCTGGCGCTCAAGTTCGCCGCCGACGTCACGCTCCCGGCGGCGCTGCTCCGGCTGCACTTCCACGACTGCTTCGTGCGCGGCTGCGACGCGTCCATCATGCTCAAGTCGCACAACGGCACGGCGGAGCAGGACGCGGACCCAAACTCCACGGTGCGCGGCTACGAGGCCATCGAGGGCATCAAGGCCAAGGTGGAGGCTGCCTGCCCGCTCGTCGTCTCCTGCGCCGACATCGTCGCCATGGCAGCGCGCGACGCCGTCAACTTCGTACGTGGTTGCATGCGTTAATTGCTCTCTTCTTCTTCAAGACTGACATGTGTCTCGGCCTGGCTATATGCAGAGCCAGGGGCCTCTGTACCAGGTGGAGACCGGCAGGCGCGACGGCAACGTCTCTCTCAAGGAGGAGGCCCTGAAGTTTCTGCCGCCCGCCGACGGCAACGTTACCGTCCTCACGGAGTACTTCGCCGTCCAGAACCTCACCATGAAGGACATGGTCGTCCTCTCAGGTACGTCATGCATGCATGCATGAGCTAGCCTTACGCGCGCGTGTGTGTAGTACTGTAGTGTAACCTTCGCCGGCCGGTCTCTCACGATCGGTCACGCGTGCAGGCGCGCACACCCTCGGCATCGCGCACTGCCCGTCCTTCTCGAAGCGGTTGTACAACTACACCGGCGCCGGCGACCAGGACCCGTCGCTGGACGCGGCGTACGCGAAGAACCTGGCGACTGTGTGCACGCCGGAGAACGTGGCGAGCGTGCAGCCGCTGGACCCGTTGTCGCCGAAAAAGTTCGACCAGGGGTATTACCAGTCCGTGTACAACCACCAGGCGCTGCTGGCCTCCGACGCGGCGCTGCTCAACGACAGCCTCACCGGCGCCTACGTGCAGCTCATGAACAACGCCTCCTCGCTCGACACCTTCTTCGCCGACTTCGCCATCGCCATGATCAACATGGGCAGAGTCGGCGTACTCACCGGCACCGACGGCGAGATCAGGGCCACATGCGGCATCTACGTCGACTGATGAGATATGATCCTGCTGGAGGCCGGCTAAACTTAGCTTACTGCGCTGCTGAGTTGTTTTATTCGATTTTATCCCCACCCCCCCCCCCCCCCTCCCCTTTCTTGATTAAGTCGTTCGTGTATGTTCATGCCGTTTCGAAACAATATTGGTTGGGGATGGTTGATTGGTTTTGCGGAAAAAGAAAATGGACAATAAATAAAATGGTGCTATTATATTTTACGTGACGAGTTGTTGTGCGCGTACACAGATCACCATATGTATCCATCTATTATATTAGTATAACAAAGTTAAAAGGAGACACCTTTTCCGCTCTCAAATCTAAAAATTGCTACATTAATTGTAAGAGAAAAGAAAATAATTTACGCCGTAGATCTATCGTGCTTAGATAGATTATACAAGGCAAAAAAAAAAAGAATCCATGCCTAATATGGATATACTCCCTTCAATCATAAATAAGTGTCATTTTAAATTGCATGCAGTCAATATTTTTCAATTTTAACTATAAATTACTCTTTATTTATTGAGTTTAGATATTTAAAAATTATATGAGTAGATTTATCTTTAAACATATTTTTATAATAGTATAATTTTACTATATTCTATAAACATATTATACATACATAGACACGGCAGGAGGACAGGGCAGGGGTGAGCTCATCGGCGACAGGAGAGATTGAGAGGAGGAAGGAGGTTAGGGGGAGGATGAAGAGGATGAGGAGGAGAAAGAAAGAGGTTGGCCGGTGGATTGAGATGAGGAGGTGTCTGATAGCCTAAAATTCAAGTGTTTGGGGCCTAATAAAACACCAGAATGGGCCGGAAAAAACATGTTAATGAGAAAGACCACCTCAACCGTCGACGCCAAAACCAATGAGACCAAGATCCAATGTAATGCACCCAGCACTCGAGTCCCTAGTGCATGCCCAGCTCGAGAAATTACAATCCACCGCTAAACTTTGTTTGGATTAACGACTCCCTATAAATGGATTTCAATTGAAACAACACAGGCAATCTGATCAACTTTAGCTCACTTCAACGTTACTCTATCTGCATTCCTTCGGTCAGCTTAATTTGTGACGGTCTGAAGCTCAGGTGTAGCTGTCATTGCTCATCACTGAAACAAGCCGTCAAAATCAGCTCGTTGGTCAGCGCTCGTAGCAACAGCAGTGTAACTGTTATACGTATGTATATACATACATGTGTATGCATACGTGTATACATATACATCTACATACATGTATATGTAAATGTCACAGTGTGCCTGTGAGTCACACACGCTTGGAATGGAAGGAAGGCACAGAGGCACGCAGCACATGGCCAGCCGAGTACCAACTCCCACATGCATGATGCATCCACATAAAAAAAACCAAACCGTATAATACATACAGAGGTAATCTGACTGCATCTGGGGCACAATTTTCTTATTTAATTTGCATAAATCATCGACCAGTACCCTTTTTAACATTTAACAAGTCGATGGATCTAAGTAAGCAGGAATATATATTTCCTCCCTCTGAAAAGCCAAAGCTCTACCATGCATCCATTCTATCGCAGCACAGGGTTGACGGATGCCAATGCAGAGCACAACTCACATGCATGCATGATCCATCTGTAACTACACCAAACCTCTGTGTTACTACTAATCTGTGCCACTAATTTGGTCACTTCTGTCCGTCCTATAATTGACCAACCCACTTAGCGTACGTTTGCGTTCCTCTGTTCTGAAAATTGAGATGCAGAGTTTGCCCTGAGAGATGGAAAAGCGCTTTCAAAAAAGAGTTTGCCCTGGTTTGGTTGTCAAGAGCAAAGAGTGGTTTAGCTGCGGTTGCACGATTATGGCTAGATTCTAATTTGTAATTTCCTCCCTCCTGTTAATTTTTTGGTTCTGTGCTTGTGCATACACTCCTTTAAATCTATAAAATGGCTCACATTAAAAAATAATAATAAGACACAGAGGACACGTACACGACCTGATGAGCGATGAGTTTTCCTTCTTTTTGCCACTGATCCGATGGATGATGCTACGCCTAAACGGCAATCTAAAGCAACATCCAAATGCTTAGTTAGAAAATGCCATTTCTTTTCAGCTAGGTAGCGTGTGGTGTGCACGCAAGCCATGAACACAGCAATTGTAGTTGGCACACTTTTTGGTGCTGCAAGTCTCCAGACTAACGTGGGCACCTGTCTGTAAACAAAACAAACAAACATATATTACAGGTGTGCATGCAAGCCATGAACACAGCAATTGTAGTTGGCACACTTTTTCGTGCTGCAAGTCTCCAGACTTACGTGGGAACCTGTCTGTAAACAAACAAACAAACATTACCCTGGTGGCCAGGCCAGCGAATTAACAAGCGAGGGATTAGAATATGCACATGGCCGACCAAGGAGGAAGAAGAAGAGCATTGCCGATTTGCATTAGTTTCATATGGCGCCGATGGGCAGCACAGCACAGCAGGGCAACACAACAGCTACGACGTGGGTGCAGGTCAAAAGAAATGCCGCGTCAACCATGCATGGCCTGCATGATCTGTCTCTCAGCTCAGGCTACATCAGATGAGGCGTAGGCTCTGACGACCGCCACCTTCCATGCATCTCCCCTCCCTAGTTCATTCAAGTTTTCATCTATATAAAGCCAGGGCATGGCTGCCAAGTGTGCAGGACAGGAGCCAGCCCCAGCTCAGAGCTCACCTCCAATTAATTGCTCCATCGGTTAGCCTAGCCAGATCTGCAACAAGGAGATTAGATCAGAGATGGCAATGGCCAAAGCCATCTTCGCCGTCGCGGCCGTGGCCGCTCTGGTGGTGCAGCTCGCCGCCGCCGGTGTGGACCACCCGGTGGGAGGCAACGGCGCGTGGGACGCCGCCGGCACAAGCTACAACGCATGGTCCGCAAAGCAGACGTTCAAGCAGGGCGACACCATGTGTAAGACGACCAGATTTCCATGTCCAACACCACCGTACCTAGTCCTAGCCTGGTCCGTGTAACTAACCAATGCTTGTGCCTGCGCGTCTGTGCAGCGTTCAAGTACGCGTCGTCCCACGACGTCACCGAGGTCACCAAGGCCGGCTACGACGCCTGCTCCGGCAGCAGCCCCATCAAGTCCTACACCGACGGCGCCACCACCATCCAGCTTACCTCCCCGGGCAAGCGCTACTTCATCTGCAGCATCCCCGGCCACTGCGCCGCCGGCATGAAGCTCGAGGTCACCGTCGCCGCGCCCGCGGTCACCGCGCCCGCGCCCACCAAGAGCAAGCCACGCCACCAGAGGAGCGTCGCGTCCACCCCGGCCCCCGCAGTGGCTCCTGCTGCTGGGCCATCCACTGACGAGCTGCCCGCCGTGTCGTCTCCCACGGCGGCGGCGCCGCCCAAATCGTCCGGCGCGGCCAGCATTGGCATGCTCGGAGCCAAAGCTGTCGTGGGGCTCGCCGTGGCCGTGGCCTTGGCCATGTGAGGGTCTTCGTGCCATGCATGATTTTGCAGATGATTAATTACGTGCGGCGAAGTGGCGATCTCATTGTTGCTGACAAGTTTGCGGGTTTCTTTTTTTTATTTTCTTTACCTTCTGTTACCGTCTACGTGATTAGTCTATGTATTTGTTGTTATTATTGATCGAATAAAGCTATACTCAACTCTTTAATATATTCATTTACTTGGAGCAACTCTACCGTAATATCTATAATACATCATCCATATCCCTATACAGATTGTCATCTATAAATATTCTCCCTTCATATTACTTCACTACTCTAAGAGTATATCCATATTTCACTTTCTGTATTCTCTCTCATATTTTTAATAGTATTCTATAACTAACAATACATTCACGGACCCATATGTCATTCTCTCATTCTCTCTTGCTCTCTCTTTCCCGTGGCCGAGCTCCTTGTGGAACGTCGGCCCGACCACCACGCTACGGTAGCACCAGACCTTGTTGTCGTTGTAGATATCGGTTGCCCATGAACCCACCAGTGGAAAGCACGAACACGGTGGCTGAGCTGTTGATCGTACAATGCGGCAAGTCGCCGAAGAGCGGCCGAAGCGTCCACTCCTTGATGTGGGATAACGCGAACGCGTCGTGCTTTCGGCAGTACGGCTTCACCTTCCACTCCTGCTCCAGCGGCTGATGCGGATGGTCTGGGTGCGCCCCTGCACGCGGACGTCGCTGGCGGCCTCACACGTGTTCGATCGGCGGCTCGTCTCATAGCACACCAGCTTGCGCAGTGCCAGATGGTCAGTGGCGTGTCCGTAACAGCAATGGAGGAGTAGCTTACGCCGCCGCTGCCTGAGGTGTCAGTGGGATTAGGCTGAGTCTCCTCTTCCTCCTGCTCTGCTGCAGATGAAAAGTCAGATCAGATTGATCAAATCTGCTTCGATTTTAACAACTTCGCTAGATATCTATGCATTCATGTGCCCAATTTCAAGAAAGTGCCTAGAAATTTCAAATTGGAACTCAATTTGGGGGCGAGCTGGTCCTGGGTTGGGGGCGAGCTCAATCCGAGGACTAGGAACTCGATTTGGGCAGACAGGAACTCAATCTGGCGACGATGAACTCGATTTGTGTGGGGGCGAGCTTAATTCGGCATCGAGGAACTCAATTTCGGTAGGTGCGAGCTCAATCCGAGTAAAGGAACTCGATTTGTGCGAGGAAGAGCTCAATCCGGTGATGTAGAACTCGATTAGGTCGGGAGGCAGCATAATCAGGCAGCAAGGAACTCGATTTGGGCACCCGAGAGCCCGCATGGCGGCGTTTGCCGCTCCCACCAGGTCAGCGACCCTCACGCCCCCGATCCGCGAGCGGCTCTCGCCGCCCCATAGCGCACTCTGGCATTGGCCCAATCCGAATCCCGCCTCTCACGACTGCAGCGCCAGGCCCATGCCCCCTGCCTCCATGGCTTGCTAGCAGCGGTGCTGCTACGCGGGGAGGATACGCACCGGAATCCAGATGGTGGCGCAAGTGGGGAGAAGGTAGTTGGGGATGGTGGCACGAGCAGGGAGCGGGAGGGAAGCTACGGTTGCTCAATGGCGGCCCGGAAGCGCACGCTATATTTGGCATCCAAGAATGGTGATTTAGATGGTCTCAAAAAATACCGTGTCTGATAGCATCTCTGTTGGAGCGATATTTTTATGCTGCTAACGCTATTTTGACATAGCGTGGGTTATAGCGTTTCTTTTAAGATGCTCTTATGACTCACAATTGGTGAATTGCTTGATTTAGAGAGGCTGGTTGCAGTGTAAAGTTTCAGGGTTTTTTTTTTTACTACCGTTCAGGACATTGCTCCTCTGTTTGTTGTTCTGTTTTCAAAAGTTGTCAATGGACTAGTCCAAATGACAATCCTATATTCCTATGTAATTAATAGGAATGGAAAATAGCATTAAACATACACCGTACAAAAGTTGTGTGCTACACTATTTGAAAATTAAATCTTCTATTATCTTAGTACTACCTCCGTTTTCAAATATATGCAGTTTTAAAATACATGTAGTCAAGCTTCAAATTTTTTTATCATCAATACACATAAAATTGCTAGGATTTGACACATGCAAATGATATGAATAGGTTCACCATAAAAAATATTTTTATATGATTATATGTTTAATTTTGATGGCATAAAACATGTCTAAACAGGATAGGAAACAAATCTAGAACAATATATATAAATTCGCACATGTTGTTTTAATTTTGATCAATGAGTGCCAGGTTGAGGAGCGGCAAAGGTCTGGCGCGGTGAGAAATGACGTGAAAGTAAATTTTATAGTGCCATGTTTAAAAAGACGTTATTAATGTTATTCGTTCTGTAATTAATATTTAAATTAAAAAAAAAGAGAAAAAATAAATATATTATAATAGGTAGTGAGTTCTAAGTCTTATAAAATTTACTTCCGTTTCACGTGACAGTTCAACAGCTATTTGACATTGACCAGCAGGTACCGCCGTGGTCAAAACGATTGCCGCGTCCGTCCTGCCCGGCCACCAACCACACCGCGGCCGTCAACCATGCATTCCGTCCATCAGGTGCAGACTCCGACGACCACCACCACCTTCCATCTCCTGATTCTGCGCGTCCCTACATTTTTTTTTGTTTGTTTGTTTACTTAACTATTCTATGTATAAGCCAGTGTGCATGAGCCAGTCAGTCCCGACAGAACCCCCAAGCAGCTGCTACCTCCAATCATTGTCTCGTCCCTCCCAACTAGCTGGTGCTTCGAGTGCCAGATGCAGTGGTAAATTACTCTTGTTTTCCTGGATGTAGCCGATATTACTGTTCTATCTATGTTTGTTCAAATCATATTTAATATATCATGTTGCACGTACAATTTATTTTGATATTTGAATTGGCTAACTGTTTGTTACTTATTTAGGCTCCACGCTCATCAAATTGTGAGCGTACTAGTTGCGCAAATATTAAGTACTACTAAATGTAAATGCAAAGAACGTAGAAAGACATTGTGAATAAGATTATGTAAAATGGATTGTTATCATTAATCAAAGATATCTGTATTTCAATTATTATTTTTATTTAGTCATTTAATATGGAGTAGGAGTTTCTCTTCTCAAACTAATGTGAATTACTATAACAAGCAGGATGAGTTGGAGAGCGGATTGTCTGATCTGAAGGTTCAACCTACAGCTGATAAAGCTGATGTAGAATTGATATATAAAGATAGTTTTGATAAAGATGCTATTGACGAATCTTCAATGCCGGCAGCCATAAAAACCGCTATATATATAAAGTAATATGTACATTTAAATTGAAAATCTTAGCCCGACACGGTTTCTTGCTCTGTTTTCCAAAGTTGCCAACCCAGAAAAGCACAACTAGTCAAAAACACTAGTATTGCAGGAGCACACCTGTTGAGTAGAGACACATTTTATTATATACATGCAGGCATGTGACTGAGCAGGGAGAAACTATCTGAAGAAATGAAACTCTGCCCTCCTAATTCGTGCGATGAGTTTACAAGGATCAAGGAGATGTAGCAAGCATGTTCCTCTGTTTTTTACGATGTTATAGCTCATGTACTTTGGTATGTGTCTACAAACAAGAAATCCCAATCTAAAATTTATATCTGTTGGGATCAATTGTAAAGCTCCTGTTACTTCTGTTCTTTTGCAGGGAGAAAAAAAAAATCGCATCCTGATTCCTTGCATCTGTGAACCCCATGAGACGAGCGTGAATGCAAGGAAAGTTGTTGACCCTTTTGCATGACTGTATGTACCAAGCACAAGCAGTAGGTTTGCTAGTAAAACTCCCCAAATCCGAATTATATTCGGAGGGAAATGAAAATAGGTAATGGCCCGAGAGAGACAGAAGCTCACTTTTTTTTGAAAAAAAAAAACCATTTTTGTAATAGTTGTACATGTTAGGAAACCTAACAGGTTACGTATTGAAATGGGTCTGTCTCGAATCTTAGTAGGATTGGAGTCCAACTCTTAGGTAGGATTGGAGTTCAACTCTTAGGAGTTTTTGGTTTTTTATATACGGAGGGAGACTCCTCATTGTAACATACAGAAAAACAGATGAATAAAGAATAGACAGCTTTTCCCCTACGCTTGTGTCTTCTTTTGCAATTATTCTCTTGAGGGATCGCTGGACTACACCCGGTAGCAGTGGTTTCTCAACACGTTATCAGCACGAAGCTCTGCCGGAGATCAAGCTAGCGGAACAAATCTGCCTACGACTGATCTGCACTGCATCGACATCGTCGTCAAGCGAGCAGGTCTTTGGCCTAGCCTATATGCCCTACGCGGCACGAATCGTTTGCAAGAATTGAAAGGTACGATCGATTCGGTATGTATCCTCGCAGCTACTGTCTTTTGCATCAAAATAGATCTGAAATCTTGCATAAACAGTAGCCTATAGCGAGATGAACAGTAGCTAGTGAATTCGATCTATACAGTAGGGCATCACGGCAAGAATCAAGCATCGCATGAACTCCGAGTATCTGATCTGGTGGGGCCTGCAGCCACCACCTCACCGCCGGTCGAATCTGGCAGCCCCACTCAAGCACAGTATGCGGTGGCTCGAAGGCCACCGCCACAGATCGAAAAAGAAAAATATGCCGGCGACCTTCCCGTCGGTGCTCGCCGCTACACCTCCTGGAGTCCCTGCGGGATCCACTGGCATGGGGCCTGTCGGGTCCTCGGGGAATAGTCTGGGTGCTCGGGGGGCCAGCAGTTCCCGGACCCGAGCACCGCCTCCCGGCTCTTGCTCTTCTCGGGTTCTCGGGAGGGTACTCGGGGTGCTCGGGGGGGGCAGCAGTTCCCGGCGGGGGCAGCAGTTCCCGGCCCCTAGCACCGCCTCCTGGCTCTTGCCCTTCTCGGGTCCTCGGGGTGCTCGGAGATGGAGAATCCTGAAAATACTTTTCCTATATGAAAGTATCTCTAGAATTTGAATTTTGCATGTGTTTTAGCCATTATGCAGTATATTTTTTCTATGTTATTTTTGCTGTTAAATTGCCTGAAATGCGTTTAAATTCAGTAAAATTCACATAATAGCATAGAAAATATCGAAAAATTGCAGCAATCCAATTTAGCAACATGAAGCAACTTTACTGGTAGTAATACTTGCATCATTTAAATAATGTAGATGGCTGGTATCACGAACAAAGAGTTCGCTGAGCTGAGTGCTGATGGCCACAACTATCTCACTTGGGCATCGGATGTTCGGATTGTACTGGGAGCAAAAAGGCTCCGCGCTGCAATTGGCCTGGGAACAAGTAGTACAATTGTTCCCACGGAGGATGAGAATGATCAGGCACTTCATTTTCTCTGCCATCATCTCTCTCCCACTTTGAAGGATGAGTACATGGCAATGACCAGTGCTAAGGCACTATGGGACGCACTGCAGGAGCGTTTTGAGCGTCTTAATTACACCATCAAGCCTCTCACAGAGCAAGAATGGGTCCGGCTCCGTTTCTGTGACTATAAGCATGCCAGAGAGTACAACTCCGCGCTGCACCGTATATGCACACTACTGTGTCTCTGTGGGAAAGAGAACACAGAAGAGGAGAAAATTGAGAAGACTCTCTCCACTTTCCACCCGAATGCGGCAGAATCCGCACGCAGTCACCGTCAATCGAATTACAAGAAGTATTCAGAATTGATTGATGTGTTGCAACTCAATGAAGTTCATGACGAAGTCATAAACAAGAACTTCTTATCCCAGCCGCAAGGAAGGAGCAGTGGACTAGAAGTCAATCAACTCTCTTTCAAAGCACGCAAGATCCGCAATAAGAAGCGGGAGAAGGGAGGAAAGAAAGTGGTGACAGGCAAAGTTAAGCCTAGTGATGATAATGGCAAGACAAAGAAAGAAGTCAAGCCTTATGGTGAGCAGAACCAGACATGTTATAAATGCGGTGTTTGGGGCCATTGGTCCCGCATCTGCAAAGCACCAAAGCATGTTGTGGAAGCATTCCGGAAGAAGAAGAAAGAGCAGCCAGAAGCACACCTCACCATTACAGTGGGGATGGAAGAGGACAAAGCAGTCGAAGTTGAAAGGGATGCATCTCACATGGAAGTTGATGACGCTCCCGCAATGACTGTAAAAGACCTCCCGATGAAGGATGCAGGGACCTCTACTTTGCCCTCTTCCACTGCCATAGTAAATGCCGAAATGAATGATGCGAAAAACAAAGCCATTGAAGATGAAGTGGCCAAATGTTTCGCAGACTCTATCTAGAATTAGAGTAATTAGTCATTTATTTAGTTAGTTGCTGAATTTAGGAGGATTGAATAAATATAAGCTCTAGAAGAGCGGATCTTAGCTGCAAATAATTTTTTGATAGTATATATAAAGTATTTAGTCTTTGTGCTACCTTCTTGCATGTGAATGATTGAATGCTTTATTTATAGAATATGTGTGGCGCCCGCATTGAGGAAGTGTGTATTGTGGATAGTGGAACCACAAATACAATCTTAAGAGAAAAGAAGTATTTCCATTCTATCAGAAATAGCTCTGGAAAGGTGATGACTGTCACTGGTAGTGATAAATGCATAGTTGGATCTGGAAGAGCCACAGTCACACTACCTATGGGAACTACATTGCACATTGAAGAAGCATTACTGTACCCTGAATCTACAAGGAATCTCTTAAGTTTTAAAGACATTCGCGCTAATGGTTTCCATGTAGAAACTGGTGAAGAAGATGATAGGGAGTACCTATACATCACTAAGCGTGATAATGAAGAAAGAATATTAGAAAAACTTCCCTCCATGAGCAGTGGCTTGTACTACACTCGTATTAGGGCACCTGAAGTGTTCACTACCTTAAAGATTGTATTCCGTAGTGCGAAATTATTCTCCCTATAGCATGATAGATTAGGTCACCCTGATCTTAGAATGATGAGGAACATAATTACTAACTCACAAGGTCATGGCATAAATGTGAAAAATTTCCCGAATTATGAAGATTTTATATGCCCTGCATGTGCTACTGTGAAATTAATAGTGAGACCATCTGTCTTGAAGGTACAGGATGAAATTCCTGCATTCCTGGACAGAATCCAGGGGGATATCTGTGGTCCTATTCAGACACTTTCTGGTCCGTTTCGGTACTTTATGGTGTTAATAGACGCGTCCTCGAAGTGGTCGCATGTATGTTTATTATCTACCCGTAACCACGCCTTTGCAAAGTTGATATCGCAGATCATACAAATCAGGAATAATTTTTCGGATCATCGCGTGAAATCCATCAGAATGGACAACGCTGGAGAATTTACTTCAAAAGCGTTCGATGATTATTGCACTGGCATGGGGATTAAAGTTGAACATTCTGTACCGCATGTCCACACCCAGAATGGACTAGCCGAAGCACTGATCAAGAGAATAAAGTTCATTGCTAGACCGTTGTTGCAGCACTGTAATTTGCCTGCTACATGTTGAGGACATGCAATCTTGCATGCAGCAGCCCTCATTAATTACAGACCCTCCTCCTGCAACATCCATTCACCTATGCAACTAGTACAAGGGGTGATCCCGAAGATTTCCCATTTACGCAAATTTGGATGTATGGTTTATGTGCCGATACCGCCGCCACAGCGGACTGCTATGGGACCTTTGCGGAAAGTTAGAATATATGTCGGTTATGAGACTGCATCCATAATCCGATATTTAGAACCAGCAACTGGAAATCTGCATACGGTCTGCTTCGCTGACTGCATTTTTGATGAAAATAATTTTCCGTCATTAGGGGGAGAAAATAAACCCTTAGATGAGAAATGCCGGGAAATTATATGGCAGGTTGAAGGAATTGCGGCACATGATCCTCGCACTAGTGAAGCAAATGATAAAGTACAGAAAATCACGACGTACAGAAATTAGCAAACAATTTGCCTGATTATTTTGTGATTTGAAGAGCGTGACTAAGTCGCATGTGCCTGCACACAATGCACCGGAGAGGGTGGAAGTACCAAAAGAAGGTACCCCTCATCTTGTCCTAGGAGCTCCGAAAAATAATAAAAGGACAAGAAATCCGGTTACTCAAGTCCCAAATAGCCGGAGACGTCTGGCGAAAGTGGGAAATGAGAGCTTACCACAGCCGATCACAAAAGTGCCCCAAAGGAAAAAGAAGGGGAGCCAGTTGAGACCTGGCGATGGTATGGAACCTTAGAAAGTAGGCATACCAGATTTGAATCTTCCCACGCAGGAAGAAACCAGCGAAAATGCACGCGCTGAAATCGACGCTGGTAAACTAAAGGCCCTTGCCCCAAATCATGAAGAGCAAGATGAAGAAGCACCTGAAAGTGCATCCCATGATGAAATAGCAATAAACTATGTGAATTCAGGGGAATCCTGGAATAGAGCAACCACGATAGTCGACACATATTTCGCAAATAAAATTGCCACAGTCATAGATCATGACCCTGAGCCTGCATCGCTCGCTGAATGTAGAATGAGGTCAGATTGGAAAGACTGGCAGAAAGCAATAACAGCTGAACTGTTATCCCTGAACAAAAGAGAGGTCTTTGGGTCAGTATGCCGCACACCTCCCCACATCAAACCAGTGGGATACAAGTGGGTTTTTGTTTGTAAGAGAAATGAAAGAAATGAAATTGTGAGGTACAAAGCACGACTAGTGGCACAAGGTTTCACTCAACGACCAGGCGTTGATTATGAAGAAACCTATTCCCCGGTGATGGACGGAATTACCTTTAGATATTTAATCTTGATGGAAGTCAACCTAGAGTTGAAAATGAAGTTGATGGATGTTGTGACCGCATATCTTTATGGGAGCCTTGATTCGGACATTTATACGAAGGTACCTGAAGGAATACCATTGCCGAATCAGGATAATGGAAATAGACACCTTTATAGCATACAATTGAAGAAGTCATTGTATGAGTTAAAACAGTCAGGTAGAATGTGGTACAATCGTTTGGGTGAATTTCTTGAAAAACGAGGCTACACAAATTGCACGGATTGTCCCTGTGTATTCGTAAGAAGGTCCCAGAATTGATTTTGCATAATATCTGTATATGTAGATGATCTGAATATCATCGGTACAGAAGAAGATATTGAAGAAGCAAGTTCATACCTGAAGTCTGAATTCGAAATGAAGATTTGGGTAAAACCAAATTCTGCTTGGGCCTGCAGCTAGAGCATATGGAAGATGGAATCTTTGTATATCAGTCAAACTACACTCAGAAGGTGTTAGAGTGGTTTGGTTTTGAAAAATCATTTCCTGCTAAAACCCCCGTGGTCGGAAGATCATTACAAGCAGATCAAGATCCCTATAGACCTAGAGAAGAGGGGGAGGAAGTATTGGGACCGGAATTCCCATACTTAAGTGCAATAGGTGCGCTGATGTATCTGACTAATTGCACTAGGCCAGACATAGCGTTTGCAGTAAACCTACTTGCACGATACAGTGCAGAGCCCACTAAAAGACACTGGAAGGGCTTGAAAGATATTATGCGATACTTGCAAGGTAGCAAAGATCTAGGCCTGTTTTACAGAAAGAATCAAGATCTAAGTCTGGTTGGATACGTAGATGCTGGGTACCTGTTAGACCCGCATACAGCGAAGTCACAGACTGGCTATGTTTTCCTATGTGGTGGAACTGCAATTTCCTGGAAATTGTTAAAGCAAAGTCTTGTATCTACTTCGACGAACCACTCAGAAATAATAGCTCTATATGAAGCCGCACGAGAATGCACATGGCTTAGAAGAGTGATCAATCACGTCGAACAGTCATGTGGCTTGAACACTACTAACACCCCTACCATTATCTATGAAGATAATGCTGCATGTGTTGCACAAGTGCAAACGGGATATGTGAAAAGTAACTTAACGAAGCATATCAACCCCAAGTTCTTTTATGCTCATGAATTGCATAAGATGAACGAAATAAAGGTAATGCATACCAAGTCGTGTGAGAATCTTGCAGATTTATTCACTAAGTCTCTCCCTGCATCTAGTTTTGAAAGATGTGTTCGTGGCATTGGGATGATGAGACTTAGAGAGTTGCACAGTTCAGGAGGAGATATTTCACATAACACCGATAAGAAGAATTAAATCTTAGTCAAGAAGATTAAGTACCCAAGGTTAATCATGAAGATTACTTGAAGCATTTGGGTGAATTGTACTCTTTTTCCCTTATATGAGTTTTCCTGAAGTTTCTCATGGCAAGGTTTTTAATGAGGCAATTCGTGTGACCATGTCGCGAGCTATGTACTCTTTCTCCTAATTTTTCCCACTGGGTTTTTGTGGAGTTTTGATGAGACATATGCATTCCGCGAGAAGTGTCCAAGGGGGAGTGTTAGGAAACCTAGCAGGTTACGTATTGAAGTGGGCCCGTCTCGAATCCTAGTAGGATTGGAGTCCAACTCTTAGCGGTTTTTGATTCTTTATATACAGGGAGAGACCCATCATTGTAACATACAGAAAAACAGATGAATAAAGAATAGACAGCTTTTCCCCTACGCTTATGTCTCCTTTTGCAATTATTCTCTTGAGGGATCGCTGGACTACACCCGGTAGCAGCGGTTTCTCAACAATACAGTTGACCTTTTTAGGGACATGATGGTGGGCTACTGTTTCACAAAAGTAGAATGGAATTTAGTGGTTACCATTCACTTCAGGCATTCAGCAGTTTAAGGAAGAAAGCTTTCTGCATACTTTGCTCAATTTTTCACAACTACTTCTGCTACTGCTAGTACAGATAGGGATGATGTAATTTTTTTCTTGGTTAGACGAATATAATTTGAATGTGATTAGTCAAAATTTTGTAGGATTTGCTTGTCGTATATTTAGTTTTTTATCAAAATATAATCATGTCAATCTTATTTTGTTGATTTAATTACAATGAATGCAATGGTACAATTGGATCGTAAATCAGATAAACGATTTAAGAGATAATATTATTTAAAACGTGCTAACAAAAAATTGCATTTACTAACCAACCAAAATACACCACATCAGCAGAATAAAGCTCACCCAGAATATAGATAGCTCCGTTCAACAGTTTTTGGTGGATGGGCTTATCCAATGTCTAAGAAAAATATTCCCTCTAGATGATTATCCTATCCAACTTGCCATCTAATCAAATACCTAAAAAAGTAGATAAAATTTCTCATAAAACATATCCTTTAATCAAACACACTTTAAATTTCTTGGCATCTCTAGTGAAACTAGACAGCTCTTCTCTCTCTAACTTTTTCTTCCAGGAAGAGGGTAAGAGGTAATGATGTGTTCGGTGGGTGCAGTGTTGTTGAACAGGGTCGATCTTTGGAAGAGGAATCTCCAACCAAGATCCAAGATGGTCTAAGGCCAATAATGAAGCATCAGTGTCGTTTTCTCGATGACCAACAAACTCCATGCTCAATTCAGTTCAATTCAATTGACATTCAGATGTCAAGACCACTGAATTCTACTAAAAACTTAATTTTTCTACAGGAGGAGTACAGAATCATGAGCAAATCAGCGAACTTCCATTTTCAGAATGTAAATTGTAAACAACAGAACAAATTGGACGGAAAAGATGGGAGTAGAATCGGTGAGATCCCTATGGCGATGATGAATTCAATCCAGCAAGACAAAATTGCAACTGAATTCTAGGATAAACTGAATCAGCACATGAACAATAACTCTTAACAAATCGAAGTATCCATTATTCTCTAGCGATTTTTGCAGAGAAAACTTGCCGATTTTGTCTTTCTTTCTTTTGCCTTTTACTCTCATGTATTTGATTATTATTTCATGATTAGTGTACGTATTTGTTGTCACTGTTGATCGAATAAAACCATCCTCATTCTTTCAACGCAATTTGGGTTGCATGCGCCGGTATATAACACTCCTTTTACATATGCTTGTCATTGGTGAGTTCAGAGAAGTTGTTTATAGTAGTAAATTTTCAGATCTTTTTTGTTTTTGGTTGACTAGCGTGAAGTAGATTGTTTTCCAAAGTTGCCAACCCGGAAAAGCACAACTAGTCAAAAACAGTAGTATTGCAGGAGCACACCTGTTGAGTAGAAACAAATTTTATTATATACATGCAGGCATGTGACTGAGCAGGGAGAAACTGATCTGAAGAAATGAAGCTCTGCCCTCCTAATTCGCGATGAGTTTACATGGATCAAGGAGATGTAGCAAGCATGTTCCTCTGTTTTTTCCGATGGTATAGCTCATGTACTTTGGTATGTGTCGACAAACAAGAAATCCCAATCTAAAATTTATATCTGCTGGGATCTATTGTAAAGCTACCGTTACTTCTCTTCTTTTGCAGGGAACAAAAATTCGTTGCATCTGTGCACCCCTGGCTGCTCACTTTGTTTTGATTCTTTAAGGGCATGAGACAAAAAGCATGAGTGCAAGGAAGGTTGTTGACCCTTTGCATGACTATATGTACCAAGCAGTAGTAGGTTTGTTAGTAAAACTCCCCAAATCCGAATTATATTCGGAGGGAAACGAAAATAGGTAATGGCCCGAGAGAGACTGAAGCTGTTTTTCCTGAAACGACTGAAGCTCACTTTTATATAGTTTTTTTTATAAAAAAAATCACTTTTGTAATAGTTGTACAGTGTACCTTTTTGGGGACATGATGTGTGCTACTGTTTCACAAAAGTAGAATAGAATTTAGGCAACCAGCTCCTCTCACGTGAGGAGGCAAAGTCACATGTGATCAGCGACCGTGATTTTACTCTGCTTTTCCATCGTTGGATTGGAAATGCAACGTCTACATTTAGTGCTACAGTACTAATATCTACTAAGTTTATCCCATTGTTTCATAAACAGTAACGTATTACAGTGTTTTACTGTAATATTATTTCTTTCACCGTTCATCCATGACTTTCTTTCTTCGTATCAGAGGAGCCGGTTCTCAAATTTAGGTACGTTTGTTTTCTGTTTTTGTTAATGGGGTTTTGGAGAAGTGGATTTTGAAAAATAAAGTGAAGTTGAGAAGCTCGTTAAGAGACGTTTTTTTAGAAACTATGTGCTGAGAGGTCAAAAATTTATTATAAAAATCAACGATTTATTTTCAAAAACAGATTTTCAAACAAATCAAAAACACAATTTTTCAGAAAAGCTCTAATAAACAGATCCTCTGTGTTACCATTCAGGCATTCAGCAGTTTAAGGAAGAAAGCTATGTGCATACTTTGCACAATTTTCCACACCTACCTCTGCTACTGTTAGTACGAAATGACTGGGTGGATGGCAATCACACGATCTAATTTTTTTTTCTAAGCATAGGTGAATCTAATTTTTTTTATTGCGAATATAATTTGGATGTGATTAGTTAAAATTTTGTATGACCCGTTTATTATATATTTAGTTTTTTATTAAAATATAATTATGTGAGATTTTATTTTAATAATTTAATTATAATGAATATAACAATACAATCGGATCGTAAATCAGATAAATGATTTAAAAAAATATTATTTAAAGTGTGCTAACAAAAGAGTACATTTATTCTAACTAAACAGAATATACCATTTTAGTAAGATAAAATTCACGCGGAACATTGATTCCACCATCTAGTAATTTTTTACAGATAGGATGAGAAAAATATTCCCCTAGATGACCTTCCTATTCCGTTTGCCTTCTAACCAAGTACTAAAAAACCTAGATAGTCATTTTCCATCAAAAAATATCCCTCTAACTAAATATATCCTAAATTTATTGGTGGCTCTGGTGGAACTGGGCAGCTCTTCTCTCTAACTTTTTCTTCCAGGAAGAGGGTAGAGAGGTAATGATGTGCTTGGTGGGTGCAGTGTTGTTGAACAGGGTCGATCTTTGGAAGAGGAATCTCCAACCAAGATCCAAGATGGTCTAAAGCCAGTCACACAAGCATCAGTGTCGTTGTCTCGATGGCGAACTAATTCCATGGTCAATTCAGTTCAATTCAATTGACATTCAGATGTCAAGACCACTGAATTCTACTAAAAACTTAATTTTTCTACAGGAGGAGTACAGAATCATGAGCAAATCAGTGAACTTCCATTTTCAGAATGTAAACTGTAAACAACAGAACAAATTGGAAAGAAAAGATGGCAGTAGAATCGGTGAGATCCCTATGGCGATGATGAATTCAATCCAAGATAAACTGAATCAGCACATGAACAATAACAAATCCAACTATCCACCTCAAATCTGCTCTGAGACCAAGCCAGTCAAGAAATCAAGCAGCATCATGATATCGTTGGGCTCGGCGCCGCTGGGGCAGCAGGCGGAGGAGGCGACAACGACGCCGGCGGTGGCGGCAGTAGCGTTTCTGGAGGCGGCGGTGAGGTGAATGCCGGTGGAGGTGACGCGACTTCTGCCGGCGGGGCTGAGACGACTGCTGCCGGCGGCGGCTGCTGCTGAAGAGGGGGTACCAGCAGCGGCGGAGGAGATGGCAGCGGCAAGGCGGTGTCCGGGGTGGGAAAGCCGGGATTTTGCGCCGGCGTCGGCGGCGGCCGTGCGGCGGTGGCGGGCTGCTGGCTGGGATAGGGCAGGATGGGATGGCACTCGTCGGCGGCGGCGCATGCGGAGCTGGGGCGGGACTTGGCTGACCGGTGGAGGACGGCGCGGAAGGCGAGGACGACGCCGACAGCGGCGAGGACAGCCAGGAGGGCGAGGAAGATCTTGGTGGCCTTGCCCACGTAGCAGCCCCCCATCGCCGCGCCGCTGCTTCGCTTGTGTTGTCTTGTCTCTCTCCACCTCCGGCTCCGGTGGCTGGCTGCTGTGTCCGTGACCGTGGCGAGGGAGCGAGGATCTTGTGCGGAGCGCAGGGAGGACAGTGAGGCTGCTGTGTAACGGGTTAATTATTATTATTATTTTCCCCTCTAGCTGATGGTACAATACTCACTCGATATACATTGCTAAAATGTTATTTGGGTCTCATAAAAACTTGTACTTTTGCCATTTTAAGATCTTTTTCCTGTCACGTAGCATTTTTCTTTACTTTTTTGCCTTTGTCGACATGGAAACTCACAGTAAATGACCACTCTACCCTAGTCATGTTTGTCTTCTTCCTTGCTCTTCGCCGCCACATCCCTATCTCGGTGGCACCACCAAACATGCGGTGGTGCATCTTGGGCTGGCTGACGATCGATGCCTGGAACTGCGGGAATGAGAAGCTCTCCACCCCGCTCTCCTCCTCCTTGACCTCTGACTTGCCTCCTTCAACGTAAGCAGAGCCACCCGCGGCGTCACCCCACGGCGTGAGCAGCCTCTGCGTCGTGTGCCCCTCCCTCAGCTAGGCAAGGATCTCCTCTGTGGCCCCGACAAGCGAAGGAGACGATGACCTCGACCCCAAGGTCCGAGCAGGGGGAGGGATCCACGACTTGGTGCTCCGCCGCGCAGTGCGGGCTCCTCCTCCTCCTCGATCCCCTCTAGCCAATGCACCCACCCAGCGTGAAGCCGCATCTCGGCGTTGTGGCCAGAGGTGGGATTCAAGAGCAGCGCGTCCTCGATGTCGTCGATGGACAAGATCTCCACCCACAGGTCCATATCCACCAGCTCATCATTGGATCCGAAGGTAGCCATGACGATCTAGCATGGGGAGTCGAGGTGGGGTAGCCCCACGGGCAAGGTGTTGCCGCTAGCGTGGAGGCGGAAGGCTAGGAGGGCGACGTGGTCCCAGATGAGGGATTTGGTGGTCGCGTCCGCGACCTTGGAGGTGGAGGCGGAGATGTCATCGGTCGCGTCGGCGCCGGTGGCGTCCTCGTCGAGCTCGTTGATGCGGTCATCGTCAGGGTGGGAGTCGGTGGTGGTAAGCAGCGGGTCGAGAGCGAGTGGAGGACGGCAAGGGAGAGGAGCGGAAGCAGCTCCGCGTCACCTTGCCGGTGGTGAGCGACGACTGTCGTAGCCGGGCTCGATGGAGGAATGGGGGGAGAGAGAGATGGAATAGGGAGAGTGCTATGTTCGAGGGCAGAGTGGTTATTTACCGTGAGTTTCCACGTCGACAGAGGAAAAAGAAAAGAAAATTATCACGTGGCAGAAAAAAATACCTCAAAGTAGAAAACCAGCAAGTTTTTGTGGGACCCAGGTGGCATTTTGGCAATGCATCTCGAGTGAGTGTTTTTTGGTAATGTACCATATGCTAGAGTGGCAAAAAATTAATTAACCCTTGTGTAACCATCTAGTGCAACAGCTGCAGGATAGTAAATGAGCAAAAGGACTAAACATAAAAAAGGAAAAAGTCTATATTGCCTCCCTTAACTATTGCTTGAATCTGTCCCCCTTCCCCCCTTTGAACCGCAAAATCAGATATCTCACCTCCTCCAACAATTCAAACCGGTGTAATTTATCTCTTTAACTGGTTTTGATGGTGGTTTCGTCCTACGTGGTGTTGACGTGGCGGTGGGCCCCACATGTCAGATGACATGTAGCATGAGTTATTGTACATGTAGACATTCCAGTCAGATGGCACACTCCTAACCACTCTCCCGACCAGTCGTCCTCGCTGCCAACCACATGCCCGCCCTTGCTCCCTTCGCCGTCACTCCCCTTTTTTTCCCGAGCTCCGACAATAGCCGTCATCACTCCTCGAAGCTCCATTGCTCGATCCGAGCACACTACCATGACCACCGCACTCCCCTGGTTCCATTTTGTCGCTCCCCTGACCTCAATTCACACCGAGCCCGAAATGCCCAATCTGGGCCACCTCCGCTGCCTACTCCAATTTCTTGCCGACGGTAAGACCTCGCTCCAATCCCCTTCGTCTACACCATCTAGGGCATCACTGCTAGCTAGTCGAGCCCCCAATTTGAGCCCTCATGTGACGAGATTCCCTAGCATCATGCCACCTCTGTTCTAGCCATAGAGCTCTGTCATCAAACCAATGGGCCTCTAGACCTAATCCAAGCATGAGACCAGTGTCGCCCTAGACTCTAACTGCTTCGGCCAAGCTCAATTAACCCAAGATACCCCGGTCTTCTCTCCCCTCTTCGATGATCGAACACCCACGGCACCATCGCTCGTCGTGTTCCCAAGTCCTAGAGCCCGATTGGAGCCGCACATCTCCTCTCTCTCTCTCTCTCTCTCTCTCTCTGCAAAATATCAGAGCCTGAGCACCGTCGGCCATCCATCATCTTCTTCTATCTCCGGCCACCCCCGCCCGATGTCCTCTCACCCGCCCGTGAGCACAGTGGTTGGTGGTTGTGGTCAAGCGTGTGGTCAGGAGCGAGGACGCCGAGAGAGGGGATGACGCAGCGGCGGCAACGCTCGATCTAATCACCGCGGTACTGGACATGTCACTGCGAGTAGAGGCAACGCTGGAGCTCCGGGCGTGCACGCTCCTTATGCTTCGGCGCTACCGTGACATCACGGACATGCTCAATGACTACATCCCCAGCTGTGGCAAGTCTTGCTCCGGTGATGAAGCAACCTCCTCCTCCTCCTTCTCATCGTCCTCCTACTCATCCGGCTCCGGCGACCACGGCGCCTCCTCCCGGACTGAGCTCATGTCCCTGGGGCGCGACTGCTCTCAGATAGCCGGTGCGCACCGCACGATCACATGGCAGTGGCGTCGTGAGCGCGTGGCCACAACCCAATGTGCTGTCGCTGTGCTTGCCCGGGAGCGCTGGGAACCTGCACCTGAGCTGGCTAAGGTGGTCGAGGAGGGTGGGGTCGGCACTGGCATTGAGGAGGCGGGGGATGAGGCATCTCCTCTCTCTGAGCCGCACGCATGGACAGAAGATG
Source organism: Phragmites australis (assembly GCF_958298935.1). Classification (NCBI taxonomy): domain Eukaryota; kingdom Viridiplantae; phylum Streptophyta; class Magnoliopsida; order Poales; family Poaceae; genus Phragmites; species Phragmites australis. The sequence goes on along the minus strand of NC_084935.1, from coordinate 30,013,622 downwards.
GGGAGAGAGAAGAGGAAGGAACAAGATGATGAGATGTCATCTGACATGTGGGTCTCACTGCCACATCAGTGTCACGTAGGATCAAAATCACTTAAGCAGGTAAATTGCACCGGTTTAAATAATTATAGTAGGTGGGATATCTGATTTTACGATTCGAGAGGAGGCACAGATTCGAGCAACAGTTGAAAGAAGTAATGTGGAATTATTGCTAAAGAGCACAATTTATCGGGCATGATGAGGCTCAGCTTAATCAATGTATCCTAACGCGTTGGTAGCCCATTGGGGAATCGAAGTGATGCAATACGGTCCATCTGAGCCCAGCACAGCCCAATCCAAATTCCTCCTGATCCTGGGACCAGTGGTGACATCAAAACTGAGGCTTCCCTTCCCTTATCTCCATTCGCAGTTCACACACTCTCCATGGCCACTTATCTCTCATCCCTCAACGCAGCAGCTACTACTACGACCACTACTGCTGCAAGCTGCCATGGCTTCTCCGGCGGCGGCCGCCTCCAACCACGGCCAAGCCGAAGAACGCTACTCGTGACATGCCAAGCGTCCAGGAGATCAGCCTGCCTCCGCCTCGGCCTCGCAGTCGTCCTGCTCCAGTCGCACGATGTCGCCCGCGCTGCCGATGACGACGAGCCGGAGCCGGCCAACAACGGCTGGTGGCTCACCGAGTTCCCCTTGCCCGTGCCCAAAATTCTCAACAGTAAGCTCCTCTTAACACTTACATATCGATTTTTTAGCCATAGATGAATTGCTATTGCTGTAACAAAAAAAACAACAAAAATCGCAGAGGAGATCAACAACCCGGAGACGGGGACGCGGTCGTTTCTGAAGAACGGCATCTACATGGCGGACATCGGGCCAAGCTTCGCGGCGCACGCGTACCGGCTGCGCAGCACGGCCTTCGACCTGCTGGCGCTGGAGGACCTGCTCGGCAAGGACGCCTCCAACTACGTCAACAAGTACCTCCGCCTCAAGTCCACCTTTATGTACTACGACTTCGACAAGCTCATCACCGCCGCCGACGACAAGAGGCCCTTCATCGACCTCGCCAACCGCCTCTTCGACAGCTTCGAGAGCCTGCAGCAGGCCGTCACCGCCAAGGACGACCCAAAGATAAGCGACCGCTACGCGGACACCAAGGTCATCCTCCAGGAGCTCATGGCAAGGATGGCCTAGCAGTAGCACAAACTCTCCAGTGCAATTTGAACTGATAATGTAGACACCAGTGTCGTTACAATTCACAAATCAGGCAATACGATTATCATGTGATGCTAAGTCCCAGCTGTCTGTATGACAGTCAGTCAGTGGTACACACGCCCAGCCAAGATACATAGGCAAAACCAAAACAAGCTTAAGGAAAAAAAAACAAGTTGGTACAAATCAGATCATTAAGTTTAAAGAAGCCAGCCGTTAGCACAGCAAGCCAGCCGTTAGCACAATCAGCAAGCCACAAATCAAATAAATTTGAGAATTCACACCACCTCTAACCACAGGATGCAAATGATCGATTGCATCATGAAATCAACACATAACAACATAAAACATACGGTGGCCATGGCCCATGGGTAATTCACAGACAGCATCTCACCATATTTCATCCTTGCGAGCTACGCATCTGGGTTTGACGCCGTGGGATGCCAATTTCACAAGAGTTTACTCTAGCAGCAAACCGAAGGGAGCAAATAGACTCCCCTGTGGAAGACAATTCGGGGGATAGATTCACAAACATCAACGTCTTCGAATCCCCTCCAAGGCATGGCTGCGTTGAAGGAAAAAAGGTCAGTTGATACGTTAACTTTGACAATAACAATACACCATAACAAGAGCGCATTACAGAGAAAACAGGAAATTACCTGGAGTAGGTACGTTAATTTTGAGTTCCTAAACGGAACATGTTCATCTTTCTTTGCAATTGAGAAGATAACATCGCTTAGGCAGGACAAGCTCTTATTGATGGCCTAAGTCAAACAAGTCAACAAAGCATTGGTTGTGTATTATTGGAAAGTATACCTAAAAAACAAAGAAAACTAAGTGATGGGACGACAAATTACCTGAGTCTCTTTCAGCCGATCACCAGTGGCGCCACTTTTGTTAAGGCGCTCGCTGCCCGCAAGATCTATTAGATTGAGCACTCCTTGCACTTGTTGATCCGTTCCCTGAAAAGAAAAAGGATCAAAGTAATGGAAAAGACAACGCACCAATAAACAATACAAATGTATTAGTTTATACCTCATTTACACCAAAAATTCGAAGCGTGAAAACACAATGGCTTCTAGATGATTCCTCATTCATTTGAGTTCTCCCAACAGACCTGAAAAGAAAGAATACATAGCAAATACCAAACAATAGCTTAATTTTTCTTTCTCAGAGTTGATCGAAATCATATAATGGATAGCATCACATGAGTGAAAGGACTTAAGTCTGAAGGCAAACAAATGATCCTACAACTACTCGAGTCTTGTCATAATGGTTTCCTGAAAAAAGGTCTTGTCATAATGACAGCCAATACAATATATGTACTACTACTTCTTACTTTATTTAGATAGCTGCAGCTCTGATGCAAATGGCCAAACAGTAACTCAAGCCTCTTGATAAGTTTACATGCCAAGAATAATGACAGACGAAGCAGTAGTGGTTTCCTATTTTCTACTCTTATGGATAAATATCTACGGGGTAAATCTGAAAAGGATAAGAGTGCAACCTGCTCTGAGCAGCCCGCCTCAGGAGAGAAGAAACTTCACTGGTACTTGTCACGTCAACGACCGTGAGGTCAGACACATGGGTGTTACCATTGGCATCATGCTTGATACTGTATTTTGCAGAACCACCATCTTGAGCAGCCACGCGATTTGTTGCAAGCAGGTCACGTATTGTTTCATTGTAAATCTCCAACATTGAAGCCTATAAGTTCAAACGTAGCAACATGATTTCTTAATCTCCAACATGACTACAGAAAACTTGGTCATCTAGTTAGTTCAATTAGATAAATAAATCAGTAAAAAACGCACCTGCATCTTATATTTCCAACCCTGCGAATTAAGAACCTGACTAGCTTGGAAAATTTGTTCCAGAGATCTTGGTATCATTCCTTTCTGGTCATCCAACTCTGGGTTCCCCATCATGGTATATGTTTTACCCGAACCAGTTTGTCCATAAGCAAATATACATACCTATATAATTTAGCATTTGTCGATTACATACTACAAAAAGTAGATGTTACTTCTAAAACAAAAAAAAATGTTTGAAGAGTATATACAAGGTAATCTCAGTTATATCCATCAAATATTGTACCTTATAGCCATCTAGAGCGCTTTGGACCAGCTGGGAAATTTCAATGAACACGTCTTCTTGTGACGCCAAATGATCAAATACTTTATCAAATGTAAATGAATATGCTTGTGCTAGAAAAACAATGAAAATGCAATTAGAAAAAAATAAATATTCTAAACGACACAGATATTAAAGTGTAAAAGATAACAACAATTGACAGTAAATGTCACTTTACCATTATGCATCAACTCCATACCACGACCTAAGTTTTCCCCACTCTTTGGGTAAGTGACAGCCCCCGATTCATTCGACAGCAACGGTCTTACTCTACAGAATACCCTGATGTTTCCCTTCAGCTCCTGTAAAGGAATAGTTTTAAAAGTAGCACAAACTACATTGAAGTTATGACAGTTTAAGAGCAGAGATGTTACAAGTATTGTGTTGTGCAGCTTTTTGCGTAATTTCTCTCCATCCAAAATTTGTTGCTCAGCTTCTTCGAGGTGTGACTGAAGATCCGCCAACATTCTCTTTTGATTCTCATACTCGGTCATGGTCTCCATGGCCGTCAAATCAGACCTCTGTACAGTTAAGAAAATATCCAAGATATTAAACATCAATGCAGTTTTTTTCCTACCCAGGGTAAACATGTAATACGTTAAAACATAGAGATGGAAAAGTAGTTACTTAAATTTAACACAACACTACACAATATATATAGAATGAAGAAATAGGCTTGTACATACTTTTAACTTTTCGTTGGCAGCTGCAAGCTTAATTTCCAAAGTTTTTATCGTCTCTCTTTGGGATGAGCAAGATTCCTATATCATTAAACACAGGTTAGCAAAATCAATTGATGTGGACAGGAATCAAAACATTTCAACACATAATCATACCTCAAGTGCAGTGGTTCTTGTCATTGCACTGTCCAACTCCATGGCAGACTTTCCGGTTATTTCCTTGTATGTTCCTAGCTCGGTCAACAAAGAATCTACTTGAGCTGATCTATTATCACGGTCCTCCCGTACATGCTGAAGCTCATTTCTAAGACCATCAACCTCCTTCAATAAATCATTCTTTTGTTGCGCAGCTTCATTTTGCAAAGACTACAAGGAGACACCACATTAATTATCAAGGCATCAGAAGAATTCTCTATACATTCAACAGGGAAAAAATATAGCATGGAAAAAAGGATATACTGAAAGGATGTAGCTGATATTTTTACCTTTGCCAAATCTAGCTGCATTTTTACTGAGTTAGCATGATCCCTCAGACCATTCATTGTCTCTACCATAGTGTTCTTCTCTTTTTGCAGTTTTGATATTGTTTCAGCATTCTTTGTTGCATCTGCTTGGAGGTTGCAATTGTATTGCTGCAAGCTAGTGTTGTATTCTTGAAGCCTCTTATTTGTGTCCTGAAGCATCTTGATCTAAAGAAAGCGAAAAACAAGTGAATCATAAACAGCAGCAGTTAAGGAATCCATTAGTATAATTCAAAAATATATTTTATTTTGAAAGGGATATTCACAAAACATTATGCTTATACCTGGTCATTAAGGCGTTTTTCTTCCAACTTAGCTTTTTTGCGATCTTCCAAAATCTCATTCCGCGAAGATTCAACAGCAGCCCTTGCCTCCTTTTCCTCTCCAAGAGATCGGAGGGTGTCCTGCATTTCAATATACTGAGTATGCAACGCACATAGAGGAATAAGTTGAAAGTAAGCCAAAGTCCAAGTAGTCACCCACCATTTTCTCAGCTTCCACCTTCTTTAGAGTCTCTTGGAGAGAAGCATATTGCTTCTGAAGCTCTTCGTTTATGGCCTTTGATTCTTCTATAGCATTCGTCAATTGAGCGACTATACGACGCATTAAAAATTCAGTTAGCAAAAATGCAAAATCAATAAATAAGGAACTATCCATGATGTGATCAATTTTAAAATTCGTACCTATCTCAGAGTGTTGTTTCTCTGCAGCCTCTAGGAGGCCACTGAGTTTCCCGCTTTCGGCCAGGTTTGCATCTTCCCTCTCAAGCAGCCATTTGATACAGGCCCGCAGCTTTTTGATGTATTCCATCATTTGCTCACTCTTCCCCTGCGCAACCAACCAGAGGAGAGAAACAGGATATCGGCATAAGTAAATCGAAGGGTAGCCAGCCATAAAATGTAAATGCAGAACTCAACTAACAAATGCAGCAAATATTGCAAAGGTCCTAGTATCAGCTTTAGGTGGACCTGTCGTCAGTAGTACAGACACAAGATTATTTATAGCACCAATCCATCAGAGCAGCAGAGTTAAGGTTTTGCGCACGCTTGTGATTCTTCGTATTGATGTTTGAAAAATTATGTTTTTACAGTTTGAAGCCTTTTTTGCTTCCAATATACGTCTTGCTCTCCAATTTGCTGATGGCCATTTATTGAAAGGAAATACTGAATGACCGAAAGTTACTGGACGATTTGTCTGTAGCGTAGTTTCAGTAGTCCAGAAATGTTAGTACCGGCCCCAAGCCACTCACTATTCACAGCACTGAGTGAGAGCTTACAAATTACTACTACACTCAGGTAAGAGCATGAAAGGAGAGCAGGCCACAAGTGGTTAACAAGCGAGGCCGCGGAACCAAGAAGAGCGAACCAAGTCATACGGCGAGTCGACGCTTGTATCACCTACCTTTCACAGCTCAACTAGAGAAGAAACATGCCGGAAATTAAGTAAATGCATGACAAGATGCTCGCAATCTGAATGAACACGTCAGGAGGCTAATCGAAGATCCACAGGAAGTAGCGACGGAAATAGGCTGCTAATGGAGGCACAAGGAATCATCGTTTGGTGTTGTGGGCGAGGGAGAAGAAGGTTACTGTAGCAGGTGGGTGGGGGAGTCACCTTGTAGTCCATCTTGTTCCTGCCCTTCATCTTCTCGTTGAGAAGGGTGTCGACGTCCTCCCTCCCGGCGAACGCCATGGGCTCCTCCGCCGCGGCGGGCGGCGGGGCAGCGGAGAGCGGCGGCCTGCCGGCCCCGGCGGCGGTGCGCTGGCGCTTGCTGGTGGAGTAGTGCCCCTCCCCGGGGACGTTCTCCTTGTGGTGGAGCATCCCCGGGCGGGTGCCCCGCGCGGCCATGGATCTAGCAAGCTAGGGTTTGAGGAGGAGCGGAGCGGGGGAGGAGGGTCGGATTGGATTTGGAATGGAAGGGGGGCGCGGCGCAAGGGAGTGAGGGAGGGAGATTTGAAATCGTTGGAATTTCGGTCGTGTGGGACCGGCAGGGGTGGAGTTGGGCTGCCTACTCCCGGCCCAAGCCCAATAGATAGCAGGCCCAAGCCCAGCCCAGCACGACTGTTTCCTCCACAAAAATCTAGTTTTATTTGTAACTACACAATATCAATATACACTCTCGGCATTATTCTCCGTGTGTATCTCACTCTGAAATCCATCTCCGAATATAGGACTTGAACTTAAGTCTGTGCCACATATGATATTCCTTAGGTCATCTTTAACCGCTACTCTAAAATTCTGTACTCTAAAATACTATTACAACATCCTATACTACTATTGCAGTATACCTCATTCGTTCCATCTCCAGCAAGAAACTTATATCTCATCCACTATTTTATCTCTACTATATTAAATGGTTTTTTCTCCAACTGACATAACCACAAATGCAGCATTATTTTTTACATGTTTCCGTTGCAACAGCGTTTGAATGGTACTGTAAAAATTCGGTTGGACGTTAATTATTTTTTATTTTTTCAGAAATTAATATTTTTTTTCCGTAGGGACCGTTGCATGACAAATTTTGACAGTCGTTTAGTGTAGCGGGACCAAATTTGTTGGCATGTTTTTTTGCGAGCTTGTAGAGGAAGGTCTGTCGGCTTGCAGCGGAAGCCTTTGTCGATGTATCAGGAACCGGGGGTCCCTGAGTCCCTAGGCCAGGCCAGCCGTCCGCCACGTGTCACCATCCCGCGAGATCCCTCCTACGGGATGAGGAAAATCTAAGTTCCGGGAGAAGGTGCTCGGGGCCACAGCCTCTGGTCCCCGAGCACCCCAGTTCCCCGATGACCCGCAGAATCTAAGTTCCGGGAGAAGGTGCTCGAGGCCACAGCCTCTGGTCCCCGAGCACCCCAGTTCCCCGATGACCCACAGAGTCCAAGTACCGGGAAGAAAGTGCTCAGGGAGGTGCCCGGTCGCCCCCGAGCACCCTAGTCCCCCGATGATCAGAAGAGCTAAGTTCCGGGAGAGAGCGCTCGGGGGGCTGCGTGCGGCAGCCCCCGAGCGCCCGGTTCCCCGAGGGTCAGTGCAAAAGTGCTCGGGAGAGAGTGCTCGGGGTTGCATGTGGCAGCCCCCGAGCACTCGGTTCCCCGAAGGTTCGTGCGAGAGTGCTCGGGAGAGAGTGCTCGGGGAGGTGAACAGTACCCCCGAGCACTCGGTGCCCCGACGACCCAGAAGGGCCCCCGAGGGGCCCGCCGATGAGGTGTCAACCAGTCAGAGGTCCGAGGCCACATTTAATGGGCGTGCGCGGCCTGACATCCCCAACTGCTCCCGCCGCAGTGTCAGTCACTGCCATGCTTTGGCAGAGAGGCGTGGGGTCATTAATTGCACGGGTCCCATCCCGTATCATCCGGTGTATCTCGGGATAACGTTGCCAGGATCAAGGCGTTCCGCCTGCCGCCCTGCCGTGGCAGAGGAACAAGACAGGACGGGCACGCCGGGTGCCTCTGTGGCTGCCCGGTGGGCCCTCTCAACGGCGCCCGTCGCCAGGGCGTCCACAGCAACGAGTGACCGGACGCGCGCCACGTTTTTCCACCGCCACTGTCACTTCGCCCAGAGGAAATGATGACGCATTTCTCAGTCGTGGCGTCTTGGAACTTGTGCCCCTTCCTTCCTGTTTGGGGTATGTCGCGGCCGGCGAGTGCATAAAAGGATGGGCATACAGAGAGAAGAAGACATTGAAACATTAGAGGAGAGAACAATTGGAAAAAAGACAAGCCCAAGCAATCGACCGTGCCACACTCAGACGAAAATATTGCAAGCAAGCATGAGCAGAGCTAGAACAAGGAGCCTCAAGCTCTTAGTTAGACAATATATTCTTGTAACCAGATATATCCCTGAGGGATCCCCCTCAGGGTAAGATATAGCATCCATACAGGAGTAGGGTATTACGCCCCCGTGCGGTCCGAACCTGTCTAAACTCCGGTGCATCTACTTCCCTTTGCACTAGGTCGATCATCCCCCACCACCGGCCGTTGCATTTACTTCCACTTCCATTTATTTCTCCGATGAACTTATTCAGGATCATCCCCCGGCCGAATCTTTAAAAAGGGGTCTCTCGGGATCCCTGCGACAGGAGTTAATCCTCCGACAGCCTCCCGACTAGTGGCTGCCCGGGGAAGGAAGTGCGGTGGGTTCCCTCATAAGGCTGAGCATGTCACTATATATATGAGGCAGGGGTAGTCTAACATATGCAAGCCACCTAAATGGATTTTCGTTTAGCCTGGAAGGAATACTTGAGAGAGTTGTGTTTCTCCTCCAATGACTCTCCCGACGAGGAAGATGATATGTTTGTAGAGACTATGAGAGATTGGCAAGCCGAGTCAGAGGCATTGGAGAGGCGACCTTGGGGCGGTTCAGTGCCTGGTCGGAAGCGCATCCACCGTTATTGGCTGGAGGGCCATATTAGGTTGTACAACGACTATTTTGTTGATCCCCCTGTGTACCCCGACTACATTTTCCGACGCCAGTATTGTTACAAACGAAAACTCTCCACATTCGTAACTCTTATGTGTTGATGTATGTATGCTGTGCGTAATGATGTATGGTGTTGCAGGTTCAGGATGAAACATAACCTTTTCCTTAAGATTGTGGGGGCGGTTGAGGAGAAGGACCGGTGGTTTCAACAGAGGAGGAATGCTGCAGGCGAGCTAGGGCTGTCCACGTTGCAAAAAGTGATTGCGGCGTTTCGTATGCTAGCATACGATGCGTCGGTCGATTCTCTAGATGAGTGCCTCCGTCTAGGGGAGAGCACCATCATTGAGAGCATGAGACGGTTTGTCCGTGCCGTTGTCGATGTGTTCGCCGATGAGTACATTCATTCTCCAAATGATGAGGACACTGCTCGTTTGCTTGCTACCAATGAGCGCAGAGGGTTTCTAGGGATACTGGTAAGCATTGATTGTATGTATTGGAGGTGGAAGAACTGTCTGACGGCGTGGTCGGGTTCTTTTAACGGCCATGTCAATGCTCCAACGATCATTCTCGAGGTGGTTGCATCGCAGGACCTGTGGATCTGGCATGCCTTTTTCGACATGCTAGGTTCGCTAAACGACATTAACGTTCTGCATTGGTCACATCTCCTAGACGACCTTGCCGTAGGCGAGGACCTAAAGGTACAATACAACATTAATAGGCACCATTACACCATGGGCTACTACCTTGCAGACGGCATATATTCGGAATGAGCCACGTTTGTGAAGCCCATTCCATCGCCAGTTGGCAGGAAGCGGCAACACTTCGTGCTTCAGCAGGCGGCTGCACGCAAGGATGTGGAGCGCGCATTCGGAGTCCTGCAGTCCCGGTTTCCCATAGTCAGGATGGCTACGAGGATATAGGATGAGGAACACCCTTAGCTCCATCATGACCGCCTGCATTATCATGCACAACATGATAATCGAAGATGAGCGACATGATGACGAAGTCGAATACATGTACGAGGGTGCTGGTGAGGACGTGCAGCCGTCACACGACCTAACCCCTCCCTTGGTGGTATTGAGCCAACGGTAAAATGCTATACGAAGCAGGCATAGCCATCAGCACCTCCAGGACGACCTAGTTGAACATCTTTGGCAGATACACGAGGGTGAATACTAGCAGGCTCCTCTAGTTCTATATTAGTAAGGGTATCCTTAACATAAGCATTACGTGTTTTGTGGAGTGTGTTTCGGATTGTAACAATGTTGTATCCTCGGTTCGTATCATGTAAGGATGGCAATGAATGCAAAAATTATGAACTGGCCGAGCTCGGTTTGCTAGAAAATTGTTCCCGTGAGGGCTTAACATCCCAAATTGTCAAACCAACATACATCGTAACATAATATAGGATCCAAATTGTCGACCAAATTTACAATGAAATCATATATTAGACGGATGGACCAGAAGAGGCGCGCTTAGCTGCAATAATACTCTGCCTGAGGCTTTTGTAGTATTCTTTCTGCTCGTCATCCATTTGTGAAAGATCCATGTTCATTATAAGCATCTCCTCCTTTACCTTCTCCAGTTGCATTCGCTCCTCCTCCAGCCGGAGCCTCTGGCGCTCGACATTCATCATCTCAGCGAACCTCTCGGCCCTATCCTTCTCAATCCTTTCTTTCAAGGAGAACTGTCAGTCAAATATCTCCTTCACGGGGGTAGAAGCTGAGTTGGACGACGTTGAACCGCGGGCAACCTCTTTGGACAGAGCCCTCCCAGGAAGTCGTTTCGGTCGTGGAGTGGCATTGGACGCAAGTGCATCTGCTCCTTCTGCTCCGGGCGATGACTCGACGTTCTGCGTGGACGCGGGGCTCGCGGTGCCTGACGTCTTCTGCTTCTTGCGCGAGGACTCCAATTGCCACTTTGGATGATGTCTCAACTCCCGCCAACATGGAAGCAACATGAACTCTTTGTGCTCCATGGCCTGGAACATCTTGCAAGCCTCTACGATCTGCCATAAGTTAACAACGATTGTCATGACAATATCACAAAGCAAGATCTCCTATAAATCACAACCATAAAAACATCATAGCGTCTCGCCCTCGGTCATCTCACTCCTCCTAGAACGCATGGCCCTAGCGTAGTGACCGCAGAACTTCTGCACCATACCGTTGATGAAGGTCCACCTCCCCTGCAGCGACTTCTTATTGCGGGTAGATAGGAAGTCTTTGTTCTCATGGAAGTTCGACTCGATCCTCTACCAGAAAGCTCCTAAACTCTGGTTCGACCCCACCACGGGATCCATGCTCACGTTCAGCCATTATGCCACAAGCAGTAGATCTTCCTTCATGGTGTAGCTTTGTCCACGGCCACCCCCAGTTGCCATCTCTGTCGTTGCTTCTTGAGACTGCAGCTCAACCAAAGGAAGCTATGTGCTGATGATGCCTTCTTGGGTGTTCGGCACAACGTCGTCCCAAGGGATTGCATCGTCTTCACCACGAAGGAAGTCGGCATACTCCATAGAGTCCCTGCACACTAGCAAATAAGCACTAAAATACAAAATGTATTGAATAACTTCAACATCTTTCCTTCCTGTTAAATAAAAGGCCTCCCACCACATGTCTTATCAAACATTATTGAAAAACCCACAGACAGTTTACAAAAGTGGAGGATAACCGTGAACATATAGGGTCTGGCTTAGTCGCCTCGCTAATTCACAAACAACTAACTATTAAACCTACCCGACTACAGCCTTCATGAACGATCCGATTCAATGGATATGGCATCATCCAAATCAGCACACAAAATGGTTTCGGAGCTCCAGCAGTGGGAAGGACGTCATCGTCATCAATGTCCTTTGATCCCGATGCTTCCTCATCCACTGCAACGCTCATGTTGTCAGTGTTACCAACCTGGTTGGGCACGCCACCGCTGATCAAAGCATCTTCCACTTGGAACACAAGTTGCTCCAAGTCTGACGCTATGCTGTCCACCTCCAGAAGCCCTCGGTTCAGATCCACGGCCGTAGGGCAGCTGTCCGTACTCAAATTGTTGTTGGCAACCTTCTTCAACGCCTCAGCTGCCTCCTGCACATGGTCCTGGAGCATCGACACAAGAGCACCAAGCGTTGTGGTGTCCATCTAGAACCAAGGCATGCATGAATGATCATAGTTTCCAAAATCAGGGGCAATGGAGTTTACCAATATGGCAACAAGTACAGACAATCTCAACAGCAAGCATGACCAAATAGCAACTACAGACAATGTGAACTTCGGACATTAAGAAATATCTACTTTACACTCAAGATTGCATAACCTATAGTTCGAACCGTGCAACCATTGCAAGAGAGCAAATTTGCTCAATTTCTGAACACAAGCTAGCGGGTATGATCTAAAAACTTTGAGAACTCCAATTGCATAAGCTACAAACAGCCTAATAGTCGGTTCATACTCCAGAAACCATATCATATAGTTTGTACCGTTCAACCAAAGCAAGAAACCAATTTGCTCAATTTCTGAACACAAGCTAGCAGGTATGATCTAAAAACTTTGAGAACTCCAATTGCATAAGATACAAACAACCTAATAGTCGGTTCATACTCCAGAAAGCATATCCTATAGTTTTTACCGTTCAACCAATGCAATAATCCAAATTTGCTCAATTTCTGAACATAAGCTAGCAGGTATGACCTAAGCACTTTGACAACTCCAATTGCACACGCTATAAACAAGCTAATAGTCGGTTCATACTCCAGAAATATCCACACTGAATTGCATAACCTAGCAGGCGTGATCTTTGAACTTTGAAAAGTCCCAAACTACTTAGAGCCCATGACAGACGTTGTGTTCTTCTCAATTGCAGGTTGCCATGACACTAGGCAGATCACTATGCATACAACAATCAACCAACATGAACCTAGGTATTCATCATCAGCAAGATTCACACTGGAACATGAGTTCAAGCTATAGATCCAAGCCTTTCATCTATGCCAGTAAAGACCCTGCAAAGGCTCCTCTCCACTTTCACCCTAAAATTTGTCACTCGCAGGACGACATCACTTGCTTCGACTATGGCACAACGATACCATTTCCTGCTTCACCACGCATCAAAGCTATCCATTCCTCAACTAAATTGGCACAACCACACCAAGGACGACCAGTGGAGCGAGGCAAGACAAAGAAGACAAACAAGCACCCCGATTCACTGACCAAGAACAAGCCAGATGAATTGCTCCTCCCCCGACCTCTCCCTCTCTCCCTCTCTATCTCCCCCATCCTCCCTACGGTGGTGACTAATAGCACATCAGGGCGCCCACCCCCCGGCAAACCGAACGATATGTCAACGCAGGTGTCGGAGAGTGAACTTCTCAAGCGGGGATCCAGAGGGACCCCCTTTGAGATTCGGCCGGGGGGATAATTCTGAACTCGCTTCGTACGTGAAATAAATGGGAGTAAATGAGATGCAGGTGGGGTGGAATGATCAGATGCAGGAGGAAGTAAATGCTCAGGGGATTTTTAGACAGGTTCGGGCCGCACTGAGCGTAACACCCTACTCCTGTGTGTATGCTATAAATGCTCTGAGGATGTCTATCTGAGGATCTGGTGTGTTACAAGAATGTTTGTCTAAGTCTAGAGCTTCGTGCTTCCGTCGTCGTCGATCGAAGTTCGTTCGATATGCTTTTCAGCTCCGTTCTGTGTGTTCCGCTCAAAACTCGTCCTCTTCTCCGGGGAGCCCGCCCCTCCTCTATACCCGTCAGGGTGGGTGGCATGCCCAGAAAGGATGGCACAAGTTCCAAGGCACCATAAATAGAAAGCAACCATCATGGGCTGCTGCGCGAGGTGACGGGAAGGGTTGAAAACGCGCCCCCGTCCGGTCTTGTTCGTCATCATTCTGCTTTTCGGCGAGTGCCGCAGGGAGAGCCCACCTAGCAGCCCCACGTGCCCGCCCGGTCAGAGCAAACCTGACACAGCAGGGCGGCAGGCGGTGTGCCTCGAGTTCTACGACGTTATCCCGAGGCGCGCCGGATGACGCGCGATGGGACCCGTGCATTAAATATCCCCACGCCTCCCTGCCAAACCTTCCCTGCCAGACCTTAGCAGGGATTGACGGCAAGCGTGGGGGGAGTGGTTGGAAGTGACAGGTCACACGCCCTCTTAAATGCGGCATCGGGTCTCTCACCAATTGACACCTCACCGCTGAACCCTTGTGGGGACCACCGGCGAAGGACTTCTCAAGCCCTCGGGGAACTGTGAGTGCCCGGGGACTACTGTTCACAGCCCCGAGCACTCTCTCCCGGATATGCCATCTCTTGGTCCTCGGAAAACTCGGGTGCTCGGGGACCACTGTTCACAGCCCCGAGCACTCTCTCCCGGATATGCCCTCTCTTGGTCCTCGGGAAACTCGAATGCTCGGGGACCACTGTTCACGGCCCCGAGCACTCTCTCCCGGAACTTAACTGCTCGGGTTATCGGGGAACTCGGGTACTCGGGGACCACTGTTCATGGCCCCAAGCACCCTCTCCCAGAACTTAGTCTTCTTGGATTATCGGGGAACTCGGGGACCACTGTTCATGGCCCCAAGCACCCTCTCCTGGAACTTGGTCTTCTCAGACCTCGGAGAGATAACCCCCGAGGGAGGGCGCCACGTGGCACTCTGCTGTTCTGGCCTCGGGACTCGGGGACCCCTGGTTCCCATGTCACCGACAACAGGACTTACCAAAGGCTTGGCGACGACCACGGACCTACTACTGCGACCGAGCAAACCGACGGGGGGGGGGGGGGGGACTTGGGAGCGCGGCCGCCAGATCTGCGGCGGCCCAATCCTGAGCCGCCGGGGACGATGTGTCTTCCGCCCGGTCGCCGGATGGTTCTCGCTTCCGCCGGAACCGAGATAGGCTGGGCCAAGCGCGTGACACGGCATGCCGGCACGAGCACGATCCGACCTAGCTATTATATATATATATATATATATATATATATATATATATATATATATAATTTTGTAGCTATTTTAATCTATTTTCTATATTTTATCTCATTTTTTATCTATTTCTATATTTTTTATTTTTTTCAGGCATGTTGTGCTGACGGGCCCGCCGTGCGTCGTCGGGTCGTCCGTGGCGCCGTGCCCGCCATGTCTGTCGTGCCCGTCGGACCGATCGTGCCGCCGTGCCACAATCATACCCAGGCCAACTTGGCATTGCACTTTGGCCGATGGGCCTTACCGTGGGTCAAGAGTGAGGCATACGGGCTAGCACAACACGGTCCGTTATAGTAGTTGGGTTGTAGCCTAGACAGGCCCATGGCAGGCCGGCTTGATAGACCTATTTGACTATCTCTACCAACAGTGACGACGACGAGTAGCCACCTTAGACCATCTCCAATCATATTCTTCAATTTCGTTCTTTTCCTGATTCCCCTCTTTGTTCCTATTCACTTTATTTTCTCTCATCTCTAATAGCTTCCTTTCGAATGGATTCGTAAAGGGAAAGTAGAGAGAATTCTGTCTTGAAGGGAATGACCTTAGAAATCCCTTTGTGATGGTAATCGTGAAGAAAAACTGTTAGAACGCTAAAAAAAACGAAAATCTATTTGTGAAGAGATTTTAGTCACTAACGGGAATTCTTGGAGATGGTCTTACCTTCCGTTGAGGCCTCTCTTATCGCCTGTTTGGTTGTTCACTAACTTTGCCAGAACTAGGCTAAGGCAAAGTGTGCATGACCAACAAATTATTAGCCACACTGAGAATGTATGACATGTCGGGTAGTCAACCAAACTGTTATGTAAGAAATTATGGCATGACGACTAAGATTGGGCATGGCAAGATTAAGCGTCATGCTCCGCTCGCTCTGGCAGAAAATGGAACGTAACACTACTAATAACATTATGTTTGCACCCAAGTAACTTTTGATCACGCAACGAAATTGGAGCTGGAAATAAAGAGGTTGTTCCATGCATGTGTCCTAGCTAGCGTAAAGACCGACTTGATGCTCACATGTAAGAAATTGAAAAGGGCAAAAGGAAAAGGAAAAAAGAGGGGCATTGCTCTTCTTGCAAGTAATTAACTTGATGCTCTCTGTCTACACAAGTTTGGAACTCCTTTTATTGCTGCTGTATGAAGATCATATCGTGTCAGCATCAAGGGCGGAGACGTTGAGGCCAGGGTTAAAAAACCGTCGGTAACCGCTCAAAAATCGCGGTTACCGACCTTCCCGGTCCGGTCCGGTCCGGTTTCAAAAACCGCTCGGTAACCGAAATTTGAATTCAAAAAATTCGAAAAAATAAAAAAAATTCAAAAAAATTCAAAAAAATCTTAAGAAAAACTAGACATAATTCTAAGAACTTCTGTGAATTTTTTTTTTCAAAAATAATGTCGTTTGCATCATATTCTATAGGGAGAAAGTTTGAAAAAAATGAAAAAAATTGAAGCGCGCGGCTCAATTATTAACTCACGTTAAGGAAAAGTGTAACATGCAAACACATATTTTTCTTGTATAAAACGTATTTTAAGAGAATCTTTAAAATTGATTTCACTTTATTTAGAGTTTTATTAAATTCTCTATGATTTTTACAAAGTTCACAAGCATAAAGTGAATATGTTAAGAAACATCACTGTAATTAATTTTTTCATGTCTACTATTATTTTTTCTATGTAAATCATAATATAAATAAGCTAATGAAAGTGGTTTCACTAATTTTTAAGGTGTGATGGGTCAGTTATGAATTAATCTAGTCGCAACACATTTACACAATCATGCATGTTACAATAACTAATTCATGAGTTCATATATTTTTAAAAGATATAGGATCATGTAATAAGACTAACAAAATTAGTTTCATGATTTTTGGATTAGCAAAGAGTAAACTATGCATTTACCTTGGTTTAACAAATAAAATTTCTCACAGAAAATTTTGAACTTTTTTATGAGTATAAATACTTTTATCATGTAGATCATGTTACAAGGAAGCCAAAAAAATTTGTTTCACTTGATTTGAAGCTCGGATGAATTAGTTATTGATTTCACAAGATTGAACCCTTTTTTAGGTTTTTTGTTGAACTGCGCTGAAATTCGATAAAACCGCTCGATAAATCGAGAAAACCGAGCGGTTACCGACCCAAACCGCTCGGTAACCGACCGAATAAAAAATGCGAGAAAATCGCTCGGTAACCGACCCAAACCGCTCGGTAACCGACTCAAACCGCTCGGTAACCGACCCAAACCGCTCGGTTACCGAGAGGGCAAAAACATGATTTTTCGCAAAAATTTAAAATTTGCCGAATGATTTTTCTCCGAATTTTTTTGAATTTTTGACTGGTAACCGTGGTTATCGCGTATTTTCGGTTACCGCCGGAGCTCGGTAACCGAGCTCCGGTCGGTAAATGGAACCTTGGTTGAGGCTTGGGAGTGCACAAGACACCAGATGATCTTTTGTTTTTCAGTGATCCATCGTACGTACTAGATCTATATGACACTCTTTAGTTTAACAAATAGGGCACCCGAACATCTAAACTAATAAGTAGGACATCCGATTATTTTTGTTCTGAGTCCACCACTGGTCAGCATACCCGCTGAGACTGAATATGCGAGCGTTGAAGCTGCAGGAGGGAAGCCTGACGAAACTGAAGCTGAAGGAAGGGAGCCTGACGAATCTGAAAGTGAAGAGGGAAAGCCTGAGCCGAGCGCGCCAACAACTCGCGCACGCCGACCCAATGTCCGCGTGTCTGGACCCGAATGCGTGAATTACTTGTAATGGGCTCAAGGCCAGCTGTAATGGAGAATATAAACTCTCGAGACCCTAGTGAGGAGGACAATATAGAACATCTAAGCTTCGTCTACCTCTGAACCTCTCATCCTCTGAAACTCTATTGCTTCTCTGATTCTTCCCCCAAATGTTCCTCTATCCTCTATGCTGCTAACATATCGATCATGCATAAGCAGGCAGCAGCCTTCTTCTTTAATTTCTGGGTTAAGGCCCCAAAGTTGAACCACCTCCCTATTAAGCAAGGATTAGAGCATCAAGGATTTGGGCTCTAGGTAGAGCACGACGTTTAGCGTCTCTTCTTTAGGGAGATTAGAGCACGTCCAACCAAGTTGCTATCTAGCCCGATATCGTTAGATGTAGCAATTCGTGCCTAAAAAGGGCTCCGGCCGGCTCCCTATCCCCCTCGCTATTTTCATCGGCTCGCCATCCTCTTTCCATTACTCACCAAATCGAGCGACCGCAAATGAGCTCAGCATAAGTTGGTTAGGAGAGAAATCATGGGAGAGAAAGGGAGCCGGAGAGGTAAGTTGGCCGGGGAGGAAGATCGGCCATGGAAGGGGCCTCCCGACAACGGCTTCATCGGCCGAGTAGCTGGCTGGCCGACGGCGACCGCGGCAAGGTAGGGTGCGAAGTCAGTACGGGTGACATCACAGGGGTGCAACGACGGCATGGGAACCAAGTCGGGGAGTGGGGTCGA
Source organism: Phragmites australis (assembly GCF_958298935.1). Classification (NCBI taxonomy): domain Eukaryota; kingdom Viridiplantae; phylum Streptophyta; class Magnoliopsida; order Poales; family Poaceae; genus Phragmites; species Phragmites australis. The sequence continues at coordinate 29,995,216 of NC_084935.1, read as the reverse complement.
GGTGGCCAGGGCATCCAATAGGAAGAAGCGGTGGCGAAAGGGAGCGGGTTGTTGAGGAGCGTGATGGACCACGGGATGCCACTGAGGGGTTGCAGAAGGTGGGGGAGTCGGTGGAGGAGTAGTAGGATGCAACAGAGGGGCGGGCGTGATGCCATTGCAGCAGCAATGACGGGGTCAACGAGGGATCAGAGGAGGCATGGGGGAGAAGCCAAGCTCGGCGGAGGAGCAGAAGATATTAATAAAATATAGGTGAGTTGAGTTTATGGCGCGGGATTTATAAAAGATATTAATAAAATATATTTTATTAGTGACGACTAGTTTGTATCGTTCTGTCTGTTTTTACTATTTATATAGTAGTGATTTTACTATATATATAGTAGTGAATAATATATGTCCACTTACATACGTAGGTGGAGCACAGCACATATGTAGAGTGGCTTGCTTTTCTTGAGCTTTATAATTAGCTTGTGGCGCACACCAACCAGATCGAATTTGTTTTTCTTCGTGAAGTCTGCTGGTCCTCCAAATTACATATATTGCTTTTTTCACTTTACCCTTTTTCTTTTGCACGGAGAGATCGAGTGAGAAAACAAACACTGGCTTATTCGATCGATACATCTCTACATAGGAGTAGCTAGGACAGCATGATTCAGAGTCACGCCAGACACAACATCACATGGCATGCAGGACCAGCAAGCCGGCCGGTTATTGTATATCTATCTATCTATATATAGAGGCAAGGGATGCAGGCAGTGCATGCCCATTATATTGCTACCAAGTGTTCACTGATTATATTGCTACCAAGTGTTCACTGATTTCGATACAGCTCAATTTTGGATTGGTGGCGCCAAATTCACAATTTATTTATAGCTAGCCGTCGATCGAAGAAACTGCAGGTACGTACCTACTGTTCTAATTGACGTACGTGTTTGCACTCGATCCCTCCAGTCACACTCAGAGATAAGTGCATGCATGCGTCTTGTTTCTTTTTCTTTCAATTGAAATTTGATCACCAATCTTATGTTGCCTTGCATCATCGTCCTGATAGAATGATATATTATCAACAGTTTATGTGACTATATATTTCAATACAAATAAACTGCCGCACTCATTGAAAGGCACTTAAAAATATGATGCATGCATGCATAGATGTATTGCTCAATGAAAGCAACGGAAGACGAGCATCTCGTCGTTGCATGCATGCACCAGCAACCCAGCTTCTAGTCAATTAACTATGCATGGATGGCCACGCAGGCAGGCAGGCAAGCAGGCAGCTCGCTCGGCCGGCGATGGGTGGTTTTAATCCTCCGGTGCCGCAGCAGGACAGCAACTGGGAGATCAGGGTGGCGGTGCAGCTCAGCCTCCTCCTGCAGATCATCCTCATCTTCGTCGGCCCCATGCGCAAGCGCTCCTCCTCCCAGTGGCCCCGCTTCGCCGTCTGGTCCTGCTACCTCCTCGCCGACTGGGTCGCCGACCTCGCCCTCGGCCTCCTCCTCAATAACATGGGCAACATCGGCGGCGGCGGGAACTCCACTTCAAGCTTCGGTCTCAAGCGCGGGGGTGGCGGCCCCAACGCCGGTGCCATCGCCGGCAACAACAACGCCAGCAGCAGCAACAGCCCCATCATCTTCGCCTTCTGGACACCGTTCCTGCTGCTCCACCTGGGCGGCCCGGACACCATCACCGCCTACTCCCTTGAGGACAACGAGCTGTGGCTCCGCCACCTCATCGGCCTCCTCTTCGAGCTCTTCTCCGCCGCCGTCATCTTCTTCTGCTCCCTGCACGGCAACCCCATGATCCCGGCCACCGTCCTCATGTTCGTCGCCGGCATCATCAAGTACGCTGAGCGCACCTACTCCCTCTACTCCGGCAGCGTCAATGGCTTCCGCACCAACATTCTGGAACCCGCAGACCCCGGCCCCAACTACGCCAAACTCATGACGGAGTTCGACGCCAAGGAGAAGGCCGGCCTTGTCGTGGAGATCACCATCGCCAACGGTGAGGCCGACCAGGCGCAGAAGGAGGCCGAGACAGAGGAGACCAGGCGGCTGATGGTGTTGACCAACAAGACCGTGGAGGCGCGGGCGTACGAGTTCTTCCGCATCTTCCGGCGCCTCTTCGTGAACCTCATCCTCAGCTTCAAGGAGCGCCGGCTCAGCCAGGCTTTCTTCCTGGAGCGCGAGGACCTGAAACCCAGCGAGGCGTTCGAGGTCATCGAGGTGGAGCTCAACTTCATCTACGACATGGTGTACACCAAGGCTCCCGTGGCCCACACCAAGGCTGGCTGGGTCCTCCGCTCCGTCTGTTCCTCCTGCCTCGTCTCCGCGCTCATCATCTTCTTCCTCCTCGACAAGCGCCACGCCAAGATGGAGCCCTCCGACGTCGGCATCACGTACGCGCTGCTCCTGGGCGGGCTGGCGCTTGACGCGGCGGCGCTGCTCATGCTCTTGTTCTCCAACCGTGCCATTGTCTTCCTCGAGCAGTCCCGACGGTTCAAGTGTCTCGGGTGGCTGACCAAGGCGGTCAGGCAGTGGCGGCCTCGGCGCTGGTCGGGGACGACCTCGCAGATGAACCTCATCAGCTACTGCCTGGACAAGCCGGACAATTACAGAAACAGAGGTGGGTGCTGGCTTAAGGTCGCCGACAAGCTAGGCGTCGAGGAGATCGTCGACGACTTCTTCTTCATCCACCGCGTGCCACTCAGCAAGCACGAGATCATGGGGGAGAACCGTCTCCTCAAGTTCATCTTCGACGGTCTCAAGGACGCTGCCAGGGATCTGAAAAAGAAGGAGGACATCATGAATGTGTGCAACTACAGAGGCCACGGCGTCCTCGAGCACCACAAGTACGACATCAAGGAGGCCCTCCGGAACGATGAGAAGAAGTTCGATGTAATCATGAACAGCGTGAAGAACAGGGACTTCGACGAGTCCCTGCTGCTGTGGCACGTCGCCACGGATCTGTGCCTCCGTGGCGACGACAGGATACGGCCGGAGGCGAAGGACACCGAGTGGATGCGGTTCGTCGGCGAGACCCTGTCGGAGTACATGCTGTACCTACTGATCAAGCAGCCGGAGATGTTGTCGGCGACGGCGGGCATCGGGCTGCTTCGGTACCGGGACACGTGCGCGGAGGCCCGGCGGTTCTTCGGTCCTGTCACTGCGGCCGCGTGGATGACCGACCGCGCGGACGTGCAGGGGTTCCACAAGGAAGCGCGGAAGATGCTGCTGAGCGTGAACACGTCGGAGAAGCCGGCGGTGGTGAAGGGCGACCGGAGCAAGTCGGTGCTGTTCGACGCGTGCATCCTGGCCAAGGTGCTGATGGAGCTGGACGATGGGGGGCTCAGGTGGGAGGTGTTGACGGGGGTGTGGAGGGAGATGCTCACGTACGCGGCAGGCAAGTGCCGGGGGAGCACGCACGTGCGGCAGCTCAGCCGCGGTGGCGAGCTCATCACACTCGTGTGGTTCCTCATGGCGCACATGGGACTCGGCGACATGTACCAGATCCAGGAAGGGGACGCCAAGGCCAAGCTCATCGTCATCGACCAGTAGCAACTAGCAAGCTGGAGTATCATATGTTTGATTGATTATTTTTCGAGAACGCACCTTGTGCGTTTTTTCATTAAGAGGGTAGCAAATAAGACCGTTATAAATGTGCTACGTCTGACAAAAGGAGCGGCGGGGAGGAAATGAAGAAACAGAGAGGGAAGGAAGTGTGCGGCGATTACATAGGGCGAAGAAAGCGAGCTGCACAGAAAGGAGAACTAAAACTAGCTATTGAAAGAACTCCAGCAACTGGTCGTTCCCGACCATTATCTAGCAGCGCGCTTCGTCCCGAATCATCCTGCTGAGATCGACCGCCAACATCGCCGCATGATTGAAAATACTATTGTTCCTTTCCTTCCAAATGAGCCAGCTAGCGAGAACGAAGAGGGTATCGAAACCGCGCCTAATATTCTTTGGTAGCCGCTTGCGGGTCGGGAGCCACCAATCAACCAAGTCCATATCCACCTGAGGACTGAAACGATGAAGGCCCGTTGTTCTCAGAAGGTGGAACCAAACCTCACGACTGTAGACGCATCCAAGGAGCAAGTGTTGGATGGTTTCCGACCTCTGGTGGCAAAGAGTGTAGGGGCCTCCACTCGTCATATTGTGTTGCTGAAGTCTGTCATTCGTCCAGCATCTAGGCGGCGCTTTCGTCTTCCATAGCTGCTTTGCTCTAGGGAGTTCTGATTGACCATGGAAGAAGGCTCTGTAGGTTGAGGACGACGAGTACTGTTGATTGGGCGACCATTTCCATATGAATTGGTCCAAAGCATCAGACAGCTGAACATTTTCAACGGCGTCCCAAATTCAAAGATATTAGGTCAGCACCGGCACCGTCAAAGATCCTTTAATGTCCCAAACCCAGTGCCGGTTGCAAAGAGCGTCTACCACCAAACGAGTGCGTGAAGTGCGCTTACTGACGGCCTGAAAAAGATGTGGCGCCAAATGCTCGTCTGAAGCACCGGCTAGCCATTTGTCAGTCCAGAACAGAGTTTTGTTGTCGTTGCCAATTCGGACCAAGAAGGAGGCCTCAAACATTGAGCGGACGATGCATTCATCCTTTGCGAGCAAATCCACCCAGGTTCTTGAACCATCTACCCGGCGTAGCCATTCCCAACGGAGGTGAAGGGCGAAACCGAGGTGAAGGGCGAAACCGAGTACGAGAGATTGAGAACCCCTAAGCTGCCAAGCAAGAGAGGACAGCAAGCACGCAGCCAAGCGACCAAACAGTGGCCGCCGCGCACCATGTCAGTGCCACACCAGAGAAACGCACAACGTAATTTGTCAATAGCCTCCAATGCCCACAATGGCAGGCAAGCGGCGATGAAGACGTAAATTGGAATCGCCGTGAGAGTCACCTTGGTAAGCACAACGCGGACATCGGCAGAAAGCAATCCGGACTTCCAAGTGGGTAGTCTGTCAGCAACGACGTCCATGAACGGTTGGACGTCGCACTTCCGAAGCCTAGTCAGCGTTAAAGGGATTCCCAGGTAAATCACCGGGAAGGAGGCAATCTGGCAAGGGAAGGATCTGGTTGCCCTCAACATCTCCATTGGGCTGCGTTGAATCGACGAAAGCTGGCACTTGCTCAGGTTGGAGAAGAGACCCGATGCCGCCGTGAAGCCATCAAGAATCGCCTTGATGAGCACAAGGTCTTGCTTATGCAGCAAGAGAAAGATCACCAGGTCATCGGCGTAAAGCGAGGCTCTGGCCGTTAACCCAGGCACCCTTAGGTCCTAGAACAACCGAAGGCTGTCAGCTTTTGAGATCATAGCATTGAGGGCCTCCATGACAAGCAAAAACAACATCGGCGAAAGAGGGTCGCCTTGGCGAAGACCACATGCATGGCACACGCGCCTACCGGGGCGACCATTGAGGAGGATTCTCATGCTTGTAGTGGACATGAGAATAGTCATCCAATTGATCCAACGATGCGAGAAGCCGAGGTGACGGAGCATGTCAAAAAGGAACACCCAAGAGACAGTGTTGAAAGCTTTCGCAATGTCGACCTTCAAAAGCAAGCTCGGCCTCTTTTTTGGTGCAAAAGCTTGGCTCCCAATTGCACAGTTATGAAGTTATCATGAATATGTCGACCCCTGATGAAGGTGGATTGATTGGGCTTGACCAACCACTGCAACCTTGGTGCAAGGTGCTTGGCCAACACCTTGGTGAAAATCTTACTGAAGCTATGAATCAAGAAAATTGGGCGGTAATCCTTAATCTCTTGAGGGTCATCCTTCTTCCTAAGCAGAACCATGAGGGACTCGTTAACAAGGTGGAAGCTCCTGCTATCAAGTGACCACAAAAGCGTTGAAAGCTCGAATGACGTCTGGCTTGATCACATTCCAAGCTGTTTTGTAAAACAGGCCTGAGAACCCGTTAGGACCCAGAGCCTTATCGGTCGGGATCTCTTGAACGGTCTTCCAAATTTCATCCTCGGAGAAGCAAACATCGAGCTCGTGTAGGCTTAAAGAAGGGATGTTCAGAGAACCCAAGTTAAGAGCCAGCGACCATTCCTTGTACGTGCAATCACCTCATCGAAGTGTTTGAAAACAGTTGCAGCCTTGTCTTCCTCATTGACCATAATTAGACCTTGCACCTGCAGAGCCTCGATGGAGTTTTTGCGTTGGCAGTGGCACGCCTGTAACTGGAAAACTTTGTGTTTTCGTCACCCTCCGATAGCCAGAGAATTCGAGAGCATTGCCGAGCAATGGTACGCGCCAAGGATGTAAGGCCCATGCACTTGTACTTGAACTCTTGCCAAAAATCAATTTCCTTAGGTGAAAGCCGCCGTTTGTCCTGAACAAGGTCTAGCCGGTAAACCACCTCCCTGCCTATAGCAAGATGCAAACGAATACTGCCCACAAACTTTTGGCTCCAGCGTTTTAGTGCATTCGCGGTGTTGTGTAATTTGTAGTCTAAGGTTCGGAAAGCATCTAGATCATCAAATGGGCATTGCCAAGCCTCTTGGATCGTAGCCAGGTACCCGGGATATCAAGGGCAAATGGACTCAAAAAGAAAGCGATTCTTGAAGGTGGAGCTCATGTTCGTATGTAAGAGGTTTGGAACATGATCAGAGCAGTCTGAGGAAAGGCTACACAACCGATGATCCGGGAAAATGCTCTCCCATACCACACAGATGAAGACTCGGTCGATGCGTTCAAGCGTCGGGTGTATGCGTTTGTTGCTCCACGTATACAACCTTCTGTGTAAATGCAGTTCCCTGAGCTCAAGATCTTCAAGAAAATGTCGAAAGCGACCCATGGACCTTCGGTGCAGACCATCGTTGTTCTTGTCCCGTGCCTTGTAAATCATGTTGAAGTCTCCTCAAAGCAACCACGGTCCAATACAACATTGCCTCAAGTCTCAAAGTTCTTGTAGAAAAGAGACCTTATCCGCCTCACGCTAAGGTCTGTAGACCGATGTCAGCCACCAGTGCGAACCGCCCGATGGGGAGACCTTGATAGTCAGATAATACTCCTTGAGAATGATTGGAAACCGCCCAAACATCAGTGCTCCAAGTAATCAGAATACCCCCACAGGTATTAATAGTAGGCAAGAAACAATACTGGAAAACAACCCCTAGCATACCCAACATCATAGAGTTGTCAGTTACACTAAGCTTAGTTTCCTGAAAAAGGAGAAGAAAAATGTGTTCTTGCTCCACGGTCTCTCGAACTGCATCGCGATGCTCCTGTGCATTGAGACTGCAAACATTCCAACAAAGAGCATTTTCGGAATCCATGAACCTGACCATGACCAAGGCAACATATCCAAGCTACTTAGGCGGCCACCACCGATGATAAGGTCCTAGGAACATCTGTAGGAGAACTCCCTAGGAACAGCTCTCAGATTGCCACCCAGTGTGAAGCAGATAAAGGCATCTCAAATATGCTCTCATACTCGACAAACGCCGCAGCGTCAGGTGGCTATGAATCTGAGGTAATGCCAAGGCTGCGCATCAACATGTTTTGTGCTTGGGTGACCAGGTTGGAGACATGAGTTCTCTGTGCCGCCACTCTCTTGCTTCAACGAGGCAAAGCAACAACATCATCAGGTCGTGGGGCGGATGGGTGTGGGCACCTTCTCGGTGGAGGAGTGGACACGAACGACAACTAGATTGGAGCCTGCACTACATCAATGAAGTGGACAACCGCCGCTTGGACCGACGGATCGGTGGTGACTACTTGGAAAGGAAGAGGCATCGTTGGGTGAGAGCACGCTAAAGTGGAAGGAAGGTTATTATACCGGAGGTCGTGTCCAGGAGGCGGTTGCACATCTGGGGTTAGAATCCGTTCAGGCGTGCCCTCATGCGGGTGAAAATCAGCAACAAGTTCCAGAGCATTCGACGGGAGGGGATGTGCAGGCGCGTGAGCATTATGTGGTACGTCTCGACTTGGCAGCGAAAAGTTTACGAGGCCTGCCGCAGAGTCCCAGGACAATTGACCAGGCCCGCTCCGACAACCCCACAACCCAGCCCAAGAGGCAAAGCAGAGGAGGGGGCTGTTGTCAAGATGGGGAACAGAGCCACATTTCCCTCGTCCTGCAGCGTGGGGCAAGGGCACCGCTGAAAGCATCTAGACCCATAATTCGTGTTTTGGTAATTAATGACAATATATCTTTATAGACTAACTTGTTTGGTTGAGTTATGAAAAGGTTATTTACAAAGATATTGCGGAGCTAGAAGATGTATGAGTGGAAAGAATGAAAAAGGCTAGCTCAAGGAAAATGTATATTATAGGACATTTTATTTTGCCGGTCAAAGGAGTTTAGGGAAGAAAATTGATCGGATTTATAGGATAAATGCCATACTATTAAGAGGGGTTGATGTGTATTTACTTAAGGCTTCTATAGTGCTAAATTTGCTCAAACTTACATTCCATATAGAGTTGAAAAATGTAGTTTGAGAGAATCCGAAGAAAAGACTGCCTTTGGGAGTTTCTGAGTGTTGACGGTCTGACCAGCCTATGAGGCGATCTGACCGTTGTATATGAGTCAGGGCAGTCCTGTTCTATCTCGAGAGTGACGGTCTGACCGGCCCTTCGGGCGGTCTGACCGCTGTATACCCATGGTTGTTCGGTTCATCTCGAGAGTGGTGGTCTGACTGGGGGAATTATACGGTCTGATCGCTGTTGTCGGTGACATGGGAACCAGGGGTCCCCGAGTCCCGAGGCCAGGACAGCAGAGTGCCACGTGGTGCCCTCCGGGAGAGGGTGCTCGGGGCCATGAACAGTGGTCCCCGAGTACCCGAGTTCCCCGATGACCCGAGAAGGCCAAGTTCTGGGAGAGGGTGCTCGGGGCCATGAACAGTGGTCCCCGAGCACCCGAGTTCCCCGATGACAAGAGAAGTCACAGTTTCGGGAGAGGGTGCTCGGGGCCATGAACAGTGGTCCCCGAGCACCCGAGTTCCCCAAGGACCCGAACAACCAAGTTCCGAGAGAGGGCGCTCGGGGCCATAAATAGTGGTCCCCGAGCACCCGAGTTCCCCGAGAACCAAGAAAGGGCATATCCGGGAGAGAGTGCTCGGGACTGTGAACAGTAGTTCCCGAGCACTCATAGTTCCTCGAGGACCTAAGAAGTCCTTCGTCAGTGGTCCCCACAGGGGCTCGATGGTGAGGTGTTAATTGGTGAGAGGCCCGATGCTGCATTTAAGAGGGCGCGTGGCCTGTCACTTCCGAAGCTTGTGATGCTCGGGATGGACTGACTCCATATGCGCGAAAGAACTGAGATCTTCAACCACTCCCCTCACGCCTGCTGTCAGTCCCTGCCACAGCCTGGCAGGGAGGCGTGGTGACATTTAATGCGGTGGGTTCCATCGCGCGTCATCCGGCGCGCCTCGGGATATTGTCGCAAGGCTCGAGGCATATCGCCTGCCGCTCTGCTGTGTCAGGTCGTCCGGATCAGCGGTGACCTGGGCGGCAAATAGGAAAGCGCGCTCGTCGCCTTCCTCCGGGCTAACGTCGACATATTTTCTTGGCAACAGTCCGACATGCCCGGGATCCCTAGGGAGGTGATCGAGCACCACCTTGCTGTGCGCCCCGATGCACGGCCGGTGAGGCAGAAGGTCCGGTGGCAGGCGCCCAAGCGCCAGGAGTTCATCCGGGAGCAAGTCAGCAAGCTCCTTAACGCCGGCTTCATCCAAGAGGTCCTCCACCCAGAGTGGCTGGCAAACCCAGTCATCGTCCTGAAGGCCAACGGCAAGCTTCGCATGTGTGTCGACTACACCAACTTAAACAATGCTTGTCCGATAGATCCTTTTCCTTTCCCCGCATAGATCAAATTGTAGATGCCACTATGGGATGCAATCTTTTGTGTTTTTTAGATGCAAATTCGGGTTATCACCAAATCCGCACGGCCAAACAGGACGAAGAAAAAACTTCTTTTACTACCCCGGTGGGGACCTATTGTTATGTCTCAATGCCTTTTGGTTTGCGCAACGCTGGGTCATCGATCCAGCGGGCCGTGCGCATTACCCTTGATTCGCAGGTTGGCCGCAACGTCGAGGCCTACATCGACGATCTCGTGGTCAAGTCCCGAGACCGCGCCACCCTACGGGAGGACTTAGCCGAGACTTTCAACAGTCTCCGCACTACCCGCCTGAAGCTCAACCTCAAGAAGTGTGTCTTTGGGGTACCAGCGGGCAAGCTCCTCAGTTTCTTGGTATCCAGCCGAGGAATCGAGGCCAATTCGGAGAAGATCCGGGCCATCGAACAGATGCGACCCTCAGCTCGACTCAAGGAAGTCCAGCATCTCGCTGGCTGCATGGCGGCCCTGTGGCGCTTTATCTTCAAACTCGGGGAGCGAGGGCTCCCTCTCTTCAAACTACTAAAGAAGACCGGTCGCTTTGACTGGGCACCGGAGGCTGAGTAGGCCTTCCAAGACTTGAAGAAGTATCTCACCTCACCACCCGTACTGGTGGCCCCCTCAGAGGGTGAGCCTTTATTGCTCTACGTCTCGACCACTCCTCAGGTCGTGGGCATGGTACTGATGGTGGAGCGTGATGTGTGCTCGGGGCAAGGTGCCGAGTCCGAGCTCCCAGCCACCCCCGAGCAGCCTTCAGTTCTCGGGGCTCCTCCCGAGCAGGCAGTAGAGCCCGAGACCTCGGCTCCTCCCGACCAGGGAGTCGAGCCCGAGAACCTGGCCTGCCCTGACCACTGTGCCGAGCTCGGGGGCTGCGGCAAGTCCTCAGGCGACGCCACAGTTCGGGCCCGCCTGAAAGTGCATCTAGGCCCCCTAAGTGGGTTTTGGCTTAGTGATGACAAAACGATTAAAGAACTAACATGCTTTGTGAGTATTGAACAGGTATGAGCATTAGTTGTGAAGGTAAATGACGTTTGACGCCCGTCGAAACAATTGAAGAATCAACGAAGGATACAAGATAGGGCTTAAATTCTTTTTACTTTTGAAATTGAGTCTAGGATAGATTTTTTCCTAGATGGATGGATTCATTTGCTTGATTAGTGTCTCAATGCTCAAGAGATCCTTTAGAATCACCCAATTGAGAGACACATTCACTCACGGACACGAAACTCTTTCTGAAAATCTTCAGAGTCCGGAGTCTCCGGTGTTCACCGGATACTCCGGTACTCAGCGTTCAGCCGGAGTCTCTGAGTTAGCCTCCGGCAGAGAGTCTCGGTTACGGTTTAATCTTTTCAAGAAAAAGACCGGAGTCTCCGGTGTTCACCGGATACTCCGGTAAAATATTTAGTGTGCAGTCGGAGTCTCCGAGGTAGACTCCGGCAGAGGCTCTCGGTTAGCATTTAATCTTTTTGATAAAAAGAAGTAAAGACCGGAGTCTCCGGTGTTCACCGGATACTCCGGTACCTGGAGATGCCGGAGGATCCGGCTAGTCTCCGGACTTAGTGTGTTTTGGAAAATCTGTCAGGACCGGAGACTCCGGTGTTCACCGGAGACTCCGGTAATTAAACAGAACTGTAACGGCTAGTTCTGACACGTTCGTGACCGTTCTGACGCCGTTTTTGGAATTAGGACCGGAGACTCCGGTGTACACCGGATACTCCGGTAAGCTCTGACAAAAACAGTAACGGCTAGTCTGTGAGAGAGGGCTATAAATGCCCCCTCTCTCCATAGCATTTAGAGCTTGCTGTGGCTGGTTTTCTTGAGACCTCTTGAGCACTTTAAGAGCATTCAAAGCCCCTCCAATCATCTCTAGAGCCAAATTTGCACAAATTTGAGAGTGTGTGTTTGGAGAGGGTTCAAGCCACTTGAGCATTGATTTCTTCATCGAGCATTTACTGCGATCATCTCCCTTGAAGCTTTGGGTTTCTAGAAGGTAAGGAGTCGCCCGAAGAGCACCCAAGACTTGTGGTGTGCCTCGAGAAGTTTGTAAGCATCTTCATATTGAGTAAGAATTTCTAGCTTGATCTTTGTGGTCGCTAGAAGAGGATAGGGTTGGAGAAGACCCGGCTCTTTGTGAGCTCCTCAACGGAGACGTAGGCACTTCTTTGTGAGGTGGCCGAACTCCGGGATATATTCTCGTGTTCTTACTTGCGAAACTTACTTTATCGTGTGCATTTGGTAGTTTGTCATTTAAATTACTATAGTATCAATCTTACTAGTTTTAAGTGTTATTCTAGCTTAGTAATATCTACTTGACCTAGTGCAACTCTTAGAATCTAGCTGTGGCCTTTAGTTCAAATTTATTCTGAAATTTCCTGTCAGGCCGGAGACTCCGGACTAGACCGGATACTCCAGACCATACCGGAGTATCCGGACTTCACCGGAATATCCGGTAGTTTAATCCGCTGTTTTTAGTTTTAATTTTCAGAAAAGCCTATTCACCCACCCTCTAGGCACTTTCACCGCCATATACAGCGACCGGTGTACTTCATTAGTTAAGTCCTCCGAGATGCCAAGACAAGATATCCCCAAGCCCAGAAGATGCTCTATGCCGTACTCGTCGCTTCCAGGAAGCTGCGCCACTACTTTCAGGCGCACAAGGTCTCGGTGGTAACGACATATCCACTAGGGCCGATCCTCCGGAACTGAGAAGGCACTGGGTGTATTGTCAAGTGGGCAGTGGAGCTGGCGAAGTTCGATCTGCACTTCGTCAGCCGCCAGGCAATCAAGAGCCAAGCGCTATCTGACTTTGTGGCAGAGTGGACACCGGTCCCCGAGATCGACAATAAAGAGATTCCCGCGTACCCTGGGCAAGACGAGCCCGGGTATTGGGTCATGCATTTCGACGGCTCCCTCACGCTGAAAGGTGCAGGGGCTGGAGCGGTTCTCACCTCCCCAACGGGTGAAGGACTCCGGTATGTCGTGCAGCTGCATTTCCGAGCAACCAACAATATGATGGAGTAGGAGGGCCTCATCGCTGGCCTTTGAGCAGCGGTGGGCCTCGAGATTCGGCGCCTGCTGGTCAAGGGAGAGTCCCAACTGGTGGTCAACCAAGTATCCAAGGAATACCAGTGCGCGGATCCTCAGATGGCGGCGTACGTGGCGGAAGTCAGGAGGCTGGAGGCATTTCGATGGCCTGGAGCTGCGGTACATACCTCGCCACGACAACGCTCTGGCCGATGACCTCTCTCGCCTGGCCTCTGCCCGGGCGTTCGTCCCAGCCGAAGCCTTTGAAGAAAGGCTCACACGGCCATCCGTCCTGCCTGCCGACCAGGATGAAGGGGAACCCTCGAGCCTAGTTGAGGGGACCCAGGCAGCACCCTCAGTGGGAGGTCCCGTCAGGGTGCCGCCGCCCGGTGAGTGCGCTGCACTTACCGGTGGTTCTCAAGATGTATCGTGGATCGACGAGATCCGAGGGTACTTGAAAGAAAATATCCTTCCCGGGGATGATGCCTCTGCGGAGAGGATTGCACGGCAGTCCAAACGCTATGCCATAGTAGATGGGGATCTCTACCGGCGCAGCACGGATGGTGTCCCCCTGAAATGCATCACCCGGGCAGAAGGCAGCGAGCTCCTCACTGAGATCCATGAGGGCGAGTGCGATGGCCATGCATCATTCCGCACGCTGGTCGAGAAGGCCTTCCGGTAAGGTTTCTACTGGCCTACAGCTCTCCAGGACGCTTCCGAGTTGGTTCGGCGCTGCAGGGCGTGCCAGTTCCACGCAAAGCAGATTCACCAGCCAGCTCAGGCTCTCCATACCATCCCCCTATCATGGCCCTTCGCGGTCTGGGGGCTGGACATCCTGGGTCCATTCTCTCGAGCAATCGGGGGCTATGAGTACCTCTACGTCGCCATCGACAAGTTCACCAAGTGGCCAGAGGCGGTCCCAGTTATCAAGGTTACCAAGAACACGGCGCTTCTATTCATCCGCGGTATCACAAGTCGCTTCGGCGTCCCGAACAAAATCATCACCGATAATGGCACCCAATTCACAAGTGCCCTGTTCGGGGACTACTGCGAGGACCTCGGCATCAAGCTCTGCTTCACCTCTGTCGCTCATCCTCGGAGCAATGGGTAGGTCGAGCGTGCAAATGCTGAGATACTGAAGGGGCTCAAAACCCGGACCTACGACGTGCTCGCAAAGCACGGGAAAGGGTGGATCGACGAGCTGCCTGCTATGTTATGGGCCAACCGGACCACGCCAAGTCACGCCACCGGGGAGACTCTGTTCTGTCTCGTGTACGGTGCTGAGGCGGTCCTCCCCTCCGAGCTCACTCTCGGCTTCCCTCGGGTGAATGCCTACTCCGAAGGCGAACAGGAACAGCGAAGACGCGACGATGTCGACCACCTGGAGGAGCGCCGGCGATGAGCCGCCGTCCGAGCATCCAGATACTCGCAGAGCCTGCGGCGTTATCATCAGCGTCACATCCGGGCCCGGTCACTCGAGGTTTGGGATCTAGTTCTCCAACGCACTCAAACATGCGAAGGAAAGAATAAACTGTCCCCTATGTGGGAAGGTCCCTTCATCGTGACCGGTGTCCCGCGACAAGACTCATTTTGGCTGGCTACAGAGGACAACCAGCCGCTCCCAAATGCATGGAACATCGAGCATCTGCGCAAATTTTAACCCTAGGTGGACATGTTCGTGCTCGGGCCAACCAGGCCAGGGGTCCCCCTGCCCAAGTTGGCCGGGGGCTGCCACCAACCATGTAAGTTGCCACTTCTGTACGAAATTGTCAATACACACTCTTATTCTGAGCTTTCTCTCTGGAATCCATATGTTTAATTTGTTTGGTGAGATGCTCTATTTGTGCGGGAAAACACGCTCTCTCATTTTTTCCCGTTGGTAAAAACGAATCTCGGTCGGTATGCGCGTAGGCAGTAACTGCTCACTTAAGTCTGTTGTGGTAGGCTGTGGTGTCCGGTTACATGGTAGTGCCCCGAGCACTACTGAGCCTCTGGGTTCTCGGGTAATCCTACCGCTTGAGTAGAGAGTGGTCGGGACCGCCTAGACCCCAGGGGCGGGCTGTCGATTCTCGGTCTGGTCAGTCCTACCCCGGGCGCCACCGAACCATTGGACCTCTTGGTTATGCCTCTGGCTGTACACTTCACCGGTCCGGGTATTCGAGTGGTCTCGGGTCAAAAATAAGAGTAGTCTATAATGAGTACCGCACTAATAGATCTCACCAAACAAAGAGTCTTTTCCTATTTTCTTAAGTTTACAGATCAATGATCAAGAACAAAGCAGCCCGACCGCAAGGAGCTCAGTACCCAGGGCGCTGCTCGAACCTACGGGGTCCTCGGGTAATCCTACCACTCGAGCATGAGTGGTCAGGACCGCCTAGCCCCTGGTTCTCTCACCTGCTTTCCAGTGCTTGGGCACTCCGTACGAGGGAACCAAAGTTCCCGGGCGCCCCGAGCTCGAGGCATCTACCCCCTCCTGGATCGGTTGGCCCGAAGGCTGACAGCTGTCCGGTGAGTAACTAAAGTTATATGAATTTCCTTTCGTACATACACAATAAACTATTGTTCCCGAGTTATCCTCGGGACCCTCGCATTCTAATCTGTTTGGCGAGATGGTCTCCTCGTGCACAAAACCCTGCCCACGTGCTCGCTTTTCCGGAATGACAGAAATAGACAGTAGTCGGTGTACCGTACAGGCGGCAATGGCTGACCGAGGTCTTTTATGGTGGCCGTAGTGTTCGCCCGGCTTGGCAGTACCCCGGGCACTACCGAGTCTCTGGGGTTCTCAGGTAATCCTTCCGCTTGAGCAAAGAGTGGTCGGGACCGCCTAGACCCCAGGGGCGGGCTATCGGTGCTCGGTCTGGTCAGTCCTACCCCGGACACCGCCAAACCGTGTGGACTCTTGGTCGCATTTCTGCCGCACGTGTCTCCGGTCTACTTGTTTGGGAGGTCGCAGAGTGGAAAGTGTTCGCTGGTCGTGGCGTGCACCGTGTTGGATGGACTTATCCCCCGAGCAGAGAAGTTTGTGTCTGTGTCTCTTGACTTAGCAGCTGCGGACTCCCGAGGGCTTGGGGGCTGGACGCTCAGGTGGTCCCACTACTCGTACGACGAGTGGTCGGGGCAACTTAACTCTCGAGGGAGGAAGGCCGGGCTCGGTCCGGCTAAGTACTTCTCGGGACATCAAGGAAAAAGCAAACAATATGAAGACAAGCACAATGGAGTTTCGATCCCAAAAAACCTATTATATTTCAAAGGAACCAATCTAGAGGGGATCACTCCCATATTTACAACATTCAAAAAACAAAAAATCTAAACTAATCCGCAGGCTCCGACGGAGGCGAAGACGCGTCGCTGCTGCTCGGTTCCGGCGCCGACTCAAGCGTAAAACACGCCGCCACCTCGGCGGTGGCGTCACGGACGGCTTCCCGGGCGGCATCTTCCTCGGCCTCGACCACTCCCTGCCGAACCGGCTCCAGCGGGAAGGCAGGGTCTCGGCTGCTGTCGGAGGATTAACTCCTGTCGCAGGGATCCCGAGAGACCCCTTTTTAGAGATTCGGCCGGGGGGATGATCCTGAATAAGTTTGTCGGAGAAATGAATGAGAGTAAATGCAACGGCCGGTGGTGGGGGTGATGACCTAGTGCAAAGAGAAGTAAATGCGCCATAAATTAGACAGGTTCGGGCCGCACGGGGGCGTAATACCCTACTCCTGTATGGATGTAATAACTGTCCTGAGGAAGTCCCTCAAGGATGTTGCTGGTTACAAGAATATTTGTCTAACTAAAAGCTTGAGGCTCCTTGTTCTTGGGCAGGGACTATGCTTTGAGTTGGTCTATGGTTCGATTCTTGGTGCTTCTGTGTTCGATGCTTGCGGTCTCTTGCTTGATTGCTTGTTGGGTCGTTCTCGGGTGGTTTGTGGGTTGTATCCTTCTCTTCTGTGCTGCCGGCTCTTTTAAGCACTCGCCGGCTGTGACATGCCCCGAACGGGAAAGAGGGGGCACTAGTTCCAAGACGCCACGACTAGAAAAGGCGTCATCATTTCTTCTGGGTGAAGTGACCGGGGGGTGGAAAACGCGGCGCACGCCCGGTCACCTGTCACCATAAACGCCCTGGCAACAGGCACCGTAGAGAGGGCCCACCGGGCAGCCGCAGAGCAATCCGGCGTGCCCGCCTGTCTTGTTCCTCTGCCACAGCAGGGCGGCAGACGGAACGCCTTGATCCTGGCGATGTTATCCCGAGACACACCGGATGATACGGGACGGGACCCGTGCAATTAATGGCCCCACGCCTCTCTGCCAAAACATGGCAGGGACTGACACTGCGACGGGAGCAGTTGGGGATGTCAGGCCACGCACGCTCATTGAATGCGGCCTCGGACCTCTGACGGATTGACACCCCATCGGCGGGTGCCTCGGGGGTCTTTCTGAGTCGTCGGGGCACCGAGTGCTTGGGGGTACTGTTCACCTCCCCGAGCACTCTCTCCCAAGCACTCTTGCACGAACCTTCAGGGAACCGAGTGCTCGGGGGCTGCCACGTGCAACCCCGAGCACTCTCTCCCGAGCACTTTTTCATAGATCTTTCGGGGAACCGAGAGCTCAGGGGCTGCCACGTGCAGCCCCGAGCACTCCCTCCCGAGCACTTCCACACTGACCCTCGGGGAGCTGAGCGCTCGGGGGCTGCCGCACGCAGTCCCCGAGCACTCTCTCCCGGAACTTAGCTCTTCTGATCGTCGGGGGACTAGGGTGCTTGGTGGTGACCGGGCACCTCCCCGAGCAGTTTCTTCCCAGAACTTAGACTTTACGAATCATCGGGGAACTGGGATTCTCGGGGACCAGTGACTGTGGCCCCGAGCACCTTCTCCCGGGACTTGAACTTTCCTCATCCCGCAGGAGGGACCTCGCAGGATGGTGACACATGGCGGATGGCCGGCCTGGCCTCGGGACTCAGGGACCTCCGGTTCCTGATACACCGACAGCTGCGGTAGAAGGCGAGAACGTTCTCGGCCACTGCTTGGGCCAGAGTACGCCCCTCCCGGGACGCCAGCTCCTGCACAGCGTTCGAAAGATCCTCGAGGCGCCGGGCGATCTCTTCAAAGCCGAGGGCAACGTGGCCGATCGTCTCCTTGTCCAGCCCCTGCTTGCCCACGTGCACGTGCCCGAGCCCGGCTGCCTTCATGAACTTCCGTGCTTGATGGAGGATGTCTTGCATCATCAGCTTCACGTTGGTCCACTCAGCGATGACAGTCTCAAGCTCATCCTTTGTGATCTGCAACCGGTCCTCGAGGTTGGTACTGTCGGCTGCGCTGGCAGGGACGCCCCTGGTGGATGGGGTCTCGGCTTGAGCTCGCTTCGGCTGCTCGGCCCAGGCCGCGACGGCCTGCTCTTGGGCTGCCAGGTCGACCTCCCGCTTGGCGGCCAACTCTTCCCAGACAGTGAGGGCCGATGTCGGAGGGTGAACTCCTGTCGCAGGGATCCCGAGAGACCCCTTTTTAGAGATTCGGCCGGGGGATGATCCTGGAAAAGCTTGTTTGGGAAATAAGCGGGAACGGAAACAAATGCGATGGCTGGTGGGAGATGATCGCCCTAATGCGAGAAAAATGGGTGCACCGGGGTTTAGACAGGTTCGGGCCGCACGGAGGCGTAACACCCTACTCCTGTGTGAGCGCTATATTTATCCTTGAAGGGAATTCTTCAAGGATGTATCTGGTTCCAAGGGGAGAGCCGTTTACAAAGAGCTTGAGGCTCTCGTGTTCTAGCTTGGCTTAAGCTGGTTCGAGCGTCTGCGTCCTCTTCTTCACACACTTCCGGTCTCCCTTTTACGTGTTCTCCATCCTTTCCTTTTATAGGCGCGCCGACCTCAACATATCCTGAATGGGAAAGAGGGGATGCGAATGCCAAGGTGCCACGGAGAAAGGCGTAATCATTTCGTCTTGGCGAAGTGACAGGGGCGGTGGAGAAATGCGGCGCGCATTCGACCACCCGCCACTGTGGAAGCCCTCGGGCGCCATAAAGGGGGCCCGCCGGGCAGCCTCAGAGGTGTCCGGTGCGCCCACCCTGTCTTGTTCTTCCGCCATGGCAGGGTGGCAGACGGAGCGCTTCGATCTTGGCAACGTTATCCCGAGGCACCCGGATGAAACGGGACGGGACCCGTGCATTTAATGGACCCACGCCCCCCCTGCCAGTGCATGGCAGGGTCTGACACTGGGGCGTGGGCAGCTGAGAATGTCAGGATGTCAGGATGTCAGGCCGCGCGTGCCTATTAAATGCGGCATTGGGCCTTTGACTGGATGACACCCTGACGACGGGACCCTTCGGGTCGTCGAATGATCTTGCGCGAACCTTCGGGGAACCGAGTCCTCGGGGGCTGCCACGTGCAGCCCCGAGCACTCTCCCCCGAGCACTTGAGTGAGACCTTCGGGGAACCGAGTCCTCGGGGGCTGCCACGTGCAGCCCCGAGCTCTCTCTCCCGAGCACTTCGGTGGGACCTTCGGGGAACCGAGTCCTCGGGGGCTGCCACGTGCAGCCCCGAGCACTCTCTCCCGAGCACTTCGGTGGGACCTTCGGGGCACCGAGTCCTCGGGGGCTGCCACGTGCAGCCCCGAGCACTCTCTCCCGAGCAGTTCGGTGGGACCTTCGGGGCACCGAGTCCTCGGGGGCTGCCACGTGCAGCCCCGAGCACTCTCTCCCGAGCACTTCGGTGGGACCTTCGGGGCACCGAGTCCTCGGGGGCTGCCACGTGCAGCCCCGAGCACTCTCTCCCGAGCACTTCGGTGGGACCTTCGGGGCACCGAGTCCTCGGGGGCTGCCACGTGCAGCCCCGAGCACTCTCTCGCGAGCACTTCCTTCTTGGTATTTGGGCTCTGCGGATCATCGGGGAACTAGGGTGCTCGGGAACCAGAGGCGGTGGCCCCGAGCACCTTCTCCCGGGACTTAGCTTATTCTTACCTTGCAGGGTGGTGACATGTGGCGGATGGCTGGCCTGGTCTCGGGACTTAGGGACCCCTGGTTCTGAATACACCGACAGTAGCCCCCGGGCCCATTGGTAGCCGACGGGACGGAGACTGCGAATGGGCCCTTCGTCGGGACCGAGGCCAAGGCTGGCGCGGACGCCATGTGGCAAGCTTTCGAGAGGTGGCCCTTGCGGACCTAGACCTCAAGTACGCTCCAACGGGAAAATGAGTGGACGCGTGTCCACACAAGTTCCGAAGGGTATGATGACCATACGGGCGGCACGCGCGGTAGCCGCGCAGATCGAGGAAAATACGCCTGGCAGCCGCTGATATCGCGTGATCGGTGGGAGATTTGCCTGGCAGTTGCGCCGATCGAGGCGACGCTTCGCCGAGCGAACCGTTTTGGGCGGCAGTTTTTGAACTTTGAGATATAAAAGGGGGAATGGATCGGTCCGTTCCCCTTTTTACGCTCTCTCGCACTTGCGCTCCTGCCTTCTTTGTGCTCCGAAGCCCTCAGGAAACTCCCAGGCGACCGGAGCATTCTCCCTTCTCTCTCTCTTCACCACCAAAAACACCCTCCATCCTGACGAGATGACGAGGGTTGGAGGAGGTCGCCGGGACAAGACTTCGGACAGCATCTTGCCGGAGTCTCGTCTGAGGAACGAGGAGGCGGCGGATAAGATTAGGAAGCTGCTGGTACCGGAGGGTCAGGAAGGTGCCGTGGTGGTGAGGCCGGTGACTCTGACGCCGGCGACGACCGTCCCTGGGCGGACCGTCTTATTCACTTCCTTTGTGGCGGCGGGGTTAGTGCCGCCGTTCTCCGCCTTCTTCCTGCAAGTGCTGGAGATGTACGGCATTCAAATGGTGCACCTAAGCCCCAATTCCGTCGTGGCATTGGCGGTCTTCGCGCATCTCTGCGAAATGTTCGTGGGGGTGATGCCGTCGGCGACGCTGCTTCGCCATTTCTTCGTCCTTCGGCCGGTGGGGAAGAAGAGGGGGCACTCCACGGCGGACGTCGCGGGGTGCTGCAACCTTCGGCTCCGGGAAGGCCTGGGGGACCATTACATTCCCCAGGTGCTGCGCAGCAAGTGGGAGGAATGGCGACGGGACTGGTTCTTCATTGACATCGACCCCCACGAGCGCCTCGAATTGCCAGAGAAGGCGGCGGAACCTCGGCGATCGACGTGGGAGGCGCCGCCACCAGAAGATGCGAGACTGAAGCCGGTGCTGGAGCGCATCCTGGAACTGCAGGGCGGGCTGACCTCAGTCATGGTGGTTGTGGACTTTCTGCGCCGTCGGTTGGCGCCCTTGCGAGAGCGGGCCCGGCCAAGCTGGTTCTACACCGGGCCGGAGGACATCACCAGGACCCAGATTGGCGCGAGCTGGGATCTGGGCAGGCGGAGCTGCGGGGGATGACCCGAGTGATCACCGGAACGGAGGACATGAGCCGGACGGAGCTCCCGTGGCTGGAGATGGTGCTCTGCGCCAACCCCAGCCGGGTGGCCATTATGGCGGGGCTGCCGGAGTTCGATGCCCAGGGGCCCGTGGACCGGCCAAGAAGCCGGAGTCCTGAGGCCTCCGAACTTCCCGGGCTGGAGGAACTACTTGGCGATGAGGTTGCTGGCAGTTCGGCGCAGGCTGGCGAAGGGGTCGCCGCAGGCGGCAGCCGCCGTGCCAGAGAGGAGGGCGCCACTGAAGTTGTTGAGGAGTTGGTGCCGGGAGACTGGGGAAAGCGTCCCCGGGCCTTGATCCTAGTGCCGGACTCTCCGCCGTCGCCGACGGCAGCGGCGGCATTTCTGGTGCTGGAGCCGCGCCTGGTGCGGATGGGGCCTGCATCGGCGCCCGCGACCCGCACGGCGGAGACCGAGACCCGTGCGGTGGCACCCGAGGCCCGCACGACGGCGCCCGTGGCCCGCGCAGTGGCTCAGCCGAGCCCCCAGCGGAAGAGGCGGCGGGAGGAGTCCGGACCGACGGCGCCGGACCCGGACATCAGGCTCCCAGCGGCCAAATGGCGGTATCGGTGAGTCTTCTTTCTTGCTTTTCCATGGGCATTTCTGGCCCGAACTAAGTTTTGACAATTTTCACTTGTCTCCCGTAGGCCGGCCGCAGGCGCTGCTGCGACGGAGAGAGAACAGGCGCCGGGGCCAGAGCCGAGCCCGCCCGCTGCGCCGACGGAGGCCGACACAGGAACGGCGGAGGCGCCAATTGACGTGGCGGCCCCTGGGAGAGAGGCGGAGGCGGCGGCCAAGAGAAGGGCGCCGGCGGAACCTACCCCGGGCGCGGAGAGCCCGGGGCGGATAATGGTGGAGGTGGATGTTCTGCCGGGGCCGGTGGACAGGGCGGCCGATGCGGGAATGCGGCCGCCGTCCGAGACCTTGGCTCCGGCGGAGCCTACCCCGGGCAGGCAGAGCCCGGGGCGGATGGCGGTGCAAAGCCCTGCGGAGAGCTCGGCCCCCCTGGAGGCACTTTGCGGAGAAGCCTGGGCCCCACCGGTGCCCGGTCAGCCCGCCGATCCTTTCCTGGCCGCCATTGAAGGCGTCCAAGTAGCGGTTGGGCGGCTGGGCGCAGTGGTGAACGCCAAGGAGGGGGAGCTCGAGGCCGAGCGCGCCCGCCTGGCACTGGAGAAGGCGCAGCTGGCGGGCGCCCAGGAGGAGGCCCGTGAGGCAGCCGCGCGGGAGCAGAAGCTCCTAGAAGACATCCGCGCGGAAGCCGTGCGGGAACGAGAAACTCTGAAGACCGCGCGGGCAGAAGCCGCGCAGGAACGAGAAGACGCCGCCCGCTTGGCTGAGACGTCGAGGCAGCAAGCTGCCGAGGCCCTCGCCAGGATGGGGCAGGCGCAGGAGAGGGAGGTGGCAGTCGTAGCCCGGGAGCAGGCTGCGGAGGAGCGGCAAGCCGAGCTGGCCCGCCGGGAGGGCGCGGCCGAGAAGACGCGCGCCGACCTCCAGCACTGGGAAGACGACCTCCGGAAGATCAGAGAAGAAATCAAGCGCTGGGAGGAGGACGTCTCCATCCGGGAAGTGGACAATGAGCTATCGGCGTCGGATCTCGGTGCCCGGGAGGATTCGGTGGCCCAGCAGGAGGATGTGTTGGCCCGGCGGGAGAATGAGCTGAGTCGCCGAGAAGGCGAACTGAGTCGCCGAGAGGGCGAAGCTGCTGCTGCGGCGGCCGCCGCGGCTACCAGGGCGGAGGAGAATGCGAAGCACGAGGTGGAACTGGCCGCCCGCGAACGCGCCTTGTCCGAGATGGTGGCCAAGACGAAGCAGGCTGCCGCCCCCGCCGCGGCTGGCGGTTCTTCCGGTCCGGCCGGGGACCAGGGACTCGAGGCACAGCTGCAGGCCGCCAAGGAGAAGCTCGAGACCGCCTTTGTCTCGCGGGTCAACCTCGAGCATATGCTGGAGGACATACTCCGACGGATGCGACGGGCCGTGGAGAAGGGTGGTCTCGGACGGCTTGTCGACGACAAGAAGGGCGACGGCCCCGCACGACAAGTGTTGGGGCTGCAGCAGGTCTGCGAGCGCCTCGAGACCATGCCTTGGGCAGTCCAGGAACTTGCCACCCGGGAGGGACGTGGCTTGGCACGTGCCGTGGCCGAGCACGTCCTGGCCTGCTACCGAAGCAGGGACCCGAACTTCCCACTGGAGCCGGCGCGGGAGGGAGTGGTCGAGGCTGAGGGGGAGGCCGACCGGGCAACGGTCTGGAGTACCGCCTCCGTGGTGGCGGCCGGCTTCAGGCGAGAGGTGCCGCCGCCGCCAGCCCCCGGGGACGACTCAGAGGATTCAGCCGACGCCTCCGCCGCCGACTAGATCTTTTGTAGCCTTTGTCTTTCTTTTGCCGTCTTAATGGATGTAAATATTAGGAGTGAACCCTTAGAAAACGCCTTGTATATGTCTTGTGAATATAATGGCAGCTTCTCCTTGGGCTCGCAACTCCAATTTCTCTGTGTGTTTGATGTTTCTTCTGGTGTTCTGCCTGGAAGTCCCGGGGAGTACTCAGTCGGGCCGTTCCCGACCTTCCCATCCCCGAGAAACGAAGTTGTTCCGATCGCTGACGTTGGCGCAGCCAGCCCTCGAGCTCTCGCGAGTCCGCATTGCCTAGGTTAAGAAATGAAGACACAGACTCCCTTGTCCGGGAGATAGATCGATCCCGCTCGGAACACGCCGTGCCTAATGAACACTTTTTCACTTTCCGACCACTCAGTTAGTAGAAGGGAGACGCGTGCGGGCGAGAATGTGACCAAGAGTCCTCGCGGTCCGGTGGTGCCCGGGCTTAAAACGGGCCAGACCGAGCACTGACAGCCCGCCCCCGAGACCTGAGCTCCGGACTACCCGAGTAGCTCGAGCGATAGGATTACCCAGGGCACCCAAGGACTCGGTAGTGCTCGGGGTCCTTAAAAGCGGACCGAACACCACGACCACCACGAAGGGCTTCGGTCAGACATTATCGCAAGCACGCTACTCTTTTCTGCAAACCGCTCTGTCGTTCTGGGAAAAAGTAGACACGCGGTAGGGTTTTTGCGTGCGAGGAAACCACCTCACCGAACAGATTAAGGCGCGAGAGCCCCCGAGAATGACTCGGGAACATAAATTTACTGAAGGTAGATTTGTCTGAATATAACCACTCACCGGACAGCTGTCGGCCTTCCGGCCCATCGATCCAGGAGGGATGTGCTTCCGAGTTCAGGTGTCGGGAACTTAATTCTTTTAACGGGGCGCCCGAGCGCCTGGAGGTGCACGAGGCTCCTAGGGTCGGGTGATCTCGACCACCCACGCCTAAGTGGTAGGACCACCCGAGGACCCTTGGGGCCGACCAAAGACCGGGGCATTGAAGCCCTCGCGGCCGAGCTGCTTGTGATCGCCAGCCTGTGACTTTAAAAGAGAAAATAGGATTTCTTTGTCTGGCGCGCTCTGCCAGTGCGGTACTTGTTATAGACTACTCTTGTTTTCGACCCGAGACCTCTCGAACACCCAAACCGGCGGACAAGAGCGGGCAGAGGCATAACCCAGAGGTCCTATGGTTTGGTGGCGCCCGGGTATGACAGACCAGACCGAGCACCGACAGCCCGCTCCGGGGGCCCGAGCTCCGGACTACTCGAGCAGCTCGAGCGATGGGATTACCCGGAGCACCCCGAAACTCGGTAGTGCCCGGGAGCCTGTCACGACACCGAACACCACAGCCTACCATGGCGGACGTAAGTCAGCGGCGACTGCTCGCATGCATACCGATCGGGATTCTTTTGTCAGCGGGGAAAAAGAGAGAGCGAACTTTTTCTCGCACAACCGAGCTCCTCACCAGACAGATTAAACATACGGAATCCAGAAAAAGTATTTTGACATAGCGATTGCTTATTGAAATACTTAATGTGCAATATTTACAAGGTTGGGCGACAGCGACTTACCCCACGGGGCGAAGCCTTCAGACTGCTCGGGCGGGGAGAAGCCCCCGGCCTTGCTGACCTGAGCCGCGAGCACGACCATCTACGGGTAGAAGCGTCGGAGATGCTCGATGTTCCACGGATTCGGGAGTGGCTGTCCTTCCTCTGTCGCCAACCTGAAAGAACCTGCCCGGGGGACCGCGATCATGGTGAAGGGACCTTCCCACACAGGGGACAACTTATTCATTCCTTCGCGCGACTGGATGCGTCGGAGAACTAGGTCCCCCACCTCGAGAGACCGGGCCCGGACATGGCGCAGATGATAACGCCGCAGACTCTGCTGGTACCGAGCCACCCGGACAGCAGCACACCGCCGGTGCTCTTCCAGGTAGTCCACGTCGTCGCGCCTTTGATGCTCCTGCTCACTCTCGGAGTATGCATGCACTCGAGGGGAGCCCAGAGTGAGCTCGGAGGGGAGGACTCCTTCGGCGCCATAGACGAGGAAGAACGGAGTCTCCCCGATGGCGCGGCTTGGCGTAGTCCGATTGGCCCACAGCACGACTGGCAGCTCGTCCACCCATCCCTTCCCGTGCTTAGCGAGCACGTTATAGGTCCGGGTTTTGAGGCCCTTCAGAATCTCCGCATTGGCGCGCTCGACCTGCCCGTTACTCCGAGGATGAGCGACGGAAGCGAAGCAAAGCTTGATGCCGAGATCTTCGCAATAATCTCCGAACAAGGCACTCGTGAACTGGGTGCCGTTGTCGGTGATGATCCGATTGGGGACGCCAAAGCGGCTAGTGATGCCGCGGATAAACTGGAGCGCCGTGTTTTTGGTCACCTTGATGACTGGGACCGCCTCCGGCCACTTGGTGAATTTGTCGATAGCGACATATAGGTATGCATAGCCCCCGACTGCTCGGGGGAATGGACCCAGAATGTCCAAACCCCAGACCACGAAAGGGCATGACAGGGGAATGGTATGGAGAGCCTGAGCTGGCTGGTGAATCTGCTTTGCCTGGAACTGGCACGCCCTGCAGCGCCGAACCAGCTCGGAAGCATCCTGGAGAGCTGTAGGCCAGTAGAAACCTTGCCGGAAGGCTTTCCCGACCAGCGTGCGGAACGATGAATGGCCACCGCACTCGCCCTCGTGGACCTCAGCGAGAAGATCGCCGCCTTCTGCCCGAGAGATGCATTTCAGGAGGACACCTCCTGCGCTACGCCGGTAGAGATCCCCATCTACTATGGCATAACGCCTGGACTGCCGAGCAACTCTTTCGGCAGATGCCTCATCCTCGGGTAGGAACTTTTCTTTCAAGTACCCTCGGATGTCAGACATCCACGAGGCATCTTGAGAACATTCAGCGAGCACAGCGCACTCGCCGGACGGCGGTGCCCTGACGGGGCTTCCCACTGAGGGCACCACCGGGGTCCCCTGAATTGAGTTCGAGGTTTCCCCTTCATCCTGTTCGGCAGGCAGGACGGAAGGCCGTGCGAGTCTTTCTTCAAAGACTCCGGCAGGGACGCGCGCACGTGAGGAGGCCAGGCGAGAGAGCTCGTCGGCCGGAGCATTGTCGCGGCGAGGGATATACCGCAATTCGAGGCCGTCGAAGCGTCTCTCAAGCTTCCTGACTGCAGCTACGTACGCCGCCATTTGAGGATCCGTGCACTGGTACTCCTTGGATACCTGGTTGACGACCAGTTGGGAGTCCCCTTTGACCAGGAAGCGACGAATCCCGAGCCCCACCGCAGCCCGGAGGCCGGCGATGAGACCTTCATACTCCGCCATGTTGTTGGATGCGCGGAACTGCAACTGTACGACGTACCGGAGCTCTTCACCCATTGGGGAGGTGAGAACCACTCCGGCCCCTGCGCCTTTCAGTGAGAGGGAGCCATCGAAGTGCATAACCCAGTACCCGGGCGCGTCGCGCCCGGGATAGGTAGAGATCTCTTCTGGGATGACGCAGGGGACGTGCGTCCACTCTGCCAAGAAGTCGGAGAGTGCCTGGCTTTTGATTGCCTGGCGGCAGACGAAGTGTAGGTCGAACTCCGCCAACTCAACCGCCCATTTGACAACGCGCCCGGTGCCCTCCCGGTTCCAGAGAATGGGTCCCAGTGTATAAGTGGTAACCACCGAGATCTTGTGCGCCTGGAAGTAGTGGCGCAGCTTCCGGGAGGCGACGAGCACGGCATAGAGTAGCTTCTGCGCCTGGGGATACCTTGTCTTGGCCTCCCGGAGGACCTCGCTGACGAAGTACACCGGTCGCTGTACCCGGCGGGCCCGGATGGTGGCCCCACCCGGGGGGCTGCCACAGCCCCCAGGGTCGGCGGTATGGTCGGGGCTGGCCGGGCACTCGGGCTCGATTCCTTGGCTGGGAAGAGCAGTGTGTTCGGGCTCGACCCCTTGCCCAGGGGGAGCCGCGAGGACAAGTGAGTGGTCGGGGGCCTCTGGGAGCTGGGACCCAGCACCCGGCCCCGAACACTCGTCGCGCTCCACCACCAGTACTACGCTCACAACCTGAGGAGTGGCCGAAACGTAGAGCAGCAGGGGCTCACCTTGAGAAGGAGCCACCAACACGGGTGGCGAAGTAAGGTACTTCTTTAAGTCGCGGAAGGCCTGCTCGGCCTCCGGCGTCCAGTCAAAATGACCGGATTTCTTCAGAAGCTTGAAGAGGGGGAGCCCTCGCTCCCCGAGCTTGGAGATGAAGCGCCCGAGGGCTGCCATGCAGCCGGCGAGGTGCTGGACTTCCTTGAGTCGAACCGGGGGTCGCATCTGCTCGATGGCCCGGATCTTCTCTGGATTGACCTCGATCCCTCGGCCAGAGACCAAGAAACCAAGGAGCTTGCCCGCCGGCACCCCGAAGACACATTTCTCCGGGTTGAGCTTGAGGCGGGTAGAGCGGAGACTGTTGAAAGTCTCGGCAAGGTCCTCGAGCAGGGTGGCGCGGTCTCGGGTTTTGACCACGAGATCGTCGATGTAAGCCTCGACGTTGCGGCCAACCTGCGAGTTAAGAGTGATACGAATAGCGCGCTGGAAAGAGGATCCAGCATTGCGCAGGCCGAAAGGCATTGACATGTAGCAATAAGTCCCCACCGGGGTAGTAAAAGCAGTTTTTTCCTCGTCCCCCACGGCCATGCGAATCTAGTGATACCCAGAGTTTGCATCTAGGAAGCATAAAAGATCACATCCCGCAGTTGAATCTATAATTTGATCAATGCGAGGTAAGGGGAAGGGATCTTTAGGACAAGCCTTGTTAAGGTCGGTGTAGTCCACGCACATGCGAAGCTTGCCGTTGGCCTTCGGGACGATGACTGGGTTTGCTAGCCAGTCGGGGTGGAGGACTTCTCGGATGAATCCGGCGTCGAGGAGCTTGCTGACCTGCTCGCGGATAAACTCCTGGCGCTCTGGCGCCTGCCGCCGGACCTTCTGCTTCACTGGGCGGGCGTCCGGACGCACGGCCAAATGATGCTCGATCACCTCCCTAGGGATCCCGGCCATGTCGGACGGTTGCCAGGCAAACACGTCTACGTTAGCCTGGAGGAAGGCGACGAGCGCGCTTTCCTATTTGCTGCCCAGGTCGCTGCCGATACGGACAACCTGGGTAGCGTCTTCGCCCACCTCGACCTCCTTCGTTGGAATAGAGGTGTCGGCGGCGAGTCGGGGTCTGGATGAAGAGGGTCCCGGGTCCCCTGTAGAGCCATCAACCTCGGCCTGCGCTGAGACCAGAGCCATGTATGATTGTTCAGCGCAGGAGATGGCGCCGCCGGAGTCGGCGATCACGGAGATAGAGCCTGCGGGGCCGGGCATCTTAACCGTAAGGTATGCATAATGCACAGCCATCATAAACTTGGCAAGCGCCGGACGCCCGAGGATGGCGTTGTAGGGGAGAGGGAGCTCCGCGACATCGAAGAGGACGCACTCCGTGCGGAAGTTGTCCCGGCTCCCGAACGTGACAGGCAACTCAACCTGCCCGAGGGGTAGGGAGTGCCCGGGGGTTACTCCACAGAAGGGGAGTGACGGCTTTAGGCGTCGGGAAGATACTTGTAGCTTCTCAAAAGCCTCCTTAGAAAGGAGGTTGAGGCCAGCACCACCGTCGATCAGTACCCTGCCGACCTTGACATTGCAGACAGTGGGGGATACTACCAGAGGTAGCCGTCCCACGGCTGCAGTACTGGCGGGGTGATCAGCCATGCTAAAGGTGATCGAAGTATCCGACCATCTTAGGGGCCTTGTGACCTCCTCGCTTGGGGTTGCCGAGCACACTTCGCGTCGCATGACCTTGATGCCACGGCGCGAGCAGGGTGTGTAAGCGCCCCCGTCGATGAAGGCGACCGCATGCTCGGGCTCTTGGAAGCCAAGCTCGGCGTTGTTGGGGATGACCTCGGTATCGCCTCCTCCGCGGGACTCGTCGCGCTCCCTCTGGCGCTGCTCCACGAGTCCTTTGACCGTACGACACTCCGTGAGGTCGTGCCATCTGGTCAGGTGTATGGGACACCATTTACCTGGCTCGGGCCCCGCGGGAGCGGGGGCCCTCGCTGGAACAGGAGCTCGGCCAGGTGCCGGGGCTCTTGCTGGAGCTGGCGCCCTAGCCGGTGCCGGGGCCCTCGCGGGCACAGAGGCCCGAGGAGGAGCCCGAGCAGGGGCCCTGACGGGGCGCCGATCGACACCCGGCCGACGCTCTTGCCGGTGATCGGGCTCTTGCGGCACCCTGTGAGCGGGGACTTGGGCTGGCTCAACGGGAGCGGCCTCGCGCTTCCTTCTCTTTTTCTTTTCCCGCTTATCAGAGCGGGAAGAACTTGGCTGGTCGGAAGCGGGGCGAGGAGCATGCCATGCCCTGGCCTCCGCAGCCTTGGCGCACTTATCGGCCAGTGCGAAGAGTTCCGCAGTGGTCTCGATCTCGTGCGTACCTAGCTTCTCGAGCATCCGCTCATCACGGAGGACCTGCCGAAAAGCAACAATAACAGCATGGGGGGCCACTCGCGGAATAGTGTTGCGAACCTGGCTGAAACGCTGTATAAATCGCAGTAGCGTCTCCCCTTCCTGCTGTTGGACGGCGTGGAGGTCGCACTCCAAACCGGGACGCGTAAACGTGCCCTGAAAGTTGGCCACGAACTGGTGGCACAGGTCATCCCAGGAGCCGATAGACCCTGGGGGTAAGTTCATAAGCCAAGAGCGGGCGGAACCCCTCAAGGCAACATGAAAATAGTTTACCATCACCTTTTCGCTGCCTCCGGCCGCTTGGACGGCCGTCGTGTAGATCTGGAGAAACTCGACGGGGTCGATGGACCCGTCGTACTTCTCCGGCAGCTCGGGGCGGAACTTGGAAGGCCACCTAACCCGGCGGAGCTCGGTGGTGAAGGCACGGCAACCGGTGCCGTACCCCGCAGCGCGAGCGGGGGTCCTCGGTGGTGAGAAGCGGTGAGCCGGGGATCCCCGGTGGCCGCGGGCCGGGAGAGAGGAAGCCTGGTCCTCTGCCCCAACCCCCTGCCGGATCTCCCGCTGACGTTCGAGAGTAACTCGGGCATCCTCGTGGCCCCTCCGCTCGTCAAGGTGTAAACGAAGGTCCCGGGCTTCAGACACGGCCAGGGGGACGGCGCTCCGCCTGGAGACCCCTCGGCCCGTGCGGGTGTTGCCCGTTGAGGAGCCGGCTCTGGCGGCACCATGCTGAGAAGTGGCGCGAGGACTCCCGGCCTGCACCTGGTGACGAGCAGTGCCGACCAAAGCGACGACATCTTGTATCCACCGGCCTTCCGGAGTGTTTGGCGTGGCCTGAACGGACGGGTGCCTGAGGAGAGCATGTGCTGCAAGCAGCGCGCTCCCTGGGCTGGCCTCGCTGAAAGCGAGCCTGCCCCGAGGCGGCACCCGACGTGGTCCAGAGGCGGACCTAGCGGCTGGGGTTCTGACCACCTGCTGGGGGTCAGAAAGTACGTCGGCAGCAGCGGCGGCGGCCCTGATGGGCCCAGCGCCTTGATCCCCTTGAGCGGGAAAAACCGCGCACGTGGATGGCGGCTGTCGCTGGTACGCAGCAGCGACGGGGCTCTCTCGGGCGTCGGGCAGCGCTCCGTCACTGGAAGTGGAGCCGGAACGCTGGAGACGGTGCCCGCCGGCCATCTTTTCCTGGAAAAAAAAGGTGAAACAAACAATCCAGGGATATTCCCCCCTACCTGGCGCGCCAGCTGTCGGAGGGTGAACTCCTGTCGCAGGGATCCCGAGAGACCCCTTTTTAGAGATTCGGCCGGGGGGATGATCCTGGAAAAGCTTGTTTGGGAAATAAGCGGGAACGGAAACAAATGCGATGGCTGGTGGGAGATGATCGCCCTAATGCGAGAAAAATGGGTGCACCGGGGTTTAGACAGGTTCGGGTCGCACGGAGGCGTAACACCCTACTCCTGTGTGAGCGCTATATTTATCCTTGAAGGGAATTCTTCAAGGATGTATCTGGTTCCAAGGGGAGAGCCGTTTACAAAGAGCTTGAGGCTCTCGTGTTCTAGCTTGGCTTGAGCTGGATCGAGCGTCTGCGTCCTCTTCTTCACACACTTCCGGTCTCCCTTTTACGTGTTCTCCATCCTTTCCTTTTATAGGCGCGCCGACCTCAACATATCCTGAATGGGAAAGAGGGGATGCGAATGCCAAGGTGCCACGGAGAAAGGCGTAATCATTTCGTCTTGGCGAAGTGACAGGGGCGGTGGAGAAATGCGGCGCGCATTCGACCACCCGCCACTGTGGAAGCCCTCGGGCGCCATAAAGGGGGCCCGCCGGGCAGCCTCAGAGGTGTCCGGTGCGCCCACCATGTCTTGTTCTTCCGCCATGGCAGGGTGGCAGACGGAGCACTTCGATCTTGGCAACGTTATCCCGAGGCACCCGGATGAAACGGGACGGGACCCGTGCATTTAATGGACCCACGCCCCCCCTGCCAGTGCATGGCAGGGTCTGACACTGGGGCGTGGGCAGCTGAGAATGTCAGGATGTCAGGATGTCAGGCCGCGCGTGCCTATTAAATGCAGCATTGGGCCTTTGACTGGATGACACCCTGACGACGGGACCCTTCGGGTCGTCGAATGATCTTGCGCGAACCTTCGGGGAACCGAGTCCTCGGGGGCTGCCACGTGCAGCCCCGAGCACTCTCCCCCGAGCACTTGAGTGAGACCTTCGGGGAACCGAGTCCTCGGGGGCTGCCACGTGCAGCCCCGAGCACTCTCTCCCGAGCACTTCGGTGGGACCTTCGGGGAACCGAGTCCTCGGGGGCTGCCACGTGCAGCCCCGAGCACTCTCTCCCGAGCACTTCGGTGGGACCTTCGGGGCACCGAGTCCTCGGGGGCTGCCACGTGCAGCCCCGAGCACTCTCTCCCGAGCACTTCGGTGGGACCTTCGGGGCACCGAGTCCTCGGGGGCTGCCACGTGCAGCCCCGAGCACTCTCTCCCGAGCACTTCCTTCTTGGTATTTGGGCTCTGCGGATCATCAGGGAACTAGGGTGCTCGGGAACCAGAGGCGGCGGCCACGAGCACCTTCTCCCGGGACTTAGCTTCTTCTTACCTTGCAGGGTGGTGACATGTGGCGGATGGCCGGCCTGGTCTCGGGACTTAGGGACCCCTGGTTCTGAATACACCGACAGCCGATGACGCCAAGATGGCATCCGCCTTGCGCCCCCGATCTGCTCCTCCTGGGCGTCCAGAGCCACCGCCGTTATCTCGACGTCGGTCTCGCGTACCGCGACCTCCTCCTCTCGACGAAGGACTGTGGCATAGCCATGCTTGAGCTCGTCGTTCTGGCGGGCTAAGTCCGCCTGGGCAGACCGCACGACCTCCTCCCGTTTGCCGGCCACCTCCTCCCGAGATAGCAGCAGCCGCTCCGAGCAAGCAGCTCCACGGCCCACCTCTGGGAAGCCTGGTTGCGCTCGGTTGCAAGCTGCTCCATGCAGCTGGCCTTCTCCTGCGCAGCGACGGCCTCGTCGCGTGTCTCCTCCAATGCTTCCCGCTCCTCGGCCACCTCGCGCATTGATTTCTCGTAAGACGCGCGGGCCGAGGCTATACGGGTTTCCAAAAAGTTTGCCGACTTCTTCCAGCCGCCCCCTCTCTTCAACCAGGGCGGCGCGCTCCTTGTCGAGCTCGGCCCGCTCCGTCGCCACAGCCACTTCAAGCCACCCGATGACCTCCCGGGCGCTTCCGAGCACCCCCGGGAGGGGTTCCGGGGCCTAGCTAGACGGTGGCGGGGGGTTGGGTCCCCTGCGAGCCCTCTCTGCAGAGGCGCTCGGGGTCCCGGACGGTTGCCGGGCCGGCACCGCCCTCGTCGCGACCACCTCCACTGCGGCCACTCGCTCCGTCCTCGGAGTGCTCGGGGCGGGCTCGGTCGGCGCTGGCTGCTCGGGACCGGCTAGGGCCCTCGGCTCAGGGCTGGTCAGTCCCCTCGGTTCCAGGCCTACTGGCGCGCTCGGCTCTGGAATGGGCACGCTCGGCCCAGGAGCAGGGGCTGGCCTCGGGTCCTCCGGTTGCCTTTGGCCTCCTGCTGGGTCCTTGGGCGGCCTGAAAACAGAAAAAAGTTAGTGACAAGTCAACATCCGAGCAGACATGCTCGAGTCAGAAAGGGAACTTACATGGACTTCGGCCCACGGTACTGCCATCGGGATTCGGGGATCTTGAAGCCGGGGCCCTGCGGCTTCGGTCCGGGCTCTACCTTCCTCCTCTTCGGTGGAGGGCTCTGGCCCTCGGGCCGTTGTGGGTCGGCCCCAGCAGCCGCCTTGTAGCCTGCCTCCGGCGGCTGGTCGGTCCGGGCGCCAGCTGTTGCACCGTCAGCCGAACCCTGGCCCTCGAGCCCCCGCGCCCTAGACCTAGCCTTCGTCCCGGACTCTGCTCCCGAAGATTGGCCGCCCCGGCCACCCTCCGTCGCGCCGCCCGCCGCCTGCCGTTGTTGCGGAGGTGACGGCGACGACGAGGAAGATTGCTGAGGCACGTACGCCCAGGGACGCTTCCCCATGTCCCCTTGGGCCGGTGGCCCGCTGCCTGTGGCGTCCCTACCGCCGACCTGCTGGCTGCTGCCTGCAGCGTCCCTGCGGCCGGTTTGCTGCCTGCCCCCCGCGGCGTCCCTGCCGCCGGTTTGCTGCCCGCTACCTGCCTCTTCATCCACCCCCGGGGATTTGTATAGTCCCGGGGTTCCAGCGCCCTGGACGCTCCACCAGGCCCTGGACGTCGAACTCCGGCATAGACGCTTGCAGTGCCATCCGGCCCGGGTTCGCGCAGAGTGCCAACTCCTCTCGGGGCAGGACCACCCGGGCGAGGTCCTCAACGTCGGTCACCACCTTCATCAAGGTCGCCAGCGCCCCCTCGTCCAGGTCCCCGTCCTCGCCGATGTGGGTCCTCGTAATGTCGCCCGAGCCCATGTACATCTAGGTGAAGCGGGCCCGCTCCCGCAAGGGGGCCAGACGGCGGCGCAGGTAGTCGGTGACCACCATCAGCGAAGTCAGCCCCACCCAGCGCAGGTCATCGATGCGGTTCAGCACCGGGCGGAAGCGCTCATCTTCCGCAGGGGCCGCCTCCCAGGTCAGCCTGTGGGGTTCCGCTGGCGTCTCGGGCAGCGTGAGGCGGTCATGGGAGCTGACATCGACGTAGACCCAGTCCCAGCGCCAGTCCTCCCATTTGCTGCCCAGCACTTGCGGAATGTAGAGTTCATCGAGCCCGTCCCGCAGGCGAAAATTGCAGCAGCCGGCGACGTCCACCTCGGAGGACCCCTTCTTCTTCCCGGCTGCTCGGAGGATGAAGAAGTGCCGGAACAGGGCCACCGACGGCGGCACTCCCACGAACATCTCACAGAAGTGCACGAAGATGGCCAGAATCACCACCGAGTTCGGACTCAGGTGGACAAGTTGGATGCCGAAGGTGTCCAGCACTTGAAGGAAGAAGGTCGAGAAGGGCGGCACCAGCCCGGCGGCGACGAAGGATACAAAGATGACGATCTGCTCCGGCTGGCGCGTGGAGGGTGGAAAGCTCGTCGGCGTCACCACCGACGCCTCCCGCTGGCTAGCGGGCACCATCAGCTTGCGGACTTTCTCCACCCCCTCCTCGTTCACGATGCATGACTCCGGCAGCACACTATCGGAGCTCTACTTGTCCCGACGGCTGCTTTCTGCCCTTGGTATCTTTGGGGGTGGGGAGTGTGCTGGAAGGGATGAGAGAAAGAGTGTGCTGAGGGCTGAAAGGAGGGCGAGAGCTCCTGAGCGCAACGAAGAAGAAGACAGAGGCGGTGATCGCAAGAATGGCGTAAGGGGCAATGGTTTGCTCCCCCTCCCTTTTTTATATATCCTGGGGATTTCAAACGGCTCTTTCCATGGCGCATTCTACGAAGCGCATTCCCTCAATCAGCGCGGGTGCCAGGCAAATCTCCCTCGACCCGTGCGGTTGCCAGGCGCACTATCCTCGATCCGTGTGGTTGCCACGTGCGCCTCCCGCCTCGTTATCACACTCCTCGGGAGTCAGAAGGACACGCGTCCTTTCGGTTCCCCGCCTGGGCTGTACCAAAAGCCTGGGCCAGAGAGACCAGCGCCTGAGAACAGGCCACGTGGCATCGATGCTGGGATTGGCCTCGAAGAAAACGAGGGTCCCATCCGCAGTCTCTGGGCCATCGCCTACCAATGGGCCCGGGGGCTGCTGTCGGTGACATGGGAACTAGGGGTCCCTGAGTCCCGAGGCCAGGACAACAGAGTGCCATGTGACGCCCTCCCTCGTGGATATCTCCCTGAGGTCCGAGAAGACTAAGTTCTGGGAGAGGGTGCTCGGGGCCATAAACAGTGGTCCCCAAGTATCCGAGTTCCCCGATGACCCGAGAAGGCCGAGTTCCAGGAGAGGGTGCTCAGGGCCATAAATAGTGGTCTCCGAGCACCCGAGTTCACCGATGACAAGAGAAGTCACAGTTCTGGGAGAGAGTGTTCGGGGCCATGAACAGTGGTCCCCGAGCACCCGAGTTCCCCGAGGACCCGAACAACCAAGTTCCGGGAGAGGGCGCTCGGGACCATGAACAGTGGTCCCTGAGCACCCGAGTTCCCTGAGGACCAAGAAAGGGCATATCCGGGAGAGAGTGCTCAGGGTTGTGAACAGTAGTCCCCGAGCACTCACAGTTCCCCGAGGACCTGAGAAGTCCTTCGCCGGTGGTCCCCACAGGGGCTCGGCGGTGAGGTGTTCAATTGGTGAGAGGCCCGATGCTGCATTTAAGAGGGCGCGTGGCCTGTCACTTCCAACCACTCCCCTCACGCTTGCTGTCAGTCCCTGTCACAGCCTGGCAGGAAGGCGTGGGGACATTTAATGCGGCGGGTTCCATCACGCGTCATCCGGCACGCCTCGGGATATCGTCACAAGGCTCGAGGCATATCGCCTGCCGCTCTGCTGTGTCAGGCTCGCTCTGACCGGGCGGGCACGCGGGGTGCTCGGTGGCTGCCCGGTGGGTCCTCCCTGCAGCACCCGCTGAAAAGTGGGATGATGACGACAGGACCGGAAGGGGGCGCGTTTTCAACCCTCCGTCACATCAAATTGCAGCCCATGATGTCTGCTTACTATTTATGGCACATTGGAACTCGCGCCATCCTTTCTGGGCACGCTACCCGCACCGACGGGTATAAAAGGAGGGCGGGCTCCCCAGAGAGAAGGGATCGGACGAGGCTGGATTGATAGACCGAACTGAGAAGATCGAGACACACAGAAGATAATGGCTTCTTCAAGACCGAGACAAGCTCACGAAGCTCTAGTTTTAGACAAACATCCTTGTAACACAAGAGATCCTCAGAGAGGAATTCCCTAAGCATTTATAGCATACACACAGAAGTAGGGTATTACGTTCCGTGCAGCCCGAACCTGTCTAAAATCCCCAGAGCATTTACTTCCTCCTGCATCTGATCATCCAACCCACCTGCATCTCATTTACTCCCATTTATTTCACGTACGAGGTAGATTCAGAATCATCCCCCCCCCGGCCGAATCTCAAAGGGGGTCCCTCCGGATCCCCGCTTGTGGAGTTCATCCTCTGACAGCTGTATAGCTTCGATGGATTTTATTCGGACGGATGTTTACTCTTGTTGAAAAATGTTCGGACCTCATGCCCGGTCTGACTGGTTTGTATCACGGTCTAACCGCCGAGGAACAGAAGACTCCGGAAAGCTTCTGCTCGGTGGGCCAAGGTTGAGACGGTCTGACCGCTGGTGTCTTGCCGGTCCAACCGTGCGCGAATAGAAGGTTTTGGGGGTTGGCCATCCGACCGAGAAGGTTGGCGGTCTGACTGCCAGCCTGTGTCCGAAGTCAATCTGACCATTGTCTGTTGCCATTGTACGGGGGCGGTCCGACTGCCATTTGGGCTACAGTCTGACCGCCACTTGCGCAGAAGTGTCAAAACAACAGTAACAGTCGAATTCTGGGTTGAGGGCTATAAATAAGGGCTTGCCTGGTTCCATGAGTTGGATTTTGCACTCTAGCACTTCAATACAACACTTTGAGCTCTTGCTCTTCTCCTCTCTCTCTCTTGGCTTAGTGGTTGCATCTTTGAGAGGTTGAGAGTATCTAGTGCATAATTTTAAGAGTTTGAGCAATTAGGCACTAGTGATCCTTCAAGCAAGCGTCATCAGCTTATTACTCTTGGAGGTTGCCGCCTCCTAGACGGCTTGGAGGTTGTGGCACCGTCGAGCTCTTCAAGGAAGATTGTGAAGGAGCCGCAGTGGTGATTGTGAGAGGCTAGAGCACGCCTTGCCGGAGCGGCAAAGTGCTTAGCTAGTGGAATCGAGGTATTGAGTAGTTCTTGTTCAATTCCAGCTTAAGGTCAAGTTGCTCGGTATGAGCCCTTTCTCGTGTGAGAATTGAATACTTGATAGAGAAGCGGATTGAAGCTCGAACTCACCTCAACGTGGATTAGGGGTGATCGATAAATCACCGATACCACGGAAAAAAATCTCTTGTGTTATCTTTGAGCTATTCTCTTTATTGTTGAGCAATTTACTTTCATGCGATTTATATTAAGCAATTTATCTTTCTAGATTATAAATTGTTACATGTCTCCCTAGGTTTGTAAATCTCAACATACCTCTTAGTTGTCTTTCATATTGCTTTAGTGATCTTTAGTTTGTTTCCGCAAGTTTTTCTTGATCGCTTAGCAATTTGTTTTTAAAACTGCATATTCACCTCCCTCTAGTCGGTATCCTTGATCCTACAACCGCACAAGGGCCT
The DNA here is from genome assembly GCF_958298935.1 of Phragmites australis. Taxonomy (NCBI): domain Eukaryota; kingdom Viridiplantae; phylum Streptophyta; class Magnoliopsida; order Poales; family Poaceae; genus Phragmites; species Phragmites australis. Next base: position 29,956,837 of record NC_084935.1, on the reverse strand, counting down.
CATCAAGCATCAGGTCCCACGATCGAGAGTGTTACGCATGCACCGAGTGTAGCAGACCGACCTCATCAACGAAGACAGCACGTCGCTCACGAACAAGACAGCATGTCGCGCACTCCACGACCATAGGGTCAAAAGAATCTGGAGAAGGCAATGTGCCCTCGGCAAGGGAGAAGCAAAAGGAGTCAGGAACTTGGACAGATTCCCCCTGTGGAGCGACCAAGGAGGCATAACCTTTTGCTTTTGCAGGTGGCAGAGGCTCAGGCTGACGCGATGAGAGCCCCACCCCGTTCAAACGACCAAAATGTAACGGGCATGTGAGAGAACCGGCCAGCCGCCGCAAGGAAGCACGCCCGCCGACGGTAAGGCCGCACACGAGTGGCCACCCTTTGGATGCATCAAAGCACCGCTGTAGCCACCGTGACTAGCGCCACCATCCCCACCCTCCGGCAACCCCTGAAATCGAGTGTGCTTGGGCCGTGGCTTGGAATGGCAACGCTGTTCGAAGCCCGAGTATTCATCTTCGTCGCTGTCCCAGTTATCAGGAGGAGTACCATTGGAGGAGGAGTCTGAAGGGCGGCGCCAGTCATGAACTTCAGAGATGCAGATGGAGACCTTGTAGCGAAGATACAACTGCTTGGACTGAATGATTTCCTCCGGACGTAGGAAAAGACCCTGCTTGACGTATTCCTCAACGGGCTCTGGCACTTCAGCGTAGATTGATGTCTGTGGTTTTTGCTCAGTTTGCTGTATGTATCTCACACGTAGGCCACCGTTAGTAGTTTGGGTGTGAACTTTGCTCCTCTTGTGTCTAACGTCATGGTGTGCTGGGGAGGAAACAATCTTTGGACTCTTGGGTTGGTTATCATCCAAGGGCAAGAAACGAGGTGACGGATTGTTAGCACTAATCTTAACTAGTTATGTTTAGTTTGTTTGTGTTAGTTGCATGCACGCATGTGTAGTGGTATGTGTGTTTTCAGAGTCTTGCATATAGGAGCTAGCTATAGTCAATCGGTGTGTTGCGCTGCATGCATGGCTGAGTCATTAGAATAAGTGGAGTCATTAGATGGTCATTTTGGCCGTATCTTGCAGCGTGCGCAGGTATGGAGCGTGTGTACCTGCGTAGGAGATTCGGGCAGTAGTTGCTCCCTTTGCATGTAAGCAGGGCTATAAAACCCATGTGTACTCGGTAGTTCGAGTCGAGTCTGAATACAGAAAACAAAAAGGCGTACGTTGCCGCAAGTGCTCTCTCATGTGTGTGTGTTTCTGAATTAGGTCGAGGTGTGCTCGCATTTGCAGTAGCGTGAGTGAGTTCCGTTGTTGGCTCCAACACTTACTGCATAGATATTTCCAGTTGACCGATGATGATGCAGTCTGAAAAAAATAGCCAGTATATATATCCAGTCCTATTCTTCAGATGCCTAAAAACGAGCTCGATTTTCAGATGATGAAGAACGATGGAGGTTAGGGTTAAGTGTTTCGGAATTTAGGAAATCATCCATGGCTGCCGGACTTAGAAAGCTTCAGGAGAGGTAGGTGGGCCAGACGGAGGAGGCCGGTGCAGGGGTGGAGCTGCAAGGTGGCAAGGATGCCACCGGCTGCGAGCGAGGCGATGGATTGTCGGTGGACCGATGCCAAGGTGGGAGAGCTCCAAAACGGAGAGGTTAGCGTGACAGGAGTAGAGTCGCGGATCCAATGGCATCTCCACCGTCGGAGATGGTAGAGGTGGGCGGTAGTTGGTGACGAGCAGATAGCGGCTGGAGTGGAGGAAGAAGACGACGTCTGGATGCTCGCTCGGATCTCAATCAGACAGCTGAAATCTGTCTCTGAAGCAAAAGCCGTTTTGGACCCATATATGTTATTCGACACAAGCATGCAGTGGCAGACAGCCAAAAACAGTAGTAGATGAGAGGGCAACGAAGATGCTGACATCGATCGGTACATGCACCGCAACAATGGCACGTATACTAATGCGACGGACGCAGGTTTTAGCTAATTCTCAGACTTATCAGCCTCTGCTTCTTCTCCAGCCTGCATGTCCTTACTGCTCACGGTCTGATCCTCTGCAGGTTTAGCTGCTGCAGCTTCTTTAGGTGGACTAGCATCCTGCAAGGGATCGAGGTCGGAGAGGGCGAAGCCCTTGGCCGCCTCGACGATGGCCACCGGCAGGCCGAGGCACTTGTTCACGATCTGCTCCTTCATCTGCTCCAGCTCCTTGAAGAGCATGTCCTCCCCCTTGCCGTCTTTGCCGTCCTTGTGCTTGGCGTCCTTGAGCTTCTTGGCTTGCTCGTACTCCCTCTTGAAGAGCTCCCATCCATCTTCCGGCTCGAGCTTGGGCGGGCGGAAGACACGGCCGGTGCGCACCATGGTCCTGGCGTCGTCGTCCTTGCGGCAGGTGACGAGCACGGCGCTCTTGTGCTTCCCCTTGGGCAGGCCGTAGGCGAGGCAGTCCCCCCACTCGCCCCCCGGCGGCGGCAGCAGCGTCAGGTTGCTGTACCAGCCGTCGTCGCCGTACGCCCGGATGTCGTCGAACACGATGAGGTACCCTGTCTTGGACAGCGTCACGTGCAGGATGTACAGCAACACCCCTGTGTGCATGTACGTTGCATTGCATCGCATGATCAAGAAGCATGTCTGTTAAATCCACTGAGAGATTTAATTAGTTAAGGGCAAGAACTGTAATATGTATTCGCACCGATTTTGGATTTTTGGACAGCAGCAGACTTATCGACCGTCTCCTTCAGCAGTTTGTTGAAGTTGCCGTCGTCCTGTTCCTTGGCATGTTCGCCGGCGGGGGGCTCGGTGACGGTCCCGTCTTCCTTCTTCGTGGCATCTTTGACGTCGTCGGTCTTCTCGATGGCCTCCTCCTGTTTCTGGGCATCTTGGACGGGGTTGTTCATATTGGCGGCCTTCTTCTTGATGTTCTCGACGGCAGCGGGGTCGTTGAGGATCCTTTTCTCCTCGGCTTCCCGGTGCGATTTGACGGCGTTAGACTTGTCGACGATGTGCTCGACCTGGTAGGTGTCGAGGCCGAGGTTGTCGAGCATCCGGTAGAGGAGATCGAACCGGTCCTCGGAGTCCGGCGGGCCGACGCAGACCCAGAGGCGGAGCGGGAAGTTGTCCTTGACCCTCCCGTGCACGAACACCCTCTGTGCCAGCGCCGTCTTGCCGCTCCCGTGGATGCCGGCGATGCCCGCCGCCCGGAAAAGATGCTTCTGGTCTCCGTCGGGGCCGACGAGGGCGTCCACCACCTTGTCGGCGTCCTTGACCCAGCCGTAGATCCTGCTCTCGTCGACGTAGCTCGTCGTCCACTCGTAGTACTGCTCCGGCTCCTGCACGTGCTTGATCAGCCGTCGCAGCAGCTTCAGTGACACGGTTTCTTCTTCTTCTTCTTCCTGGCCTCCTCCTCCTCCTTGCTGCTTGCTTTGCTGCTGCGACGGCAAGGACTTGAAAGGGTTGCAGCCGCTCGCCGACGGCATCTTCTTCTCGGAAGGATGCTCCGCTTCCGGCTGCGGCTGCTTGCATTGCAGAAATGCGCGCTCGATGGTGGGCAGCAGCCTGGCCAGCTCCTCCCTCTTGCTCAGGGGTAGGAGCTGGTCGTCGCTCCGGCCCAAGCCTCCCGGCGACGGGCCTCCGCTTCGCTCCGTCAGAAGTCGGCCTTTGTCTTGGGCAATGAATTTGGAACATCTTCAACACTGGGTACAGTCTAGCTTCCATTGTTCAAAACGAGCACGAAGACTGGTCGGATCTGGAAAATGCTCACTTTCCATGGACCGATACCATTCATATAGAGTGCCATAACCTACAAAAATATTGTCTTTGTAATAAAGCTTTCACCTTTAAACACGTTTGCAAAAAAATTCTGAGGTCAGAACATATAATGAGAACCTAGCCACATTAACACAGATAGATTTTTCATGGATTGGAGCACAGTGCAAAAAGGTGAGATAAATTATTAGGGACATGCGCGCTTGTGGCGCGTTGGCTTGGCTGCTGCTGATAGCGCCGGCCGGCCAGGGCTCGACTTAGCCCCAGGATGTCTCTCCCGCCGAGTCGAGTTTGTTTATGTTGGGGACATGCCATTGTAGCACTGTTCAGTATCGATATCTTTCTCCAACTGACCTTTTCAAATTAAATTCACTGCCTTGAGGGCTGGAACATTCAACTTTTACAATCTTGTCCAGTTCGAAACCAAAAAATTAAAACAGACCAGATTCAAAAGATTGCATAAGGCATTTTAAAAATTGTAGAAGATCTTAAATGAGCATAAACATGAAATGGATCTCGCGAGAGCCTCAGGTGGAATTTTTTCTCCTCTACACATGCATATTCCTCAAACTTGCTCATGAGGACTTCCACCGAGCGTATGGGACATTGGTTCACCCCTTCGGCCAGACCCTGGGTTATGGCATCGATGACCGAAGAGTCTGACATACATCTAATCTGGACCTTGGTTTGGGAAAATCTTCGGAAGTAGTCCCGGAGGGTTTCGTCCGGCTCCTACCTGATAGTGAACAGGCTTCTAGAGGTCACTGGCTCGGCAAAGGTGCCCTAGAAGTTGCTGCGAAAGAGATCTCAGAGTTGGGACCAGACGTGAATGGCACCAGGGTCCAATGCCTAGAACCAGCGTATGCTACCCCTTCCAGGGTGAGAGAGAAGCATTTAGCCATGGTGGCCGGTTCACCTCCGCTGGCCTCTATGGCGAGGGCGTAGGAACTGATAAACTCATTAGGGTCCGAGTCGCCCTTAACTTAGGTAACTTCGAGGTCCAAAAGCCCTCTGAGAAGGGCATAGTCTGCAAGTCGGCCTGTAGAGGAGAGTTGTAGTCTTGTAGAGGATCCTCGTGACGCCGGCTTCGAGGCTCCGGAAGCTGAACGTGACGGGTCCTAGTGTCGAAGAGATCATCGGCCTCGAGGGACCAGGCCGAAATAGCATCGGTCATCACGGGGGGCGGCAGTGGTCATGCGGGTAGCTTGCTGCTCGACCCGCAGGGTCGCCTGTAGCTTCTCCATATGGACCAGGAGTGCCTCCAGGCGCGATTGACGCTCGAGTGGAATGGTGTTTTCAGCGGTGGCACCAGCCGCAGCCCTTAGGGGCGCAACGGGGGCCTCGTTATGCCACTGCTGTTGCTGCTGGGCATCCGAGGAAGGGAGCCCTTCGGTGTAGGCTATAGCTATGATCGTGGCCAGTCGGTGGTGACCGTAAGGCCCTCGTTACTCCCGGTTGGGGGTCATCGTCGGCACAACCTGTACTTAGTCACCCGGACTTTCGCACAAGTGTGGCCGAGGGGTCGGCCGCTGTCGCCGTGGCCTTGGTGGTCTTCTTCTTGGGTGACATCCTACCTCTTTTAGCACTTCTGTGTCCCAGTCCCCACGAATAGCGTACTGTTGGTGCAAGAGATCGTCTTGCGCTAATAAGTACGACGAGAGTTTCTTATGAAGAGGAGACTCAAGCTTGGAGATGAAGTTTGAGAGGAAGGGGCAGTGCAAATGTATTGATAGTAGAAAATATTGGCTAGGGGGGTATCACTATATGTCTTTTGTGTTTTATGTCTATCTGTTTTCTTTTTCACCCTAGATAACCATGGCCCCCCTTTTATAGGGTTGTACGTAGCTTGGTGTACAAGTTATCACCATGTACAAATATCTAGGACCTGACCGAATTACATGATCTTATCTTGGATAACTACTTTTAACCCTACATAGAAGACAAATATTTATCATATCAACTATTGTGATACAAGCAACCCTGAGGGGTGAGCCGGTCACCAATTGCGGCCCGATGTCGCACTGCCAGGGGTGTCAGGATGACCTCCATTACACTGGAGTGTCAGGATAAGCATCACTTGCATCGGCGTTAATTGCCCGTCACTTTGTGTCAGGTCGGTTGCAAGAGGTGTCCTTTCTTCCCCGATATTATCTCCGGAGACCTACTGCATCTTTGAGCTTCGAGAAGGCCACATAGCCACCAGAGGGGTGGGTTTGAAGGGGTCCACAGCATCCGGAGGCCAGGCCTCCTGCTGAGAGTCCGAAGACTGAAGGCTCTAGAGGGACCTTTGATAGCGATCCTTAACCATTGTCTGTGGACTGGTCTATTTTCTCAATAATATCTACCACGGCAAATGCAGGGGCTGAACCAGCCCCGGGGTCGGTGCAGGGCCGGTCGCCAAACGTGGCCCGACGCCGCACCGTCCCGTGTGTCAGGCGTCCTCCACTTGCGTCATCTTGTCAGGATGGGGTCCACTAGCTTTGGTACGGAATGCCGATCACATCATTGCAGGGAAAGGATGACTAGTGTTCCTCCGCTCGCAAATCTTTCTTAAGGCTTGATGACTCGCCCTGTAGCTTTCGGGAAGCCTGCCCAAGCTTCGGAGGCTAGGGCTACGAAAGTCATGACTCCAGGACACTAAGGCTTCACCGAAGCCCGAAGGCCCGAAACTGACCTTTGGGGGCTTAGGTCCATAGGCATAGGCTGGCTGAGCCAAGGGGCTGTCGGGGGTCCTTAACAACGACCCCTAACAGTGAAGGGGCTTTAAAATCAAAATGGTTAGTGCATGGAGGGCGGCGACGGCGGGAGAGCTGCCGGAGTTAGGTGTAGGAAGATGGGGCAGGGGAGCTAGTTGATGAGCGGCATTGGCTAAAAGAAATAGATTGTCGTTGAGAGAGAGAAGCGGGAGGTGGAGGACAACTCTTGGATCGTTAGATCATGATCCAAGGTTGGACAAACATCGACTAGAATTTGAGTAATTTATTGGTTGTAAGGTATTTTAAGCTTATGCCTTTTGCTTTAATGTTAGTGGGAATGCTTGAAGAATGCTACTTGTACCGCTATAAGTATGTTTTGGTCAGTGGTTTTGTAATGTGGAAAAGAATAGTAAATTTATACTAAATATTGAAACGATGGCGTATCATATTATGCAATTTAAGACAAATCAATTTTCTATGTACTTGCCTATTCATTATCGACTACAAGTTGTGTTGGAGAGGTAATATAGATATTATAGGTAATTTGTAGAAATTGTTGCAATATTATACAGTTTTTATTTACTCACATGACACTATAACCAGCGTCCAGGTCCCTTGTCCTCCTTCACCACTATCCCCTAAGTCAAAGTGGATATGTACTTTGAGCTCCATGTCACAAGTGTGCTCTTTAGATATAGTTTCCAATGTATCATTCTTTACCAGATGCTGGAGTGCCAGGACGGCTACATGGTTGTCGCCATATTATCGAAGGGTTTGCTGGTATTCACAGCTGTTAGAGACGATCTGTAACACCCCGGGGACCAAAACAAGCCCGGAAGGTCACTTAGACCAACCTACAAATCTGCCGAAAGCTAAAAGAAAATTTCGACAGTACCTCCCCTGAAAGTGGAGGTATAACAGGCGACAACAAACCAGACAGAACAGATATAGAATATCACACTAGCAAAAATAAGATCCTAGCAAACGAGGTACAAGCCTCGACCAAACCACTGAACCACCATCAAACTCACTATATACACATTACAGGGCAAAAGACAAAATCTGACAGGGCATCAATTTTAGCCCAAAAAAAAAGGGAACGTGCAGGCGACGTGTAGCTACCCATCTCGCAAGCGTTTGACACCTCAAAAGGAACCTGGAAAGAAAGCACGGGTGAGATTCGAAAATCTCAGCAAGTGAAAGGTACTTTAACAAAAAGCTATTTAGCCACAGTTGAATGTGCTAACAATTCTAAATAGAAACTAGTAATGAAACAGACCACCAACACTAGGAGAAATAATTATGACTAAGCAAGTCCAACGATAACATTAAACATTTTAACATTCGGTTGGTATAAGCCTTCAGAGCCGCATATATATCTATATACAAGCTATAAAGGAAATAAGATTTGATGCGAATGATTCATTGAATTTCATAAGAAGACATAACCATGCACATGACATGCTCTCCTCACCCTTACCCCTCCCCGGGTAACGTAAGGGTGTGCACCGTACCCCTCCTCGGGTGACATACGGTACTGTACCGGTACGGTCGCGGCCAGAAGACGACGACAAACTTCCAATGCATGAGATGTATATGTATGACGTGCTTCAAGCATAACCAACATAACTCCCGGAAAATGCTTGAGACTTAAAAAAACATTGCATAAAACAATAATGAACAACTGCAGAATGTCATATCGTACTTACTGCACTTCATAAATCAATCATCGAGTAAACTTCTGGAAAAGTAAACAACATAATAACCAGCTCATAATCAGTTATTCAGATCAGATGAATGCATTGTAATTAAAGAATGTAGGCAACCCAATAATAGGTTAAAGCGTAGTCATACAATACATTCACTTGCCTTTACCGACGACGAAGCCGGGCGCTAGTCGTGACGTGAGGTCACACCACCTGAACAAACACACCATTAGCACAACGATGCCGCAACGACGAAATAAAAGAGGATGCACGCTAATACGCCAAAACCCAGCGTTCGACAACTGAAGGCTTCAAAGACATTTACCAACTAGCTTGCTAGACGCCGAGTAAGACCGCCCCCTCTAGCTTAGACAAAGAGCAAAGAATAAGCCACAACGTACGGCTAAACCTCGACGGACACCGACTCCAAATAGCCAAAAGCACCTAAACCAATTACCGAAAAAGAATAACGTCCACGCCATCGGTACACCTATATTTCGGAGAACTAAACAGAAAATTGTATCACATGAAATGATACACTATTTCCAATTTAGAGTCGAACCAAAAATTCTCACTAATTAGACTTCGCTCCGATGAACGAAAATAATACTTCGACTCGGATGTCGTATCTTCGAACCAATAATGATTATCGAAACGAATCAGACTATTGATCACATGAAATGATACGACAGGAATTGATTGATTTGATTCAACCATAAATATCCAGGAATTACCGAGGAATCACCTTCGAAGGGTTGATGACGAATCCGACAAAATTACAAAATTTCCAACTTTTCCCTTTTCCTTCTTTTTTCCCTTTTTTTTTTCTTTCTTTCTTCTTCTTTTTTTTTCTCTTTCCTTTCCTTTTCTTTTCTCCTTTTTCTTCCTGGCTTCTTTGCTCAGCCGGCAGCTTGCTTGCTTCTTCGGTGCTGGCTGCTGCTTGCTTCTTCACGGCGGCCAGCACAGAGCAGGTGGCGACGGTGCGCACGGCGACGCGACGCACGCGGCAGCGGCATGCAGGCGCACGACGGCGTGTAGGCGGATGGCAGTGCGGCAGCACGCGGCGCGGCGCACAGGCGCGCGGGCGGCGCGACAGCGAGCAGCAACGGCGCGGCGGCGAGGCACGCGGGCGGCGCGTCGACGAGCAGGCGCACGGCAACGCGGCAGCGGCACGCGGGCGACACGCACAACGACGAGGAGAGAGAGATGAACGCGAGAGGCTCGAAGTGTCTGGATGGATCGGGTTGAGGGCCGATCCATCCGATACTTATCTCTCTCTTTTTTTTTTTTACAAACGAACGGTCTAAATATATTGGACATGCTACGGGTCACAAAGTGCCCGGAACGGACATATGAATAGCAAAATGGGTTCGTCTCAACGAGATGAACGCAACCACGGTCTTCGATCGTCTATATGAGCAACGGATAAAAAGTCAAAATTTTAGTCAAAACTCTTTTTTTTTTCTCTCAAAAAAATCGGTATCAATAAAGATAACAATTATTATCCAAAAGCTTACTTAACACCATGTTTAAATGAGAAACGTGGCTATCATGAACCAATATATGGATCTCTTTTTATAGGACATAAGCGCGAGTTTTATCTGGCCATGTCAAATGACAGTCAGTTTGTACGAATATGAATGTACTGATACAGTAAAATATAGTAGTTGTATAGCAGCATAGTACGTGCATGATTACTAGTACAGTGATAATTTGACAAGTGGGAGCGAACAAGTAGCATATTGACATTGATATAAAATCCCATTAATCAACACCGATTGTCCCAATCTAAAATGGCAAATTGGTAATGGAATACCCACGGGTTTTACTTTTACCTGCTCCAGGTATTCTTGCTCGCGAAAAAAACAGCCCTAGCCAATCAAATCCTCCTCCCCTGACTGCCCTGCCCTGCCCTGCCCTGCCACCGCAGCCATCCATCTCGACGCCGTTTTTCCCTTGTAGTCGTCCTCCTCTACTGGGCTGCCGTGGTGCGGAGATACTCCCGAACTTGGATCGGCGTCCTCGTTTTGGTAAGGAACCCTAACCTGAATTGCCTTGATAGATTGTTCGTTCTGTTATTCAGGATCGTATCCTTTCTTTCCCGCGAGTAATCAAATCCAGATCTTTCTTGCCGAATCCATTCATCCATCCAGTTTATCGCGGATTTGTTTGCCACAGTTTATTATCCACGAGATTTGTTTGATGGATGAATTACCGTGTTATTATTTTGCTTCTGCAGTCGTTGTACATCCCAGCGAAGAAAAAAAAAGTGCGATTTATTGCGGTATGAATCCTTGTAGTGCAATGCAAGAACGAATCTCTCTCTCTCTCTCTCTTCGTGGTGGTCGCAAGCCGTGGCCGCGGGCGGGGATCACCTCTTGCGATGTCGATGCCTCCGAGGCCTTTGGCTGCACAGGGGAACAAGCTAAAGTGCAAAAGCCGTGCTTGCTCACGGGCTTAGGAGAGAGTCTGTTTGTTGACCTGTCGAGAATTAAGATCCCTGTACTGCACAGCTCTTTTCATTTGACCTTTATGTTTTGTAATGGGGTCCTGGGATGGGATCATGCCATCAAAGGAAGAACAAGTTCACGATGCACCGTGTGTGTGTGTGTTTTACATACCTAGTCTTGTAATTCTTGTTTTAACTCATGAGAATTATGTGGGAACAATTTTGTATATATGCTTAACATGGTAAACCTAAGCTTCATGAAATTGTATACCACGGCAACTTTAACTTCTCTCTCAGGCTTTCTGTATCACGAATTTGCATCTCACCGAATGCCTATTCACTCGTATGATTTTCTTTTTGCAGGATATTTTTGACCACATGCATCCTTTCGGATTTTTCTAGTTCCTAAACCCTTCTTTCAGACTGGCAGATATCAAGAGGTCATACACATCTCGCACCTCTAAGTGGGTGTGGGTCTGCAACAGTCCAGCAACTAATTTATCCTTGCCTTTGGGAGTAAACCCAACCTACATTTGGAGACTGCGCCGAGCTTTGGAGGGTCTTTTTGTTGATTACGGTTAATTCCCAACAGCAGCTGAGATGTAACAAATTTGCTGAGCTGAGTTCTCTAAGATAATCCTGTGATTAGCAATGTGATTGGTTCAACAGTGTTTTTGGCGTATTGGTGATCACAATAATCTGGTGTTAGCTCAGTAGACTTCATAATTGGCTTCTTATGGTTAGGTTCTTTTGCTTCCCATCCTCTACTGCACAACACAGATCAAAGGTATGGAAAACTACTTCTTGCATTTTTGTCGCTTTCCCATTGTATTCCCATGAAGAAACTCTTGGAATTATTAGAGTGTCTCAACTAATTTAGCTCCAACTATTCCTCGTATACTTTTAGGAGGGCTTTCCGCCAGCAGATAAAACCATGCTTGCCACTTCAAAGAAGTATTCTCGGGATCAAACTGTGAAGTCCACAACTGGATCAGCGAGTCCAAACCAGATGACAGATGAAAATAATCGTTCAGCTGTTAGTGGGCATTGTGGCACTAGCCCATCATCTCATCAAGAATGCTGGAGGTCAGAAGATTTGAATAATTATGCATGCTCTAATGACAGCAAGGAGGTTGGGCACCTAAAGAAGAGCCAGTCTTTTGGAAACATGCTTCTAAAGGATCGTGATCATAATTGTAGTGAAGGTATTGTGTGTGATATTAGTGACCATGGTCATAAATGCCACCGCTCAAGTTTCAAGGTCAGTACAGCTGTCGGAGAATCTACTAAGTTGTGCAGCACGAAAAACGAAGATGCTTTTGATGCCTCATCTGACCTGATCAGCCATGAAATTTGTGAACATTCAGGTGATCATGACCTTGACTCTGATAGCCATCACATGTCTTATGCCCAAAGCAAATTTCCAAGATCACAATCTGCTGTATTTCAGAATAATTACACTAGTGATCCAGAAGGTTCTGTTGATTCTGAGATGCTAGGGTCTCGGTGCAGATCTTTTGAGGGTTTATGTTCCCTGATTGATGAGGAGGTTGACTACCCGAGTGGTGGCGAAATGCATCCCTGTAAATCAAATTTGGATGTGTATTGTGCACCTTCTCCAGATGTATACAAGACATTAAACATGCAGAACAATGCTTCAGTTGGTTGCTCTGATGCTGCTGAAGAGGGTCAACGATCCACTGGAAGCACAAACGACAATTTTGTCAGGGATGGGATGCTAGTAGGTCATGAATACTGGGATAGCAAATACCTTAGCGGCGACCACTCTGTTGATCCAGTTGCCCCTTTTTGTGCCAATTCGCGAGATGTTTATCACCATTCTGGCAGTGATGGTGGCCTCGGTGAAGCTACGGATCAAGAGAGAGAAGAGAAGCTGTGGTACAGAGATAACACACTCCACCAATCACTTGCTGTCGAAATGCCTGACTCGAAAAACATTTCTGATACAAAGGACATCAGTGAAGAAGTTGAACACGATAGAACTGATATTGATGGGGACCCAAATGAACTTACTCCAAGAACTTACAGCATTAAAAGAATTGAGGATTGGATCAACCAAATTGATATCAATGATATCACTGTGGATGAGCAAGGAGAAAGTTCGGTTTCTGCTTTGGCAAAATCTATTGAGCCAATAGCTGGTGTTCCTGCTGTGCGGCCTGATGCTAAAAGTCCCCTTGGTATGGAGATAGCTTACACATATATTTCAAAGTTAACTCCTGCTTCATCATCGGCACAGTTGGCAAACCTTGGTTTGGTTGCAATCCCAAGACTGACCACATTCTCAGGCTTACGCCTATTAAACCTATCAGGGAACTCAATTGGTGAGCCTCCTCTCTTAGTTCTGCATTCTGGTCATTAGTGGCATGCTGTTTTTCTTTCATTCCTTTTCTTGTGGGTGCTACTACTCATTTGTTTCAAGAAGATCACACCATCAAATTTCTAACGTTTGGGTCTTTCTGCACAGTACGAGTAACTGCTGGAGCTCTTCCGAAAGGTCTTCACATGTTAAGCCTGTCGAAGAATAACATCTCAACAATTGAAGGGCTTAGAGAATTGACACGTTTGCGCTTGCTGGATATCAGCTACAACAGGATATCAAGAATTGGCCATGGTATTGATATGAACATCTTATACTTCTTTTCTCCTTACTTTATATGTTTTTTCCTTGGTTGCAGTCACATGATAAATTCTTGTGGCATTATATTATTTTCTCCCCATTTTCATGTTCTGGCTGAGATAATTCATTATGCTTTAGATTCTTTTCTATCTTAAACTCTCGAGTAGTGTAGTCACATGATAAATTCTTATGTCATTATATTATTTTCTCCCCATTTTCATGTTTTGACTGAAAGAATTCATTAAGCTTTAGATTCCTAAGTGATATGAAAAATTGTTCATGGATTTATTCTTCATAACGTGCATCATATTATGATAATTCAACTGAAAGAAGATTGTCCTTGCTTGCATTGGTTTATGTTTGGAGCGTTTGTTAGGTTTGGCCTCCTGTTCCTCGTTGAAGGAGTTATATCTAGCTGGTAACAAGATCAGTGAGGTAGATGGTCTTCACCGCCTTCTGAAGATTAAGGTTCTGGACTTAAGCCAGAACAAGATTTCTACATCCAAGGGCCTCGGCCAGCTAGCTGCAAATTACGATTCTTTAGAAGCCATTAACCTTGATGGCAACCCCACACAGAAGAATGTAGGTGATGAGCACCTGAAGAAGTACCTGTTAGGTCTGTTGCCAAACCTTGTTGTCTACAACAAGCAGCCTATAAGAGCCACTGGCTCAAAAGAGGTCTCGGACCGTCATACCCGCAAAATTTCTTCTTCCCATCGCTCTGATCGGGGTGTTAGATCGGATCACACATCTTCCAGGTTTGTGGCTGTCTCATCTTCTCACAAATCACAGAGCTCACGGCATGCTCGTTCTGGATATGCCTCAGGCTCTTTGCTGAAGCATTCAAGGGGCCGAAACATGCCCATGCCATTGCTGGGGTCCAGACCAGCAGAATATGTGGCTGCCGTTGATGTGGCAAAGCAAGGTCAAATCGAAGGAAAGGTGCAATAGGACCATTGTTCTGCAAAGCAATGAAACGAACAACCAGCTTTGCTTGTCATTTTTTCCCCTTGTGAATAAAGCTCAAAACAATAAGCTTCGCAGTCTTTCCGTATCATATATTTTGATGGTAAATGGAGAATGTATCATGTAGCAGCATTTTTTTGGATAAACCCTCCGAGTTGTCGGAGACTTGGAGGGTATGCTTTGAATTCTGATGTGGAATAAGTACCTTGCCGTTGGGAATTGAATTGATGCAGTGCATTCAGTATCCACAGATGGGTAGCACCTGTTCTTTTTTGTATTTTTTTTTGGATGTCTATGAATATCTTTGGAATTGAACTGGTACTGCATTTTGGTCTGAGAAGTAGTTTAGCCTGGAATGCGATGTCCATTTTCTTACGATTGTTGGCATTGCAGTACTAAATTGCTCTCTGTAATGACTTGGCTCGAAAGGGTGCATGCTGAATATAACATGGAATGCTTGTTCGTACAAACTAGTGGAAGCATCAACATTCTCAGAATTGAATTGAAACCTTCCACGTACGATGTGATAATCTTGGGCAAGAATTGCAGGAGGGCATGTGCATCTGAATCATGCGTGGGCAGCCTTGGCGCCGCTGGATGCCATCTGGACGTGCACGTCGTCGTCGGCGACGAACTTTCCCCAGAACCAGTGGGACTTCCAGACGAGCACCATCTCCTCGATGGGCACGTTCTTGGTCTCGGGGAGGAAGAGCGCGATGAAGATGGTCATGATGACGACCCAGCCGGCGAAGAAGTAGAAGAGGCCGAACTTGAAGTGGCAGAGCATGGTGAGGAAGGCCTGCGCGATGACGAAGGTGAAGAGCATGTTGACGGACACGTTGATGCTCTGCCCCGCCGGCCGGATCTCCAGCGGGAAGATCTCCGACGGCACCAGCCACCCCAGCGGGCCCCACGACCACGCGAACCCCGCCACGTAGGCGCAGATGAACACCACCACCACCGCCGCGTACCCCTTGGGGATCTCGCCGATCCCGCTCGTCCCGAACTTCACCGCGATCAGCGTCCCGACGATGACCTGCCGTCGTAAACCAGTCCAACAACTCAACTCTCCATGCATGCACAAGATGAGAGTATGCCGTAATGTGATCGATGCGCACCTGGCAGATGATCATCTGGGTGCCGCCCTGGAGGAAGAGCTTGCGTCGTCCGAGGCGGTCGACGGTGAAGACGGACACGAGGGTCGCGAAGACGTTGACGAGGCCGGTGATGACGGCGGACATGAGCGACGCGTCGTTCTTGAACCCCAGCGTGTCGAACAGCACGGGCGCGTAGAACATGATGACGTTGATGCCCGTCAGCTGCTGGAAGAAGGGGATCATCACCGCCATGGTCAGCTGCGCTCTGTACCTGCGCTCGAGGATGTTCCTCCACGGGTGGCGCACCGTCCGCGCCTCCTCGCTGGCGGCCACCAGGTCCGCGTACTCCTCGCCGATGTCCTCCGTGCCGCGGATCCGGCGGAGCATGCGGCGGGCCTCGTCGGCGTGGCCGCGCTCCAGCAGCGAGTTGGGCGTGTCGGGGAGGAAGAGGGAGCCCAGCGTGATGATGCCGGCGGGCACCGCCGCGAGTGCCAGGCTGACGCGCCACCCGTACCCGGCCTTGATCTTGTTGGCACCGTAGTTGATGAGCTCCGCGGCCAGGATGCCGATCGTGATCATCAGCTGGAAGCCGATGTTGAGCATGCCGCGAAGGCGCGCCGGCGCCATCTCCGACAGGTACACCGGCACAGACTGCCATCGTCGACCATTGCGTTATTACTTAGTTTCTATCATGAATGAACTAAGTATTTCTATGAACAAGATATGCAATCAACAATACACATAAAGTCAGATTAAATTAAAAAGAGCATATACTACTGACGAATTCATTTATTTGTACTGCATGCTCTGTGTTTTCTTTTCTTTTCTTCCTGCGTTGCATTGCAGCGGATTGACTGGTACACGCATAAACCTCCGACAAGATGACATTGATGCATGCCCGACATATTGGACTAGCAAGTCACACATGTGATTGTGATGTCAATATTGTTCCCTAGGCCCATCGATTGATAATTTTGTTCTGTTACTAGTAAAACGGTATGACACCTGCTGCTAGCCATTGTTTGACCAGATGGGGCAGAGAAAGAGAGAAAAAAAGGGACAAAAAGGACATGGCAGAGCAACCAAAATGATTGTGAGTTTTCTGAATTATAGCCTGGCCACTAATCAAATTATCATCCTTGGATTTCGTAAAGATGTTTTCCCTGAAAATTTCTAGTTCTGTTCAGTAAACATCTATAGACACTCTGAAACAACTTTTACCTCAAAAGAAATCATCTCAATGAAGAGAAATAGCTCCTCTGCATATTGGAGGAATCGATTTTACTGGAGTGGCTAGCTAACAGATGGCTGTCACCATAGGTTTCAGTGATCTTTTGACATGTTTTTTTCTCTTCCTTTTGCTACATGTAAGAATATCTATTGTTCTGAAAATGACACACGCTATACAAGTCAAGTCTTTGAAGGGACGAAGAATATGTTGAAGAAGCAACGGCCTGTGGAATTTTTCCAACTTTTGTCCACCTAACCTTATCACTTTTATGAAGTTTAGTTACACAAGTGCAGCTTGCTCCAAATAATGCCACGATAAAATCTGGCAAGGTAAGGACGTCCACAATACTCTTGGGTGGTTGTAACTGAAGCTGGAGTCAGTGGTGAAAAGGCTAAGAATCAAAGGATATTTCCACAGCATCTATACGTGGTCTTTCAGTCACTGCTGAAACTATTCATCACCCAGCAATGGATAACCACGGTTGTGATTCCCGTGACTACTCCCTAAGACGATGGTGACTGGATTTTGACTGGTATAGGAAAAAAAGACCGTCCGGATGTGTATCAAAATGCATGCCTAGCTAGTTGCAAACTGAAGATGAGTTTCTTTCGCTCTACTGTACTCTACTCTACTAAAGGCCACTCCACTCCAGGGCTTAACCTAATCTAATCCGTAGCTAGTGTCACATGCATGCGTATGTTATGAACCCTTGCTTGCTTTTGAATCAAAAGGCTTGCACGTGAACCTTGGAGACGTCGACCTTTACAGCCAACATCCGATGAATAGATTAATTGGTGTTAACAATATATTAAGATCGTACCATATTTATATATGCAAGCGTTACGTTGGTGCAGCTAAGCTAGCAAATTAAGCAGCTGCTGCTGCTGCTGCACGCAGCTAGCTAGGCTGGAAATAGTATAACAACATTACAGATACTGGAGGCACTAGGAAAAAAACGCGAAAAGAGTCAAGATCAACAGCTAGCTCAGAGGAGGACAAGCAATGAACAAGTCGAGAAGAAACCGGCGAGAAAGCAAGTGATGTGTGAATGATAGGTAGGATCAAAAAACAAACAAAGCAGTCATCCTCTGGAAGTGAAAGTCTTTGGCTCACTCTCTGCCTCTCTGGAAACAAATGAAAAGAAAACATCTTGGGCTAGGTAGCTTGGACTTTGGGAAGCATGCGTGCATGCATATTGAGATGATACATCCAGTGTGGTCAGGACAAGATACTAATAGTATTATACTGTTCCCGACAATAAACTATGCTACCAGCTTGGACTTTGCACATGCATGTTAGTTGTATCTTTTTTATACATGTACGCACACTCACCATATTATACTATGTGGGTGTGTCACATGAGTGTATGTATGGATTTAATACTAAGAAAATACAAGTAACTGTATCGAGTATAAAACTTAAACTCGGTGGACATGTTCTATCGCAAGGATCCCAATCAACTGAGCTCGTGTAAGTTATTCCGATCCCTTGGCTAGATAGGTATATAGTTTTGCTTGCCACCTAATAATCGAAGAATCTCCTCCGATCCATCATGTTTAGAGAACTCAAGCAAGCACATGCGTCGACAATATGCATGCCCCTATCTTATACGCATGGTCATTGACGGAATCGTGCTCGATCCATCTTAGCTAGCTGTTAGTACAACGGAATCTTTATATTCTTGTCTCGTTAGATGGATCTTCTTGCTACCTGCAACTGTATAGTGCCAACAAACAAGCTAGACAGAGTAGCAGCATGTACACCCAAAAGGTAGCTAGCGTACGTAGCAATCGAATGAAACACACAATAATATATTACTATCTTAGTCTCTTTTACTCTTCGTTGAGGATATCAATACGCTTTTCAATACATATATTTTAACATTATTTTTTATAACTAGTTTTTAGTGAAATTTGTTAAACATATAAAATCATTTTCCATGGCAAGTAATCCATTGATCAATATCATTCGCATACGGCGAACTATAGTAATTTTGTGTATATTAACAATCAAAATTTTTAAATTTTAACTATATATATTTAAAACGATTTATATTTAAGAACAGAGTTAGTTATAATACGTCTGTACATAACTACGAAGTGCAACTACTGTTCACATGGCGAAACATGAGCTTCGATTAAAGTACCTGATTGGCGAATCCAACGCCGATGCCGAGGAGGATACGGCCGACGATGAGCATGGCGACGTTCTCGGCAGCGCCGTTGAGCGCGGCGCCGATGAGGAAGGTGAGCCCCCCGCCGAACATGGACCACTTGCGGCCGAGGACGCGGGTGACGGTGGCGGCAAAGAAGGAGGCGACGAGCGCGGCGAGGTAGAGCGACGACGTGAAGGTCTGCAGCAGCTGGTTGTCGTACTTGCAGTACTGGTTGTTCTTGTTCGCCAGCTGCTTCTTCCGGAACACCTCCGGGAAGAACTTCTTCAGGAACGGGTCCATGGACGTGACTCCGCCTGCAACACCGTACCGTACGTGCCGTGCATCCATGTGTGGATTAGTACACGCTTGCTTGCATGGCATGGACAACTTAACCAGCACATGCACGCGATCGATCGGAAGGAAGGAAAGAAACCGAAGATGATGATGAAAGCGAATATAATAAGCATGCGCGCGGCTGGTTCGTACCTGAGATACCGATGTCATATCCGAAGATGAGACCACCGGTGGCGGCGACGACGCAGGTGAGGAAGACGAAGAGCGTGAGCTTGCCGGGGTAGTCCTTGCCCCCCGCCGTGTTCACGATGGCGCCGCCGGCCATCCTCGACCGACCGGAGAGAGCAAGTGCTGCTGCTGCGCAAGGCCAAGACTAGACTGATGGACCGACCAATCGATGGATGGATCGGAGAAACCAAGGATCGAGTAGCGCTCTAGCTTTTCCGGGTTGATGAGGCGAGGAGAGGAGAGAGGTGCTCCTTATATAGACAAATTAAAGATTCTTCAACTCTCTTAATTGTACGTGTATTGTATTAGCTGTGTGTGTGTGTGTGTACTGTGCATGGTTGCAGCTAGCTTGGTGATGGCAAGTCAACGCTTGATCGATGGAGTCTAATCGATAAGGAGGGAGAAATCTGAGCTAGCTGTGCGTCTGCACTGCATGCTGAGTTGGAGATATCATCTAAACATGATCGAGCTGAAGGAGGTACCTAGGTTTGACTTGCTGGGGCGCCTGCTAGTATGAGATCGAATTGCACTAGAATATATGCAAGCACAAGCCGTTCTAGCTACCGTATAGCTAGGAAATCAAACTTGTCTGCGCGTACATCCTCGATGGATCTTAATCTGTGCGCGCGCAGTATACAAACCAGTCAAATTCCGGTCATCATCATGTTTAGGACCATCATCTGTACTACCTAGTATTTTACATATGTTAATTCTATATGCATGCACTCTACTTATAAAATGCAAAACTGTTAAATAATTATGTCTTCAAATTAGAGATGCAGTTGTAGTCCAATACGACTTCTCAGCGCTTCTAATAATATAAATCATCCTTGTACCATATAACTTGTACCAAATAGACAAATAGTTCAGATTATTATCTCCCATCGGGTCTTTTTTCCTTCGTATTGAAAGGTTTTTCTAAGTTAAACTCGTGCCTCCTATGTCCATTAATCCCAACAGAACAACTGCACATATAGTCGCAGCAGGTTAATTTGCACGGCGGACAAGATGACGCTGATAAATGATTTGAAGCCGTGCATGGATGGATGCATATATCAAACGGTGTGGATGCATATAATAAGCAAGCCTGGATTTTCAACCAGGATAGTTTGGCCGCAGAAGCAAGGCATCCCGGTCAATTTCTGACGTACCAAAAGTATAGTAGTCGTTGAATATATCAACGGATATAATAAAGCGTACATATGTGAAAGCAAGAAAACGGGTGCATGCACGATCCAAATTAAGAATTAATCAGCAGGTGAACAATCTGAGTCTATCACTTGAGTAATCCGATCGATCATATATGCCGCCTCACATTCTGGTCCTTGTTCACTCAGAACAGGACAGGACAGGACAGAGCAAAAGAGAATTTTAATTACTTCGGTTTTTTTTCTGAAAGAAAGATAATAAGATAATTTCAGAATGAGCATTTCATTTCGTTTGATTCTGGAACTGCCTCGATAAACCTGCTTGTGTGTCTGGTGTTCAGAAAATATATATGTACTTCGCTACTGTTAATAATTAACCTGAACAGTTTACAACTACTAACTGATTTGGCAGACAAATTGAACGTACGTAGCTTTATTTATGTAAGACCACTTCCCGGATCTGCTATATTTTTGTATCCGTATCTAAATTAAGTCATATAGTACACTATTTATGATATCATAATTACATTGTATATAAAAGTTTAAGGTTATATCAATACAAAAGGTTTTAAACCATATGATACATTACAAATCTGATCAACAAACTAACAAAAGTATGGAGGAACAACAACCCAAAGTTATAGGTAGCTAGAGTATGAACGTGACCACTGATCTACTCCTCATCAGTGCATTCGTCTCTTGCGAAGTCGGCATCCATCTCATCTGAATAATAGTAAGAATAAGTACGGAAGGTACTTAACAAGTCCTATACTATTGCAAGAGGTTTGATAGATACATAAAAGATGATTCAAAGATAAAGCTTTACATTTTAGTTTAAAATGTAAATCAGCTTTTATGCAGATATCTAGTTATATTATCTGCTAATAACTTTGAAACAATTTAAACATGGTAACGAGATATATCTGGAGGTTTTCGATCCTAGGAGGGGCCACATCTCACTCTGCAGTCTCCATCAATGTGTCTGGTGTACCTCTAGTACCATGCAGTTCCTAACAGATCGAGCCAGCAATCTCATCATACTGACATCTAGTCTACACTGTACACACTCACTGATCGAAGATACACACGCCCCTGAGTCTAAGCAAGTGAGAGCATTGCTTTTGCATGCCCGTGACCATGGATACGTCTATTTGAATAAATTTACTCTCTGTGGAGGTTGTACACTATACCCACGCAATACGCTCAGTCTCCAACCGTTGCAAGCAGAGGAGCAAATCATACCAAGAAGCTTCACTCGCCTTCTCTTGCTGAACTATACCGCGAGACACCCCAAGTGTTTCAGGTCTATGTAAGGGATGACAGGGTATCACCTGGACCTTCATAAAAAGTCTAGTTCCATAAACATCCCGCAAAGCACCTAATAGACGCTTGAGTTCTCGTGCTCCTCTAGCCTCCTAGTAAAATATCCAGCTTTGTTGGGAGATAGAAAGGTCAAGTTATGCCCATAGTAGGACGTATGGATGCACTGGAGTGGATTAGCATGATGGCACAATAATTCGATACTTATACGGTCAGGACAATTATCTTCAAGCTAGCAATGAATACTACATAGGCAACTCAAGCCCCCAAGAGCATCCTCACTGAATGACTACTCCACTTGCCCCTACCAAATCAGTTTTCACCTCTTTTACACACCACATGTTATATCCCACACTAGATCAAGGATTCCACAATCACTAAAGATTCATGGTATATGAGTTAACTTGATGTTTAGTGCCCATACTACATCAAGGATTCCACAATCACCAAAGATTCATGGTATATGATTTGACTTGATATTTAATGAAGCGACATCTCCAAAGAGATGTATTCTATAGTGACATCTCCAAAGAGGTGTATTTCATCCTAATTATGCTAGATATCAAGGCATTGTCCGACGTTAATATAGATAACAACAGGTAATCCTAGGGTAATATGGATTCAGGATAATGATGTTTAAGGCATGACAATTATTTGATATGGTTTAACTACCACAAGCAATTAAAATAGCATAATATATAGCATATGCAATAATAAGTCATGTTTTTAAGTTGATCAATTAGATTATTAAAAACATGGGTTTAAAATGATCAAGGAGATAAGACTTGCCTTCTTCAAAGTCTTCTTCGAGTCCTTGTTGAAGTTGGGGTTCTCCGGTTCCTTCGCGAATTCCTCTGGTTATGTAAATACGATTATGATGAATGATGGTTTATACTATAGAAGAACCAAATAACATCAAATGCAAAACCAAATGAGGCTAAATGGATATCACACTAAGATCAAAAGATAGGTCTCAAATTTAGATTAATTTAGACGAAAGATCGTCAGAATTGGACTCAAAACAGAAAATTCATGACTCCTGGAAGATTTAACCTAAAATTAAATCGAGAAAAATGCTACTATTCATAGGTGAGACTCACAGGTGGGACCCATTGAACAGTACTAGGTCCCACTAAATAGTGCACTAATGGGCCCGTTGAACAGTGCACAGACTGGGTGAGGTGGGCAGCGCGACGACGGATCCTCCTAGGAGCTAGGAGTTGGTGGCTCTCAGCAGCTCCTGCTACGCGAAGGGAAGCTCGAGAGGGCCAGCGACATCTTGTGGGAGCCTCCTTCCTCCTCCTCGTGGTCGGTGGTGAGATTGACAATGGCAAGATCGGCGATGAAAATGGGGAAAAAGGGAAAAAGGGGGAGGGCTTCTTGCTTTATAGAGAGAGGGGAAGCAAGAGGTGGTTGTGGTGTGGTGGTGCACGCATGAGTCTAGGTGGTGACGTCTATCAAAAATTGCACGACGGTGGCAACGCGGGCACCGTCCAGTCGACATAGCGGTCACCGAAGTCGTGGCTTATCGGGCCATGTCTCAGGTCGCGCTTCCTACATTTTAGGCGTCTGAAATCTCCGAGACATTTCAAGTGCCCGTGTGAACATGCTGCCACCGGATTAGGGGAGTGGAGTTTTTAGGGTGGGTGGTTCGGGGTGCCAAATTTAGAGGGAGGTTGGGGGTGGCGGCGGGACCGGCGGTGGGCGGTGGCTTCGCGGTGCAGCGAGGCGACGATGGCGGCGGGCAGGGTTGGCGGCGGGAAAGTGTGAAAATGGAGTTGTTAGCGCGGCAGGGGTGGTGGACATGGATTCGACAGTGGGAACATAGCTAGAGATGGCTGGAAGTGGGCTGAAGGCGGGGGAGAAGAAGGTGTTGGGATGAAGAAGAAAGAAGATAACCGTTGGATGAAAATTGTGTGGATATGGTCATTGATTGGGAAAATCATCGATTTCATGTGCATGATTAATAGCATCTGCCTTATCTCCTACCTGGGAGGAACATTCTATGTATTCTATGACAAATTTACCCCGGAAAAGAAAAGCAAGATGGGTTATCCAGGAATATGCAGGACAGAGTTTGATCACGCATGACTTGTGAGCACCTTTTTGCCTTTCTGCATGCATCAAGCATAAATTCCCTAAAGTTGGAGGGTATCTTGTGTGTCTTCCATGCTTTGCATGTGCATAGATGTTCACGCTTATCCTGTTATATAATTATAGTTTCCGGTGTAGGATGCATGAACCTTTTTTTTTTGGTTTTAATCTGTTTACATGTTTTGCACTGTATGAGCTGCTTGTGACGATGCTTTTTGATGATTTCTTATCAAAACTACAATCTTTTTTGAATGGGATTATCTGAAAATTCTAGATATATAGTTGCAGCAGTCACCAACCAGTTGATGTGTTAGGAAATTAGCCATCTACGAAATTAATAAAATTATCTACCAAGACGATGCATACGCAATCACGAATGACATTAGAGACACTATATTACAACAACGACTTTCCGCTCATATTTATAAGGAGATCATGTTATAAATCCTATTGTAACTTTACTTATGCTACTAATACAACTCTAAATCCTATAAGTAACTAACTCGATATAATTATTCGATATATATCTAACATCGGCTGGTACATTAACTCGGCATTCATCGTCAATCGATGAATCGCGTACTCCAAAAGTATAATCTGTAGAGTTGCATCAGTATAAAATTATTCAGTATTGTGTTGTACAGTGGATGATCGCTTAGTCAGCCGCTAACGTATTTTCCAAAAACTGGGCTTGATAAAATATACAAAAGCGCAGAGCAGGCTTCTCCTCCTTGAGAAAACAAAAAGACAGAGGTGAAGCGTAGACTCTTCGTCTCAACAGGCAGCAGCAGCAGTTGATGATACGCACGCATGCTGCAAGACTGCTGTTCTTGACTCGCGTGTCTGTGGGCTACGTTTCCGCTGCAGCAATTGAGGAACTAATTGTTTACACAGGCCGCGCACATGCATTGCGAGCTGGGAGGGATTAGGATAGGATTATTATTACTATAATTACACGAATGGAATCACCGAGCGCAATTAGCTAGGATAGGAGAAGCCAAAGCAGCAGCTGCTGCAATTTGGCATGGTGGACGCAAAGAGAATAAGAGGTCACCAAGTGACAAAGCATGGAGGAAGCGTCTATTTGACAGCGCACTATCTTCAAAAATTATTAAAGCAAGATATCCATAGTTTTAAAAATTCGTGAAGTTAGACTAAATATACACTAGAGGTGTTTAGGTGAGTCATCTTATTTATATTATATACTAAAATATATATTTAAATCACTTTATATTCGACTAAAAAATTAGATCTTTGGTGAATATAGGAGTACATGTCTAATATCCGGGATGCACGTGCTGCCTGTGAGGGGAGGCATTAGCTGTGCAGTGTAGCGTAGAAACAAAATCGTCCGTGCACGCATGAGAGAAATTCAAACATCCCGTCAGAATCAGGGCCATATGGTCACTAGTTTTCTTCAAGAAAAGTAGTAGTAATAATCAAGTGCAAGTGAAGCAACGGCTAGCGATGGAGCTACATACTGTTGTGTGGATATGATAACACCTACTCGATCGATGAATATATCCTTGGTCAGAGTCTGGATGCATGAATATACAGAAGTATATAGCTGAAGGTGTGTTATATTCATTGATGGTGCATACATTTATAGAGCACAACAGTGCTCCTGTGCACTGAGTTACAACGGAACATCCTGATAGGTTAGCTGAAGATCCCAGATAGAAGCTAACGTGCGTTGAGGAGCGCTGGATAATCTCCTGAAGAATAGGCTCGGTAGACCGCGTGTAGCTTCTGTAATCCTGAAGAATCGCTCAGTTTAACACCCCCTCAGTCCGGACGGTGCAAACGTTCAGACTGGTTCTGAATTCATGGAAAACTGAAGAAGGTAGTCCCTTTGTAAATATGTCCACATATTGAGAGGATGATGGAACATGGAGCACCTTCACCTCTCCGAGGAAGACCTTGTCACGCATGAAATGTAAATCGATCTCAATATGTTTTGTTCGCTAGTGCTGCACTGGGTTTGATGATAAAGAAACTTCACTATATTGTCACAAAACACCACACTTGTTGAGCGATTGTGTTGGTGCAGATCGTGTAGCAGTTGTCGGAGCCAGCATAGTTTAGCGACGGCATTAGTGACACCTCGATATTCTGCCTCTGTGCTTGATCTAGGGATGGAAGCTTGCCTTTTAGACAGTGGCGGACACATGATTTCTTGGCTGGGTATTCCAACTTCGAAGATAGCATGAAGTATTCAATACGGGAAAAAAATTCACAATAGTAAACACCACAATATATTACGAATTGTTCATAATGGAGAGAAACCCAAATGTTAAGAGAAATTACATAATAATTAGTATAATTTAATTATGCACTCCTTCATGGATTGAAAGCATGATATCACGACATCGTCCCTGACTTTCTTGAAAAGCTCCCGCTCAATGAATGCAATCATATAGTCATTTAATAATTGGTCTCTCATTCTATTTCTTAGCTTATTTTTCATATAATTCATTGCTGAATACTCTCTAAACACTAGCAGTTGCCACGGGAAGAACTAACACCAACTTGAGAAGCTTGTAAACAATAGGATACGAAAGACTCTTATCTGTTTTAACAAACATGACTAAAAGTTCGACAAGATTTTTCACCTTTCTGAACCTTTTATCTCTACGCATATCATTAATAAAGAGTGTGAGTTGGTAACTAAGAGACACCAAATCCGTGCTTGAGAAATCCATTAGATAAACTGAGCTAGTTTAAGCAAGTGATCCTTATCATATGCAGCAAAGGAATCAGATGGATTGAATGATGCCATGCAAATGAGCAGTTATGTGTTTACCTCATCAAACCTGTCATTAAGCTCTCGAAGTTGCTTATCAATATTCAGTAGCAAGTGTGCTATGAAAACAAACTCAAATGACTCAAAATATATCGACATTGTTTTGAGCATTTATGGCCTTAGTGTTTTGGGAATGGTCTTCTCCAACCATAATGAGAACATTCCGAATGGTAGGATATAATAAGATAATCTGCATAACAGTTTTATATTAAGATCCCCATCGAGTATCACCTGGCCTACCTAGACCCATCTCTTGGTTCAAACCTCGACCACTTTCAATCTCACCAAAGTTTAATGCTTGTAGAACTTGTTGAGCTTGAGCTACCCAAATCATTTGATATTTTTTGCAAGAAATTCCAATAACACTTAGTAGAAATCTAAGTTGCTCAAAGAAAGAAATACAAGCTTGATTTTCCTTAGCAATAGCTACAAGTGTTAATTGGAGTTGATGGGCAAAACAATGAACGTAATAAGCAGAATGAGCCTCATCCATAATTAGTTTCTTTAGACCACTGTTATAACCCTTCATGTTACTTGCTCCATCATAACCTTGCCCACAGACCCTAGACAAGGTCAAAGAATGATCCATGAGTAAGCACTGAATTGCAAATTTAAGTGTTGACGCAGCAGTGTTTTCAACATGCATAACACCTAGGAACCGCTCCACCACCCTCCCTTTTTTATCAACATAACGCAAGCAAAGAGCTAATTGTTCATTATGGTACACATCACTAGATTCATCAGCAAGTATTGAAAAACATTCATCACTAAGGTCTTACATGATAAGCTTAGTAGTTTCTTTGGGACAAGAATTAATGAGGTCCTTCTGTATTTTTAGAGATGTCATTTGAGCATTTTTCAGTGCATTTTTCAGAACCAACTTATTAACTTCTTCAAAATTTTCTAAGAGCCACTTCAAAAGCTCACGAAAATTTTCTTGATTTAGTGAGTCTTCATTTTCATCATGTCCTCGATAAGCCAAACCTTGACCCAAAATGAACCTCAAGCACTTCAATGAATAAGTCAAGCGAGATTTATATTTCACCTTCTCTTCTGAGGTTATTGAAGAAAAAAGCTCTTGGATTGATGCTTTAGGTCGAATGAAGTTGTTAAATTTCTCTTGAGCTGTATTGTGAGCGCTATCAATACCACCAACATGTCTGTTTAATCTACCTTTTGTATTCCAAGCTCAGAATCCTCCATTCACAAAAGCATCACCACCAGCACAAGTTTCTTCCTTGAATAGATATCAAACATAGTAGAAAACAGCATCTTCTGCCACACTATACTTGAGCCAATTGAATTCATTAAACCAACGGGTCGAGAATCGACGCATACCACCAGTGTAACTTTGAGGAAAATCATGATCTCGTGGTTGACATGGCCCTAAAGCAATATATCCCCTCTTCACTGCATTTCGTTCATCAACATCATAGTCATTGATAGCTATCCTCATCCCAGGATCATGCTGTAGAAAATCAACATCATGTATTGCTCCGTCATCTGATTCATCACTTGATTCATGACCTTCTGTTATTGGGGACAATGGGGAGCATATCTCAGGATCTATGCTTGCATCTTCATCATCTTCAGTACTTGGGACTCGATCATCACCATGTGCATCAATATCATTGTGACTGTAAACTTGCAGCTAGAGCTTAATTGGAGGAGAATTGCTTTGAACTTGGCTTTTGATAGATGGAGCTTTCGGCATCGAGGCGGAAGTTGTCTTTTGTGTCTTTGCAGTCCTTTCCCATAAACAATTCAAATCTGGGTCTTGGTCTTCTTCATTTTCAAGCATTTAATCTCTACTATCTATATTTGAATAAAAAGAAAATAAGATCAATTAACAATTTGTTTAACAGTGAACACTCGGAACTAAAAAACTACATATTAGATGTGTTGTGTGCTTAAACTAGCTGAGAGATCCATGTGGTAGTTGGTTCATAAGAAATTTTGCAGCTGGTGTATCTAAAATCTAAAATGCTCTTTGTATAGTGCAATTGATGAAGGACAACGCCCAAATTTAGCTGAAAAATTGGATGTGCTTACACCTTACTTAGTTGGCTAGTTGCTATCCTGCCTAGCTGACACACATGGTTCTCTAGCTGCCTGTTGTGGCCTTAAGAGCTGCCCAGCCCCCTGCCAACTATTGCGCACCTCGTCCATTGTCCTGGCATCCTCTATTGCCCGCTTGCCCATCGTGGCGTCATCCATCGGGTGTTGGCCACCGAGAGAGGGTCAGAGAGAGAGAGAGAGAGAGAGGCAATTGGATTTGGGATCTTGCGAATGGGGCAATGGAGAATTGGGGATTGAGGGTATGGATTTGGGAGGGGGATGGGGAATTGCAACTGAGGCGCTGTTGCTCCCGCCTGCTTGATGCAAATGAGGATCAATCCTCCCTGAGCCAAGAAAAATGATATAAATGATTTTTGGGCTGGGCCAGTATATAGGGGCGTGGGGCAGAGGAAATAGGTCATATTGGACAGTAAATAGGGAGAGTACGAGTCATTTTTGGATTGGAAGAAGATATTTTAACCCAATTGCTTGTATACTGTCACACCCGGTTTAAAGACCAAAACCAGATGTAAACTATATGTATGCCAGGATCAATTATTCATACATATAGCGACTTCATTAGTGTAACAGACACAGTGTTTCTTATTACAACGCTAGAATATTACAAAATGACCACCCACGGGTCTAAAGAAAAGAACACCACAGCGGAAAAAGGGAACGGCACAGCCCCAAACCAACAGGCAGCCGACCGAGAGGTTCCACAAGCCTAGAACTCGGCGCCATCCTCGGGGAAGTCATCCTCAGGAAAATCTTCAAATGCGTCACCTTCTGAAACAGCAAGCGTGAGTATTTCCAATACTCAACAAGTGGGGGAAAACAAATGAATCAAATATGGTGGCTTGAGACAAGGTTTTCCTAATCTAGGGTTTCATTTGCATAAAAGCTGGTTTTTAGCCTTGAACTACGGAAACAAATTTTTATTTTAACCGAGAAAAGATGCCAAAGGTTTTCTTTAACCTCCGGGAATTCAACCCAATTCCCAGACCAAGAAAAACACCCACCCCGACTAATCATGCGAGGGTCCAGGCTGCTCATAACCGTGAGCACGGCTGAATATTCAGTTTGACACTCTGCAGAGTTTGTGCACTTTACCCACGAGTCGTGATCTTCTCTGTTGCCGGCACCTGATGGTACCTTACACACTTCCGGGGTGTGCGCCAAGAGATCACTACGAGGCGTTTCCAGAGAGTCTCCCAGAATGCACTTGCCCACTGAGGTTTCACCGCCGTACATAAGTGGAGTAACCCTCCACCCCAGAGGCCCCCTCTTGTGCCGGGTAGAATCGGGAAGTAACCCTTCCTTATCTATACATCCGATTGGCTCATACAACCCTGGGAGAACATCTAGTTACTAGGCCAAGCCGTACCATATTGGTCTCGTGGTTGCCTTGTTTGCCATGGGTGTTCGCTCCACGAACCGGTCCTTAAAATGGTCTGGGCAAGACCTCCAATAACCCCATAAGGGTATACTACCCAACAACCAAACAACCAACCATGTCGGGAAAAGTACCCCTTTCTTGCCCAGAACCCCAATTATCACCGTTGTTAACTCCCTTAACAACATTAATTTTCCATGATATTCTTCCTATATCAATTCTTTTTAGTTCATAACTCAAGATTTATCATCCTACACGCTACATGTTCATCTAAAGCATGGCTAAGCAAAAACATGATGATTTTGTATGGATAAAGCATCTATATCCAACACTAGTATTTGCTATTCTACCCATTTTTGTAAAGCATCATGCATATTTTGAGAAAGACTACTTGATGTAAAAGCTGGGTTTGCAACATGGTCAAGACACTTGCCTTCGTCGAAGTGTTGCACAGGTCCCTCAAAATCTTCCTCTTGAAAGTTGCCGAACTCCTGGACTGAATCGTCTACACGAGCACACAATCTAACATGAGAACAGTACACCAAACATTCCTAAAACTAGAGAAAAACCCTATAAACAGATTCTACACGTCGCTACGAGAATATGAGCGCAAAGAGCGCCTAAATCGGAGCTACGAGCAAAAAGTTATGAGATTTTGAAGATTTAGGGGCTATTCTGCAAATTATTCTTATTACCAGAGATTAAAACCGATTATTTTTATACTGAAAACGGGTTTATTGCGCAATGCTGATGTCATAAACCGGACATCAATCATTTTGTGAAAAAAAGAGGGCGGTGGACCGAGTCCACCGAGCGGTGGACCAGCCGAGATCCTTCGGCCCATGGTCCACCGAGGACCGATGGCTCTGGACGGCTACGGGCCGGCGGCGGGCGGCCGGGGGACGGCCGGAGTTGGCCGGGAACACGCGCCGGTGAGCGGGAGGCTCCGACGAGCGGCGGAAGAGAAGGAGGGAGGGGCGGCGAACTCACCCCGGGCGCCAAGGAGACCGGAGAGGCGCTGGAGTGGTCGGGCGACGACGAGTACTGCAACGGCGGTCGGCTAGGCGGCGGAAGGGGTGCTCCGGCGACCGAAAGACGACGGCAAACCGAGGAACTGACTCCGGAGGATCCTGTGAAGATGATGAACGGGTCAATTTGGCCGGAGGCTGTTCGGTCATGAAGAACGGTGTCGGCGGAGCTCCTCACCGGAGTTGGCAAAGAAGAGGACGGCGACGACGAATTCGGCGAGGAAAAAGAGTGGGAGCTAAAGCAAAAAATGCGAGGAACTTTGCCACGGAGAGACTGGCGGCTTAAATAAAGGAGAGGAGGAGTAGGGTGGCCGGAATTGGAAGAGAAAGGGGGCGGCAGCCATGGATTAATGGCCGACGGTTTTCCTTGCTTTAACCGCGCAATGGAGAGGGGAAATGAGGGGGCAATGGCCGGGGAAACTTAATGGGGCTTTAGGGCTCGGATCCGGCAGTTGTTGGGAGAGGAGAGGTCGCGCGAGGAGGGAAAACGGCCGACGGCCGTTGGAGCTTGGGCGCAGCCGGAGGAAGGAGAAGAGGAGCCGGGGCGTGGGCGGGGCTCGGCTCGACGCAGGCGGCTTCGGCTCGGGGCTCAGCGGGCCCACACGGCAGCGAGAGTGGGCGCTGGCTCAGGACTCCGGTGGGCCGGCTCTGGGAAAGGGGAGGTCGGCGGCCCACGCGGGAGGGAAGGAAAAAAAAAAGGAGAAGGGGGAGGGGGTTTGGGCCGAGGGAGAAGGAGGATTCGGCCCGAGAGCGCTTTCTGATTTTCCAAAACTTTTTCCAATTGAATTTCAACAAATTTTCCAATGGGGTTTTAAAGCGGCGAAACCTAGCGAAATTTTGCAAACTTTTTCAACCCAATAAAACCTTATTGCATCTACAACGGCATGAATGCAACCAAACAATTATCCTAGGCCATGTTAATTTTAGAAATTGATTTCCTATTGAGCTAAGTTGCAACACCTGAGTTAATTCTAAGAAAGTTTTAAATTATTGCAAAAATTTGAATTTTTGGGTGTGACATATACATGAACATATGCTAAACACACACACACACACACACACACACACACACACACACACACACTCAATTTTTTGCCAACAAATTTGGGCATTCAGTTGAATGCCCTTGAATCTAATGAGGTCTGCCAATGCTTTTAGAAGACCAGGAAATCAAATTGGAGCCCATGAAGATGCAAAAGTCAGAGGTCAATGCCCAATCCGAGTCAAAATATGCGACCAAATCAGCCCTTGTCTACCGAAAGAGCTGAAGCCCAAAGTGAGCTATGCCTTTCACATATTGAAGAACACGTTTCAATAGCTGGAAATGAGGCTCCCTGGGATTGTGCATAAACAGGGATAGATATTGCAGAGCGTGACTGATATTCGGCTGAGTGGAAGTGAGATATTGTAAGGCACTAGCAAAACTTCAAAATTCAATAAGATTAGAGACGGGTAGGCCATCCTGTCCCGAGAGTTTGCACTTTGTGTCAATGGGAGTGGAACAATGGTTGCACTTGGCAAGATTGGCACGTTCAAGAAGCTCAAATGCGTACTGTTCTTGGCAAAGGAACATACCCTTTGAATTTTGTTGAACAGTAATGCCAAGAAAGTGGTGTAATGGCCCTAAATCCGACATGGAAAACTCCCCCTTGAGCTTGGAGATAAGATGATTAAGGAAACCAGAGGTGTTTGATGTAAAAACAATGTCATCTACATATAGAAGAAGATAGGTTAATGTTATAGAATTTTTATAGACAAGTAATGATGTGCCAGGTTTGAACTAAACAAAACCAAGGGTAGAGAGGAAAGATGTAAACAAATGAGGAGTATGCACTGGGGTTTTTTGAGATAGCAAAGGCATCCAAACACTTTCATGTGATCATATTTGCGTGTTTGACGATAGAGAAGGAAATATGGCGTATGAAAGTGTATGAGAGAGGATGGACGGCGGTTCAGCAAACAGGTGGCCATGGGGAGAGCCTCCACCCAGAAAGTGGACAACATGTGAGCATTAAAAAGTAGCGTGCGGACGATGTCAGTAACAGTGCGAATGGCTTGTTCCGCCTTCCCATTTTGGGACGATGTGTAGGGGCAAGAGAAGCGGAAGGTGATGCCTTTGGATGAAAGGAAGGCACATAGAGTGGCATTGTCAAATCCCTTCACGTTATCACATTGTATGCATTGTATGGACATATGGAATTGGTTAAGGATAAGGTGGTGGAAATTTTGAAGCATGATGCAAGTATTAGACTTATTTCGTAGAGGGAATGTCCATACATAATGAGTATAGTCATCAACAACAACAAGAAAATACTTGAAGCCAGTGAAACTTGGAGTAGAAGAAGTCCAAAGATCACAATGTATTATTTGAAAGGGAAAGTATGTGACCGAGGAGCTAGAAGAAAAGGGTAAGCGTACATGACGTCCCAATTGGCAAGCCGTGCAGACGTGACTGGAACATACATTATTTGGACTGGAAGGAAAAAGTGAACGTAAATGCTGCATGGAGTTGCACCCGAGATGCCCCAAACGCCGATGCCAGAGATCTACTGAAGTGAAGGAGGCTGCTAGGGCTGATGGTGGGAGGCACTGGAGCACGAGCTGAAGGGGTAGAGAGATCCAGTGCTACTGTACCGCATGATCACATTCTTGGTTTTGAGATCCTTCACAGAGAAACCATATGGATCAAATTCAATAGTGCAGTTGTTATCACGAGTAAATTGTCGAACAAAGATAAGATTCTTGACAATGTGAGGAGTATGGGGTATATTGCGAAGAAGAAAATGCGCAGTGGGTGAGCAGAGGTGAGTGGAGCCAGTCCCAAGAATCGGCAAAGAGGTGCCATTGCCAATGATGACTCTGGACTAAAAGGGAGAAATGCGGCGATTGTAAGAGGAGAATTTACCAGAGTTGGCAGCCATGTGGGAGCTAGCCCCTATGTCCATGAACCATTCACCGACGGCCGACAGCTATCCAAGAGACATAGTGTGGAGAGCCTGGATCAAGCCATTGACATCCCAGGAGGAAGGAGTGGAGGGACCCAGCATAGTGGAAGGCTGATATGTGGCCGAGAAGGCGTGACCAAGAGCCGAGGATGGAGGGCGTGCACCAAGGACATCGGGTCCTGTGGCACCAGTCCATGGTGCGCGCTAGGGAGCACCCTAGGGATAGACGTAGGGGTAGGACATCAGCGGGGTCTGGGAGGAAGCATCCCTCCCGTTGTTGGAGCTGTGACGACCACCGCAGCCACGACCATGTCCACAGTCATTACGGCCGCGAGCACGATCCAAGTTGTTGGAGAAGCGCCCACCAGAGTCTTGACGATGGGAGGTGGAGTCCTTGGCGCTGGTTCCAGATGACACAAGCTCAGAGTCGGACGTTGGCTTTGAGGTGCCAGACTGAGAGATATCCTGAAGGGTGAGGATGTCTCATTCCTGGAGGGATGTAGGAAAGCTGGGGAGAGGCGACAACATGGTTCGAAGAACGTCAAACTTGTCATTGAGCCCTCAGATGAGCTGGTGGATGAGAGCATGGTCAGAGACCGGCTATCTGAAGTTTGTGGCAATAGATAGAGATAGAAAGAGCGCCCTAAGTGAGATTGTGGAATTTGGCCTCAAGGTGAACCACACGGCTAAGCTTATTGCCGGTGAAAATGGAGTGGAGATGCGTCCAGACGTGGTGGGCTATGGCATTGGGGATCATGACCATGTAGAGAAGCTCATTTGAGATGATGGCTTAGATCCACATGAGGACAGTGAGGTTCTCACGAACCCAGTCGGGGTCATCTTGATGAGAGGCCTCATCGGTGACATGGGAACAGAGGTTGAACCAACCAAGAACAACGAGAAACAGCGTGCACCATTTGGTGTAGTTGTTTGCATGGATGTCGAGGTTGAAGGAAAGGAGAGACTTGATATTGACACTGTAGATAGCCTGTGATATGGGAATGACGGTGGAGGTGGTAGCCGTGGCCGACGAGGACGGGGAGCTAGAGGCCGTGGAGCTAGAGTCACTCATGGCGTTGATGATGGAGATAACCTGGGATACTGATACCATACGTAAGTATATAGCTGAAGGTGTGTTATATTCATTGATGGTGCATACATTTAGAGAGTACAAGAGTGCTCCTGCGCACTGAGTTACAATGGAACAACCAGCCTGAAGAATAGGCTCAGTAGATCGCGTGTAGCTCCTGTAATCCTGAAGGATCGTTCAGTTTAACAGAATATAATACAGACCGATGATAACCGTTAGTTAGGCTACTGCTGATGCAGCAGTAAATAAAAAGTCTGAAAATCTCCATGACCGACCTTACAAAAAGGAACTCTGAATTTATATTACATGCTCGAGAGATCAGTTGTGCGTCATTATATTATAAATAAAAGTCTGCAGTCAGACGCACGCGCGCGGCGACGATGATCTGAACATGCATACGCGACGGCGGTCAAGTCTCGCCGGCCACTGTTCTGGTCCGGCATGATGGACTGACTACAGATCGAGTTGGTTGCATGCGTTGAAGCTACGTACAGCAGAGCAGAGCATCACCTTTGGCAGATGCACACATTTTCAGACCGTGGTGTGTATCTGACAATGTGAATAATACTACTTACTCCATATGTGACTCCTCCATGTATATCGCAATCTGTCTGTATGTAATGTATAGCCAGGGAGCAACAAGTTGCAGGTCAACGATCTCTCCCAGGTCATCTCCTTGCATTGGCTACCACATCACGTCGCTTGTCCTTTTTCCTTTTTCCCATGGGTCGAGATGAGTCGTCCTCCAATGGTATATATTCACACATTACAGTATATTGCAAGCAGGTAAGCAATCATCCCGCCTGCTGCTCTGATCTGGTCTGGTCTGGTCTGGTCTTCATGGTCTTCATCTGCACCACGTTGTACGTCCACCATGATTTCCTATGATTCCTTTACTTGCTGTACTATGATAATGTAATACGCGTAAATGAACCTTTACTACTATTACACGCTTTCTAATCTTGAGCGTATAAAATCACGCGCTTAATTTCATACGACCGGGTAAACACCAGCGAGTTTAGATGAGGGACTAAGGTTCGGAGTTTCATAATTCACCGGTGATTCCGGAGGTTAGAGGGAGGCTAGGGTGACGATCGGACTGGCGATGGGCTATAGCGTAGTGGTGCGGTGAGATGGCGGTGACGCCGCGAGCGGTGGGTGGGGTGGGCAGCCAAGAAGCTCGAAAATGGATTGGTTAGTCAGCGGGCGATAGAGACAAGAGAAGGTGGGTGGCACCAGGGCAAAACGGTTAGAGCAAAGCAAGAAGAACAGTACGTTGGAGATGAAAGGTAGAGAAAGAGATGTAGATTATCGGATTAAGATTGAATAGCTTAGATTCATTACTTAAAAAAAGAATAAAACAGGCGCCGCATCCACCTTAATATTATCATACCACTAACAAGGTGTGCCCGTGGCCTGTGTGGGGGCGTCGCTGCTGATTTCGACTGACACAGGTTGGAGCTTCCAGGAGGAGGAAGTCAGTCGGTCAGTGTGTGGCTCATGGGCCTTGATGCTCCTACTCCTAGAGGTGGCTCACAGCAGCATATGGGCTGGACTGGGATGGGCTCCAAGCATTGAAAGCCCTCGATATTTGGTCGCGACCGAGTAAGTTTTGGGCCGTGCGCTTGTCTCGGAACCCGGCCCGCTTAACAAGCCGCGCCAGCGCCTCACAGCGGCGGCGGCGCGGCATCCTCCTCTGCCCTCTTCCCTGCGCCGCTTGCAACACCAAAACCCTAAACACTACCACCCCCGTCTCCTCTCCCCTATCCCTGGCCCCCGCCTCCACCACCACAGCCACCTTTCCCGGCGAGAGAGGGCCGGGATGGCGGACACTGTGCAGTACCGCCTGGAGCGGATGACCGACGAGCTCGACGACCTCGAGCGCCGGGGCCTCTTCACCCGCGCCGAGCTCGCCGACGTCGTCCGCCGCCGCCGCGACTTCGAGTTCCGCCTCCGCCGTCACTCACCGCTCCGCGCCGACTTCCTCGACTACATCGCATACGAGCTCCGCCTCGACGCGCTGCGCAACCTGCGCAAGCGCGCAATCATACGCGCCGCCACATCCGAAGACGACGACGAGCAAGACGACGGCGACAAGGGCGGGAAAAAGAGGAAAAACAAGAAATCGAACAAGTGGAAGAAGTCCATCTCCGACGTCGCGGGGGTCCTCCGCGTGCTCGACATCTACCGGATGGCCACCGTCAGGTTCAAGGGGGACCTCGACCTCTGGTTCCGGTACCTCGAGTTCTGCCGCGACAAGCGCCACGGCAGGATGAAGCAGGTACGCCCCGACCACGCCCCTGTCGAATCCCTAACTAGTTACTTCTATCCACACCCTCGCATTCCCTTGCTACTTCGATTGATTGGTTAGTTAGTTGAGTTCATTTATCAGAGCAATAAGTAAATTTACCAGCTTTTGTTTCAACAGCTCTTGATGTGGCAATGATCTTACTAGTAGGCATTGTTCTGGTGTGAGGATTTTTGCTTAGCATCAGTGTTACCTATGGCGAGGGATATGAGCAGCTAACATTCATCAGCTCATGCACAGGTTGTTGAAGTTAAAAATTCCACCTTTGTTGGTTGCTACCAATGCACGATTTGAAAATTTGTTCTCGTTTTGGACTCTACAATGGCATTGATGCTCAGATATTTGGGAAAGTTGAGTCCTTTTGGTGTACTAAACTTTGGGAAAGTTGTGTCTTTTTGCGGTGTCTGTGTACTATTTCAGTTAGATTTTTGCAATATTTTGTGTTATGCATTGCAATTCGGCCAAGAAGTTGGCAAAGTAAACTGCATTGTGTGTTCATGTCTTGGGAGTTCTGTCTGTACATTAAAATTTGCCAAGCTGTCAATATTGTGTTCGAAAGGTAATAAATAATAAAGTTACAATATTGCTGGTTTTAAATGGATAAAATACCATTTTCTTGTTGTTTGTCTTCTCTCTCTATCTATCACACATGCACGGCGCGCATGCATGCCAATGGTGGCAGCACACCTGATTGATTAATGCTTCTCCGCTAGGTTGTCTTACTGTTGGTATGAGAGTCAGCGGCTGGTGGGGGAGTTTAGTTCAGAGAAGAAAGCGATTGCATTGGCAAAGGGTGGTAGCCAGGTCGACTGGGATACGTGGCAGTGGCGGTGCTTTGGTTACATGGTGGCTGTGGGTAATCCTCTGGTCTATGTGGCACAAAGGCAGACACCACCAGTGCTCGCACTGGTATCTGCCTTTGATAGTGGTTGCTAGGGTGGAGGCAGGGACGAGTGGCGAGAATGGGGAGAGGATGGAAGGTGTTACTGTTCACCAATCCAGCTTTTGAGAGCATTCAGCTATTGCATGTGTCCATTTTATTATGTGGATTTTTGGTATGCATTCACCTGTTGAGAGAAAAGACTAACAAGCTATAGTGGAAAGTAATTTACAGGTTGTCGTCATCATGTGTGTTTTATTATTTGCAGGTTCTGGCGCAAGCTATTCGCTACCATCCCAAGGTTCCCGGCCTTTGGATCTATGCAGCAGCATGGGAATTTGATCAGAACCTGAATGTTGCTGCAGCACGTGCACTTATGCAGAGTGGTCTCAGATCTTGTCCAGAATCAGAGGATATGTGGATTGAGTATCTTCGCATGGAGCTTACCTATCTTAACAAGCTTAAGGCACGAAAGGTAGCTCTTGGGGAGGATGTGAAGACGCTGCAAAACAACGATAATGATGCAGATCAGTGGAAAGAGGAAAACAAAGAACTGTTCATGTCACTTAATGAACAAGGTGAAGGCCCTGAGGAGTCTGGCTCAGCTGGAGTTGCTCTGGAGGAGAAGGAAGACCTGTTTTGGCAGCAAGGATTATTAATCATTCAGACCATATATCATGGTGCGCTGGAAGCTCTTCCATCAAGCTTAACCTTAAGGAAGAAATTCTTGGAGATATTAAACAGTGTTGACTTGGCGCATTCTGATGAGTTGAAGCTAGAGGTCATGGATGACTTGAAGAAAGATTTCTCTCATAGTGAGGACTACTGGGATTGGTTTGCTAGGCTTCAGCTTAGTGGATTAACTAATCCCAGTAATTCAAATAGAAAGGATCCTTTAATGAATAAGTTGAACAAATCAATTCAGGTAAAAACATTATGTCACAACTTCTTTATTACTAGAAATCTCCATCATGGATTATCAGTGCAACTTAAACCTTGCTTGCTATTTCGGGAGAGAGAGAAAGCATGTAGATGAATGCACCCTGGCCATGTCTTGCAATAATCAAATGTTGTCAATGTTAATTTACCTTAGAAAAATGATATTAAGGAGATGAGTGATTTTTATTGTGATGTTCATGCTTGGTATCTGTTACTTTTTTATGAGTTTATGCAATCATAAAGCTGCATTGAACAGTACCTTTGTCCGTGACTATTATTACATATAATAGATCGACGTGGCAATTGTTAATGTATGCCTGTTATGAAAGCTTTTATTTTCAATGCCATTCTCAGGTATAATCTTAGAGCTTGACTAATCCATACAGTAAATTGTGTGCCCTTTAAAACTATCCTTTTGTATTAGCCTTGTAGGTATGTCCTTATATTTAAAGGACCGGCAATGGTCCCTTCCCTATTTCTCAACCAAGATACGTTCAGCTATAGTGCACCCTGGTTTTGATACACCTTTCTGAATCTTCTAAATATACATTGTCTGTGGATTATAGGTGTATGATGAAGCTGTCAGAAGGCTGCCAACTTCCAAAATGTACTCCCTGTATGCAAAGTTTTGGATGGATGTTCTATACCCCGATAGAGAAGAGTCCATTGCATTATTCCAGGATGCTGAATTTGATGCTTCAGAGTTCACTTCATCTATACTAAAAGTATATGAAAATGCTGAATCGTGTGGGTGTCTTACTGAGGATCTTGCTTGCCAATATGTATCTCTTTGCTTGAAACTTGAAAGATTGGAGGAAGCTAAGAATCTTGCAGAAAAGCTTTGCAATGGTCCTCTTTCAAATGCTGCAAATTTGTGGAGCCTGAGAGCTTCTATGGAGATAAATTCGTTGGCTACTGCCACTGGCAGCTCTTCATTCAGCAAGGAGAACTTGAGCTCTCTATTTGATCTATTTAATACTGTACTTTCGAAGGTACCCATAACTGAGGCTGAGGGATTGTGGCATATGGTAAGTTCCTCAGACTTGCCTCAGTCATTTCCAATTATGATAGTTTACAAGATATATTCCCCTTGCACAATGCTGAACTAGTATTGACAAAATTTGGTTTTACCCTGCTATTTCTACTTTGTGTGAAATTGTGCATAATGCATTTCAGGCCATGAAATTGTTTTCTCATGAGAAGATCTATTTAGAGAAGCTGGTGAGGTGTGCAATGCTATCATTAAGTTCGGCTGGTGGGGGTGATTGTGGCGCTTCGGTTTCTTCTGCTATCATCGGATGGTATTTGCAAAGAGATGGTATGAAGCAAGCTAGGAAGATGTATAAGAGGTATGCAACTTGTTGTCCTTAAATGGAATACTTTTCATTGTTCAAGAACTAATTCTGCCTGGATTGAATATTCTGTGCTAGGATCGTGATTTGTTTATTAATGTAACTTCATGAGTGCACTAGGTGGTCGCTAGTTTGGGTAATGTTCAGAAAATTATTGTCTTTTTTTCTGCCCTCATGGTCCTTTTTATCATGATTGTTCATGCACTGAAGTTATAAAAGAGATAACTGCAGTTGATATTGCCTCTTGGGTGTTTGCATTGGTTGGTACCAATACATTGGGTTATCACTTTTGGAATATACAGCAGGCATGTTACTCAGGCTTCTGCATCCAATACAGGTTTCTGGCTTTACCCCGTCCGAGCCTCAAGTTCTTCCAGTACTGCATAGAGCTGGAAGCTAACCTTGCATCGATGGGAGACCATGACGCCCGTG
This sequence comes from Phragmites australis, assembly GCF_958298935.1. Classification (NCBI taxonomy): domain Eukaryota; kingdom Viridiplantae; phylum Streptophyta; class Magnoliopsida; order Poales; family Poaceae; genus Phragmites; species Phragmites australis. The sequence goes on along the minus strand of NC_084935.1, from coordinate 29,915,816 downwards.
CAAATGCTCGAAAGCTTTATGATTCAGCAATCGACTTCTATCCCCAGGAAAGAGAACTATGGAGAAACTACTACAACTTGGAATTGAAGGTGAGATTATACATTACTAATATTTGTTTCTTAAAATGCTTTCCCTTTGTAATGACTAATGACTGATGGTGGTCACTGACATTACTTTCGCATCATATCCAGGTGGGAACTTCCGAAACTGTGAACGCTGTATACTGGCGTGCTCGTAAGGTGCTCGATGACTCCACTGCCCTGGCCACTCCCGGGAACTAGCAGTGTGCGACCTCTGTAGCATGTAATATCATTTTTTATTGGATTCAATTTTTTACAAGCATATCTAAGTCAACAAGTTGATGCAGCAAAATTTTGGTTTCTTTTTGTTTGTTCGCTTTGGATTCCATTAGCAAGTCTTGGGGGCAAATAGCCCGAACTGATAATGTTTGTGCGACTGCCTGCCTCCCTAGGCTCCTAGGGGATAATGATGGACCAAATTGTTTGATTTGTCCTCGTGTTTCTTCTGGAACTGACTGTTGATTCCTCCCGGCCGGCTATAAACATCGGGAGGACTCCAGCTGCGACCGCAACACCAACAGTCCAACACAATAACACACAATGGTCAGCTTCACCGTAAATCACCAGTTGCTTCTCGTCACAGTCGCTCTCATACTCTCCTGAGCTTTCCCGTGCCGCCGACGATCGTCGCGGCCTAACTATCACGGCGATGGTGCTGTTGTAGTCTCCGCCTCCCCGGCCGTGAGCAGAGGCCGCTGCCGGCGGAGGTACCTGCTCTGCCCTGCAGGTCGTGGTTCAGTTTAATCGATCAATGATATGACGTGTAAGCTTGCCAGGTGAGCTGGTGCATGTGCTGGGTTAAAATTCAAAAATAGATAAGTTATCGTATTTGTTAAAATAGAAAATATATTGACGTATTTATAAATCTATCATATGTATTCAGTTTCTCAAATATAAAAAATCGATTCCGGTACTTTAGACACCGAAAAACGATAGACCCGACTTATTACCAAATACATTATTGTTTACCATATTTGGTATTTTCGGTGTCGAAAACTTTTTGTATTTAGCATGATAGTGTACAGTGTTGTATTCGGTACAGGCCGACACGTTCCATCGCTCGCATCATGTCTTGTCGTGTGTGAATTTATTTCAACGTATTTTGTTAGCATTTTATTATTTCTTTAATGTATTTGTGTAGGTAATTTTTTAGTGAAGTAACATTAGGAGGATATAAATTATAATTTGTTAAACAATAATATTTGTGAAGTACAATTATCATATAACCGGTTATATATGCTGATAAATATTATATGAGATATGTGTTTTTTCATCGCTGCGCTAATGGATCTTAACTATAAAGAGATGATAACAAATATTGGCATGCACAATATGTCTAAAGACTAACTTAATAGCGTGCCATTGCTAAACCAAACTTAGCTTAGAGAATGAAAATAGATCGGGTTATAATATATGCTCTCTATTGAGTGCATCTAGGATATTTTCTCTTTCGCAAGGCATCAGGGCCCTCCGCTTTGGCGCGATGGGCCATCTCCCACTTCCTTTCCCTCTCTGCTTCGCGTGCCTTAGCCGTGGCGTGCTTCTTTGCCGCCTTCCTCATATTCTCCTCCTCTGGATGCTTGAGCCGTAGTTCCTGCTACTGTTGCTTGTACTCCCGGCGTTCGTACGCTTTCCTCTTCCATCGCATGCTCATGTCGACCCACCACTTCTGCTTCTGGTACGCATTTTGCTCCATATCCATCCATTCCATGAAGTCACATAGAGGTGAAGGGGACTGGACACATAAAACAAGAGGGGATATTAGTAAGACAATGCATGAAATTGTACGAAAAGTGCCACATTAGTGATATACGTTGCTATACCGGTGGATACACGTATGGTCTATATCGAAGCTTATCGTACTAGTAGTTGGCACATATAAAGAAGCGTAGGTCATATGTGTAGGAGATGTCCTGCAACTTGCGAAGCTTACAAGGGTCGCTACAGAAGCACATCGGCGGTTCGACCTCCTGGGGGATAAAAATCCCCTAATATTTCTTAGGCAGGCTTGATGGAGCTAAGGAAGATATTACAATTGAGAGAGCTGAGCAATGAGTGGTCTATCCATGGATGGGGGTGGGGTTATTTATGGTGACTGGGGGCTGGTGCATGGATTGATGCATGAGCTTGGCTGGGGGTTCGAGCATAGGATTCCCTTTCAAAGCAAAAAAAAGTTGTGGCATTGATGTTTGGCAGAGATTCCCTGTGAAAACTGTTGCTTGGTGTGGCCACTTTATTCTACAAAAGTTTAACAATGCGTTATTGTTTCCTCTACATAGAGGCATATAATCCTATGAAAGTATTCTCTATGAAAGCTGTTGATTTTGAGTGGGTGTAGAAGTAACATCTATCAATTTCATCTTAATCTAAAGTCAAAGCCTGCTTTAAGCATTCATCCTAAAGCAAGCACAATATGAGGTTGAACGGTTCGTACAATCATATGGTTGATGCTAGAGCTGCAATTAATGTTAGTCCACGAGGTGTTGGTGATACAACCTCAGTCTATGATAGTCTCCAAGGTGTTCGTGCTACAACATTAGTCATAAGAGGACACTAGTATAAGCATTGGTGTGTCTAAAGCCTGAGTTCACAAATACTTCTTATATGTTGGAAAGAATTGTGTTTAGATAGTACGTTAATATAATAAACTTACCATCATATTGATTAGACAGAAGTTCATAAATAGTTCATAACATAATATGTTCATGTAAGACACTAATCATATACCCATCAAACTAAACTAATGAAATGGAAAGGTAAATAAAATAAATAGTCATACCTGGCATTTGCATAGTTCATAGTGTATATATGTTGAATACCTAGTTCATCTCAAGATGGCGAAGGAAAGTGATGACGCAAATTAGCGGAAGAATGCTAGTTGTGCCAGTCAATGTTATTATGGTAAGATGATTGTCGTCTCTGAGGTGGTAATAGGAAGTTATAAGGATGGATACCAGCAAATTCACTACCATTTTCAGGGTCATCAATATCCTTCAGAGATGGAGGTCTTAGAGGGAGGGGTCGTTGTAGTATGAAATCGTTGTCATCTTGAGCTATCACAATAGTAGCATGTCCTATTTCCTTGTCGGTTGTACGCCATCTCGATGTGGTGCATGAACATCTTCCTGCAGTGATCATTGACTATTCACCTGTATTGCTACTAGAACATTGAGGCATTAGGGATATGAAATCATCATCCTCATCGTACACCTTAGATTCTCTAACCGTTATCGTCTTCTATGTGAACCAGGCATGACACCCCAACCAAAGAGCATATACATCACCAAGAAGTTTGTAATGCCTTTGTTGCTCAACTGTACGTCTTCTAGGAACGCCTAACGCAAAAGAGTAGCATTTGAATCAATGGAAAAAAGATAAGTAGGGTGAGTACGTAGAAAATTACAAACCTGAATATGGGATGCATACTGATTGAACAACATCACTATCGTTATTTGCCTTCTAGAGAAATCTAGAACAGAAGGATGTTCGGCTAGTTCGCACACCTTGAGATACGTTTGACGCTGCTCATGCAAGATGGCCCTAAGATACTCGGTGGTTACATGTTAGAGCGGAGTGGTTAACGCAGAACAGAAGGGTCTTGAATGCAATTTGGCCACGGCTTGGATTAGGTTGTTCTCCTTAAAGGGATCATCATTTCCTTCACGTACAACCTGCAAGGAGGTATTGAGTGCTATATAGATTATTGTAGGTGTTTGTGGAAAGCCTGTACTCGAAGATCCCGTCATAGATTTACTGATCCTTCACTGCAATGTTATGACGCTGCACTAAAGCACGAATACCTGATTATTTAAGAAACATTAAATAAGTATTAAATATCATAATTAACATGTAACAAAGCTTAATAAATAACTAACAAATAAAGTTATATGCCAAAATTATTTGACAACCATTACTTAAATTAAAAATAATTAAATTAATAATACAGTGAATATTACATAATAGGAATAACTACGACAATAAAATCAATATTACATGTGTTATTAACAAGTACAATTGCACCAAACAATTGCACTGGATACTCAACGACGACTTCGCAGCATGCAATCCTCAGGAGTGTACGCGTCTAGTGGATGTGTGGCCCTCATCCCAGCAGCCTTCGTTGGCCCCTACCACGTGTTCCCTTGCTCGTCATTATCATCGTCCTACCCTATGGGACTCCACCAAACGTGTATCCCGCCCCGCTGACTCTGCCCTACAAGTACCATGAAGAAGGATCCTCATGCGGCAGTGTGAACACCCCTAGAAAGTGCTTCAACGGGACCCCCAAGTGCATCAGGGTATTAGGGGTACTGTGCGCTGAGGAGTTGCAACAACCTAGTCAAAATCATGCGTGCCACTCCAGTCACGTGTCTGCTGCGTGCAGTCAACAACGTCCTTGTGACGAGTCAATGTTATAGGCGGAGGTGTCAGCGTAGTCTGTGGAGACCGCGTCCACTACGGAGCATGTGAACCTAGTGTATACTGCTCGGGCGCAGGAGCCTGCGTTCACACCTCACGATGCTCCGAAGCTGAAGGTGCCTTTCGCGACTTTGCCCGAACGGGTTCGTCACAGGCACTGGACGGGTGCCTGCTGTGGGAGGCATGAGATGGGTCCATGGTTGGTAGGTCATACCCCCTCCAGCATGGGGCACAATCACCTAGATCACGTATAGTGGACAAGAAGCGGAACCCTCGTTCTCATGTAGTCCCGAAGAGGGTTTCGATCCCTCGGTATTGATGACCCACTTGCTTTCCCACAAGCTTGCTCCGCTTTCGTATGCATCTCGTACGTCTCTTTGATCTGTATAAGATAAGGGCTAGTCAGTAATATAAATGTTTAACTAATAAAAATCATTATAAGTACGACATCACTTACCACAACATGAAGAAGGCGGGCACGATCCTCGGGAAGGGTCTGGGGGTCGGCTCTACAAGTTTGCTGAGTAAGGTGGCATACGTGCGTAGACGGTATCACAAAAGATACTCCCATTATGTAGCGTCATCGTATTGTCCAGCAGGAATGATGACATCCACTATGGCTGACTTCGTCCACCTCTGTAGGTACTCGACATTCATGGATGCCCAGTCCCGCATGCCTCTAACCCTCTGTGCGCTCATCCTGTACGTGATATAAGTGATTATAATTTATTAACATTGATCACCTAAGGTACTAATGTTAACTATAAAAACACACTTACTCGTGCGCCCGAGAGACGTCTCATGGGAGAGGTACTGGCATCACCTGTCGGTATCCGAACTGTCTTTGTACACGCTTAGGAGAATATACTTTCACATTGTTCATATACAATAAGAAGCATATGTTAATCAATAAGTCTGAGTCACGCCAATAATATGTCTAGTCGTAATTTCGGTTACTCGTGCCATACGCCATGGATCCCACTCCACGAGATCGGCGCTAAGGACTTCCAAATCACTAATCACCCAGGAGCAGCTACCATGGTCTTCAGGCTGACTCCATCTTAGCCTGACATGTATTCACCAATACCCCATCGTGGATCTCATATCATCTGCAATGCCATTGAAGATGGAATAGTAGTTCTTGAGCACCCAAGGCTGACAAACCGAGAGGTACTCTCAGCTCCATAGCTGTAAGAGGTGTAGGCAGCCTATAACAAATCCCTTCTTATTTGATCGCTGAGTTGCATCACATAATCCTCTGTAGGTGGTAACTAGCATAGTAGATCCCTAAATGTAAGATATCGGCTCATAAGGATGTGACACGAGCTGACTCGCTAACTATATAATATGGGGGATGACATAATCGTCTACCGTGTTGTAGTACATGATGCCTCCCAGCAGGACGTGCAAGTACACCTTATAGTGATTTATAACTGTAGCCTCGTCCATATCCGACGGGCATGGATGGAACTGTGGAAGCCTATGAATCCAATACATGGAAATGCCAACATCCTTCTTCTCATATTGCACACCAAACCTATAAGATACAGATGGTCAATAAAGCTTGAATAGCACTACAATAATTGAAGTGCATTACATAACAAATAATTGCGTGTCCTCGATATAACCCTTTCACTGCTCTTTTGCTGTTTGCGAAACTACTAACAGGGCACTCCTGAGTGGCAACCCGGTCAACATGACCACGTTCCTCAATGTTACGGCCATCTCGCCAAAAGAAAAGTGGAACATGTACGTTTTAGGACGCCACCAGTCGACGAGACCTATCAGCAGTGGCTCCTCAATTGACAGTAGAAGTGTCCTACCACCATCCGCCATGAGAGCTTCGGCCATCATTAGAGTGAAAGGTAGTAGTTCTGCCTATGCGAGTGACTCATGGAATCGAGGATCTAACTCCTTAATTATGTGGACACTCCGGGCTTACAACGGAAGCAACTGCAAAAGGTATCCAATATATGTACTGATTTAGTAGAAAATTATCATAACAATTAAAAAGCACATATAATCGTGGTACCTACTGCCCTGTGAAAATCATCTGTCCCCTATGATTTTCGTCATACCGTTGCTGAAAAAGCTCATAAAGACCACCATAAACTATGATAATGATTTCAAGCTGCATGGTTCAATAAGTGGATGAATAACAAATTAGAATATATTACATGCTTCATGGTTCAATAAGTATGTGAATAACAAATTAAAATATATTACAAGCATCATGGTTCAATAAATAGGTGAATAACAAGCTTCATGGTTAAATAAAAAAAACATCATATGTGATACCAATACCATCATCATCCATGCATCCTACATCTACCTCTAAAGAGTCCACTCTAGCTCCCTCTCTACCAGAACTGCCCTCCCTGACATGCCCTCTATCCTCTTCATACATCACCTGCTAGCCTGATCCTTCTAGCCGTGACACTATGTTTACGTATACCCTATAAAAAGTTCTCCTCTAATACCTTGCGTGAGTGAGTACAAATCACATACGTTGTTTATTCTCATCTCAAACAACGTATGGACAACGACTGAGCTATTTGGAACAAGCCGTGGCCAGACACCCTTAAGACAACAGTATGAGATTGCTGGTTCACACGTAAAAGGCTCATAACATGTGATTTTAGGCCATCTAGGTCATTAGGTACCTCAATCAAACTCTCTATGTGTTGATAGTTCTGAATTGTTACGAGTTTCTTGTGCAAAACCTCAGGACGTTCTTCATAATAAATATATAAAGTCATATTGTATCTGCTAAATAAAGACACATCTAATAAAATAACGACTTAGATGTATGTATGATACACAACTAATTACACCTCTCAATAAATAATAAATATATTAACAATGCAAATTAAATAGTACAATACTTAAAAATGATAAATATTTAAGTAATTAACAATGCTAATTAAATCATCAATTTTGAATTCAAATGAAATAATTAAACATGCTTACACCACTATCCATCCATCATTTTCATCACATCCACCCCTAACCACTTCTCTGGCCATACAGCTGTTTGGTGCACACCATTATTTTAATAGATTGAATTAAAATACTAATTAAATAGGCACACACCACTATCAATTAAAAATTTTAATTTGATAATTTTCGGTGCATTGTGGTTTTAATTGAATCTTTCTGTCCAACGTAAGTTTTTTAATCTTTCTGAAATTTATTTTTTTTTATTTTTCATTTCTTTTTTCTTTCTTTTTCTCTCTTTTCTCTCATGTCACCGATACTCTACTTACACCTATAAAGATCATGCATACACTAGACCATCACCATACACCACCACTAGCACAAAGTGCCACAACTAGACCATCATGTTATTAAACTAATAAAATAATATAATCAAATTCACACTAATTACTATTATACAATCTACTTGCTCTGACTAGACAAATAATTACTATTAAACAAATTCATGCTAATTACTATTATATAAATTCACACTAATTACTATTACAATAACTAAGTAAATAATCAAATTCATATAATCAAACTAAGAAAATAATTATACAAATGTAATTGAACGGATTAAGTAATCTACTTACTCTACTTACTATTATTACTATAAGTATTAATTAAATACATAATTTAAGTACTTATTGTAACTTGCGCTGCTGCTCCTCCTCGCCTTGAGCTACAACTACTCCTCTCCTCGTACTGCTACTCTCCTCGCGCTACTGCTTCTCCTCTCCTGCTTTGTTTGTGCTACCTGTCTCCTCTCTTCTCACAATGCTGCATCTCCTTACCAGCCTGCGTCTTCTTATAGCGAAACATGGCAGCGCGGGGGCTTAGACATGTAAGCACATGGGGACAATATCGTGTGGGGTGCTGTCAAAACTGACAAAAGCGAAAACGGACAACGCATCGAAAGCGGCGACATGACGCGACGTGAAGGGACGACATCATCACATCGGCCTGTATTAGGCACCTGAGTTGCTAAATATAACACTGTGCATCGTATTTAGCACTCTAGATACCGAATGCAGGGAGTTTTTGGTAACTGAGGTGTCGAATATAGGGAACAGTATCTAAGGTGCCGAATATAGACCGGGCCTATCGTTTCTCGATGCCTCAGGTATCGAAATCGATTTTTCTGTATTTGAGGTGCCGAATACATGTGCTAGATTTGCAAATACGTTGATATATTATCTATTTTAGAAAATATAGTGATGTTTGTTGTCTATTTTTGGATTTTTTTTTCTGTTGTTACGAATGACTGCTGACCTCCTACGTACGTACTGTGTGATGGAGAGATCGAGATCGAGACTGACAGACTACTTACAAGTACCATGATTAGCGAATATTAGTTGGTTGCTTATATTATTCGTTTTTATGATTTCGTTCGTTTCAAGAGCATCATTACTTATATACGTAGCTAGGTAGTAAGTAGTACACTGTACAATGAAGCTAACTGCATTGAATTGGGACCGCATGCAGCCAGTCATATAGAGCTAGCTTTAGCATCAGCTTGCCAACAATGATGAACAATCAGGTAGAATTAAGAGCCTGCAAATTGTAGCTGATGCATGCAAAGTGACCGATAATGATGAACCAAATTAGATGGATTGTAGCCTGAAAAAAGGATTGGATGCATTGCTTCTATTTTGGAATGTGGAACATCTTCTGTTCTACTGAATGGAGTACCAGCGAAATCTTTCCAATGTAAACGTGGAGGCAGATCTTGTTATTTGTAATTGCAGCCGATCTACTTCAACACATTGTGAGCAAAGCCAAAGACAGAGGACTTTTCAGTCCACCGTTGAATCATCCTCATTTGACTGATTTTCTCATTGTTCAATATGCTGATGATGCTATTTTAATCATGAAAACATCTCGGAGAGAAATTTTCTATCTCAAAGGTTTATTGCAGAGCTTTACCTAATACACAGGACTCAAAGTCAACTTTCATATGGTGCCTATCAGTGTCTCCTCTGACAAGATCACACAACTAGCGAGTGTTTTTGGATGTGCAGTTGGTTCTTTGCCATTCACCTACTTCAGATTACCGCTGGGAGCAACTAGACCAAGAGAAGATCACACCCTATTGATGAATAAACTTAAAAGAAGAATTACAATTTCTCCCTTCTGGGGATGGCTGGAAGGTTAACCTTGGTCAATTCAATCCTCTCCTCCCTCACCACATACACAAGGTGCACCCTACAGATTCCAAAAAGGTCATAGATATCATTGACAGAGCTAGAAGGCATCGCCTCTGGTGAGGATCTGATGTTCATACCAAATGAAAGTCTCTGCAAATTCAGAATAAGGCACTAATAGTAAAGCATCTGCACAATTTGTACAACAAGATGGACACCCCCTGGCTGCATTTGATTTGGAAGTCATATTACAATGAGGATCTTATCCCTCACATTGTACTGGCTAGAGGATCTTTTCGGTGGAGGGACCTTATAAAATATTGTGACCATTTTAGGAATTGCCTCTGGCACTCCAGGTTCTTCTTTGCTATGCTGTTTGGAATGGGAATTATCTCAAGAAAAAGTTGCCGATTTTATATTCCTTTGCAAAAAATAAAAACATCTGAGTGGAGCAGTACCTAGCTGGTACAACACCTCAAAATCACTTCCGCACTCCTTTAGCCAGCAGCCAGCAGTAGCGCTCCGGGTTTATGGTGCCGGGGTATTAAGTAAACAAACACAGTTAGGTAAAAAACTAAAAACTGAGACCACACAGTTAGGACGTGTTTTGTTTATTTTCATGACAGCGACAAATCAACTTTTCTGTCCTGTGCAATGAGCCTGAAAGTTACAGCTGATCCGTCCTTGCACTAGTTGATTGACACATCTCAGCTATAAACCTATAACTCATCAGTAGCTAGCCTAATCTCCTCCTCTGCTTCCTCAAATTTGTTCCACAGACAGACAACAGTACATACAACCAGTCAATAAAATGGCCGGCTCGGCTGCAAATAAGCGCCTCCTGTTCCTGCTCCTCGCCGCCGCCGTCGCTCTGACCTTCGCTGCGGCCTCGGCGCGCCGGCGCCCGGTGCGGCTGCGCCTGTACATGCACGACATCGTGGGCGGGCCGGGGCAGACGGCGGTGCTGCTTGTGAAGGGCGCTGGCCCGGAGAACCCGTCCATGCACCCGGGCAACTACTTCGGCGACACGGTGGCGGTCGACGACCTCCTCACGGAGGGCCTCGCCGTCGACTCCAAGGCCGTAGGCCGGGCACAGGGCACCTACATGGTGGGCTCCATGCGCGACCCGGTGTTCGTGGTCAGCGTGACGTTGCTGCTCACCGCAGGGCCATATAACGGGAGCACGCTCATCGTGGCCGGCCACGACGACACCTCCGAGGCGGTCAGGGAGCTCGCGGTGGTCGGCGGGACGGGAAGGCTACGCCGGGCCGCCGGGCACGTGCTGTGGAGCATGGCCAAGGTGGAGTCGGTGCTGCACGCCGTGCTGGAGCTGGACGTGCACGCGTCCGTGCCGGTGCCGAGCGACGCTGCTCCTGCTCGTGGGGGTCATGCGTTTGTCAGTTCCGAGTGATTCCTAGCTACTTACTAGCTACTTGCTCAGTCGTATCATCGGTAATGAAATGTTGGCTGTCAACGCCTCTATTCATATGAAATGAAATGAAATGAACGGCGTTCATTTGAATTTATCGAGTTTTCTTTTGCACGCTTCCTAATCTTCAGCGCTTCAAATTGCGCGCTTGATTTCAGCATCCGTATGAATGCCGACAGGTTTAGGGGTTAGAGTCCGGGTCACCCGTGACTCTAGGAGTCAGAAGGAGGCTAGGATGATGATCGGACCGGCGATGATGAAATGATAGGTGATATTATAAAGGGGTGAATTAGAATATTTAAAATTATTTAGCTCTAAAAAATTTATAAGATAAATCTATACAAATTTCTATCTAAATATGTTTTAAGTTTATCTAATATATCTACTCTACCATTCAAAAGATTTACAATCTATAGCTAATCCTAGCAACCTATTTTATAATTATAAACTTGTAAGAATAGATTTTAAGAAGTAAATGTGAAAATGTAAATAAGATAGAGATAACTAACTCGACACAAGAGATTTTTATCCTATAGTATCAATGGTATAAACGCCACCCCTAATTCACGTTGAAGTAGCCACCTAGACTATAACTCCTAGACAACATCCGATCACGACCATTGAGCCACCTATGCCTCAAGTAGGTTGAGCCGTCAAACTACCAAAACAAGATCTTACCATAAGCCTCTCTTCTGATCACTTACCTTTTTCTTCACTTCGGAGCTTGAGCCACCAAGACAAGATCTCCACGTCCCCGTACAAAGAGTCTTGCTGCCGCTCTATACCAAATTAGAGGGTCAACAAACTTGAGCCACCAAGTTTCAAGGTGCTGACGAGTCAGCAAGACTCCAATATGCCAATGTGCTGGCGTACCACTTAGTATAAGTTAGGATCACTCCTTGATCTCTCTAGGTAGTAACACCTAGCAACAACTCTCTCTAGGCCTATTAGCACTAATTAATTTCTAATCATGTACTTAATTAACTTAGATGATCACTTTAAATATTTTGGTGGCTTGAATATCTTCTCAAGTGTCTATGAACTTCTCTGGACTTCAGCACACTCAAATGACTAAGTGGGGTATACATAGCCTCAACCCCATGAACTACAGTCACATTTTAATGTACTCACCGGATGATCTACCGTGTGCAATATTACAAGAATCGAACTATCTGGTGTGTAATATCTAAAAACTAGCCGTTGGAACTCCACTTTCATTTTTTAATACCGGATGGTCCTCTGAGTTCATTTTTGTGAACACTGAAACATTTGGCATACATACGGTGCCAACCGAGCCATTTTGTAGCCCCTCTGGAAAATAGTCTGGTGTGTTCATTTTGTGAACACATGAACATCCGACGTGTATTTGACTCCACTGCAAAAAAATTTTGGAACATCGGAGTATTTTTTTATAACACCGGAGAATTTTTTGCGAACACTGGAGCTTTTTATCTGTGAGCACCGGATTATCTGTCGGGTATAATTTTAGCAGATCAATAATATGTATTTTGCGTATAACTTTTAGCTCTGAGCTCTGATTTTGATGTTCTTAGACTCCATGAAAAGCTTGAGAAGAGCTCTACATGATTGTATATAAATCCATCTCATTTGATCACATCAAAATTCATGGAACAAGTTCAATTCATTCAACTCTTTGTCCTAACTTCGGTAACTTTTCTTTTGTTATATCCATGAAACCTACTAAAATATATACTTGAAAAATATATTAGTCTCATTGACTATATTATCTTTAATCACCAAAATCACATATATGCCCTCAGATGCCCATGCTCGCTACAATCTTTCTGTTTTTGTTGATTGATGATAACACAACTAAAGCAAGAAGCAAATACTAAAACATAACAATTGAAAACCAAATGTAAATGGCACAAGACCTTACCTATTTACTTGGATGCATGGTAATAACAAATAATTATAGCAATTGTAAAGAAAAGATCACATCTTTATCATACCTTGTTCTTACCTCTATTTTGTCTCCCTTTTATTGTGGTCGCTATAGAGACAATTCTCCCCCTATTGCCACTATCTCCTTTGATCGACCAATGCAAGAGCTATTTACTTTGCGCACTCTTGATACTACTTGTAACCTTGATACCACTTGTGGATGTCTTCAAATCCTTGCGTGTTCCTTGCGTGTTTCTTGCATCTTCTTCTCCCCTTTTGTCAACCTTGGCACCCCTAGGTATTTTGCTTTTTTTTCTTGTTCTTTCCCTAGGCATGCTATCTTGCTTTGGTCGCTAAAATTCTCCCATTTTATTAACAATCTCAAAAATGCTACAAACTCCTGTTGATTCTAAGGAAAAATATTAGAGCAAATGGGAGAGAGTTTCATAAATCATGATCTAATAAGATGATACCACTTGTAGGAATGGATATAGATCGCAATTCATGAAACTCATATAATATGGTCTAAACTCTCCTATGTGTGTGCATATGATTAGACCTACTTATAATGAACCACTTGTAGATATAAGACAATACTTGTAGACTAAACAATATATCAAGTTGAGAAGTTTAAGTCATATTATGCATGAAGGCAGCTTAAATGTATAAATGATTTGATAATGATACCAATTGAAACCTTGTAGATTATTCCATGAGACTACGAAAGATACGATTTACAACACATATTAGTCTCAAATCACAACACATATGATATGTCCCCCCTAAATGTGTGCATAGAAGTGTCAAATACTTGTGAGAGACATACACTTGGTCATTGATAATAATGAAGAATTTATTATATAGATTGGACTCATGTCACATAAATAAATACTTGAAAAAATGATATGAAAAAATCTATAACTAATAAACCATGTAAATTATTTATGGGTTAGAGAGAAACACAAACAACCTACCTGAAAGATCGAGATGTTGCCTAAAGAGAGAGTGAATAGATGTTTCTGAAAATTAAAACTTCACAGCGGATTAAACAGAATCCGAAAACTCCAGATTCAATCCAAAACTTTCGACCTTACCTGGAAGTTTCGGGATTAACCCGAATAGCTCGAAACCATAATCAAACTACACTTATGCAATTCTACTTGAATCTAAGTGTTACAATTACCACCGTGTGTAAGGTTTTATGCGGGCAATAAATAGGGATGGCAACAAGTCAATGTCCACCGAGAATGATTACCCTCGTATCCCCGTTTAGCTGTTGGTAAGTTTTTTCTTATTTTTATTTCTATTGAGAATTTTATAAAAATCGGATCCTCATTGAGGTTGTAAAATTAAATCATAATTAATTATTTCTATATATTAATAGGTTAGATAGAAAATATAAAAGTAATTTATTAGTTCTCCTACGTAATATATATTTATACATTTATATACTACCCCATACCCCATATATATATATATTTCCGTCCGTATCCGTATAAATTCGCGTCCATCAAATTTTCTCATGCCTTATCATCTAATAGATAATAGAGAAGTTTCCCTCAGGGTACCAGAAAACGGAGCACATTGCCGTTCCTACCAATAAGGGTGGCACCCACCACCAGCAGATCTGGCGAAAAGGTGAAGAACCAGAGGATATGGCTCGGTTTCTCCGCGGACCCCATGGCGCACCAACGAGATCTCGCGACGACGGCGAGCAACCCCGCCGGCGCCGGTGTTGGGAGAGGCATGCGGCGCATGTGTTGAGCTCTTGGCTGCCGGATCTGACACGGCCATTCACTGAGCTCGTTGCGGTCGGGTCCGACGGTGACCCTCCCCAATCTTGCGCGAGTTGGGGCCATCCCATCGGGCTGCGGACCACCCTGCTCCGGCGACCTCGACTAGTGGCACGGCCCATCAACGACACCTTTCCCTGCCTCATGCTCCCTGGAGCCGCTCCTTCCCCATCCTTCATTCCAATGGCGGCAGGAGCAACGACCAAGCTCAGTCTCGACAGGAGAACGAAAAATCGATTTTTCATGCCCCATGGGCGACTTTTAGCTGCTGCTCACTATGGCAGTGTGGCCGACCTCCGCAATGCTTGTGGTAGGTGCTCTTATGGTTTGGGACTATGATTTGGTGGAGTTAATTCTTCTTTTTGGCGAGGTAATTTGGTGCAGTTTTTTCATCTAACTCGTTTCCTTCATCTCAATAAATAAAAAGAATCACCATAAACAAACTACTAGCTCTTGGATCAGCGATGGAAAGAATGGTCTAGGATTAGGCAGCAGCACCAATCGTTGAGCAATGGAAGCCGTTCAAAAGCGACTTAATTTTTCCTAATTTCCAGTCATCTAACGTAGAGGTCGTCCGAGGCAAATGCTCAGTAAACTTGTAAGAATGAGCAGCAGTGTTGGGTCTTCCCATTGGCGGACCCACAGCCCGACGACCGTGGGCGCCTGCCCGGGCTCCTTGGCGAGTGGAAGTCGAGCCGCACGGCTCAGCCAGGAGACTAAATGCCACGGGTCAACGGCCAGTAAATTCGCAGTACAGACGAAGTCACGAATGGACAGCCCAACTCGCAAACTTGCAGCCCAATACATAGAGCCGATCAGCCGAAGACACTTCAGCTACGAGCCCACGACCGAGAGACGTGACGTTCCCAATTCCACTCGCGGCTTGCGCGGAGGTGGAGGAGCGCGGCTTGCGCGGAAGCGGAGGAGCTCGAGTGGTGATCGGCGGCGGCCCGGCACCAGCTCGATTGAGGGCGTGTCCGCAGTCCGCGTGTGCAGGCTCAAAGCCGGCACGGCCTCCTACTGTGGCATCGCGTGGTCGCAGGCTCGCGGCAGCAAGCCAGCAATGTGACACCCCGGGGACCAAAACAAACCCGGAAGGTCACTTAGGCCAACCTACAAAATCTGCCGAAAGCTGAGGAAAAATTTCAGCAGCACCTCCCCTGAAAGTGGAGGTATAACAGGCAACAACAAACCAGACAGAATAGATATAGAATATCACACTAGCAAAAATAAGATCCTAGCAAACGAGATACAAGCCTCGACCAAACCACTGAACCACCATCAAACTCACTATATATACATTACAGGGCAAAAGACAATATCTGACAGGGCATCAAGTTTAGCCAAAAAAAAAAGGTGAACGCGCAGGCGACGTGTAGCTACCCATCCCGCAAGCGATTGACACCTCAAAAGGAACCTGGAAAGAAAGCACGGGTGAGATTCGAAAATCTCAGCAAGTGAAAGGTACTTTAACAAAAAGCTATTTAGCCACAGTTGAATGTGCTAACAATTCTAAATAGAAACTAGTAATGAAACAGACCGCCAACACTAGGAGAAACAATTATGACTAAGCAAGTCCAACGATAACATTAAACATTTTAACATTCGGTTGGTATAAGCCTTCAGAACCGCATATATATCTATATACAAGCTAACTAAAGGAAATAAGATTTGATGCGAGTAATTCATTGAATTTCATAAGAAGACATAACCATACACATGATATGCTCTCCTCACCCTTACCCCTCCTCGGGTAACGTAAGGGTGTGCACCGTACCCCTCCTCGGGTGACATACGGTACTGTACCGGTACGGTCGCGGCCAGAAGACGACGACAAACTTCCAATGCATGAAATATATATGTATGACGTGCTTCAAGCATAACCAACATAATTCCCGAAAAATGCTTGAGACTTAAAAAAGCATTGCATAAAATAATAATGAACAACTGCAGAATGGCATATCGTACTTACTGTACTTCATAAATCAATCATCGAGTAAACTTCTGAAAAAGTAAACAACATAGTAACCAGCTCATAATCAGTTATTCAGATCAGATGAATGCATTGTAATTAAAGAATGTAGGCAACTCAATAATAGATTAAAGCGTAGTCATACAATACATTCACTTGCCTTTACCGACGATGAAGCCAGGCACTAGACGTGACGTGAGGTCGCACCACCGAAAAAGAATAACATCCACGCCATCGGTACGCCTATATTTTCGAAAAACCGAGCAGAAAACTATATCACATGAAATGATACACTATTTCCAATTCAGAGCCGAACTAAAAATTCTCACTAATTAGACTTTGCTCCGATGAACGAAAAGAATACTTCGACTCGGATGTCGTATCTTCGAATCAATAATGATTATCGAAACGAATCAGACTATTGATCACATGAAATGATACGACAGAAATTGATTGATTTGATTTAATCAAACCACAAACGTCTAGAAATTACTGAGGAATCACCTTCGAAGGATTGACGACGAATCCGACAAAATTATGAAATTTCCAACTTTTCTCCATTTTCCCCTTTTTTCTTTTCTTTTCTTTCCTTCTTTCTTCCTGTCTTCTCCTTCCTTGCTTCTTCTTCTTTTTTTTTTCTTTCTTGCTTCCCTCTTCCTGGCTTGCTTCTTTCTTCTCTCACGGCAGCCAGCACAAAGCACGGCGCGACGGCGGCGGCCCGGCGCGACGGCAGCGGCTCGCAGGCGCGTCGGCGAGCAGCAGCAGCGGCGCGGCGGCGGCGCGCAGCAGCTAGCAGTGCACGCACACGCGCACGCGTCGGCGAGCAGCAGCAGCGGCGCAGCGCACAGCAACGATACAGAGAGAGAGAGAGAGAGAGAGAGAGAGGGCGACGAATGCTAGCTGCTCGAAGTGTCTGGATGGATCGGGTTGAGAGCCGATCCATCCGACACTTATCTTCTTTTTTTATTTTAAAAACAACGAACGGTCTAAATTTATTGGACTTGCTACGGGTCACAAAGTGCCCGGAACGGACATATAAATAGCAAAATGGGTTCGTCTCGACGAGATGAACGCAACCCCGGTCTCCGATTGTCCATACAAGCAACGGATCAAAAAGTCAAATTTTTGGTCAAATCTCTCTCTTTTTTCCCCTAAAAAAATTCGGTATTACAAGCAAGGCGCCAACGCCCTGAAGCCTGAAGGCCTGAACCAGGATTCCAGGAAGAAGACCTGACGAACAGACAGAGCAAAGGGCAAGCACCAACGTACATCTGCAGTTCTGCACTCTAACTTGATTTTTGCTTATTCCTGCAATACTTATCTATGGTTCTTTCTTGGAACAGTTTCAAAATTGATTCAGGAATCAGGAATGAGGCGTTTCTTGGTTGATACAAGGAATTGTGATGACCCTGGTAGAAGTCATGGAACTCAAGGAGACTCAAATGTAGATGAGTCACGGGAAGTACTAGATCATCTGCATCCACAACCAAATTTGGGTAATGCTATAACTGAGTTTGATCCGAATGAAATCCTATGTGACCCAGCTCTCAGGAAACAAATCTATGAGTATGCCCCTGAAATTCAAGAACAAGTAAGGAGAGCATACATTCTGAAGGGTCCGACACAACCAACTAATATGATTTTTCCTCGCAAACAATATGGGCATGGTGATTCAAGAGCCTTTTCGACATCGTGGTATAAGAAATATGATTGGTTAGAATATAGTGAGTCCAAAGATGCTGGATTTTGCTTTTATTGCTTCCTTTTTAAACAGTCAGGAAGGGCAGAACACTTTGGTTATGATGTTTTCAATAAGACAGGGTGGAGGGATTGGAAGCATGCATATAAATCACTACCTGATCACGTTGGTGGTGTAGGTAGCGCTCATAACAATTGTGTTAAGAAATGTGATGATTTTAAAAATCAGAGACAAAGCGTGTCAAATGTATTCTCTAAAGCTAGTCAACATTTGGAAGAATTGTACCAACTTCTACTCTACGTTGTTCAAGATATCTCTTAAAGCAAGGCATGGCTTTTCATGGGCATGATGAGTCTTCTACCTCTTTGAACAAAGGTAATCTTCTGGAGTTGATAGATTTTCTGAAAGATAACAATGAAGAAGTGAGAGTTGCCTATGACCGTGGTGGGTTAAATTGCAAGATAACTTCCCATAAAATTCAAAAGGATCTTGCAAGATGTTGTGCAGAAGAAATAACTGAAGCGATTATGGGAGAGATTGGTGATAGACAATTCTCTGTGCTTATTGATGAATCACACGATATATCAATAAAAGAGCAAATAGCAATAATTATAAGGTTAGTAGCCAGTTCATTGTGCCCTTTGTCATTACTCCATTGTTACTCTATTTTATTTTATTCTTGTTTTGTTTTCCTGTTATACCGTTGTAGGTATGGGAACTCTCAAGGGAATGTTGTCGAACGATTTCTTGCTCTCGTACATGTCACCGACACTACATCTGATGCATTGAAGAAAGCATTATTTGGTGTTCTCGATAGGCATAAGTTATCTATTTCCAGGATAAGAGGGCAAGGATATGATGGAGCTTCAAATATGAGAGGTGAATTTAATGGCCTACAAAAAAAGATTCTAGATGAAAACCCATATGCATTCTATGTCCATTGCTTTGCCCATCAGTTGCAACTGGTTGTTGTTTTCATCGCAAATTGTTGCTCTTCTATTCATGATTTCTTCGAGTATGTCTCATTGATTGTGACCACAACAAGTGCATCTTGCAAGAGGAGGGACGCACTGATTGAAAGCCATCATCAAAATATTTTATATAGGCTTGAAAATGGTGAGGCATCTACAGGAAGAGGCTTGAATCAAGAAATCATCCTTGCTAGACCTGGGGATACTAGATGGGGTTCACATCATATTACGTTGGTACGTTTGTCTCAAATGTGGGACTCAGTGGTAGAGGTGCTTCGTATGATTCATGAAGATGCACGAGTGCCAAGTCAAGTGGCTGGTTTGATAGAGAAAATGGAGTGTTTTCAGTTTGTTTTCATTTTAAAGTTTATGCTAAGGTTGCTTGGTATCACAAATGAGCTCTCACATCTCCTACAGAGAAAGGATCTTAACATTGTTAATGCTCTTGAGGTTAGTACTTGGTCCACTATTTCATTTCTCATTATCCCATTGTTCCTTTTAATCCAACTCTTTTTATTTATTGCATGTACAGCTTATTAATGATGTAAAAGCTCGCCTGAGCACCCTGAGAGAAAGTGGCTGGGGTGACTTGTTTGATGAGGTGAGACAATTTTGTGCTATGAAGGGTATTCCTATTCCAAATATGTCTGAAGAGATACCGGTGAGGGGTCGTTCAAGGCGAGATGAATTTACTATTACCAATCTTCATTATTATCGTACCGAGATTTTCTATGTTGTTGTTGATAAAATATGTGCTGAAATGAATCATCGGTTTGGTGAAGCGACTACGGAGTTACTGACATGCTTCTCGTGTCTTGATCCAAAGAACTCTTTCTCCAAGTTTGATGTCAACAAGCTTGCTCGGCTTGCTGAAATTTATGATGAGGATTTCTGTGATCATGATCGTGATATAGTAAGGGAACAGCTTCAAACCTACATTCTTCATGTGAGGAGGCATGCTGCCTTTGCTTCTTGTACAAATATTGCAAGTTTGGCCACAAAGATGATTGAAACTGAAAAGCATTTGGTTTTTCTATTGGTCTATAAGTTCATTGAATTGGCATTGTTAGTGCCGGTGTCAACGGCAACCGTTGAGAGATCCTTCTCGGCAATGAAGATTATCAAGTCTAAACTGCGCAACAAGATCGCAGATGATTGGTTCAGCAACTTGATGGTTTGCTACATTGAGCGGGAACTATTCAAATCACTTGATGAAGCTACTATTCTTCGACGGTTTCAAAACATTAAGACTCGGAAAATGCAGTTACCTCGTAGCCATATGCTTGCATAGTGTCTCATTTGGAGATATATTATTAGACTTTTGGAGATATATTATTAGACTTTTGGCAACAAATTATCAACGTACATGTAATTTTAGTGTCGTAATGATTGTATGAATTTGTTATTAATAGTTAGGCTCGCCTAGGCTTAAAAAATTTCTGGGTCCGCCACTGGGTCTTCCGGAGTCATATTGAGCAGAGGAGCTTGGTGGCACGACAGACCACGGCACACGCCTATGACTGCTGACTATCTGAATGCTTGTAAACAATTACATCGATAAGAATTCGATCTGGTGAGCATCTGAGCACGACATGATCTTTTTGTCGAGCATTTCTTACAGCATATGTATATCCGAGAGTCTCGATCTCTGTCCCGCTCAGCACAGAAATTTTCTCCAACTACTCCACGTGCTACAGTAGTTCGTGCAACTTGCAGGTGCCTGTCTGCTTGCATCTTCAGTCGATTTGATCCTGGCCCCCTTCTAGAAATCCTAAGAAACATGACACCTCTGCATCAGCATTTGCCACCTAATTAAATCCTAATTATGCCATTGCTGATGAACCACCACTCGTGGAACATCCATTTCCTTATTTCGACAAACGAATGAGATAGACTTCATTTGGCATCGCGGTGACTTTTAAAAAAAAAACAAAGACACCTGTTCGCCCTTCTTCTCTAGTTTAATTTGGATGTAGAAGTTTGTTAAAAACATGCATGCTTTTTGAGCAAGAACAGTACTAGCAGGATGTTAAGCACTAGATAGCCCCATCATTATTGAATACAGTAAGAAAGGCACCATAGCTGACAGTCGTGATTAACAATGGATGTTTGTATGACAAGCAAAGATATCAAAAGCCTCGGGAAAAAGAAAAAAAAAGGGAAATGAAGCAGCCATCATCTCCACCAAACACCACTACGCTGACATCTCACCAAACTTTCCACGCACTGCACTGCTGTCCAATGAGCATCAGAATCTTCCCGTCTCCACCAATCATCATCAGCTCAGCTCACCAAACGCGGTAGGAGCCAACCACCGCAACGACAACGGCGACGACGCACGCATTGATCCACCCGCCGCCGTAGACCTTCTTCGCGGCGCCCGAGCTCGCCTTGGACCCGGACCCGGAGGAGGAGCCGCCGCCGTCGACGGGCGAGACGGGCGCGGAGGCGTCGATGGTGGTGCCATTGGTCGACGTTGACACGTACACGTCGAGCTCGATGGTGGCGTCGGGCCCGCTCATGCTGGTGGTCTTCCAGAGCACGTACCCGTTCGCCATCCTGAACTTACCCGTGCCGCCCACGACGGCGAGCTCCCTGACGTCGGCGGCGATGTCGTCGCGGCCCATGACGGCGATGGTGCTGCCGTTGTAGTCCCCGGAGGTGAGCAGCAGGTTGGCGCACACCATGAGGACGAGGCTCGACTGGGACGAGAGCATGTAGAAGCCCTGCATGCGGCCTACCGCGGCGGAGGTGGCGGCGGAGGTCTCGGTGAGCGGGTCGTCGATGACGCTGGTGTCGCCGAAGGACATGCCGAAGGTGGAGGCGGAGCCCGCCGGGCCCTTGATGACCTGCACCGCTGTCGGGTTGCTGCCGGCCACGATGTCGTGCATGAAGAAGTTGAGGTGCGTGGTGCCGTCGTCCGCCGCCAGGGCCGACGAGAGCGCCGCCATGAGGAGGAGCGCCAGGAGAGGCATCGCCATATTGGATGGATGGAGTTGGGCCGATTGATTGATGATGCGGGGTGGTGGAGAAATTAAAATCTTATAACGAGCGGAGCGGAGCTGCAGCTGCAACTGCAACTGCAACTGCAGGAGGTAGTAGATTAGATAGATACTCAACTCGATCGATCCACTAGGTGATGTAAGCTAAGGCAGGTCAAGTGTTTGCATTGCTGCAAAGCAACTTACACATCCATAATTGTACTACCCCCACTTGGTTGTTGTACGAAAATGACTGACTAGGACTCAGTGAATAGACAGCAGCAGATGCATGCAAGATTAACGAACGAAAGGACGACCTCACCTGCTACGATCTCGAGGTCTCTTGGATTTGTAATTCTCTCGACTTTCTAATGTTCGCTCTCAACACGATCAAGTGCAATGTAAGGTGATGCGTGCAGCGCAGTGCAGTCCGGGTCCGGGCAAGCACATTGGCATCATGACATGACATGACATGTGCTTGCATTCCTTGCTCCATCCCCATCCATCAGGCAAGAGCATCGTCTGCTTCTCACCTTTACCTTTCATCTCGTGCTTTTATATATTCTTCTTTTCCTCCTCCTTTTTAAGAGGTCAAGAGCATCATCATTATTATGTAGTACGTACTCTCGTTGTTTTCGCCTGGCCTGGTCTTGGAGATATGATGATGGAGCCATACTGTGAAATTTGGTCACGCACGCCAGCTTTTCTTCTTTCGTATGTACGAGGGCCGAATGGGCTGCCAAAGATCGAGGCGCTGCACCGTCAACTCACAACACAAACAAGCTAGTGGAGATCTATCATCAATAATCTACTCTACTTATTCTCGCTATAACCCGTCATCAATCCTCACGTACGCTAGCAGGGTCGGACCCAGCATAGAGAGAGCAATGGCACCTACCCCGCTTAAATTTTTATTTTTCAATGGATTTTAATAGACTTAACTTTTTTTCTTGAAGTTACAAAGATTTAATCACTATTACATCATCGCTCTTTTTTTTTTTAGACCCGCCCTGAACGCTAGTATAAAATCCAAAGTACTTGCCAAACAAGGAAAATAAAATACGCTACATACTACATGGCCCACAGCCCTCGCGACAGGCCCGATGGTATTGTCGCCCGGTGGTTGGTCTAAGACAAACCTTCATTTTCTACATGCGAGACGGGCGCGGAGCAGGGTTTAATTTATCGATGATAACCGATCGAAATTTGTGGTCACCGAGCTTACTACTTCGGTTCAATTTCAAAAACCGAATGGTAACCGAATTTGAATTAAAAAATTCGAAAAAAACAAAAAAAATCCTAAAAAACTAAAGACAATTCTAAGATCTTCTGTGAAAAAAAAGTTCAAAAATAATATCGTTTGTATCATATTCTATAGGGAGGAAGTTTGAAAAAAAATGAAGAAAGTTGAAGCGTGCGGCTTAGTTATTAACTCATGTTAGGGAAAAACTTAACATGCAAACACATATTTTTCTTGTGTAGAACATATCTTAAGAGGATCTTTAAAATTGATTTCACTTCATTTAGAGTTTTGTTAATTTCTCCATAATTTTTACAAAGTTCACAAGCATAAAGTGTTTATGTTAAGAAACAACACTGTAATTAACTTTTTCATGTCTACCATTATTTTTCTTACATAAAGCATAGTATAAATAAACTCTAAAAGTGGTTTCACTAATTTTGGAGGTGTGATGGATCAGTTATGAATTAATCTAGTCGCAACACATTTACACAATCCTGCATGTTACAACAACTAATTCATGACTTCATGTATTTTTAAAAGACATAAGATCATGTAATAAGACTAATAAAATTATTTTCATGATTTTTGGATTAGCAAAGAGTAAACTATGCATTTAATTTGGTTTAACAAATACATTTTCTCACAGAAAATTTTCAACTTTTTTACTTTTAACATGTAGATCATGTTACAAGGAAACCAACAAAATTTGTTTCATTTGATTTGGAGCTCAGATGAATTAGTTATTGATTTTATAAGATTGAGCTAATTTTTGGGTTTTTTTTTAACTTCACTAAAAATCGAGAAAACCGAGCGGTTACCGACAATGCAGAAAATTCGAGAAAACCGCTCGATAAATCGAGAAAATCGCTCGGTAACCAATCTGATTCGACCGGTTACGGAACGGAGAATCTGTCATTTTTTGTCCAAATTTTAAATTTTAGCAAATGAATTTTGTGCGAATTTCAATCAAATTTCGAGCCGTTATCACGATAACCGCGCATTTTCGGTTACCGGACAGGCTCGGTAACCGAAGCCCATTCGGTAAGTGAAACCTTGACGCGGAGGCGCTCGACAACCCCTGAGCGAAACGACGAGCCGAAGAACCATGACGATCGGCGGGCGTCTCCAACACACGGACGGCACAGGCCCAGATGCCGGCGACTCCACCCACACTCGCCGAGGAGCTGTGTCTGCCGCCAGAGCCGCGCCAGGCAGCAGCCTAGCACCACGAGCCACAGCAGCAGGAGGCAGAAGCCGATGAAGGACGCGATGCCACCAGGAAGAACAAATCACCACCGTATCGACAACTATGGCGGCCGAACAGGGTAGAAGAGCTACAGCTAGAACAAGAAACAGAGGAAAAACCTACTTATAGGTATAAAGGACAGCCCCTCACCCTATACACGCCGCCGGCAAGCCGGAGACGGCAGGGGAGGGGCCGGACTAGCCGTCGAAAACGAATGAGCCGGTTTTCCGCCTCTCCCTACTGTAGCGAGGGGAAAGGAAATATCTCAACATGAATCTCCTTTCCTCTCTCTGCTGCTTCGCATGTGATGAAACAACAACCCATCGATTCATTACTCCATCTCCATCAGTAGTAGGTTCCAACAGTCAGATTACCACTAAACAAATAAAATCATGTCAGATTTTAAACTGCGAGTGATTTTTACTGCACCTATTTTGGGAAGGAAGAGATGGAATGCACCAGTAACCTATTCTCAGGGGAAGGGTTCTTGAATGGCTCACTAAGTGCAAGAAATTGGAAGTGCTTGATCTGTCCTGGAACCAACTGGTTGGCACCATCCCGTCGTGGATTGGAGAGTTTGAGTACTTGAGCTACTTGGATCTCTCAAACAATTCCTTGGTCAGCGAGATAACGAAGAGCTTCACACAATTGAAGAGCCTTGTCACTGCCAGGCAGTCACCTGGTATAGTGTTTACTAGCATGCCACTGTATGTGAAGCATAACAGAAGCACAAGCGCCCGGCAATACAACCAGCTCTCAAACTTTCGGCCGTCATTGTTCATGAACGACAACAGCCTGAACAGGACTATCTAGCTTGAGTTTGGAAACCTCAGGGAGCTACATGTGTTGGATTTTAGCATCAATGCCATATCTGGGAGCATTCCTGATGCACTATCCAGAATGGAGAATTTGGAGGTTCTGGATCTATCATCCAATAATCTCAGTGGATGATATTCCATCATCCCTGATGGAGATCACCTTCTTGTCAAAGTTCAGTGTGGCTCACAGTCACTTGGTAGGGAAGATCCCAAATGGAGGGCAGTTCTTCACCTTCTCCAACTCAAGTTTTGAGGGTAACCCTGGTTTATTGAGGTCAAGCTCTTGCAACCTAAATCAATCTAGGGAAACTCCTACTGACAAGGATATAGAGCCTGCAGCAAGTATCAAGAACAGGAAAAACAAAATACTTGGGGTGGTGATCTGCATTGGACTGGCCCTCGCAGTATATTTAGTTGTTTTGGTTAACATGTCAATGAGGGAGGTCAGCGCTATTGGTTATGAAGATACTGAGGGCTCCTGTCACGAATTGTATGATCCTTACTCGAAGCTGGTGCTATTCTTTCAGAATTCTACGGTGAAGGAGCTAATTGTTAATGACCTTGTGAGATCGGCAAACAACTTTGATCAAGCCAACATAGTAGGATGCGGCAGATTTGGTCTGGTTTACAAGGCCTACCTCCCTCATGGAACCAAGGCAGATGGAGAGGACGATACGGAGCAAGGCGCATTAGAAGCAGCTGTTGTCGGTCCTTGAGGCGGCATGCAAGTGCATCAGCACTGATCCAAGGCAGCGGCCCTCGATCGAACAAGGTGTCCAATGGCTCGGCAGCGTATGAGCATTTTGCCCGACCCACTTCTTCATTTCCGATCAAAGGCTAGGAGGTCCTGAGATGAGAGATAAACAGAGTAGAGAAGCAGTCTTAGTATATTAAGATGATACAGTCTATCTGGTGTATATAACCGTAGTATCCTTTCATTATATAGCGAACCAGGAAATAACTTGGGCCTGCTTTTGTTTTCTGAAACTCAACGTCCCAGAAAAGTGTCACTGGAATTCCAGTTCCTGTGTTACTGCTGTCTACTGGTGATTTGATCAGTGAAAGGAGTAAACACGAAGAAGAGGATCCAACACACATTGTATTCACTGTATTCGGTGTGTATTTATACAAGCAGCTGAGTGTGCACTCGTGACCTGAACTACCAACGGCCTAGACCGAATCATACGCCAGTAGCCAAAGGACTCGGCCATGATCTGAACTAACAGATGAGCCTATCAGTAAGACCAGGAGAACCGTCGAGGTGTTGGACAGGCGAGGGGGCAGCAGCTATCGCTAACACCCCACTGCAGTTGATGCGTCACGTGAGCCAATGAAGAGACTGAAATGAAAATCCTCGAAGATCAACATTGGCAATCCCTTAGTCATAACATCAGCAAATTGCCTGTTAGTCGGAACATGAAAGAAGTGTACTTCTCCGACGGTGACCTTCTCGCAAACGAAGTGAATATCCAACTCGGTGTGCTTCGTGAGATGATGGTGAACCAGATTGGTAGCCATGTATACCGCCGAGACATTGTCGTAGTACATAATTGTCGCTTTAGGCACGGAGCACTGTAGCTCAGCAAGCAATTGCACAACATTCTGCGACTGCGTTTGCAGTGGCTCGGTATTCCGCCTTAGCACTCAATCGGGACACCATAGATTGATGCTTGGATGACCAAGAGACAAGAGAATTGCCGAGAAAGATGCAGAAGCCGGATGTCGACCAATGCGTATCCGAGCAGTCGGCCCAATCTGCATCGGAGTATGCCACCAAATCAAAGGAAGGCGATCAATGAAGGTGAAGTCCGAAAGAAGTAGTCCCCTTGATGTAGCGCAGAACGCACTTAACGAGGGCCATATGACCTTCACATGGATCATGCATGTGGAGGCAAATCTGCTGGACGATGTTGGCTATATCGGGTCGCATCACCGTCAGGTATTGCAATCCTCCGGCAATACTGCGGTACAGGGTGGGATCAGAGACTTTTTCGCTGCAGAAGACGAAAGCTTCGGTTTCACATCAATAGGAGTAATGGTAGCTTTGCAATTGGCCATGCCTGCCTGTTCCAGGAGCTCGCCGACGTATTTTTCTTGTGAAAGGAAGAAGTTGTTGGAGGATTGCTGAACTTGGATGCCGAGGAAATAATTCAACGGACCCATGTCTTTCATGGCTAATTCTACTTGCAATTGAGTGATGATGTGACGAAGAAGTGATGTAGAGTTGTCGATGAGCACAATGTCGTCGACACAAAGCAATAGGTAGCCGAGATCATTGCCTCGTCGTAGAATGAACAACGATGTGTCTGAGCATGCCGCAAAGAAGCCAACGGAACGAAGAAAAGTCGCAAAATGAGTGTACCATGCCCGAGGAACCTGCTTCAATCCATATAAGAATTTGGAGAAAAGACATGCATGTTCAGGATGGTTCTCGTCGACGAACCCAGCGAGCTGTTGGCAATAGACAACCTCGAGAGGTTCCCGTGTAGAAATACGTTCTTTACATCAAGTTGGTGAACAAGCCAGTAACATGAAGCGGCGATGGTGAGAACTGTTCGAATGGAGGCATGCTTGACCACCGGAGAGAAGGTATTGGCGAAATCAACACCAACGCGTTGGGAGAATTCACGGGCCACCCATCGTGCCTAGTACTGTTCCAGGGAACCATCTAGTTTGTGTTTGTGCTGGAAGACCCACTTGCCAGAGACGATGTACGTGCCACGGGGATGAGGGACAAGTGACCAAGTGCCATTTGCAAGAAGAGCATCAAATTTCTCCTGCATAGCGGCACGCCAATGGGGATCGCGGACAACAGCGCGCACCGAAGTTGGGATGAGCGACACCGTAGCCGTATTCGCCAGATGCGCATACCGCGGGTTAGGCATGGTGATTCTGGCATGACCATGAGTGATCATGGGGTGTCGGGTGCCAGAGGGAACTGGAGGAGGCACTGAAGCTAGTGAAGAGGTGGAAGCCATAGTTAGCGATGTGTCTGGGTCACAAACGGAGGGACCACTATATGTTGGTGTAGATAGTGGACAAACGCCACTCCGTGATGGTACTGATGCCATGACACAACGTGGAGACAACAGGGTGCGGGGACACGTCGTGTTTATGGTCCGGGATCATGGCTTTGGCACAGGAAGTAGCAGGGTCCCATGGAGTAGTCTGCAGAAGTAGTGGCAGCAGAACATCATCAGTGGCACTGTCTGTCAGTGGTGGCCATTAAGGAGGGACGCTGGGAGGCCGAAAGAGAAAGGTGTGCTCATCGAAAACAACATGACGTGAAATAGTAACCCAGCAAGTGGAAAGATTAAAGCACCTGTATCCGTGATGCTTGGACAGATACCTAAGAAGCACACACATCGCAGATCGAGGCACAAGTTTATGGGCAGCAGTTGCAGATAGATTTGGGTAGCAAAGACATCCAAGCACATGAAGCTGATAGTAGGCCGGTGACGAGCCAAAGAGTGATGTTTGTTGTTGTTGCTTGTGGTTTGTCCCATGAAACCAAATTTCATGACAGTGATGCTTCTATTTTACCGATGCAAATTTCCCTGACAAGTTTGTATGCCGCTAAACTTTATTTCAGAAATACAATCTTCTTCGACCCATCCGGTGCTACAAGGCTACAAGCTATTCTTCCGTTTCAATTGACATCGGTATAAGATGACATTTTCAATGAGTTTCAGAGGTTTTGCCTATCTGAAAAATACCTTAAGAAAATCCATGCAAGTGAACGAGAAGGAATCATGCATGTTCATAGGATGTTCTCCCTCTAGCCTAAAATAAGTGTCATTTTAGGTTACACGTAGTCAACTATTTTAAACTTTGGTCATAAATTACTTATATATTGAGTTTGGATACTTGAAAATAACATGAGGAGATTTGTCTCAAAAAATACTTTCATAATAGTATACTTGTTCTATATTTTATTAATATATTAAAAAAATAGTAGTCAAATTTGTATTTTAGAGATCGTATCGATGTTTAAAACCACACATATTTCGGACTGAATTTCATCTTATTTTGGATTCTACTGTTTCATAAGTGGAGACAATGCTGTGAATGTGATGTGACCCCAGCAATGCTTTGACATCTTTAGTTGCGTGCCACACAAATGGCAAAGCAAACATTTTTTTGAGAGAATATACAAAGTTGGGAATTTGCATGGAA
This sequence comes from Phragmites australis, assembly GCF_958298935.1. Lineage (NCBI taxonomy): Eukaryota > Viridiplantae > Streptophyta > Magnoliopsida > Poales > Poaceae > Phragmites > Phragmites australis. The sequence continues at coordinate 29,885,961 of NC_084935.1, read as the reverse complement.
ACATAGAATTTTTTATTTTTTAATATTTGCAAAATACACAATGATTTCAATATATTGCACATCTAAATTATCGTCGTCTGATGGAAGGGTGACAACAAGATATTGTTCATCCAACGTGCGATTCTTGTGGAACCTACGATATAGTGATCATAAATTAAATACCATAGCTGACGTGGAGTCCACGCCAACATATCATCCAACTAACAGACGACACTTTCACTATCGCCTGTTGAAAGAGCAACGCAGCTCTACCGGCTTGCAAGGGCTGTTACATGCATGCATGCGATTTTTACCTGCTCTTGAAGGTGCAGAAAAAGGCATGTGCTAGCTTTTTGGGGATTCATGTTGCATGTACGCATGTGACTTTATTAGACCATTTTCAGCTATTTTTTCTTCATTTCGTTCCCTTTTCGATTCTCTTCTCCGTTCTCATTCCTTTATTTTCTCTCATCTCTAACAGTTTCACTTTGAAGGGATTTGTGAAAGGAAAAGAGAGATAATTCCGTCCTGAAATGAATGACTTTAGGAATCCCTTTATGACGGAAATAGTAAAAGTAAATCGTTAGAGCGCTGAAAAGAACGAAAATTCTTTCGTAAAGAAATTTTGGTTGCCGACGGGAATCCTTTGGAGATGATATTAGAACTGGGCTAGCTTTGTATGCATGCATGTGAAAGTTTATGGCCATGCATACAACATCTCTGCAAGCTAAAAAAGTATCGTCCGTTCAATGAGTCATAACAGGAAGACGACACGTCAATTAAAATATTTAATTCCTGAACATAGGTTTATAAGGTGTCGCTGTTAGATAGGCGACATCTTGTTATCATCTTTTTAATAGATTACGATAATCTAGATGTGTAATATTTTAAAATGAACGTATATTTTTGTAAATATTGAAAAATAAAAATATATAAATAAAAAAGCTCTAGAAACATACTCCCTCCAGTAAAAAAAAATATGATGTTTTTTTTTTTACAATCTTCGATGTGTAACTTTCACAACTATTTTTTATTAGAATATAGTTATAATATATAATAAATATATAATATTATGAAAATATTTTTTAAGATAAATTTATATGTAGTTAAACTAAATATTTTAAAGATTATTAAAGATGATATTTAAAAGTTTGATCGAATCTTAATAAAAAAAAATTAATCAAAGCAAAGTACAGTATGTCGAATCCGTCCTATCCCAATGCAGAGGAAAGAAAAAAGACAGAGTAACCAACCCCACACGCGCACAACTGCATACGACCAGGGAGGGAAGGGACCAAGAAGTCCGGCCAGGGAGGGAAGGGAAGGGAAGGGGCGAACCGAATCCGCCATGTCCTCCCCCTTGTTCGGGTAGTCGATCCCCTTGCTACTGAGGTCCGCCCTCGTCTCTTCTCCAGGTGCCGCCGCCGGAGCCGGAGCCTGATGAAGACCAAAGCCGCCAACAACAACAAGGCCACCGCCGACGAGGTAACCCTACCAACCCGCATCTCCATCTCTCTCTCTCTCTCTCTCTCTCTCTCTCTCTCTCTCTCTCTCTCTCACACACACACACACACACACACACACACACACACTCCGTTTCCTGAGAATTAGGTTACCAACCTACGGGTTCGTGAGGATTGTTGTGCTGTATTCCAGATTCCCAATTCTTCTCCAAGGATCTCTAATTTTCCACCTCGTTTAGGATGCAGATTATTTCTTGGATTGATAAATTAGAGAAGCTACACACACAAAAGAAAAAAAACGTTTTTTGGACCGACAATTTGAGGCGCCGATTCTTGAACCCTGTTTGTTGTTCGAAAACCCTACGAATTGAGTTTTTTTTCCTTGATAGGATGAGGCCAAGCCCAAGAAGATCCGGTCCTCACGCAGCAAGCACCGCCGTAGCCGCTCCCCCTCCGGTTCTGAATCTCCACCCCGCAAACGCTCCAAGAAGCACAGTAAGAGGATCCCTCACAAGAAGAGCAAAAGGAGCAAGGTTAGCAGCAGCAGCCACCGACGTCGTCGCCGTAGTCTTAGTCCTAGCCGTAGCCTCAGTAGCAGCAACCCTTCCTCAGTAGCCCACCGCAGCTGCTCGACGTGCAGCAGCAACAGCAGTGCCTCTGAGAGGTCGGTGAGCCTGCCGCCAAGGAGCCGGTCCAGAGATGTTAGGAAGAAAAGGGGGAGGGGCAGGGACAGAGAGAGGGACCGAAAGAGGAGGAAGGCCCGGAGGTCAAGCAGCGACTCAAGCAGTGAACCAAGTTGTGGCAGTAGCCGGAGCAGGAGTAGGAGTGGGAGCAAGAGTAAGAGCAGAAAGCGGAGGGTTGGTGACACAAAGGAGGGCGCTGGTAGCGATAAGATTGAAAAAGATTACAACAGTCGCCACACTTCCCGGTCTGAGAAGAGCATGATTGATGATGATGATAGGGTTGAAGATCCTAGTGCCAAGAAGGGAGACAATGATATTGACATATATGAGAAGAGTGGGGTCTTGGAGAAGATGGAGAGTCTGCCTTCCAAGAATGCCAATGAAACAGAAGAGATCTTACCTGCTGGTGGTGGAAATTCAGATGCCGAGGATCTTGAGCTGATTTTGAGGCAGAAAGCTCTTGAGAACTTCAGAAAGTTCAGGGCAGCAGCGGTCATGGCAGTCAAAACAGATAATGGAGCTACAGGGAAGGAAGCATTAATGGATAGCCCACAGAACACCAGCACGAAAATTGCTGAAGCAAGGTCTGCTGCTGGTACCCCTTTTCAGAGGCAGGGAAGCAGTCTTGGTGTGAGACATTCTGCTGGATCACCTAGATCAGAGGATCACGAGTATGGAATGACCCATTCTTGGAAGCAGGAAAGCAGTGCTGGCATGAGTCGTGGGGATGGATCACCTGGAATACTTGAGGCTGGTGATACTTGTGGCCCAACTCAACAGAAGGGAAGCACGGTAGAAGCAACTCATTCGACTTCTCAGATTATTTCACCACAGTATAGTAGGAATGATCATAGTGTAATGCATAGGTTGGTGAGCATTCCAGGGAGTTCAGCTAGTGTAAAGCAAAGGTTAGGAAGCAATGCAGGGATGAATGGAACTCCCAGGGTTAGATCAGTTGTGAGGGTACCCGCCAGGGAAGGGCTTGATGGTAGTACATATTCTACTCCCCCTAGAACCTGTGAGAATTCTGCCCCTTTTGAAAGCAGTAGCGAAGTTGGGTGCCCTCTTATAGACATTAACAAAGCTGAAGGAACTAATGGAGATGATAGAAAGGCAAGTGAAGCTTCAGCTTCTAATGGTTCTATTCTGTCACCTGCCGTGGGCAAGAGCCAGGCTAGGATTGAGGATAAAGATGGTTCTCAGTTTCAGAAGAAGACTTTCTCTAGAATGCATGACGGAGAGACAGTGGAGGTGAGCAATAGACCTTCGCTGTTGCTTCAGGTACTTGAATTATGATACTTGAACTATACTCATTGAACCTTACTGTTGACTTTCTTGCAATTTCTAGGTCAGCTACAAAGTCTACATACCAAAGAAAACCCCGGCCCTTGCAAGGAGGAAATTTCAGCGCTGAAAATGTCAAGATTATCATCTAGTTCTCATTTAGTCTTACTGTCTACACTTAGTTTTTAGCTGGATATACCTATTTTCTTCTAGCACAAGTCCAAAGTACATGTCTTCTGGATATCTTTTCCCACACTGAAATCGCCACGACTTGCAGTTTTGGTGCTCGTTAGAAGCCTTGATACTTGTTAAAACATGACATATTTGTTGTTCAACTGACTAAGCGGTTGTGCTCTGCTCTGCCAAATCAACATTTTGAGCAGTTAATTTCTTGGGATTGATCCTTGTAATCAGCAAAGTTGCCGTTGAATCCTGATATAGTCTGTTGTCTTCTTCTATCGTTGTTGCTGCATAGTGTTTCCACATCAGTGGGCTGTTGCAAGGAGCTGTTGGACAAATATTTCCAAGCATTGGCTTGCGCCTTTTGTACTTGAAATGATGGCCGAATACGAGTTTCTAGAGTTATGAACAATTGTACTTTGGGATGTGTTAAAATTTTCCCTTTATTTCTTCTCTTTTGTTGTTGTTTGTGCGCGCGCACTGAACACCGGAGCTATTTATTTGTATCCAAAACATAGGAGCATCTGATGGTTTTTGTTTCTTTTACCTAATTAGCTGGTTGGTAGCTGTCTAGGCAGGCCTCCTGGAAGAAATGTTGGTGGACAAAACAAGTTTACAAGACTGAAACATAACCATAGGAAATGCCACATAACAGTATGTACAATGGGTGTTTAGAGGAGGTGCTTATAGAAAAAAAACCCTGATATTTTCTTCAACTGCACTGATATAATGTGCTTAGATAGAGAGTAGTGTGCTTACTTAAACACCGTTGTTTGTATTAATACTAATAAAATAATTATTATGTTTAAGTACCGACCGTCTTTGTTTGTATTGAAAGTTATAATTTTTATGTAGATATTTAACACTTCCTTTCCTTAATCATCTAGTCATAATCATGCCCTAACTGGCGTTTTGCATTTGCATGAGCCTCAAGTTTGCTTAACCGTTTCTCTTTCGTTGTTTTTGTGAACAAATCTTTGTTCCGTCCAGATGTTGGGTACAACAAGCATACAAATTCATTTGAGACAATTCTTACATTTTACTACTAATAGAGATCTACTGGCTGCATGCTGTGCCTAAGGAAAGCTGATGGGTCTTTTTTTCTTTTTTGTATCAGTAGTTTTTTTAGAAACTTTTGTATCAGTAGCTGTAGTTTCGCAAGATTTTTTATATATTTTATTTCTTTAATATTTTTAAGAATACACGTTGGTTTAAAAAAATCGTATGTCTAACCTACTGTCGCCCGTTCAACGGATGAGAAGAAGATCTCGTCCGTTCAACGGACGAGATCTTGTGGGTCCTGACGGTCAGCGAATTAAATAATTGGAGAGAGTAAGATCTCGCTCGTTTAGCGGGTGAGATCAAGTTCTTACCTGCTAAACGGACGAGACATTCATGTCGCTTGTTCAGCGAGCGACATGTTGTACTCACCCACTGAACAGGCGATATGTGTATATATAGAATTTTATTTTTTAATTTAACTTTTTTTATACAGTAATTTAAAAAATAGTGCATATTCATTCGGCGGGAAATATTAGTTATGCAAATAGTTATCAACGATGGTTATTGTTTTGGAAATTTTGGTTCGATGTAAATTTATTGACATTTGTTTATTTATTCGATGTAAAATTGTGTGAGTAATTTTTTTAGTGAAATAATATTGGGAGGATACAAAATCTATTTTTTAAATAATTGTAGTTGTGAAGCACTATTAGCATAGGACCCGGCATGGAGGTTATATATGCTGACAAACATTATATGGAACAGGGGGTTTATTGTCGCTACGTGAATCAATTGCTTACGGACCGTGACAAGTTCATCGCCGACAGGCATTGTCCCTGTCCGCACAAGGTTGTTCCAAGTTGGACTCGCGCTACTTCAGGCCCTTCTAGGTGGTGGAACACGTCAATGAGGTGGCTTACAGGCTCCGTCTTCCTTCTCACACTTGTATTCGTGATGTCTTTCACGTCGGCATGCTCAAGCCGTTCCACAGGACTCCACCGTCGTCACCAGCTGCATTGCCGCCTCTGCTTCATGGACGTGTACTGCCTAAACCAGCCAAGATCATCAAAGCCTGTCTTGCAAGGGGACGCAAGGAGCTGTTGGTTCGTTGGGACAGCCTCATGGGAGCCTCTAGATGCGTTTTAGAAGCAGTATCCAGAGTACAAGCTTGAGGACGAGCTGTTTGCAGAGGAGGGGAGAGATGTCATGGTGGGCCGAACCTACAGGTGGTATCGTGGCTGAGCAGAAGTCGACACCAGGGCCTACTGAGCTGCTTGCGCTTTGTTTAAGGGATAAGCTATGTTAATCCATTCTTGTTAGGATTTGGATTTGATTGTTAGACAATTTATTAAGGCTGTTGGAATAAAGCTAGCAGAATCAATCTCCTAGTTTTCCTCTCCTCTTCTCTTATTCCTGCCTCGCCGGTGCGGTAGCCGATCACGACTCAATAGCCAACCGCGGCCTCCCATCTCCCACGTCTACTGCCTGCGCTCCCTCTGCTGCTAGCACAGGGCCTGTGACATGTGTATTTCAGGGGCATCAAATTGTCATTCACAATACATCCTTATTCATTGTCAGGTGGGGGAGGACTGCACTGTTCGAACTCGGAGCATCAAAACAGGCGAGCTGATATTTTTAGAGAGCTTGGATGATACTCTCTTCACTGCACTTTGCTGGCCCGAAAGCAACCGCGACTTGCACGGCCCTTTGCTGTTTGATCTAAACCACAGCTGGGGAGCTTGGTTGGGATCACGTGACGGTCTGTTCTATATGCATGGTACTTAAGTGGTTGTGTATTTGTGCTGACTTGGAGCCGTGGAGGAAATGGTGGCTGTATTCTCAGAGAAGAATCCGAGAAAATTGAACTCTGGTGTTGCATGAAGGAATTTGAAGAAATTTGCGCTCAAGCTGCCATGATTTCCTGAGTAAACTGGTGTTGCTGGAGCCACTGAAGAAGATCATCTTTGGAAGTCATCGTTACCAAGGAGAAGCCATGCTGTTTCCTTTTTGTGATAGATGGATGGGTCACCTGTCTAGCTAGGAACCAGGTTTTCCATAGGACAATAGACCGTAGTGCAACCATATGTTTTGTCATGTTGTCTCGTACAATTCAATGCTTTTGTGTGAATACAATGCTGTGCATATCTATCAGTTAGAGGAATACAGCATTGCAGTACCATCTGAATTTTGCACAATCCACAACTTCCTTCAACTCTTTTGCTGTTTTACTTCATACAAGTGAGTGAAGTGACCCCAGTGTTTCAGAGACTGACGAATTTTTCAGAATTTTGCGTCCATATAACTTCTGCAAGATTGATTCAACTAGCTCCTAGTTGCTACTTGCTACGCCCAAGATTTATTCAGCTACTCAGGGTAAGTTTCTGTATACACTATCAATAGTTACATTATAATGGCATGCACACCAGACAAAATCTGGTTAGTCTCTCAAACTTCTAGCTCAATGTTCTGGTCAACCACATCGCAAGCAAAATTACATGGTACGAAACCATCATGCCTTTTCGATTCTCAACAGACAAAATCGTTCTCCTTGTGGATCATCGTCAGGTCTAATCTTTCCCACTTGATTCTCAGGGTGATGAAGAGCAGAACACAGTTCTGGCAAAGGAAGCCGCATATCTGACCCATCCACATGCCCTGGAACAGGCAATGATACATGACTGGTGAGTACAACATCAATTCAAAAGTATCGATTCCGTTCGCATCTAACAAACATGAGATGCAAAGTTTCAGAATCAAAGATCTTCATGTACCTTGGTTTCAAACCCAAGCTTAAATCCAAAGAGGAGAGAGAGGGGCAAGCCTACTATGTAGAAGGCCACCAGGTTAGCCCAGGCTGCTAAGTGCTGCCACCCACAACCTCTTGAAACCCCTGCAGTTTTGTTTTGCACACCAGTTACTGCAATGGCCTTCAATTGAACTACCTGTCTGTGATTTGCAGAGAGATGCTCTGAGCTACTAACCTGACAAGACCCCCTGTGTGGAGTCCAGCACCACTGACCCGATGAGCAGCGGCGTCATTGAAGCAAATGCGCTCACCACCGTCTCGCTGTTGCTGAACAGCCTCGCCCACAGATCATGGCCGAGGCCTAGGAGCACAAGGAATGTGACCCCCAGCAGCAGGGAGAGAGCGAGCGACACGGTGAGCGCCTTCTTCGCCTTGTGGATGTTCCCTGCCCCCAGCTCATTTGACACCCTCGTGCTGTTGAAAGAAACGTCAAGAATCTTGTCAGCAGCATTCGATTCTCAGCTGATGCCTGAAGGAAAATGGCATGACTGTTATCATAGCATGCATCACCTGATAACGGCAGCGAACCCATAGGTGATCATGAATGATATCGCTTCAGTGTTTTCGCTGTCAAATAGGCATTGCACTGAGGTTAGAGGTTAGAATTACAAAGACATGAAGAATATCAGATCAAATAATCGAAGATGGAAGGAGGGAGATATACTTACCACATTGCAATGATGGAAGTACTCAGTTGCGATTGCGGCATCAGCCCGGCAAATAGCACCAGTATCTCGAACGACCAGTACTCGAAGCTGCCATTTTTAGTCAACAAAACATCAGTAATTCTCATCACCATGATCACTCAATATTGAAAATTCTGAGAGGCCATTAATCGATGCATTATTTGGATGATCATTTGTGTTGTGTACTAACCACACCATCACTGCAGAGGGAATGGCCAACTTCATGCCAGGCAGGACGTGCCGGAACGCCTCGGCGGTGAAGCCCCCCCAGGTGTCCTTGAACATATCCGAGAACCTCACGTAGGCCGCAAGCATGAGGAAGGACAGCCACAGCGACACCGACGTCGACATGGCGGCGCCGGCGAAGCCGAGCCCCAGGTGGTGCACGAACGCGTGGGTGATCCCGACGTGGACCGCCAGGGGCAGGAGCGAGAACGCCACGAGCGGCATGACTACGGACTGCGTCTGCAGGAACCTGAGCGTGCACTGGATGAAGCCGTAGGCGAACTGCGCCGGGATCATGTAGCGGAGGAAGACGGCGGCCAGCCTCGAGACCTCGGGGTCCTGCCGGAGGAAGACGAGGAAAGCCTCCGAGTAGAGCCACAGGAGGGAGACGAGCACTGAGAAGAGCGCCGACGTGATGACGGACGCCTGCAGGTAGACGCCCATCATGCGGTACGCCTTCGCGCCATAGCTCTGCCCGCATAGCGTCTCCAGTGACCCGCTCAGTCCAGTCTGCACATTGGGAAGATGAAGATACAGCAGCTGATGATCAGTATAGATGCTTAGCGAACACAGTTCATCTTGGTAGCTGTAACAAAATTTGAACTGAAACCAAGAAGATGTAGTATAAACTGAACAGAAACATCAGATTATTGCAACCTTGTAATAATGTCTTAAGATCTGCAGTGAAGTTTATATAAATTACTCAAAATTGTGGGAGACACGGCCTCCGACAGTAGGTGGTTAACCCCCGTGGAAGCTGAAGTCCGGGAAGCTTCACCAGATACGTACTGGCACAGGAGCAAGAGCGGCACAACGAACATAGGTCTAGAGTCTCTGGTTCCAAAGGAGGGAGGGACGATTCCGTCGTGCCAAGGGGGGATGCATGCTGTTGTCGGCTTCCCATAATCTGTGGCTATGGACACTGGTGGTGTGGCTAGCCGAGCTTCAGCCTCGACATCATCAACATGCGCATCGTCATCTCCGACGGTGCTCGCTGCTAGAATATCTATGTTGAACCCGAACAAGTCAGCAGCAAGAGCACAAATTAAAGGGGAGTCGGGCTAAGGGGTGGTTGCACCCTCCTCCAAGCCTACCGGCATGTGGGAGCACCCTACGGCCTCTAGCGCATCAAGGGCCGTTGCGACAACATCGTGTGTGGTCGGTTCCTCACATATACGTCATAGCCTTCATCAGTGAGAGATATGATCCTCCGCTAGCTGCGAGGAGTGTGGAGGCAGTTGTGGCAAGGCACGTAGCCTGAGGTGCTGGCAGCACCCTTGAAGCCAGCCTTGTGACTACTTAGTAAAAATGTCTAAATAGGTCGTGTTTATTGGACCAGCCTGAGGCATGATACTGTAGTTACGGTCCGAGTTGAGATGAGTCAGGCTGGCACGGTACGAGGCTAACGGTACGAGGCCACATGCCGTGCCTAGGTCGAGCGCACGGCGTGCCGGTAAGGCACGGCCCGACCGAGTCGGGTCAGCACGGCCTGGTCGAGTCGGGCTAGCACGCGTTCGGCACGATCCGATCCGGCACGCATAGGCCCGTTATTTTCTATTATATATATATATATATTTAATTTTGTAGCTATTTTTTATATTTTTATCTATTTTCTATATATTTTTAAAATTTTGTAGCTATTTTTTATATTTTCGGGCTGACTGTGCCAACAGGCCGCCGATAGCACCGTACCCGCCGGGCCGACCGTGCCACCGGGCCGAAATCGTACCCGGATCGGCCCGGCACGGCACGGTGACCGACGGGCCGTACCGTGGGCCAAGGGAAGGCACGCAGGCTGGTACGGCACAACCTGTTACAGTAGCTGGGCCGTTCGGACCGTACCGAGTCGGGTCCTTACCGGACCAACCCGAATGACCCATTTAACCATCTGTGGCTACTAGCACATTCAGGCCCAAGTCACACGCACTACTCAAAGACCTGTCATGTGCTTGGAAGGCAGACAAGGCCTCAACCCCTGGAGGGTGCAAAGGCCAACGACTGAGTCGATCGCCGGCATCATGGGGGCATCAAGGATGCGCCATGTGTTAGCCAGGCAGGACGCCTTAAGGAAGTCATCCTTGGCGTCACACATCGACTTGACGGTAACCTCCTGCAAGCCCTGGAGACTAGAGAGGAGAGGTGAGATAGCAGTTGCATGCACTTGTTTGCGAACATGACCTCTCAACATGTTGCGAAACTCATCCCGTAGCAAGGCCGCCTAAGAAGTGAAGAGCTCCTGCAGCGCAGCCACCTCCTTGAATTGGCCTTAAGCTCATCTGAAAATGGCAGCGAGGGATGAAGAAGAGCTAAGAAGTGAAGAGGAAGTGCATGCGGTGGTCCGGTGCTAAGCAGAAAAATTGTATGCCAAGTGCCAACGATAGGAGCATCATGATTATGACTTATCTTGCAGCATCTTGTGCATGTCATATTGTTTTTACACGAAGTCTTTGCAAATTGTATTTTGAAGCCAAATGGCACGCTAAAGTTGCTTGTGTTTCTCCTTCCATCCATTTAATATTAGCAAGTTGGTCAGCTTTTAGCCAGGCAATGGCATAAGGACTACAGCGACATTTTTTAGTTTTTCAGGGGCCAACACGGAACTTAGAAGGGGATTTATATTTATATTTTGTCTGGTCTAAGACTCTAAAGTCTCCTTCGAATTTTTGTCAAAATTTTATATTTTGTTTGGTCTAAGAGACTCATAAGTCCACTTTGAATGTTTGTCAAAAATTTAAAACAAAGTCTACTCTTTGAAACATTCTTCTCAGATAAAATTAGTAGAACTTCCATCTTTTGTTCATGTTTTAAAAGAATCTTGAAACCTTAAAGATTAGCTATATAACCAGGTTTTCAGTGGTAGGTTAAACACGGTTAGTTGCACTCATGGTACAAATAATTTTATGTTGCTGCTGACCAAACAATAAAAGTTTAGTTTATGAGTAATCTTTTTCAAGACTAAACATTTTACCAGCTCCTTTGTCTATTACAAACATTATCTGTGACTAGCTATGATCAGCTCTTCAATCCTATAATAATGTGTACGGTACTCCAGCTGGAAAAACATAGGAAAAATGCTACTAGCCCAAGTACTAATAATGTATCGATATCTCTTTTCGAGATGCGCTGTTCCTTCAACTATATATATCTATCTATCTCCTAATGCTACATGAAACTTGTGTAACCGAATTGTAATTTCTTTCCAATGCATAATTGCATGTGGTTCTCTCGCCTTTCGCCGCTCTACTTGCATTGTGAAAAGCTAGCTTGAAATTAAGCAACAACCTGTCAGTCTAATAAGCTTGGGATTTGCCAACAAGGAAGATGGATTAAGAAGCCAGCATCATTTGTGGTGAGCATGTTCAGACAAGTACATGCTGGATGGTGGGCCCACCCATCTCTCTCTATAGTGCAGCTGCACGAGAATAAGCTAGGGCCGGGGCCGGAGAGAAAGGAGACAAGTACAAGGAGGAAGGCAACAACACTGCAGGCTGGCTTGTTATGGCGCCGATTCAGTGGAGCATGCAGCAACAACGCCTCTCTTTTCTTTTCTTCTGGAATTTGGAAGTACTCAGTCTAGTTAATTACCAGGGAAATCGAGGTGCTAATAATTGACATAGCATCGGACCGGACAAGCAAATCAGGCAGGTATATATCTTGTCTCCGGCCGAATGACGAAGAGGACATGCTTGATACTTCAAATGCAATCTAGCTATATTAAGAATCGATAGATGCTGGTTGAGTTGAGGAGGAGGCGCTTTTAATTCATTACGTACCATGAGCGCGATGCCTGTGACGGTGCCCCACGAGTTGGCGAGCGTGGCGGCGGCGAGCTGGAGGTCGCCGAGGCGGCCGGCGTACATGACGGAGACGAGCGGGATGGCGTAGTAGGCCATGCCGGTGGCCACCATGGGCGCCGCGAAGGCCAGCTGCCCAGCCGCCTCCTCGGAGTCCCATTCCAGCCACCCGCACCACCACCTCTTCCTTGTCGTGATCTGCTCCTGCTTGCCTCCGTCGTGGAGGAGAGGGAGGTGGAGATCGCCTAGCGACGGCGCAGCAGCTGCCTCCTCACCCATTGCTAGCTACCTGTTCCAAGAAATGCGATGTGACGCTGCTCTCTCTCTAGCTTTGTTAAATCACTTTAAGCTAGCTGGATGGTATCGTAGCGTCTGTTACCACCGAACCCGACGGTATGCGTATAAAGGCAACCGAACCGATCGACGGAACCAGCACAACGGGCACTCGCCACTGCATTTGTTTAATTTTTTTCCTTTTTCCTTTTCCTTTCTTTTGGTTGCTTGCTGGCTCTTCTTTAATTATTTATGATGAACAGACAGGGACACGTTAGACTTGCTATTGCAATGCAAACAGCAATGCACCAATGGATGTGTGTCTATGTGTATGTATATATGTGTGTACGTACGTATTTTCACATGTTTGACCGTGCAATCTAGATTATTATTATTATTATTAACTACTCTCAAAGTGTAATATATATTGCATTCATGCATGTATATTCTTTTTTTCCTTTTGAGCTGCATTCATGTATATTCTTTTTACTAGTTTACTGCCTATGTATATATAGCCGTTGCTACTCATATGTGAATGGTCAAAATTTCTCACTTGTTCGGGCTGGAACGGGTCTAGCTTGTGTCAAGAGTGGCATATAGATATTGTTAATTTCTTCTTCTTGGGAGTGAGCTCATTTCCTGACCAACTGACTGATCGACTGGCTGGCTAACATTGGCATATGCCGGTCTTTTGGGCCTGCGGACTCGTTCTTGTCAAACGAGGCTAGCTTTGTTCCCATTCAGAAAACAAAATGTCCTCTTTCAGACTAGTCACTTCAGTACTACTTAACAGGCAGCAATGATTCCTACAGTTTCGAAAGAAAATTAAGGTCGGCCAAGTCTTAGCAGCCATGATTTATTATACTTAAAAAATGTGTAGATAAACTCAAGACCCAGAACTGCAAGGAGTCGAGAGTTGACAATTCAGGTACATATATATACATGGAGGCCTGTCAGCGAAGTCAGAAGTCAGAAGTGAACAAGCCCTTCGCTGCAAATGAGCTACTCTCAGCTATGTAATGCCTGCGTGAGCATCTATGTATGCAGTTAGCTGTATGTGTTTTCACCTACAATAATACTCTATTGATCTACCTGCCCTGCAGCAATTGACACCAGGAAGAGAACTACTGATCGTCTAACCTACATGCACGCAGAACAGGAATTCGCAATGAGTTCATCCTTGGTTTTTGACACGGCTTGCCCATCTCTCCGACTCCAAACAAAGCCAACCTCCCAAAGCAACGATTTTGGACTGGAGGGAGAAACAAAATTTCATACATCTCTCTTGTAGTATATCACATAATGGTCCAACATGTATCTTCCAGCAGGCAGTTACAAGACGGTGTAGTATAGTAATAAATGGTGGATGGATTATTCAATAATTCCCTCAGAAACTTTGATCCCTATACATATCAAAGACAGCAATTCTTTCTCTTTAAGAGAATTACATATTACAGCTAATTAACTTTCAATTAATAATGTCCCCTTTTAGAATTGCTGGCTCACAGGCGCCGAGACTGAACGGAAGAATCTGACAGCCCATCTTTTCTTTTCACATCCTGGAGTAGCCTTCGTATTGCTCCATGAATGAATCGTTGAACTTCTTGAAGCTCAATATGATGGCCGGGAAGTCTTCCTCCGCGGGAAGGATGGTCGTCCTCAGGTGGAACACCCTGCGCCCACCCACCCAACAGAAACAAACCCAATCCATCAGTTCAGTTATGCACAACTGAGTAATTTCTTTTCAGATTTCCTACTCTGCTGTTACTTACTAATCACATCACAATTGAGGAAAGATGTTCCAGAGAGTTACTGATAAGTAGGGATGCAAGTTTTGTATTTTCTGGGTCATTGGGTCGACCCAAAACTCAAAAAAATTGAACAAAAGATTCACTTCCACCCAATTAAATTAAGGAAAAAATGAACTAAGTGCTGACCCAAGACTACCCATTGTATACCCACTTGCATCCCTACTAATAATAAGTAAACAGAATGGATGAAGGATAAGAGAAGCACATTGTACTACACTTCATTCTTTTTTTTTAGGAAAAAAAAGGAATGCCACGCCATTCATGTCGTGATCTGATTTTATATTCCTTGTCAGTCATGCTTCATGTTTGGTTCAGACTTAAGATCTCTTAGAAATTTATGAAACTTCATACATCACAGACAAGTCATCATACACTTACCCTTCCTTCTGACCAAAACCAGAGCCTGGAACAGTGGAAATTCCTGTTGCTTCCAGAAGCTTGAGGCAGTAGAAAACATCTGGTGCTTTCCTGGCTCTTTTGGCTGCCTCAATAGCTCTTTGTGGAAGGCGTATTTGGGGGAAAGAGTACATAGCTCCTGCAGCAACATAATTGCAAAAGTATTGAAGAATTAAGCTATAATTGCAGTCCCATTGCTGCAAACCAACAAAAGAGGTTTAATGTTACCTTCTGTAAAATTGCACACGACATTTCGGCAACTATTGAAACCATCTGTCATCATGCGCGCTCTCCTCCTCAGAGACTCGAGGATGGACTTGCTGCAACATTATTTGAAACCACATCATACATCAAACTTAAGGACGTACAATAATGGAAATAAATATTCAGTATTTTGCATAGGTTTATTTGTTCATAAAGCCTGGAATTTTTTTAAGGACAGTATGCTTAACCTTTCAGCAGTATACTTCAGGTATGAGATATCTCCAGGTTTAGGAGGGTTAACCATTACTCCCATCTGTAAAAATCAGACTTATTCAGAACCATTTTATAACTTAGCAAAGTGAAGTAGCATAACTTCAACAGATCAGTATAGCTGGAACTGAATTAGTTTTAAGAACCATTCTGGTTGAATGAAGGAAATACAATACTAATGATCATGCGTAGGTCTAAAAGAATGAAAAATGAACATATACTAATCTTTGCAAGACATGTAGTCAAAAGAGGACATGCATAGCTTCTCAAAGTATAGCATTGCAGGCTAATGTAAACCAATGCACTCGTCACCAGTCAAATATGACCACAAAAAATAAGAAAAGATTTGTTTTGATCTATTATCTACTCTAACTCTTATAACAGTTCCGATCCATAGAAATTTTAGAATTTGCTTGATGCTCCATGGACTAAATCAGTCATTACGATATTTTGAGTTTGGAAACATCTAATTGAGGCCACGGGAGTGATGCAAATGTATGTCATCCCAGAACAGAGAGTACAGTTTTAAAGAACATCAAAAGAAAAAAGAATGAAACCATGAAGAGTGTTCACTTACAAAGATTTGACCAGGAACATTTGGACTCAGTGCTATCGATGCAACCTTGTAGATCTCGTCTACTGTCTGTTAGCTCAAATTGAATCAAAAGAGCGATTACCATCAGACCATGACCAGCATATTTAGAAAATGACCTTCAGAGTGCATTTTTGTACTATAGAATCTAGCATAAGCCTTGTTTAAGTGCCTAGTTTGTTTAAAGGCTAAATCTTAACTGTTAAAGCTTAAAGGTTTTCAGAATCTATTCAACACTATTCTACAGTTTCGAGACTGGACAAAGCTAGCAGTTGTAAATGAATGTCGCAGTGGCATAAATGTAACTCCAATAGACGTTATTTGCTACCCTACAGTTTCCAAAATATGACAAAGACGACTCTGGTAAAAGGAATATCTTGGTGCAACAATTGTAATAACAACAATCTAGTCAGTAGGATGGACTTTGGGCTAAATTGCATTCTGCAAGGTATCTACAAGTAAACACTAAATAAACTCAAAAGTCAGCAGCATGGACAGGTAAATATGTTGCGTGTTTTCTAATGTATTTGCAGCTGGGCATGAAGAATGTATGACATCTTTTCTTATCTACACTCCTTGAGATAATGACAAATGCTGTAGTGACATATTACCTTGGGAGGAAGATTTGTCATTTCAAAGTATCCACCACGCTGTCCACACTCACCCCAGTACCCTTTGGACACGGTGTGGAAAGAAACAAGTTGAACCTCCCTACTTAATGGTGGGCCCAAATCGAACAAAACCTGGAACAAGTTGAGAAAGGCCATGTCAGCACAGCTGCTAGTTGAGGAACGACGAACAATCTCTGTGTACCACGGTAGAGACATAATCTCATGTATTAGTTCTTAATAAATTGTTTGCATGTGGTACTTAATAAATTGAGAAAGACTTAAGTGCTCGTTGGATATTTTAGGATTGTCAGATGAAAACTGTAGTCTTGGGTCAAGCTGTAATCATGAGTTCATGAGAGAGCATCATCGGTCAGAAATCAAAATTACCTTTCTTGCGCTTATAAATGGGCGCTCATCCTGATAAATGTTTTGCTGATACACTTCATCTGCAAGCAGAACTAAGTTTTCCTGATAGCAAAATTGCAGAAGTTCCTTTATATTTGCTTCACTAAGGCATTGGCCAGTGGGATTTCCTGGATTTATAATCACCATTGCTCGAACCTAAAACATCATAGGTGTGAAAAAGATATCATCAAAGCTGAATACACAAAAAAAGGTACATGCCAAATTTTTATATGAGCAGCACCAGTGATCCCAAAAAACAAAAAAGAAACAGGAACTGTGAGAAGCTGAAACAAAGTGTATTAATCAATACAAATCATTAAGAAAAAAATTCTACATGCTACTGTTAGTTGTTAGGTTATCTGGTCAACCTTACTCGCATGAAAAGTTGTTAAACCAAGGGGCATGTTTTCAAGCCCATTGGACAAAACATTGATAAGTTGTTGAACCAACGCAACACTGGAAATGAGTCGACAAGATTAGATTTAATCAACGATATGTTGTCGCTGTTTTACTTGGTATTGCTATCTGTCTGCATTTATATGGAACTATGGATGGGCACAGGCTAGCTCATCAAGTCATATACGTGAATTGCAGGAATTACATAATGAGAGGAGAAATTTGACTAGCAGAATGAATCAAAACACTTACAGTGATTCCCTTTGACCGTGCCTCTGCCACTGATTGTCGGATATTGAAAAAGTCAAGGCCCCAGTTAGCCTCTTCTTCCAAGTAATAGGGGACCAGAGAACCACCAAAGAGGGAAATGGCAGCAGAATAAAGTGGGTATTGTGGAACAGGGACCAAAATCTGCCAAGAAAGATACATCCAAATCACATAGGGCATACATTGGCCTTGACTCTTTGGTATAGATAGCAAGACATCTGGGGGTTAAAGATATGTCTTTCCAAGAACAATCATACCCCATCCCTCTCATTTCTGATAAGAGCGTTCAACATTTGCATCACACCTTTGCTGGCACCGTCTGTTAGGTAAATGAGCTCTGGATCACTGCAGTATGCAGTGTACAAGTGTGAGAAACAAGCGTGACCAGAAAAAAAAAACATGGTGTATAGCTCTGATGAATGTTTCATTAATAGCCTTATCCAATCTGACCTCGGATATCCATCACGCCTCTGGATGAAGTCAGCAACTTCCTTCCTAATTCCAGGGATACCACGAGAATCACTGTAAGCACCTGATTAGATAAAACCTGTCAGAACATTCTTCATATGCCTATAGCATATACAAGTAAAAGTTGCTTCTTTTTCGATTAACACAACTAAAGTCTAAAAATCAAAACTTTAGGTTTGTTATGATGTTATCAAGTATCAATTTGTGCAGGCAGACGAAAATAGAATAGGGTTACAATATTGCGCAGGATATGATAGTTCAATCAGGATCAACAAAAGAAGCAATCTTTGACGAGAACACGGTATGGTATGTTACCTAGACCGCCGGGCGCCATGGCGAGGTAGTGCTTGGCCCGCGCGATGGCATCGGCGGGGAAGATGAGTCCGACGTTGGGATCATCGAGCAGGAACGGAGCCTGGCACAGCGCCACCACCTGCGCATGCAGTCACAGGGCACGGGGTAAACAACCAATTCCGTCCGTGGGGATGGGTGGATGGAAGAGTAGTCAGACAGTGAGATGGGTGACCTGGCGTGGGAAGGTGAGCGGCTTTTGGCCGAGGGCGTGCGGGTTGCCGACGTTGGTGAAGATGATCTTCTTGCCCTCCTTCTGGAGCTCCGAGGCACGGAGGTAGAGCTCTCCGCGCACCGCGTACTGCACCTTCTTGATGTTCTCGTTCAGCTCCTCATAGTCCAGCGGCTTCCTCGCCATCTTGTCTCGCTGCTGTCACCCCGCCGACGCCGCCGCTCCGGTCGCGGGTGGAATCGATCGCTCACGGGTAGAGAATGGGGGAAGAGGAGAAGATGGGGAGGGAAACCAAGAAACAGGGGAGCAGGAGAGGATTTGTACTCTTGTGCACAGGTGGGAGGTGGGGTTTGGACTTCGGAATATCGATCGAATTGTCGCATTGCGCCCGTGCACTGGCGCAGATTAATCAGCGGATAATGTCGAAACGTGATGGCATCCTCTCGTTCCCCGCAATGGATGGATTATTTTCGGCACGAGGAGGAGGAATAGCGAATTTGGGTGGGGAGGGAATTGCGAGCTGGGGAGGATAAGGGAAGACGCGGATCAATGGCCACTGGATTGGTTATCGCCGCGCCTGCGGTGGAGAGCGCCCGGCCCTTGGGCAGCACCGGCGACCCCAACCACGACCCTTGCGCCCGGCCCTCCGCGCAATGATGCAAGAACAAAACAGTTTCTTTCTCCTCGTGTCCTGGTACGGCTTCACTCTCCAGATCATACACACAAAAGTGGTAACGTCAGTGCAAGCCTTTCTTTCACTTCACAAGGGATCACAACAGCACCGGACTCCTCAATCTAGGTGTGTTTGGTTAGAAGATAACTTTGGATGAGATAAGATTATTTATGGTTTTGTTCAATAAAACGATCTAATTTTCTTTTTTATAAGTATAAATAAGACGATCTAATTTCTAGTTTGTTTGGATGGATAGAATTTGGATAAGATTAGTTAAAATTTTATGAGACTCGCTTGTTAATATTTAGTTTTTTTATCAAAATATAATCATGTGAGATATTATTTAGTTAAATTAATTGTAATGAATATAATGTTACAATCGGATCGCAAATCAGATAAACAGTTTATAAGATAATATCATTTAAAATATAATAATAAAAAATATATTTGCTCTAACTAACCAGAATATACTATATCAGTAAGAATAAAACTAATCTAGAACATGAATAACTCCATCTAACATTTTTTATAAATAAACTCATCCAACATCTAGAAAAATATTTCTGGAAGCTGACCACTCCACCAATATCTGCACTTGAACTAAATACCTCCGAAAACTGAATTGACATATCCCATCCATAGATATGCCTGGAACCAAGCACACCACTACATGAGCCACGGCAACAAGCTGGGCCTGGACTGAGTGCACCGATAAAAACAAGATTGTCCAAGAAATACTATACTACAGGAAAGAATCAGAGTAAACGTTAATGCAACACTATATCAACAAGAACTATAAATGGGCACATGATTATATTAGAAAGTTCAGGAGTTTGTTGGAGGAATATTTACGATTCCATTGTCCCACATGATAGTAACAATCATCTGTTCCAATCCAAACAAAGACATGTTTCTGCCAAACAGGTTCCTACCACTTGTTTCCAATTATGTTGTCCCAGACTTTACAAATCATGTCCTGGATTCAATTTTTCCTTCCTTTTCCCTACCAAGATTGACTACCCTGACCCCTTTGCTGGTTGGGCTACAATCCGACATCCACAACAGGTGAAAATGTGATTGAAACGGAAACGCTTCATTTCCCAGTGCAGCACAGCATCCCAACATGTCATCGAATGAAGCCTCTCTCCTTCTCATTAGTTGCACACGATTGCCGTAGCAATAGCAAGAAGAGCCAAGATCTCCAAAGGGATCTCATGGATTAGTTGGCGCCACGAATGCTCACCCATTGCAGCTGCAACTGAATCTCGCCGCTCTCGACGTTCCTCAGCCGGAGAATCATGTCCTGGACAAACTTGCCGTTTCTCCAGCAGACGTGGCTCTCGTCTGCCAGGCAGTTCCGGCTGCTTGGTCGGATCGATCTTATGATGGCGCCGTTCCTAATGTCCTCCGGGTCCATGTTCAGAACTTCCATCAAGGGTGCTACGTCGATCTCTGCGTCACCCATCGGGTCATCTCTGCTGAAAGTGTCCTTGTCAAACACCTCCTGTATGTGTTTCAAGAAAGGAGGAAAAGATGGAGATAAATGTGAGCACTCACAAAAGGAATGGCAAGATGGAATGGCAAGAAAAATCTACTCACAAGCTTAATTGGTTCATTAGGATTTGTGACCGACAAAGTTAGCTCTTCATGCCAAATAGGGTTGACAGATCTCTTCTTCACACTTGTCTTCAGTTTCTGCAGAACGAAACAGAACATCAGCTAGATGAGGACACACTATCTCCAATCAAAATTCAAATACTACGGAACGGTGCCAAAAAATACGGGATAGATAAACAGAAAGAAACGACACATACATACCTTCTTGCCTAGTCTAAGGACAACATATGGATCACTGCCTCTTGCATCGCGGTAGGCAAGGTTGACCCCACGAACCACCCGTACTTTCAAGAGGCCTACCAATCCATCCATAATTGAATCAAATGTTGCTTAGTTCCTGTGGATTAAAAATTAGTACTATATTAAGAATTAAATGAGTGTGGGACGAAGAAGCGCCTAATTCAGTTATAGAATTAGGCGACTTCTTGCGTCCCTTGCCTCTCACTAGAGCCCTGTGTTCTCCTTTTATCCTTGTTTTCGTCAGCCTAAATAGTTTGAGACAGGATTCTAAAAAGAGAGAGAGAGGTGTGAGCCTCAACCGTAGGAGTTGAGTTTACCATTTCTTCTGTGGCCTGCATTGCAGCCAGTCAGATGCTTTCATTTTACTATTTTAGGATGGATGGGAGCTCTTTTTGTTCCTTTTCATGGGAATTTTTTTGGTTGCCAGACAAATATGATAACCTTTTACTTTCTAAATTGCATGCACATTGCAGGCATTGCACAGAACAGGCTTCATTAGGATGGTCTAAATTAAGTATAACAGTCTCATCAAATTGGAGTGTGCAAGCAGAACATTGACATAGAAATTAAATGGACACAGCAGAAAACGAAGGCGAGACAAGAGTTCCCCAAATTTAGTGAGCATTTTTTGGGATAATATATGTTGGATATGTAAATCCAAGCAGCCAATGATCTTATGGAAGAACACGAAAATGATAGGGCTGAAAATATTACATACTCCTGAAGAATTAGGGTACGTAGGTACAAGAGTAGAGGAGATAAAACCATGGATGATGCGTCTCAAGAACTGGTCATCTCAAGAATAAACAACTAACATATTATAGGCACGATCCAGATCACAACAAGTGATCGATTAATCTATTTAAGTATTGTAATCTAATCACTGTATTCGCGAACAAGCCGCACCCAGAGGACAAGGACGCCACCGATTAGGATGACGAAAAGGCAACACAAGGTGATGGCCATCCAGGCGTGGGCAAGGCACGCGACAAGAGCGGTTATCCACGAGAGAGGAAGGCCGAACCAAAACACACCGACATTGACGAGATCTTCCCGCACGGCGAAGGGCGCGCGCGGCAGGAACAGGTGCATGTACATCGCCACCACCATGACCAGCGCCATGTAGACTCCCCACAGCATGAGCACCGGCAGGCACCATGGGAAGACGACGGAATCGCGGTCGTAGATGCAGTAGGCCGCAGCCGCCGCAATGGCGAGACAAACAGATGGCAAGTAGACAGCCAATACCCAATGCACAGCACGGGGTAAGAGCGACCGCGAGTTCACTTCCCCAACTGTCAATGGCGCCGCCGCCGATGGCGTCATGATTCCGGTCCGGTCGCCGATGGCCGGCCCTCGCACACGATAGATCGATCTGGCAGCGGTAGATGGATAGTATATGGTACGATACAATTCCTATAATCCTATCCGGTTAACAAGGAAAATATATAATCGGAAACCAACTGACCTCTCCCTCTCCTCTGCACAGGATGACGTCAGAATTGTGGCAGGTAAGCTTCTCTTTTATTTAGTTTGTTTATCTTTCTTTTTATATATGTATGTATTTTGTAGTTCTTTTTTATCAGCAGTAACTGTTTTCTAATCTTCTACTACTACTAGAACATTGGGTTCTTATATCTACGGAGCTTCAAAATCTATCTTACTGAACTTGTCAATATCTTGACGGGAATAATTCGGTCTTATAATGGAATATTCTGTTGAATTTTTTTTCATACTAATTAGATGCCCGTGCGGTACCACGGATAAAAAAAAGTACCTATATGATAACATATTATTTATATAATATATTGTTCTACAAAGTTTAAGAGTTTCAGACTTTTTTCCTTTATCACCGTGCTGGCTTTGATGTGTCATTTTTGCAAATGACCTTTCTTGTTCTTTTTTCTCAAAAAAGAAAAGATAGATGAATAGAAGATAACAGATGCATAAACAAATGCTGATTGAAAGCAATAACGGAAAGTATACATGAAAGCAATGAATCTGGTCGTCTCAATGGTCTTGCAGAAATATATAGATAGGTGCTCTTTTAATTTGATTTCTATCAGACCATGTACCTTACTCCCATCAACTTGCGTTGCCTAAAACTTAATCAAACCATTGCTATGTACCGTAAACAAATCATTCTTTTCTCAATATCCCGAGGTAAACATCACATTGAATATTCAGTATCCACATGAACCAAATAATAACAATCATCAATCGCTTCTAAAATTGGCAGTGGCAATCGCCTTGGGTAGGGTCCTAGGGAGGAGAAAGGAAAAATGACGTGTCTCCCTCTTGTTCAACATCCAATCAGAGAGGCAGAGCCAAAAGATGCGAGATGAGAACTGCATTTCATCTACTTTTATCAAAGGCTTTGAGATACAAATAATCTCCAACCGAAATGGGTAATAAGTAGGAAATCAACGAAAAAACTGCAAATCGCCAGAGGCTTTCAGCATTCCAAAGGAGAAATCTTGCGATGCCGGCCGCCTTTTGTCGATGCAAGCTAGCTAGCTAGAAGCTCTTTGAAACTGAACATTTGCAACAACGAGCAGCACATTTGCACTTAGGAACCGAATTTTTGCAATGAGTATGAGTTGTGACAAGAACCCCATTGCTGTGCGGTGCAGGGGTCCTGACGGCTGCTCGACAATTGGCTAAGCTAAGGCTGATTACGGATTCAAGAATTAAGGCACGTACAAGACTAGAGGGCAGCAAACTGAAACCATGTGTGTGTGTATGGGCTCTGCTCCACAGTAGGCAAGTATATATTATTATAGTATCAATGCAATGCAATGCAACGAACATGAACATGTAGGCACTATATATCAAGATCAAATTAAGTGATCAATCAACCTAATTAACGAGCAGGAATCTGATGTAATCTGATCTATATGATTAGCAGTTGGCACTGTACTGTATTTGCGAACAAGCCACGCCGAGAGGGTAAGGATGGCAGCGATGAGGACGACGAAAACACAGGCCAAGGCGATCGCCATCCACATGTTGCCAAAGTAGGCGACAAGAACGGCTACCCACGACCACGAGAGAGGCAAGCCGACCCAAGTCCGACCGACGTCGACGAGAGCTTCCCGCACGGCAATGCATGTACATCAGCACCACCGAGACCAGTGCATGGTAGACTCCCCACAGCATGATGGCCGGCAGCGCTCCTGACGCTGAAGACGGAAGCGCTGTCGTAGAAACCGTAGGCCACAATCGCGGCGCCGGCGATGGAACCACAGCACAGCACGGGGTACGTGCGGCTTGGAGTTCACTTCCCCAACCGTAAAACTATGAGTAACTTTCGTCAAACTACGGATGAGTTAGCAAAACTATGAGTACCAATGTTTTGTGCAACTTTACTCTATGAGTAACTTCCGTCAAACTACGGGTGAGTTAGCAAAACTATCACAAAATTTAACTATAGAATTACAGATTTAGTGTGCCCTTTATCGCAAAACTACGTATTTAAAAAGTTGTATCACAAAACTACATATCTAATATATCAATCTTTAGCAAAAACTACGTATTTCACCCAGCTAAAATCTGTAGTTTGGTGATAAATTGACATACTAAATATGTAGTTTTGTGATACATTATGCGCTAAATCTGTAGTTTTACGACACAAGTTCTTAAACATTGGTACATTAAATCTCTGTAGCTTTGTGATACACATTCTTAAATCTGTAGTTTTGCAAATCTATCTATAGTTCTGCAAAATTTACTTTTATTTGCATATAACTGAACCATAGCTCTAAGCCAGCCCATATATCATGTCATCGTCGGCCACTAGCTGCTCATTGTTGAGCCAAAGCGGCACGACCATCCCGATGACTAGGCACATCATGCTTGTCGCAGCGACGTTAAGCGCCATGACGAAGGCGATCCCGGCCAGCTGCATGCCCACATGCCAGAACCCCACATCGGCGCGATCGTTCTTGATAGTGTACATGAGGCCGACGTACTGGGGGTCATCGCTGAAGAAGAGGCGGCTAAGCCACGACTCTATGAGGACCCCTGTCAGGACACCGTTGAGGTTGCCAGCCACACCGTGCTTGTGCAGCACAGCGAGCGTGTCATCGACGCGCTTCTAGAAGTGACTCCGCTTGTGCTATGGGGGCTAATCGTCAATCATCAACCCAGCTACCCGGGTGAATAGATAACTGGACACGAGAGGCTAGGCGGGTGCGAGCCTAGGGCTGGGAAGCCTATTACCTATTAGGCCATGGGTTGTGCCCAAGTTGAGGTAGACCGCAGGAAGGAGAACCAGAAATTTTCAGCGGTAATTCCCAGCCAAAAACGGAAGAACTCGAAAAAGATCGGAATGGCCTAAATCATTTACGCAGAGCTTTCTCATTTCATTTTTGTTTTTTCGATATATCATTTTCGATTACTGTGGTTGAAAAAGTTTGAAAACGAACACCAAAATAACGAGATGTATATTTTCGTTTTCATCCCTACCCACCAGTGCCTCACGAGTGTGTTTGCTTGGGCCACTGACTGCACCTCAGGCCACGCTCGTTCCTCAGCTACCGAGGCGCTCCTCATGGGTCATGCCTACCTTCACATCGTCTAGGGCACGCGCTAGGCTGCCTTGCCTGGGCCGCGAGGCCACCTCGTCCGATCTGGACTGGGCCACGCCTGCCGCTGCGCCTGGCCACCCTCTGTGCACCCCCATGGTCACGTCCAGCTCGCCCGACCAGGCCACACACTGAACCTCCGAAGTCCAACATGTCTTTCGCCATCACCATCGTTGCTTCACCTTGAGCACATAATAGCCGCTCCGATCTGGATTGATAACTCATCAATCAGATCGCGAGTCGAAGCTGCCGCCTTGTCTGCGACGTCTTCCATCCAACAATCATCAACCCAATCTCCACATCTGGACGGATCCATGTTGATGAAACTCATCGGATGGTTTGAGCTGCCACCTCCAAGTGTCCAAATCTACTGATTAAATTGTCGATCGCTGTCATGCTCCACATTATGCCATGTCCTTCCCTGGACCCGTGCAAGCCTTGCATGGTGTGAAACATCTTATCGTGTCTTTCCTTAATCTTTCTTCATAGCTCTGATATCACTTATTAGGGTTTTAGCGAAAACATCATCAAGATCGAGAAGCCAAACACAATATCAACACACGAGACACGATGTTTTTAATAAGGTTCGGTCATCTTGCGTACATTCTCGGGGCATGACTACAGATGTTCCTCCTCATATTTTGTTTTCATCAATCTGCGATTGCAACAATGGTGCTTTCTATTTAAAGGTCCAGAAATAGAAGTTTGACTACAACTCTATTTCTATTCATACCTAATTATAACTCAGGTCTATCTATAATTAACATTGTACACATATTCGACACATAACTCAACATGAGTTTTGACATTCTTAGAACAAAAAAACATTTTTTGAGCAGCTGCTGCAACCATTCTCTTGCACATTCTTCTTCTTTTGTATCACGCCGTGCGCATGTTAAAATCCATGGAAAAATGATGACTGCATTTCTTGTGTGCCAAAAATATAATCCTCATTCTGCTTCTAATATTGCACCTCTACTTGTCACTATCTCTTTATTTTCAGCTATAGAGAAACCAATGTGTTATTATCTTCCCCAAAGGAAAAAATAGCACACAAGATATTTCAATTACGAGTACTGTCGGAGGATGAACTCCTCAAGCGGGGATCCTGAGAGACCCCCTTTGAGATTCGAACGGGAGGATGATTCTGAATTTACCTCGTACGTGAAATTAATGCGAGTATGAGAGATGTAGGCAGGGCGGATGATCAGATGCTAGAGGGAGTAAATGCTCAAGGAATTTTAGACAGGTTCAAACTGCACGGAGCGTAATACCCTACTCCTGTGTGTATGCTATTAATGCTCTGGGAATGCCTTTCTCTGGATCTCTTGTGCTATAAGGATTTTTGTCTAAATCTAGAGCTTCGGTCTTCAAGCGCCGATCTCACTAAGCTTGTGCTCGGCTTCGTGCTTCGTATGTCGTGACTTGCTAATTGTCAAACTTGTCTGCTTGTCTGGGTGCGTCCTCTTCTCCAGGGTGCACTCCCCCTTTTATATCCCGTCGGATCGATCTTATGATGGCGCCGTTCCTAATGTCCTCCGGGTCCATGTTCAGAACTTCCATCAAGGGTGCTACGTCGATCTCTGCGTCACCCATCGGGTCATCTCTGCTGAAAGTGTCCTTGTCAAACACCTCCTGTATGTGTTTCAAGAAAGGAGGAAAAGATGGAGATAAATGTGAGCACTCACAAAAGGAATGACAAGATGGAATGGCAAGAAAAATCTACTCACAAGCTTAATTGGTTCATTAGGATTTGTGACCGACAAAGTTAGCTCTTCATGCCAAATAGGGTTGACAGATCTCTTCTTCACACTTGTCTTCAGTTTCTGCAGAACGAAACAGAACATCAGCTAGATGAGGACACACTATCTCCAATCAAAATTCAAATACTACGGAACGGTGCCAAAAAATACGGGATAGATAAACAGAAAGAAACGACACATACATACCTTCTTGCCTAGTCTAAGGACAACATATGGATCACTGCCTCTTGCATCGCGGTAGGCAAGGTTGACCCCACGAACCACCCGTACTTTCAAGAGGCCTACCAATCCATCCATAATTGAATCAAATGTTGCTTAGTTCCTGTGGATTAAAAATTAGTACTATATTAAGAATTAAATGAGTGTGGGACGAAGAAGCGCCTAATTCAGTTATAGAATTAGGCGACTTCTTGCGTCCCTTGCCTCTCACTAGAGCCCTGTGTTCTCCTTTTATCCTTGTTTTCGTCAGCCTAAATAGTTTGAGACAGGATTCTAAAAAGAGAGAGAGAGGTGTGAGCCTCAACCGTAGGAGTTGAGTTTACCATTTCTTCTGTGGCCTGCATTGCAGCCAGTCAGATGCTTTCATTTTACTATTTTAGGATGGATGGGAGCTCTTTTTGTTCCTTTTCATGGGAATTTTTTTGGTTGCCAGACAAATATGATAACCTTTTACTTTCTAAATTGCATGCACATTGCAGGCATTGCACAGAACAGGCTTCATTAGGATGGTCTAAATTAAGTATAACAGTCTCATCAAATTGGAGTGTGCAAGCAGAACATTGACATAGAAATTAAATGGACACAGCAGAAAACGAAGGCGAGACAAGAGTTCCCCAAATTTAGTGAGCATTTTTTGGGATAATATATGTTGGATATGTAAATCCAAGCAGCCAATGATCTTATGGAAGAACACGAAAATGATAGGGCTGAAAATATTACATACTCCTGAAGAATTAGGGTACGTAGGTACAAGAGTAGAGGAGATAAAACCATGGATGATGCGTCTCAAGAACTGGTCATCTCAAGAATAAACAACTAACATATTATAGGCACGATCCAGATCACAACAAGTGATCGATTAATCTATTTAAGTATTGTAATCTAATCACTGTATTCGCGAACAAGCCGCACCCAGAGGACAAGGACGCCACCGATTAGGATGACGAAAAGGCAACACAAGGTGATGGCCATCCAGGCGTGGGCAAGGCACGCGACAAGAGCGGTTATCCACGAGAGAGGAAGGCCGAACCAAAACACACCGACATTGACGAGATCTTCCCGCACGGCGAAGGGCGCGCGCGGCAGGAACAGGTGCATGTACATCGCCACCACCATGACCAGCGCCATGTAGACTCCCCACAGCATGAGCACCGGCAGGCACCATGGGAAGACGACGGAATCGCGGTCGTAGATGCAGTAGGCCGCAGCCGCCGCAATGGCGAGACAAACAGATGGCAAGTAGACAGCCAATACCCAATGCACAGCACGGGGTAAGAGCGACCGCGAGTTCACTTCCCCAACTGTCAATGGCGCCGCCGCCGATGGCGTCATGATTCCGGTCCGGTCGCCGATGGCCGGCCCTCGCACACGATAGATCGATCTGGCAGCGGTAGATGGATAGTATATGGTACGATACAATTCCTATAATCCTATCCGGTTAACAAGGAAAATATATAATCGGAAACCAACTAACCCCTCCTCCGCACAGGATGACGTCAGAATTGTGGCAGGTAAGCTTCTCTCTTTTATTTAGTTTGTTTATCTTTCTGTTTATGTATGTATGTATTTATTTTATAGTTTTTTTTATCAGCAGTAACTGTTTTCTAATCTTCTGCTACTACTAGAACATTGGATTCTTATATCTTTGGAGCTTCAAAATCTATCTTACTGAACTTGTCAATATCTTGACGGGAATAATTCGGTCTTATAATGGAACATTCTGTTGAATTTTTTTTCCATACTAGTTAGATGCCCGTGCGGTACCACGGATAAAAAAAGTACCCACATGATAACATATTGTTTATATAATATATTGTTCTACAAAGTTTAAGAGTTTCAGAACTTTTTTTCCTTTATCATCGTGCTGGCTTTGATGTGTCATTTTTGCAAATGACCTTTCTTGTTCTTTTTTCTCAAAAAAGAAAAGATAGATGAATAGAAGATAACAGATGCATAAACAAATGCTGATTGAAAGCAATAACGGAAAGTATACATGAAAGCAATGAATCTGGTCATCTCAATGGTCTTGCAGAAATATATAGATAGGTGCTCTTTTAATTTGATTTCTATCAGACCATGTACCTTACTCCCATCAACTTGCGTTGCCTAAAACTTAATCAAACCATTGCTATGTACCGTAAACAAATCATTCTTTTCTCAATATCCCGAGGTAAACATCACATTGAATATTCAGTATCCACATGAACCAAATAATAACAATCATCAATCGCTTCTAAAATTGGCAGTGGCAATCGCCTTGGGTAGGGTCCTAGGGAGGAGAAAGGAAAAATGACGTGTCTTCCCCTTGTTCAACATCCAATCAGAGAGGCAGAACCAAAAGATGCGAGATAGAACTGCATTTCATCTACTTTTATCTTAGGCTTTGAGATACAAATAATCTCCAATCGAAATGGGTAATAAGTAGGAAATCAACGAAAAAACTGCAAATCGCCAGAGGCTTTCAGCATTCCAAAGGAGAAATCTTGCGATGCCGGCCGCCTTTTGTCGATGCAAGCTAGCTAGCTAGAAGCTCTTTGAAACTGAACATTTGCAACAACGAGCAGCACATTTGCACTTAGGAACCGAATTTTTGCAATGAGTATGAGTTGTGACAAGAACCCCATTGCTGTGCGGTGCAGGGGTCCTGACGGCTGCTCGACAATTGGCTAAGCTAAGGCTGATTACGGATTCAAGAATTAAGGCACGTACAAGACTAGAGGGCAGCAAACTGAAACCATGTGTGTGTGTATGGGCTCTGCTCCACAGTAGGCAAGTATATATTATTATAGTATCAATGCAATGCAATGCAACGAACATGAACATGTAGGCACTATATATCAAGATCAAATTAAGTGATCAATCAACCTAATTAACGAGCAGGAATCTGATGTAATCTGATCTATATGATTAGCAGTTGGCACTGTACTGTATTTGCGAACAAGCCACGCCGAGAGGGTAAGGATGGCAGCGATGAGGACGACGAAAACACAGGCCAAGGCGATCGCCATCCACATGTTGCCAAAGTAGGCGACAAGAACGGCTACCCACGACCACGAGAGAGGCAAGCCGACCCAAGTCCGACCGACGTCGACGAGAGCTTCCCGCACGGCAATGCATGTACATCAGCACCACCGAGACCAGTGCATGGTAGACTCCCCACAGCATGATGGCCGGCAGCGCTCCTGACGCTGAAGACGGAAGCGCTGTCGTAGAAACCGTAGGCCACAATCGCGGCGCCGGCGATGGAACCACAGCACAGCACGGGGTACGTGCGGCTTGGAGTTCACTTCCCCAACCGTAAAACTATGAGTAACTTCCGTCAAACTACGGGTGAGTTAGCAAAACTATCACAAAATTTAACTATAGAATTACAGATTTAGTGTGCCCTTTATCGCAAAACTACGTATTTAAAAAGTTGTATCACAAAACTACATATCTAATATATCAATCTTTAGCAAAAACTACGTATTTCACCCAGCTAAAATCTGTAGTTTGGTGATAAATTGACATGCTAAATATGTAGTTTTGTGATACATTATACGCTAAATCTGTAGTTTTACGACACAAGTTCTTAAACATTGGTACATTAAATCTCTATAGCTTTGTGATACACACTCTTAAATCTGTAGTTTTGCAAATCTATCTATAGTTCTGCAAAATTTACTTTTATTTGCATATAACTGAACCATAGCTCTAAGCCAACCCATGTATCGTGTCATCGTCGGCCACTAGCTGCTCATTGTTGAGCCAAAGCGGCACAACCATCCCGATGACTAGGCACATCATGCTTGTCGCAGCGACGTTAAGCGCCACGACGCAGGCGATCTCGGCCAGCTGCATGCCCACATGCCAGAACCCCACATCGGCGCGATCGTTCTTGATAGTGTACATGAGGCCGACGTACTGGGGGTCATCGCTGAAGAAGAGGCGGCTAAGCCGCGACTCTATGAGGAACCCTGTCAGGACACCGTTGAGGTTGCCAGCCACACCGTGCTTGTGCAACACAGCGAGTGTGTCATCGACGCGCTTCTAGAAGTGACTCCACTTGTGCTATGGGGCTAATCGTCAATCATCAACCCAGCTACCCGGGCGAATAGACAACTGGACACGAGAGGCCAGGAGGGTGCGAGCCTAGGGCTGGGAAGCCTATTACCTATTAGGCCATGGGTTGTGCCCAAGTTGAGGTAGACCGCAGGAAGGAGAACCAGAAATTTTCAGCGGTAATTCCCGGTCAAAAACGGAAGAACTCAAAAAAGATCGGAATGGCCTAAATCATTTACGCAGAGCTTTCTCATTTCATTTTTGTTTTTTCGATATATCATTTTCGATTACTGTGGTTGAAAAAGTTTGAAAACGAACACCAAAATAATGAGATGTATATTTTCGTTTTCATCCCTACCCACCAGTGCCTCACGAGTGTGTTTGCTTGGGTCGCTGACTGCACCTCAGGCCACGCTCGTTCCTCAGCTACCGAGGCGCTCCTCATGGGTCATGCCTACCTTCACATCGTCTAGGGCACGTGCTAGGCTGCCTTGCCTGGGCCGCGAGGCCACCTCATCCAATCTGGACTGGGCCACTGAAAGTGCATCTAGCCCCTATGTGTGGTTTTGGTAATTAATGACAATACATATGGACTAACAATGTTGTTGAGATTGTTAGTAGGTTGTTCAATAGGTGATGCATGGAGAAGAGATATGCATGAACTCTAGGTGATGCTCGGATGTGATGCATGGAGGAGAAATATGCATCTAAATAAATGAGCTTTTAGTGATGCTCATAAGAAGAAGAAGAAGCTCAATAAGATTAGCAATAAGCTTGAATGCTAAGTTACTTGTGGAGATCAAGTAACTAAAGGTATGACTTGTTAATAGAGTTTTATGGACTAACTCGTGTGCTATGTGTTTAAGAATGAGTGGGGTTAGGTTCTATATGAAGATTGACAATATGCATGAAGGCTAATAAGTTACTTGTGAAGATCAAGTAACTTAAGGTATAAATGTTGTCATTTAGGTTTTATGGACTAACCCATGTACTTTGTGCTTGAGAGTGAGTTGGGGTTAGGATCCATAAAAAGGCATAAGTTAAATTGAAATCATATATGCCAAGAGTGAAGAACAAGAGTGGACTCCATATATGAAAAAGTGAATTCCTTGAAAATGTCGAATACAAAGTGGTTTTGTATGGCAAGACGGTGAAGGGCAAGCAAGACTCGGCTGCGATGGACCATCCGTGGTGAAGGGCAAGCAAATGGCTTGATGCCGAAGGACCAAGGCGGTGGTGAAGAGCGAGTGAAGGCTTTGCGCCGATGGACCGTGCGAGGCTATGTGAAGCTATGGATGATTCACATTAATCATATGAAGAATCAAGAAGAGATGGAGTGAAGAATATATGGAAGTTGGCAACCCTCAAGGTTTGAAAGAAAAAGAAGCGGTACTTGAAAGTTTTCAAATGCTCAAAGTGGTTCAAACGAGTTTTATCTTTGAATTTGAGTATAGGTATGCTGCACTATTAAGAGGGATGCAACGTGAGCTAATTGTCGCGTCTCAGTGCTCAAGAGTTCCCAACCAAACCCAAAGTGAGAGTTTGTTGTTAAGAGTCCGGAGCGGAAAGTGGGGAAGTGTCCAAAATGGGTTTTGGAGTGTTCCTAATTTGATCCTTTGTGTTTTAGGTCATGAATTCAGTTGGGATGTGTAGCCCTCTGAATAAGCTTTCCATAGAGTCCAAAATCGTCGAAATCGGACTCCGGGATCAAAAGTTATCGCCGTTTTTCGGAGGTCAGCTGTGCTGTACTCGGAGACTCCGGTGAAGACCGGACTCTCCGGTACCTGGAAAGGACGGAGACTCCGGTGAAGTCCGGATACTCCGGTGAAGTCCGGATACTCCGGTACCTGGAGTGGCCGGAGACTCCGGGAAGTCTCTGGGGCTATTTTCTGGGTTAAGTGCCGACCGGAGACTCCGGTGTAGGCCGGATACTCCGGTAAAAGTCCAGAAAAGAGCGTAACGGCTAGTTCTGACACATTCTGTGACCGTTCTGACGCCGTATTTGGATTTAGGGCCGGATACTCCGGTGTTCACCGGATACTCCGGTCAGTTCTGTCAAAAACAGTAACGGCTAGTTGTTTGGAGTGGGCTATTTATACCCCACTCACCCCATCCTTTGGGGCTGCTGCAAGGGCACAAAAAGAACATCCTCTAGAGCCAAAAGAACTCCCTCCCACTCCAATCTAGCGTGTGATTTGAGAAGAAAAGAGAGTTGGGTTGTGAGATTGGAAGATTGAGTGCATGTGAGCTAAAATCCATTCTTGAGCACTTGAGTTCTCGACAAGAAGTTCGTCGTCGTGTTTGTTACTCTTGGAGGTGAAGCCTCCTAGGCGGCTAGGCGGCGCCGACGAGCACCCAAGATTGTGGGTTGCCGCGAAAGTTGTGAAGGGCTCGATTTCGCCTCTGCAAGGGAAGAAATCAAGAGTGGATCGAGGAAGGCGGTTGAAAGAGATCCGGCTCGTTGGAGCTTCCTCAACGGAGACGTAGGATTCACGGTGGTGAATCCGAACTTCGGGAAACAAATCTTTGTGTCTCCTCTCTTGTTTCCTTCTTTTATGTTCTTGCTCAAATCTTTGCATATATTGCTCGATCTACTTGTTTGTGTGTATTTGAGTGTAGGTTCTTCGTAAATCTACTTGGAATCATCTCCGGAAACACACGACATCACTTGGTTTGAGCTAGAACTCTCCACTCATTAATTTCATTCAGTTTCGGGCTCTGTTCTGTACAGAAACCGGAGAATCCGGACCTGTACACACCGGAGACTCTGGATGAACAGTAATTTCAGGCATATGAACAGTATTTTCAGCCTTTTTTAATTTAAGTTTTATTGCATATCTCTTGCTAGAATTGAGTAATTTTTGTCAACTTAGGATTGTAATTTTCACACTTATTTAGGGTGATTGTGCACTAGTTGTGCCTAGCATATTTAGGTTTTTCACTTGTGAAAAATCCGTTAATTTATATTCCGCTGCAAGTTTAGGCCAACGGTAGAAAGGGTTGAATTTTTGTAAAAACGCCTATTCACCCCCCTCTAGGCGACATCATTGTCCTTTCAGCCACGCCTGCCACTAGCGCCTAGCCACCCTCTGCGCACCCCCATGGTCACGTCCAGCTCGCCCGACCAGGTCACACACTGAACCTCCGAAGTCCAACATGTCTTTCGCCATCACCGTCGTTGCTTCACCTTGAGCACATAATAGCCGCTCCGATCTGGATTGATAACTCGTCAATCAGATCGCGAGTCGAAGCTGCCGCCTTGTCTGCGACATCTTCCATCCAACAATCATCAACCCAATCTCCACATCTGGACGGATCCATGTTGATGCAACTCATCAGATGGTTTGAGCTGCCACCTCCAAGTGTCCAAATCCTCTGATTAAATTATCGATCGCCGTCATGCTCCACATTGTGCCATGTCCTTCCCTGGACCCGTGCAAGCCTTGCATGGTGTGAAACATCTTCTCGTGTCTTTTCTTAATCTTTCTTCATAGCTCTGATATCACTTATTAGGGTTTTAGCGAAAACATCATCAAGATCGAGAAGCCAAACACAATATCAACACACGAGACACGATGTTTTTTAATAAGGTTCTGTCATCTTGCGTACATTCTCGGGGCATGACTACAGATGTTCTTCCTCATATTTTGTTTTCATCAATCTACGATTGCAACAATGGTGCTTTTCTATTTAAAGGCCCAGAAATAGAAGTTTGACTACAACTCTATTTCTATTCATACCTAATTATAACTCAAGTCTATCTATAATTAACATTGTACACATATTCGACACATAACTCAACATGAGTTTTGACATTCTTAGAACAAAAAACATTTTTTGAGCAGCTGCTGCAACCATTCTCTTGCACATTCTTCTTCTTTTGTATCACGCCGTGCACATGTTAAAATCCATGGAAAAATGATGACTGCATTTCTTGTGTGCCAAAAATATAATCCTCATTCTGCTTCTAATATTGCACCTCTACTTGTCACTATCTCTTTATTTTCAGCTATAGAGAAACCAATGTGTTATTATCTTCCCCAAAGGAAAAAATAGCACACAAGATACTTCAATTACAAGTACTGTCGGAGGATGAACTCCTCAAGCGGGGATCCTGAGGGACCCTCTTTGAGATTCGAACGGGGGGATGATTCTGAATCTACCTCGTACGTGAAATTAATGCGAGTATGAGAGATGTAGGCAGGGCGGATGATCAGATGCTAGAGAGAGTAAATGCTCAAAGGATTTTAGACAGGTTGAACTGCACGAAGCGTAATACCCTACTCCTCTGTGTATGCTATTAATGCTCTGAGAATGCCTTTCTCTGGATCTCTTGTGTTATAAGGATTTTTGTCTAAATCTAGAGCTTCGGTCTTCAAGCGCCGATCTCACTGAGCTTGTGCTCGGCTTCGTGCTTCGTATGTCGTGACTTGCTAATTGTCAAACTTGTCTACTTGTCTGGGCGCGTCCTCTTCTCCAGGGTGCACTCTCCCTTTTATATCCCGTCGGGGAGGCTTGGCGTGCCCAGAAAGGAGGCCACGAGTCTCTATGAGCCATAAATGGAAAGCAATCATCATGGGGCTGCAGTTTGATGTTACGGGGGTTGAAAATGCGTCCCCGACCAGTCCTGTCGCCCATCATACCACCTTTTAGCGGGTGCAGCAGGGGGCCCACCTGGCAGCCACTGAGCAACCCCGCGTGCCTGCCCAGTCAGAGTAGGCCTGACACAGCAGGGCGGCAGGCGATATGCCTCGAGCCCAATGACGATATCCCCAAGCTACGCCGGATGACGCACGATGGGACCCGTCGCATTAAATGTCCTCATGCCTCCCTGCCAGCCGGTGGCAGGGACTGACAGTAGGCGCGGGGAGTGGTTGGAAGTGACAGGTCACGCTTCCTCTTAAATGCAGCATCGTGTCCTCTCATCAGTTGACAGCTCACCGCTGAGCCCTTATGGGGTCTACCTACAGGGGGCTTCTCAGGTCCTCGGGGAACTCGGGTACTCGGGGGGCCACTGTTCATGGCCCCGAGCTCCCTCTCCCGGAACTGTGTCTTCTCGGGTCCTCGGGGAACTCAGGTACTCGGAGACCACTGTTCGTGGCCCCGAGCGCCCTCTCCCGGAACTGCCTTCTCGGGTACTCTGGGACCACTGTTCGTGGCTCCGAGCGCCCTCTCCCGGAACTACCTTCTCGAGTCCTCGGGGAACTCGGGGACCACTGTTCATGGCCCCGAGCACCCCTCCCGGAACTGGGTCTTCTCGGGCCTCGGGGAGATAGTCCCCGAGGGAAAGCGCCACGTGGCATTCTGCTGTTCTGGCCTCGGGACTCGGGGACCCCTGGTTCCCATGTCACCGACAACTACAAACTTATATTATTCTTTTCTATGATATTTCGCACAGTAGGGACAGCTAAATCACAAGTAGATCGACGCAGAAAATCTTGTCATGAGAACAACCCAAAAGACCCTATCTCCTTCACAAAAGAAATCATCCCTTGCAAAATCGAAAATCTGTTCGCAAAGAAATGTCAAATTCCTTCATCCAAACGGGCTCAAATTTGTGAACAAACCTCAAAAGAATACAAGTAAAGCTAAAGAATAATGTTGCAAGCAGAAAAGTGGCAATGCTTTTGTCAGTACTAGAACAAAGCAAAGTAAGGGATCGATCGAGTGATGGTAAGGGCGCAGAGAGAGAGAGAGAGAGAGAGAGAGAGAGAGAGAGAGAGAGAGAGAGAGAGAGAGAGAGAGAGAGAGAATATCGTCAAGGGATACACAGGGGGGTGTTATACAGTTCAGCAAGCGAGGAGGGCTTTTCAGGTTATACATCTCCACACAGTAGTCACACCCCCATTGAAAAACATCGCACGCACTTTTTGAATCCATAATGTGATGCTTCAACCTGTGATCTATTCCTTGAGTTGCCTGTCTCTGTCTCTGCTCTTCCACTTCTTGTTCTTGCAGAGATACTTGATTCTATGCTCTCAATAAGCTCAATTCTTGACTGGGATAAATTTGTGTTGAAACTCTGGCCCTCAGATCTGTTTGCATTGACCTCTTGGGATTGCTGCCACATTACCATTGGGAAGATGAGTTGCTGCTGCATGGTTGTCATCATAAAATTTGGAGGTGGAGGGGAGGGGTGAGGGGCACTACCTATTCCATGAGCCTGTTTCCACCAGTGTCAACAGCAACCATCTCTGCAGTTGTACCAGTGAAGCTTTTACCAATACTACCATAATAACAGAAAAAAAGAGCAGCAACAACAAACTTTGATCAGAAAATGCCTGTTAAAGCCCTTCTTTGTCAGAGTGACAATGTGCCTCTGAGCAATGGATCCCCCAGCGGTGCAGGGGAGGCGCTGGGAAGTGGAGCGGCGGAGAGGTTGCTGGGCGACGCCGCAGGAGGAGTAGGGGGCGACACGCTTAAGAGTGGAGGTGGAGCAGGGAGAAGCAGAGCCCTTGAAGCCGTAGGAGGAGGCCGACATCGTGGCAGCGCCTGCGAGGGAGGCGGCTGTTGCTGGCGCCACAGGCCCAAGTGCGTGAAAATGGTAGCCATGCCTGCAAAATGGGGGGGGGGGGGGGGGAGAGAGAGAGAGAGAGAGAGAGAGAGAGAGAGAGAGAGAGAGAGAGAGAGAGAGAGAGAGAGCACTGGACTGGATTTGAATTCTATGTCCACCCCATCGCCTCAGGGTTTAGCTAGGTCCGGTGAGGGTGCTTGTGGGCAACGATCCAGATAATATTCCAATTAGTTATTAAGTCGATCATTTGTGTAATCACAACTATCATAACTAACCGAAATATCATCCTGGTAATCCCGACATGTGTTTTTCTTTTAGGATTGGAACACACGCCTTTACAATAAGCACATCATCACAAGATATAATAAAGAGCGAGCAATTAAAAATAAGTTACAAGTCTTTAAGCAAATTAAACTTTACAACAAAATACATGATTCAAACACCGATAGAGTATCTATGCGGCGGAATAAAATACAAGACAATAAAAGATGAATAGCGTCATTTGCCCTAAGGCGCTACTCCAAAATAGCATCAACCGAGTAAATGACACTACTCATGCCCGTCGCCAACATTGGTGGGCGTAAAGTAGTCAAATACAAGTTCTTCCTCACCCGGAAAACAAAATAAGCACGTGAGTACGAAGGTACTCGCAAGACTTAATTCACAGTGGACACTTATAAATAGCTCGACTCCAAGTAGAATGCATTTTTGGGTAAAGTAGCAAGGACTCGACCATAAAGGGTTAAATGACATTTACCATGCGAAAACGATTTGGACTCAAGTGTAAGCACCTACACCTAACTTAACATCCTTGTACCACGAGATCATCAACATAACATAATTGTATTTGAACCGTAACAACTCATCATCAACTTCACCATCCATTAACCATCATACCACGATAACATCCCAATATCGAATCTCTATGATTGATGCGGATGGACAATAGCTTGCTCATGACCGAGAGCGCAACAATTCAAATTGATCTTACACCCTGCAGGAGTACCTCTTTACCCACATGACACGAGGACCATTCTGCCTATGCCACCTGCTAAAGTGCACACAAGAGAGTACTCGTGATAACTTTTTCCAATTGAGCTCCGACCGTTTGAACATGCACCTATAGGTGCGGAGGTCCACTAGGGCTACTCCCGGAGCACCCTAGTTGCGCCTAAAGGTGTGAAGGTAACTAAAACTACTCCCCGAGTAAACTAGATACTTCTACAAACCTATTGTGCTCACACCAACTTTACGACGTTACCTCTACAAGCCTATTATGCCCATAACACCATAGACCCACAAGTCAAAAGGTCACAGTTGCAAAAAGTATTCAGCTTATCTACCATTATATCCACATGTGGTTAGTACGGAAAGTGCTAAAGCCAACGGCAACAACGGGCGATGCTTAATCGACTCAAATGGACCTAAAGCATCCGAGACTCTCTTCTCGAGTCATCCCTATTCCCCGCTCAAATCTCGTCTCATCCTCACTGACTCACACATCCCATCACCATCTTTGTGCAATAGAAGTAAGCTCTAAGCTCGCAAACGATGGTCGAACCATCGTTCGACTTCTACCGATGACCTAAGCCTTGCTAAGCATAATGTGTTCGTTTTAGGTTAGACCATTCAAAGCTATACCCAGAGTTACAAAGGATCAAGGGATAATAATACCAAGAAAAGGCAATGCAACAAATAAGATCTACTCCCAAAATCGACGTACGACTTATTGACAATGCAACATACATAAAGCATAATTTATCACTTGACGCAATATAGGATCCAAAATAATGTGGTGAAAATGCTTAGATGCTTACCTTGTGGTTCAACTTGATCACAAACAACAAAAGAAGCAACCTCTGGATCGCTCTCGATCATGTCCGCATTAACCTCTGGTCCTTCGTTCACTAAATAAGAATGCGTGCAATGATGAGTATGAAAGAGATGCGATGATATGTGCTACATGATGTATAACAATACAAGATGCATCATAAACACAAGCTAATGGCACAAGACATACAAAGGAACAAAGAAGATTTACAAACTAAATAACGTTGGAAAATAACAGCTGTCCGGATAGTCCGGGTCAGGCTGGAGTCTCCAAGTTCGGACCCTCCAGGTAAGGCCAGACCCTCCGGGTCAACCTCCAGTTTGGGTTCTGAGTTAACTCCTAACTCAAAATAGTCCGAATTATCCGGGCTAGGCTGGATACTCCAGGTTAGCTAGACTGTCCGGGTTATCCTCCAAGAGAAGCTCTCGGTTAAATTTAAACTAAATTATTACCTGGAGTCTCCGGGTGGATCCAGACACTCCGGATTCTGGCAGCCCCAAAACTCGCGACGATTCTCGCAATTGATTCAAAAGCGCACATTAAATCCCTTCCACCCAAACATGCATAAGGACTAGTACAAGAGTTTTAAACTCAAAACACAATCTAAACTGTAACAATTTTTAATAGGAATCAACGAGATGCTCGTTGTGCCATCCGGACTATCTAGATTAGTCCAGATACTCCGGGCTCTTCAGAGAGCACTTCGCAAAGCAAAAATTTTGGTGGATTTGATTTGTACGTTAAATCCTAACCCATATACACATGCATTGGTACTAACACATGGGTTATAAACCTAATTTACTCGCTCTACAAACCCGAAATCC
This sequence comes from Phragmites australis, assembly GCF_958298935.1. NCBI lineage: Eukaryota > Viridiplantae > Streptophyta > Magnoliopsida > Poales > Poaceae > Phragmites > Phragmites australis. The sequence continues at coordinate 29,845,335 of NC_084935.1, read as the reverse complement.
TAGCTCAAACTCATCCAAACATCTCACATTTGCTCTATTTCATCAAGAACACAAATTGTTTCACCCTACTCAATTTGTAGCTCCTAAACATTAAATTCAACCAAACCAAACATGTATTTCTACCAAGGGAAACCTAGAAAACTTACCCAAGATCCTCACCAAGATTTGTGTCCATCAATTTGGGGGAAGACAAAGGAATGGCTTGGAGGAGAGGTGCACAAACTGTTGAAATTTTAGAAGAAGGGTGGTGACTAATTTGATTACAACTCCATCAAATCTTCATGCATGTGAGACAAAATTGGATGGATTGGAAGCTAAGGAGGAGGGGAACACAGGGGTGTGACATGCATACCTTGAATCCAAGTTCTTGAGAGGAAGATTTGAGGAGAAAGTGAGAAAGTTTGAGAGAGGGAAAGGGAGCAGCAGCTCTGCTACTTTGCTGGCCGGTTGGAGAGGGTGATACGGAGTGTGAGAGTGTGAGAAAGAGGTGGAGGGGTGGGGCGGCTGCTGCCCAAGAGAGAGAGGTGAAGCATGGGGCCCGTCAAGTGGGTCTCACGTGTTAGAGAGATAAGGAAAGTGCTGCTAAAATCTATTTCTTCTCTCCCCTATTTTATTAGCCCAAAATAGATGCTCTTGTGCTCCAAAAATTCTAAGAATTTTTGTGTCACAATTACAAAGCAAGATGAGTCCATTTTAAAAGGTTTCACCCGCGATGCCTATGCGAGACTTTTTAAAACTAAAGGAAAAATTTTAACGTCGGTTATTTTCAAAACGCTTAACAATATCAAGACACCAATTGAATAACAAGCAAAAATCTAATATTCTTAACAACTAAACATGATGATTATGATGCTAATGAAGTGTTAATGCTTAATGCCATGATTAAGGAATTGGGACGTGACAGTGCTCGCGATGCGCTGGTGCACCTCCCCTGGTTGTGCGTCCTGTCTTCTTGCACCTGCTGGTCTGTGCGGGCTTAGGTGCGGTGCGACTGGGTGCTCTGTGCGCAGGGAAGCTTGGTCTCGGGGTCACGCGTGTGCGCATGCCTTGGCCATGGCGTTGTTGTGGTGGTGATCTGTGTCACGCCTTCGTACGCGTTTCTGCAGGTGGAGATCTTGCCGTGCACGCGGTGACTGAGCCGTGTGCGCGACCTTCCTGTTGGGCTCGCCTTGTGTGCGTGCTCTGCTGATGGTGACCACGCTCTAACGTTGGTTGACTCGAGCTTGTGATCGACAACTCCTCCCTAGCCCGGAGCTGGACCTCTCTTTGTTGTGGTGATTTTTGTTCTTCGGGTACTAGCTGCAATGTGCCTTGCAGCTGATACAACGACATTGTATCTGATGAACATACACCCTGTTGACCTAGGTATAGAGGGGGTGTCTCTGTTTTCTGGGACAGCGCTGCTGCTGCGTGCCTTGCCTTCGGTTCCTTCATTGGACTGTAAGCCCGTTCCAGCCCCTGCTCTTGTTTTCTGTCTAGCGTGCTATTGCCTGATCACTATCAGTATTGATAAAATTTGCATGCTAGTTGAGGTGGGTCTGATGCTATGTGATGATAGCGGGCTAAGTGTTATTAGTGTGACATTGGTGCCTTGAGCTAGGCTGTAGTCGCCAGTTTCTGTTACTATCTATCTTTGTGAGCTTTTGCTTTAGTTTACCACTCTGTTCAGCACATTTGGTCTGCTTTGTTGGCTTCGGTGGTAAGTTATTTGGATGATAGGTTTAACAGTGGCTTGGGTAGCTTAGTCTACCTCTTGTGGTGAGATCTGTCACACTAATTAGTAAAGCTTAGTAAGCGTTGGATGACCGTTAATTCGGTAACCCGCACTGAGAGCAAAACTATTTTTTTAATACTTGTTATGTTAGGTCATGTGTTATTCCATCTCTTTATGTCGGTTGCCATATATGATATCCTTGTAAACATAAGTAGTATATATTTTATCATATTTGTTTTTGAAATGCTCATGTTAGTCAATATGATATTTGTTGTCGGCGGCTATCCTTTTTCATATGTTCGAATTTAAAATCAATGTAATCAAAATGTTACTAAAATATACTTAAAAACAATATATATTTCATCCGCATCAAAAATCTATTAAAAATCACCGGTATGACTATCGAAATCGTGAGCATCAGCATAGCTTTTTTATTAACAACTTTTCAACGACAGTTTTTAAAAACAGTTTTTAGAAAAACCTCAGCCAAACAAACATAACCTCGGGCTGGGTTAATTATCGATCGGCATAGCTGCTAAGGACTAATATGCAAAAAGCACCACACACAAATGGCAGCCACAGAAAAACTGAGAAAGCGAGGCCCCAACGCGTAAAACAAGTCAAGCGGCCCTGAATCCAACCTCCCCCCTCCACCTCTCGTTGCGTTCCTTCCCTCACCGCTCCGGCGGCCCGATCGCCGCCGCCGCCATGGGCTCCGACCGCGCGGAGCTAGCGAGACTCAGCAGCGGCCGCAACTGGTCCAAGGCCATCCGCCTCCTCGACGCCATCCTCGCGCGATCCCCCTCCTCCATCCACGACCTCTGGTATAATCCCCGATCCGCCCCCCGGGATCTCTCATCTTCTCTGCCGTTCTGACTCCCTGCCTCCCGAATTCGCGCGCAGCAACAGGGCCTTCTGCTACTCCAAGCTCGAGCTCCACAAGCACGTCGTCAAGGACTGCGACCGCGCGCTGCAGCTCGACCCCGCACTGCTCCAGGCATACGTCCTCAAAGGTTTGGCTGACCTTTCAGCTTGTTCCTTCTGCAGTTTGGCTTAGTTCGGCCTGGGACTTTGGAATTATGCCTGCGTCGCTCAGTCCATGTTTGGGGGTGTGCTAGTCTACTAGATGTACTACAAGGGTAGTTGTGTATTGTGTAAGCTCATGACTGCTGAGTAGTGTGGCTTTAATGGGAAATGCTTCGTGTACAACCATTTGCCTACAACTCCGTTACAATTGTGTATTTAAACCATCAGATTCATTTATGAGCCACCATCCCAAGTTAGTTCAAGCACGCGATCCTGAGTTGTACTTGAGTTGTGAGAAAAAGGCCATACGTATATCAGTGCCCTTAACGGTAGGAATTACTGTTTCCAATTAGCACATAGATAAGATACCCCATGAGTACTTTTTTTGACAAATTATTCCCCATTAGCATATTAGTTGAAAATAAGATGTTTCAACCTCGAACTCACAAATTGAACGCAAGCCTTCCCCATTCAGAGAAGGAACAAAGTGGTCTCCATTGGAAAATATTAGTTCCTCTTTGCAACTCGATATTTGTCCTGGATAACAATGTCTAAATTGCCTTCCAACTTGATGCAAAGACACTGTCATCCTGGATTTTCTTTTCTAAACACTTCTTTTGCAACGCAAATTTATAGCATATTCAAGTACAAAGACCAGATAAGACTCCTGCGCTAATATTAGCTCTCAGATCAAACATCTATTTGTCGTCCCAACTATAGAGTGCTCAAGAGAGTACTCAAGGTTGCTTCTTTAGCCTCCAAGGTACTCTAATGATCCACGACACAGCCTGAATTATAGACTTCTCCCATTTGCAACAAGACATCCCTAGATAGCGATCTATTCCTTCATTGTTGAAATTATTTTGAAGCAAATGTCACCTGTAAGCTTTATACTTTTGTTGTATTTTGTTATTAGGCAAGGCACTGTCTGCATTAGGGAAAAAAGAGGATGCTTTGGTTGTTTGGAAGCAAGGATATGAAATTGCTGTCCGTGACACGATGGACCTGAAACAGTTGCTTGAGTTGGAAGAATTAGTTTCTTCTGTTAAAATTTTTGAGTCAACTGAGTCTTCAGACCATGTCATGGATGCATCGCCGTGTGATACCAAAGTTGTTATCTCAGAAGATCGTGTTGTTGACACGTCGTTCACTGCAGCTACAACGGCTGATACGAAAACTGTTGTCTGTGAAGAGGCCATTGGTAATTCCAAAGTTTGTTCAAATGGTGATACAAAGCTGATGAATAATAATAATAATAAGGTGGACAATAATAAAGGTTTGAGCAGTCCAGTCAAAGACACCACAGGGGCTCAAGCTCCCAAGAAAGCTCCAAAGCTATATAAGAAAAACAAAGGAAAAGCTACAAAAGATATAAATGGCCGAGCTGAAGGTGGGGCGGAGAGAAGAAGTTCTGGTGAAAGTGAAACCATAGCACTAGATCAAACACTATTTGCTACAAAAATATCAAAGTCATCAAAATCAATAAGCTTGGATTTCCGGCTTTCCAGAGGCATTGCACAGGTATGTTCCATTTGTTCAGTATGATGCCATCTCATTATTTCTGAAGGATTTTTGCTTCAAATATTGTTGTAGGTAATACTCTCATCTAACGGCTAAAAGCTTGCTAAGGCTGTCTTTTGAATTTTAGTTTCTGACTGTAGGAAACAGAACAACCAAGAACCAATTAGCCACTGTTATGCATTGAAAATGATTTTATATTGACGACATATTCTATAAGGTGCTGAAAGTTTATAGAAAGAGATGCTATATTAATGTCTTGCCCATTACGACGGATTTATATCTTTTCAGGTAAACGAAGGAAGCTATGACCAAGCAATATCCATTTTTGATCAGGTTTTGGTCTATTACCATGGTTGTTGGTTCATTATGTATAATCAGAGAAGGAGGCTGACAATTTGCCATTGACCTTTTAGATATTGCGAGAAACTCCAACATATCCTGAGGCACTGATTGGAAGGGGCACAGCTTATGCGTTTCAAAGAGAATTGGATTCTGCTATTTCTGACTTCACCCAGGTGGAACTTTTAATATTGAGCACTTCTTCTGTTTCTGTAGTGTAAAATGACCTTACCTTGCTTGCAGGCTATACAATCTAACCCATCAGCTGGGGAGGCATGGAAGCGACGGGGACAAGCCCGCGCTGCTTTAGGAGAGTTCAATGAGGCACGCTCTCTCTATTTGTCTAAATTTCAAAACTAGTGCTGATTGAGTTGGCAAAATTACAGTCTGTATTCAGTCAGTGAGAAAAAAAGAAACAACACAGATCATCTAACAACTCATTATCAAACATCTAGCTATATTACATTTTAATGCTTTCCTTTTCAGGCCATTGAGGACTTGACTAAAGCATTGGAATTTGAACCAAATTCTCCTGATATTTTACACGAAAGAGGTTAGTCTTGTACCTGTGATTAAATTGGTATCGCCCATGATGCCACTTCTCATATATCTTCTGATGGAATCAAAACGACTATAGTGTTCACGCTCAGTTCATGCCATTTTAGTAATCAAGATGCATAGCTGTGCTGCTAGAGCATGCCGTCTACTCCTTATTCTGATTGCATATCCTGGCTTATAACAGGAATTGTGAACTTCAAATTCAAGGACTACAACTCTGCACTCGAAGATCTCTCAACATGTGTGAAGCGTGACAAGAAGAATAGCTCTGCACACACTTATTTAGTAAGTATTTTTTTTCCATCAAATATTTCTTTTATCATTCCCAAGTTTGTTTTCCACAAACTTCGAATTCTTTCATACTATAATCTGATGGGAATAGTTTCCTTATGCACCAAATTGGTACGTCCTTTCATCCACTGTTGTCCTTCCACAAAGGCCATATCAACCATAACCGTTTTCCCTGTGTGTGTGTGTGTATTGTAATTCGTCGAAGTCTGATTCCATGTCAGAAAGTCTGTTAGAATTTGAGTTATCAATCTCAAATGGTAGAAACCCGTGAGGAAACTTTTTTCATGAGCATGCAGTAATGCATGTACTGTTGAATTTTTGTTAGTTTTGAGCCAGTAACTAATTTTACTGCTTATGAACTCTTAAATGCGAAATAAGATAACAAATCTTTGACTTCTTTGAATATTCTTTTGCTTTGCTACTATTTTGTAGAATAATATCTTCTTATTGTTATAGGGTCTTACTCTTTCTGCACTTGGAGAGTACAAACATGCTGAAGATGAGCATCTCATTGGTATAAAGTATGACGAGAGTTTCCTTGATTGTTGGGCTCACCTTGCTCAGGTACATTCCATTATCTCAGACCTGTGTGCATTTCCATATCTTCTCTTCTTCTAGTCTTCTTAGGTGTCTGTAGTCTGTATGCATGTTTCCTTTCATTGTAATAGCGAATGAAAGCCACAAAACAATGCCATAGAAATACATAGTTCTGTGTGGGCTATACTGTTCAAGACTGTTATTAGTTCCAAGTTCTAATGGCTTCATTGAGTGTCAAATTCAGCTATGTGCAGTGATTCAACTTATATGAAAATTACCTGCATATAATAATTCTACTTACATGAAGATTACAGTGTGCATTACTCTGATTAAATTTTTGAACTACTGAGTATCCACCGGACCACTGATCTCTGTCTTATTAAATAATAATTTTGTGCTCTGTAGACAGAAGTATTGTTCGAGTGTAGCAGATCTCTTAGGCAAAATCTAGTGAACAACAGTGTTGTTCAAGAGTCTATTCTAGGAGGCCTCATGTTTTTAGAAGAGGGTTCACATAGGTCTATAGGTACCTTAAATGGGCTTTAGCACAGGTTTATAACCTTGTATTAGACTGTTACGAAGCGTATGCTTGTTCTTTTGTACTACTCCCTCCAGTCCGAAATAAGTGTCATTTTGGACATCGACACGGTCCCCAAAATACAACTACTATTTTTTGTTGTAATATATTGATAAAACATAACAAAAGTATACTATTATGAAAGCATTTTTCAAAATAATCTACCCGTGTCATTTCAAGTATCCAAACTCAATACATAAAAAATAATTTGTAGCTAAAGTTTGAAACAGTTGACTGCACACAACCCAAAACACGACACTTCTTTTGGACTGGAGGGAGTAATAAACTAGAAGTGGATTTGCTCTTTTAGGAGGAACTGACTTATTGCCACTCTCATTTCTTGTGTTGTAGCTTTATCTTGATTTGGCTTATCCAGAGAAGTTGTTGAATTGCCTTGAGAAAGCTATTCAAATTGATTCGAGGTAAAGTATTGTTTTTGTTTTCTGCCTAACTGGATCTTTAAAATATCTGTTCTCGGTTATTTAATTGGTTTGATTACTCCTAGGTTTGCAAAAGCATACCATCTACGTGGAATTCTCTACCATGGAATGGGTCGACATAGGTATCCTTTTTCTGAATTTCTCGTTTGTTAATCTATGTTTCATAGAGATGCGTTCTCTGGACACTAACACGTGGCACTGTTTGAATGATTTAATGTTTTAAGTTGTTTTTACTTCTTTGAGTACATGCACCCACATTTGAATGTGTAAGACGCTTTTGCTGCCTGTTTAGGTTATACCTTTGCTTAGTTGGGTATAATTGTATTGGCATTTTTTTGTCATCATTTTGTAATGTTTGGAATGAAATTAGGCACCCTTCTTTTTGAGTATTTGTGGTTGTTGATGTGATAGTGGATGTCCTATGATGAATGCTGTTTTGAATGCGATTTCAATGCTTTATTTTCTTTTTCGTGCCGTACTGTTCGGTGTTTAGGGATTGGTTACAGGGCACAACAATAATTGGATATTGAAGATGGTAACTAGGATAACTAGATTGCCCCGATTATCATGCTCTGATCTTTACTTTGATTATTTTCTTGCTTGTCCTAATACACAAATATTGCCGATGATAAATAACCGGCCAACTAAAGATTCTCAATCCTCTCCAACTAACTATTAAACCGAATCTAACTCTATCTCCTAGTTGATTCTATCTCTAAACAAATCAAATCCTAAATTACCAAACTTATCTCCTAATTAAAAAGGTAACTCCTAACTTGATCTCATGCTTTATTGCGCCCATATCATTTCCCTCCTTGCCATGAAGCGACTCGTCCTCGAGCTGTGGTGGTGGTCATGGCTGCAACCCATGGTAGCCCCATGCTGATGAAAGTCTGATGTTCTTGGAAGGTTTCTTGTAGTTCTTGAACACGCCCACATTGTGAAGGATGGAGGCAATATCATCCTTGTTTCTCAGCATAGGCACTGTTGTAGCAACTAAGACCATCTCCAACCATATTCCCTTCATTTCGTTCCCTTCCCGATTCCCTTCCCGATTCCCTTCCCCGTTCCCTTTCCCTTTATTTTCTCTCATCTTCAACAACTTCCCTTCGAGGGGAATCGCGACGGGAAATGAGAGAGAATCCCCTTCTGAAGGGAAACCATTGGAGCGCTAAAGGGAACGAAAATCCCTTCATAACGAGAATTTGGACCATGAAGGGAAACCCTTGGCCATGGTCTAAGGACAACTGGATTGAGAGTGAGACATTTGCCACCGGCAATGCAATTGACATCGTAGCAGAAGTAGCTAGTGGTTGTTTGATGATCAATGACGCCACAGATGGAAGCAGTGTTACCTCCTGCTTTGCCTCTACCTCCATGCATGTGACGGCATGAATTGGTAGCAATATGGTAGGTTCTGGATGTGTGGCCATGAGAGCAGATGATAGTGCTTCAGCTGGCACTGATAGCAGCGAAGTGACTTGTGCTCATGTGACCGTTGGGGCAGGTGGTAGCAGCATGTCCACTGCATTGGTGCTGAAAATTCTCACCCATTTAAGTTGACGAGCCTCGATTGCTTCAACCTTCGCTAAAAATTTGTCCATCATCTTGCCGAGAAGCTCTATGGTGTAGGCATCATCACCCATGATGAGGGGTGCATGCCGGCTGTTGGGGATAAAACAACGGCTGATGAGTAGGCGGTGATGACTGTGGCGGCGACGGCTGCGGCTTGGCAAGGCAATAGCGGTGTGCGGCGCAGGATCGATGGTGGTGTGGAGGGCAGCAGGATCAAGGCGCGGTTGCTGCAGGGGAAACGGAACAGCGGCGGCGTGGTGCAACAGGAGTTGGTGGAGCGGCAGTGGCGTGGGAGACAGGCGCAGGAACAAAGCCCATGATACCAAATATTGAAGACGGTAACTGGGATAACTAGATTGCCCTGATTATCAGGCTCTGATCTTTACTTTGCTTATTTTCTTGCTTGTCCTAATACACAGCTATTGCCAACTATATATAGCCGGTCAACTAAAGAGTCCAAATCCTAATACAACTAACTATTAAACCGAATCCAACTCTATCTCCTAGCTGATTCTGTCTCTAAACAAATCAAATCCTAAATTACCAAACTTATCTCCTAATTAAAAAGGTAACCTATCTCCTAACTTGATCTCATGGTCTATTGCGCCCATATCATTGGAGCACAAGTGGAATCTTGTCACACAGAAACCACTTATCTTGAGTTTTATATTTATGTACAGTTGACGATATGCATCTTGAAATTTGCTTTCCAACATGAAGGCTCTATTATCTTATAATAGACATCCGAGTTGTTCCTCCCAGATTGATTCTTTTTTGCTTAGTGCTAATATATACAGTTTTGCTTGTCCTAGTATCCAAGTGCTCATCTCAAACTGGTAGCTTCCTAGGATCCTCCTTCACCTAATTTTTGGTTTGCAGGAGCGCTATTAAAGAATTATCAGTTGCTTTGACATATGAGGGTTCAAGCATAGAGTGCTTATACTTGCGCGCCTCGTGCCATCATGCAATTGGAGAATATAAAGCAGCGGTATGTTGCCATCTGATTTTGTGAACTAGCATATCCTAATACTTCATTGGAGATTATAAGGATCTCGCTAAGCTATGCACGCATCATTTGTTGCATCAACATCTTTTCTGTTAACATGCTACTATTCTGTTTGAGCAGCAGCACATAGTCGTTTTCAGTTGAATTTGTCAAATCATGATGCTCATATATATATATATATATTTTTTTCTTGAAGATAAAAGATTATGATGATGTACTCGATTTGGAACTTGATTCCATGGATAAATTTGTGTTGCAATGTTTAGCCTTCTATCAGGTACGCAGTTTCTCCCTTTTCAATTCTTTTTCCATGGAGCTTGTTCTTTATTTCAGAAGTCAAAACCATATATTTCTGTGATAAAAAATCTCAAACCATTTAAGAACATACAAAAGAATAAATGCTGTGTCTCAATGTCCCACTATTAAAACAGCAACAACACCTATTTTCCTTTTTTAAGTCCTCAGGATGCTACTAAACACACAACTTATCACGAATTTGCGAGCCTGTAGACAGGGGTGACACTACGTTGTGTCTTGGTGCACGTGCACCACGTTGAAGCTAAATTTAACTACTTTCAGACTTGTATTTACCATATATTACTTAGAAATTATATTTGTTGCTTGATGTACTATGAAGTCGTGCACCACCGTCATTTTGATTCTAGCTTCGCCACTGCCTGTAGAATTGCAGGATTAGATTCATAGTAAAACATTACACTTGTGATAGCCAGTGTGATCTTACATTTGTACTAATGGAGCCAGCCTTTTCTGTATGTACTCCCTCCGATACCAGATATAAGTCCATTAGGACATCGACACGGTCTTCAATATGACACTTGACTAACAATATCTATAAAAATAAATTATTTCAAATACAAAGAGTTATATATTATGATAATTTTTTTTCTGATGAATCTAGTAACATTAACCTTTGTTTTCAATCTTTATGTTTTTTTTGCTATTGATGGTCAAAGCTAAAAAAGTTTAACTTAGGACAAACCTAAATGCACTTATATTTGGGATCGGAGGGAGTAGATGATTATATATTCTTCTGGGTTGACTTGCCTGTTGTTTTCTTGCAACAACAAGCATCATCCACTTTTGACATTTGTTGGCTGTTGCCTCGCTCCAGCGGTTTTTCAATTAAATACAACACTTCTGTCTGGGGTTTGCTATTTTGAAGGCTTCATTTACTCCTACATTTTTACATTTAGGGTCGTCTTTTCATTTCTATGCTACTAATCATGTTTCTCTTATCTGTTTCTTCTTGCAGAAGGAAATGGCTTTGTATATCGCTTCAAAGGCTAATTTAGAGTTCTCTCAGTTCAACATTGACGATGATGTTGACCCACTATTCAAGGTTAAAAATATCTTGTATGTCTGTTGCATTACTTCTGTGATGCTTAAAATTTTAATAGAGCTTCTACATGGATAATAGGAATACTGGTGCAAACGACTTCATCCCAAAAATGTGGCTGAGAAGGTTTATCGCCAACCACCATTGCGGATCTCTTTGAGAAGTGGGCGCCTTAGCAAGCAAGACTTCAAATTCACAAAACATCAAACAACTCTTCTTCTAGCTGCAGATTCAATCGGGAAGAAGATTCAATACAATTGTCGTGGCTTCTTACCAAATCAACGTCAGGTATCCCTCTTGATGCTTTACGTGTTCCATATTGCTTCGTCATATCCAAATTACCCATTGTTCAACAGGACAACAGGTCCAAATAGAAGAGTGTTTATTACTGTAAGAAAGGAAGGAGGAAAGTATTTTGGGAATGCCGCACATGGCTGGAGGCTGCAGGGCTCCATGTCTTTATATCCATAAATGAGTGATTACAGGGGATTACAATGATCCTTTAAGGACCACAATCACAGCTGTACATGTCTGCAGTAATTGGAGAATAATATCTCTGCAGTAATTGCAGAGTAATATCTCCAGAGAATAATAACAATTACGACCTCAATTCCTATATTTCTTGGTCTACAAAAATTATTGTATTTCTTGGAATTGTTAATAGATTACAATTGAGTGTGTGGAATTAATGTGCACCTAGAATATTCTATGAATTCAATGCGACTTTGTTTAAGAGGTTGACGGCAGCTGATGTGGTAAAGCATCGATGGATGCAAAAGAGGATGTATTTTTTAAGATACTTACCTTGCTTGCTTTCTTTCTTTTCTTTAATTTTTTAGATATGCAAGGTAGACAAGGATGTTGAGTGTATTCTACTCCGTCATTGTGGCCTTGTGGGCGACCACATAGAACACTCTTGTAGAGAATATCACTGAAGGATAAATAAAGCTTGCTGGAAGAATATGCATAGCCTTTTTTTCCGCTCATTTTGTACCTTGACAAATTTATAGGATTACGATTACAAGATATTCTGTTTTCAGACTATATGGAGAAGCTTTGAATAAGTCACAATCTCCCAATGAGTCTTGTTATCTATTATTAGGTTAATGAAATTATCTTAATTCTGATGATTGTTTTGATGAGTGGCCTTTTACATTACGGCTACAGGCTGCCTCTCTAGACATGCTAGCAGAAATTGAGCAATAAAGCAGTTCTGAGCTGTATGATGGTGGCTAGTGAATTAGTGATGCACTTTGTTACTCCTTGTTTGTGCCTCATTTTTCTCATCATGCTACGTATCTTTAGAGTTTATACCAAAGGGCTACACAGTTTTGAAACTGTGGAATGGTCTGTTTTCTGCACAGATTACTTGTTTTTTCAGTTTCTAGTTGTCATTTTTTGCATTTTAAAATATTCATAGTTTTGATACTTTTGCTTTATCAGTACGTTCTGGTCAAAAATTTCCTGTTTCGTTAATAGTTTATTTTCCTTTTGTAGTACCGCATGGCCGGGTTGGCCGCTATTGAGATTGCTCAGAAAGTCTCCAAGGCTTGGCGCTTTCTAAGGAATCCAAAGAACATTGCAAAGTTAGTTAGAAGGGATAAGCTTAACATGAGCCAGAACAGGGGAGGTTATTGTAGCACCAGCACTTTGTCTGGATCTCCACCGTCCAGTCCAAATGAAGACAGGGTCTCCTCTGGGATATCTCTGTCCTGGCAGGATGTCTATAACATTGCTGTTAAGTGGAGACAGATTTCTGAACCTTGTGATCCAGTTGTTTGGGTCAATAAGCTAAGGTGAACTAAATGCTTGTACAGGGAATAAATTGTTTAACAATTTTCTTGCTTAACTTCTTTCCTGCTATGCCAGTGAAGAGTTCAATTCTGGATTTGGTTCTCATACCCCAATGCTTCTTGGTCAAGCAAAAGTTGTTCGCTACTATCCGTATTACCAAAGGTTGGAAGATGCTTATCATCTTTCGTTGCTATTTGGTTATTTATAGTCACTAATGGTCTTAGCTTATTTCCTCTTATATGCAGAGTTTTGGAAGCTGCGAAGACCATAATGCTTGACTTGAAGTATGTCAATAATGCAGAGGACCGTGCAATCTTTCTTACGGATATTGAAAAGTTGAAAAAGGTAACCTATGCAGCAGTCTGTTGAGTGCCATGAGCTTATGATCATATCAACATGTCTCCTTCATGTAGAGCTTCATTTCATGTAATCTGAGATGTTGAGATTAGTGATTACCCGAGGAAACCAATTGACTTTTTTTTTTATTTCTAGCATGTTTCAAATCGGAGTTGACGAATCAGGGTGGTGTGGTATCTGTGTATCTTAATCTTGCTGTATCTAAAGGGCTGATTTCCTTTTGGATGTGTTGAGTAAGGTGGCTAGGAGTTGATTGATTCTCATAGTATATTTTGTTTGTCATAGCATTTGCCCACTTCTGATAGGTCATGTGAAACTTGTTATGTTATGTTTTCCAAACTATCAATGTTCTCATGAGAATTACACCTGCAGATAGAAGTTGCATCATCATGCTCAGATTTGTACCATATAGTTGGCGAGACCTATTGGGTCGCTACAAGATGTGACAGCATGGCGCTTCAGGGGTAATCATCACTAACTTGGCTGGATATCTGTATTATTTTGGGTTTATCAATTTTCCGACATCAACTGCAGCTAAAGTACTTAGAGTATTGCACTATACTACTACTTAAATATTAACACATCATGTGCTCTTTCAGGAGGCGTCTTGAAGGGACAAGAATTACCACTCAAAATATGTAAGTTGCTTAGACACTTTTCTTTGCTCTTTCGCTATACTCTGACTCTGTAGCTATCCTGCTTACTTTTGTTAATGGTATTGCAGGGGCAAGACAGGATTTGACTTTGCAATACGAACACCTTGTACACCATCTAGATGGGAGGAGTATGACGAAGAAATGACTGCAGCCTGGGAGGTACAGTTTAGATTTGTTTTTACTTTATTGCTTATGATATATTGAGTTTACTAGGTATTGGAGAATGTTTGATATGGGAACTATCTCCAGAATATGATATTCTGCAACTGTAGAATACCAGATTGCTTCCAGACCTGTTGTGATAGCCTGTTCAAACACCTTTTTAGAAGCCTAGGCACCTCAAACAGTTGCAATGGAAAGAATTTAAGACTGCAGACCACATGTGTGTATAGACTTCTATAACACTTCTAGTCTGCGATGAGCCTGAGATCTGTGACATGCAGGCCATTTGTGAAGCATATTGTAATGACACAAACCCCACACGTGACCCTGGTACGCTCGATGCTGTGAAGGACGCGATACTGCGAATGACATATTACTGGTAATAATTGAAGCTTCTACTCTCTCTCTCTCTCTCTCTCTCTCTCTCTCTCTCTCTCTCTCTCTCTCTCTGTTTGTGTGTGTGTGTGTGTGTGTGTGATGATTCCAATCAATCTGGGGGTATCTTGCAGGTACAATTTCATGCCTCTTTCAAGAGGCTCAGCTGTTGTTGGTTACGTGGTGTTGCTCGGTTTATTTCTGGCTGCAAACATGGATGTTACTGCCAGCATTCCACCAGATGTCCAAGTTGATTGGGAGGCGATTCTGACTCCGGATCCTGACGCATTTGTTGACGCCGTCAAGCCCTGGCTGTACCCATCCATAAAAATAAGCAGGAGCTTGAAAGATTACACTGATGTCAGCTGCGCGTTCAGTACAACAGGATCAGTTGTAGCAGCCCTAACTTCTGTTGACCCATAGGTTGAGAATGATTCGAGCACATCTTATAGGTTGGTTCGGTGGTTAGCTTGTTTGTTTCACCATACCCCAGCTTTGCCTGTATTGTCTTGCAGTTTGCTTCAATTTGTGTGCTTCAGAGTTGTATACAAGTGTGCTGTAATGTTGTAACTTAAACGATAAGCTTGCTGTAATGTTGTAACTTAAACGATAAGCTTATTCATTTCATTAGAACAAGGTCTTTGTAATAAGCACCAATAATGCATGTAACGTTTGCACAAAGAAACTCCCGGTGGGATCCTATTGCTATGCATGTTGTGGATATTGAACTGTGAAGCATTTACGCTGTACATCATTTATGAGGCCAGTATAGACAGAAATGAAGCCAGGAAAACCGTGAGGCTTGCGAGATGTTAAAAAAGAAGAAGATCCATTGTACCTTAAAATCGATGATCCAGATGTCCAGCTAAAAATTCTATGCAAACTTTTAGAGACGAGACGGGGAATATAATGCCGCATTGTGCTGCGAAATCTCAAGCTCAAATAAATTCAGCAGAGGGAGAATTGAAAAGGACAAATGGTCATGGTGGTGGTCGTTATCTGAAGTACCGACCACCCTTGGCTCCTTTGCGTTGCAGATTGACGATCCAAATGTCTACCGAAAATTCTACAAACATCGTTGGAGACATGGATTACGACGAAGCATCATCATGCGAGATTTCAAGATCTAATGAATTCATCAGAGGGAGCTTTTAAATAAGAAATGCGTCAGTCCAATTGCAATACAGGCCACCTACAAATCACTTCCCCTGCGCTCCAAATCGCTTCCAAGAATTCTGGAAAAATTCATGAACGAACGTGGTTCAATGCCGCATCAAACTGCAAAATTTAAAGCTCAGATAAATTCCGGAGAGGGAGCGGTGAAAAAGAGATGCTGATGGCGCAGGGTCGTCGTCAGATGCTTTTCCTTGGATTTGGTCAGGTTGGTGCGTGGTCTTTGAGCGCGTTGTCGATGCTCCCATCCCATGCATATTCAATTCAGTCTGGATTCCATGAGAGAAAAGAAGATCGACGAGGCAAGCGAGCATATAAGCAGGAACCAACCCAACTCGAAATGGAATGCTGCGATCGAGCATAACAAGTCTGAGCCATATGGATCTCATTCTGAGCAGCAGCAGCAGTCAGCAGAAGCAAGGCTTGCATATTGCCATCACATCCAGCATGCTGAAAATTACACTCCATGCATGTTGCATCTACCTTCGCTTTACCACATCCAGCATGGACAGGCTCTGCTCTGTACTTCCTTCCTTCCTTGCCAATCTACTTGCATGTTCGGTTTCAGGTATAGCCTAGAGCCCTAGACGCCAGCTTCTGCCAAAATTTGGAGCTCAGGAAAGTTCGGAAGAGGGAGCAGTAAAACGGAGAAATGGCGATGCCGCGCTGGGTTGTTCTCTGAAACTCTGGCCACCACTGTTCCTGTGATGTTTTTCGTTCAATTTGATCAGGTTTGTGCATGGCCTGGGAGCGTAATGTTCAATGCTCCAATCCTTCAGTTTGGTTCCACAAGAAGAGGCAAGCATATATACACGAATCTCTGAATGCAAGTCTCCTACCTGATGAACCACTCTACACATCACATTCTGAGAATTTCCAAGTTCACCTAGCCTTGGAAGCGGGAGAATTTCTCATTCTCAATTTACAGGGAAAACCTAGGCACAACAGACTTCAACCCCAGATCAGTTCTCCATAAGGTTAATTGAGGTAAAACGTTACATTTTTCTCAGCATGAAGTAGCATTGTAGTTCTATATTAATCGGCTTGACATCGACAACCTGGATGCTAGTACATTACAGCCGCAGGAGAGCTAAAAAACGAGACTCTCCATACCTCACCTTAAATCTAGCAAATATCCTATAACAATGTTAGCACAAGTGTGAACTGTCTAAATGTAGTTGACACATCAACCACATGTCTCCACTCACAGTTTTTTCTTTATCTCCTGCAATCTTCACAGCTTATATTACATCTGCTGCAATAAGCAGTAACAACGGAAATGTCAGTAGCCCTAAGCAAGCTTTCAGCTACCATCACGGCATCACCAGTAATCCCCACAAGTGCAGGACCCGTCGACGAAATGGTGGAATCTGTTCCTGTCCCTGAACACAATCTTCCTGCCGGTGATCCTCGATATCAGCTTCAGCACCACGTGGCAGTCGGAGCAAGCCCGGAGGTTCTTGATGATCTTGATCGTCGTCCCTGGCGGCGTGCTTATAAGTCCGAACGCAACAGCAAGCTTCTCGCTGTGGACAGCGAGCGCCTTCTCCTTCGTCGCCTCATCCAGGTCGTGCAGAACCAGCTCAGTCTGTGGGACATGCCCATGCTCCTTGACAAGTCCATTCGTCTCTTCTAGCTTGGCATAAATTTCATCGGTGCGGTGGTGGCTCATGTCCCCGGCAACAAACTCGAACACCTTGCGCCCGATCTCGATGGCGCTGCACCCTGGCTTTCTGGATGCCGCTAGCCTTCATCATCGACCGCACCCTCCCCGCTTCTTGCCAGTTCCCAGCAGCTGCCGAGCTGCGTAGATGTTGGACAGGAGGATGTACATCCCGGAGTTGGCGAGCCCCCTGGCAACAAGATAGTCAGCGATCCGCTGGCCTAACGCCATGTTCTTTTGAAGCCGGCATGCAGCAAGCAGTGACACCCACATGACAGCGTCAGGCTTGATCTTGATGCTCTGGACAAGGTCAAATGCTTCTTCTATGAGCCCCGCTCAGCCGAGAAGGTCACCCATGCAACCGTAGTGCTCAATCTTGGGTTCAATGCCATACTCCTGCTTCATTGACTGGAAGAACCTGCGTCCCTCATCAACTAGCCCGGAATGATGCAAGCATTGAGCAAGCCAATGAAGGTGATATCAGTCGGCCAGAGGCCCTGCGCCTGCAACTGCACGAACATCTCCAGTGCCTTCCTACTATGCCCGTGCATCGCATAACCGTTGATCATGGCGTTCCATACGACAATATCCATGTCAATGAGGCCATCAAACACATCAACGACATCCTCCAAGCTCCCACACTTTTAGTACACGTCAATGAGCGCCGTGCCAACTCTGGCATTGAGCCGAACTCGAGGATTATTCTTCACGTAGGAATGAAGCCACTTCCCGGACTCTGCCGTGCCGAGCTGCGCAAGTGCGGAGAGCGCCAGGACCACCGGCACCTCGTCGGCCTCCACGGCTCCACATCTGATCTCAGCATCCGCCGGAACAACAGGAGCACCTCATTAGGCCTCCCGTGCTGCGTGTACCCGTCAATCATGGCGTTCCAGCAGATGAAGTCCTTCCTGGCAACCCGTCGATCACAGCTCACGTGCGTCATCCAGCGCACCCATCTTGGCGTAGCAGGTGAGCATGGCCGTGACGGACACGATGTGCGGGTCCAGCTGCATGTCGTCGAACAGCGCGCGAGCCGCGGCGGCGTCCCCTGCCCGAGCGTACATGTCGAGGAGTGTGGTGGCGACGTAGGAGTCGGTGGAGAGCGCCAGCTTGAAGGCGTAGCCGTGCAGGGCTCGGCCGAGCGCGAGGCCGCTGCACGCGGGGAGGGAGGCGGAGAGGTGTGCGCGGTTGGGAGGAGGCCTGGGACAGCATGTAAGAGATGAGCGCGAGGGCGGCAAGGTGGAGGCCGCGGGAGGAGAGCGCGTGGATGGCGGAGGAGTAGAAGACGGCGGTCGGGTCGGGCGTCCGGCGGAGAAGGGCGACGGCGAGGTCGAGGCGGCCGGAAGCGGCGTACGCACGCTGGAGGCGGAAGTCGACGGCTCGGTCCCGATCGACGCTGGCCCGGATAGCCGCGGCGTGGAGCTCGGAGGCGCTGCGCGCGAGGTGCGCCGCCGCGCGGTTGGGTGTGAGGGCGTCATGTCGGCCGCCCGAGTGTCTGGTTGGGGCGAGGGACGGGAGCACTGCGGCGGCGGACATGGGAGGCCAAGGCAGCGAGGTGGGAGTGGCTCAATGAGTCAGTTGGCAGCTTGTAGCTTATCTTCGCGGAACGCAGCAGCAGTAAGCGAATTTTGTGGAAGGCGCCAGATGGAAGAGGATGACGTCGCTCCTGGTTTGGAACATAAATAAAATTTCACTGTTAGGGGCGGCCAGGTTAGGACTTAGGTTGGCGGCGACGGTTTCTCGGTGAGCGACAGGCTTAAAGGAAGGACGACGGCGGCAAGTCGCGGCAGAGGAGGCGGGCGAGGTAACGGGGACGCCACCGGGGCGGGTGAAGTCAGGTTAGTACGGCGGCGGATCCAGAGGCGGGAGCGCTGCTGGAGATAGGTGGAGGCGGAGGAGTGGAGCTGATGTCAGAAGGCAGGCCAACGTCAGAAGGCGGAGGGTGTCGAGAAGTTGAAGACGGCTGTGCCTGAAATTTTTTAAAAAAACAAGCGCCTGTTTTTTAGCATCTGCCATAAAATTTAAGAACAGAGAGTAGAAGTGTCTAGTTTATAATTGAACTGTGACCAGTTAAATTCCTGTTTGGAACACAAAATTACAAATCAGAGCAGAAAAGTAATGCATATAGAGTATTGAAAAAAAACAAATGAAGAATTCTCCAGCATTTTGGATGGCCTTGCCTCGATTCTACGCCAAGATATAAAAAACGAGGTTTAGCAAGAGCCGATGTTCAGTGCAATAACAGAGAACATTCGGATACACACGATTTTCTGGTGGAGGTCAAGAGGATTTTCTGACGTTTCAGTGAGTTTTCATTCAACTCAACAGAAAGCAACCAACTACAATGCTTCGACAAATGGCCTGCTCCTATATATATAAAAAGGTGCCTGCTTTATTTGCTACAGGCTTCACCTTAACCCCTCTGGCACCACAATCAACCCTGACAATACATATACTGGACAAAGTTGAATCGAATTGTCCAACCAATCTATATATATCGCAATTCGCTGCGACAAATAAAGCAGAGTTACACCATCACTCAGTTCAAAAGGATACAAGAGACCGATAACCAAGTATTAAGAAACACCTCAAGAATTCAGGGTAAAATAAACCAACATTACTTCATCCTCGGATAGCTAAAGGGCCTATGTATGTATCTCAATTCTCAACACTCAACGGTAGACAGCAAGTATCGTAGCGAACCACAGGAGCTAAGCGGCTTAGGCTTTGCCCCCAATCTCCTTGACAGCGCAGATCTGTTCTTCGCCCATGGCGGACATTACAGTCAGGATCATGTCCTTTCCTTCTTCATTTCCACTCTTGATCTGTGGACAGCAAGTAAAGGGTCTAAGAGAGTTGAAACAGAAGCGATCGAGATGAAAGCTTGACCCACCAACCAAGTTTGAGCTAGTGCACTGACCTGGGCCTGCAGAGCTTCATCAGCGGGAAGCCTCAGGTCATCCTTAGTGGTGCCACTCTCAGTCAAAAGGCTGACCTGTAAAATTCCCTCGCTAAGTTTATAAACAGGAAAGTATTGCCAAAAGACAAAGGAAATGGAAAGGAAAGCGAAGTTGGAAGCAAGCATACAAAGCCATCTTCAGAAATGTCAATCAGCTGATAATCAGTACGATTGACGTGTGGAACCTGCACAACAAAGAAAAAATCAAAACAAAGTCTGTGGAGCAGTGCACATATAACTGAACCAACAATCTGCAACGTGACAGCTTACGTCACAGTTGTGGGATGAAGGAACAATATCCTCAAGCTTCTTTCCATTGAAAATGTCTATGGCGACAAAGTGGCACTTTGCATGACCATGCTTCCCAGTCTTAGAAGTGGAGACCTCAACAACCTAAAGCAAAGATAAAAACCAAAAAAAATTCAGATCAAGACTTGTTGGATTAACATGAGCATTATGGAAAGAATTGTTGGGTCACAAGTGACAATAAAGAGACAAGATGTACACAGGAGAATGATGTAAGAAAAAGCCATTTTAGCTATCATCCAAGACTGCAAGTAAGCAAAAAAGAGAGTAGCTGGAATTAGTGAAGACCAGTATGGAACACTTGCGTAATCAAGCCAGACATCAATAGCAGAAAGGTGAATGGCCTATCAACTATCATACCAGCATGACCAGATTCCGCATTAAAACATGAATAACACATACGGGATACACTCTTCTACAAAGAGCAACTAAACAAAAGGAAGGGTTTTAGGGAACAAAAGAGAGCGCATTTGCCAAGTAGGGACCTGGCGGTGACTACATGGAAATAGTTCTAGTTTAACCAGCATTGCAGAACTAAACATATTGTTCAAATATAATAATAACCAGTACAAGTAATATTAAATTCTTGTAAAACAGACCTGAACGCTCTGCTATATACTAAGAACCATGTAAGATCTTGTTGTCTCATAAATAAATAAATATCTAATCGAGACATATCCATTGAGGTAACTATGAGATATATCAAGATGGGTAGCTTATTGATCCCCAGGTCTTCCTAGTGGTTCAACCATTATCACTAACTAGAAACATCATTTAGACAGATTTGAAGGAGGGCATCCAGAACCAGAACAAGAACAGGGGAGCCCCCCACGTGGTCCAATAGCCCTATGCATCTTAAGTTAGATGCACTTAATCATGTCAAAATCGAAACTTTACTAAGCATAGCTAAAGCACAAATCTCTATACTAGAGAGTGCAACAAAATCCTTAATTTTACGGGTGAATTAAGTGGATCTAACAATTGGAACATATATAAATCTACAATTAACCGCAAGTCCCGGAGGTCACAAAATACTAGTACAAAATAAAATAGACACCAACACGATAGTAGTTTTTTTCCCCAGTAACATAGGTCATGCAATTGAACTGCATGTCCCAAGAAGCGACATAGTGAGACAGAGGGGATTGATGAACGGAACCTTGCACGGGCGGTTCTTGATGACGATGTATCCGTTCTTGCGGATGGTGCCGGCCTGCTGCGGGTAGGTCTTGGAGGCTCCGGCGTCGGCCTTGGACTCGAAGTGGTGCTCCTCCGAGTCCGACATCTCCGGGAACCTTACAAGAAAACTAGAGCAGCAGCAGCAGCAGGCCAGCAGCAGCAGAGAGATGAGAGCAAAGATTGGGAGACTCATGAGTAAAGATTGGGAGCAAATGTTCCCCTTAACAACCCTGAAAAAATTCCTAGATATACTTCTGATCATAACCCTCTTGTTTTAAACACTGGGGCTGAATCTACCAGGAACCCTAAAGCTTTTTGCTTTGAGTTGTCTTGGCTTTCACATCCTGACTTCAAAGTAAAAATTGATGAGATCTGGAGTAAACCAGTGAAAGCTAGGTCTAACCTGGATATCTGGTCTATTAAGAAAAAAAGGGTGAAAAAATTTCTAAAAGGTTGGGGAGATAATATCAAGGGGGAGACTAGAAGGAAGAAAAAGGAGCTCAGTGGTGAGCTCCTGATCCTTGAAAACCTTGAGGAAGAGGACATGCTAAATGAGGTCCAACTGAGAAGGAAAAGTGAGATTCAACTTGAACTAATGCATATTCTAGAAGACGAAGAGATTTATTGGAATAAGAGAGCCACCTCCAATTGGCTCCTAAAAGGGGACAACAATACTGAGTTCTTTCACAGAGTAGCAAATGGCAAAAAAAAGGAAAAACACCATCTTCTGCCTCCAGCAGGATGATAGGATCATTGAAGGGGATGCCAACTTACTCCTGCATGCTACTGATTACTATAAAAATCTTTTTGGCCCTGGAGAGAAACCCATTTTCCAACTTGATGCTAGCTGTTGGAGGGATGACGAGAAAATTTCTTTCAATGAAAACATTGAGTTAACTATGCCTTTTACAGCAGATGAGGTGAAAAGTGCAGTATGTTCAATGAAAAAAAACACAGCACCTGGGCCAGATCATTTACCTATTGAGTTCTACCAATGCTGTTGGGAGACCATTGGCCCTGATCTTTTGAGTTTATTTAAAGATTTCTATGAACATGATTTGGATATAGGGAGACTGAACTATGGAACTATCACCCTACTTCCCTAAGTATATAGAAAATGGGGTTGCTATCCTGCAATATGCAGATGACACTATAATGCTTCTTAAGGATTGTGAAGAGAGAGCTGTAAATTTGAAACTGCTCCTTTATAACTATGAAGCCATGTCTGGCCTTAAAATAAATTTCCAAAAAAGTGAAGCCCTCATGATAGGGCATGAGGAAGGGAAAAAACAGGTTTATGCTGAGATGTTCAATTGTGCCCCTGGAGATTGGCCAATCAAGTACTTGGGAGTGCCTGTTGCTAGCAATAGGCTCCTGGTTGCTCATTGGTTACCTCTGGATGAAAAATTATTGAAAAGGTTAGATGGTTGGCAGGGCAGCTCTCTGTCCCTTGGTGGCAGATCCACTCTGATAAACTCTAGCTTGAGCAGCATGCTCATCTACCACATGTCAATGTACCTACTCCCCAAAACCATCCATGACAAAATGGATAGAACCAGGAAAAAATTCTTTTGGCAAGGAGGTAAAGCTACAAAAAAATATCATCTAATCAAATGGGATAAGGTGTGTAGACCAAAAAGAAAAGGGGGTCTGGGTATTCAGAATCTCAGGAAGCTTAATCTAAGCTTGCTTTGCAAATGGTGGTGGAGATTGGAAAGTGAAAAGGGTATGTGGCAGCAGATTGTTGAAGAAAAATATGTCAGAGGCACATGTGTTTCCCATCTAAAGTCAAGGACTAACTGCTCCCCTGTGTGGAAGGACTTGCTAAAGGTGAAAAAGCAATATCTTGCTGGCAGGAAAATGAGAATTGGAAATGGGGAAAAAACTGACTTTTGGAGGGATGCCTGGTGTGGTCAAGTGACTTTCAGAGACAAGTTCAAAGACCTCTTTGAAATTTGCAATGACCAAAATCTGACAGTAGCTGAGGCTGCGGCCAAGCAATGGAACCTATCTTATAAGAGATGGATGAATGAAGATCTCCAAAACCAGCTGAGGAAGATGAGAGATGTACTTATGACTGTTGTGCTGTCTCCTGAGCAAGACAAGCCGGTTTGGAAATGGGGAAAGAACGGGAACTTTACTGTCAAGACAATGTACGAACACTTGTGCAGAACCCAAGATGGCCTGCCTCACAAGATTATCTGGAAGGCTAAAATTCCTTTAAAAATCAAAATCTTCATGTGGCTGGTGAAACAAAATGCAATTCTTACTAAAGATACCCTTAAAAGAAGAAATTGGAAAGGAGACACCAATTGTGTTTTCTGTTGTGAGGCTGAGACTATTGAACATCTGTTCTTCACTTGCTCGATGGCTAAATATGTGTGGAGCCTGATTGGGCTGGTTATTGGTGCTGATTGTAGGCCTGAAAACATGGAACAATACTTTGTTTGGGTGCAACATTTCCTCCCTACTGGGGGCGCTTGCTATATGGCGGGTTTAGCTGCCGTTATATGGGCTATTTGGACAATGAGAAATAGGGTAGTTTTTGACAAAAAGCAGGTTAGATCTCCTACTGAGATTGTGTGTTCTACTTGCTCTTTTCTTCGGTATTGGGCAGGTCTCCTCCACGGTCAGCACAAAGACTCCCTGGAAGCTGGAGCTCAGACGCTGCAAGAAGCAGCTCTCCTCTTCCATCCCAAGAAACAAGCTGAAGGCACGATGATGCGCGCCAAAGGCCAAGGAGCTGATGGTGTTCCAAGCTGAAGCAATCATCGTTGGAGTGCGGTTGCAGTTTTTAGTGCTGTTGGCACTCGGTCCGGAGATGGTTTTTGTATCTGAGCTTGGCGTGGTAGTTACCGGTCTAATAGGTTAGGAGTCGTTATGCTCGGATTGTGGTTTCTAGTCTTGGACATGCGGTCTATTTTGGCGAATCGGCAGCCCTCGGTGCTGCTCCTCAGGCGTCAGATGCATAGATCCTGCTATTTGCGCACACTTTTGTTGTAAATATTGCGAACTGATTGATGGGGATGGTTGTAATTTCGTTGCATTTGTGTAATGAAATCAGGGGTAAGCCCGTTCTGGAAAAAAAGCAGAGAGATGAGAAGAAAAAAACAGGCCGCAAGTTGAAACTAATTTTGAAGAGATCTGAATCAAGGAAAAGGCTGCTGACCGGCGGAGTGGGAGAGGAGATGCAGCAGGGACCGATGGGATGGATGGATCCGGAAGACTAGGGTTGTTGGTCGTCCACACCGCACGGCTCGGGCTCTCACAGTCCAAGATTTCTTTTTTCTTTTCAATCTCGAGAAGAGGAAGGTCTCAGCGAGCGATACATTGTTCTCACCTGTTGAACGGGTGAGACATTCGTAGCTACGATGCCACGTGAGTCCACTTAAAAAGTTTCGCTCGTGGAACGAGCAAGATCTTTTGAGTATTTAAGCCGATGCGGCCGATCTTGCTGACGTCAGCACTTCATTTGATATTCATTCAGCCGAGAGGAGAGGAGACGAGAAGAAAGGAGAGGGAGGGGAGGGAGATTTATGCGGCTAAATCCTGCAAAGAAAAAGAGGTAATTTTTTTCTTTTTTTTAACAAACTCATCAGGATAGAAACTAGTACTGGATCTTGACATAGGTTAGATGTTAGATCTATATTCTGTTTCACATATCTGGTGGGATAGCCACTAGAAGTAGGATAAAATATAGATATAGATTTAGAATTAGGGTTAGATGTAGTTCAACAATTAAATCATGTTTATACGTATATTTTAGCAATTACAAGTAGTATTTAGACATATTTTAGGTATTAGATGTATGATTTAAATATAGTGTAGTCATAATTGATATGATAGATGTAGGATTTAAATGCGTTTGATGTAGCGAATCGAAAATATATTGTTGTAATATAGATTACATGTTGGGCTAGCTTGTAATGAATTGCATTATAAATGTAGTTTAACATAATTATTTATGTTATGTCGTAATAATATCATAGTTTTTTGTCAATAGTTCCCAGGTATGATGAATATGTGGTAGTTTATGATTTTTTACGAGGACAGTGAAATCTTATATGGTTCGAAATGGGTAGTATTGTCCATATTTAAGTCAATGGATAAGAGTATATCCAGACCAATGCAGAAAAATATCAGACACTTGTATACCTGGTTGATGCTGGATTTCAAAATAGACTCCGAGGTTCAAGAGATGACCATTAGCATCGTGGAAAACAGTTATAGAGAAGGTGTGTATTAGGAGGTGTTCCCGCTCTAGAAAGATGAATTGTGGAAGAGGTACCTGCATGATGTTATGCACAGAGGTTAACCTCCTATGCTGTTTGTATAGGGATTTATCATTCTACCAATACATTTTTTCTAAGCCTAATGATTTTATTGGATTCTCTGCCTTATATGCAGAGGCAATACTAACAATAACCACTTGCTACACTTTTGTAGAATGAAATAACCACACCAAGTAACACTTTCCACAGAAAATCTCTACTAAGCATCAATACCACAATTTTTTAAGCTTTCACAAGAAATCCTATGCTTTAGCCCCCAACCGAGCCCGTGCACTCAGTCTATGCACCAACCCCTATCTATTATAAATAACCATACCCTTATTCATGAATAGACTACTCCTTCCTCGGTGTGGTCTTTCTTAGCTCTCTCAACTGCAATATCTTCCTCATCGCCACCAAGCCCACCCAAGAAACATTGGGGATTTTCATCCCCCAAGAGGGTCGAACCACCAATGTGCTTCTGTAGTGACTGTTGTAGTCTTCGCGAGTCCAAGGACATATCCTACACATATGACCCTTCATGTGTGCCAACTACTAGTACGATAAGCTTTAACATGGACCGTATGAGTACCCACCGATATAGCGACATAGATCACTCATGTGACACTTTTTATTCAATTTCATACACTATCTTACTAATCTTCCCTCTTATTTAATTTGTCTAGTCTTCTCCACATATTCACGACTTCATGCAATGGGTCGACATGGAGTAAAATGAGGACCAGAAACGGTGGGTGGACATAGAAATGCGGTGGAGGAGGGAAGCTTACCAACGCTGCGAGTACGAACGACATCAGGAGGAACTACGAATGAAACGACAGAAGGAGGAACGCCACGAATGAGCACGCCACGACTCAAGCACGCGAAGCAGAGAGGGAAAGAAAGCGGGAGAGAGCCCGTCGCGCTAAGACCGAGGGGGGGGGGGAGGCGATGCCTTAAGACAGGACAAATATCCTAGGTGCACTCAGTAAAGAGCATCTATCTTACCCCGGTTTCTATTCCCTAAGACATGTTAGAGATAGTAGCGGCACGCTATTAGATTAGTCTTTAAGCGTACCGTATATGTCAACGTTTGTTGTCATCTCTTTACGATTATGGTCCATTCGCGCAGAGATGAAAAACTCATGTCCCATGTAATGTTTATTAGCGTATGTAAACTTCGTGCCGAATTATATAATATTTATACTTTATAACTACTATTGTTTGACAGATTAGATTTTGTATTCTTACAAAGTCACTTTGTAAAAAAAAAATCACACACTTTTACACTAACTAAATAAAAAAATTTGAGAAAATTAATGTGCAATATTTTTTAATTTATCGGAAACAAATTCTATTAAAAAAATAATTATACATATAGTTCTGCAATTGAATTAAATTGAATGAAGGTATCGTCTTCGATTATTAAATGTGCTTCCAGCTAGAGCCTACAAGGTGTCGCCTGTTCAACAGTCGAGATCTTGCTAGTCCGTTAAACGGGTGACGGTAGGGTAGACTTCATTATTTTTGAAACTGACATGTAATCTTTAAAAATTTGTGTGTATGTATGTATGTATGTATGTATGTATGTATGTATGTATGATGGGCCGTGTTCCGTCGTGGCCTTCTTTTTACTAGAATCCCATGTTATCGTACAAAGCCCGGTAGAGATTACCTTTTCTTGCTGATCCATAGAGCTCCATTTTCTTGGTTTAGTCCATGGGCTACCATTTCGATGTCCAACTTGTAGCCGTGAGATGAAGAAGCAACGGTTCCATCACCATCGGGTGGGCCAGCTCCTCAAATTGCTCCTACATTCACGTGAAAGAAAGAAAGAGAGAGAGAGAGCGAGCAACTAAAGAACCCTTTGGTGTTGCTGTAAAGGAGAAACAACACCGAGGGAAAGGGGTAGTAAAGAAGAAGAAGAAGAAGATGCAATTGATAAAGAGAAAGCAAACAAGTTGCAGTGCAGATGACACACAAGCAAAGCAGCAGCAGCTCACATGGCCGCAGGAAGATGCAAGCTAGAGAGTGCAGCAGAGCAGCACACTGATGAGTAGAGTACTACCATATATTGCTGCTAGGACTGAGTGGCATTGTCGGAAATGGAGGAGCACATGGCCCGGTATCTCTCCTCTCATGGGGCTGCCTGATACACTCACCTTCTCCTGACCTGGATCTCAGGCATCCTCTCCTATCTTAGCAGTTACTAGTTCATCGTTAAGAAGCTTTATACCTAGTTAATTGTTGAGATCCATAAATAATCGTCAAGCTAGTTAATTCTTTATTTTATTTCCAAATCTTTATGACTAAGATTACATTTTTTTATTTCCAAGTCTATATTAGTTTGGACACGAAGGTCAGTACCATGCATTATCACAACCACCGTGAGTTTGTCATTTCCTTGTTTCTCTCTCTAGAGGAAACATACAAAGTCGTTTGGTGATGAATTATTGTATATTTTGGGGCTTGCTTTAGGAACACTTCATCGAACCTTTTACTTAAATGAAGAAACAATCAGCAAGAAGAGAAGGAAGCGGTCTAGAAGAAGAAGGTCCCACAAACTTTACAGCCAAACAGCACGGCTATGTTCTCTCTGCATATATAGCAGCCTCGATCACTGCATGTTCAACATATATATTATTATCCCATCACAACTCATACTGTAATAATCGTACAATGATGAGAGCAATTTGCATATATACCGATAGGACTATTCCTGCTGGACCTCAGACCAATAATTTGCAATCCTTTTTGTTACTGTGTTGCAGAGCACCAGTGATCAGTACGTCCAATCCAATTATTACATTAAGACGGGTGCAATGTTACTGCATCAATTACTAGGTGATTACAGAAAAGCCTCTGCATTTGTCTCTCTCTGGATCTGGACTTCTGGAGTATGCATGCAGCATGCGCCCACTGCACTTTAGGACTTGTTTAGCAGACTCTATTCTAACAATTTTTGGAACGAAGTATAACTTTAAAAATTTATGAGTTGAAGCTGTAAATACAACGAGAATATTTGTACAAGCCATCTTATTTCTACTCTAAACTAAAAATAATAACTTAATTCACTATATTATAGTCTATAACTATAAAATATGACGTGAAGTTGAAAATTGGAGATGTGCTAAATGGGTCTTACTGTAAGAAATTAGCATGCGGTTTTCACCCAGAGAGGGACGAGATCCGAATGAGTCTGTCTGTCATGTTGTAACTCCCTGCAGATCAAGCAAGCATACATATATAAATGGGAATAGGTCTTCTGTCTCTAGATGGTTCTTGAAATTATTCATTGGGCACACCCACCGTGACAGAGCAGAGGCCTTCAGCTTAAGGTCTGCAGCAGCAGCCACCAACTCAGCTCGTCTCACTCTCAGTGCTCGCGCCCCACCCCACTACTGATAGCTCAGCTCCTCTTCCTCCAGCTCATCTCCCTTCCCAACTAACTCACACAGACCAGCCGCGCGGCAACAAGATGGAGATGCGGCTGCTGCTGTCCCTCCTTCTCGTCGCCGTGGTGGCGTCGCGGCTGCCGTCGGCGGCGGTGGCGGCCAACTACACTGTGGGCGACGAGAAGGGGTGGAACCCGGACGTGGACTACACCACCTGGGTCAAGAAGCACAAGCCCTTCTACAAGGGCGACTGGCTCCGTGAGAATCTCTCGTCTCTTTTCTTCTTCTCTTCTCTTGTCGAATTCAAGAAGCTGAAGTGGAAACCGGCCATGGCAATCGAAAAACTGCTGCAGTGTTCGAGTACCAGAACGGGCGGTCGGACGTGGTGCAGGTGGACGAGGTCGGGTACGACAAGTGCGACAAGGCCAACGCGCTGAGCAGCTACAGCAAGGGCCACAGCTACGCCTTCCAGCTCAAGGAGGCCAAGGACTACTACTTCATCTGCAGCTACGGATACTGCTACTCCGGCATGAAGCTCCACGTCACTGCCAAGAGCAGCCAGAAGTCGTCGGGCGGCTCTTCCTCATCTTCCGGCTCCTCCTCCTCTGACGACTCCTCGTCCGATTCGCCGTCCAAGGACTCCAAGAACAAGAACAAGTCCAACGCCGCGCCGCCGTCCCTCCTCGCCGCCACGCCCTACGCCGCCATTGCCGCAGTCGCTGCCCTGCTTCTCAACAGGATGCTCTGATCTGTTAAGATCTGTCAGCTCGGTTCAGACTTGAGATCTTGAGAGTTGAGTTGAGTTGCTGCTACTATACATTCTTCTTCTTCTTGATTTTTGTCTAGCTGTTTCTTGCTTGCTTGATTGGTTCTTGATTTTTGTTCTTTTTATTCCCATTTCTTCTCAAGTGGAGTTTGGTAATGCTACTGTAGCTGAGTTGAGGATGCAGTTTGCAAGGATTATATGATTTTCAAGTGTGAAGAGCTCTAGATATATTATTATTGTTGTTGTTATTAATGAAAATTACTCAAGTACAAACTACTCGATCTGCTGATTTTGTTTATTGATCGCTGAGGCCAGATGCACAGCACAGCACTGCAATGCAAAGCAGTTTGAGATCCACATGCAAGTGGTAGCAAAACATGCATGTGGCTGGTCTGGTTTGTTACAGTCCAGCAAAGCAAGCAGCACCTGTACTGTAACTGTACTACCATAACATGTTCGCTTGCTGCTTTGCCTCACTACTACTCCACTGACTACTGCCTCACCTCCTGGCTCCTGCTCCTGGGTATTTTAGACTTTTAACTCCACGTATTGACGTACGCGCATCGACACCTTTGAAATAAAATATTTTTGTCCAGCGATTTCTGTTTTCTTTTCCCAACCGACACCGATGAATGGAAAAGACGAGACGACGGCCTGGAAAAGATATAAACCTTCCTTGCAAAGGAAAGGGCCAATTTCTTTCCTTTTATTTGCAAAGGAAGGGCCTCCTCCTTCGGAAAGATTTTTTATGCGTGCGTGCTGCACAGCCAGTGTCCTACAGCATGTCCCGAATTTTAGTTCTTTTCTGCGTGCATCTCAAAGCATCTACGCGAGCCCGACTCAGGTCACGATCGTCAATCCAGCGAGCCGGAGTCAATTCCATATTTCCACCTCGCGCCGCGCGAGAGCCAGCTGCATCATCCTCGCCCGAAGATGCTTTCCCTTGGCAGGAGATCTGCAAGTCATGGAAATCAAAACTGGAGCTTTTCCTCGGCGGACGGCAGTGGCGTGCAAGTCGGCGGTGGAGGAGATGCAGGTGCGAGCACTTGCCTAGGGTGGCCGAGCATTGGCTCCACCCTTGGCGGCGGCGAGTTGGTTCTTGGGAGGTCGACTGGCCGAGCAGGAATCTTCAGGCGAGGATGATTCAACTGGCTCTCGCGCGGCGCGAGGTGGAAATGTGGAATTGGCTCCGGCTTGCTGGATTGATGATCGAGACCTGAGTCGGGCTCGCGTAGATGCTTTAAGATGCATGCAGATGACAGCTGGCTTAAATCCGGGACGTGCACGCATAGAATCTTTTCCCCTCCTTATGCGTCAGGTCAGGTCAGTTGACGGCCTCATCTCTATATATTTCTCCGTCCGTAACCCCCCACACACAAGGTCGACAGTCGACACAGGAGCTGACGATATTTGATGCATCAGGCGAGTACAAGGCCAGCAGGCCAGGCCTTAATTTGCAACTTGTTCAAGCTACTTATATAGTTAATCGTATCCTACTTTATATTCTTGCAAATTAAAGAAAGGAACTGTGCATGCAAAGGAAAATTAACAGAACGAGCGGCGGATCCACCGGGGGAGAGGGGGGCTTGATCCAACGAGATAGATATATGTCATTCATTCATTCATAATGAAATGTCTGAAAAACAAAAGCAGCATGCCCAATTGACAAGCCAATCAAGCTAGCTAGCATGCAGTTGAAGATCTATGAAACTAACCCCCCTCCTCTCTCTCTCTCACACACACCATAAAAACTAGATTAAGCATGGGAACTCGATCGATCTAAGAAATTAACTGACTAATGCAGACTAACCAAATCAACCAAACAAATTGAAAAAACTAGCACAGCCATGATGGGCCCGTGGAGCTGCTGCATGACTGCCCTCCGGTACAAGTAGGAGAACAGCCACAACTGGGTGCGGGTGGCCGGCCGGTCTTGTACATTACGGATGTGATTGATTGTCATATGAGGTTTGTATGATCATATATGTAGATTGAGAAGAAATAAATTGAGTAGAGTCGTATCCCGTAGGAGGGTCATTGCTCCTGCAGTACCTATAACTGGAATTTGTAATGCAACTGATTCGAGTGCAACGTCCAGACTGCATGCATATTTTCATGTGATTATATATATTATCGTTCGATCGGTCAAAATAGATCATTAGCAAATTAATATATATATATATATATATATATATATATATATATATATATATATATATATATATATGAAGTATATTTGGTACTCTCAGGAATATATACCCCTATATATGTATCTTATAATATAAGAGTATCTCATACGATAAATAGTATGTATATGAAGTATGTGAGTATATAAGATCATCCAAGTGATATTTATACTTTTTTAGTGGTTTGTACATATTTTTTTAGTATATTATATTTTATGTACAAATATGAAGGTATTATTAAAATCTATTAAAATTGATGGTCTTTTCAATTTTTTCATATAATTCATATTGGAGTATCTTATAATGAGTATATAAGTATATTCATAGTGATAAAGGAGTATATCCAGTTCATATATTGGTATATCATAGTAGGGAGTATGTATTTTCAGAAGTACTGACTAGTTTTCCTATATATATATATATGCACTCACTACTACAGAAATACTTGTTACAAATGGCATATCACAGACTGTTTTTAAACAACCGTCACTAAGGGTGAAATCACCAGACACTTCTTTTGTGTCTGTGTTAGAGAATTATTGCCTTGGTATGCCACATACCACAAACGGTTTTTTTTATAAAACTGCGTTTGTGTTACATCACATACGGTTTTTGGCAAAAATGTGTCTATATTATGCCACAGACGGTTCTTATAAAAATATTTATGTGATATGCATGGAAATCATAAACGGTTTTGATAAAACCCAGTCTGTGATATGCAAGGAAATCACAGACGATTTTAATAAAAACCCGTATGTGGCATAGTTGGGCTCGTTGTATGGCTCAAAAGTAGCCAAAATAAGTAAACCCTAACACCCTATCTAGCTCACCCCTCCTCTTCCTCTTCCTCTCCCTCCTACCCTTCTCCTCCCAGTCGCCACCTCTCTCTCTCTCTCTATATATATATATAGCTCACCCCTCCCCTTCCTCTCCCTCATACCCTTCTCCTCCTGGCCACCATCTCTCTCTATATATAGCTCACCCCTCCGCTTCCTCTCCCTCCCCACCCTTCTCCTCCCGGTCGCCACCTCTCCCTCTCTCGTGCGCCAGCACCTCCTCCCTCACTCTCGCGTCGTCACCCGCCTCCTTCCTTCTCTCTCTTAAGGTTTATCTAGCCCCTAAATGTGGTTTTTGTTAATTAATGATAATGCATATATATGGACTAATAATTATGTAGAGTTATTTATAGTATGTTCCATAAGTGATGCATGATTGATACATAATAGATTCATTGAGAAATAACATGAAGATGAAGAGAGATACATCGAGATCACTGGGCTCTACGTGATACTCATGAGATGAAAGAGAAGATTGACAATAAGCATGAATGCTAAAGATATGGGATTGTAAATTAAGTTTCATGGACTAATCCATATGCTATGTGCTTGAGAGTGAGTGAGGTTAGGTTTCATTTGAAGATTGATAATAAAAATGAAGGCCAAGTTACTTGTGAAGATCAAGTGACTTAAGGTATAAAGTTGTCAATTATGTTTTATGGACTAATATATGTGCTTTGTGCTTGAGAGTGAGTTGAGGTTAGGTTTCATAAGAAGGCATAAGTTGAATTGAGATATTCAATATGTCATTTTGGAAGAGAAAGATCAAGACAAGCTTAGTGGATAACTTGTGTGCTTGATGCTCGCGATTCATTCTTAAGTGGTGAACAGGATGAAGATGATAAAAAGAGAGAAGTTTATCATGCTTGGTGCATAGGAAGCAATCAAATAAACTTCATCAAGTTTTCGAAAGATCAAGTGAAGATCAAAATGGGAAGCGAGGATGATAATCGTCATCAGATGAAGAGAAGTGACGACAAGCCTTGAAGAGCTATGCGAAGCATCAAGTCTTGGATGATGTGTTCGTCAAGTCTGACGGGATTGCTCAAAGAAAATGTATAACTAGAATATGCTTTCTAGTTTTACCAGTCTTAAGGAGTTTGGTGGAAGATTGGGTTATAGCTGTACTATCAAGAGGGACTTCCAAAAGTATTGCTCGATTGTTGTGTCGAGTACTCAAACCATGTACTTAATGCGGGATGTGTTTATGCTTGAGAGTGCGCTCTACAAGTTCAAAATATCTAAAAGGTGTTTTAGAACTGACCATTTGTTGCTATCGACTTTAGTGGCGAGAAGTGATTGTGGCCAAGCCCTAGTGGTGGTTGGCATGTTCTATGTGGTACCTACTTTAATCTTAGGGGACTAAGCTTTGTATAATGGGTTGAAGTGTCTAAATCGGTTTTTGGAGTGTTGCTAGTTTTGATCCAATGTGTTGAGATCATGAATTCAGTAGGGATGTGCAACCATTTGAATAAGTTTTCTATAGAGTCTAAAATCAGACATTGGGATAAAAAGTTATCGCCGTTTTTCAGAGTATCAGCTATGCTAAAACCGGAAGTTCCGAGTTAGTCAATAGTTTTGGATTCAACCCGGAAGAAAGCTCTCAAATTTGGTTTTCTTATGGAACCGAAAGTTCTGGTTTTGAACAGGAAGTTCCGAGTTCAATCATCTTTTGAATAGGGGATCGGTGGTAACGGTAATTGTTTGACCTCCCGAAAGTTTCGGGTTAGGACAAGATATCTGTAACGGCTAGTTTTTCAAAGTGGGGTATCAATTCCCATTTGCCTCCTTATGTGGGGGCAGAGCTCAAGTGGTTTTTACTGCCTTTTGTGGTGCTTGTGAGATGTGTTAGAACTTGATGTTTCACCTTTGAGTGCTCCCCTCCCCTCTCTATCAAGAATTTATGAAAATTAAGCCTTTGTGGGTTAGTGAGGATAGAGTGAGGTGTGTGAAGCTTGAGTTGTTTGCACGTGTCGTATTAGTTATGTGTGTTTGAGCACTTGGCATTGATTGTGTGCGAGTTCGGGAATTTATTATACTCGGAGATCACCGTCTCTTAGACGGCTCGGTGGTGGATTGTCAATGATCTCCTCAAGTGAAGATTGTGATGAGGCCCGAAAATGGTTACGGAACTCACCATCTCTGGAGTAGAGGAAGAGTTGGCTATAGTGGAGATGAGGAGTTCATGTGTGCAACCTCGTGAGAAAAATAATTGGAAAAGACACGGCTCAAGTGTGATCGAACTTTCTCAACGGAGACATAGGATATCGGTGGAAATCCAAACTTCGGTAACAAATCATTTGTCTCTGTATTTCCTTACTCTTGTGCATTACTTTGATATATATGCTTGTATGATTATTTGTACGTACATTGAGTTAATTTCGTGATATTCAAATCTATTTTTTTAGCTGATCGGAGTTTCAATGAACAGTATCAGAACATCCAATAAACAGTAAAATCAAATTTCTGATGAACAGTATCGGAACTTCCGATGAACAGCAATTTCAGAACTTTCTATTAGAGTTTTATTGCATGTTGCTAGATTTAGATAATCTTAGTCGTCTAAGGATAGTAAGTTTTACACTTATTTAGGGTGATTATGCACTAGTTGAGTATAATATTTTATATTTTTTACTTGTGAAAAATTCGTTAGTTTATTTTTCGCTGCAAGTTTAGGATAAATAGTAAAAATGGTTGAAATTTTGTAAAAACACGTATTCATATAGGCCACTTTAGGGTGAGGCCCTGTGCGATCGTCCACCTGCACTTGCTAATCGACGGCCCTGATCTCCTCAATCACGTCTGCGATCGATGAACTAAAATTCATGCATGACACAAGGTAGGCAGGCAAAACCGCGAGTTGGAGAAGCGTCCGGTTGGTTGGTTTCTTGTGGTGGCCAGAGTCCGACATGCCGTAGGGAAGGTTACCATTGTCGGCGAAAGAGCTTCCGAACACCAACAGCTTGTACTGCCGGTCGGTCGGAGACTCGGAGGGGGCAACTCTGGCGCCGGCGGGAACTCCACATGAGCGACTCGGGACTCCACACGTGCGACAGCTGCAGCAAATTAAACAGCGTGCAGTGCAACAATATATGAACGCACGACTTGTTTAAACGAGGATCGATTACAAGCCTTCCGGTGGTAGCTAGAGTATATCTATCTATCTATATCTCTCGTTCGGTTATTCTATGTCTCTATCTATCTCCAGATTAGATTAAATAAGTATAAAATCCAGACTTGTTCCGATTTCGTCTCATTTGATCCGGCACATGCGATGCGATGCGATGCACGCAAGCCTATCTTTGCACAACTTTCTTCCCCACCGATCTGCGTGTCGCCGCTTCCACCATGCAACTCCTCCCTCTACCGAGCAGCTCTTTTCTGCAGCCACGCCGCCTCCTGATTTTACTTGCAAACGTATGTGATCGTGCAACTAGTTCCCTCAAGAATATCAAGGTTATCCAACCTAAGGAGATAGAGGAAAATGTCGGTCATTTAAGAAACAACTATATCATTATCACTAATATAAATAAATGAGGGAAATAAAATATAACAAGAACAATAATAATAAGGTAAATGCTGAAAATAAAAGGGTGACAATGCAATAAAAGTAAAGTAGGGCTTTAGAGATTTCAGATCATGGGTAAGTATAGATAATTATAACCAAAATGTAAGGGAATATATTACCGGTCTCATATCATAATTGTAGGCATGTTGCCCTAAAATACCACTCTGCCATTTGCCATAGTCGTCATGGCTCCACCGTCCACCCATCACTCCCACGGTCCAAGTGAGCAAATGAGTATTAAAACGTTAGTCAGGTCGCCGCATTAAGTTCCGTGGCAACATGCTGTTCCTCAGGTCGCAATGGGTCACCAATGCCCCTCGGGCCTGTCACTCACCAGGTTCTTCTGGATCATCAACACGAAAATCGATTGTTTCTACATATTGGGATAATAATGATACTACTAATTCCTAGAACATGATGCCCGTGCGTCCTAGGAAGACATCAAGCAGTAAGTACAAGAGACGTAGACAATAATCAATCAACTTAACCAATGATTCACCATAAAGAAATGAAACATTCAATCTTCTTTACACCGTCTCTAATCTTCTACATCTCGATAGCCTTAAAAAGACTACTCACTCATAAAAGGGATCAATTTAAATAATAAATAAATTAATTAAGTGAAGAATTTCCCTTAGGCTGCCGAAAGAAATGTGCATGAAATAAATAATACAAAGTTCCTTCAATGCAAGTGGGTCAAGAGATCAAATTAGAAATTACAATGTATTTCAATCAATCAACATCGACTCTCTAACTAATGATCCTTTGGAAATGATCTAGGACGCAAGCGGAGGTGGATCTGGATCTCTCTTAATACCCTAGACTCTCTCTGGTGGTGTTCTTCTATTCTATGGCCTCTCTTCAGTGTCTCCTCTACTTTGGGTCATGGACTGCCCCGCGATTCCACTCAGAACATAAACCTATCAAGTGAGCATACATAATGTTTTCTATCAAACAATGGCAAAGAGAGATAGGGAAAACAAAATAAAATCATATTATTTATCCAGGGCTTATCGCCTAGTACTTTTTAGTCTGAAAGTAGCGGTTGTGCTCATAGTATGTACTTAAACCAACCATCGGAGTATTGTCGGACTTTATTGCTGAAATTTAAAACAAAGATTGGGATCGGCTTGTTATCATGTTAGCACCAAGGTAGTGTCATCACTACAGCTTGTCTTCACTCATAGTCGGTTGTGGGTTCCCTCTCTTCTTTGGAGAGTTCACATGCATTTCATTTAACTTTTAAGACTAGAGGAGTGTTGCCTTTCCCATTATCATAAAAGAGAAATATTTGTTATTGATTGACGATTCTGTGTTGCCATTTTGCACGTGTTTTACCCAGTCAATATTATTATCTTGTAATTTTTTTTCTCTCCTATTGCAATGCACAAATATTCAACTAGTAAATATAAAACATGCTATAGACATTTAATTATACCATGTTTATAACACAAAGCTTCGATAGTAATTTGATGAGAGTTGTTGGTGTAATAGGTAAGGGGTGCCCTGCTAAGGAGGCCCGTGCCACCAGTCCACAGCCGGCGGTAGATATTTTCAAGACCGCAACCCCACCACGCGACCAGGATGGGGCTCATTCAACCAGCCTATGGCCGCAGCAGGAAACCCTACGAATAGCCTTGCTGGTCGCAGGGCAGGTACTCACCTAACCGATCAAGTCTCATTTAATGCAATCCATTCAAATATGTTTTCCTTCCCCAGACACTCCCTCGCGGTGGACTCGATCGTGGAGTGGTGTGGTGTCGCAGTGACTCGTTCTGTAGCATTTAATGCTACGGGATGACCTGATAGGTGATGGCGATGATGTTCAGTGATAAGAGGGGACGTGCAGGACGACAAGGGCTCGGCGGGTGTGCGCGTCCACCGTAATGATGAGCTATGGCTAACTATACGTCGTTAGGCGTAGGTTTTACTTCTGTTTTGACATGATCCGTTTGTATATACATCTTCCCTTTGGTATATAAAGAGGAGAAGTCTAAGCATTCTGCAATTAATTCATACACTCCAAAGAATACATATGACGTATGACTATTATCCTTTAGGAGATATGACGTAGGGCTATTATCCTCCGAGAGACCTGAATCTAGATAAAGCTCGGTGTTCTTGAGTCAGCTCCACACACATATACTCATCAAAAACACCAATCACACGCCCGTAGTCTAGTATATCTCGGATTTATTGTCAGAGACAATCTCTCGACAAGAGTAATATAATCACTATAAGATTTGAAATTCTCCTTTTCTAAACGGTGTTGACCAATACCTAAATTAAAGTTCGTCATCAATGTAGTGACTGCAAACCGACATGGTTGCCGTCGATGATCCAATCCAATTATTCCAATGTGATGCGAGGAGAGAGATATAAAGGGCAACCATCCTTGGGCTGTGATAGTCCAAAAAACCCTTTTTTTCTTTCCTTCCCTCATCCCATCTAAACCCCAACCCCCGCCCGCTATGGACGCCGCCACCCCCGTCTCCATCCGCCTCCGCCGCTCCACGCCCACGCACGACGCCTACACCGTCCGCCTCGCCAACCACCGCTTCGCCGCCCTCGCCACTGCACGCCCCGCCGACGCGCGCCGCTGGGTCACCACCACCCGCTGGCTCCACGCTGGCCTCCTCCGCCGCGGCCGCCTCGTCGTCGGCCTCGGCGTCCAGTGGACCCCGACCCGACGGCCCCTCCATGGCGCACCCCCACCTCCCGCCACCCTGCAGCTCTGCGTCGGCCACCGCTGCCTCGTCTTCCACATCGCCCAGGCCGACGCCATCCCGGAGACTCTGCGACGCTTCCTCGCCGACCCGCGGGTCGCCTTCGTCGGCTCGGGGTCCGCCAACGACCGCCGCATGCTGTGGGTCCACTACGGCATCCACGTCGCGTCCGGGCGCGAGCTGCGCGCCATGGCTGGCATCGGGAACGCCTCGATGGAGGAGATGGCCGATCGATTCCTCGGGTACCCCGGGATCGAGAAGCCCTGGGACGTCGCCATGAGCGCCTGGCACGTGCCCCGCCTCTCGATGGAGCAGGTCGAGTACGCCTGCGTCGACGCCTACCTCGCCTTCCGCCTCGGCGTCCACCTCTGCCCTGCCGGCGCGGCCGGTCGCCAGCCCCAGCTCGTCCGCGAGGCGCCTCCCGCCCAGCGCGCTCCCGTCCTCGTCCGCCAGCGCCCGGCTCCTCCCGCCGCGCGCGCTCCAGCGGTCAACTATGCGGTGCCTTCTCCTCAGGCGTTCTGCACGGTGCCTCGCGTCGAGTGCTCTCCTCGGGCGTTCTGTGGAGTGGCAGCCGTGGGTGTCAACGCGGCCAACAGCAGCAGCAAGGTCGTGGACACTCGCGCCAGCATCACTAGATCGGACACGGACGCCGAGACGGACTACGACGGTGACGTGGGCGACACTGCTACCCATGGTCTGCCCATTCGAGCTTACGCTTCAGATTCAGACGACGATGACTTCTCTTCGGATGGGTTCGAGCACGTCAGGTTCGGAGTGTTCACGGACGAGGAGGAAGACGAGGATGATGGTGTGAACTACTACGTCGGGGCTGGACCTCTCGGTGTCGATGACGTCAACGGCAATGGGGATGATCAGGAGGATGAGGACGACTACACGGGGTACACCGGCATCGGAATGCTCAGTGTGGACGTCCACGATGAGGAAGGCAACAAGGAGTACACTGAGATCGGAATTCTCACTGCTGACAACAATAGGGATGGGTCTGAAGAGTTCGTCGTCGACGGGGTGGCCACTGCCAATGTCGAGGAAGAGGTTGATGGTGACTATCAAGCATTCCAGTACCTTGGCCACAGCGATGCGGTGTTCGACCACGGGGAGGACGATGTGCATGGACAAGATGATTGGTATGATCAGGAGGACTATGGGATTGATCAGGACGACGACGACGGGCTCGAAGAGTTCTACTTGCTTTGATCTCTGGCACTGATGATCATGAGTTCGGGTGTTGGCAGAGCTCGATTCCATCGTTGCACCGTTTCTGGAAATCTCCTTATGTTTATTTGTTGAGACTTGCTTTGCATTTCTTACTGAAGACTATATATGTTTTAGGTCATTAGGTGTTCTTCATTCATGCTATTTTTGTCTTGCAATGCTTGATATATATATATACTATCACTCTGTTCAAGAAGTAGAGAAATTGTGATGATCAACTTTGCTTTGAGCCTTTTTTATTCAGTTCAATGATCAAGTTGGGGTTTCACATATATGCCTACTTAACTCATGCAGGTATATGGAGAAGCCAAGTCAAGATGACTTGTTGTTTGATTATCTCTATATATGCATGCCTGATGTATGTGTTGAGCTCTGTCATTTGTTGATCCAGATGGTAAACTGTGATTGGATGTGGTTGCTTGCTTTGTGAGTAAGATTTGCCACGCGTGTCATCTTCACTCCTGTCATTTTGCGATGCTTGATACATTTACCATCGCTCTCTTCTGTGAAGAGATAGCCATATGTCGGATACCAGATTGGACCTCTGTCCTGAACTTGCGAAGGTGTAATGCTGAACTTTGTTTTGGTTCAGTTGAATGATCAAAGTTGGGGTCTTTCTCATATTTGGTACTTATTATTAACTGGTATACAGAAATGTCAAACGCATGATCTCTGGAGAAGCCAAGAGAATTTGCTCTTGGATGATCTGTATGCATGGCTCATGTCTTTGATGATCTGTATGCATGGGGTTAACTGTGCTATTGATCCTGCTGCCCCTGCCCTTGTGAGTTGGGGACCACTGCTAGCAAAGCCAAAGCCAAAGCCCCTCTAGAGATTAGGAGCGCCTCGTCAATTCAGTCGATCGACATGGTGATGTGACCATCAATAATGAAAATCGCAATTCTGAAGTTTTTTGCAAATAATCTCTCCTCTCAGTTTTGGTTATTTTTTCTGAATTTTTGAAGCAAGACAATGATGATTTCTGCTGCTAAACAATTTATATTGGAGCTGAGCGACGCAAGAAGCTAGAAGGAATGGACCAAAGGCTTTTGGCTCCTACTAAGCAACTTCCATCGCTGCACAAACGACAACATCCTGTAAGCTGCAGCAACATGGAGATGAAATCACAATATCTCTAAACACTGCATCGTTGCGAGTGAGCCACAGTGTCCAGCTCACTGCCGCTATAAGCATGGTTCCAGTACTGTTAGGGCGTCCACGATGAGAAGGAAACGTCGGTAATAAAAGGTCGCTATTGCCGACTTTGTCATTGTGGAGGAAGGTAGTAATATGAGTCGGCAATAGAGCTACTACCCGGTTACAAAGAAGAAGAAAACCATTAAATCTGAGGTTAGCGATAAATAGGATTATCGGATTTATCGGAATTCTATCGGCGATACACAAAAATTTTTGGACAAAATTTGAAAAAAGAGAGCTCAATTTATCTACAAAATCACATAGATTACATCCAAATTATTTGATATAAAAATAACACATAAATGAATTAGAATTGGAGGGGTAGTTTGGCGGCCTGCGGGCTGACGTTTTGTTGCTGGCGTGTTGGATCCAGGAATAAAATACGCCAAATTCAAAAACTACCGAAATTTTTGGCCGATAAGTAAATTTACCGGGCCTCGCCGATAAACAGGATTATCGGGTTTATCGATTTTTTTTTGGCGATAAATTTTTCACAGGGCGATAGCGACAGCGACCGTGACAGCAGCAACGATGACGGATATAGCGTATACCAGCTACTACGTGCCACCTATGTCGTCATCCACTGAGAATTTGGAGG
Organism: Phragmites australis; assembly: GCF_958298935.1. Lineage (NCBI taxonomy): Eukaryota > Viridiplantae > Streptophyta > Magnoliopsida > Poales > Poaceae > Phragmites > Phragmites australis. The sequence goes on along the minus strand of NC_084935.1, from coordinate 29,802,994 downwards.
CCCTGTGCTAGGGTTCAGTTCGTCTAGCATAGTGTCGTGCAGACCCTCGGTGTAGAATGCATTGACATAAGCGGCAGTGAAGTGGTGATCGCCTGCGTATAGTCGTGGACGAAGTGGCGGTGACCTTCGCTCCGCTACGACATCTCTCATGATCGGGTAGATCGTGTATACATGTATGGGAGAAGCTAAACCTCACAGTATCGATAACCCATGAGGTGCTGGCTTCCTCTCATCTATATAGGTGCATCACATAGCGGGACCGCTACCAAAGTTTGTTGACTGTGTTACTCAAAAGAATGTAGGCAAAGCATTTCCTATTTTAAAAATGTCAAAGCATGATAGCTTCTAGAGTAAATTTCAAAAACTACAACTATTTTGATACATATTATAAAAAACTACAACTTCTATTGCTCATTTAAAAAACATACAACTAATTTAACACATATTAAAAAAACTATAATTTTTTCATCGTGAGCCCACCTGTCATCCTTTGGCAATAGGTGGGCTCACAATTAATTCTCATATTACATACTATAGAGGATGACATGTGGATTCACGTGAGAAAGTTGTAATTTTTGCAACATGTGTTAAAATAGTTGTAAATTTTTGAAATGAACATAAGAAGTTGTAGTTTTCTGTAACATATGTCAAAATACTTATAGATTTTTGAATTTTACTCTAACTTTTACTACACAGCATCATCTGTATAGTATTTCTTGAAATAAAATTTTTAATTGTATCTTAATAGTTAATCTTTCTCACATCATCTTCAAGTTCTACTATTCCTAATCCATTAAGAAACGGAGGTAGTAACTGGTTTCACCGTACTCATATATCCTTTTGGACACTCATCATGCTTGCTGGCATCTTTAATATTCCAAAATGCTCTACACAGAGAATTGATGAGGGCCGTGCAAGGCTACCAATTTGATGAATTTTTTTCTTCCATCTTTCCTATAAGTGAGGTATACATACATGTATAAAAAACATTCATGCATAGCTGAAGCAAAGTGTTGGCACATGCTGTATTCGATCTTGCTGTAGAACAAGATCGATCAATCCGGATTGGTCGCTTGCTCATGATGACCTATTTCGTCAGAAATTCAGTTAACCCATTAGAAATTAAGCGCCACGTAAATTTGCACTTAACTATTATTAGTTACACGATGCTTTCATGGAGTATAGTACATCTCCATTGCAGCTAGCTAGGTTGGTCGGCACGAGCTACAGAAAATTTAGACATTGACACATTAGTTAGCGTCGAAGGTTCTTCCTTAATTTGTGGCATATCGATGTAAAACTTTATAGGGCTACAGTATACAGCACCACAACCAATTATATATAGTTTCAGTTTAATGCAAATTAACCTTGGAAATGAATCTTTTTTTAATTTCCCCAAGATATATGTGTATTGTTCAGTACTTGAATATGTAGCTCCTCTGATAAATGGATTAAAGGTGTGCTTTAGCATTTTTATCTTACCTAAAAAACCTTTTTTTCGGATAGTACGTACTCATTTGTTATGAACAAGAGAGATTTCTTGGCAAATTTAAGTAGTAGCGGCCTCATGTGTTGTATGAGAGAGAGAGAGAGAGAGAGAGAGAGAGAGAGAGAGAGAATTTGGCATGCATGAAGATGGTGTTTTTCCATATCCATACATCCTAGGAGATCACATAACCAGTGCATGCAGCATAAAGCATAAGCCACCTTCTCTAAGGAATCGGATCCTCTGACTTCACCGACGAATGAAGTCAGATGACTTCAAACCTCCGTGGACCGTTGGATCGTGGATGGATAGACTAAATGCACTGCTACAGTGTAACGGGAACAGTAAAAGCGATACAGTAAATTAACGGAACCGTTAATACAGTACTTTTGCGCCAGGGAACTGTTTATCTACTCACAATTTACTGTTCCCTCGTGACTTCGATCCGGATCCCTTCTCTAAAGGGGGCATGCATGCAGCTGGCCTTAATCACTTTGCATGCAGGAAACTAAACAGTTAGCACTAGGCTGTGAATGATTCTAAGCCCCTACAATCCAATATAGCACTACTAATGAATCCCCCCTCTCTCAAAACCCTACCCTGAAATTCTCATCCAATCCATTTTGGGTCTTGCTGCTGCTGCTTCTAGCATGCATCCACACATATGTACCTGGCCTGTATCATCTCCTATCATTTGCTGATTAATTTGAGCACTTCACAAAAGCTATATATGATACACACTAAGTATATATGTGTATTAGTATGTGATAAGGATTGAGGATAGCCAAGAATATTTAGTACTCCCTCCGATTGTAAATGTAGATCGTTTTAGATTTATACACAAGGATTAAAAAAGTAGATCAAATGATCTTGTTACCCTTTATTTATTCTGCATTGGAAAAGATAACTCATTCATTTGTGGGAGTGATAGCATTTATTAAACAAGGACAATAAGGGAACAAAAGAGAAAAAAGTGCATAGAAATTTGAGAATGACTTATATTTAGAGAATACTCACTCTGATTGTAAATGTAGGTTGTTTTAGCTTTTTCAACTATTCTCTAAATATAAGTCATTCTCGAACTTCTATGCACTTTTTTCTCTTTTGTTTCCTTCTTACCCTTGTTTAATAAATGCTACTATTCTCACAAATAAATGAGTTATCTTTTCCAATGCAGAATAAATAAAGGACAACAAGATCATTTAATCTACTTTCTTAATCCTTGTGCATAAGTCTAAAATGACCTATATTTGCAATCAGAGGGAGTAGTTGAGAAGGCTAAAATAACATACATTTATAATCAGAGCGAGTAGTATGCAGTAGCATGCATGCATCTTTGCAAGTAGTCAAGTTAGGGAGGTAGTGGTCATCTACTAAAGCAAATCACAATTCTCTCTCTCCCCCCTCCGTCCCTCCCTCCCTCGATCTCCAGTTAAATTGCTAATTTAGAGTTTTGACTTTAGACTTTTACATTTCTTTCGTACAATATGTCCAGATGACATTTACATTACTAGTTAGTTTATGATTCCATATGACTGCAGTTTTCTTTCCTACAATGACTTTAGACTTCATATTGTTCATAGACTGAAGTGAGCATAGCAATTGGCAAAGGGTTCATCATTCGTCTGTCCAGATGATTAAAATTGTCCAAATGGTCATGTCTAATGAGCTGGCACATGGTCTAGTACTATAGATACGGCCCAAGCACAGCATGACAAGTTGGGCTAGATTGGAACCGTGACACACCGGATTGGCACGATACGACTCGTAATGTTTTTCTATTTTTTCTTGAGTTTTTCTGATTTTTTAATTTTTCCTAATTTTTTCATGTGTTATCAGGCTTAATGGGTCAAAAAGATCGTCGGACCTACCGTGTCATGGGCTAGCATGGGCCGGCCATGACTTAGGTGGGCCGACAAGGCACGACTCGTTTGGCTAACGGATCTAACCGGGCAGTGCCTAAACGGGCCCAAGCCGTGCCGTGTCTGGTGGCCATTTGGCAAGGTCTGCAGATGACTACATTTGTGCATGTCTTTTTTTTTAAAAAAAAATTGTGCAGATATCTGCACAGTATTCCTTGCTAGTGATATGTAGTCAAAATCTTGCTGATACACTATTTTTTCTTCAAAATTTTGGATCTTATTATTGTCTAATATTTATAGTTATTGAACAATTATATACACCTAATTTGAAAATGCTGGGCCGCTACTATTTCGTGGCCTACTCTTTATTACTCTGTCTAGCTTGTTTTTTTACTCTGTCACCAAATAATTAAGAATTAACCCAAAATTTGCAGTTTTTATCTTTGTCTCTTGTTGCCAAACACATCTTTTCTATCAAAAGGAAAGGGTCATTAATTTTTTTCTCAGTGTAGTGAGGTGTTACTTATGCATCTACTAATCTAGAACCTAGCGCATTCTCAAATTAGCACATCTTTTTTTGCAAATCTCAAATTAGCACTTTGATAGTCAATTTAATCTGAAGTGTATATGCACCGATCAATCAGGTGGACAGGCGGTACCGGCGATACCGCGAGAAGATGAGGGCGGCGGAGGTGTCGTTCAAGGCGGTGGCCGGGGCCGGGCGGCGCAGGTGTACACAAGGCTGGCGCTGCGGGCCATGTCATGGTTCTTCCGGTGTCTGCGGGACGCGCTCGTGGCGCATGTGCGCGCGCTGAGAAAGGCCATGGGCGAGAGGGGCGGCGGCGCGGGGGCGGCAGCACCGGCAAGCGCAACCAAGGGGGGACACGCCGAGGCTCAAGGTGCTGGACCAGTTCCAGCAGCCAGGCGCCGTGGAGAACTACTCGTGGTGGCCGCAGCGCGGCCTGCCGGAGCGTGCCGTCGCCGTGCTCCGGGCCTGGCTCTTCGAACACTTCCTCCACCCGTACGGCGTCACTCCACTCTCGATCGATCACTGTATTTGCAATTTTGCATATCATGCATGCATGCACCAATTTGCTAACGGCCTGCAGATTAATTCTTTCGATCCCATGCATGTTCTAGTACTTTTTTTTATTAGGATTCGATGAACAGCCACTACTTGTCTACTAGCTTGTGGCAAATCTGTGGCCGGAGCAAACTAACCTGCAGGCAGACATACGCAAATTGGTGAACAAGTATCCAAATAATGTGGACAAACACTAATTGATTGTTGCAATTTGTCATATGGATCATTTTTAGATTTGTTATCACTTCAACTGAGAGATTTTATTTGATTAGTAATAAGTATAATGAGAAATTTGAATCGACTTTGGATGAGACAGTATGGTAGTCAAAGAATTGTTAAATTTGGCTATGTGTTTTGACAAGATTATGTTTTATTTTGGTGTATTCTAGCACATTATATGTGTTCATTTAAGGTTTTTAATCTTTTTTTTTGTGATTGCTAGATATGATTTAATCGTATGACTTCTTCTAGTGCGTTATCAAACACGGCACATTTGATCTTGCTATATATAAAAATTTGCTCATGGGTTCATGTCACTCTCATAAAGAAATTTCCATTATTTAATAGTGGCTATATCTCTCCGTACTTTGTGCAAATATTGTTTTTTTTCAAGAGGTTACATACAACATGAAGCTTGATATGGCCCTCACGTCGCCTTCTCTAGGCGACTCGGGGGCAACCTTGAAGCCTTACTCCCCACCCCGGGGGCAACCTTGAAGCCTTACTCCCCACCCCCGTGAGGCCTCTCGATGTGGCTGCTGCCGCCATCGCCGGCCGACAGTGGTGGCGGTGGTCATTGTCGATCCTCTCCTCTTCACTTCTTTCAACCCGGTTTTGTGCTCTCCCTGCTCTGGTGGCCATTGTCAGATCCGCACACCGGCGCCCCGGATCTGCGTGTGGACGACACCGGCGGCTGGATCTGCACTTCGGCCCCGTCCAACGGTGCGTCAATGGACGGTTCTTCACACCAGCTGTGCGACCTGTGCCCGGCGGCTAGTCCTTCGCAGCGGCGACGGTCGGTGGTCGGTGTTGCTCTTTCTCGGCAAACTATGGTCGGATCTAAGTCACGGTGGTGCACTACGGCCAGATCTGAGCCCTCGGGCGTCGTTCTCTTCTTGGAGGCAGTGCGGTGGTATTCCCTACCAATCCTAGGAGGGCCTTCAGGTGAAGATCCATGTTCGATGTTTTGGATTGGTCGATGGCGACATCTTTATTAATCTGCAGGTATCCTTTATTGCGCAATTCGACCTTTTTGGACTCGGCTACCTGTTCGGTCCAAACACCTGCTGGCATACCGCCTACTAGGTCCGACCACCTGCTCAAAGCCCAACTGATCGGTTCAACCATGTGTTCGAATTTGACCCGTCCTTCCACCTACTCGGAGACCAACTCCTTGATTCAACCTCATGCTCGAATTTGACCATTCATTACTCGGTCTGACCACCTACTCGGAGACCATGTGCTTGAAGTCAACCATCTGTTCGGGGTTGATCACCTGGTTGAAGACCATCCAGCCTCAAGTCATCTGGTCGGAGACACCTGCCTGAAGATCACCTAGTTGAAGATAACTTTAGTCAGAGACTACTTGCTCGGTTCGACCACTCCCACATATTTGACCCAGTTCGATGATTCTCTAGTGATTCTCTAGGGTAAAACTCTATTAAGGAAGTAATTCTATTGAGAAAGTGATTCTATAAAGGAAGTGAATTAGAGAAAGCTAGATTTTCAACTCCTAACATCTAGTTTATTTTAAGGAATCACTCACACAGAATCACTTTAGAAGCTAAAATCTATAAATTACAGTTTCTACCTTAAAAGCTGATTTAAGAGCTCTACAAAACTAGCCCTTAGAGTCGCTAAAGAACAGCGGTGGCTTCGACTCTGTTTATCTTCAACTCCGAGCTCTCCACAACAGGTGTTGTTCTCGGCAGTTCTCAGCAACTCCGTGGCTCATCGGTTGGCCAGCTTATGGTCATAGTCTGTTCATTTACTGCAGAGTTGTTGATTGTTTGTTTCTTGTAATAGCGCCTTAAACCAGGCAGCCAGCTCTGTATTTTTATTTTCGGCAGCTATCCACTTGGTTAGTTGCGTTGTGCAAAACAATCGCACTCTCCTGTAGTACACTCACGCCTGCGCAAAGCTTTTGCATGTTCACAAAACAATAAGGACTTACGGCTGTCCATGTGATGATCGGATGCATCGAGCAGCGACGACTTTCATCTGTATACCCAAACATTTTTATAAAATACTCACAATATGACAAAGTAGTTGTTCGGAAAAATAAGCTAGCCTGAGAATAATGGTTGAAGAGTATCATTCAAGTCCCCCGGAGCCTTGATCTACGGGTCCCTAGCTAAAGGCTCGACCTCCGAGGTCGTCAGGTCCCTTCACGGTACCTCTTCGTACCTACGAAGCCTTTCCATAGCTTAACTAGCTCAGCCTCCTGAAACCTCGGTCCCCTGAAGCCTCAGCCTCCCAAAGGCTCTGTCTCCCCGAAGCCCCAGTCTTTCGGAGCCCTGCTTCTCAAAACATTCACCTCCCGGATCCATGCCTTCCGAGGCCCTTCGTCTCGAGATGATCGAGCCACCTTCCCGAAGATAGCAGGGTGATTCAGCAATCCCTGAGAAGTTCTACCAAAAGGGGAGCACCGGTCGTGCTTTGCCTGTCAAGAAGTGACCGGTATTAAAGGCCTAGGCTGATAGACGCCACTCTGACACCTTGGCGTAATGGAGGCTATCCTGACACCCCTGACATTGCTGCGCCGGGCCGCAATTGGCGACCGGCTCGCCGCACTGGAGGGGGCAGGCACCATGATAGTTACCACGGTGGATATTTACGTCCCCAATAGGGTAGAAAGTAGTTATCCGGGATAAGGTCCAGTAATTCGATCAGGTCCCAGATATTCGTATATTATGATAACTTGTACGCCAAGCTACACATGACTCTATAAATAGAGGGCCATGGTCGTCTGGGAAAAGGGCGCGCGGAGAAAAGACAGACACAGAGCACGAATCACAGCAAACCTCTGATTCTCCCCCCCCCCCCAGATTGATCCATTTTCCTACCATCAATATACTCGTGGTGTTCATTCCTCTCAAACTTCGTCTCCAAGCTTAAGTCTCCTTTTTAGAAAAAACTCTCACCGTATTTGCTGGGCAAGATGAACTCTTGCTCCAACAGTGGTGCCGTCCGTGGGGATTCGAACACAGAAGTGCTAAGAGAGGTAGGAATCCACCAATAAAACCACCAGAAAATCGGCTAAAGCCGCCGTACCCACCGTTGCAAGCATGCAACCATATGCAGGGCTGCCTCGGCCATACGCATCGTACGTATGCTCCAACCCTGCCGCTGTGTGGGATGGCATTCCTCCGACCTTGGCCAACCCAGAACCCTGGGTCAGTGCAGGAACTCCAGATGGCGCAGAGGCCTTCCAACCCCTACACAACGAAGACCTCACCGCCTCAGGAAAAGATGCGGCCGAAGCCACAATCAAACAGACCTCCTTCCAATGGTTCTGGACGGTCCAGCCTAGGAATGCAATCGACTAGACTTGGTCCCCAGGTATCCCATTCAACCACACCTGGAATACCCCGAGTGAGCCAACATCTTCGGAAAGTCTGTCCACCCAGCGCCCTCCTTGGGCCCCTCAGGCAAGAAAGGGTTCCAAGGAGACGGAGGGCTCCGGGAAGCACGGATCCCGCCAGCGCCTCCGATGTCGCCCTCGCAATGCCAACCGCGCGTAGGGAACCCCAAGCCTGTCTCGTCCGGGGAGGCATAGTTAGAACCACTTCGACTTTGAAAACCGGTTCACCGGGCGGCCTCAACGGTCTCCCAGGGGGGGAGGAAACCCTAGGAAAACCACCGGCTCTGGGGCGCACCGCCTTTGGTAGCGACCCCAATGACAATTCCAAGCTCCGGTGCCCCCGGAGACATACAGGTGCGTCCTGCACGGACCCGGGCGCGGCCACAACACCAACGATTATCGCATCCTCATTACCTTCCGGGAGGAATACCTCGGAAGGCAAGCCAAAAACCTGGCCGCAGAAGGAGCTAGCGAAGGACGACACAAAGTTCGGGGGCCTGGGGCAAACTCCCGGGAGAATCCCCAGCCCCTCAACATTGCACCATCACCACCAACCCTGCTATCAACGGTACCATACCGAGTAACGAGAACTGAGTTGGGGACACGCCGTCGCCAGGATCTGGATGGGTTACCTCTAGAGCCAGGCAACGGCTAAAGATGGAGGAGGTCAAGCTCTGCCTCCCCCAACCAGCCTTCGACCACGCCTCCCGCATGCCACCGCCAGGCTCCGAACGGGTTACCTACGGAGCCAGGCAACGACTAAAGGTGAAGGAGGTCAAGCTTCACCTCTCCCAGCCTAGCCACGGGCTTCAAGGCCGCCAAGCCTCACAATAGAGGCCTCATTCCTACAAAGGTGCGCCCACTGTTAACTACCCAATAGTCTACCTAGTGATCCGTCTTTCATGCGGCAATGTCAGAGTTTGTTGGGGGCCTCCAACTATATTGTTAGAAGTTTTTTTTGCAATAGATAGCTGCTAAGTAGATGCAGTAGAATTTAAGTTACATTCTCATTTAGAATGAGCAGTTGTTTAACCTAGCTGTGTTTCATGCTACAAATAGCTTCTTGTTGCCAACAATAGACTACAAAACTTAGCTAGTATAACCATGCAAAATTCCTGCACTCCTGCGGACGTATCATGCCTAGGTCGCCTGGGGGGTGAGACTACCCAGGTTTCCTGGAAGGCATTGTGTGGCCTCAGAAGTATAATTACCACGTATTAAGGGATTTCCTTGATAGACTGTGTTGCGGCGCCCTCGGGGGATTTCTCCGGAGGCGTGACAAGCCCACGCACCAGTAAGCATCGCTTGTCCACACCTAAGGTCACCTGAAAAGGTTTCTCGGAGGGTAGGCTTTGCCCTGGTGGGAAGTGAAGCCTACACACCGCGGGCATAGCATGCCTAGGTCACCTGGAATGCAAGATTGCCTAGGTTTTCTGAAAGGTATTATGTCGCCTCGATAGTGTGTAGATGCCAGTTATCAAGGGATTTCCTTGGTAATGTAGTTGAGACTCCCTCGGGGGATTTGTCCGGAGGTGTGGCAAGCCCACGCACCAGTAAGCATCGCTTGCCTAAACCTAAAGTCACTTGAAAAGGTTTTCCGGAGGGTAGGCTTTGCCCTGGTCGAAAGTGGAGCCCACACACCGCAGGCGTAACATGTCTAGGTCACCTGGGGGGCAAGACTGCCCAGGTTTTCTGGAAGATATTGTGTAGCCTCGATAGTGTGTGGACGCCGCATATCAGGGGACTGCCCTGATGTGAGGATGCAGTGCTCTGAGGAATGTTGTCGCAAGGAATCCTCTCTGCTCGACATGTTTATATACTGCGGGCGCCGCTTATGCCTAGGTCACCTGCAAGGTAGATTATGCCCAGGGTGTCCTGGAAGACATTGCACACCTTCGGTCATATAAATGCCACGCGCCAGGGCACATCCTTGGTGGACAGTGTTGCGGTGAACCCTGGGCGTTTCGTTGGGAGCACGTCAAGCCCACACACCGCGGGCGTAGCATGCCTAGGTCATTTGGAAGGCAAGACTACCTAGGTTTTCTGGAAGGTATTGCGTAGCTCCGATAGTGTGTAGGGCATTCGGCATTAATACATGCCAAGGAACCTTACCAAAAACCTCTGGTAAAAACGGAGAGCTTTGCCAAAAACCTCCGGTAAAAACGGAGAGCTTTGCCAAAAATCTCTGGTAAAAACGAAAAGCTGCACCAAAAATCTCCGATAAAAATGAAGAGCATCACCAAAAACCTCCGGAAAAAACGGAGAGCTTTACAAACCTCCGGTAAAAACTGAGAGCTTTACCAAAAAAAACCTCCCTTAAAAACGGAGAAGCGTTACAAAACCTCCGGTAAAAACGGAAAACCCTATAAAACCTCCGGTAAAAATGGAGAACTTTACCAAAACCTCCAGTAAAAACGGAGGCTTTCACCAAAACCTCCCGTAAAAACGGAGAGCTTTACAAAACCTTCGGTAAGAATGGAGAACCTTTCACAGGCCTCCGGCAAAAACAGAGGGCCTTTTCCAAACCTCCGCACAACGGAGATCTTTCACAAAAACCTCCACACCACGGAGAGACTTCCGAAAAACCCCGGCGATGGAGATGTTTCTTCGAAAACTACACTGGGCTAAAATTTTTGGAAAAGACCTAGCGGGAAAGGTACCTCGGCATCTTGAAGGCTAATGCCTCCGTACCAAAAGAAGTACACAACCCACTAGCCTCTTAAGAGGCATAACATGCCAATCAAAGGGGTATAAAAATCCCCCTCCCTGCAGGGGAAGGTATGACCCGCGTGACTCCGAAACACGCATGGTAAAAGATAAAATCATTACCCTACCATCTCCTTTAAAGACACATTTCATACGTCATTTTTGTTATACTAACATTCAATAAAAGCCCACGTTACGTGGCATGGGAAATATAGTGGAACCCCTGACTATCCATTATAGGGACAGTAAGGCCAGGCAGCGGCTAAGGGCTGAGGGGGTCGCAGACCCTCTCTTCCGCCTGGCCTTCGACCTCGCCTCTGACGTGCCGTCGCCAGGCTCCAGATAGAATACCTTCGGAGCCGGACAGCGGCTAAGGGCCGAGGGGGTCGCAGACCCTCTCTTCCGTCCGGCCTTCGACCTCGCCTCCGACGCGCCGTCTCTAGGCTCCAGATAGAATACCTCCAGAGCCGGGCAGCGGCTAAGGGCCGAGGGGGTCGCAGACCCTCTCTTCCGCCCAACCTTCGACCTCACCTCTAACACGCCATCGCCAGGCTCCGGACAGAATACCTCCTGAGCCGAGCAGCGGCTAAGGGCCGAGGGGGTCGCGGGCCCTCTCTTCCACCCGGCCTTCGGCGTCGCCTCCGACGCGCCGTCGCCAGGCTCCGGACAGAATACCTCTGTAGCTAGGCAGCGGCTAAAGGCCAAGGGGGTCGCGGACCCTCTCTTCCGCCCGGCCTTCGGCGTCGCCTCCGACGCGCCGTCGCCAGGCTCCGGACAGAATACCTCCTGAGCCAGGCAGCAGCTAAGGGCTAAGGGGGTTGCAGGCCCTCTCTTCCGCCCAGCCTTTGGCCTCGCCTCTGACGCGCCGTCGCCAGGCTCCGGATAGAATACCTCCAGAGCCAGGTAGCTCCTAAGGGCCAAGGGGGTCGCGAACCCTCTCTTCCGCCCGGCATTCGACCTCGCCTTCGACACGTCGTCGCCAGGCTCCGGACATAATACCTCCAGAGTCGGGTAGCGGCTAAGGGTCGAGGGGATCGCGGACCCTCTCTTCCGCCCGGCCTTCGGCCTCGCCTCCGACGCGCCGTCGCCAGGCTCCGGACAGAATACCTCCGGAGCCGGGCAGCGGCTAATGGCCGAGAGGGTCGCAGACCACCTCGCTTGCCTAAGCCTTCGACTGCGCCTCTAACACATTATCGTCTTCTACCCAGGCAGTTGCTAAGGAACCTGAAGGGTCAAGGACCGCCTCCGGAGCTCATCTCCAGAGGTTCCAGAGGGACTTCGCTGAGTCGAAAATCTGGAACAAATTAGGAAGAAGTACATAGTAACCAGAGACGACGAGATCGCCACTACTCCACCCGGTTCTCCTCAGTTAGCCTAAGTATCCACTGGTCGTCAGAAAAACTAGCCATCGCCTTCGAAAGGGACGAAGAAGTACGGTTAGGAGGCACGAAAGCACGCACGCATGCGGCTACCCAAGGTCCTCTCGCATTGCGATACGGAGGAAGACATGACCGTTCTCGAAGACCCACGTTATATTATTAAACAACCAGTACATCCAGGGGATACAAACTAAAACAACCGTAAAAAAAAATTGCCACAAGAAGATAGATCCCTGCGGAGCAAACCAAGGGAGAAAGAGTACAAGGTGACTAAGCTCAGCCGTGACATGGGTATATCATGGTGCCACCAAGTACGACATCCCGGTGACCGCCTTCACCTCCTACGGGTCCCGGCAGGGGCCACGCATGAGACGACATATGCGCCTCATCTGCGGCCTGCCGTTGCGGAAGCCGATACAGCGGCTTCCGAGTTGCCAGAGGATACTAAGGAGTCCGAGGAGGTCATAGGCGAAGCCCTCTCCCTCGCCTTCCTGGCCTCTTCCTGCTTCACCGCCGGCCCCATTGATGCTGGCTCACTCTCCCATAACAGGAGATCCCAGTCGATCTCCTCATCATCATCGGAGATATCGATGGTCTCGACAGGCATGCCCTTCCCGGCCAAAGGTCGGGCTAGGGTAGCGGACAACCGCCTCCCCTGTAGGGGAGGAGGCTGTTTCGCCTCCAACGCCTCTACCGACGACCGAAACAGCCTAGCTCCTGAAGGAGCTGTCGAGATCATCGATGTCTTCGAGGAGGATGAAGGGGAAGACGATGCCATACTCAAGTCAAGGATAACTGCTTGCTCATGGGCTGTGGAGGCTCCTACGTACCCGAGCCACGTAGGTCCAGAAGATGAAGCTGGACGAACGTCGCTGTGTCCTCCCATTAAGACTCTTAGGGTAGGGGGCCGTGGCCCTATCCGGTTTCTCTCTAACACGTGGTAGCACTCCACGACGAAATGCCTCATTTTCTCTCGTAGACATCCCGTTACATTAATGACCCTAACCTCTTTTGGCGTGTGACAGGATCGCGGGCACAAGACCCTAGTGACCCCTCGCATTATCTAGTCAGAACGCAACAGTGACACGTCTTGTCCCGCCAGGTGAGCGTACGGGATTCTCCAAACCTACACGAAACCTCTACTCTGGTGACTTCGAAAGACAGAGAATCACCGTCAAGCATCCTTGATACGACACTAGGCTGGAGTTGATTTTTTCTCTGCATCCTCTCCCCCCTCCAAAACGTCGAGGCCCGAGAATGAGGGGGTACTGTTTGGGGGAAAACAAGCCAGCCTGAGGATAATGGTTGAAGAGTACCATCCAAGCGCCCCCCCCCCCCCCCCCCCGAGCCTTGATTTACGGGTCTCCAGCTAAAGGATCGACCTCTAAGGTCGTCAGGTCTCTTCATGGTACCTCTTCGTACCTATAAAGCCTTCCCTTGGCTTAACTGGCTCAGCCTCTCGAAGCCTCGGTCCCTCGAAGCCTCAACCTTCCGAAGGCTCAACCTCCCGAAGGCTCGGTCTCCCTGAAGCCACAGCCTTCCGGAGCCCTGCTTCCCAAGGCATTCACCTCCCGGATCTATACCTCCCGAGGCCCCCCGCCTCAGGATGACCGGGCCACCTTCCCGAAGACAGCAGGGTGATTCAGCAGTCCCTGAGAAGATCTATCGAAAGAGGAGCACCGGTCGTGCTTTGCCTGTCAATAAGTGATCGGGATTAAAGGCCTAGGCTGATGGGTGTCACTCTGACACCTTGGCGTATTGGAGGCTATCCTGACACCCCTGACAGTGCGGCGTCGAGGCGCAATTGGCGATCGGCTCGCTGCATTGGAGGGGGTATGCACCACGATAGTTGCTATGGTGGATATTTACGTCCCTAATAGGGTAGAAATTAGTTATTCGGGATAAGGCCCAGTAATTCGGTCAGGTTTCAGATATTCGTACATTATGATAATTTGTACGCCAAGCTATACATGACCCTATAAATAGGGGGCTATGGTCGTCTGGGAAAAGGGCGCGCGGAGAAAAGACGGACACAGAGCACGAATCACAGCAAACCTGTGATTCTCCCCCTAGATCGATCCATTTTCCTACCATCAATATACTCGTGGTGTTGCTTCCTCTCAAAATTCATCTTCAAGTTTGAGTCTACTCTTTAAAAGAACTCTCACCGTATTTGCTGAAGCAAAACGAACTCTTGCCCCCAACAATAATCAAAATAGTAGCTAACAAAATATTTTGGCTTAAAAATTAATTTAATTCGCTCCGTAAAACTATCACTTCCCAGATTCACTCAATTGATACTAACATGCAACCCCTGTTATATCATATAGCCAAAATAAATCACGACTCATATTTATGATGGAAAAGAAAAATAGTCCCTCCATAGACCACGTGGTGTGATCGTGATAGTAAATACCAGTACACATTTAGTAAGCAACCTAGCAGACTTATAATTAAGGTGGGACCAACGCCACATTAAGAACATGACGTGGGCAAAGTTATCTGTTTATCATTTTAAGTGACATTTCTAGATAAAATATATCTAAGCAGAAAAGAATTTGATACCTATGACATTTGGCAACAGCACAACGACTGACATAGGTTATAAGATGTGAATATTGCCTTAGAATGTCCCTTGTTATTTTGAGATGTTGGTATAATAAGAACTTATTAATAGTATTTTGACTGTGATGTCGTAATTTTTTTATGAAAATAAACATTTAGATCTAGAACGAGACACAGTTAGAAAAAAATTTAAAATATAGAATGATATGTACACCCATTCTTTTAATGCTACGTCCGCCATTGCACCCAGATCCTACCACTCGGCCTTCGGATCAGACTTGTTTTTTTTATAAAACAATAGGATCGTCCCCTACTGGTTATATATTAACATTAAAAAAGAAATGTACAGTTAAAAACAAATTACCAACCAAAAACAAATACCAAAAAAAGCCCTAACAAAATTAATCTAAAGAAGCATGCTATTGGGACATATCATCCTTTCTAGAATCTTTAGCTCGATTAATAATACGAGCGAAATCTCTCTGGAAGAAGCTCCAAACAGCTTGAACAGTTGAAGTCAAATCATTGAAAACCCAGTCATTTCTTATTCCCCAAATGCTCCAGCACATAATTATGATAATTTCCATTATAAATGTAACAGCAAGTCTTTTCTTGAAGACCTTGAAGTCAGACCAGACTTGTTGACGTCTCCGTAGATTCCAATCTCAAACATATCTAACTCCAAGTCTGTTGAGAAGGAACACAGGAAAACATGAGCATGTCCGTAAATATGAAGGCACAAATCATATAAAATAGCTCACTTGTGTAGTCGGTGCTATAGGAAAAGTGGCTGAGGTCTTTGTTGACAACCGATTCCTTGACCCCTTTTTTTCTCTGCTGACTTTGGTTTGGAGGAGTTGACATTTGTCAGGTGTTGACTGTTCTCCTAGATTAATCAAAAGTAAGTTAAAATTACAAGCGAACTCTGGCAGCCCAGAAGCCTTTTGCATAGCAAGTTTAAATAACTTCTAGTTTTTTTAAAGCTTTATTGCTCTCTGATAGCTAAGTAACAGGTAGTCACTCCCTGATTTTATGGATTTAAGTCACATTGCGCACAATTGAAGCCAAAATAATTACCAACATCTTGAAAATCAACTGAAATCACCAAAATAATTAGCTGAGTGTTGTTTAGCAGTTACCTTTCGAATAAGGCTTGATGTGGTCATATTCAGAATAGAGGCACCCTTGGCAATCATGTAATTTCTTGCTAGGGATATTAGATCTTAGGAATTTATGTGCCCAAAAAATCCTCTTCATCGGGGTTAGGATATAAAAGAGATATGTTTGGCGGACAGGAAATATTGAAGTAGAATGCATAAAAATGCAATGTTTTGTACCCTGCAATTGAAATTACGTTTGATTGTGATCTAGATGAAACTGAAATTGCATCATTCCATGCTAATAAAGGGCCTGTTTAGATAAGCAGGATCCGGAAAAATAAAATGAGGTGGGGAGGTTACGTGGACAAACACTAATTGATTGTTTCAATTTGTCATATGGATCATTTTTAGATTGTTTATCACTTCAACTGAGAAATATTTTGTTGATTAGCAATATGTATAATGAGAAATTCGAATCTACTTTCTGGATGAGAAAGTATGGTAGTTAAAGAATTGTTAAATTTGGCTATGTGTTTTAGCAAGATTTTGTTTATTTTGTTGTATTCTAGCACATTATATATGTTCATTTAGGGTGTGATTACTTGCCTGCACGAGAGCAACCTAGCTCGGCCAATGCGTATAATCTCAAAGAGAAGTGTGTTTGGTTGCCCGCATACACTATGTCATCCTGGTCCGATGGATGCAAATGTATGCCCGCAGGCTTTCTTGGCGGTGCAGGTTTCTGCATCCGCTCATGCAGGCAGATCCACTTCAATGTCTCAAAATCATCTTTATATGAGCAACCAATTATAGTCTCAACTCTTGTATCCGCTCATACCGCTTTAGATTCGGTCAACCAAACAAAAACTCAGCTTAGCCTATTTAGATAGATACAACCAACCAAATACTCTTATTTTTAACAAATATGACCTCGCTCAGCCAGCATCCCCTCGTCCTGCATATATGATCCATGCAGGCAACCAATTACACCCTTAGCTCATTTAAGATTTTTAATCCTTTTTGTTATTGCTTGATATGATTTAGTCGTATGACTTCTTCTAGTGAGTTATGAAAAATGGCACATTTGATCTTGCTATATATATAGAGTTTTCTCATATGTTCATGTCACTCTCATATAGAAATTCCATTCTTTAATAGAGGCTATATCTCTCCTTACTTTGTGCAAATATAGTTTTTTAAGAAGTTACATACAACACGAAGCTTGATACGACCCTCGTGTCACCTTCCGTAGGCGACTCAGGGGGCAACCTCGAAGCCGTCGCTCCCCCACCCTTGTGGGGCCTCTCGGAGCGGCCGCTGCCGCCATCGCAAGACGGTGGAGACAACGGCACCGTTGCGGATTCCTCTCCCTACCCTCTCCTCCTCACTTCCTCCAACCCATCAATTTTGTGCTTGCCCTGCTCCAGTGGTCGTCACTAGATCCACACACAGACGACCAGATCTGTGCTCCAGCCCTATTCAGCAGCACCTCGGTGGACAGTTCTTCACGTGGGCGACGTCCGGCGACACGACCTGCCCTCGGTGGCCGGTCCTTCACGCCGGCGGCGGTCGGTGGCTGGAGTTGCTCTTTGGCGGCACATTGTGTCACGTCCCAAATTCCATAATCACATAATTAAGCATAATTATAATTCTTAAGCATTATGTTTAATTTTGTGTAATTCATTTTGTGACACTAATGTAATTCGTTTGAAATCATTTGGATGAGAGAAAGAAATTTGGGAGAGAAAATGATTGATTTCGCAGCAAAAATGAACCCTTTTCACTTACCTGTGGGCCCCACATGTGGACCCACTCCTCACCCACCCTCTCTCTCATGTGGGCAGCAGCCCACCTGCTCCCTCCTCACTCTCCCCCACACTCCACTCGTGCTCCCCTCCCTCTCACTCTCCCTCTCACTTCCTCTCTCTTTTCTTCCAAAATCCAAGCTCAAGAGAGGGATTTGAGGTGAGTATGTGGTACCATTGCGATCACAAGCTCACAAACATTCCATTCCTCCAATTTGTTTGCTCATTCCCGAAGGATTTGAGCCGGATTTGGTGTCTTTTGGTGTTAGGGTTGAAATGTGAAGAACACCGGATTTCTTCGTCTCCTGAGCTTTTCCCTCTGTTTTCTCCTTCAATAGACGGTCCACAACATTGGTAAAGGACTTTGGGTGAGTCCCCTAAACTCCCATGGCAAGAATCCGCCTTTTGGATGGTTGGATTTCGCATTTTGAGCTAGGATTGTGAAGTTCATGAGTTCTTGATGAATTAGAAGCAATAGCCGAGTTTTTGTAGATTTCGGCGTATGCATGTTGTCCTATGCGGTAGAGGGAGTCAATGTGATGCTCTAGGTCCAAGTCCCCACTCCAAATGTCGCCGGAATCGTTGCCGGTGAGCTCCCCAAGTGCCTTCGGCGACTCCCAGCGGTCTGACCGCCACCCCAGGCCGGTCAGACCGCCAGGGGCCAAAACTCTCTGTACTGGGGCGGTCCGACCGCGTTTCCGGCGGTCTAACCGTGAGACTTGGCGGTCTGACCGCCAGTGACCCTCTGTCTGACCGCTGTACACCCAGACAGCACATTTACTACTTGCTGAAACTTGTAAAATTCATAATAAATTCTCTGTAGCTCCAAAAATTATGAAATAAATTTTTTTGGTTTCATAATAACCTAATCTACCCATTAAAAATATCCCCAGCCATTAAATGATGAATTAAATTTCTAAGATTAATTAATTAGGTTAAAGCTTCATTAATTCACCGTTAATTCATCATAAGTCCAAAATTGATGAATCCAATTTTGCTAGTTTCCTTATGACTTGTTCTATCTAGGAAAAATGTTTTCATACATTATGTGCATATTGTGGCATATATTTGTACTTTATTCATACTCATTGCATTGCACGCGTTATTCTTTTTAGAGATCGCCGAACCAACGATTTCGGCGAGCGAGGTCGATCCCGAGGCGCCACACCTTTGTGAACCAGTGCATAAAGGCAAGCATCTATCATATTGAACCCTGTCGGTTGTATTGAATGGAGTCTAAATATTGATAAATTATGCTTATGTATAGGTTTGCATGTATATGAAGTCAATATTGGGTTTTGTTGGGTAGATCCTATGTTGAATTGCATTGTCTCTACTTTGATGTATTGTTGATCCATATCCTTGTAGCCTGGGTTTAATCATGCTAAGGTCTAACTTAAAAGTAATGCGAGATGCTTAGCAATGCATAGGTCCTCGGTAGAAGTCGAGCGGTGGAACATCCCATCGTTCGCGAGCTGTAGGTTAATTACCTTCACAATGATTACAATGTTGGGTCGATGATGTTGGTTGGTCGAGTGGTGAGTATGAGGTGAGATGTGGGCGGTGTTAGGGGTGCCATCTGCCCTCAAGGAAAGTCCGGGGGTCGTTCGGGAAGGGAACCCGGACACCGTAGGCCGCTTGCATCGTTTAAGGCCGATCGTCGGGGTAGTTGGCTTTAGCACTTACCTTACTCACCACATGCCGATCTAATGGTAAGGCGAGCCGAATACCTTCGCAGCTGTGGCTTTGTGGGGGCCTGAACAATGACGGTGTGAGCGGGCGGGCTTATAAGCGGTACTAGTTTGCTCCGGGAGTAGTTCTGGTACCGCCACGCCGAGCGTTGCATGTCGCACACGGTTGGGGCTGGTTGGGAAAGGTTGTCACGGGTACCCCCTTGTGTGCACTTTAGCGAGTGGCACAAGCCGTATGGTCCTTGTGTCGTGTGGGTACAGGAGTATCCCCTGCAGGGTGTATAAACAGTTTGAACTGCCGTGCTCTCGGTCATGAGCATGCTATTGTTTCAGTTGCACCCGGTCGTAGAGTTCTCGTGGTTGATTCGGTTGTATGGTTCGGAGATGTGGTTGTGGTTCGAATATGTGGGAGGTGGTCGAGATGGTACTTGTTATACATTGATACTAATGTGGTTTCAGTTTCATATGATCAGTTGGTAGTTGCAGGGTAGTTTCATATATGTTGGTTAAGTTAGTTGCTCACACATATGTCTAGGTTGCTTACCGCATATGTTTTACTTAACCTTGTGGCCTACTCTTGCTAACAGCTCAATGCATAATTCTTGGAGTCGAGATATTATATACCCACATTGTGTAAGACTTGCGAGTACCTTCGTACTCAGGGTGCTGCCCTTAAGTTGATGCAGGTTCACAGGTCGGCGAGGAAGAGGCGGTGTTTGGCTACTTTGTGCCTGCCGATCAGGGTGGCGGGCAGGAGTAGCACATTCTACTCCGAACTCGGTGTTCTTGATATGGAGCCTAAGGGCATGTGGCTCCATATCCTTTTGTTGTATGGTTTATTTTCTTCCGTTGCGTAGATCTTTTGTTGGTTAGGAGTTGAGGGGTTTTGTCTCCTCCTAGCTCGCTTTTGTTGTAAAACTGTTGAAATCAGTTGCATGCTTAACTTTTGTAATATAAATATTTATTACTTGCTCTTTATTAAGCTATGTTATGATGCACTATGTTGGAGGCATGTGTTCCGATCCTTGGGCACAAAATACGTGCCGGGACTGCCGGAATGGTATTCGGGTTAATCGTCGAGGTTGGATTATGAATAATGATCCGCCTGATGATTAATTTGAATACTGTTTGGACAGGTCCTCACACATTGTGGTTGGATCTGAGTCACGGTGGCGTACTACAACCGGATTTGAGTTGACACGGCACCCGACAACCTGTCTCTCCACGCCGGTGTTCCCGATGTCTGGCTCTACGCTTTGTCGGTGCCCGATAGTCAGTTCTTCATGTTCGCGGCATCCGAAGGCTAGATTTTGTTCGTCTGCAGTGCTCGATGTTTGGTTCTTCACGTCATCGGCATCTAGTGGCAACACATGTGCTGTAGCATGGCGCTAATGGCACAATGGCCTTGGCACGGTGGTCCGATGGTGCTGAGCGGCGGCTCGACCCCTATCCTGGTGGCACGACTTTCCTCGGATCTGCCCGTTGGCGTGCTCTGTCACGTCATGATACTTCTCCCCTGAGCCTGGTCGGCGTGCTCCATCTTTAGTAGCATCGACGTGGTGACCGCTCATGTGTTGAGTTGAGGACAATGCCTCGTTGCTCCCGTGTTTCGTCCATCTTGCTACTAAGCTTAGGGGGTGCCTCTTCTTGTCCTGGATTTCTATCATTAATGGTCAAAGGTCCTAGCATTGCATGCTCACCATGGTTACTCTCGATCACGGGCAGTTTGTGGTTCATTGTGCCACTGCTTCTATTCTTCTATCCCAAGTTCCGTGCAATGGTAATCTGCCACAATGTATAGGCTGTCTCCAAGTCTGATGCGATAGTGTGCCTTTGGTTGGAGCATGGTGTTGCTCTGTTCGGCGGTAAGATGGGTTTAGGAACACCAGGTGAAAGCCTAGTTTGCCGCTCTATCTGTGCCAGTGCTAGTACGCTCTCAAGCATCGTTCCTTTCTTGGAGACAATGTTGTGGTATTACCTGTCGATCCCAGGAGGGCCTTTGGGTGAAAACCCATGTCTGATGTTTCAGATTGGTCGACGACAACGTCTTTGGCATCGTTTCCTTCTTGGAGGCATCGACTTGGAGAGATCCTCTCCGCGTGTTTGGCTTTCTTTTGTTTCGGGGCGTTGTCGACCATCTCAGGTCTAGTCTAGCTAGGTAGATGGTTAAGATTTAGGGTCGTCTGTGCGGAACTTTAGCTAGGTAGTTTGCCGCTGTGTTGTGTGATTTTGCCTCGGTTTTTCCTCAATTAATAGGATAGACAGCTCTCTACATACATGAGTACTCAGGCTTGTGCATGTAAAACATGGAGGAGGTCGATGGAGTGGTGTCTCCAACAACATTATATTGCTTAAGCTGTGATAAAATACCCATTAATGGCCATATAAACAGCAGCATTATTATATTGCTTCATGCTTATATAATTCGTACAGAGCACAAATATTATTTTTTCCATATATCCTGTTTGCTCAATTATCTGAAATGTACATGCGAGTCGAAGAAGGACTGGCCGTTTGTCATGAAGCTGTAGTTGAGCTCTCCGGGCTTTGCCGTCTTCTGCCTGCATTTTCATTGTTGCATTGGTGTGCATTGATTTCTTCTGTTCACAGAAAAGATACGCAATAGTAGAGAGGAGTTCTGACCACATCTGATCTTGGAGCATCTCGTCGGTGAGCCCGAACGCCAGGAGCTCGTCGGCGGTGTGGTGCACGAGGAGGCTGTACCTCCCGCCGTCGCCGGTCTGCATGACGAGCGCGCCGCCGTTGTCGAGGTTGCTGAGGCCCTCGAACTGGCGCACGGTCCACTTGTACCATCTCATGAGGAAGACGCGGAGCGTGAGGCCGTGGGAGACGAGGACGATGTTCATGTTGGGGCTCCGCTGCCCGGGCGGCTGGAAGCGACCGATGTCGATGTCGGCGCGCAGCGTCTCCCGGAACCCCGTGATGCGGTCGTACACGTCCGCCGCCGACTCGCCGTTGGGGAACCGGTAGAAGAAGCGCCCGTACCGGCGCCGGATCTCCTTCTCCACGCGCATCTTCTCACGGTCCTGGAAGTTGCCTGCAGCCACCAACACCCATTCTTTTTGGCAAAAATAGCTGGTGGCTGACACGTGGGCCCAGTGGATAAGGCAAGCTAGGCGGGTGCATACCGAAGTCTTGCTCGCGGATGCGCGGCTCCTCGCGGACGCCGGCGATGCGGTGGGGCTCGAAGGCCCGCCCGATCCCGCGCAGCGTCTCCAGCGTGCGACGGTACGGCGACACGTAGAAGTACACCTTCCAGTCCTCGGCCCCCTCGTCGGACGAGACCAGCTGCCGCAAGCGGCGACCGCAGTCCTCGGCGTCGCGCCAGCCCTTGGCGGTGAGGCCGATCCGCGGGTCGGGGACGCGCGTGTAGGCGGCCTCGTCCACGTTCCCCTCGCTCTCCCCGTGCCGCACCAGCACGATCCGGCGGGGCCGGGGCGGAGGAGGCTGAGGCTGGTACGGCCAGGCGAGCTCTGGGAAGTACTGGAACTGTGCCTGCGCTTGCGTCTGCGCGCGGCGGAGCGGGACGCCGAGCGTGTCCTCGCAGCAGCGGCACCGCAGGCTGGTGCTGCTGCGGCGGCGCGCGCGCGGGAAGGGCGCGGATAACGCTGGGCACTTGCTGCTCGTCGCTGCCATATCTATGACTTGGTGCCTTGAGTTGCCTTGTGGCGAGGAGAGGAGAGGAGTGCGTCAACAGTCTCCCTCGTGTTGTCGTTCATGCCGCCTGCCTGTCCAGCTCCCTAGGATATTCCTTTTATTTAAGGGAGAAAAAATTCAAAAGAAAGAGGGAGAAAATAAAAAAAAATGTTTTGACAACACAGGGCTTGGCTCTACATATATGTACTCCTATTTACTTCCCTAAGAGCATCTCTAGCCGAATCTATATTCGGCTCCCCACCACTAGAAATAACAATTAAACCTAAAAAATCGGCTTTAGCCAACTCCCTACTCCCCTCGGTATTTTCTTAGCTCGCCTTTCTTCTCCGTGCATGTCACTTTTGTTGGACAAAAAACAAGCTCGGCATTCCCTCGCGCCATCAGTTGTCTCCAAATCCAACCAGCACTGCCTTCGCGCCATCGAAGCAAGGTACATCTTCTCCCCCTACCCATCTCGTCGTCCCGCCACAACTGCTCCTTGCCGCTAGCTCGCGTGCTCCTTGATGCCCCTTGGCTCACCTCAGGGGCGGATCTACATCCCCGACGAGCTCCGACGGCCGCCAGAGGTGGCCGTCGACGCACCCCCACCCCTAGCGATGACGAAATGGTTGTTGTGCCAAACAATTTCGATCTAATGCCCCGTGTTCCCCTCCTGGTGTAACACCCTGAGTTTTAGCATTTTAGAAAAATAACAAAATTCACTCTAAATTCAAATCAATTATAATTATTAAGCCAATATAAAATTAAGAAAATATATATTTGAATATATATATACTTGTGTATTCAAATATATTATTTTGGTTAAGTATTCCAGAAATCACTAAATTATATTCTAAATTAATCCCTGCAAGAAATTGAGCATATGCATTTTTGGTTTAATGGTTCTTATGGTTCTTTGAGTGGAGATTTGAATTTGAACCTCTCTCAAATTCAATTCTATTTCTTAGATTAAACTCAGTGGAAATCTAAATTGAATTCAATTCTTCTGAATTCAAACCTATCTCAAATCCTGAGGTTTCCGGTTCAAATCCAGATCCTAAATTCAAATACTCTTATTGGATTGATGCCAAATCCAAATTTAGATTCAAATTCAAATACTCCTATTTGAATTTAATCCCAAATATCTCAATCTAGACACATTCAAATCTTCGTTGAATTCGTATTCGAATCATTAGAGTTATAAGCCAATTCTTCCAATTCAATCGCTTTGCAAACTCAATTCATTCGATTCAAATATTGGTTCAATTCGAATATCATATTTCAAATTCTCGTCCCTAGATAATGCCAATTTCCAATTCAAATTCAAGTTATATAATTTTAAGGAAAATTTATCTACAGGGCACTAAAAGAGTGTTGTTTGGTCTCCAACACACTACACTCATCGATTTTGCCTCCCAGACACTATGAAAATGTGGCTTGATCTACAGGACACCACAACAAATAAAATATTCATTTTCAGCTAATGAGGAGAGAGAATAGTTTGAAAATGACATAAATGCCCTTGTTTCTCTCTTCAGCATCTCACCTCTCTCTTCTCAGTTCGTTGATATCGTAGCAGGGGCGAACCTGGAGGGGAGGCTCTCGGCGGTGGCTCAAAGTCGGGCAGCGCGGTGGAGAGAGGGTCGGGTGGCAACCCTGCCCTGCCCGACGCGTCCATCACAAGTCGCCGTCGGTCTTATCTCAGAATACACTCTTCCAGCTGTGGAGTCTTAAATTACAAATTTGTTCTATTTGTTCTTGGCCGGCTACGTATATCTTGTTCAGTATTAACAAGATGTATAGTATCTTTTTTCTGTTTTGGAAAAAAGGGCTACATATATATCTTACAGTGTTGGAGATTGAGTCATCTTTGTTTTGTAAAGGCACCCCTTTGGAATGAAGGAATGGTGTAGGATTTTCCTATAGGAAAATTTCCTATGAGGACCTTTGGAACAAACAAATGCAACACAACAAATCCTTTGAAATTCCTATGGAATGGGCTATTTCTAAGGAATTTTGGAGGAAACTAAACATGAGGTCTAACCTCATGGTTTTCTTCCCCTGTATCTTGGTTTCCTGCATTTTTCCTGTGTTGCATCCAAATTATAAACCCTCTTTGGAACGTAGGATTCTCAAAACGCAGGAATAGAAAAAAAAACGTAGGTTTGGAGTTGCTTGGCACTTGCAATCCTACAGAAATTTAGAACGTGAGAAAGTTTCTAATGGAGCATTTGAATGGAACACAGGAAAAACATAGGAATTTAAGGAGATATTGACACAAAGGAAACTTTCCAAGAGGTTAAACCAGTTTTCTATAGGATTCAAATCCTCCAAAATTCCTCTATTTTTCCTATGTTCCAAAGGGAGCCTACTTTTCAGACTTTCCTGTGTTCTGAATCCCCGTAGGATTCCAAGTGCTTGGACACTCTAATCCTAAGTTTTTTCTATTCCTACGTTTTAAAAATCATGCGTTCCAAAAAGCCCTAAGGAAGTATGACAAGGACCAGATGAACAAACAGAGAAAGATACTGGGCGTGCGTGCAAAGACGTACAGGCAGAAGAGATGATACAAAGAACAGTTATACTCGCAGCAGCACACTAGGTCATCATCATTATAGCATGGTTAAACTGCTTGGCAAAAGGATTTCCCTCCAAAATTATCCATAGCCAATGGCTTTTATGTACGTTTAAGCAAGTACCATGATCGATTGATGCCTTCAGCGAAAAAAGTATATATTTTTGTTGTACTTTGATATGATAATTTACATATTCAATCATCTTCAAACATGGAGAAGGTGGCTGCTGAGGTGCCCAGATCAGAGACCGATCTGGTTGAAGGCAAACTTATTCCATGCACTCAAAAGCAGCAAAGGCTCAAGGCGGTCGGTCCAGGCCAGCTCCAACAAAGAACACAACTAACCAAGCTGATCAACGGGTTCAGATGTTGCTACGATTAATAAATGGAATTTACAGCAACTAATCAAATGGGCCAACATAACATACGACTGCCCTAGCTTGGGGCAATGACGATGGCGAGTTGCCAGTTGCCTTAGTCTCTTTCCATGAGTCGTGGAAGCAGATCATCTTCGCCATCAGAAGAGCTAGTCAACCACTATAATGTGAACATTATGCAACTTATTATGTGTTTGTACATTGGAGAATCAGGGTAATAGATATACCGATTAAAAACTAAATTGCCCAAGGCTGTCGTATACAAAGGCAGCATCTTACACAAATATACAGTCCTGCACAAGGATACAGATCCCCTAAAATGTAAAAAATGACTTTACTGTGTTGGAGCCTGGTCCGGTAAATAGGTCAAAGTTTTGATGCAGCACCAGACTGATGGTATTGATAATTCTTAAGATTCCTCGTTCTTTACCGGAGTCCACTGTGCAGCTTCTTTATTCCTCCTGACAAGAAATCCAAAGGCAAACCCCAGCAGCAATGCAAACATCACACTGCCTCCGATTTCCAAGTACAGCGGAGAAATTTTTCGCTCAGGGCTGTCTCCTGTGCTGAGCTTTGTATCGTCAACCAGCTCAGCAGCACTATTACTGGATACTTGTCCCGAAAATATCTCCACCGTATCATGGACTTGCCCATCATGGTTCCCGACATACATTAGAGTTAGCTTCTCCCTTGTGGCTACAAGTTTTGTGTATCCAAACTCACCACCACGGTACATGGACCTATCAGGCTGTGGAAAGATGGGAACGTCAGGATGATCAGGCCTCGGTTGCCATATAGATTGCCAATCTTGACCACCCATCCCAATCACAAGATGCACAGGGGAGCCAGGGTATTGGAAGCTTGATGACATGTTGAGACATTGGAAGTTCTTGATGGGGCAGAACCTCTCATACCTGTGAACATGTCCCCATAGTGCAAGGGTCACATTGTATGTTACCAACAGGGGTTCCAAATGTTGGAGCATCTGCTGTTTCAAAGCAGCATCCCTGGCTTCATTGCTTGAGGTGTACATGGGGCGGTGGCCCTGAAAAACAACAAATGGTGTTCTAGTTCGGTTGACAGATTCAAGGTCTGCTTTTAAGAAGTTGTATTGGCCACTCCCCTGAACAAAATTAGTTTCAGTTGACATGTAGACGAAATGCACGACACCTGAATCAAAGGAGTAATAAAGATTCCTGGTGTCTGGACCTCCATTACCAGTAGGTAGAATAGAATTGCCAGGCATTCTGAACTTGACGCTGTATGGTATTCCACATTCTCCCCCACCGTCCTTTCCATAGATACCAGCAGCCCACCATGGTTTCCAAGGTTGCAATGGCCAATCATACTCATGATTTCCTATGCAGACATGGTATGGTGTATTGGCAGCAATAGGCTCAATCTGGCTGAAGAAATGATCCCATACCCAAGAATAACCTCTAGCATAGCTGATGTCTCCAATGTGTGAAATAAAGGCCGGTTTATCTCCAAGGGCTTGAATATCATGGAGGATCCACTTTACAGTCGACAAGCTCTCAGCTTGTGTGCGAATGTAGGTGTTATAAGGTACATAAGTTCCCATGTCACCAAAAAGAAATGCGATGGTCTCATTGGCTTCACTGTCACGTGAAATAAAGCTGTATGTCTCACTCCATCCTCCTGAGTCACTACCGACCTATCAAAAATAGTTCATTATATAAAATTCAAGAGCTAAGAAGAATATATGTACAAAACATGCTCATAACAGAAATAGACCAGCGGCCTGATGCTGCGGAAGCTGCTTTCCTACACCACCGAGTTGGAGTCCTAAACTCCTAGTATTCAGAACGAAAATTCTTTAAAATTTTAAATTTGTTAATAAGAAAACCTGATGTTCAAATTTGACACTTACATAGTGAACTTTCTAACGAGTAACGACTAATCAAATGTTCAGAAACATTGTAGTGGGCGCTGATTTGTGGGAGGGGATTGAGATTGAGATAGACAAAGGGAGACGAAAGCCCTTTGTTGGTGTTCGGCCAGGGCAGGGTGGCGCTAGGGTTAGGGCGCAGGAGGAGGCGGCGGCAGCTGTGCTGGTTGTGGCGTGCAATACTGTTAATGGGGACTGTTCACATCCGCGACTAGTGGTGGTAGCAACAGGGGTGGGTTGAAAAGAGTTTAGGGAAAACCCTAAACCTTTCTTGATCTCATTGATAGATGTCTCACTCTATATATAGAGGAGAAGATTTGACCCCTAAGAAACTAGAGATTGGATTTTATAGATATGATCACAATCTTGATTACATTCTTTTAAAATGAAACCTTCTAATCATATCTAATGACGTGTGGACCAACTGGGCCCACCCTGTATAACGTTTCAGCCCACCACCTTGCTCTTCTTGCGGCTATACTGCTGGCCAACCATGACATCTCTCCCCGCCTGCTGAAGCAGCTCATCCTCGAGTTGCAGTGTAGGATATAGGTGTCGGATGGTAGAAACGTTTTCCCACGAAATTTTAGATGCCAGTTGATCTTTCCATTGAATTAAAACTTGGAGTTCTCCTCGATAGCGTCTAACGCGAAGGACCTTAGCAGGATGAGGTATGACACGTCCCTCATGAATAACTGGTAACTCCGATGGAGATGAAGTCACAGATCCATTGTATTTCTTGACAAGACCAACATGAAACACATTATGAATACGACTATCCGATGGTAGGTCCAGGCGATAAGAAACCTCACCAGTACGTTCTAGAACTTCATAGGGTCCATAATAACGAGGAGATAGTTTACCTTTTGGAGCAATAGCAATTGCAATTGCAGTTCGTGTGAGAAGGCGCAACCAAACCCAATCTCCTATAACAAATTCCAATTGGCGATGATGTTTATTATAAATAACGACATTGAAACTCCTGAGCCTGAAGAAGACGTTCCTGAATAGAAGACAAGAAGGCATCGTGATCCGCCAAAAGGTCATCACTGCTGGAATTCAGGCATTGCTGGTATCATAAGATATAAGGACCGGTGGATCTCGACCATAGACCAGCTTGAATGTTGTTTCCTTTAGAGAGGAATGGAACAATGTGTTATAGCAATATTCAACCCAAGGAAACCAACGAATCCAACTTTTGGTTTGTGCCTTGTGAGACAACGAAGATACATCACAATAACTTTATTAACAGCCTCAGATTGTCCATCTGATTGGGGGTGATAACCTGAACTCATATCCAATTAAACTCCAAAAAGAGTGGAAAGTTCCTTCCGAAAGCGGCTCGTAAAGACGACATCCCTATCACTCACAATAGATCGTGGCATCCTATGAAGACGAGCAATTTCATCAAAGAAGGCACGTGTCATCGTCGGTGCTGTAAATGGGTGAGCCAAGGGTATAAAATGAGCATATTTAGAGAAACGATCCACTACAATAAGAATAACAGTTTGCCGGCAACTTTTGGTAAGCTTTCAATAAAATCCATAGCAATGTCATCTCAAATCTGACATGGCACATCCAAACTTTGGAGAAGACCGGGTGGATGAAGATGTTCAGTCTTATTTCTTTGGCAAGTGGAACAATCCCGAACAAAATTGCAAACCTCACGAAGAGCACCTGGAACATAAAATCGACACAAAGGCATTGAAGTGTCTTTTGAACACCCTCATGTGCCGAAGCATGAACACCATGAAGGACCGTTTGAAGCAGCAGGCAACTTGTTGGAAGATAAACATGTTTGTAAAGAATCAACCCATCATATACTTCCCGTGGAAGAGTGCGGTTGCCGGACTAAATCTCAACTAATAATTGACTCATGGAATCATTTTTCAATATAAATTGCCAAAGAGCATCAAAGATTTGAAATTCCAAAAAAGAGATAACGAATAGGGAGATATTGCTATTGACTTGTTGAGATAAAGCATCAGCCACTGTGTTGAGTTGACTGGGCTTGTATTCCACTGAAAAATCATAGCCTAATAATCTACTTACCGATTGAGCTTGTGGGATAGTAGAAAGGCATTGATCCAATAGATACTTGAGAATATAATGATCTGTGCGAATAAGAAACTCCCGACCCCATAAATATGGGCGCCAATGGCGCACAGCTTGAACTAGACCAATTAATTCCCCCTCATATGCAGCCAATTTCGCATGACGGGCCGCCATAGG
This sequence comes from Phragmites australis, assembly GCF_958298935.1. NCBI lineage: Eukaryota > Viridiplantae > Streptophyta > Magnoliopsida > Poales > Poaceae > Phragmites > Phragmites australis. The sequence continues at coordinate 29,772,983 of NC_084935.1, read as the reverse complement.
ACGACTATAGAAAACCAAAGCACCTGATTCCTGATGTAGAACAGTGCCAAACCCTGTTCCTGAGGCATCACATTCAACAATGAAGAGGGCATTGAAATCTGGTAATTGTAGAACATGAGTTGAAGTCAAGGCCTGTTTGAGATGCTAAAAGGCAGATGTGGCCTCCTCCGACCAAAGAAATCCATCTTTAAGCAATAGTTGAGTGAGAGGTTTAGCAATACGACCATAATTTTGGATGAACTTGTGATAGTACCCAGCAAGTCCCAAAAAACCACGTAGTTGTCTGACGGATGTAGGGACAACCCATTAAGAGATAGCCTCAATTTTCCAAGGATCAACTACCACTCCTTTAGCTGAAATAATGTGGCCCAAATAGGAGACCTCGAAAGAGCCAAATAAAAATTTAGATTGTTTAAGAAATAAATTGTGAGACCGAAGTATAGCAAAAACCTGACGAACATACTAGAGGTGTTCAACCTAAGAAGGGCTATAAATCAAAATATCGTCGAAGAAAACCAAGACAAATTTTCGAAGGTAAGGAGCCAAGACATCATTCATAAGAGCTTGAAAAGTTGTCGGGGCATTGGTGAGACCAAAAGTCATGACGAGAAACTCAAAATGGCCATGATGTGTGCGAAAAGCTGTTTTTTCAATACCTGTTGTATGCATACGCACCTGATGATAGCCTGAGCGAAGATCCAGTTTAGTGAAATACTTGGCACCTTTGAGTTCATCCAAGAGTTCTTCCACCACCGAGATGGGAAATTTATCCTTAATGGTATTGTCGTTTAGTGCACGATAATACTCACAGAAGCGCCACGAGCCATCATGCTTTTTGACTAATAATATTGGTGAAGAAAATGATGATGTGTTGTAGCGAATAGTAACATTAGCCAACATCTCGATGCATTGGCACTCTAATTCATCCTTCTGCAACTGAGGAAAACGATAGGGACGAACAACAACATCGATAGAAGGATCCTTAAGGTGAATACGATGATCGTATCACCGAGGGGGTGGAAGTCCTGTAGGTGCAGCAAAAAGATCCCGAAAAGTCACAAAGTAAAGAGTCCATATCTGTGGGAAAAACGTCAAGGCAATAATTGTAGGAAGCATGGTGATTGCTACCGTGCCAAGTCAATTGATGATCTGTTCGCCAAAACTTCATGGAAAGTGTCTGGAAATCCCAAAAAACGGGGCCAAGAGAACTTAACCATGGACGCCAAGAACCATATAAAATCCTCCCAATGGAATAGTATAGAAGTCAAGCAAAAAGTTCTCCTGACTTATGAAGATAGAAATTGATGGACAAAAACCCATATTGGCGATAGAATCACCGTTAGCGACGGCCACACGCATACCATGTCGGGGTGTAGATACTAGAAGGTGGAGTCGATGATAGTTGTCCTCACTTATGAAGTTATGTGTAGAGCCAGAATCCAATAGTGCTTGCAATGTACAATTGTTGAGATGTACTTCCATTTGCATTGTACTGGCCGTATTTATCCCGGTAAGGGCATGTAAAGAAATTCGCACATCGTCCGTCGTTGGTGTTCCGGTCATGGTGAACATGTTAGTAACCGGATGTGATGGAGCGGATTGACATTCGAAAGCCCAGGATAGAGCAATGGCGTCTTCCAAATGATGGGGATCTTTAAGTTCCACCTCCAATCTAATAATTTCTGATAGTCCGACAGTATATAATTTGGCTTGTGTGGTGGGAATCAAGATCATCCACCCAGCTGAGAAGCTGAAGGAAAGCATCCATAAAGGCGGCCACCGTTCCTGATTGTCGGAGGCAGGTAAGAGCCCCTCACGGATTATCGCGTGGAGGGGGTCCAAAGCGATGATTAATGACGGCCACAAAACTGTCCCAAGTGGGCATGCCCTCATCGCGTTCCAGGTGCATATACCATTGGTGTGAACCACTGGTGAGATGAGAAGATGCTAAAACCACTTCATCTGAGTCTGGGGTACGTTGTTCCTAGAAGAGTTTTTCATAGCGATGCAACCAAGGGATAGGGTCCGCAAAGCCATCAAACTTAAGAAAGAACATCTTGTAAGAGGAGGAAGACCCTGTGGGAGGGCGTGAAAACACCTCAATGTGATCCCGAGGTTGAGGGTGGTCATGGATCCCAAAGCATCCTGGTTCAGAGTCGGCGATGAGGAAGGCTTCCAAAGCGGCCTCGGACGCCGGTGGTCGTCATGGTAGGGGGCACGAAATCTCTAGCATCTCCTTTGAATTTAGTGGAGTGGCAAGGACGGCAAACAACTCATCGAACCATTGTCGGTGTTCGCGGCGAAATCCCTCAAGTTGTCTGCAAAGATCCGCCCGCGAGGGCGCAGGACCGGATCCCCATTGGTCTCCATGAATGAACTAGGCAACAAAGGTGTCTCTGATTCCAAATGTAGTGGACGCTGATTTGTGGGAGGGGATTGAAATTGAGATAGACAAAGGGAGACATAAGCTCTTTGTTAGCGTTTGACCAGGGCAGGGCGCTAGGGTTAGGGCGTAGGAGGAGGCGGCAGCGGCTGTGCTGGTGGTGGCGTGTGGTACTGTTCATAGGGACCGTTCATGTCCGTGAGTGGTGGTGGTAGCAACAGGGAGGGGAGAAAGGAGTTCAGGGAAAACGCTAAACCTTTCTTGATCTCATTGATAGATGTCTCCTTCTATATATAGAGGAGAAGACTTGACCCCTAAAAAACTAGAGATTGGATCTTATAGATATGATCATAATCTTGATAACATTCTTTTAAAATGAAACCTTCTAATTATATCTAATGACGTGTGGACCAACTGGGCCCACCCTACTGTATGACGGTTTAGCCCGCAACCTTGCTCTTCTTGCGGCTATACTGCTGACTGACCATGACACATATACTTCAGTACACCAACTTCAGTTCCTAAAGGTACGCATTGATAATGCTCAAAGTGGTGGCGCTTACTACACTACTACAGTTGGATAAACTCAATCTTACTTGTAATTTTTAGTACAAGTCAACAATGAACACTTCATAATCAATCCAATCATAATTTGCATGAACAACTGCCAGTAAGTACATACCACTCATGTGAAGCAACAAGCTAAGAACAAGTCACTTGAGCAAGACTATCCTAAAGACCAAAGGCAAAGTTAACAGTAAGATAACAATTCTCCGCGTTCTTATGAATTCTAGCAATGTGTATGTTCAATATTTCGGATATCTCCAAGACAAATTGCAACTTACAAATCCAAACCTTACAAAGTTGCATCTGTTGAATGAACAATATCCAATCTTCGAAACCCAATGATCTAGTTAACTCTGAATCCCAACTCCTAAATAAATCATACGTGCCTACCATAACCTGATTGCAACTTTAGGCTGCAGCTCATGTGACTTAGAAAAAACTATCTATTTTTTCAATCAAATCGATAGAAGAAAATTTTTGATTTTTCTGAAACAAATTGATGCAGAGTTAAATTGCTACCCCAGAAGCAGAAAAATGAATCATTCCAAGTTACATCAATGCATGATTTACCTTGTAAAAGTACCTCCTTCCGGGCTCCAATCCCTTCATGAGGCCGTCGAAGACGAATCCCGGATCCCTCCACCCGACGCTGCTGTTCGCCGGCGTGTCGCACATGTGCTTCTGCTCGTACGTCCTCACCTCCGTGTCCACCTCCTTCCAATTCTTCTCCTCCTCCTCCAATCCATACCTGACCACCCTCTTCCCGCCGTCGCCGCACACGAACATGACCCGCATCTCGTCGGCCCTGTCCGCGAACGCGAGGTGCACCTGACCGGGGCGGGCGGGGTCGCCGACCGCGACCTCGCCGGAGACTGCGACGCGGTGCTTGCCGTGGGGGAGCGGGTTGCCGTCATGGTCAACGTGGTGGTAGGAGTACTCCTTGGCGGGCCAGCGGAAGAGGCGGAACTGGTAGGGCGCGCGGAGGGTGGGGAGGCGCGGGAGGGACAGCTCCCCGGAGCCGTCGCGCCAGGAGCCGGAGCCGTTGAGGAATAGGTAGCCGAGGAAGTCGCGGTCGCTGGAGGACGGCGGCGAGTAGATGGCCACGTAGTCGAGGGCGTCCGGGGCCGGGAGGCCGGACCACCGGATCGTGATCTGGCTGCCGGATGAGGTGAGCTTCACGGGGATCGCGGTGAGAGTGGTGCCCGCCGCGACCTCGCCGGCGGCGAGGGCCGCGACGACGAGGAAGAGGAGGAAGGGGTTTTCGGGGTGCATTTTGCTGGGGACGCCGTGGAGAGGTTGCTTGTGACGCGTTCTGAGCATTTAGATGAGGCAGGGATCCGATCCTCTGCAGTGAAGAAGTCAATGTATTTTACTAACTTGCAGAGGATACCGATTGGAGGCCGGGGGGTCATCTGACAGGTTAACGAACCAGAATAGTTATAGGTCATGGAATATCCCGTGCAGGTTAACAAATTCGTCGGTAACCATTAGTATTCGCGAGTATCGGTTCCGTATCGAATTTATAATTTGATTGATTTTTGAATTTGAATTTAAAAATATAAAAATATAAAAATAAAATCTAAAATTACTAGAAATAATTTTAAGACCTTCTGTACAAAAATTTAAAAAATAATATCATTTGAATCATATTTCATAAAAACGAAGTTTGAAAAAAAATATATTAAAATGGGCCGTATGAACCGGATGATTTGGTCCATCACGTAAGAACAAGTTTAACAAGCAAATACATATTTTTCTTACGTAAGAAGTATTTTAAAAGGATCTTTAAATTTGTTTCACTACATTTAGAGTTATTAATTTCTCTATGATTTTTATAAATTTCACCAACATAAAGTGAACATGGTAAGAAACAGTATTGTAATTAACTTTTTCATGTTTATCATTATTTTTCCTACATAAAGCATAGTATAAATAAACTAATAAAAGTGTTTCACTAATTTTGGAGGTGTGATGGTTAGTTATGAATTAATCTAGTTGCAACACATTTACACAATCTTACTTGTTACCGTAACTATTTCATGAGTTAATGTATTTTTAAAAGATATAGGATCATGTAAGAGGACTAACAAAATTAGTTTCATGATTTTTGGATTAGCAAAGAGTTAACTATGCATTTAACTAGCTTTAGCAAATACATTTTCTAAGAAAAATATTCAACTTTTTATGAGTATAAATGTTTTTATTATGTAGATCGTGTTACAAGAAAACTAATAAAAAAATTTCACTTGATTAAAAGTTTAGATAAATTAGTTATTGATTTTACAAGGTTGAGCTATTTTTTTGGTTTTTTTTAAACTTCACTGCAATTTAGAAGATGCGCTCGGTAAATCAGTAAATTCGATCGGTTTTTGACAAATTAGTTTGAAATGCTTTTAATGCGAAAAATGCAGTCGGTTTTTGTCCAATTTAATTGGTTACCAAATTCATATTTTTCTTCTTCGATTTACAAATTTGACTGAGTGAATTTAGTCGAATTCTTACCGAGTTTTGAACGGTTTTCGCGACACACGTGATTTTTGGAAAACCACCGAGTCTCGGTTTCCAGTGCCTAAACGAATTTGTGAAACCTGACTCGCGCAAGGGGCATGAAGCTTCCCTTCTGGAGTACTTTTGCCACTTTTCAGAAGAGATTTTCTTCCTCCGAGAGTTTTCTATAAATCAATTCAATTCAGGTTTGCTAGTTCTAAGTCGGCTGGTAACGAACATGTGCGCTGAATTTAAAAACTTATCCACGCAACGGTAGAATCTTGTTTGTTTTTACTGTCACAGGCATGCACTACCGTAAAAGCTACATTGCATTTTTTTTTTAGTGTTACGGGTAGTTTTTACGATTGCGAGGACGAGTTTCTACGGTCACAAAAGTGATACAAACAAATACGAAGTTACAGTAGCAAAAGCAAATAGACATAATATAAAAGTTAATTCTTATAATCTACAAGTCAAGTTGTGCTATAAAATCGTACAATCCATGATCTAGTTGGAAGGAGTTTCCACAGATTTTATAAGCTAGATTAGATTTTTATAATCTAAAACTAAAACAAACGTATCCTTAGAAAGAGATAAGCCTGATTTAATTTCTGCAAGATTATAAATAAAAACTCTGAGGCTTGAAATGGTGTCAAATTCGTTTCAGGGAAAAGTAGTGTCGAATGATATTTACAAATCACAATTTTATTTTTCAAGTGGTTTTTCCCCTGCTCGAAACAAAGCCCTTAGCAAGAGTCCAAGTTTGGCGAAAGCACATGGTAAAAATGTCGTTCATCAAAAATTGAAACATTGACCTCTAAGTTTGATCCATTCATGTAATCCTACCCTATCATGAGAACAACAGGGATATACTATTTAAGCCAGCAAACAGAATCTTCTAGCTTTCACTCGATCCCTAGCTACAGTAGAGAGCGACTCGAGGGTGGAAAGCTTCTCTCCACCAATTTGGCCGGCCCTCTCACCTTCGACGGCCTCCCGATGTTAGAGTAGGAGGGTGGCTTGGCGTTCCTATGGTTAAATTGGTGTATCTACCACGTAGCTTAGTAGCTAGGTTACTAGATTAGGTTTTTCGGTGGATTAAGTGCGATATCCTCTAATGATTTTGTTCTTTCATGGCAACTCTAGTGGATGTGTCGATGTTGGCTTCTCTACTTATGAGGAACCCTAGAGGCTCTTTTGTTCTCGGTGTTTCCGACATCGACCCATGGCGTGAAGCTACTTAGATTAGTTTCCTCAACCTTTTAGGGTGCATGCGGATTGGCTCCTCTGGTATGAGGCTTCCTCGGACCTATTGGTCTTACCGTGTTAGCTCCCAGTAGTGTTGTTGCTTCTACTTCCTTCAAAAGGGGAAGGTGCATCATACTCCGTTTGACGGGTTGCTGATTCATTTATTGTTCTCATTGCGCTGCTCGTGGTGGCTACAAAAAAAATTTAATAGACTCTAATGATCCTACCTCATCGGTTATACAAGTATCAGCGTCGGCTCCTTGGATCCATCTTGGTGGGGGCATCCGGAAAAGCTTTGGGGTGTTGATGATCGAGAGTTATATTTGTATTGCTTCTTATTTTCCAAGTTTATAGTTGTATTACTTCGAATGCTACTACGTTTGATCCAATAAAGTCACCCCTTTAAAAAAACAGAGATATGCTATATGCTTTGGCAACACACCATCTCGTCATCCATTTCCCCTGTCACAGTCACGACATCGCGAATTCGCAATGCATGAGTGGCTAGCAGCAAGTAAAGTACCATCCAAACCACCTCTTCTTCTTCCAAATGCATGCATGCATGCATGTCTAGTGGTGTGACAGAGACCTGGTTGTGGCTACTGTAAAACGAATCAACGGTTCATGATCAAACCAGCCAAGTTTTATTCTAACGTAAAAGGCGGGAGCTCACACTAAGTAATAAACGAATATAGGAGATATGGTATTAGCGACGGGCACTGTGAACACGTCACTAATACATTATTAATAATGGATCTAGTGATAATACATCACTAATGTGTAGCCCGATCAAGACTTGTTACTAAAGAGAGGTCATCAATGACGGCGAGGGAACGATCCGCCACTAAAGATAGTAGTGACGGATCATCTCAAAACTCATCACTAATTATAAGTCATTAGTGATGGATAGAGATGGTACACATCACTAAATGTAGCCTTGGACGATTCATTACCAGAGCCACTTATTAGTGACATGTGTCCTTATTACCTATCACTAATGAGTGATGTTTACCGCTACTTTCTGCGCCGAGCAGCTCGACCAGACAGTGTCTTTCTGCTGGCTGCTTGGCATAGAGAGACGATTTTTTGGTGATTCTGTTGAGGACCAACCAAATAATCTTGGTAATTTGAAGCTGGAATTGTCCTTTGGACTTTGAAAGTTTGCCTCCTTTCTTTCTTCTCTTGCTCATATTCTAGGGTTTAAGTTGAAATCAACAATTTTGTTCATTCTTCCAAATCTTAATACACGTGGATTGTCCTCCTTAGTATTTGAAGATTTGCATGCATCCCCTCTTTCCTCCTCCTCTGACTCCTATTTGGTGGATTCTAAGGTTTAAGTTAGAATCAACAATTATGCTCCTTCTTCCAAATCTTGATATATGTATATTGTATAATCATATTAATTATATTACTAAAAGTGATTTTACTTTGCGTCACCTATATCTCCCGTTCGAGATTTTTTTTATAAATATAACTTATTAACATATCATATTTATAAGAAGATGCTCTGAATTGTCCACGAATTTTAGACAGTTCGAGAATATGTGATCCGAATAGGTTTTTATGCTCTTGTATGGTTTTAGAGGCCCGAATAGGTTTTGTGCTCTTGTATAGTTCTAGAGAGAATTTCGGTGGCATCTCATTGTTGTTCTCCGAATACATACCCTCTTAGCTCGTTGTCGAGATGTGTATTTGAAAAACAACGAAGAGATGCTGGCGAAATTTTTCTAGAATCATATAAGAATATAGAAAGCTACTCAAGTCATATATCCTTGAAGAATGAGATTCCGATCTATTTTTGTCTAGGTAGAAACTAGGATCCTTCGCTATAGATAATTTGTATCATATTTAAATGTTAATTGTTAGCTTGAATTTCAATAGAACACACTTAATTTAGTGACGAGTTTGTGACACAAGTCACTAATATGCTATGTAATATCTACCGTTCAATTAAGAAGAAGAGGAGTTTATGTTACAAAAGGCAAGACACTGACCACACTTGCCAACGATGGCTAGGTCGCAAGGGAAAATTAAGGTCTTCGTTGATCAAACCAGCCAAGTTGTTGAAATAAAAGGTTGGATGTGTAAATTCATGGTTTCCTGTACTAAGAATCTGAATTTTTTTTTGGAGATCGACTTGAAGAAAAGAGACCATCAACAGCTTGTTACAGCATATCACAGACGAAATAACTTGCTCAAAAATGCCTTACATCGACAAGTGAGTTCTAATTACTGATCGATTTGCGTATCCGTATGAAGCTTGCGGTAAAATGAGAGGGGTAGAAAATTAAATTAAAGAAACATTGCCTACATTTTTTCCTCTTCACAACAGAAAAAGATAAGGGTGGAGGTCCCGACTGGTTTCAAACTGAAAGAAAGATAGAAAGATGGCTCACAAATCAAACCTCTGGCAGCTCACATGAAACCTTTGTCGCCTATTATTTTCCATCCTCATTTTGATCATACTCGTATCATCGTCTCCAACTTTCGAGTGGACGAACTGTGCTTCATACAATCACCATGTGGAGCGTCTCAGCCTTATGAGGATCTTTGATGCTGATTCTGCCATTTCCATGCTTCAAGAGGTCTTTCGCATCCGAGTTATCTCCATGGTCTTCCTCTATGAGCCTGACTGCCGGAATCAACAGATACTTCGTTTCTCCTCCAACTATGAGCTCCATAGAGGATAAACTGAGCATAGCTCAGCTGGATAGATTTGTTGTAGGGGAATCTGTTCATCTGGATCCTTGTTTTGCTCCAATATCCTAAATTCCTAATCTATCGGTAGTTCGGTACATGCATGAATGATTGATCCGTCCAGATCATCACACTTCCATCGAGAGGGGAAAAGTATTAGGCTTATTCTATCTATGGCTACGTTATTTATAGATCTCTTTACAAGTGTACAACCATTTCCCGTTTCCAACTCCACCTTTTATACAAGCATGATGATCTGGTCATCATCTTTTTCGTGCTTCCACAGCATGTACATCTGATCAACCATTTCACCATCTTCCTGTGACAGTCACAATGTGGCGATGAATAGCAACAAGCACGCACCAACCACTTATCGGTAGCAACAGTTGCATCCTCCGACTTCTGCAGCTCTATCGGTAGCTTCTGGCCTTATTCCTGACATAGACATGCCTGTTCCTCATTCGCACTGGAGCATGAGGCGTGAACAGCATATTATGAGATGAATCAAGAATGTTGGTGATTGTGGAGTCTGACTGACGACGATACATTATATTGGTGCTAGTAGTATTCTTTTGTTTTCTTCCAGTATCCCAAAGATTATATAAACAAGACAAAAATATTAACTGGATTGTACTTACCTTGAGTTTCAAATCAGAAGATCATCCCTACACGATTATTTTTAACTGACATTCGCTCTTTCTTACTTATTTATCAATCACATCCTACTTTCATACGAGTTCCATTTGTTCATTTGTTGTGCGTTTTCACTGCATGGTCGTCAACCATCTCCCCGGCCGTTTCCTCAAGTCAAAATAGTATTGCAATGCGTATGAAGCAAACAGCCGTCGACATATATCGCTCTATTTCTCTTTCCGGTACGGCTTCCATTGCGGCAAGAACAAAGAAAGAAAGCGAGGTACCGATGCATTTGCCATTTACAAAGACGTTGATCTAGCTCCCAACGGCCAATCAGGGCAATGGATGATCATCACCTTGTGTGTTAGTTTCGTCTAATAAGTATGGTTAACCAGATCTTATATATATACCACTTAGTCATTAGTTTCGTGCTTTGAAACATGACTTCCACATTTCTCAAGCATGTAGCCATACCACTAGCCTTTGAGAGAGGAAGTCATAGGCACTAGCTACTATACTGCTACTTCTTTTTTTTTTTTAGGGAAACGACCCCGAAAGGTCTAGAGTGCTCCCTTATTTCTAGAATATAGAACAGAGTTTACAACCCCTTTTACAGAAATACCCTTGACGAAAGAAAATTACAAATTTAAATTGGAGAAGAAGACAACGACTCCATTATCTCCGGTGCCAAATGCCGTTGGAGGGTGGCGTAGACCCTAAGGTCACCAGGCAGCCACCGATGACTTGTGGAAGAGGGCGCCTTCTCTTGGACTTGGTAGTAGGAACAACAAGAATGCTGAAAATACCGTTCGATTTGAGGGCCTCCACCGAGGAGGTTGAGGAAGCCTTGGCCGGAGAAGATCACCGTTGGCGAGCTCAAGACGTCGTATATAAAGCCGGCCAAGTAGGAATCAAGAACTCCAAATCAGTGTCTTTTGCTTAGATTGAGGACTGCAACTAGGAGACCTAGAAATAGGAGCACGAAGAAAAGGAGGAGAGGATTTCGCACGCCGAGGAAGAATCCAATGGCGAAATAAAAAAATATCTCGCCTAACTCCTCTAAAAAAACATATGCACTGGTACTTACCGGTGCCGAAGAAGATAAATCGTCACTAAAGGACGATGAATGACGAACAACAAGAAACTAAAACTATGGAAAGGAAAAAAAACAAAACCTAAGCTACTGCTGCACAGGAGATGGGTTCCTGTAAATAGCCAGAGAAGGAGAGGAGGGGTCGGATCTGGCCTTACAGGAGAGTTTTGGTGGAGAAAACTGCTAGGGGAGAAGGGTGAACAGTCGAGAGCACTTACTGCTACTTACTACTACCACTGAATAGAACAGGCCTTTGCTTTGCTTGACTTGATGTCCTGGCCCACCCACCTAAAAGGTCAAAACTCGAAAGCCCAACGAACCCATTCTTCCTCCAAAGCCGAAACAGAGACAGTGCCGCAAAAAAATCTAGACAGTGCCTACAAGATCGCCAACATTTTCCAAGAGTTATATTAAGAAGGGGCCAGTTTAGTACATTTTCTATATATTTATTTATATGTTAGAGTCTTGTTTGGGAATTCTTGGTTGTTGATTTGTTTTCACTATCATAAAATCTCCAAATTACACTAGAAATAGTTTGGGATATACGAGAAAATTCTATAAAGTACATAATAATCCCCCCCCCCACCCCGGTCACTTGCAGTAACCCTCGGAAGAGATGGAAATTCAGTAATTTTTTTAATTATGGCATCCTGATCTTGATTGAATCCAATAATCGTTCGAAAGCCCAATGAACCCATTCTTCCTCCAAAGCCCAAACAGAGACAGTGCCCCAAAAAAAATCTAGACAGTGCCTACAAGATCGTCAACATTTTCTAAGGGTTATATTAAGAAGGGGCCAGTTTAGTATATTTTCTATATATTTATTAATATATTAGAGTCTTGTTTGAAAATTCTTGGTCTGTAATTCTTGGTTGTTGATTTGTTTTCACTATCATAAAATTTCCAAATTACACTAGAAATAGTTTTGGCTATACGAGAAAATTCTATAAAGTACATAATAACCCCTCGCCCCCCGAGTCCCTTGCACATAGCCCTCGGAAGAGATCAAAATTCAGTAGATCTTTTAATTATGGCATCCTGATCTTGATTGAATCCAATAATCGTTCATGAAACCATGCACGCAAACTCCGGACGACGGCTCCTATTTGGGGGAAAGAGTGCCATGAAGCCTGCCGTGAAAAAGCATCTATAGACACACAGTACTGCTGTAGATCAGTACTAGAGTAAAAATGTTCCAGTGAGTGAACCATCCAACGATCCTTGCTCTGCAACTTTAATTTGACTCCTATTTTACCTCTCTAGGACTCTAGCTACCTCCTTTTAAGCTTGATGCAGTATTTTGTGGCATCCATGTTTATCTTGACTGGCCTGCAGTACGTGCAGACAGCATCGCACCTCCTGACAAATTCCCAGAGCATGCATGCGAAGGACGACTCCTGGGCAAGAGCAAGAGCGACATGCTGGCAAGCACACACACAAATTATATATCTACAGCCTGGAGCATCAAAATTCATGCGTGTTAATTTGTCCTCCAATTAACCTAAAACTGCTTCTATACAATTATGAAGCCATCTCTAGATTCAAAATTAATTTTTTAAAAAGTGAAGTCCTCATGATAGGTCAATAGGAGGGAAAGAAACATTTTTATGTTGAAATGTTTAATTATGCCATTGGTAATTGCTCAATTAAATGCATTGGAGTCCTTGTAGCCAGCGGTAGACTCCATATAATACATTGGCTAACTTTGGATGAGAAATTAATAAAAAGACTAGATGGATGACAAGATAGCTGCCTTTCCCTTCAGGGTAGAACCACTGTAGTCAATTCCAGTCTGAGTAGTATTCCTATTTATCACATGTCCATGTATCTTCTTTCTAAAACTATTCACGCCAAGCTGGACAGAACTAGGAGGAAATTCTTTCGATAGGGAGGTAAATCAAAAAAAAAATATCATCTAATAAAATGGACTAAAGTTTGTAGCCAAAAAATAGTGGTCTGGGAATTCAGGATCTCAGCAGGTTAAACATCAGTTTGTTTTGCACATGGTGGTAGAAGCTTGAAAATGAAAATGGACTATGGCAATAGATTGTGGAGAAAAGGTACATTAAAGGTAAATGTATTTCCCAGCTAAAGTTTAACTCTAAATATTCCTCTATGTGAAATGATTTATTAAAAGAGATGCTTGGTGTGGTGAAGTGTCTTTCCTTGACAAATTTAAATATCTTCTTGAGATTTATAATGATCAAAATATAATTGTGGCAGCTGCTGCCTTGAAACATTAGAATTTTTCGTATAGGAGATGGTTTAATGAAGAGCTTCAATGCCAATTAACAAGGTTGAGAGATATTCTAATGACTTGTGCTTTGTCCCCTGACAAGGACAAGTCTATTTGGAATTGGAATAACTCATAAAAGTTCTCTGTAAAGTCTATGGACAATCATCTTTGTAGAAACCAGAATGGTTTACCATATAATATAATCTGAAAAGCCAAAATTCCTTTGAAAATCAAAATCTTCATATGGTTGTTACATCATAATGCTATTCTGACTAAAGATAGCCTCACCAGGAAGAACTGAAAAGGGGACCTAGATGTGTTTTCTGTTGCGAATTTGAGAACATCAACCGTTTGTTTTTTGGTTGCACCATGGTTAATTATATGTGGAGTTTGGTTGGGTGGGTGATTGGGGCTACCTGCCGGCTAGCGAACATCAATCGGTATTTTCTTTGGGTTAAGTATTTTCTTCCTGGAGGGAAAAAGCTCTATATGGTGGGCTTAGCCGCAATTATCTGGGCTATTTAGAAAATGAGGAACAAAGTGATTTTTTATTATAAAAAACCCAGTTCAATCTCCTATTAAGATAGTATGTGTGACTATTCTTTTCTTCGTTGTTGGGTAAGGCTCTAAGAGGGACAACACCGCGGCATGCTGCTGGCCGGTACCCTGCAGGAGATGGTGCTCCTCTTCCATCCCAAGCAACAGGAAGATGAGGTGGCAATCATCAAGTCTAGCTAGAGGAATAGAGCTCAAGATGGAACAAGCATCAGGCTTAGCTGATAGGACCGTCGATGGTAGGCTTTTGAGTGCAGTTGGATGTCTGAGGTCTCTTTTGATGTTTGTTTGGGGGGGGGGGGGGGGGTTGCTGCCTGGATAGGCTCACTTTATGTACATAACGAACTGTGTTATGCTGACCATAACCATATGTGGTTCAGTGAGCACCTGTGTTGGTCTTTTTGGTGGGTTTTAGTTGGGAACAATCCTATGTGTTGCGTTGGTAATCTCGGAAGTCGTTGCTTTTAGCTGTTTTCCTGTAATTTGAATGTTGGAACAGTTTATAATTTCGTAATTTTGTTGCTCTGAGTAATAAAATTCGGAGATGATCAGTTCTAGAAAAAAAATTGTCCTCCAATTTTTAACTGCTCTCGATCTGTCAGGCACCATGTACGTCGTACGTACGTGGTCTCAGCTTACGTCCTGCTCGTACGTACGATATATTCTTATATACTACTAGCTGTTGTAGCGATGTGAGCATGCATGCCAGTACTAATGGACCACCTACTCGATCGTATATATGGCTCTACGCTGGATTATACTGTACGTGTTTAGATGAGCGCCAATGTCACTGACGACGTGAGACCGATCTTTCAGTTGAACTAAACAAAATGAAGCTTGTGGTATAGCTAGGAAAAATGAAATGTTCCATACATACATATATATGCCCTTTTTATATATAAAAGGTGTATATACCTAATTTACGATAAAAAAAATCAAGGAATTTCAAGAAATTTTTCATGGGGTTCGATTTGGAGTATCTTATAATTATTAATGAAGTATATTCAAAACAATAAAGAAGTATAACACACATGTAAAAATGGTATATGAGATGTGGGAGTACGTACTCCCAGGCGTACAATATCATTATATATATATACACACATACGGGAGCGCTATTCTACACCATAGTGCAAAATAACTATTCTACACCTTAGAGTCTAACCGACCCTAGTGTTAGGGCATGATCTCCCGTACCCCTTCGGATGGTAAGTCGAAGTCCGCCGGTGACTGAGCAATGATGGATGTTGCAGTTGTGTTTCAGGAAATGCAGGTGAAGGCTATGTTGGGCCTTCGGTCAGAGGCCGAAGGTTGATCTGCGACTTCACCTGTCCGTGCAGGCGAAGGCTCTGACGGGCCTTCGGTCGGAGGCCGAAGGTCGACCCGTGGTGCCGGAGAGCAGGAGGAGCAAAGGTCGTAGCGAGCCTTCGGTTGGAGGCCGAAGGGAGACTCACGGCGCAGTCACGAGACTGGCCGAAGGCGCCCAGTGGACATCAAAGCCCACATAGTCGCTCAAGGTACAGTTGTAATTATGCAAATGTACTTGATAGTACCATAATGCTTCCGAATATACTGAGAATGTGGTAGTTGAGGGGGGTGAAACTGTAAATTCTAGCGTGAAGTGGTTGAGTACGGGCTATAAATAGGGTCATATTGTACCTGAGGTGACAGAGAATTAAGATTATTCACCCTCTAAACACGTGTCACACCTAGGAGCCTTCGGCTTTCTCTCCAGACGAAGGCCTTCCTTGTTGGGGACTTAGGTTCCAACACCTGGCTTCCTTCTGTCTGACCGAGCCAACAAACCCACCACCTGACTAGCACGCCATCCTCCCCACCGACCCCTATACCTTCTCTTCTCTTCTTCGCTTGACTAGCCCAAATAACTCCCCATGCGCCAGCACGCCCTCAGCCAGAGCCGCGCACGCCCTCCTACCACGCGTCCTCCTCCCGTTGTTGCGAATCGCCTCCTCCGTCGTGTGCTGCCCTTGGCCTCCACTGCCGTCTGGGTGCCTCCACCGCCACCATCACCAGCCTCCGCCGCCGCCTATGCTCATCTACTGCCCCCGGCCTCCACCGCCTCATGTGCGTCGCCGCCGCCCATGTGCCCCGGCCTCCCCCACCGCCGCCTGTGCGCCTCCGCCAACCCTGATCTGGAGTTCTTCCTTGTGTTTCATCAGTGAATAGACATTGTACATGAACCCACTGAGAAGATAAAGGGGGAATCGATGTTTATGTCAGAAGTGAAGAAGCATGACAAGTTTTAGGTACTGTAGCTTAGCCGTATCCATCTAATTTTTGGTGCCACCCAGACGCATCTCGTTTTTGGTGTTCTGGAACGATGAACTGGAGCAGGCTGAGTACAAAAGCTCTATTGTCTGGGCTGAGACATTCTTTATCTCTTCTCGTGTTCTTCTTTTACAGGATATGCAAGCTCTATTTTCATGTTAGTCACCATTTTTTGCTCATGTACAGACTAGACTATACAAATTCTGGTTTCATATTTTTTTTAAAAAAGGTTCTATTGTTACTTCTCTGTGAATGGAACGACCAGAAGAATATATCGCCTGTTGCAGTAGCAAATGTTTGAGCAGTTGCTGGCTTACAAGCTTTGTGGAGGTGCGAAGAGCCTTAACCAGCATCTGGTTGGTTGCCCCAAGATACTTGATTTTCTTCTAGGATGCAATGACTGATAAGGGGACTGACTGAACGATTTTTACTATAATTTCGAATTACTAAATAACTATTGGCACTGCTAAACAATAACTATTGAACAAAAACTACCGATATTACTGAACTATTGAACACTACTGAACAACTACTGAAAAACTACTGACTCCTATTGAACAACTACTACACACTACTGAACAATTTTTGTATAATTTAAAACTACTAGACAACTACTGATATAACTACTGAACAAAACTACTGACAACTACTGACAACTACTGAACTAAACTACTTAGTACTACTGAACAAACTACTAAACAATTTAACTATAGCTTAAAACTACTAAACAACTACTGAAATTACTGAACAAAAGCTACTAAACAAAAACTATTGAACAAAACTATTAACACTACTGATAACTATTTATACTACTGACATAAACTACTGAATAAATTTTTATTATTGTCAGTGTTCCATTTCTTTCTCACACTCTCATTTCTTCCAATCCTTAGAACTCTGTTAAGTCTCCTTTCCTCGCTCTAAAGGAGCTCAGAGCTCACTACAGAGAGAGAGGGGAGAGAAGAGAGGGAGAGATGCTTGTTTCAAGAATCCTCTGCTCCTCCAACACACAGTACTGCTCATTGAAAGTGTCTCTCTACCGGAGCCTCATTTCTCTCTCTCCACCCGTACTTCTCTCGTAAGCTTTGTCCTAGGAGCACTTGACAAGCAAGATGCTTCATGGGCTGTCCAGTGAGCTCCGGATGTGGAGAGAAAGATGGCTATAAAGTCAATTATACGGTGTTGCAGTTGTGTTTTTCCATTTGTTTCGTAAGAGTATTCTTTTTGTTACAACTAGTCTGATTAGCGCGTCTACACCGTGTCTGTTTTTTATTTTTTATATGGAGCACGACAAAAGAAGACTAAAAAAATTAGGTTCAGAAATTTTATATATTTCAATATTTATTTATGAAATTATTAATGTTAAACACATTTAATTAATTATAGAGAAAATAATAGTACTTTTATTCATACACATAGTTTTAATATGTAGGTAAAAGTAATACTAACTTAAAAAATTTTATTTTTTAATATTTTTCTTTGCATTTTAGATTTTTTTAACTAATTTATTAATATAACTAATATTCATTTCGATATTTTCTAGAATTTTTTGAAAAAAAATTACATATATATGTATACATATATACTTATGTATATATATACATACATATATTTATATATACGTATATACATATGTATAAATATATATACATATCTAGAACTCACTGCTACAGTAGCAACAGTAGCAGAGGCCCGAGAGCTTAAGAATCTACTATTGATATTGACTTTGTACGCAGTGAGCAGACACGTTGCAGGTAGAGAGAGTATCCACGAAGGAGAACCCTCCAAGATTTGATATAATCGGACGACAGTTGGAAAAAAATCATGCTGGGCAGGCACGTGCGTGTGGGGGCCACGCGAGCTGGGCGGCAGGCGCATCCACGTGAGCAAGAAATGAATGCATGAAGAGACGTACGTACGTGTTTAATTAACCACAGAGATATCCTGATGAAGGATTACTGTTTAAAGAGAGAGAACTGATGTAACACTAGCTACTTAATTATCCTGATCGATGTAATAGCCGATCCACTAAGAATGGTTGTTAGGCTCACCACAAGCAAGCGCTCATTCCTTAAGTGATTTTTTTTTTACTTTTTGGTCTTTTTAAAAATATATTTTAGACCATTCAAAAAATATTGTTCAGAAATAAACCCTTTGCACAACACCATAACCTTTGACGTCGTAATTTCATTACAAGGCGCCGTCTGAATTGGCGTCATGTCCTCGCCACATATGTTGTGCATGTTTGGGCTGGTTGACATGGTAAAACACGGCGCCAGACCCTTTAGCGCCATGGTTAAGAGGCACGATGTCGTAGGTTTTGGCGTCGTGCTATCGGTCAGTAAAGTACGGGTCCGCGTCTTTTTTATCATCCCCTCCCCTCTCTCTTTTCCCCACTGGCACATAGCACAACTTATAGAATACAAACTAAGCTCCTCCTCTCTACCCTCACCACCCCCACATATTTTCCCTCAAATATGGTTTGTTGGAGTGGTTTTTTCACAAGGATTCAACGGATTGAGGTACTCTCCCTCTCATCCCCTCCTTTCTACCAATTGAATTTGAGAGATAATGTTGGCATTGTAGGAAACCCTAGGTTTGAGGTGAGCACTTAGGTTTGGGATTGCAATGGTTTTAGCTTGATTATTTCCTTGAAACAAGTTCCTAGATCTTAATTTGATGTATGAGATGTTACAAGGATTAGCTTGATTGTTTTGGTAGCTGTCGACGATTTGTAAACAGTTGATCTTACTGTCGAAGATTAGTTCCTGACAATATGTCCATAAATTGATTGGGTACCTTTAAGTGCAGAGATTAATCACGAGATAAGACACACGATGTATACAGGTTAGGACCTCCGATTGGAGTAATACCCTACATCATATGGGGGTATTAATGCTGTATATTGATGATCTCAAGTAAGAACAATGTGGCTAAGACTATTACAAGGAGTAGATCGGATCTAATCTAACCTAGGGCTAAAGTTGCCGAGTAGCTCCTATGTTAGGGTCTTGATGTTTGCCTCTCTCTCTTTCTCTCTTGTCCTCCTCCCCTCAGCCTTTCCGCCCTATATAGGGGTGAGGTATCAACCCCTATCCAGTCATGGTCGATAGGGAGTTGTCTTCCTTGACGTCCAAGTAGATAGATCTATTTTGGATACTGATCATTTCGAGTTGGGTAACCAATCTAAACCTTCCTAGTATGTACTTTCTAGATTCTAGGTGTATCAGGTACCGCTGATTCGGTTTCGTGATATCTGAAACTGCCTAATATATGTTGTACATATCCTGTCTATGTATGATATACTCCTTATGCGCATATACCGCGTAGTTAGATATTCGACAGTAGCCCTCTAACTCTACCCAGGAGGAGGAGTTTCCATAAGTGCCCACTCGAATGCCACCAAGTTTAAGCTTGGTCGAGTAAGGTGGATCAGGCTCATAATAGAAAGAATTGAGTATGGACGGATCCTTCCTCAAGTATCGAGTGGAAGCTCAGTCGGGTCGAGCGCCTTGCGGCTAACCGCACTCGAGACTTGAAGAAAAAGATTAAAGAACTCAACTGATCGACACCCGACTCCGAGTAGAGTTAAAAAAACCTTTCGAAATTTGAAACAGCGGGTATAGGCGCATTTAATGCGGGCAAAAGGGAAAAGGGTGTGCAGAGATTCTCACGTCATCATCGTTCCTCTTTTCGTGCCGGTCGAAGCGTTGTAAAGGTGGGAGTGGTTGAAGAGACGGTAACTTTTTGGTAATTTACCCATATGACCCGGAATTTTAGCAGCCATTCCTCGTCATTGCCA
This sequence comes from Phragmites australis, assembly GCF_958298935.1. NCBI lineage: Eukaryota > Viridiplantae > Streptophyta > Magnoliopsida > Poales > Poaceae > Phragmites > Phragmites australis. The sequence goes on along the minus strand of NC_084935.1, from coordinate 29,752,990 downwards.
CCAGTCTTCCTGCACAAGCCCCTCGGCTTTCTCCGCCCCAGTACGCACCATCGCCAAAGGAAGTTTAGATCCACGGATCCCAATTCTTCTTCAAACATCCCGATTTCCTCCTCACCGGAGAAGCGGTCAGACGCAGCAGCCAGGGGCACTTTGCCCGATCAGTGCGATGAAGCGTGGTTCATGATCGAGACCTGGACACCCTCAGCGATGCAAGAGTCTCGGCTGGTGGAACTCGAAGCGGAAGGAGTGGTGTCGCCATGCAGCTTGGTTGAATGGAGGACAACATCTGGTGAGAGATTCCCTTCCTACAAGATCGAGCACGAGTTTGTAGTTTTCGAGTCTTTCTTCCGTTGCGGATTTAACATCACTCCATCAAAATTTCTTCTCAATTTGCTCGATCGATATCAAATTGAACTTCACCATCTAAAACCCAACTCTGTCACCATGATTTTCTTGGCATTGAGCCAAGTTTAAATCTTTTTTAGTACTTTTATAAACTGAAGAGGATTACAGAGAATAAATGTGTTAGGGGTGTGGTTTCCAATTGAGGAGTGGAATAAAAAATTCGTATATGTTGGTTCCCCCTAACCTCCTCCTGATCGAAGGATTAGAAAAAACTTTGGTTTTACGTCTCCAATCCCGACCTAATTGGTTTTCCTTTAGTGTATAGAGGCCTTTTCCCCATCCAAAATCTATCTTGGACACAAGAGCACCGAAAATCCGACCACACCACCTACTACACCAATAGGATTGGCATGCTGAGGCAATTTAGCCTAACTGGGTGGAATATGGTTAGAGATTTTATTAGCAAGAGATTGAGCCCCTTGAAAGCGCAAACGCGCCTGGCTTGGGAATATGGTGGGGATGAGGATGCATCTAGGGACGTGGCCATATGTAAGGCTTAGTTAGCACTTCGCCCTTTTCTTTTTGCTATGACCTTCTAGCTTTGTTGAATAACCTTTCTTCTCTTTTTTAGCCCTGCCTGCAAAGGGTGTCACCGCCCGGTTGAACATGCTCTTCTCTTCCGAAGCACTGGAGCGTGGCATTCTGCCTTATTCCTTAGCGAATCCTCGACCAGATGTAAGGATTTTCTTAATGGAAAAGTAGGACCGGTTATTGTCTATTTGATCTAACTTGTCTGTATGACTGCAGGCTCCATTCTTCTACCAAGAGCACATCCTTTCGAGCGAGGTCTTTGATCTCGACGGCACTTCTTCTGCTGATGCTGTCGACAAGGGGAAATGATCAGCCAATGAGGAGGCTGAGGGGTCTCTTCGATCGAAGAGATCGTCCTCATCTTCTCACCTACTGCCTGATCCGAGCCCTCTCAAGCGCAAGCGAAGGAGCCCACAGGTATCGAAATTCTCATTATCTTCTTATTTCCTTTCAAATTATCAAGTGGATACTTGAATGCGTTCGGTTTGAATGAGTGCCTTTTATTAGGGAACTATGAGCGTACCTGCCCAATCACCTCCTTGAGCAACCGCCACTCTCGATGACTCGGCCGAAAAGGTAACTCTTCTCGAGTTATCGATTTTCTCTCGATCATTCTACTAATGACGAATTTGCGTGGGTGGCTTTTTTAGGGGACGTCTGGCACGTCCTCACAATCGACAACTCGAGGGACTGTCATGCCTGATGACTCGACCAGATAGATAATTTCAGTCGAATTATCGCTCTTTAAATAAATTTTTATCATCTGGTTCTTTGCAGGCTACAGATGCCTTGGCTTTGCCTGGTCCATGTGTAACTCCTCCATCGGCTCCGCCTGCCGGTCCAAGAACGAAGAAAGTGACCACCAAAAGGCCAAAGTCAAGCATCATTTCGCACTTCCCAAGTTCAAAGAGGTTTGTCCTGGATCCTGATCTCGACTGGTAGTCTTTTTCTCTTCCCTTATTCTGTTGATTGCAGACTATCGACAGAGGCACAAACCCAGGCTGCCAGCGTCTCGACCAGTCATCCGGGACTGACTTCCTCGGTTGACTCAGCCTCGGCTCCAATTCCTCAGACTAGAGATCCTGCCTCGAATGTGCCCGAAGAAGACCCGCAGCTCAAGGGAAACGAAATTTCAATATCGATCCCAACCAATGACCTATGGGCACCAATAAAGGTTCTTCTTCAAGTTACATGCGCTCAGGTAGCTACCGCCGAGGCCAACCACCACAAGAAGCTAGAAGCTAAGAGGGAGAAAATCGAACGTAAGTCTGTCCCCGATCACAAGTGCACGATTTGATTATTGGGTGACTAACAAAAATTACTTTCCGGTTTATCTTCTTCAGGCCTTGAGTCCTCCTGTAACAACAAGGAAAAACTTCTTTCTGACGCAATGAACAAAATTGACGATGACATCAAGTATCGGGAGAAACTTAGGAATCAAGTGAACATCACGCAAGCTGAAAAGAAGGCCATGATAACTGAACGGGAAGCTGCCATCGCTCAGCGGGATGCTACTGTCCTGACTCTTCAAGAGCTGAAGGAGCAGACACTCGACCTTATGTCCCAAGCAGCCTCTGCAAGCGCCACCACATTGCTAGGTATCCTCAAGATTTACAATCCCACGCTTGATACCTCGGGTTCAATTGTACTAGTGAGGAGGCTGCAAAACTTGTTGAAAGCGTTCAGCCGGTGGTTCTAGCCATTGTCGAGTCGTTAAGGCTTAGTCTTCCTTGTGATGATAGTGAGGGAAGTCCCTCAGACTGATGATCCATTCTGCTCTGACACTTGTAAAACATATTTTTATGATCTGAGAATGCCCGTAACAATACTACATTTTTCCAGTCTACCATGCTTTTGTCTGCTATTCCCTTGTCGATGAAATAGGATTAGCATAAGTAGATGCAATAACTGATAGGTGCATGTTGTCATCGTTCTCAAGACCATACGATTACGCATCTGTCAACACTTTAAATCTTAACTAGATAAGTCATTAGATGTGCGGCCCTCGAATACTCGAGAAGACCATAATAATGAGGAAAAGACTAATACAGAACTAGAAAAAGAAAGGGCATATCGAATTTTCTGCGAACTTTTATCAATTTGCGCATTCGATCAGCATACAAACATGAACTCGATAGAGAGCACACGCGAGAAAAACTAGTACTTCAGAACCCTTTTGGCCATTAGGCGTGAGATGTCTGACAATCTCTATACCGTTATGCCTCCTGAGGTATAGTTGCCCGTCATCGACCCAACACATGCCTCCGTTGGTTCTATTTAACGTGATCGACGTAGAGCCAGCTAAAATTTTGCAAAAAAACATATAAAAGAAATATGGTATTGTGATGCAGCCCCCGACTCTATGGTTGAGGAAGAAATTAGTCGATTAGAGAGTAGAAAAGGACATACCTGTACCATTGATCGGAGAGTAGTGTTATAGCTCTCGACTATGTACTCAATAACAGAGTCGAACGAAGAGTAAAGCTCGTTCTTGACTATGTACTCGGTGACTGAGTAGGACGAAGAGTAAAGCTCGTTCTCGACTATGTACTCGATGACTGAGTCGGACGAAGAGTAAAGCTCGTTCTCGATTGAGTACTCAAGAATGCAAGCCCCCGAGTGTTATGGTTTTAACTGCAATATGGTTATCGAGTAAACTCGAACCGCCGGGTAGGTGGGCATTAAAAGACCCCACTCCTATTTGTTCTCGTTTCAACCTTGATTTGATGCGTCGTAATGGCCGCACATACCTTTTTGCAGAGACGGGACAAGCCATAAGGCCATCATGATGTTCTTGACTTCTGTCGATACTTCCTGAGGTCATCATCATCACTTCCTCCGATGACGAGGACTCGAGTGGCGGGCCTAAGAAGGAGAGGGAAGAAGCGCCCACTGTAGATCGTCGCCATCCCCTCATTTAACGCGTTCGTCGTTACATCAAGCCATATGCTTTAGGTTAGACGGTGCAGCGCTCCACACCAGAGAGGAATGAGGATGGTGGTGATCTTGACCGGATCATTGACCAAGCCGCCATTGAGGTCTTTGGTGGTGGAGCCCCCGAGTCATCACCGGCTAAGGAGGCGCGGTCCCTTTATCCGTCGACAATTGCCAGATCGCCTTTGCGCCACGCAGAAGACCACTCGGTATCACCGTCATCAGTCAGTAGCTCCAGCTGGGTCTTCACTTCGGCCACTTTTCCTGGTCCTTATGCTGGTCGGTGACCGGTTCCTGGAGTGATCAGCTGTCGCCCGAGGGAGGAGTATAAAAGGTTCCTCGACTCGTCCAAGGGTTAATGAGGGTCCATACGCCTCCAAACTTTTGGAGGTTGTGGATCTTCATTATTTGTAAGAGCTAGGCGGATCCTTTATGCCAATTTTGCACTAGCCCCACGGATTAGAGGAAAAATAAAAGATTATGTAATTGAGTAGCTAACCGAATCGAATGTAATCGACTTACCTATAACCTACCTTTTCTATGAATAAAACTTTCAGAGTTGGTCGATGTTCCATGAGTGCTCGAGTATCTCGTTGTTTGGAGTAGATAGCCATACTGATCCAGGTCGAGTGACTTCGAAGGTCCTTCCCACTTAGGCGATAACTTGTGGCGCTGGGCCTGTTTTTGCACCTTCCGTAGGATGAGGTCTCCAACAGCGAGTTTCCTGGGTTGAATTCTCTGGCTTTGATATCTACACAACGCCTGCTGATACTTAGCTACAAGAATAGATGCTCGATCTCGGTACTCCTCGAGTAGATTTATGGCATCCGCTCATAATTGCTCCTGTCTTTCTTTGCAGTAACCTTCCACTCGAGGTGATCCTAACTGCAACTCAGTCGGGAGCACCGCTTCCGCTCCATAAACCAAGAAGAACGGAATTTCACCGGTGACTCTATTGGTTGAAGTACGAACGGCCTATAGTACTGAGAGAAGTTCTTTTACCCAAAGTTTCGAGTAGGCTTTTAGCCTATCAAAGACCCGAGTTTTGATGCCCTGTAAGACTATACCATTAGCACACTCAACTTGACTGTTACTTTGCGGGTGAGCTACTAAAGCGAAACAGGTTTTGATACCGAATTCTTCGCAGAACGCAATAAAGGTCCCACTTCTAAACTTGCTACCGTTATCCTTAATTATCCAATGCAGAATGCCGAATCGAGTAATTATGCTCTTCATGAACTTCTTGGCTGCTTCTGCAGTTATTTTTCCTACGAGTTTGGCCTCTATCCACTTGGTGAACGTGGAACGTGTCGATAGCCACAAATAGGAACTTGTAACCACCTTGGGCCCTTGGAAACAGTCCCAGGATATTCAAGCCCTAGACGGAGAAAGGCAAAGAAAGAGGAATTTTGCAGAGCTTGGGCTGGCCAAGTGGTTTGCCTTCCGAAAAATTAGCAGTTCTCGTACTTTTTGAGCATCTTGGAAGCATCTTGTAGGACAGTCGAGGTGCGAGAAGACTTATGATTACCATACATACCTCCAAGGATATCAATCTGTCACACCCGGTTTTAACGGCCAAAACCAAGTGCGGCTTATGTGTGCCCAGGAAGTTTAACACATATAAGGACGTTATAGGTGAAGTAACAAAAGTAATACTTTATTTCATTAAACGTTCACCTCTTACAATAAAAGACTTTACCTAAGCAAATCTCAATATTAACCTAAACGACATCATCTAAACGACGGCAGCGGGACGAAAGCACTGGCGACCAAAACTCCACAGGCACCGACTGGAAGACACGCTCCTTAGAACACCAGGTCGTCGTCTTGGAAATCCTCAAAGTCTTCCACTGAGCAGCATATGTTTTTGGTAGGAGAAAGCAAGGGTGAGCACATAATGTACTCAGCAAGTGTGGGAAAATAATGACATGCAGGCTTATATCAAGAATAGGCTGACACAAGGTATTATTTGCGTAAATGCGAGTAATGAAAACATATTTGGACTCAAAAGCATTAGACAAGTATTAAATGAATGTAACCCAACAATCCATCATCTAGCATACAAGGTTCCCCACCCTGCATACCTCAACCGTCTAGTACTCCCTGTACTAAGACCAAAACCAAACCATCTAGTACTCCCTGTACCAGAACCAAAACCATCCACCATCTAATCATATGAGGATCCAAGTCTCTCATATCCGTGAGCACGGCTGTTATAACAGTTTTACACTCTGCAGAGATTGTCCAACTTTACCCACGAGTCAGTGAATTCCATGTTGCCGTGTTTGCAAGACACTTAACACACGCCAGTGGTGTGCCGTCAAGAATCACTGTATGACACTTTCCACTAACTAGAGACTAATCCAGTGCTTGTCTGCCCACTAGGTTTCACCGCCAGGCTTTACGCAAGCAAAGCTCCTACCCAGAAGCCCCCTTTTGTGCTGACCCAACGTACACTGGACAGACTCTAATCAGTATGTCACGCTTTACCCATATCAGCCTCGTGGTTGGTACGTTACTTCTTGGGTTGTCGCTCCACGAACCGGTCCTTACTTAGGTTACTTGAGCAAACATTAATCCAACGTCATAACCATGACAACTATCACCAACATCCCTATGCTCAAGACCTAAGGTTCCATGTTGCTAAAACATCATCATATTAACTATCATTACTGCATATGTTCATTAGTCAAAATTATGACACTTCCCAACATCCCAAAAGCAAGGCTAAGTAATCTATCCATAAAAGACTACTAACCATAAACCATCTAGGTTCCAAGGGATGATAAGGAAATATCTAGGGAAAATCCTAACATACGTGACTACCCATCATATTGACAGATATTGCATGCAGTTTTGTAAAACAAAACATTTAAAAACGTAGGTTCAATATGATCAAGGACACTTGCCTTCTCCTTGCTGCTGCTCAGTGTATTCTTGCTCCTGGTCTTGATGTTCTTCAAATTAATCCGGAACGTTATCGGCTAATCGCACAATCACCGGCAAACAAACAAAAAAGATACACTAATAACAGAGTATAAAACAAAAGAACAACGAGATAAAGACTAGCTAAAAAGAAAGAACACTGAAAAACAAATCCATCGGCGCAAGAATCGCTTAAATCGGAGTTACGATGAAAAAGTTGGGGCTAAAACAAATCTAGGGTTAAATCTGGAAAAAGAAAAGGACCTAAATTGAATTAACAGAAAGTTTAGGGACCTTTTTGTAAAAACAGAGGGACCAAAATGTAATTATGAAAAAGTATAGGGACCTAACTGCAAAAGGACAGGGCTCTTTTTGTTATTTCAGAAAAGTTCAGGGGCTGAATTGCAAAATTACCAATTAAACAAATTTTAGATTTATTTTAATACTGAAAAAGGTTTGAATTACTGACTGGGTAGCTCTGGCTGACGTGGCATGGTGACAGGGGTGACACATCAGCAGAAAGGTTGAGGTGGCGGCTCAGGTGGATGGGTGACATGGCATGGCTGCTGACTGGGTTAAGTGGCAACACGTGGCAGCTTCTGGTTGGTCAGCGAAGTGGTATAGATGCGATCTAATCTAGGCCGTTGAGGACAGATCTGATGGCACAGAACAGATCGGGCGTTCAGCAGGGTGGTTCTCGGCGGAGCCGAGCTCGGGCATGGCGGTGGCTCGTCAAAGACATGCACAAACCTCGTCGCCGGCCTCGGATCACGACGACAAGTGGTGGAACACGACAAGAAGGTAACGGCGATCTCGTTTTGGAGCTTACCGAGGGCTGCGCGACACGGGAAGGTGGTCGGCGACGGAAGGGGGCGGCGGCTGCTTTGGGAACTCGTCGGAGAGGGTGCTCCGGTGGCGCAGAGACCAAATCGACGGCGGGAAAAGCTTCTGTGGTGGCAGGCACTCGCGATGGTGGACTCGGGGTGCGCTGCGATGCCCTGGAACGGCGTGGCGGCGAGCTCGGTCGAAGCGGCGGCGAGAGCGGCTCGGCAAGCTCTGAACTCGGCGTCTAAGGCTCGGGTTTTGGCGATTTCTGGTTGAGATGCGTTCGGGGAGGGAGGCTCTACTTATATAGGCAGCTCGGGGTGTCCAGGGCGACGGCGCAGCGAGATCAACTCGGACACAGCGGCGGGGAGATGCATCCGAGCTCAAATCCGCGATTTCCTTAGAGATAAGGCCAGCTAAAGATAGAAGAGATCCCGGGGATTTGATTTGACTGCTTTCTAGAAGTTCTCGGGTTCGGTTTGGCCTCGGATTCGAACGGAAATCGACGACTGGCGCGTTCCCGTCTTTGCGTTGCAATCCGACTGAGGAGGAAGAAGGTTCTGACATGCGGGACCCTCATGTCAGCGGCTCGAGTGAGTGGTTCGGCGCGCGGGCTGGCGCGCGGAGATGGGCTGAGGCAGGCGGCCCGGGTGGGAGGGGAAGTCGGCGGCGGCTGGGCCGAAGCCAAGGAGAAACTGGGCCGAAAAGGGAAAAGGCAGCCCGATAGAAGTTTTATTCCTTTTTCTTTTTCCTATGAATTCAAAATCCAAATTCAAATTCAAAATCCATGCAAAACTATTCAAATAAATTCATCAAAAATCAAATAAAATACTATTTGCCTAATTCAGCATGAATGCAAAATATTCACTTATATCCTATGTCATTTGCTTCTTCTTTCATATAAAATAGGGTTTTCTCTCTTTTTAAATAAAATATTTAAACTCATTTGAACTTTAACAAATATTGAGAAATTTTAGAATTTGAAAAATTAGGGTGTTACACGATCAATATTTTACTGCCCTTTTCTTGAGTGATGCACTTCATTAAGATTTCATTACTCCCCTTTCGGTAGAGCTTGCCGTTTACCAAAACGTTGAGCTTGGATTTACGAGCAATTTTCTCTGCAAACGCATCGTCATCAGGGATGTCTCAACCCTCGAGATAGGCTTGGTACGGAGTCATCCAAGTCGGGTTACATTCGAGTAGTGCAGCATCTGTGTTTGCGGGTTCTGCCTCGCTGACTTAGCTAGACTGCTGGTCGGGTTGGGCAGCATCCGTTCACTGAACTGTCGGGACAGATGGTTTAAGGAGTTTCTCAACAAAGACCCCTATGGGTACCGGTGCTCGAGAAGAAGTGAGTCTAGCAAGTTCATCCACACCAGAGTTATCACTCCTTCTGATGTGCGTTATTTCTAGCCCTTCGAACTTTTGCTCGAGATTTCGTACATCGAGTAAGTAAGTCGCCATGTTGTCGTCTGAGCACTAGTACTCCTTTTGAACTTGGTTCACAACTAGCTGTGAGTCCTCTTTCATAAGAAGTTGTTTAATTCCAAGCGATGAAGCTATGTGGAGCCCGTTTACCAGTCCTTCATATTCTACAACATTATTAGAAGTTTTAAAGTCTAATTGAACAATGTACTTGAGTTTGTCGCCCGTTGGAGATTTGAGTACAATGTCAGCCTCCGGGCCCTGGAGCGTGAGCGATCCATCAAAGAAGAGCATCCAATAATCTTCGACCATGTTTGGCCTTGTTTCTTCAACGCTTGTCCATTCGGCGATGAAGTCCGCTAACACTCCGGATTTCACACTTGTGCGTGGTGTGTAGCTTACGTTGAACTCATTTAGTTCTACCACCCATTGCGCGGTTCGTCCAGTAACTTCCCGATTGTGTATTACATCCTTTAGTGGGTACGTCATCATGACGGTGATCTTGTGCGCTTGAAAGTAGAGCCATAATTTTCGGTAAGACATCAAGACTGCATATATCAGTTTCTGTATTTGTGGGTTTCGTAGCTTAGCATCGTGTAGAACCTCGCTCACATAGTAAATAGGTTTCTGGACCTTGGCCTTTTTCTTAGGACATTCCCGTTCGACCACTAGTACCGTGCTTACAACTTGTGGGGTAGCTGCAATATAAAAAAGAGCTCCTCTTTTTCGTTAGACTGTGTAAGGATTAACAGAGACGATAAGTACCTCTTTAAGTCCTGGAAGGCGCACTCTTCTTCTTCTGTCTACTCGAACCCGTCTTGTTTCTTCAACAGGTTGAAAAAAGGCATCCCTCGCTCGCTCATCCTGGAAATGAATCGACTAAGAGCAGCAATGTAACCTGTTAGTTTCTGGATCTCTTTCAGTGTTCGAGGTGACAGCATCTGGTCGAGAGCCTCAATTTTGCGCGGGTTGACCTCAATGCCGCGACTTGACACCAGGAAGCCGATAAGCTTGCCGGATGACACACCTAATATGCATTTTTCGGGGTTGAGCATCATGCGATACTTCCTAAGGTTGTCGAGCGTTTCCTTGAGATCGTCAACCAATGCGTTTTCAGTTTTTGATTTGACTACAACATCATCGACATATGCTTCTACATTGCGCTCGATTTGGGGTTGTAGACAATTTTGAATACACCTTTGATACGTAGATCATGCCGGTTGTGAGGAATACGGTTCCTTAGGTCTTCCTGATTTCTGTTCCTATGGATCGGACAGCTACAGTTTGGCCCACAGTGTCGTGTTCGGGATCGATCACCTGAGCTTCCTGTCTAAGATTCCTCTACTCGAGAGCATTCCCACCCATGGTTCCTCTAGCCGGGACAGTACCGGTTGGGGGCCTGGAGTTGCGGGGATTGTTTGCTTGAGCAACTTGGATCTGAGCTGCATCGAGTAGGATCTTGACTTGATTGACCATAGGAGTTAGTGGATTCACCAAATTGAATTATGGAAGGGATCTGAGAATCAGATGAGCTACTTGCACGTTAGCGTCCAAAGTATTGAATATGTCGCTGCTGAGGCTCGGTTGCGGTCGAGCCGATGAAGCCTCATGGTGACTATTCGGAGGGAGCTTGTCCCTTGAGCCGTGGGTTGTCACGGGTGGAGGCAAACCCACCAGAAGTCATCGGGAAAGGCCAGGAGGCATTTGCCTTCCTGCTGTCCACCAGTGGAGGGTCGTGTCGGGTGCACGTAAGCTCCAGCTACGGATGTTTCCGGTGGTAACTCGGCGCCAGTACCATCAACAGCGATAGTTGTCGCTGGATCTTCAAGAATTTCCGCGCCATTGTCGACCAAGGTGTTTGGTCCACCGCCATTGGGTCAGCCGGTGAGGGGTCGTCGCCTCTGGCCATAAACATGAATTGATCTGTTCGGTTGCTCTTGGTAGTGTTGCAGTCACCATCGCCACCTTCGTCGCTATCGGTGTCCATGCAGTGGAGAACATTATGCTCCGGGGGATCCCACTCGAGATGTCCCACCTCGCGGTATGCATCCAATGGTCTGGACTCGAGGGTACCTGTGTAGATCAGTCCACTTTAATCGTCCCAACGGAAAACCATAGTTCCAAATATGATCTTAGAGTCGACGGGAGGGGACTCGAAGATTTCCGCCATCGACTTGAAGTGATCGTAGAAACCGGTGTCGGAGAATCCGACGCAAAAGTGAGCCCGATGCATGATTAATCCTACAAAACAGAAGAAGTCCTCTACCTGGCGCGCCAACTGTCGAAGATTAGTTCCTAACAATATATCCATAAATTGACTGAGTACCTTCGAGTGCAGGAATGAATCATGAGACGAGACACACGATGTATACAGGTTCGGGCCTTCGATTGGAGTAATACCTTACGTCCTGTGGGGGTGTTGCTGATGTATATTGATGATCTCGAGTACGAGCAATATGGCTAAGACTATTACAAGGAGTAGATCGGATATAATCTAACCCCAATCTAAACCTTCCTAGTATGTACTTTCTAGATTCTGGGTGTATCAGGTACCACTGATTCGGTTCCGTGATATCTGGAACTACCTAATATGTGTTGTACATACCCTGTCTGTGTATGATATACTCCTTATGCGCTTATACCCTATAGTTAGATATTCGACACTTTCGAACTTGTGAATGAGATAGGGGATACTTCCTGTAATCAAATCACACAGCGCATACAGAGATTTATACAAGTTCATGCATCCCTTAGGATAATAGCCCTATATCCTGTTTATCTTGTATTGATCCCCGAGACTATTTACAAGTTGGTATTGGCTAGCTTAGATAAATCTAAATCTAGTCAAGGGACTCCTTGTGTGTAGTCGTGGAGGGCTGCTGTTGTAGAAGGCTTGAATGGCGTGAATGGACTTCGATTCCTTTGTCCTCCACGGGGTCCTTGGATCCGTATATATAGGGGGGTCTTCGTACCACCTCTAAATACCTTCCCTATCATTCTTAGATATAAACTTCCCTGTTTACGAGATATCCTGTGTACATACATAACTACAGAACTAGCTATAAGTGTCACCTCATCAGTGCCGGTTCAGTTAAAATCGACACTAATAAGGTATCACTGCCGGTTGGTAGCAAAACCAGTCATCCATCCGTCCATAAAGACAAAAATCGACACTGAAAACTAGTATCAGTGCCGGTTCGTTATACCAATTGGCACTGATACTAGTTATCGAACCTGAAATTTGTTTTGAATCGATTTTAATCTTGCAACCTCGCGTCCGCGGCTCGATTTTTTTCGTCGGCTCAACTCTAGGCGATCTTATCCTCTCATCTGGTCTATCTTCTCTCTCTTGTCCAGTCTCTCTCCTCTCTCAATCTTCTCTCTCTCTCGCTCTCCTACCTCCAGTCCTCCACCGGCCTCCCCCTCTAACCTCCCCCTCCGCCCTCCTCTCCGGTCTCCCCTCTGGTCTCTCTCTCTCGTCCAGTCTCTCTCCTCTCGTAGTCTCCTCTCTCTCTCTCTCTTGGTCTCCTGCCTCCTCCGGCCTCCCCTCCGACCCGGATCCGGCCGTATCTGCCCTAGGACAGTGCAGATCCGACGGTTGAGGCGATGTGGCGCGGCGGTTGAGGCCCTGAGATGGCGCAGATCTGGCGGTTGAGGCGGTTCGGCACGGCAGTTGAGGCCCTGGGACGGCGCAGATCCGGCAGTTGTGGCCCTAGGACGACGCAGATCCGATGGTTTTATTTTGACTTTTGGGGTTTTGTTTTGATTTTTGGGCTGCAATGTCTCGTGCTTGTGTATGTGGAGCTCGATGTGATGGGTTTGAGATCAGCCGGTAGGGAAGAAGGGGTCACAAGGAGGCGCGGAAGAGGACGATGAGGAAGAAGGGGAGTGGTGGCGGCGGAGCGGCATCCGAGTCGGCTCGGATGCCGCTCCCCCGCCGCCACCAATTTTCTTTTTTTTTATTCACGGGAAATGGTAATAGTGTTGGGTGGGCAACTGACACTAATACTAGCCGAGTATCAGTGCCGTATAAGAGTGCGGTTGAAAAACCGGCAGTGAAACTATTTTTCAACCGGCACTCGTATGCCTTTTGCAGTAGTGATACGAGTAGTTTTCATATTTAGGTATTCATTTGCCAGTCATAGAGATATGCCTCAAGAATATAGGAAATCCTAGGGGATTTGGATATGGTAGTTTTATACTACCCATCCTCAGTAGCCTTTATAAATAATATTTGCGATTTAACTATGTATAGTGGTTATAGATAATTTAATTATTGGGCTTGGAAATTAATGATGGAACGAATGATATTTGTTATGGTATATGTTTTGCTTTTTACATTGCCTATATGTTATCTTTAGGGTATGTGAATTTTGTGTGTTTTTTTAATTATGTATGATTCAATTTACAGCGTTGAGATGTCATTGAGCATCATGAAAGTGCCTCTTGGAAGGCTTGATGTTAGGACTACATTCATACAACGTCACAGAAGCTCCATCCATTCAACTATATTAAACATAGGATCATATGCACGAATGGAGTGTCATGTATATACTAAGATTTTTAGAATTAATTTATGACCGCATAAATATAATCCCACAAATTGTATTACTATTAAAATACGATAAAAATATTACTAGTAATCCATTACCAATTACTCCCTCCATTTCTTTTTATAGGGCATATTATAATTTGAGAAAGTCGTAATTAATTTCTCTTACAATATATTATCAATTGCTACAAAATCAATATCTTATTAAAAGATATTTGAAATACGAATATTTCGATACATCTTTTGTACATTAAACATACACATAACTTGATTAATTATTGCTCAAAATTTATGAAGTTTGAATTTTTTTTAATTCTAATATGCCCTATATTTTGAAACGGAGGGAGTACAAGCCTGCAAATATATTTCAAGAAAAAAAAACATTACTATCATGACCTACTTGCCTACAACAATGACACACTATGAATCCAACAAAATTGAAACTTCGAGGAGGAATTAATACATACATTTTATACCCAAGGACTAAACCACTCCATTCAAGCAAAGGACATCCAAAAAACCAAGCTACCACCCCTACATTGTCCCAAACCCTACCTTTTTCGGGTACCCAAAAAATCACACAATAACTAGTATCTATTGGACAAAATTGTAAGAGGGGAGGGAGATTACCTTTATGATTCGATTTCCACACAGAAAAATTGGTCAATCCATGGTGGATTTGATGGATGGGGGGATGGGGGTGAGATGAGCACCTTTGTTCTTTGCGTGTCGGGCCTGATACTCTAGTGGGGGGAGGCATAGCATCTTGGCCCTTAAGTAAGTGGTAAGTGTTTCGGTGATTAATAAAAAATCGTATTATTGTGACTAAAAATTTATTTCGAAGGGAATCAAAAATTTAGTTCACAATGATAATTGGGTATTCTTGGTCCCTAAGGCGATTATGTGGGTGATCAAAGGACTTGTGCACCAAGATTAAGTATCTTCTAGTTCTAAGTGTCACAAAGGAAATGAAGGACACTTAAAGTAGTATATATTGTTTTCCTTTAGTCTTTTGATCGTACTATAAAGAGGGGCTAAGAGTAGTAGCTTGACCTAGTAAGTTTAGACTTGGTTTGATGCACACTTGTGAAATTCTAGCACTAGGTAGCTCATAGAAGCCCATGGTTGACATATTGAGAAGCTAGAGCTCAAGAAAGTTTGAATTGGACGAGCTCAGAGAAAATTTACTTCACCGGATGATCCGGTCTATGCGAAGTGATCTCACCGGAGCATATTGTTATCTCAAGACAGAAAACACTCTATATGCACCGGATGCTCTGATGAACAAAGTGATGTAATCACCGGATGATTTTATGGGTGACACGTGTGCAAAATTGTTAGAAGTATTACACCGGATAGTCCGGTGATAGTGTGGTGAGAGCACCGGTCTATTTTCAGTAGAAGGGGGATTGCTAGGAAAAATTGAAGTTCAACTCACCGGATTATCCGATGATGCAATGATGACTGCATCGGACTAATTATTCCAGAGACGATTCCAAGGCAATAATTCTGAAGCTCAGTTCACCGGATGGTCCGGTGAAGATGGTATGTACACCGGACCAATTCTTGCAGAGAACAGTTTCTGGTGGCAGAAGAAACTTCAATCACCGGATGGTCCGGTGAAGGCAAGAATGGATCACCGAAGTAATATTTTCAGAAAGGGTTGTTTCAGTTGTATTGAAGGAGTTCTACTCACCGGATAGTCCAGTGATAAACTCATATGCACATCGGAGCTTTACCACGAGAGAAGATTTTGAGGACAAAAGAAGTTTAACCCACCGGATAGTCCCGCGATGGCAATGAAATCATCATCGGAGCATATTTTCCAAAAAGGGCTGCAACGGGAAAATTTGGTTAGTTTGTATTCACAGGATGGTCCGTTGTTGGGTTGATGTTCACCGGATGATGTCATCAGACTATTTATCAGCAGTAACGGCTAATGACAGCTGGCACAGTGAAAATAGAAGTTTGTACTCACCGAATTATCCGGTGTGAGTAAGGAGATACTCACCGGATCATCCGGTGTGAACAGAAAAGGTGGGTGATTAGGCAACAACTATAATTTAGATCTCTAGCCTATAAATATCCCTCCACTTGGTTTCGTTTCCCTCTCTTACGTCCCAGTGAAGTTCATACACTGTGTGTGTCATCAAGAAGCAAGAGAGAGCACTTGAGTTGATTTCTAAGTCCCTAATTCAAGATTAAAGATATCATTAGTGTTTTGAGAGTAGAAAGTGTGCATCTAGCTGTAGTTTAGGCTTGATCTTGGTCAAGTGAAGCTATTGGCATGTTACTCTTGGTGGTTGGCAACACCTAACCGGTCTTTGGTGATTGGTGATGGTTTGGTGAGCTCTTGGAGTTCTTATTGGAGTCCCAGAAAGAGCTATGTACTTGGTTTGATACCCGCCAATTAGGAGATATAGAAGTAGTAATCATGAGGGAGCACTTGAGTCTTGGTGACACAAGGGGGAGCAATATCTTTGATGGATACTCCAACGAGGACTAGGGGCGAGTGCCAACTTTTCGATACCTTAGGAAAAAATCTGGTGTTCTGTTGTCTATTTCTTTACTATACCGTAATTTATTTTGAGTATTTACATTCTTGCAAGCTTTTAATTCCGTATTTTTTTAATGTCTTTGCTTGCTTGTTTAGTTGCCTTTTTCTAGCTTGTTCGTGTAGTCGTATTTCTTTTCATCCAGACTAAAATTATTATTTATTCTAGTTTTCGATAGAAGTTTTTAAATTGTCTAATTCATCACCTCTCTTGGATCATTCAATCCTTTTAGGAGGGATAAGAATTGGATCAGTGTCTGAGTCCCAGACAACGGCGCCAAAGGACCTAGCGCCATACCATTAATCTACGACGCTAAAGGATTTGGCGCCGTGTACTGCCACGTCAAACAGGACCTCCAACGTGGATCCTACGTGATAACTGCACGACGCCAGATTGGGAGGCATCCCATAATAGTATTACGGCACAAAAAGTCATAGAGCCATGCGAGCGTTCAATTTGAACAGCATTTTGTGGAGGGTTCATTTGTAAAATATGTTTTTGGAAAAGGCTAAAAAGTACAAATTCCACCATTGCTTACACTGTTACACGTATAGTACGTACGGGGTCATTCGCAACAATATAAGCAAGATAGAGTTTCTCTCTGCAAATGGAAAGGAGTTGCCGTTGTGGCGTTGTGGGGTTGTCATGATGGAGCATCACGCCCAGTCGGACTCAAACATGGCTGCATGTAAGTGAACGCAAGAGCTTATGGCATTGTTTAGAAAAAGAAACATAAGCGCGTCATCGTCAGTATATCGCTAGCTAGCTCCTACGTATACAGGTTACCATCCATCCATACAGATGCGATGTATATATGCGTATGATCACTCGATCACAGCAAGTTGCAGGCGGATCGGCAGTGGAGCTGGAGCATATCGGTAAATGCATGTAGGAGGCGAGCTCAGTACAGTAGCTTAGTCATCAGCAGCAACCTCTCTCTCTCTCTCTCTCTCTCTCTCTCTCTCTCTCTCTCTCTCTCTCTCTCTCTCTCTCTCGGTGACACAAAGAGAGGTTATCTAATTCAGCATGCATGCATCTGCACGAACAATCGTAAAACGCCCTTGCTGCTTAGACAAAATTTCTGTGGGAACCACGGGACGAGAGCGAGAACGTATAGGTTTCCTGTTAATTTTTCAGGAGGAGATAATGGCCTCTTTGTAACAAAGGAATTAAAAACCGTAGGAATAGGAAAAACCACGTGATTTTGGCAACAATGCAAGCAGAAAACATAGGATTGTAAAGCACAGAAAAACTATAAATTAAAAATGATTGTTTCAATGGAGCAGAGAAGAAACATAATAATCAGGTGAGAGATATAGACTCAAAAAAAATATTTCCTTGACAAATTCTCCAAAATTCCTATGGAACACCTCAAATGGCTGCATCACGACAATGACCCCGCAATATACTGGTTGTCACTCGTCCGTTTACAAGTGCACGCATGCATCCATCTCACATGGCTATGATGCCTATCCAAATTAACCTAACAATCAATGTACAAACATATCAATTAATATTATAGTTAACCAACGATATATATATGTAGCACATGTGCGGGTGTGCTGCCAACGCATCCACAAAGAATTGAATAATTTGTAGATACTAATCCTATATGCTATATATGCACCTAACACACGTACGTCAGCTAATAAGTAACATGGATCACAAAATTACACTACAATATATACCTTATTAATTCTCGAAAAAATGAAAATAATAAATTACCTATCACGTACCAGTCGCCTCACCTCCACTCTTACATGGGACAAAGGTTATTGGAGCTGAAAGAAATGCGCGGTCAAATCAACACGTAAACGTCGACAGAGAAAGAACAACTGGGATCAGCAATTTGCAAGTTGGGACAGGAATCAGTGGTAAAAACTTTGCACGGGGAATCTTTCTTTTTGGTATGCCCTCGCACTCTCAGCAGAAGCTTCCAAACCCTACTTTCTTTCTCCTCCAATCACAGAGCTTAACTTCCACAGGCTACCCACCACTCACATCTCCCCGAAAGATTAAAAGGTAATCTAAGAATTGTGTGTCGGTGTCAAGTTCTGTTAGTACGTAATACCATCTAATCTGTTTTATATGACTGTTACTCCTGATTTATGACGGAGAAATAGCTAATTATCCCTTATATATTTTCAATGGAACTCCCAAACAACCAAATCTCCTTTTACCATTATTACTATTACTATATCTACTATTACTATACTACTACAGAACCAACCATAAGTAGCGTCATATCAGTCTCGATTCTGCAAAAACCACGACTGAAGATGTATCAGTGCCGGTTCTTAATCTCCCGCGCGCAAAAAATGAGTAAACTGCTAAGAATCGGCACTGAAAAGGACAATCAGTGTCGGTTTCAGCCACGAACCGGCATTGATACTTCTTCCTCTCCTCCATCTCTCTCTCGGTTTTAGCGCGGCCTTATCTCTTTCGGTTTGGAGAGCCCCGGGCTGCTTGGCTCACGGAGATGGAGAGAGGGGTGGAGGAGGCGAGAGTTGGCTGGGGAGAGAGGGAGGGCTAGAGGGCCCTGGGCTGCCTGGCTCACGAAGATGGAGAGAGGGGCGAAGGAGGCGAGAGAGGAGCCGGGGAGAGAGACCGACTGGAGGGGGATGCGCCGAGCTCGCCAACAGCCCGGGGCTGAGCGGATGCACGCGGCCAAGCAACGGCATCGCACGTTCGTGGCTGAGCGCGGCCAAGCAGGAGCAAGAGCGACGCCGACGATGGCCACCAAGGGCTTCAGCAGTTTCTTTGGCGGCGGCCTTCGTGCCCCGTGGTTTCTATGGCGATGGCCTTCATGCCCCACGTTTTGTGTAGGACGGAGCAAGGATCCGCGACAGCGGCATCCTCAACGGCGATGAGCTCATCATGCGGGGCCGGCAGCGGGCTCGGCTCAATGCATCGAGCTGGCTCGTATGCCTGGCTTTTTTCTTTTCTTTTTTTGTTTGTGGAAAACCTCATCAGTGTCGAATTCAAAACCGGCACTGATGAGGTTTTAGAACCAGTACTGATGAGGTATTTTGGTGTAATGCTAGTACTTTTTATTTTTTATTTTTTTTTTCATCATCTTTTTTTTGGGATCTCATGAGTTTTATCTTTAATCTATCATGATTTTCTTGTGATTAAAAGGCTTTGTTGCTGTAGTATTTCTTGTGGCGAAGAAATTGTTCGCCAATTGTTGGCTAAGAAATGATAGCTACAATTTACACTCGAGTTTATTACTGACACGGTGTGTACTTCGCATTCATTACCGGCGCTTGTTATTAGCCATGAATCTGTCATAAGTTTGGGCAGCCTGTACACATAGAGGACACGCGAGTACTAGCACAATTCTAATTTTGGTACGAGCTGCTAAATCCTACGCGTGCTTGCATGCCATTGATCAGGAGCAACGACACCACACGTACATGCACCTACGAAATATCAATTCTTTTACTGTACAATGCAAACACGAATGCATGCAATAGCTAGATGGGTGTAGGTATGTACGTCTCGTAACAGCAGTATTCTGCTGTCATGTTGATCTGTTTATTACAACGCTCTTTAGAACTGTACTTGGTTGTGGATCGAGTTAAAGAATATAAATACTAATATCAGCAACCGTAGAAAGATAAATAACCGATAATTGCATATCTTATTTTTCATCCACCTTCCTAGGCTTTGGATCACATCCAACCGTCTTCACCCACAAGTAGTTGGATCATGTCGATCCACGGACATATATAGGATGGTGATAGTGATAGGAAAATAAATTGGTTGAAGCACTTAAAAATAGCAAAACTGATTAACAATGATATGGTGCTCAAATTTATTTACAAGCTAGGTAGAATTCCCCATGTTTATATACAGAAATTAGTGACCTTTATTTGCACTCCTTCAAGACACATTCTTTGCCAAATTTGATCCCTTGAAAAAAAATGTGCATGGCTTTGCACTGGCCGGTGAACATTTTCTTGCTTGGCCATGCCCTAGCTAACAGCTGGGTTTGTTCAATGTGCTGCTACAACCAGCAGGTACGGGTACTAGTGCCCATATTGTATGTGCCAATGATAATGAACTTGTGAACATGTGCTTTTATGTGGTAAAATTTGTATGATGATTTTTTTTGTATTAATTTGTGATAGTCCTACAATCTCCCAAACACTCTAGCCATCCAAGTGGAAGAGAATTGCCGTGTTAGCAAGGATTGTAGCTTCACAGTGACCTGCACAATAGTTGAATAATGAAGGTACACACCACGTTCAAATAATTGATATACGATTTTCTGATAACTTTGAAGAATAATGCTACATCTACAAAAGTTAACAAAAATTCTACTTACATGCTAACGTGGACAGCGACAGCCTTGCCTAATGTGTCCAGTGGAATATTACAATTGATAATTTCAAATTAGCATAAGGTCGTTGTTATCATTCACGTCAGCACATAAGTAGAATTTCTACTGAAGCTATTACTTTACCTCTTTCTATACCTCGCATCGAAGATGCTCGAGAAGATGCAGCATCAAGTGTAACTCAAAGGCCCAACCCAGTAAGCTATTCGATTCCCTAAATATCTAATCCCTCAAATATTGTACATAAACTTTATCCTCTCTAGCCCCTACTTCATGTTTCATTATCATGTTCCTATTTAGGTGTATTTGCGTCATATCTAGTTGTAAGACTAAGTGTTTATTGTCTAGCTTGGCTAGCTAGTATAGCTATCGGTCTAAATGATGTAATGAGTTTATTATTGCCGTTTGACTATGGCTGTCATCAAACATATTGTTATGATCATAGTCATTGATCTTGTCATGATATCATCTTTGTATCATTGCACTTTGTATAGTTGATTTTTCTGGAAAGATTGAGGCTAACTGAGATATTCAAAATTCCAGTGCAAAACCGAACCGAAATACGTAGGTTAATTAGGTTCGGTTTTCATTTTCCTTTGGTTATCTTGGTTTCTAGGTTTTGAAAACCGAAATTTTTAAAAATGAATAAACCAATTTGTAATAACTGCATTAACCAATTGCTTAGCCCTAATAAGATGGTTAAACATTTAACCATGAAACACGGAAAAACTAACTAAATTATAAAGGGTTCGATTTGCTCCCCTACTAAAGGTGACTCTTCAATTTACTAATCATAGGATATAAATCTGTTGGGAAAATTTAGCCGTGAAACACGCATAATTTTCTGAATAAATAAGGGAGTTGCTAATTTTTAATCGAGTGAAAATAAGGGAATATTTCACTTGACAACAGCAACCGTTGGATGAAGATTTATTAGCTGACAAAAAACTGATTCACAAGTGATAATACTTTTCTATAGTAGAGATATATACAATTTTCTGATACATACCAGATAAAAATCTCTAACTGAGTACAAATAAAAAACATAAGTAAATCCGATAGATAACGCGTGGAGTAAAACAAAACTCTAATTTCAATCTATTAAAACATAAGTAAATCCGAATAAATAAAGGGTGCTACTGTATTTGGGTGGGGACAGGGGTAGTGAGTGCGTCTGGCCTGCGAGGTTACGTGATGGGCAAGTTAGGTCGTGGGCCCACCATCACCGTCCCCTTCCTCCTCATCTGTCAATCACCCGCGTCCCTTTCGACTCGCTTTTGTTTATCTTCTCTTCGCCAAGATCGATTTAATTAATTAATCCATATATCTGAGCCCCGTCCTGTCGAATCTAACGCACAGGATCAATTTAATTAATCGAAAAAATATAGGAAATAAAAATAATAATCACCGCCGCGGGAGCACGTCATGTGCCTCACTCTAGCTACTACCTTATATATAGTCCGGCCGTCACATATACTGCATGGACTATATAATTTCTGGAGTGATAAGACATGTTATTTTCCTCCAAACATATGTTCTAACTTTCTTCCATATATTCATGAAGTAGTACTTTTCAGTACTAAAATATGTGTGTAACTTGACAGCAATATTCTACTGGATGTGTCGGCTCTAATCACTTAATCCAGTATATAGCACTAGTATCTTTCAGTGACAGATCAATTCCATGCATCTATGATTAAAATCCAAAATTAGATAACACATATAACTATATTTATCGAAATAGATAATATATCATCGTATTTATAATTTTAGTATTCGTATTCGATAACTTATTTACAAAAAAAACTGATTTTCGGTACACCGTACGTCGAAAAAACATGGGTCCAATCATATTTAACACATGAGGTGTCGAATATGGATAGTAATATATTCGACACCTCATATATCGAAAATCAGGTGTATTTGCACATGGAGTGCTGAATATTTAGCACCTCGTATGCTGAATATGATTTGTATCGGCACATGAGGTTCTCGGTATAAAATGACAACATCAAAATACTCGCAGCCGGTACATACCATATTCGGCACACCAGGTGCCGAATACGATACTGTAGCATAGGCACATCATGTGTCGAATACACCTGATTTTCGGTATATGAGGTACCAAATATAGACTACAGTACTATATTCGACACCTCATGTACCGAATATGATCGGGTCCGTATTTTTTCAACTTACGGTGTACCGAAAGTCATTTTTTATAAATAAGATGCCAAATACGGATGTAAAAATTATAAATATTACAATATATTGTCTATTTTGATAAATACGATCGTATATATTGTCTAATTTTGAATATTAGGCTGCACTATAAAACCATATTGTGAAGTACTAGCTATTCCAGACTAAATTACTATTGGAAAACTATACTGATTAACTTAATTAAAGCAGTAGCTTAATCACAGTACTCCGCAGCTAGTACTACAGAATTGATTATAATTTGGTACAACGCGGCTACCTAGAATGTCTCAATAATTTCTCTTAATGGTAATTAAAATATATAGCACAATTCCTAGATAGTATATAGTAGCTCGGAATCCGTAACTACCGATTGGAATAGATATATTGTTACTAAAATAGCGGAACTACCGATTATTATTCGTTCTAATTAATAAATCCTTCAATTCATCACTATATTATACTAGTACTGTATTTAATTATACTGAGGCCACCTCATGTAGACATAGGTCAACTGAAAAACAACACTTAGATGAATGTGTGCACATTCCACTACACCAGCTTAATCATATATATAATACTTGATTGGAATTAGGTTGCAACAACATGCATACATTTATGGTCCAAATATGACCTGCCCAAGATATGCCCACATGCAAAGTATAGACTAGCTAATCAGCTGTCAACGAGCTACAGATTAAGACCATATAACCATATGGATCAGTAAGTAGTTCGATCAGTACTAGCTAGTATAGAAAGAAGTAATGCAGTATGCGCTGACCTAAATTGTTGAGAAAGCTCGATAGATGCATGCATACTAGCTATATATAAAACAAAACGATATGTAGCATGATAAAATAATATATTGGTGATCTATATATTTGATCATCGAGTAAATTGTGTTATATTTAAGTAGGCTGCTTAATTTATTATCGTCTTGGAATTAATTATTCCGCTAATAATGTTGGCTCATATTATATACAGGCGCCGCTCAATGAGGAAAAAGGGTAAACCGACATTAAAAAATCTGATATTCCGGTGGCTATCAGTATATGGAGAATATATATTTATATGTGGATTTCGATCAATCTATGGGTTACATTTAGTCACAATAACGTACTGCTTTATTTTTGTACCATAATATATATGTAGTATAACGGCCAAAATATAAAAGTAGACAATATAAAGTATCATATTTATCAAAATAGATAATATATTAATATATTTACAAATTTAGAATGTGTATTCGATACCTCATTTACCAAAAATGATGGACTCAGCAGTTTTCGGCACCTTCGGCACCTAAGGTGCCGAATACGCACAGACAACAGCTGGACGTACGCAAGAAAGCCAGAAGCAAGATGGTGGTAGAGTTTCCATCACGCGTGGCGGTGACAACGGTGATGGTGGAGGGGAGAGGGTGGAAGAGAAACAAAGAGAGTGCACGCGTGTGGGAGCGATGGCTAGGAGCTGAGCAATCGGAGTAGGAGAGTTAAGTATGAAGGCTTTCGGGAGAAGCTAAGCAGGCGGGGGCTAGAAGCCAAATGGTTTTGGGCTATCACTGTCAGTTCATAATTACAACCGATAGTGATAGCCATTATCGCTATCGGTATTTAATGGCACTTATTTTTATGAGTTGTTATCACTACTTGTTCTATCTATACACCGACAGTGATAAGTTGATAAGTTCATTATCACTGTCGGTTTGTAAAGTTTTTGTTACCAATTAACAGTGATAATCACTATCACTATCGGTTCTTACTAGTTTGATTTTTCACACTACTACAGAAAGAGTCATCAGCGCCCCCTCATCACTGTCGGTTTAAAAATAAAATATCGGTTCTTAAGCTTAGGCGAACAAAAAAATTGTACCAGTAAGAACCGATAGTGATAGTGGTTATCACTATCAGTTCTTAAAAAGACGTGCATAAAAAGGTATGCCTTTAATAACCGACAGTGATAATGTATCTCTCTGTCGGTTCATATTACAAATCGGTAGTGATAATGTTTATCATTGCTGATTCGTAAGCTGTATCAGTAGAGCAATAATTGACAACAATGAAGCAGCGGTGATAATTTTTCTATAAATTGAACCCGTCTACGTCAACCGCGTCCATTTCTCATTTTGATCTCCCTGAAGCTGCTCTCGAGGGGTAGTGGCGGGCAAAGTGAAGCGATGGTCACCGGTCATCTCCACTGCAGCCGTCTTTACCCCTCGTGCCTAGCTTCAACACCACTCACACGAGCTCCTCGTCATAGCCACCATTCGCCAAGCTCAGCGTCTGTCGTTCCCACCGTCTCCCGAGCCAACACGTACCTTCCCCGTCTCCTCATTCCTCTCCATGCGGTCTCCTCTCACCATCTCCTCTCACCGTCCTCCGAGCAAGTAGCCACCTCACGTATGTTTGCCGAGACTACCGTCCGAGCGGCCGTGTACCTTCTCCGTCTCTTCATCTCCTCTTTTGATGTCTCCACTGCGTGAATGTTGTGTGAAGATGATTGTGGAAATAGATAGATCTAAAGAAATGGCAAAAGTCACAATCGCTTTAAGCTAAGTTTGTGTGTTCAAGATTGTGCTTTTGCTATTCGTTTAGACTTACTATTGTCACTCTCTCGAATAGTAAATTTAATCAACTAGCACACAAGATGTATATCGGATGGAGCAGGGCTACTATATCAAGAGCTCTTTGAAGTGGAATGTTTGAAGAGCTCTTGGTGCAATAGCTTCATAACATCTGTTTCTATTTTTAGATTTAGTCTAAAGTATTCTGAATATTTCGGCATAGGTATGACAAACTTAAGACAGATTCACATACTGAAGAGTTCATAATAGAGTATTTTTGCGCACATCTGAAAGGATTATCACTGCCAATTTATGTCTTGAACTGGGAGCGATAGTAGTTATCACTACCAGTTAATGTTAAGAAACCGACAATGATAACACTACTATTACTGCTAGTTTATAAGCCGCCAATGTTAATTTATAGACTATCATTGTCGGTTCAAAAACCGACAATGATGCTAATTTTAAACTGGTATTGATGACATTTTCTACAGTAGTGTTATGTGCCCTTGAGCTCATGAACCGACAATAATAAATTATCGCTGCCGATTATAATGGTACTAGTAGTGATAAATTATCACTATCGGTTATAATCGTATCGGCAATGATAATAGAGCACGGATTACGTACCTTTTCTATAATAATATCCCTCAAGATTGGGCAGAAGCTGGCTCTCCGATCATGAAATGAAGATTGATATGCACCCATGTCGCGTATAGGACTAGAAACCGGCCGGACTGAGCAGAGTGGTTAAACCGCGAGGACAATACAAGAGTAAAAAAGAGATGGACATATGGACGTTGATCAGTCGATGATGATACTATACATTGTCACAATGATTTGAGTTGACCTAGGTGAATGGGCATGCACAAATCTTGCCCCACCTTTTCCCAGACCGGAGGTTATAAGAAAAATCAGAGCTACTGCCTAGTGTGCAGTACTAGTAAGTAGGGATATCACCTCAAACACGCCAAGACACGATCCAATCCAACAACTAGAGTCGGCAGACAAAAAAGTTTTTCTTTTTGCAGTAACGGTGCAAGAAACTGGACGCTAAGATTGTATTGGTGGAAATTGGAATCAGAAAGACTGACAGCAAGTAGCTAGAAGAATAGACTTCAGCTGGTATAGGAACTGAACGGGAATCCTTTGGCCCTAACACTACCTAACAGTCTATTCTCGCGCTAGTATTTGTCATCTTGATTTTCTGAGACGATACTCCCAAGGCCCAGTTAATGTCTCTAATCCGCTATCAATTATACATTAGAATAGCTAAGGTGTGGAAAACATTAAAATTATGTGCACAAAAAATTTCTACTCCCCCGATAGATCTAGTGGTTGAGAAGTCTAGTTGTAGCATTTTTTTCAGAAAAGTTTACCACTGCTCGAAACAGCTCGCTCCCTCAGTTTCACGATATCTGAGCAAGCTCATCATGCGCACCAGCTAAGGAAGAACTAACAAGTGTCAGAAAAAAAATCATCTATAAAACGACTAAGGAAAAACATATATATGGCAAAAGACCACACATTCCCGGTAAAATATCTTGGTACGATCACTTCACCTATTTTTCATCATTTTAAGAGCGGCGATCGAACGAGTGGAAATACCACGAAACAACTATGATCATTTTTTTTCCCTTGTGGTGAATATTTTTAGCTGAACCATTTCTACTCGGATGAACGAATATTGTGAACTCGGGCGGGGAGGAGAAGGGGTCCGGCAAACTATCAAAGTAAAAAAGATACAGTGTGCATGTTAACTCTATCTTAATTGTAGCTACTAGTTCCTTAGTAAAGCGACAATAGTCTGGATCAGAGGGAGGAATAAATTAAATTTGTACAATAAAAAGCAATGAAATGAGTAATCAATTTGAGACTAGTACTCCTACTAACCCAAGCTAGAGTGAAATAAATACACACCCGGCTCCTAGCTCGCAAGCAAACCACACGACGAGGAGGAGGAGGAGAAGGAGGAGGAGGACTCTCACTGTCTCAGATCACACCCTGAAAAAGCTACCGGCCGGCCAGGGCGGGCCCTAAAAGAGAAGTAGTAGAAGAAAAAGAGCAACTTGTTTGCAGTGGCCGGCCGGAGCAACAGTGCCACGCACACAAGCTAAGCTCAGCTGCAACAGAGGCATAATTCTTGTCCATGGCCGGCGCCGGCGACGCGGGCGTCGGTGGCGGCGAGTGGCCCTTCTCCGCCGACGCTTACGCCGACTCCTCGGCGATATTCGCGGAGCTGGGGTGCTGGGCCGCCGGGCTCGACGGCGCAGGGGAGCTTCTACCGCCGCTGGATCCGCCGGAGGCCATGCCGCCGCTGGCCTCGGAGGCGGTGGAGACGCCGTCCGGGCCGGTGTCGGTGGACGGTGGCGCGTCGTCGAGCTCCACCGACGACGGCACCGCGCAGGAGGACGCCGACGGGAAGCCGGCCGCCGCGACGGAGGCAGCGTAAGTGCCCGAACTAGTAATTCTAGCTTTGGTACGTTTGATCTGCGTTTGCCCCAGCCTCTCTCCAGCGAGCAACAAAGCTTGTGGCAAAACCGTAATTATCTTTGAAGTTCGCCAAGTTAACTTCAGACCTAAAATTTGCCCCATTTTTATTTATTCACAAATTTTAAGTTTGTTTTCGATCGTAGGAGTACATCGTAGCAACAAGTTTCAGACCAGCGATGTTTTGGTTTAATTTGTTTTCGTTTGGAGTCTCTATGTCAGTACGTGATCCATGTCACGTCGGTGCCGGCCTTTCCGATCGTCTACGTCGACCGATTTGTAACTGCGAGGGGTAATTCGGTAAATATGCGTGGAGGGGAGGGAGAAATCGAGACGGAGCGCATTATTGGCGTCGGAATGGAATCGGACGTTGCGCCGGGATTCGCGTACTAAACTGACATCAGTCACTCTTTCTTCTTCTTTCTTCTCTTCTCACTCCTCTTTAGTGTTTATTATTTCCGATTACTTGGTTTACATATATAGTTAGCTAGATTTGCCGCTATGTATCCATTTGCACAATTCCTTTCTAAAAAGAACGTGTCACGAGCTCTGTCGTTCGATTAGGAAGTAGGCGACCACCTGGGTTTGAGTCTAGACTGACAGATCGCTCAGAGGCGCCGGCCGGGTATTAACCAAGCTAGCGTTGATTCTCCAACTGAGTATAGAAACGCGTACGGGTTCTCCATGTGCACAATTCATCAGTGGCTAGTTGCACCGCTCAGCAATTTTACGTACGTACGCGTACGTACGCGTGGTCGTGTAGGTACAGGAGCTAGTGATAGATGTGCAAGTTAAACGAATCTGTTCTGTGAATTAAGTTTGTCACGTCGTAAACAGATTCGATCAAAACTGCCCGGTCCTGGTCTTCAATATATAATCCTATCCAATTAACCAGCTAGCTGCACGATGCAACCAAGTTCGTTGCACGTACGTTCTTGCCATGTTACACTCACATGCAAGCTGGCAGATAGCAGTACAGTGCGTGTGTGTGTGTCTACATGCAATGCATATGATGTTTGTATGAATCATGGTTGGTATGTGCAGGAGCAAGCCGGCGGGGAAGACGAAGAAGGGCCAGAAGCGGGCGCGGCAGCCGCGGTTCGCGTTCATGACCAAGAGCGAGATCGACCACCTGGAGGACGGATACCGATGGAGGAAGTACGGCCAGAAGGCCGTCAAGAACAGCCCCTTCCCAAGGTATCCATGCATCCCTCTGCATGCATTTTGATCTATCGATTGAACCACTCTAGAAGAAAATTTATTAGGATCCTTTAAAAAAAATCTCCGTAAAACTCTGATTCATACCGTCTTTTTTCTGATTCAACGGTTGACACGTACAGAAGAGAAAAATGATAACACGTGTCGTGTTGGAAGCAGAGGTCTTTTAAATGACCAGTTCTATTGAATTTCCTTCCCCCAACACACACACATTCACCAAAATTACATAGGGCCGATGACATACTGTTGAGTGTTTACTGAAAATTGTTCGATACTGCTACACAGATTGCAATTAGGTAGGAGTATATACTAGCACTACCACTAGCTAGTTAGCTTTATCTACTCTAGTTCATGAGCATTTGGGTACATGCATGTAGCATGCTGTTACTATAGTTTCATCCATATCTTTTTTTTTTCAATATTAAGAATGCATGCAAGGAGAGGCTCTGGTACGGTGCTTTCGCATGCATATGGACGGTGGTTGCTGCTTGCAAGTGATTCGAAGGGCAAGATCAATGTCGTATCCATCTATGGTTAAATATCTATCTACATGGTGATTGGTCTTGTCAAATAGAAAAGAAAGTTCATACATGCATCTCAACTCTAGTACATATACTTTCAGTTGTGAGAATCCTATACATGAAGTTGCCAGTTCAATCCTATTACCAATGAATGCATGCACGTTGTAGTTAGTATATAGTAGCATACTCCAATAAGATGTTTTTAGGGCACTACTGCAATATTTCTTCTTGATAATAATGAACTGAATTTAATTTGTATGGGCAGGAGCTACTACCGGTGCACCAACAGCAAGTGCACGGTGAAGAAGCGCGTGGAACGCTCCTCCGACGACCCCTCCGTCGTCATCACCACCTACGAGGGCCAGCACTGCCACCACACCGTCACCTTCCCGCGCGCCCACCTCCACGCCGCTGCCGCCCTCGCCGGCCACATGGCCTTCTCGGCGCACCACCTCTACAGCAGCAACGACCTGTCGCCGCTGCGGCTCCCCCCGGCTCACAACGCTCTTGACCCCCTCGCCTGCAGTCCGGCGATGTCCTCACCGCCGTCGCTGCTGCGGCCGTTGCACTGCAACCAGGAGCTGAATTCTGCAAGCGTGTTCCAGATGTCGGGGGCGACGACGATGGCAATGACTTTTGCATCGACGCATTCCACGACGATCTCGTCGCCGGCCAATGTTCCGGCGGTGGACAAGGGGCTTCTTGGCGACATGGTGCCACCGGCTATGAGGCATGGATAGATGATGCATTGCATGCGGTAGTTAATTTGGATAGTACAATTAAGCATGCCAGTTAATACTAGTTACTTTGATCGATTAGTTGTTGTTCTTTTTCTTTTTCTTTTTTTTTTTTTGCGGAAGGGGCTCGAAGCCCTAAAATATATTGAGGTAAACAGTACTTACACCCCTGGTCTTACACAAAGCACCCTGGAGAAGAATAAAAATACAGCTACTTCTCTAGTTCTAGTAATTAGCAAAGAGGACCCTAGCAAACAAAGAAATTACAAAACAAAGAACATGGGTCTTCTTCATCACTGCTGATCGTCGGCCGGAGCGATGAGCTCGAGCTTGACGCAGACGAATGCCAGGGTCGGTTCTGAGATTTCGGTGGTCCGAGGTGATACTAAAACATGGGTCCTCATTGAACATAAGCATCGGAATATTTATATATCAATTTCAAATACAATATTCCAAGCATTAAAATTTTTTGTCAAGGTCTCCTTTCTGTTAGTCTATCAACTCGTTTCTTTTTTCTTTCCTTTGTTTATTTCTAGATACATGCTTTCTAGATGTTATGTTATCACACAATGATAATTAGGTACAAACAGTCCTGAAAATTGAAATAAAAAAATCATCAACAGTTGACAACTAGTGCAAAGCTGTAAAAGTATTGAATCAAATAAACAAAACCATCCAGTTAGGGATTAACCCTTGATTCTATTGAGCATGGGGGCCATGCTTGCTGGCGATCAGGAGGAGAAGAGGGGAGGGGAACAGGCGAACAATGGCTTGCCACGATTGAGGTTGGTGATTAGGCCTTCGTCAATTTTGAACGATCAATCCTGAGCTTTGGGAGGAGGAGGATCAGGTGAGCTGATTCAGACGCGTCGTTTTGGACGAAGACACAGAGAGGTCCAGAGGAGGGGAGGGGAACGGGTGAAGATCGTGATCGCTGCTCCTGCTAAGAATTGGGATCGATTTGACTAGGGTCGGCGAAGGCGTGACTGAAGTACCACACAATTAGGCTTGCGCATGATACTTCGTTAATTTGGAAATGATCCATCATCCATGGTTTTGCTAGGTTAGGTTACTAGGTAAGGTAATGTTGGACCTTAAGCTATTTGTAGATTTAGAGATTCACTTGGGCTTGGTTGCTACTTGCCAGTAGGCTATGCAGCGTACAGATTTAGGCTGGCTTGGTAGGTAGCATGACAGGCAAATACATACACATACCTAGTTAGGGGGCCCTGAATTTCAAGGGGCCGAGGTGGTCGCCCTGCCCCAGGGCTAGCCTTGACAAATATTGAGGACAGGTACCATATCTTTCACACAAGACAGCAAGGGGGCACCAGACATTGGTATTAGACCGCACGAGAAGAAAGTCACTGCAGCACATTAGTCGACATCTTGTGGTACATATTAGGGCACAAATTCGGCACCACTATCGATGGCCTAGAAAGCAAATCTGGCGTCGCCAGTGTTTGAACTGATGACCCAGAGAGCCAAACCCGTGCCATCAACTAGAACATCGATGACCCAGGTACAAAGAAACCCTCTCCAGGGGATTAAAACAGCCTCCAGCTCATCCGCTAACAGGCAAAGGAGTACGTACCTCACAAGCTCGTCACCGGAGTGGACGCCAGAAGTGGCGATGACGCCACTTCTGATTTAGCAGAGAGAAGAATTCATATATACACATATAGGGTTGATATTGAGCATGTCAATCAGCAGGCTTGGATAAATATTAGTTACACAAGGTTATTGTTCCAACTCTATTGATTTATTAATATTTGCAGTTAGGCATGTCATAGTATATCATCACATATAGCTTAGAATAAACTTGCAATGTATCTTTCATGCAAATTATAGTTTGTGGGAAGTTTGGATCGTTGATGTTGTGCAAGCTAATTAAATGTCTATAGTCTTGTCCTTCAACTTGAGAAAGGCATGTGATAAGGGGAATCACTGTCGGCTCGAGCCATGAGCCAGCAGTGATGCCGTGCTATAGCTTCACTGCCACTTTTAAATACCAACCGGCAGTGAAGGAGTGGCTGGACCCGAAATTCCATTCCAATCGGCTTTTGACTCGCAAAAGCCTCACGTCTCTCTCTCTCTCTCTCTCTCTCTCTCTCTCTCTCTCTCTCTCTCTCTCTCTCTCTCTCTGCCTTGTCTACCTACAGCCGGCTCTCTCTCTGTCTTATCTCCCCCACTGGCCTCCTCCCCACCGGCCTCGCTCCTCTCCCACCGGGCTCCTCCCCCACCGGAGTTGTACGTGGAAGGGCGGAGCTGCTGTACCTAGCAGTAAAAATGTGCAGCAGCTCCAAATCTAGATTGCCCCGGGAACGCTGCACGTGAGGAGGCGGCGATCGCCGTGGAGGCAGGGCCAAGAGGGGAGGCAAGGACGGTAGAGAGCGCGACAAATCTAGCCGAGCTCTGCTGCCGACATGTCATCGTCGAGGAGGAACGTGAGGCAACAACTAGGGGCAGGAGGAGAGACGTCTGCACGCTATCATCGGCGAGGACTTCTTCTCCGGCGCCCACCTCCACTCCATTAGGCGCCATCGCCCCAAGGCCCGACCAGATCCTCCTCTAACCTTGCCAAAACCCTAGCCGAGCCGCCATGGGGCCGACCTTCACCAATCGATTTTGTGTTTGTTTCCCCTTCGCTTTCAAGGTTTTGTTCATCGATTGGCAACAGGGATTAGTTCAATTTTGTGTTCCTCTATGATTTATTAAATACACAAGTGAGGTCAACAGGGCGGCACTGTTGTATTGCAGCGGCTGTTGTTTGAGGTGAAGGTGTGGCTTCCGTAGTAATTTGTTTGTCTGATTGAGGGTTTGTCGATTCGAGTTGGCTCGACCCTTTTTTGTTTTCTGGAAGAGGCATCACTGTCGGTTGGAAACCTGGCAGTGATAGTCTAAGCATTATTGCTGTCGTTTATCCACTGTCGACTTCAAAATCGATAGTAAAGATGATTTTAGAGCCGATAATAAAACATATTTATATAGTAATGAGCATATTTTTCTTCCTCAGATGTATAAAGGATATGTCCCGCGTAAAGTTACACACGCAGGTATCATATGAATGCAACTTTGCATCTTTGGGCCTTTCTGGATTTTGC
This sequence comes from Phragmites australis, assembly GCF_958298935.1. Taxonomy (NCBI): domain Eukaryota; kingdom Viridiplantae; phylum Streptophyta; class Magnoliopsida; order Poales; family Poaceae; genus Phragmites; species Phragmites australis. The sequence goes on along the minus strand of NC_084935.1, from coordinate 29,719,661 downwards.
AACTAGCTACCCCGTGTTCACATGCAGATGATGTGCTTCCCTTTGCAAATCAGAATTTTATTATAAAAAAGAAGTTTGCAAAGTTGTAAGTACATAACGGCTTGCCGACTGTGTAGACGACGAAGCCGATCTCCCTAAGATTTCCGACATCGACGACGTTACGGCCGTCGAAGACGAACGCCGGCTTCTGCGTGCTGACAAATATTCGCCGGTAGTCCAGCGTCCTGAACTCGTCCCACTCTGTCAGCACGCACAGCCCGTGCGCGCCCTGAGCGGCCTCGTACGCGTCCCTCGCCACGCGCACCTGCTGCACCTTCGCCGCCGCCGCCGCCGTGTCCCTCCTTATCTGCTTCTCGCTCACCAGCGAGTCGTACACGCTGACGTGGGCCCTGTCACCGAGCAGGCCCCTGCACACGTGCCGCCACCTGCACACGCGGCTCTTCTGGTAGTCATTCACGGCCACCACCTGCCGCCAGTAGCCGGCGCCGATGCAGCAGATCTTCACCATGGTGGTCTGTGTATGCCCTTGTCTGCTGCTCTTCTCACTCATTGTGTGTGCGCACCTGACGAAATTAGCTGAAGCCTGAAAGATTCAGAAGTGAAGACCAAAGTTGAGCAAGTGCTTGAGGTCATGAATGAACTTGTATAACAATTTATAAGGGCAGTAGCATCAAGATGGTCTTGAATCATGAACCATATTACAATGGCAATTGCATCTAGATGATCATCTTCAGGATCAGGACTACACCAGTAACCGCAAAATCTGCATGGGATCAGGGGACATTACCAGTTCTGAAGAACTGAGAAGTTGAGTAAGAGGGAGGTGCCTAAAACTCTTTTAAATACGCCTGTGTCCTTTTATCCTCTACGGCAGCCAGCCCAAATGGAAGTCAGGCAGCTGATGGTGTGAGAGTACCTTCTGATCTGCTAGTCTTGAGATGCCGTTTGTTTCAATTTCCAAAGCATCCTGCAAAACTCATCAAAGATCGAAGAAACCGAGAGCAAGCGGCCATACAACTGACATACAGATAGTCAGATACAATACCATAGCTAAAGAAAGTGGCTTGTCAGACTCAATACACTGTCAACCATTGTGCAATTACAATCACAGAAGGGGGTCTTGAGTGCTGGCCCAAGATCCTACTTAGCTTCATCGGACAAGAACATACAAATACAGCATCAGAGATTGGAACAATTATTACACGACAAAAAAAAAATGCAACAAATAAAGCCAACGAAACCATTTTCATTCCCATTCAATCAGAAATGGAGCACTACCTGTTCTCGATTTTGCCAAAGCCCGACAGAAATTTCAAAAAGGAGAAGGGCACAGCAAGAAAAGGAGTGCTCCAAATTAATGGCATCTAAGGTAAAGCTATCTTCCTTTCCTTTCTGCTTCTATGTACTAATGGCCCTAAACGACCTTACCTAAACCCCCCTATGTCTCCTGTCAACTATGAATTTTCCTACATGTACAAAGCACCACGACCAGTCATACTTGGACCCTTTGCCTTGTTATGCGGCCACCATTGCTTGCCTGAGCGCTGAAGTCAAGCACTCTTGCCCCCCCAGTCCAGTCTTCGTCATCAGTATCGTCGTCGTCACCACCGCCACCACCACGGCCTCTTGTAACAGTCGTGGTGGCACTCCTCCTAACTCTTGAGGAACTTCTTGGAGTTGGACGCTTCCTCTGGACTGTAGCAGTGTACACTCCAAAGTCCATGGAATCTTCTCGCAGCGATGTCTTGAAATCCTGTGCATCAGGTCCCAAGTCGCATTAATTTTAAAAGAGTAGGGTCTGCCAGATACCGGACCATAAACAATACAGCTTTATGTTGTCAAGGAATACAAAAGTTTGGTATAACTACCTGGTACACACGTGCTACATCCTGCAGGCAGCTCGGCAAACTGACGTTAGTGCTGCTAATGTTAAAAGGAACATTCTGCTTGGAGAGTGTTTCGCCAGATTTTGGTAGTTCCTTTAGAGAAAATGCCTGTATTGAAAATTTGAAGCACACCATGTGTCATGTGAATGGACCATAGTAGTACTAATCTCCGAATAAAGGGCAAATCATACCTGACAGCGGGCATCAGTTAAACTATAAACAGTTTTCAAATGTCTCTTCAATTTGAGGAGGAGCTGCAGCGCTATTGCATCATGGCAATCTTCCTGAAAACAAAGGACAAATTAGTGAGAAAATGATAAGATGCAAACATTCCAGAATTGCACATATGACTGCGCCAGTATACTGATGAACTCCATTAAAATAATTCGACCCAGAACTTCTTTAAAGCACCTGAAGTTTGGCTGTGTCCACATCTGACATGCTGCAAGGATTGTTATGCATCCTTTCAGAAACATCTCCCACATAATGGTCAGAATACCCTCCAGGCTCATGCATAATGTGGCTGTCTCTTGACAATGTTGACATACCCACCATATCTTGATGTTGATCCATAGAAGTCCACCTTTTCAAATTAGCCTCAACTGCTCCAGCTCTAAAGTGAATAATTCGATTTATATCATAGATCAAGTAAAGTGGTTCATCAGGGCATGTGAATGGCAGGGAGGCAAGAACTTCAGCACAGTATCTGCAATGTTAACACAACTTGATAGTCAAATACCTCATCATAGAATAAAGGGTTAAAGGTGCAGCTTTACTTAAATTACTTACACAAGAAAGCTAATTGTGCAGCGACTCCGGCCATCAGACTCAAACTTACGAACTATTGAGTGCACAAATTTGTTTCTTGAATTTCGATTTGCACGGATAAGGCGGTATATTCTAGATATGCCGGGTTTGACAAATGCAATCGGATTTGATTTCATGCTTGCTGCAATCTTATGGTTGCTGACTGTGGTCTCGAAGAATCTAAATGACATTTGTAGTCCATCACCTAAGCGACTTTCAAAAAACGAAGGGTACCTGCAAACAACTCCGACCAATCAGATAATTTTATTCAAAGAAGTAACATAAACATGAGAAGTTTGACCGCCATACTTTTCGTTCATATTCATCAGCAGATGATGAGCCAGCTTTGAGTTCCCCTCCAGCGGGTCCGTTTCAAGTGCTATAAGGTGTGGAACACAGGTAATAGGGTGAACTAAACCCTGACGAAGAACAACTTCAACAATCTACAAGAAGATTTATTTTTTCTGTTGTAAAATAATAAGATGAAGTGTGAAAATAAATAAATATACTGTCTGCCTAATTCACCTTAAGAGCACTCTGGCGAACTTGATCGTTTATATCCAAGCACCTTTCAAGGATGGAACTCCAATACAATTGGATAATACCACCACATATGTTGGTGTCTCCAGCACCAGCAGCAACAGGCACTTCACTTCCACCATTTGTTGCATACTCTGCAGGAGGCTTCCCAGTACTCTCAGCAGTAAGTTGGCTTTCCGCATCACGGAGATACTCATAGAGGTTTTGCAGTCCTTGAATCTGGACAGGCGGACTAAATTAAAAAATTGATATGCAGAGTGCATGCATTACAAGAAAATTCCTATACCTTTAATCTATGATCAACCCCAGAAGATAGTGACGCCTCTATGAGATCCAAGATATGCTTTTGTAGCATAAATTCAGGCTTTGCAATGAGTATGTATCCCAAAGTCTGCATACACAGAAGAAAATTGGCATTTAATAAGGAACAATTCATATTAATAAATATGCAAGGACCTGAAACAACCAAATCAAAACAGTCATGTAAACTAGCCGGGTGTCCAGGTGTTGCAATGGATCTGAAAAAATAGCATCACAAGTTCTAAACCCGGCACGTTAACATAATCATCATGCACGGATAATTATCCTTGAATCTGGAAATTACGCACAAAATTCACAGCTCATCAACAAGCCACATAGAATCATACCAAAAACTACATGGAAACAAAAGATGATCCCATCATTCAAGAGGACACTCCATGGCACATGCATGCATAGATCAAAATCCACAGAAGATACTCCAAGGTGGTGGTAGGAAAACTGACCATAATCTCTACCACCACCAACTCAATCTTTTAAGCGATATGAAAGAAGTCTTTTAAGTAGTAAAGATGTTAAGAGCCACTTCATGTTATTAGATAGTTGCCACTTCATGTCTTTTAAGGAGTTTCAAGTCTTTAATGAATTACAAGTCAGCACACACACCTGCAAAGCTCGAACCTTCAAGCTGAAATCATCCCTGATAAGATACCTTCTCTTTAGCAAGTCGATAATCTTCGCGAAATCAAGTTGATTTTCAGATGTTAGCATCAGTTGATAACCATAGCGAAGGAGTAGCCCAAGACAAAACAGCGACCGACCTAACAGCTGAGTTTCAGAAAGAAAGAAAAACTATCAGCTAAATATAGCAAAGCTACATGCTTAAAAAACAGTATAAACTACTTGATATGGCAAGCAGATGACACTGGGTAGAGAGAGAAAGTAAAAGCCATGCCCAATACATACAGAATAAATGCACTTCCACAATTGTCCTTAATTGCACATAAATTCTAGGCCTCACAATACCATATAACCCTATATTAAAATAGAATATAAATGAAGGGAAAAGTTAAACTACTTTGTGCAAATAAGTTTGTACCATATATATGAATAAGTTTGCAGCTCACTCTATGAATCAAAAAATAGTACAATACCTGACCATCTGAATTAGTTCCATACAGATGCTTGTAGAAGACATTAACGAGGTATTCCAATAATCTTGGACCTCTACCTGCTGATTTGCTGAGGGCACAAAGGCACCTGTCCATCAAATTGAGCAAAGAGAGGTAAATGAACAAAAATGTTTCCAGGCAAGTCTGGAAAGATGATCAAACCAAAACTACTTTAGCTCAATGATTGATGCTCGAACCTACTGAGGCTTTCTTAATTGCACCTAATAACTGACTGACACTAGATAAGACCCCAACATATGAAATGATAATTCATATACAAATAAGTTTTGTAATAACTAACTGCAGTTAAATATTTACGAATGCTCAACACAGAAAGAATAGACAAAAGTATGTCATCACCTTATTATTTTTCTTTAAGACTCAGCAGCATCCTTGCTTATTTTAGCTAAAACTCATATAAGATCCCAAGTCTATCCCGATAATAATTAACAATTTATTTTGAAAATGGAAGATTGGTTTTACATTATTTATTTATTTTGGCTAGGGATCCACTCAGACAACAAATATATGGAAGTTGCTACAAGAAAGTTGGCAGACGCTATAACACATTAAGGAATGCTACGGAAGCTGCAATAAAAAGCACCAAGAATCAGAAAACTTCAGAAAGACAATTACCATCTATATCACATCAGGAACAAAGGACCTCGCAAACTATGAATTCTCAATTCCAAACTAAGCACATAAGCAGAAATAGTGAACATCAAAGAATATTGGGAGTGAAGGGGGGGAGTGTAATTACTTGATACAGGCATGTACAACTGTCAAAAAAGAATGGCGAACTATCATCTGCTTCAGGTCCTGCTCAAGTTCTACCACCACAGTTTGTGGTGGCTTCCTTAGGAGCGGAAGAACAGCATCAATCACAAAAATTATACTTTCAAGCAACTGGGCAGCTGATTTATTGTCAACCTGTGGGCATAGATGATCAGGAGCGGACACAAGTGGTAGTGGTAGGGGAAAATATATGATAAACTATAATTGATATTTAACAGACATAAAAAAAAACTTGCATTCACATAAAAAGAGATACCTCAGATGTTTCGTTGCGCAAATAACTAAACAAAAATAGCTGACAACATTTCATTGTAATTTTGTTTGGATCAGGAAAAGACCATACAAACTCACACTGCACAAAAGAATATAGGTACTTAAGAAAAAATAAGCATTGCCCTAACGCTGTTGTTTTTAGTACAGTCCAGTACCTAACACACTAGACGTTAGAATTTCCCAGAATAGACATATAGGTTCATGTACACAGCACAACTAGAAGAGGAGCATGGCAAATAGCATGTGGTCTAAATGTGCAGCGATAGAGCACACATAGGTGTGCAGCATTGAAGCCACAGGACATCAATGAACCCTTGGCTTTCATAAATAAAGAAAATGAACCCATGAATAACACTTCTGAGTGAGGAGCTGAACTATAATCATCAGCCACCAAGATGCCTTACTAAATACAGTAGCTTGGCTTGAGTTAGAGAGCTACGAAAATATCCTCATGAATATAGAAATTCAGAGAACAAAAATGAGGCTAGGAGAGTAGGAAACCATAAATCAGATAACCTCATGGACATGAATTACATAACCAATGTATAGAAGAAATGCTAGTCAAACATTAATCCAAATGCTAGTCAACCCAATGCTAGATACAAGTTATTCTGATAGGAGATGACAACCTAAAGTCCAACTGAAGGAAATCCATGCTCACCTGAATCTTAAGGTATGGTTGTAGCGTCACAACAAACTGAGAAGGATCAGTTACTGGAATGCATAGGGTTGGATCAACAATACAAAATGCTTGCAAGGCAACAATATAAGGAAGCGCATGGACTTCCATCTCATTAGCAGCTCCCTCCTCAACCTTGACAACAAAAATGTAAAAGAATCAATCTCAATTACACATCTAGTAAGTGTCAGACTCTGGTCAGAAAATACCTGCAATATTCTTTCTAACAGTCGTTGACATATCAATTCACAACATTTCCGAAGTGATGCCACAATGGATGAGTTAATTCCTGCGGCCTTAGTTGACTGAGGGAGGAAATCGAGATTCAAGTTGCGTTTTATAATGGTAATCAGGGGTTGGTGATTGGGCATCTTCCTCAACATGTCAACAATTTGTTCAGTCTTTTGTGCGATCTCCAATGGAACTGAACTACCATCAGCAACCAAGTGCTTGTGACTCCCAGTTGGTTCTTCGAACCATAGCTCATAAAATGTTTTACATACAAGATCCTACAAAAATAACGAAGATAGTTTAAATTAACTAATATGGATAATCAAAAGCAACATAAATCTTGCAGGTCCAAAGATGAACATTCTTTTATAATGTTAAAACCTTTATCTTGGCTTTACCCTTTACAGCATCAACATGGAAACCACAATAAAAGAATTATCAGACTGATAGTGTGCCTTCAAAATCGAAGTTATAAATTCTTCCATGGGCATGGGGATGATCTAAACTTGTGAAAGAAAAAAAGGCAAAAAAAAAAGAAAAGATTTGTGTATTAATAAAATCTCTTTCCTATTGTGTAATAGAAATGTTCCTGTTAAGGATGATTTTTTATTTGGAAAAGGGACACAAGGGAGTTTCCCAATTAACATGTAAATATCTAACTAACTACCACTATCTACATTTATGTATGAGACCAAATACTAAAAGCCCATATGCACTTAAAAATCAATCTAGTACAATATAATTGCAGTAATTGACTAATGAAAGAAAACCAAACATTTGCAGTCCCATATAAAATCTGCTATAATAATGAAAAGGCATGAGCATCAGTTAATGGTTTTTCATATCAGCTCACCTGTACACTAGACTCCTCATCATTAACACGAGAAATAATCTCCACAAAGGCATGAGTTGTGTCCGTGTTAGGATTTGAAGCACAAAGATCTCTTATAATTTTGATCGCACGTTTGCGAACGCTTACTCCTGTATCCTTTATCCGCTCGGCAACTTTTTCGATATACTGTAATGGGAGAATGTATAGTAAATCAGATCACCATCCATGAATATGTCATAAGGTAGCTTCATATGTCTACTGACCTTCAGGCCCACATCAGGATGTGAAGCAATATGTCTTCCAACAAGCTCAAGTGCAGCTTCACGAACAGAAATAGCTGAGTCACAAAACCTCCCTTCAACAGCTGATTGGACACGTTTGTCACCCAAGACCTCAGGATCAGCTTCAACTATACCGCTGACCTACACAGGAGTTAAGTGCCAGATACTGATTAACAGTGTCCAATAAGAATGATGCACAAAATATGGTTTTATAAGTCACACATGAACTCACTGCTCGTAAGGCCTTCGCTCTTATTACAGGAGAATTTTCTCTCAAGCTAGCCTGAAAAAACATTGGGTATTAACTCCAGAACATCTAGAGTAACATAAAATATCAGGAAGCAACCGCATACCAAAAGAAGGGAAAGAATTTTATCAAAACCCCTAGAAAATGAGTTCTTCTGGCCAAGTGCCAAGCAAATTTTCTTAGCCCAGTCTCTAGATATCACCAAACCATTGCCGGAATCTCGCAGAATCTCCTTAGATTTTAATCTGGCGAGATAGTAGATAATCTTCTCCTGAGAATGTGGGTCATCTTTGTACCACATGCATAGATAGAACCTGCATACAAAATTATCATCCATCTCCGAAATCCAAAAACACTTGCACAAATAAGACTAAGATTCCACACAACTTACCATCGAGTAAACAGGTTCCCATCATCTTGTTGACCAGCTTCCTGGAGATAACTCAGTAGTATTTGTTGAACAATATCCACTGCTGGCACCTCAGCAGGTGTACCAGATTTCTTACTAAGCGAGGCAGCAGTTCTTTTGCCGTTTTCTTTTATTTGTAACTGGCAGTACGACTGTAACACACTGAGCTGTTGTTTGCAAGAACACAAGGGACATACACTATCGCACTGTAAGTTATCCTGGATACCAGCCCCAAAACAATCTGAATGGAAACATCTTCCGCAAACATCACAGGCTATATTTATACCTCTTCCACCAAGACAAACACAGCATTTATTTTTCAATATCTTTGAGCCATCACTACCTGCATCAGCAACCTCTTGCAATATCCAGAGCTTCTCCCTGCTACATGTGACAGCATCACGCTTCAATCTTGATGCAATACCACCAAGAAGATCAATAGCAAAGCACCGAGCAGAAGTGTCTTTCGATTTCAGTCCAGCATTTTGAAGCAGCAACACACAGAGAACCTGTACAAAATTCAAAAGGTATTCGAGGGCATTGCAAATACTGTGATTAAAAAAGTGATGCATGAAATCTCAAGAATTAGTGCTAATGGCAGCTCATGCGTACATTTAACATCTCAAATTTAGGAACAGTAGTGCTGAGCAAAGTTACCTCAAGGATAGAAGCAGCAGCTGGATACTCGGGCAAGTTTAGCATCGTCAGCAAATCCTGAACAAGATTATCTATAATTCCTTTGGCTTCTGACGTATCTTGAGATTTAGCAGCAGTGAAACGTTGAAGCACATTAGTCCAAAAAAGGCAACAAGCCTCTGTTGCTGCTTCATGGCATTTAATTGGATAACTAGTATCAACTGAGGCATCAATGATAGTGCTCCAATCTACTGTTCCCTTTAAGCTATCAGGAACAATTGCACTAAATTGAACCAGGTGAACTAACAGGGCTGTTATCATCTGGATTTGCTTTTGTTCTTCATCTGCTAGATGGTAGGTTCTAACAGCATTTCTTGAAAACTGCAACTTACGAAGAAGATGAAGTGTTTCATCAACCAAGTAACTTCTATGTTGCGTGTATGATGAAAAAACCTGTGTAAGGATTTGAATCTTTAGTGAGCAGATACTTTGAAAACTGGATGAGAAGAAAATGATGGAGCAAATAAGCAAAAGCACTACCGTGCAAATAACCCCAATCGCCTTCAATTGTAAAAGCTGCATACTGTCCACCAAGAATGTAGTAAAGCAGGTTTTTGCTAACTGCAGAATACAACTATCTGATAAGCGCACCGTTGTAAGTAGTTCCTTAAGAAAGCCCAATATCAAGCATAGTTTCTGCACAGCAGAGTAAACAGAAGCAGAAACTCTGACATAGAGAAAGAAAAATGAACTCTATTAGTGTCCCATAATACCCCATTAAAAACTATAATAGGAAAATATTTGAAGTGAAAATTGATCACATACCTGTTTGAAGATTTTCTCATGCTTAGATTAGTAGTGGTGCGTCTCTTTTTGCTAACCGGTCCATTTTCCATGTCGTCTTCATCATCATCTCCTAGATTTGACCAAAAGAGAAAGATACAAATGCAAAACTGAGTGATGTATAATTCAACCACGACTGGCAAATCTAGTAATCACTAATGGTCATCATGCCTAGAGCACTAAATTATTGCACACAGGTTGGTTGGGCATAATGAACTTAAACAACACTGGACAATATTGTCTCCCAGGAAACGCTATAGTACAAAAGGCATAAAGAACGCAGAATTATATATAACCAACTTAGAAAGCGATGTGACTGCACAATCATGAAAAGCCTAATACAGAAATATCAGCATTAGATTTATGTAGTTTGATATTACCGTCATTTGCGACATTTTCAGCTGGTTTGTAGAGAGCTCGGAAGGTTGGGTTACTTGCTGCCATACAATCCATGATCTGATGCCTTGAGAAATCAAGAATCCGCTCAATAAGCTGTTTTTTTAGAAGAAAAAAAGGAAAGAGTCAGCAACTTCAACAATGCTGTTTCATAACAAGATGGAAGAGGAACTCAGCATTTGCATACTTCTTCTTGATACAGCTGCTTTGGCATATCATGGTGGGTCATAATTGCTAATGCCGCATGAATGGACTCCAAAGTAGAGAAAACCAAGGGTTCAGCATCTGCAGCATCAGGCTGAAGGCACCCAAGCACTTGTTAGATTATAATGTGCAGCAATTTAATCAACGATTTCTAAAACAGAATAAAACAATCAGAACACATAGTGCAAATTTGAATTGAAATGCAGAAGTACTAATGACATGGTAAGTAACTCACATTTTCCTTCACGTCTATTGACAAACCTTGAGAACAACGGATCTGGCGGTCTATCACATGTAATAACCTCGTAATCGTATCCATAGGAACCTCATGCAATATCCTCTTCGATCGAATAGATGTAATTTCATTCACAAGAACCTTAACATCATTAAGTGGGATTGATAACCAGTCACCGCCATCTGCATCATCAGGAATTTCGGCTCTTCCACAGAAATCCTCCACCATCTCACAGAAGTTGGCAATGACTTCTAAAATATATAATCCAAACCAGGGTCAGCTGATTTTATAAAAATTAACATTAAAAAGGAAGGTAGATGGGGCAGGGTTATATCAACGAGAATAAACCTTGACTATTAGGAATGCTGTGACCAGATCTTGAAGCAGAATTGTTAATTTCTTTCTTCCTAACTTTTGGCTTCTTTGAAGCAACTGAATCCGGGGTTAGTTCATTCTACAACAGAAAGCTTCTTAGCACAAGGAACTTAACATGATTAAGAAAGTGATGGTATCTAACATACTTATTAAGAAAGTGATGGTATCTAACATACACGAAAATGCTCTCTATGTGTGTCGATGTCATCCAGAGGAAATGCAGGTTCCTTCCGTGCTTTATTCAGATTAGGTGCAAGATGCTCAAAATGCTTCCCACGTTCTTGATTTTGATATTTTGGGCCTTCAAGAGAACCTGAAAAACTTGACCAACATAACAAAAAATTACATATGACAAGATAAAAGCTTTACAGAGTTAAAATCCAGAGCATTTACAACTCCATAGAAATAATTGGCTAACATTTAATAGATGCTGTATTGACTCATACTCTTCAAATATAAACAATATTAATTTCTTGATACTGTTATTACACGGTAGAACTAGCAGATAGATTATAAATTAGCGCACTGCTACAATGATTTTGAGTTGGCAGCTTGACATGATAACAAAAAAAGGAGACCGAAAATAACAACTTAGCACGATATTGCCAAGATACGAGCAGCCAAAATGGAAAGGACTCAGAAATTTCTGCCTTAATAATTCAAGTCCGATAGAGGGAATGGAAACAGGTTATCAATAGCAAGTATCCACACTTCCAACACTCTAATTCTTGTGTTCAGGTCATCAGAAAAATAGTTAACATATTATTGTTCCAACAAAATTGGATATCTGAATATTAATTAGGCTATGAATTGTTGTTTCGCAAAAAAATAGGGATTATCATGGATGATTGCTTAAATAAAAAGCAAGTAATGAAAACATCGCAAGCTTTTGGCATTGCATACATATTAATGTTCGCACTCACAACCTACAAGGCCACGACCGAACAGTTCCATTCAAACTTCCTACTGCTACGAACTATAGATTGCCGTGTTCCCATAAACAGCACGCGTATGATGCAGTAGTCTAATGCAAATTAACATCTCTAGATGATCCTTGGTACAAGACAGTTTACATCCACGGATGCAGTAATAGGAGCGCAGTTGTTTTAAGGGAGTTTTAGAATAGATCTATTAAATTAAGGGAAACTAGCAAATTAAGTCCCTCTAATTTCACTGAAGTCTGAAGGTTAGGTTGGCCCCACTACTACATTGTAGCTCGAGTTGGTCCCACCATGTACAAACTCTTAAGGTGTGGTGGACTCTTATCCGACTATTGCGCTGCTCTTCTTTTCGCAGTTCTTTTGATCTATCTCGGCGTGCTTGTTGTTTCTCAAACCTGGAGGTTCTTGTATTGTTGTACTCCTATTGCAGCCTAATTGTATGCTATTTCCTCCGGCTGAGCTCCACCCTATGATGGTCAGGTGGGACCTAGAACGTCTGCAAATCTTTTTTTATCCCACTAGCCCTTGTGCCAATTTATGAATCATTGTCTCAGCTATAAGCAATGTGGCATGCCGTGTCAACGTCTCATCTATCAGATCATGAAAAATAAATTTTCCAGTGTTCTATATAGCAGTAAGATGTGAATGAGAGTCCACCACACCTTAAGAGTTAGTATTTTCAGTAAGTGGCCTTCCAGTGGTTTTAACTATTACCCAAAAAAAAGGAAATATTTATGCATACTGTGGTATGGCATTAATGCTAAAGATAGGTGACGTGACACTTGCATTGAACGACCCAAAATTTACCTATAGATGCACCAAATAACGAAAATGAACTAGATGGCATTTGATTAGTGCCATCTGGGAACATGTAAATACTTCATTCTGAACAAGTCCAGCACATGAGAGGATGTAGGCGGTTGAGTGCCATAGTGGGGCGGTGGTCCTGGTGGACGTAACCCTAAAACTTAGTTGGGACTTGAGCAGCTTGATTTATAGCACTGAAACTATTTATATTAGATAAGCCAATGAACCCTGTTTCTCTAAACCCATCAAGTAAGACGCCAAAGTCTAAGTCGGAATCGAATATACATGCCATATCCAGGTACCCGGGTCATTACTGAACTATTTATGGACACACATTTAGGGAATAGACAATGCACACAAGGTTTGTTTTACCACTAAATGCACAAGTGTTTATGCAACTGTGCATGAGTGTTCACAGTTCAGCTGTACGTCACTATTATTCATGCACATGTCTTCGTACTCGTCCATGGAACTGGAAGCATCTCAGCGCTACTACACAGATATGCACAAACCAAAAGGCACAGCAGCAGCACATCCTGTAAGATCACCTCATCAAGAGTTAAACAACATGGTGGGGCTGACACAGGTTCAAAAGCACGATTGCATAGGGGCATTAAGTCCATGGTGGGGAGTTAAGCCGCACACAGGTCTCGAAATGGTAATGCTATACCAAATGTCATCAAACTAAACTTTGAGCCCAGTCAACCATCCTCATGCACTAGGGCATAGAAAACAGAGGGTTGTACACATAACTGCTTCCCACACAAAAATCAAAATGGTACACTGCACTCACTTAGTTCAACGAACGAGCATAGGAATAGGATTTTTTTTCTACCAGATTGCATGGCATGAAACTGTACTTGTTGAAAAGGGAAAAGCAATTTAAGCTCTACCAGAGCGGAGAGTCAAACATGCACTAGGGCATAAAGAAAACAGTGCTAAACTGCAGCACGATACAGCAACTTAAGAAATGTTCAGTCCAAAGCAGACCACTGCAAAGTAGTGTTCACAGACGCATCCCAAAGTTGAAACTTGTAAGCTAATAGTACAAGCAGCAGCAGCAGAAGAAGAAGAAGCTAGGAACTCCAAAGTCCAGATGACTACACTGTCCATTCAATGCGCGGAAAAGCAGCAGGCGTTTTGAGATGCTAAAGCTAGGTTGAGCTAAGGAAGGCTCAATTTGCAGAGCGTTTACCTTGCGAAGGCGGCGGGGGAGTAGGCCCTTTGACCTTGAAGGCGTCGGGGTTATGCTTGAGCACCTCCCTCCAGAGCCAGGAGCACTGGATGGGATCCACGTCGACGTTGTCCGCCTCCGTGAAGCCCCTGCGAAAGCGCGCAAGAATGAGCGCGCGGTGGAGAGGAGCGACGAAGGAGAGTGAAGAGGGAAGGGCACGGTGATTCTTACAGGTGGGAGACGTCGGTTTCGGCGAGGATGCGGGCGATGTTGGCGGCCTGCATGATCATGTCGGGGCGGTCAGGCGCGGCGAGGGGCTCGTCGTCGCGGAGGCCGTCGAAGCCGAGCGCGGGCGGGAGGGTGGGGAGCGGCAGCGCCGGCGCGATCTCGGAGTGGACGGTGTTGGGCAGCCGGCACGCCCGCTCGAACCCGGCCCTGCCTCCTCCTCCGCCGGCGGGGTCCATGGGCTCCGGCGGCCGAAACCCTAGATGTGGGCGTGGGGAGTCGAATTGGAACCAGAATTGCGATGCGATGCGGTGCGATACAGAATTCACAAGGGGGATGATTTGATTTTGATTTCGATTTCGATTTCGATTTGGAGGGGAGGGGAGGGGAATGCTTGGCGAAGCAGGTATTTATTTATTAGGTGGATTGGCGTGTCTTAAGTCGCTTCCGTTTCTTCGTTACACACAGTGGGATAAAAAAATTATAAAAATTAGGTTTACTAATTTTGAACATCTCAATATTTATTTATAAATTTATCAATATTTAATACATTTATTTAATTAAAAGAAAATTAATGGTACATGCATGCACATAATTTTAACACGTAGACGACAGTAATACGAACCTAAATAAATTTGTTTTATATATTTTTGAGTTTTAGATATTTTTCTATGCATTTTACTTTCGCTATTTTTCTAGAATTTTGCAAAAAAATTGTATACATATACATATGTATATGTATATATACATATATGTATATATGTGTACGCACGTGCACATATATATGTACGTACACATATATAAGACCTACATAAATAGTATCTACAGTAGCTTGGCCCACTAGAATTGTTCTAAATCTTAGTCGTTTAATATATGTAATAGATTAGCCCGTATCATTATCCGTTGTTGGTCTGAATCTTGTGGCGGAAGGAGGAGGAGGTTGATCAGTTGGGCCGTCATCGGCCAAGCCCATGGTGTAGTTGGTCCCGATAACAAGAGTGTGTTTGGTTGGACGTACGAGCCTCGTTTAGAACGGAATCATCCAGAATGAGGAACCTTCCGTGCGTTTAGTTGGGCGCAAGAGGGCTCATCTAGGATGAGATTTTATTATTCCTAGCATATTCCTTTAGATGTTGCACCACTAGATACGCTAAAATCAGTCGAAATACTTAGTCGTCCGGACCGTCCTGTGTGAATAGTATTTGAATTTTTTTATTTAAAAAATTGGTCTTCTCTTGCTTAAAAATCTTAAAACATTTTGTACGTGTTCTATAATTCATGTGCAACCTATTTTAATTGGATTCACCTAAAAAGTTCATGTAGAATTTAAACTAAAATTCTAAAAAACTACTTTTATAATTCTAATAATTGTTAAGGCCTTAAATAAATTCCAAAAATCAGAAAAATTACTAATATTATTCTTATATGATGTACTAATTTTAAAATTATTTTCAATCCTATTTTATTGTTATTGATAAGATTTGACATTTATAGTGACCATTGCAGGGATGATCAGTTTAATGGACGACCAATAAATAGTATATGCAACCAGTGCGCAGTACTTCCGATAAGTGAACAATACCTCTAACCATAAACAATACTCCCGATCAGTGAATAGTACCTCCAACCATGAATAGTACCTAGTGACTAGCGACATGAACAGATGTTCAGATCGAGAACGTAGTCGAATCGAAGAAGGCCGAACTACAATAAAAGGTACTCAAGTAGATATATAAGAATTTACGTGATTGAACAAGAAAGATTAGCAATCAGAAAACATAGTCGAATCATATCTGTAAGTTTTATTCAGTTTGTATTATGAGTCATGATCTTATACGCTAAGACTTGCTGCCATTTAAATATGAAAGGATCATCGTCGATTGAAATAATCGACCAATCGATCAAAAATAATTTATATTATCTTTCATCTTTTGCCTATCCCACGTAATCTCGTTCAATATGGACTTAGGATCAACCATGACAACGTCATCGCGCCATCTATCTACACTAAGCCTGAGGTACAATTTGCAAATATATTACCTGTTTCTCAAGATTATTTTGCAAGTGCAATAAATAGGTCTATTGGTGTTGCTATGCCTATGTTTAATGAATTTAGTGCATCGGCTACAAATTTAGATTATATGTTGGGTATTAAATCTTCAATTTTAGAATTACAACGTATTGATAATATGCAACAACCAATGCAAAACAATATGTGTACTTCAATTTTCAATGTTATTAGCAACATATAACATGAGCATGCGTCTTTTAATTCATCGACAATATTTACATCACCTAGAATGCTACAAACTAGTATGCCCATGAACAATTATTATGGCCAAATTGATATGATAGGTTTAGCAAATTATTTTGAGTCATTACATGCTACATCAAATGTTATTAGATCAGAGGTTACACCCTATACTTTTTCTCCACCGTATACGATGTTTAGTATATCTAATTTGGCTCCATATGTCACTATTAATTATAGATGAATAGATGAAAGTTCAGTAGGCATATTGATGCCTTCATACCACGTGTAGCATATAACGTACCTCCCATACCATCTTAAGATTTAGGCATTACATATGGTTTATTGTCAGATAATAGTTTTAATAGTTCTTTGTAACATATACATATACGAAGCCGAACCAAGTGCCACAATATACTTATAATGCACCACAACACTATTCTTTTAGGCCGCAACAATCAATTGACGTGACACCAAATCGGCCCTACAAACGAGCAACCTATATGTCATAAAAATATTAGGGGGCAATTTGATATGGAAAAAGAACAAAAGCCGGCTCTTGTTGATTGGTCGGATACGGTTGAGGTTTTTTGTTACCACTTGAATTTGCGCTAAAACAACTAACGATCAGTTTGAAGGAGAAAAGAAACAACTGATTATTGTTGGGTGTGTCGGTCTAAAAGGAATAGCTATTGGGCATCAGACCGATGTTTGCGATAGTTCTGATATACTTACAAAGGCTATTGAACCTATATATTAGTTCTGATATGCAAATTTTATGAATTTTACCTTGTTTTATCTTTGTGAGTTGCTTTAGGTAAGGAAAAAAAAGTAGGAATTCAAGTTGGAGCTCGGACATGCAAGAGAAACTCGAATTCACCACAAGACATCGAGTGAAAGGAATTCATCACTCAAATAAATGAAGCTTCACTTGATAAGAGCATCATATAAGGATTATCAAAATTACCTATATCATATGGTGATCTATATGCCTATGTGACGGTAAGAGTTTCTTGGCATAATTTTAATTTTGCAAATTTCTTATGCCTTGACCAAGATGTAGGGTAAACTTCTCTAGACTCTAAATTAAATCAAGTGTTTGTCCCAAGTAATTCAAGTACTTGATGCACATATTAAGGAGAGAGCCTATCATATATCTTGTGTCTTTGAGACTAACATTTTCTTCTAGTGAATTTATATAGTCTCTTGGTGAGAATGAGTTTCTCAAGGTAGTTTCTCAAGGATATACTACATTAACTCAATCCAAATTGGTAAAAGTATATCTTGATTTCAATTGGATTACATTTTTATCTCTTGTATAGCTCTATAATATAGCTTAAATTCCCCTATTTGGACTTTAATTGATCAAAAGTACATATGTACGTGTCTTCCATATACATATGTATGCATTATAAAAAAAGGAAAATTTGGTCTATGTTACGAGGGTCCACTTACCTTACACATTCAAAGGGTCACTAAATGTGAAAGTCTAGCTTGTGTAATTTAATGCCATCTCTTGTCTTTGAGAGTAAATCAAGGTAATATCAAAAGTAGATAGCATATGGGTTTCAAAATTGATCATATACAAGTTATTGGGTTGTCTTCACCTAAACGAAGATTGTGAGGCTTAGAACAAATGTGCATCGCTCCATAAACTATTGTATTACCTTTATGCATCTAGGCTCTAATATGATAGTGTGTGCATATGTATGCAAAATTTTGAGTCACGCCATGAGTTTATCTTTTGGTGGCGATTAGAGAATTATTTATGTATTTGGTTGATACCTCTTATTATGATGATGATATGAGTTTGTCTTGTGTTAAAAATATCATCTAAGTGAGGTATGAGCTAAATTTATTGATTTATCAAAACTTTATCTTAAGGTGTTGCATATTTTGTTTGGTAGAACAAATAGGGAGAAATCCTATATGCTAAACCATTACGCCACTCTTGCTTTTACTTGTTTACCTTAATTTTTTTCTTTTGGTAGAAAGATCTTTTTGAAGATTGATGCCAAAGGAAGAGATATTTTGTGAGAGAGTGTAAGGGGGAAACATTGAATCGTAGATTTAAAGGGGTAAGGGGGAGGTATATAAGTTTCTTTTTCAAATTTACATGGTGTGTGCTAAACTTGTTGGACTTGTTTATGAACTAAGGTACTCATCATGTTAGTATATGGTCATATGTTTTGTGTTGTGGTGCCTTTTTTTAATTTATGCAAAATTTGTGGAGAGTTCGCAAATTTGTACGAAGGTTCCACACTTTTGGAGTTGTGGAGGCTCCACATCTGACTACGGATTGTCCGTGGTTTGAAAAAGACTAAGCTTTCTATTGTTATGTATATCTTGTCATACACATTATGGATATTTTTATTCACACACCTTGTGCGCCCTATGGATGCTAAGATATAGGGGGAGTTCCCACACTTTACCTTAAATATGTGTATCTGGCATTTGAGACCAAAATTTGAAATTCATTCAATGCACACATTTAGGGAGAACTCTTTATATCATAGGATTCAAAATATTAATTTTATCAATCATTTATAATCTTTAATTGTGTTATCATCAATAACAAAAAAGGGAGAGATTGAAAGTGCATCTAGGCCCCCTAGTGGATTTTGGTGGTTGAATGACAAAATAATTAAAGGACTAATAAGTTTATTGAACTTGAATAAATGTTTACTTGCAAATAATAAAGTCAAGCTTATGTCATATGAAATATGCAAAAGTAAAGAAATAATGAGCAAAGATTAAAAAGAGCAAAAGAGATAATGATGCAAGTGCAATTGTATGGTCTTATTGGTTGTTTGCTTGCATAATCAAAGGGAAATTGAAAGTGCATAAAGATTAATCAAGATTGCAAAAAAGGTGATCAATGGCTTAGTATTTTAGGAGATTTGCAAATCAAAGAAAATTTAGTTGAGAGCTTGCTTGGTCATAAAATTGGTATCTTGATCAAGAAAGAAGACAAGTGATCAAAGGCTTAGTTGATCAAGAAGAGTTTATATGGAAGCTTACTTGGTCACAACATCAATACGAAGAAAGATATTGAAATGAAGATTAAGTTGAAGAAATAGAATACATGAGTGTATATTTATGATGAAGAGATATGTGATCAAGGGCAATGGTAAATCAAAAGGAATTACAATGATAGGTTGCTTGATCGTATGGATGATATTCTTAATCAAGAAAGAAGAAAATTGATCAAGGGCTTAGCAATTTAGGGAAAGTCAATATGAAAGCTTGTTTGATCACAAGATTGATATAAAAGCAAATATTTAAGCAAAGATTATGTTATTGAAGAAATGGAATTCAGTGAATACATATTGTTGATGTGAGGATATGTATGACTCAAAATGGCAAGATGGTGAATGGGTGGCAAACAGCTTAACTACAAAGGACCATGTGAGTGAAGAAGGGCAAGAAAAGGGCTTGACACTGAGGGACCTATGCAATGAAGAAGGAGCAAGTATTGGCCTAACGTCGAGGGACCGATCAAGGCCATAAGCAGTCATAAGCATCAATTGCTACAACTACATCAAATGCAAAGCTGAAGATGACATTCAAATAACTTTTGGTTAAAATATATAGGTGGTAAGGCCGGTCAAAAAGCTGATAATCAACCAAATAATATTAAGTGATCAAGGATGCCTCCAAAACGTAAGTTTGAAGATCGAGGTTAGCAGGGGAAGACTTCCATGCAACAATGTCATATCCTTCTCTCGGGCTGCCAATGCCAATGTCGTGGGGGCCTCCTTTTGTTAATTTTTTCCCTTACTCGTCGTGAGGCTGGTATGATCCGTGGATGCCTCCAACACATTTTGGACAATCTTACCCAGCGTTTGTAGCTCTAAGAAGGCCAGTATTCAAAAAATAATCACATGATAAGAATGACTATTTTGATCAAAGGAATCAATCCAGAGATCAAAGGAAGATAAAAGTGATCAAACAAGTTTATCGTGTTAAAAGAGATAGTAACAAGGATATACATTTAGATTTGCCTTCAAGTGATGAGAAGCTGACTATTGTACCCAAGGAGCTGATAAATGTGAATTCACTTGAAGGAGCTATGCCAGTGACTAATAAACATGCACATGCTTCATGTGATCAAGCCAAACACACATCTGGTTCGGGCTCTAGCATTAGTGTACAACAAGGAAAAGCAATATATAAAAGAAAAATTATTGATGTTAGGCTTAGCAAAAAGAAAAGGTCCAGCATCTCAAAGTTACATGATGCAGCCGAATGTATGTGTTTCGGTCCAGGTTCAAAGCAATAAAGTGAAAAGACAGCTGTTGTGACTAACCAAAAGCATGGTCCTAGTGTGATTAATTTCACGAAGAAGGTGTGAGTTCCCGGAGGTAGCACACAAGTTCAGACTAAGAATGGTGTTCAAGCATCCATTGCTAGAACTACACATGAGGCAAAGTTGAAGGCGAAGGGATCCAGTAAATGGCCGCGAAATTATAGGTTTGCAAATGATCATCAAAACCATTGGCAACCACATCATCTATATGCATTACCTACTCCACCGATGTCCTCATAGTGGAAACTATCCCTATGTATGTTTGTTATTCTCCATGGTTATGGTGTGATATTTGGATGCCATTTTGTGAATATTTACACTACAGTTGGGTATTACCAAAGCAACATGTATGTGATCACAACCGTATCAAGAACATTGTTGTTAAATATATATATTTATATATTAGAAAACCAAAATAATTGGGGGCAGAACAGGAGCAAATGTTTGAAAGGTTATTATTATTGTTGCTTGCTAGAGATTTTATTTTGGCTATTGGCAGATGCTTTAAGAGATATATGAATAGGAATGACCAATATTTGTTTATCATTGTCCTAAGTGGTAGATGAAAATGGACTATAGATTGTTCGTGACTATTTTTGTGCAAGTGTTATTTAGCAAGCAAGTTTTACCAAAAAAAATAGAGGGGTATGTGTTGATGACAAGATTTAGCATTTATAGTGACCATTGCAAGAATGATTGGCTTAATGTGCAACCAGTGCGCAGTACCTCTGACCAGTGAACAAAATCTGCAACCAATGTGTAGTACCTCCAACCAGTAAACAGTACCTCCGACCATGAACAATACCCCGACTAGCGACCAAGCGACACAAACATATGTCCGAATCGAGAATGTCGTCAAATTGAAGAAGGCTGAACTGCAATAAAGGGTACTCGGGTAGATATATGAGAATTTACATGATTGAATATGAAAGATATATTATTTAGGAAGAAGTTCATTTTACTCGGCGTAGTTCGGATAACTTGCTAAAGTATAAAACCGTTCAGTTTACTCCCCCAAAGTTTCAATACCGGATCACTTTACCCCCTCAGCTGGTTTCAACAACAGTTTTCTAATTTTTAATTAGGTAATGTTGCATTTAGGTCCCTAAACTTTTCTATTTTCACAAAAGCCCTAGTTTTTTACATTTACCCATTATAGTTTTATTTATTTACATATAAGTCCCTAAAATTTTACAAATAATCCCCTAGACCTTTTCTATTTTTACTAAATAACCCATGCCTTTTTACAAAAGACCCCAGTAACTTCAAACCTTTATAACTTTTTCATACGAGCTCCGTTTTAGATGATTCTTACGCTCACACGATCGTAGCAACGAGTACTTTATGTTAGTAGGCTTTTTATAGTGCTTTGCTATTATTTGATGTGTTCTTAGTTATTTGTGTTTTCTCTTTTGTTGGTTGGTCCTGCGAATAGACGATTACGTTCAGAAGTAGTACCGATGAGGGGTATTTTGCGAACAAGAAAACTTAAGGGCCAAGAAACCTCCCTAGACCTATAAGTAGAGGGGTAGGGCTGTAGAGAGAGGTGAGCTAGCCATATGAGAGCCTAGTGATAGATTTTGGAGAAGAGAAGAGGATATGCTTAGTCTCTATAATAGGCTCGAGCTTTTGTGAGAGAAATAACTTGTAATCCGCCTAAAATAGAGTCGACCTTTTTAAGTAATAAAGTTTGTATTTTTGCATATGTTTGAATTCCTGTCCTTCTATTGGTACCCTTGCAAGTTTGCAAGTTTTCCTTTTCCGGTTATGATTTTCGTTTTCCTTTTGAGCTGTTATTTTTTTCACCTTTGTGAAGTAATTTTTCTTGTTGCTAAAGGCATAAACATTCATATGCTCATGTATTTGAGAGGGTCTCGAATCCCCTTGCCTCTAGATCAACAACTTGGAGAGTTGCTTTTTTTGGTGACTGTCTTTTTTCTTTGTTCTTCATCCAAGTTTCAAGCTTTTGTGCACAAAAACATATAGAAAGGTCTTGAATAGAACATATGGTTTATATTCCATATGTAGAGTCATGTTTCCTTGAAACTTTTCTTCTCACTTTGTCTCTCTAATGTTTATGCTTCTGTTGTGTGTTTTTGACGAGCGTTGGGTAAACAAGGTATAGGTCATCTATTTCGCAAGAAATCTATTAGGCACCTATTCACCCCACTCTAGACTCCTATCTCGGTCCTACAATTAGTATCAGAGCCGGTTTGATCACTTGTTGATCTTAATCGGCTTTGTGACCCATAGACGACCTGGATAGAAGTGGAAAGATTCCATTCTTCGATGGTCGAAATTTTTCATACTGGAAGGTGCGCATTGAGGTTTATCTTCTAAGCCAAGGAAGTGCAATATGGGAGATTATAGACTCCAACTATGTGATTCCTATTGCTTGTTCTTCTCTGGCCCAAATTGCACAATATGAGACCAACAACAACACTCGTAATATATTGTTCACTAGCCTGAGTCGTAATGGGTTTGATAGAGTTCAGCACCTATGCACTGCTCGCAAGATTAGGTCCTCTCTTAGTGTCTTTCATGAGGGTATTAACCAGATCAAGGCTAGGCGTTAGAGCACGTACAACCAAGAATACTAGATATTTATACAGAACCCTAGAGAGTCTTTAGATGTTATGTTTGTTCATTTTGATGGAATTGGTAGCAACCTTAGATCCACTGGTGTTTTGCCCTATTCTAATTACGAGAGAGCGATGACGCTTCTCTATGTTTTTGACCATAGTATATGTGAAGTTAAGATCTTGAGCATTGAAGAGTCACCATGTTATGATACGTTAACTTGTGATGAACTCTTCAGCAAGCTCAAGCCTATCGAGATAGCCAATGCGGCTCGGATCGGTTTTGGAAACCCTCTGTCTCAGAACATGGTGTTGGTTTCTGGAACAAGTGGTGACAATCAGAGTTTTTCTTGTGCTAACACTTTACAGAGTGGATTTGCTTTGTCTTCCTTGATTTCTATCACAGAAAAGCAGGTGGACACACCAGATTATAAGGACCTTGCACTCATTATGAAGAAGTTTACTCACTTCTACAACAACAGAAGAGACCGGATGAGAGGGATTTCTCGCGCTTGTTTTGAGTGTGATGAAACCGCACACTTTCAAGACGGAGTGCCTCAAGCTCAAGAAGGAGGACAACAACCATGACTACAACAAGCATAATAAGAAGAATAAAAAGCCTTTCTTCAAGAAAAACCACGACAAGATGGACAAGAAGGCGGCCAAGATGGTTTCTAGGGCATTCGTGGTGGCTCTCAGCGACATCAACACCTCTTCAAGTGAGGAGGAGAGCTCGAAGGAGGAGGAACCACAAGTGAAGAGTATGAAGAAGGTCAAGGACTTCATCGACCTCTACTTCATGGCAAATGACAACAACAACGACAACGACCTCAAACTTGATCCTTCTGAGGTATTGCCTTCCTATGACCAACTTTCTTGTAACATCCTAGGGTCAACAAAAAAGTCTGGAATACTACTAAACTACGCTACAAGCATGCCGATCTATAAAAAAAATTCGGCAACACCTCCTTAGAAATGAGAGGCAACGTGGAAGCAACAGCAAATAGAGATATATATTATCAAAGAACATCACACTAACATGTAACAATATCCTAGTGACAGAAAAGAACAAGAGCTTGACCTCTCTAGGACGTTTTCAAGATAGACAAGCAATAATATCGGCATCTAGTACATTATTATTATGACACTACTTTGTATGGTGTAAGTGATGTCAGGAACGTGTAAGACGTGTTGCTAAGCTCTTTCCTCCAAGCTAGCTTTAAGAAGACAACATGGGGAGGGAAAATATAAGGGTGAGATTGGATAATCTTAGCAAATAAACTACTTTAACAAGCTATTTAAACCATAATATTTAAAGCATCAATTTAAAACTTACATAGGTAGTAAAGACATTATATTATTCATCATGTTCATTTTTAAGAGGATTAAACTATTACTTCTAAAAATAGATCAATAAATACATGTGCATAGCAAACATAAATATAACATAAGCCAGATAAAAAAAAACTATCTATCCCATATGACGTGCTATCAACATCTATAATTGACTTCAACTGCTAAGAATTAAATAGGACTTTAAGAAAATATCATCATCCAAGATGTCATGAATAGAGTTCAAGCCATATTAATAATAAATGATAGGTTTAAGAATAACCCACTCATAACCACATACCTTCTACCATTAGTAAGATTACTCAAAACATTTGCATACCATTAATCACAACCAAATTATATATGAAAAATTACTGCAACACAATATAATACATATGGATACTATGCAATGCAAATCCACGTAGGACTTCAATATCTTCATAAATCCACAAGTCATTCCACAATGAACATATCCACGGAGAAGCGTCGCTTCTCATAATGACCTCCAATGCAACTTCAACATATCCAACATTCAATTCCAAACAACAGTGTATATGAATGCAATGATATGTCTTCTTTTACATTGCACCCATCCTCGAGCAATGTACGATACGTACCGGTATGGTCGTAATCTTTACGACATAACTTCCAATGCATATGAAATGCAATGCACATGATATACTTCAAATGCAAAAATATAAACCGCATAGTTCGCAACCGTCGTGAACGTACATCAACATAAAAGTATTTTCTAGATAATTCATATAAGCCACTTTCATCCACATATATCCACCATTCCTTCTTCATGTTAAAGTACATATGACATGAACATAAATATACATCAACAATAAACTTACTTTGAAAGGGCAAGGCCTACCCCATTTCATAACTACATATTAAAAGTTTAATTATATGTAGGGTACATAAAGATAATAATTATGCTTCTGTGAGCTTATCATTTAACATGCAGAGGGTTTCAAAAGGTTATATTCGACTGTTATAGACATATGAAACAGCTCTCTAAAAAATATATTAAATGTCCACCTACAAGTCAAAGCATGTCCTCTTCTATAAGCTTCTACATAACCGATATCATTATCCTCAAGTAAACTAATCATTAGACATAAGATAAGGTTGTGCTAAAAATGACTAAACCGACAATGCATCATCACTATTGCATAAGACTGTCTAAACTATAACCAAAAGATCAAGCTAAATTTATAGATCCAGAGCAAATAGATATAATCTTCCAAATTATTAAGTATAATCATGTGTGCTGCATTATTATAAGTGGAGGTAGTAAAAATAACAAGTTAAAGTTGTGACAACAACCGCCACGCTCACTTGCCATTACCGACGATGAAGATAAGACGTACACGCCTTGTTACAACACCACCTACTCATATACTCATATATCAGCACCACAACACAACAAATAACATACAAACAGTAAGGAACAAGGTCCTACGCCTCGCAACCCGCTAAACCTACAAACCGACATCTTCACATTCATTTGACTACAGCAGTGCTACTTCACTTTTTCGTATCTATTTTTCAACCATAAATATGAGAACAAATAAATATATATTTGGAAACTAAAGAATGATAGCTACAATTTTTGTAGAGAAAATGTAATTTTATCATGCCTCGAAAGTCGTCTAAACGGACTCTCAATACAACACTGACAAATTGTCACTGTTCCGAACAACAGTCATCTAAAACTGAATATCTCCAAAAATACTCAAATAAAAATTATAAAATAGGGTGGACATGGAGACAAAAGAAATATATACAACATCGGTATAAAATTGATCTACAAAAAGGTCATTAACAATAACTAAACATGCTCTGAACATTTACCGAATTTTCTGACGGCCAAAACAAGACAGTCAAGTTTGATGGAGCATAACTGGATTTTTACTTAACCAAAAACTACGTTCTTTAGCAATATGGAAAGAATAATAAAAACTCTACAACTTTTCTTCACATTGGAGAAACTAGTTTAAACTGAATAGATCTATTACTGTCTAGAATCTCGCCAAAATCTGACAAACAAATTCAAAACTTCATATCTACTAAACTACTTGGCCAAAAATTCTTAAATTTTGTCATAAAATAGATCTAGAAATTATCTAAAACTTTATAGTTGATAGTTTCTGCAGAAAAATGCATCTAGGTTGCCGAAACATCAGGAACATGCGTACTGCTCAAACTACCTGCGCACAAAACACTCGATTTGATATCTGCCACCAAAATCCTTCTCTAATTCCTCCCCAACTACGAACTACAAACCAAAATCATCCCCAAATTCATGAAGAATAGCAGGGGGGATTTCATACCTAGGGTTCTTGGAGAAAAACAGTTGGAATTGAGAGGGAGAACACCGGGGAAATGATCTTCTCCTCTGATTCCTGCTCTTCCTTTACTTCTTCCCTTGATTCCCCTTCTTCTTGTTCCCTTGCTGCAGATCAAAGAGAGGGGGAAGGAGGACGCCCAAGAATAGAGGGATAGGAAGGGGTGTCGACCAGGGGGTGATGGGAAAGTGGGGTGGCTAGGGTTAGGGGGCGGCTGGTGCTAGTGGGATGGGCTGGTGGCTCCTTGGCCAACCTAATGGCCGGCCTAGCTAGCCCTAGGTCTATTTTTTTAATGAAAAATATATTTTCTACCATTTCACCTCATATAAAAATATATTCCAACTCACCCAACTCACCGGAAACCGCGGAAACGAAGCGACACCTGACAATTTTCTAGGAAAAATGATGATTCGACTTCTCGAGTGTAACATTTCTATCCCAAGTCGATATCTTGAATGATGCTCTTGTTAGTCAGGATAGATTACTTAAGAAGGTTATGCGTGAGTTGAAGGATCTTAGGCCTAAGTCTGAATCTGTGTTCACTGAACTTGCATTGCTTAGATCTAGGCCTGATGCCGAGGAGTGTGAGAGTTGTTTGATTGTCATGGATGAACTTGCAGAGCTTCGGAATGTGCATGCTCAAGTTGTCAGTCAGCTTGAGAGTGCCGAGAATAAGCTCCTTGAGGAGGAGTCTAGATCTACTCTCTTAGGTGCTTGCAAGAATTTTCCTTTGCTTGCAAAAGATATTGAACTGAAAGACAAGCACCTTAAGGAGCTATAATCTAGATTGGAGAGTGATAGGTGTTCAAAGGATGAGGAGCCAAACTATTCCACCTGCATAGCATTTCAGGACAAGCTTAGCTTGGTTAGAGCCCAAGTTCAAAAGCTTTTGACAAAGAATAAGTACTTCCTTTCTCTAGTGGAGAAGTGCTTAGAGGGGAAGGGAAAAATGAATTTGATCTTGGCTAAGACCAAGATGTGTGCCGATAAGACGAGTTTAGCTCTTGGGTTGGGTTTTGAGAGGGTAGCTTACAATGTGGACAGTAAGACTGTGTTCATCATACCTACCACCATAGAAGCCGAAAAGTTTAAGATTGATGCTACACCACCACCCATCAAGAAGAAACCCACATCACAACCTATCAAGAAGAAACCCGCATCACAGTCCAAGAAAGCTCCACAACCTAAGGTGAGAGTTCCTGTGAAAGAGCCCAGAGTGACTAGCAGTCGAGCTCTCGAGAGACTTTACTACTACACCTACTGTCAGAGGAAGGGTCACTTGGTTGGATTTTGTTTTCGTCGTAGGAGAGATAAGTGGCGTGAGTGGGAGTGGAGTATCCGGGATATGTATTGCCCATCTGTTGGTGTACATGAGCCTTTTGCCCGCTCCTACCCACGAGTTTCCAGCATTTTTCAGTCTTTTCCTAAAGGCGTTGCCCGGTGTGAATTTTACCATGACTCATATGGTTTGGGTTCACGTGTAAGAGACTTTGAGTCCCAGCACCTAGGCGGACCATATTTTCCCCATCGTGGTACTCGCCCCCAGCGTATTGGTGTTAAGTTGCATACACCTACTGTTTTTGCTTCAGGACGGATGACCCAATACTGGATTCCTATGAGGTTTTTGACTAACCCTAATATTAAGCCATCCACCTTCTATTCTTCTTATATAAAGGTGGCAAGTAGAGGCTTGAAGAACAAATGGTTCATCAACTCTGGTTGTTCGCGTCACATGACCGAAGATTCATCATGGTTCTTCAGCCACACCTCAATGAAGCACCACGAGTACATCATATTTGGGGATGATCGGAAAGGTAGAGTGAAGGTCAAAGGGACTATAAAGGTAATGAGAGTTTCACTCTCAAAGATGTGACTTTGGTTGAGAATCTGATATACAACTTGCTTTCTGTATCTCAGTTGCTTGATGAGTTCTTGGAAGTGCGCTTCAAGCGTGATATTTTTTTTTTTGAGTTTTTGATTCTTCTGGCGCTTTTATTTGCAAGATTTCTCGAGTTGAGAGAGTTTTTGGAGCCGATTTTTTTGAGTCTTCTGGTTCATCTCAATGTTTAATTGTCCAACCTTCTTTTGAGCTTTGGATGTGGCATAGGATATTAGGACACATGAGTTTTGATTTGCTTACTTGTTTAAGTGTTCTAGGTTTGATCCGAGGATTGCCCAAGCTCAAGTTTGAGAAGAACCTTGTTTGTGCTCCTTGTCGATATGGCAAAATGGTTGTCGCTCCTCACTCACCAGTCAATCTAGTGATGACCAAACGATCAGATGACCTTCTCCATATAGACACTGCTGGTCCTTCCAGGGTTCATTCAATGGGTGGGAAGTGGTATGTACTTGTTATTATTGACAGCTACTCTCGCTACTCTTGGGTCTTCTTTCTGGTAAGTAAGGATGAAGTGTTCTCACACTTTCAGTGCTTAGCTTTGAGATTGTTCAAAGAACTCTCAGGTGCATTGAAAGTAATTCACAGTGATAATGGCACCGAGTTCAAGAACTATCTATTTGATGCTTTCTGCCTTAAGTATGACATTGAGTATCAATTTTTTGCCCCACGTGTTCCTCAGCAGAATGACATGGTTGAAAGAAAGAACAAGACTTTGGTGGATATGGCTAGAACGATGCTCGATTAGCATACGACTCCTAAGAAGTTTTGGGCTAAGGCCCATAGCACAGCGTGCTACATCTTAAATCGGATTTTCTTGCGTCCGATTTTGAATTTAACTTCTTATGAGTTGCGCTTTTGTAGGAAATCAAATGTTTCACATTTTAGATTTTTCGGTTGTCAATGCTTCATCATAAAGCGTGGCAATCTTGACAAGTCCAAGTCGCGCTCTTCTGATAGCATTTTCTTGAGGTATTCTCTTCATAGTCATACTTACAAAGTTTATAATCTTGACACTAACACCATCATAAAATCCTGTGATGTGACTTTTGATGAATCAACCCCCAGTACAAGTTCTGTCTTTGAGTGTGTAGGTGATTAGGAGATAAGCGAGAGTATTTTTGTAGATAGTAACCTTCCAGCTCTTGATGATGACGAGGATGATCCACTAATTCCCTCGACCACACATGCTTCAGAGCTGGCTCCTACTTCTTCTACTCTGGCAGAGGGTCCTGCAGCTCCTACTTCCACTTCAGCTGCTCTCGAGCCTGCACCAGCTATGTTTGAGGGGAGGTTTTTCTCAAGGCGTGAGGCTCTTCAACACATTTAGAAGCGACACACTCCAGACATGATGATCGGCGATCTCGATGAGATGGTAACTAGGTCCAAGCTCACTCACCATGCTCATTTTATTGATTCTGCATCCATTGCTTTCTTTGAGCCTCATGATATTAGACATGCTTTATCTGATTCAAATTAGGTCAATGCCATACACGAAGAGCTTAAAATTTTTGAGAGAAACTGAGTTTAGGTCATTTTAGAGCCACCTCATAATGTTCACACCATAGGTACAAAATGGGTTTTTAAAAACAAACAAGGGGAGGATGGGTCTATAATGAGAAACAAAACTAAATTAATGGTTAATAGTTTCACTCAAATAGAGGGAATAGACTTTGAAGAGACCTTTGCACCAGTAGCTAGGCTAGAAGCTATTATGATCCTTCTTACTTTTGCGGCACCCAGGGTTTCAAGCTGTATCAAATGGATATCAAGAGTGCATTCCTAAATAGTTTCATACAGGAAGATGTCTATATCAAGCAACCCCCAGGCTTTGAACACACCAGATACCCACATAGAGTATACAAGTTTCAGAAAGCTTTGTATGGGTTTAAGCAAGCGCCTAGGACTTGGTATGATAGGCTTAAGTCTTTCTTGTTAGAGCATGGATATGTCATGGGGTCGGTTGATAAAACTTTATTCACTCTCAGGTATGACAAAGATTTTCTACTTGTTCAGATTTACATGGATGATATCATTTTTGGTGTCCCTTCTAATGCACTTATGGCCAAGTTTGTAGAAACTATGAGCATGGAGTTTGAGATGTTGATAATGGGCGAGCTCAACTTCTTCCTTGGACTTCAAATCAAGCAATGCAAGCAGGGTACATTCGTCCACCAGATTAAGTACACCAAGGAGCTGCTGAAGAAGTTTGATATGAGCGACGCGAAGCCCTTGGCAACACCGATGGCTACCTCGACTGTGCTTGATCCGGATAAAGATGGCGAAGCCGTAGACCAAAGGGAGTTCAGGAGCATGATTGGCTCCCTCCTGTATCTGACAGCAATAAGACTGGACATCCACTTCGTCGTCTGCCTCTGCGCGCGCTTCCAAGCTTCACTGAGGATGTCACACTGCCAAGTGGTGAAACACATTCTGAGGTACCTCGAGTACACTCTCAAGTATAGACTCTGATTTTCTACTTCCTCTTTGCTTTCTTTTCGAGGTTTTTCCAATGCGGATTTTGCTGGGTGTAGAATTGACAGGAAAAGTACTTCTGGTACGTGTCATTTCTTAGGTACTTTTCTTATGTGTTGGTCTTCTTACAAGCAGTCTAGCATTGCACAATCTACTGCTGAAGCTGAATATGTAGCTGTCGCTAGCTATTTCTCATAGATTTTGTGGAAGGTTGTTAGTTTGAGAGATTTTGGGTTAGATTTCAAGAGTATGCCACTTTTGTGTGACAACACCAGTGCCATCAGTTTAGCCAACAATCTAGTTCGGCATTCCATAACCAAACATATAGATGTGCGATTCCACTTTTTGAGAGACTACAATAAGAAAGGGGACATAGATTTAAAATACATTGATACCCAACACCAGCTAGCCAATATCTTCACCAAGCTTCTAGATGCTACTAGAGTTGCCTATTTGAGAGGAGAGCTTGGTGTGTACCATCCCTATAGCATTATGTGAGGGAGAATCTTTCATATACATACTCTATCTTATTTTTGTTGCATTTGCATTTTCATCGCATTTTGTAATATATTCATAGTAGTTAAGGTTCACTTATATGTTCATTACGTTTTCTTGTACTATATGTGAATTTATGTTAAGTGTAGTGGATGTATAACAATCTATGCAAACTTAGGCTTTATTGAAACATGTCATAAAATCTGTATAACAAGCTTGTATTTTCTAAGGATGAACTTGAAATATGAATGACAAAAATAATCACTTGTCACCCTTGAGTGTTTAATTTAGCTTGATCAGTGCTTATATTAGGGCTAGTTCTATAAAAAGCTTGTGCTAGGTCGCTTTGTTCGGCTCAGCGGATTGGGGGTCTTTGATCTGTATCTATGTAAATGCTTAGCTCATGATTAACTCTTAGGAGAGCATGTGCTCTTTTATGTTGCAAAGGCATAACTTGATTTGGTTTTGTGAAAATTGCATATCTTGAATCCTTGTTAAGTTAATCAAATGAATAATTAAGTGTTGAGCTAAAATTGAGTCCAATATGGTGGCTTAATACTTCATGTGGTTTGCCAAAGAAGTAAACCTATGGTTGCTAAAGTTCACTTGAGGATAAGAAATGATCAAATGATAAATTTAACTTGTGCTTTTGTAATGTGCTAAGAATATTTTTTTCATCTTGTCAAACTAAAGCTTAGATTGATATGTGGGTGTTTGCATAGCCTATCAGGTTGAACTTGGTTGCTTAGTTTGAACTTGACATAGCACTAGTTTCTCTAATCTTTTCACTGATCATGAAACTGTGGATACTTTTGTGATGACATCTTTTTGATAATTGAACAACATGATCAAAACTTTCTATACTTCTGGTGCTTGTGATGTGGAATCACTTTGAGACTTTGTGCGTTTTTGAGTTATATTATTTACGCTTTATAGTGCTTTGACATCTCTAGTCCTTGCAAGTGCTTTGTGATCTATATGTGAAGCTTTGTAGGTTTGTATCGCATTCACACTTCTTTTTGCATTGCCTAAGGGGAAGTAAAATGGACGAAATTGCATAAGATAGAGGGAGCCTTTGCATGACCTTATACCTTTGTGCATTCATGATTAGTATAACAAGGGGGAGAGAAAAATGATATAAGAGGGAGAAAATCCAATTTCATGTTTGGCCTTTGGATATAAGAAGGAGTTGAACTTGATTACTTCTTTTTGGCTTCCGGTTTTGGGCTTTTGCAATTTCATCTTATGCTAAGTGATCTTGATTTTGCTCTTCTTTGGCCTTTGGATAACTTAGATGTGCTTATTTATTCTTGTATTTTAACTCTTTTCTTTGTCTTCATGTGTGTTGTCAATGGACTCATCAAGGGAGATATTGAAAAATCAAGTGGATAAGTGCCTTGATTGATATGTGTGATGAGTCATTAACAATAGTTGAGTTGAGTTGAACTTGGTTAACATGTGTTTATTGATGCTTGTTCTTGTTCATGACTACCTCGAGTTAAAGGAGAATGGAATTGGAATGATTTTCTCTGCGTCCAGGTGATTTGTTCTCATCGGATTATCCAGTACTTGAGAAATTGGCTTTACCGGATGATCTGGTGTTGTGCTAATGCTGACGCGGAAGGTTTTCAGTTTGGAGAAAAAAATTTGAAACAGGCATCAGATGGTCTGATGTTGGCTACTTGTGTTCACCGGACTATTTCCAACAAAGAAGGATCCAAACTGAGTTCTGGTGAGTTGTACTCACCGGACAATCTGGTGATGAGCTGTGTGAACACCAGAGAGTACACCGAACCTTCTATTGCAAAGAGCAATTTTTTAGTGCATGAGGGACTTTGATTGTCCGGTGGTGGACAGTGTGCGCATCGAAGTATATTACCGGACTAATTCTTGCAGGGAGCAAATTTTCGGTGCGAAGAAAGAGCTACATTCACCAGATGGTTCGGTGTTCAGAAGGTGAACACACCGGAGCATCCGATGTTCACGACGCGTGATGAGCTTTCATTCGATGATTTTTATTTTGAGCTAACCTGAAGATGATTTTAGAGTGGGAGAAACATGTTTACTTGTTTCATAGTGTGTATGTGATGGATGCAACTTGGCAATCGACGACGGGATAATCGGGGCCAAGCGTGTGCTTGGTACCAGACAATCAAGGAGGTTGGACGGAGTCGAGGATGATCCTGATAGTACATGTGGAGGTCAAGCGAAGCATGAGGTGATTGATGAAGATGGTGTGCTGACAAAGTCAAACGAAGGAGATGTCGGTGCAAGTGATAAGGTAGCCTGAGCGATTGGGAGAGACTTGCCGGTGGTCAAGATCGCAAGACGAAAGATACGCATCGGCATCAGAGCGTTTGCTTGAGGCAAAGCAAGTAGCGGCTAGTCACACTTTGAAAAGTGTGCTAGGGTTTCGCGGTTTGGTTACAAAACCGCGGGAGAATTGGAGGGTTACGTGGTCTCATCACGGGACTTGCGTCAAGGCAAAGCTAAGTAATGAAGAAATTGTGGCCGTTCAATGGACTGAGCGAAAAAATGTACCAAAATGGGCCCGGTGGTAGGTAGGAGTGTATTACCGATGAGGGGTATTTTGTGAACAAGAAAACTTAAAAGGTAAAAATACCTCCCTAGACCTATAAATAGAGGGTTAGAGCTGTAGAGAGAGGGTAAGTCAGCTATTTAAGAGCCTAGTGATAGATTTTAAAGGAGATGAGAGAATATATTTAGTCTTTGTAATAGACTAGAGTTTTTGTGAGAGAAATAACTTATAATTCATCTAAAATAGAGCTGACCTCTTTGGGAAATGAAGTTTATATTTTTTGAATATGGTTGAATTCCCCTCCTTCTACTTTCTCTGTTGGTCCCCTTGCAAGTTTGTAAGTTTTTCTTTGATTTTCGTTTTCCTTTTGAGCTGCAATTTTTCCACGTTTGTAAAGTAATTTTTCTTGTTGCTAGAGGCAGAAACGTTCATATGCTCATATATTTGAGAGGGGTCTTGAATCCCCTTGCCTATAGATTATTAATTTGGAGAGTTGCTTCTTTCGGTGACTATCTTTTTACTTTGTTCTTCATTCAAGGTTCAAGCTTTTATGCAAAAAACGCATGGAAAGGTCTTAATAGAACCTATGGTTAATATTCTATCTATGGAGTTATGTTGCTTTGGAACTTTTCTTCGCGCTTTGTCTATCTAAACTTTATATTTCCGTTCTATATTTTTGAGGAGCGTTGGGTAAACAAGAATTATATCATCTATTTTGTAAGGAATCTGTAAGACGTCTATTCACCCTCTCTAATCGGTTATCTTGGTCTTACCGAATATGAAACTGAAGGCGAGGATATTGAGAACTTACCAACTTGTGGAAGGGAAGATGAGCTAGATGAAGAGGATGAATATAAGGAAGACATCGAAGGGGAAGCGCCTCTGTTAGATGAAGAAGTGGAGGTTAGATCTTTTGGCCTCGCACCATTTTTTATTATTTCACAGGGTTAGTGTTGTGGTGCTTTTTTAGCAATATATTGCAAGAATCAGGTTTTTCTTGGCCATCCATGGTAAAGAGTGAAATACTTTGCAGCAGACAAAAACATGATTTTTAGGAAAGTCTGGTACTAGGATCAGGATTTCTTTGAATTTCAGTTATGTAGGTAAATTTTATTCAGTAAGCTTGCATCGCTCATTAGCAGATGAGTAAGGACAGGCTTCTCGGTGCTGCCATGCTTATCTGAAATGAAATATTAAGCGAAATAAAATGAAGCAGAAAATACATGTGATGTGGTTCTTATTGGAAGTCGTAAATAGCTTAATTTGTTAGAGAGAAAATTAGAAACCTAAATTTTGTACTCCTGGGCAAGAAAAGGATAACAATGTTCTCGAGTCCTGCTGACCAGGAAGTCGTAAAATAGCTTAATTTGTTAGAGTTAAAATTAGAAACAAATATTTTGGGCAAGAAAAGGATAACAATGTTCTCGAGTCCTGCTGACCATAAAACAGAAAAGCTTTTTTTATCATAAAAAAGGTAAGAATCATTACCTCATGCTAGAAGCAAATGATTCGCTGTTCTTTAAATTTTGTTGTCCAGTCACCTTTACCTTTTCGAATTAGGAGTCCATGAAATTGTTTGGCTGTGCAATTGCACACTCTAATTCTTCATGGGACCATGACAGGAAAACTGAAAGAAGAACCTTGGTGCTTTTCTATATTCAGTATAAATAATCAAAGTGCCACTGTCACTGCAGGCACCAAAACGGAAGAGAGAAATCAGGGGGCGGCAGCCACAGGCGCGAGGAGGCAGCTGTTTTTGACAGTGATGACGAGTGAATTAGGAAGACGTTCAAACTTGCAGACACTGGCCTCTGCTCTGCTATCATGTTAATTTGTTTTAGAATCATAATTTCGGAAACAATGACCACGTTGTCGCCGCCTCGGGCAACGACGTCCACGTCAACGTGCGGTCTCCGGTCTTTCTTTTCTACTATCAAATTTTATACGGTCTTTGTCTGAAAGATCTTTGTGAGATTTTAATCTAGCCATTTGTCTGAAATAATTGTGTTGAAGAAACAAGAGAGAAAGAAAATACGTGTTATAAAAAAGAGATTTTTTGTAGGATCCAAACTAAAGAGAAAAGAGGGAAAAAATACGTATTATAAAAAAAGATTTTTCATAGATCTGATCATATATAATTTGCTTCCTCTCCGTCACCCCACGCTGACGTGTCACCACGTTTCCAGCGTGCGAGCTATTGGACGCGCTGTGGTCTAGAGTAAGAGAGGTGCGTCTCTCCTGGAACTGACACCACGGGGGCCACCTGTCTAGTCCTGGGACCCCATGCTGCTGGGCCCACAGGACAGTTTGGTGAGGGCGAGAGGCTTCCATGTGGGGCCCACAACCATAACAGAAGAAAAATCCTCCGTGCAGAAGCGACCGGCTAGTGGTCTACTCTTTCCATCCAACTCAACAAGAAAACAAAAAAGGAACGAAGACCATGACATGATCCCTCGTCTCCTTCTTCTTCAATTCTTGCAAGTCTTTCTTTCTCTAAGGAAAAAAAAAACGATGGAAGCACTTTCCGTTTCGTTTATTATTCTCTTCTTTATCAATAAGGGAAGAAAATGCAAAAACCAGTTCCTTATCTCTTTTATAGTACAAGTTGATGGGTTTTGACAGATTGCTCCCATTTGCTTCCGGAGCAACATGACAAAAGCCACCACCAACTTCTAAAAAAATAGAAAATGTATGGAGTCACCTACACTTAATTTGGTAGCTTGATGGTGTATTCTATTGCTATCCTCCACTTGGGTGCCGTGTGACCATGCATGGAAGTCATGTAAGCTAGACGGGCAGGTCTATATTTTTTCGAAGAGAGCAAATTTGGTCCATATGATAGACCATAATCGGATCTACCTCCCTTGAGTATACTATTATTTTTTGTTATCTCAAATAGAAGTATCATTAAGGTGTCGTTTGGAATACAAGAAATCAAAATATACAGGAATGCCATCGGCGAATTCACAATTGTCGATGACTGGTGTGAAATATGGATGTATTGCCTCAAGAATATAGGAGGATACAGAAGCAGGAAAGTTCGTGACGGTGCCCAGAAGGTGACTAAGTGTTGAAATCAAAAGTGATAGCGCAAACGGTAACTTATTAAGTGTATGGAGTACCTTGATTCTTCAAGCCAAATGGGGAAACCACCCTCAACCATATCCAATGGAGCTTGGGGTGAGGAACATTGATTGCCTCCCGATGCAGAAGAAAAGAGTAGCAAGTCTCCAACTCATTGCCCACCAGTCGACCAAGAGAAGGGGCGGGTTGAGTATAGAGGGAAGGGAAAGCTACTATTCTATGAGTGTTATATCATTACCTTTCATTACATAGTACTAATAAACACATGTGAAATGGTGATAGACATCCTATTTTATCAACTAATTTAATTTTGACATACTCGCAACCGCTGCATATTCCCAGCATGCCCACACTCCTTATCTTGGATTTTGAGAAGGTAGATGGGCCCTAATCTCAAGAATTCAGTTAGGTTTCTAACGGAAATAGCATGGACGGGTGACTCGTTGGTAAAGAGATAAACATGTAAGCATTATTTCTAAGAAGTATGGACCGCCCAGGTCGATAGTCATAAGAACTATTTGAAAACACACGAAGATACTAAATTGGATGCCAAGAGCCATAGACCGTTGGAATAGATGAATTTTTTTAATACAGTTTTTAATCTTAGTACGAATTTAGCGTCAGACATATAACTTTTTTTTTACATGTGTTTTACATGTGAGTTGTAGATCTTGGCGCCAATAAGCATGAACCAAGTTGGCGTCATCCACGTGATAAAACGAAGTGGATTTTCCAAATGCTAATTCTCCGAGCCAAAATAGAATTTTTCAAGACTGTAAAGAAAATGTTTTTCCCCTAAGGACCCAGCGATGAAAAGTAAGACACCAACAGTAAAGTAAAGTGGACTAATACAATGATAGATGAACAGATAACAACGGCAGCAGGAGCCAGGAAGGCGAGGCCGAAATGAACAGACGAACCCGCTGCAGTCTACCACCTTTATTTTTCTGAAATTACTTTCCAGCCCTCCGCTCCCATATCACCTTGCTCCGCCGGAGATGGCCGGCCATCGCCGGAGCACAGTTTACTCCGCCACCACGGCCACCCTTTTCGTTCTCCAACTTCTCACCGCCGCCTTCTCCTCCTTCTCTTTGCCATCCCAAGAGCAGGACAGGTCGGCGCTGCTCCAGCTCAAGAGCGGCCTCTTCTCTGGCGACCTTCTCTGTAACTGGTCGCTGGAACCCGGCGTCCACCACTGCTCCTGGACGGGGGTCACCTGCGAAGCGCGGTCCCGCCGCGTCGTGGCCCTCTCACTCCCGTCCCGAGCCGACCGGCGCCTCGCCTGGGAGCTGTCACCGGCGGTGGCTCGCCTCACCGAGCTCAAGGTTCTCTCCTTCCCCTCCGTCGGTCTCGGAGGAGAGATTCCTCAAGAAGTCTGGCGACTCCAGCGCCTCGAGGTGCTCAACCTCGCCGGTAACGCCCTCCGTGGCCACCTGCCGGCTACCTTCCCCGAGGGCTTGAAAAGCTTGGACCTTTACGGCAACCGGCTGTCCGGGAGAATCCCACCGGCGCTGGGGAACTGCGCGGCGCTCCGGCATCTTCGGCTGTCTTCGAATTCGTTGGATGGTTCCATTCCGCAGCAGATTGGGAAGCTTGCAAAGCTGCGGGTTCTGGAGTTGTCGGGGAACAGGTTGTCCGGCGGCGTTCCGCCGGAGATCTGCCATTGTAGGGACCTTGTCAAGATGGACCTCGGCAGAAATTTCCTTGATGGTCAGGTGCCCTCCGGTCTCGAGGAGCTCAAGAGCTTGAAATTTCTCTCATTAGCTGGGAACAATTTCAGTGGTGAGATACCTTCCGGTTTGGGCCAGCTGAGGTCACTGAAGTTTCTAAATTTGTCTACTAATGCTCTATCAGGGGTGGTTCGTCTGCATCTTGTGGCACTGCGAAATCACACTGTTCTACTGCTTGATAACAACAAGCTCTCTGGGGAGATACCTGCTTCTGCTGCTCCTTTGTCATCACTTCTAGGAGTTAATGTTTCCTCAGTGACAGGTGCTACTTCAGATGTAAACCCATCACCACAGCACACTGAACTGTTTATAGTTTCCAGCACATTGAGCAGTAAGCGAGTGCTGGCTGAGGCGAATCCGGGCACTCCACCTGATGGCAGCAGCAGTGGTGGTGGTTTGGGAACCACAGAGATTGCTGCCATAGCTTCAGCATCAGTCATTATCGTGACTCTGTTAGTTGTGGTCATCCTGTGCATCTGCACAAGAAAATGGACTCTGAGGCCATCAAGACGTTCTTTCAGGATAAGGGAAGTCAAGGTTTTTGATAATGTTGATATTGGAGCTCCCCTGACTTATGAAACAGTTGTGCACGCCACTGGGAATTTTAATGCTAGCAATTGCATTGGGAATGGAGGCTTTGGTGCAACATACAGAGCCGAGATTGCACCTGGAGTTCTTGTGGCGATAAAGAAGCTTGCAATCGGGAAGCAGCACGGTGACAAGGAGTTCCAAGCAGAAGTGAAAATCCTTGGGCAGTGCCGTCATCCTAATCTTGTCACTCTCTTAGGGTACCATATCAGTGATTCAGAGATGTTTCTGATATACAACTATTTGCCGGGTGGAAACTTGGAAAGGTTCATACAAGAGAGAACTAAGAGGCCAATCAGTTGGAGAAGGCTTCACAAAATCGCTCTGGATGTCGGCCATGCTCTTGCATACATACATGACGAGTGCGTCCCTCGCATTCTGCACCGAGATGTCAAGCCAAACAACATACTGCTCGACAATGAATGCAATGCTTATCTTTCTGATTTCGGCTTAGCAAGGCTTCTTCGGAACTCAGAAACACATGCGACCACTGATGTTGCTGGTACTTTTGGTTATGTTGCACCCGAGTATGCAATGACATGTCGGGTGTCTGACAAGGCAGATGTGTATAGCTATGGAGTAGTACTTCTTGAATTGATTTCAGATAAGAAAGCACTGGACCCGTCATTTTCTCCATATGGAAATGGTTTCAACATTGTTACTTGGGCTCTTAAGCTTATCCAAAGAGGCAGAGTTCGTGAATTCTTCATCGAGGGTCTGTGGGATAAGGCCCCACATGATGATCTGGTTGAGTTCTTAAACCTGGCGGTCCAGTGCACAGGGGAATCTCTTTCTTCTAGGCCCACAATGAAGCATGTAGTTCGACGTCTAAGGGAACTCCGACCACCTTCTTACTAGGAGCAGCAACGCAAACTTGTCACCTGAACACCTGCATACTGAAAGGACCTAAGAAGCACTGATGAGCTAATGTCTAGGTCGGTTGCCATGCCAAGGAGGTGAGCAGCTGTGGTGAGGAGGTGCGCTACAATGATCTCCTCAGCAGCCTCATCTGCACCAAGTTTTAAGTAATGTCGCTTAAATGTTATGTAGTTCCAGAACTGTTGAAGCATTCAGCGTTTTTAAAGGTTAATGAGATGATGGATAATTTGACATGTATGCGTTGATAATTTTGTGATATCATGTTAACTGATGTTCATGCATACAAAACGTGGTGAGAATGTGTGAGCTGATGCTGTGATTGTGAGAATGTAATACATGCTGTGTGGTGTTTTGAACTGAGCTGCTCATTCGTTGCCGCTGCTAATTGCGGGCGCTGCTGTCTGTAGCTGCAAATTACAGCTGCTGTTGCTAGTTGCAGGATGCCGGTGCTGCTTACTGCTGTTTTTCTTTCTTTCTACATAATAAAAAAGACAGTTGGCTTGCTACTGCTAGAGAGTGGTGATGCATTTTCTCTTATTCAGGTTTTTTTTTCTTTATTCTGATGTGAACTTGTAGAACCTGGAGAGATGGCATGTTGCAACAGAGAGCAAGCAGGGGCGGAGCTGGTACACGGATGTGGGTGTACAGATGTACGTCTAATAATTATACAGAGATTAACAACGTAAGGTTGATATTACTAGATTTATCATAAAAATATATTCATAATATATAAATCTTTCTATTTGAAATAATATATTTTTATAGATATCATTAGTCACAGTGGTATATTATAGATCATGTCGATGTCCTAATAAACTATATTTGGGATCAGAGGAACTACTTAATCTCAATCCTTCTTATGTTTTGTCCCCTTATAATCTATATCCAGGTTAGAAATTTGAGATAATTTCCTCTGTGACATTAAATGTTAGAGAAATTCTCAATTTGTCACTAAACAAATGATATTCCGTCCTAAGCTACCAGTTTAGACTTTTCATCCATATCACTGTTGTCATAACAGAGTTAACAACAATGATACTTGTGGGATGAATTTTTCATCCCTTACGTGCCACTGTCGAATCGAAATCGAAATGCATGTCCATAACTTATCCGATGGCAAATCAAGAATTTCAACATTTGATGGCACATAGGGATTTGTCACTAGAAAATTTGGGGAAACCAACTTGCAGCGATCTAGCATCCTAATGCTCAGACATTATCATCTGATGCGATTGAATTAAGTTGGGGTCAGTCAAACAACAGGGGTATCTATTCCCATCCCAGCTACTTCTCAGATCCAAGCTTTCTTATTCCTCTCATCTATCATCACGAATTCATAAGTCTTCACAGAAGTCAGGGCATGATGGTAAACCAATGATCAGTGACGAGATGCAGCTGATAACAATCAACCATGGGTTCATTGGAAAAAACGAAAAAAGAAAATATTGAACCAGAACTTTAAAATCTCACCATCACTGATATAGTGACGAGTTTAATTCTTGCTTCATCGATATAGGGCCTCCCTAACACAAGGTTCTGGAGATAATGAACTGATTCTTGACTTGCCTAACATTCATAGCTAATTAAAAGGAACTTGACAACCCATATATATCACTTAATTCCTAATTTAGATAACCTGCCCATTTGGACAACAATCACCACCATCAGTCTACTACTATTTTGTGGCAGCCATTCTAGTACTTGATCTGTGCCAGAATATCCAGCTGAGACCCCAGCTTCTCCTCGGCGGCCATCTCAGCCTTGACACGCAGCTTGGCGAGTTGCTTCCTCCTGTCATATGAGACCTTGGTCTTCTCCTTCCGCTTCTCCTCCAGTTCCTGAGAGTGACAACACAAGGTGGTCAGTCATTTAGTAATGCTAATGAAACACACTTCAAGCTATGTCTGAATCAAGTATGGACAAATATGCATCTCCCCTATTCAGGTGATTAGACATTACACCATGTAGGGCCAAGCAAGCAAGAATACAACACATAGGCAAAAAAACTACTGGTCTGAAAACTACCCATCAAGAGTAGAAAAGACTTATCTAACATCTTAGGCCTCTTACAAGAGCATCTAAGCTTCAAGACTCAAGAGGAAGCAAAACCAACAAACTCTTGAAAGATTACCAACACAGGAAACACTACTTGTCGACCCAGGCAACTAACTAAGGCAGGGCATGATCTGAAACAATTGCACTCATATCATACAAAAACAATGCTGTTAGGAGATACATTTCCAATTTTATGATTTGGTATATCAACAAAATACACTTTGAAAAATGAACTACGAGCAAACAACTTTAAGTGACTTCCGATAGTAACAGGACGGCTTTATGACACAAGCAACAGGACGGCTTTATGACACAAGCCTCAGAGATCTTGGTGGTTATGATCATCAACTGGAGAGTACCCCATCAAGAGTAGCAAATATTCATCTCACATCACAGGCATATCATGGGAAGAAGTAAAAAAAAACAAGAAAAAGAAAAGAGGCTCCGGATACAAGTGAAATGAGAACAAAGATTGCCAAATAAAACCGTAACACAACTATGCATAAATATATAGTAGGAACCCATCTATTTCTGTTACCAAACAGTATCGTGCATAATGGGAAAAAACATTCAACATTTAGCTTAAAAGGCTACACGCCTTCACAAAATAAAACAGAAAAGGGACTTAAAGTAGAAAATTTGCTAATGACATGATTGGTCAGAAGTAGCTGGTTAGAACATCATCCGGGAAAAAATAAATAGGAATCCGTCTGATTTTCTTCTT
Source organism: Phragmites australis (assembly GCF_958298935.1). Classification (NCBI taxonomy): domain Eukaryota; kingdom Viridiplantae; phylum Streptophyta; class Magnoliopsida; order Poales; family Poaceae; genus Phragmites; species Phragmites australis. Next base: position 29,676,124 of record NC_084935.1, on the reverse strand, counting down.
CATCCCGATCATGTCTACATTATGCGCAATGAATGCATCCAAAATAGGAAGAACATGTATCTAACAACAGGTAACGAGAAGTGCAGGAGGCAAATATATTCAAATGTAGGAACAAATCGGAACAGCACTTGGAGACTTACTGTCAGAAATTGCATAACTCTCAACATCATCTTAGAGAAGAAAAGGTTCACCTACAAGGCTACAGTATGACCAATACATCCAACAAATCATCAAATGAAAATATAACTGGGGCTGCAAAGGAGTACTAGGCTATCGAAATCCATGTAATCTAATGACAGGTACCTTGGTACTTACACCAAGCACCTCACAATTGCAACAAATAGTCAAAGACATGTGCCATGAACAAAGTTAAGCACCTGCAGATTCACATTGCATTACCTCTGTCTATGCAGGGTACTAACCAGATTCAACATTTCACACAAAGGTGCCAAAATCAGATTTTTTGTGTGAGTACAACTACATGCAGACACATATGCGAATTCTGCGACAAATGAGTGTGAACTCATGGCCTCCCTACCCACATTCTAGTAGCTAAGAGGCTGGCATAAGTTTGTTCCATTTAAAAAGGCCACTAATCGCACATGTACAGCGCCCATGCAGTCACACAAGCAGGAGCAGCTAGCATTTCCCTCAAATCAACGCAACACATGGATTGGGCGACGGCACAGCACGAGTAAAGGAACATACGACAGCAGCTACACCGCACACGGACAAGAGAAGCAGAGATAAATGGAGGCAACGTACCCTGATGGTGTCTTGGTAGTTCCATCTATCCGACCTCCTGGAGAGATCACCGAGCAAACAGTACTTGTGCCCCGGCTGCAGCCGCAGGACCCTAGGCAACAATGACGAGCATCCAAATCAGCAACCACCGCAACACAGCAATGGCTGCAGAACGGCGAGAGAGAGAGAGAGGGGGCGTCGGGATGACCATGCGCTTGGTGCGGCCGTAGGGCGGCGGGACGCCGTCGAAGGCCTTGAGCCGGGCGAGCGCGCCTCGCCGCGGGCGGTCTTGTGCGGGATCATGCCGCGGAAGGCGCGCCAGAAGATGCGCGCCGGGGAGCGGTGGTGGATGGGGCCGTGGGAGGGATCGGTGTTCATCCTCTTGCGGAGGAAGCGGAGGTACTTGGCCTTGTGCCGCACAAGGCCGCCGGAGACGACCATCTGGTCGCACCGCAGCGCCACCACACGGGCTGCCCTCTCAGCAGGGCCTTCGCCACGGTCGACGCCATGTCAGACCCCTGATCTTCAGTATCGAATTTGTGACTAAAACGATAGATCAGATCAGGAATTCAGACGTGGAAATGGGGATAGTGGCTAGAACCCTAAGCAACCAAGTTAAGCAGTATTGAGGAATAAATTTTGTCTAAGGGATAGAATTAAAGTGGCGGTAAACTAGCTTACGGCGGTAAAAGTAAATTCGACGAAAGCCATCGGATTGCAACCGATGAATCGGTATGTCCACCATCGACTTCTGCTAGTGCATGTAGGGACGTCAACGGGGAAGTCCCGTCGGGGAATGGTTCCCCGACCTTAAAAGAAGGAAAATTCTTCATTCTGCTCCTGTTTTCATTCGTGGACACTATTTTCTCTGTATCTCTATTCTCGTATAGGAAATACAGAATGATGAAAAACCTGTTCCAGCTAACAAGTAGAATGCACGAGTGCATACAGCAGTTTACCGTTAGGTACGGCGTAGCATGCAGACGGGCAATGGGCAGCGTGGGGGAGATTGCGGGCTGGGGCCTTCTGTTGCCGAGGAAGGAGGTGGCTTGGAGGTCCAAGATGTGTGGAGTGTCTTGAGCCCTAAGCTAGTCTACAAGTAGTCACGCCATCGCCAAGTGAACAAAACTCAAGAGTCAGAACTTCCTTTTTTTTTTTTTTTGAGAGAGGCAAGAGTCAGAACTTCCTGCCGTGGAACACGACCTCACCAAAAGCTTTAGCAGCTGGATCTGTAAGTATTTGCAGATAGAAGTAGAACCGCCGATTCGGATCGCTCTGCGTGATGGGACGTTGACCGAAAAGGTGTTCCTTGACGTAGCGCTCGACATCGTCTGCGGTAGACATGCAGGTTCTCCAGAAACAAGCGAAGATCTCCAGTGGGTCCTGGAGCAATGTAATGCGCTAGCTCACAGCAAGAGCTTTTGCATGCAGTAGCAGTTGAGCCCGTACCTAAAACTTTTGGCTTATGCCACCATTTCATTCATTAATCTAGATAACTGATCGAGGAAACAATTGATATATCATCAAGAGAATCAATCAACGAAAAGAAGCCTCGCAAAAAGAAAGAAAGAAAGAAAAATCGACGAAAAGAAGAACGAGAGCTCAACTAGCTAGGTGTGAGGCACATATCTAAACTATAAAGCCATAAATACGTTTAGTGTTGAGCACTCCATCCAACACCTTTATATCGAATCTAACATCTCTTTGCATGTTCTGTGTGATCCGCACCGTTTCTTCCTGCCTGTTCGTATACGGAAAGAATCAATTCTATTCGTGTATAAAAATAATAATCATGTTCACATATAAAAATTATAATCATATTCGCGTATAGAAATAATCGATTATGTTAATCACTAAACACTGATAGTGGTGGTTTAACCCTCACCCACATATCCACGTATGGAAATAATCAATCTTGTTTGCGTATGAAAATAATAATCATGTTCATATATGTAAATAATCAATCATGTTCGCATATAGAAATAATCGATCATATTAATCACAAAACGCTGATAGCGGTGGCCTATCTTTCTACCAACATGGGCGTACGAGTAATGTGGTGTACGGATTTGATTTAAGCCTCAGAAAACTTCACGAAACATTGAATATTCATAAGTCAGTGGGCTACAATTATTTCAACATGACGTACGGATGCCGCTTGCGATGAGATCCATCTGTTGAGTGATACCTATATTCACTATATAGACCTACAATTTTGTGTGAGTCTTACATTCACATATTAACTTTTTGGTTCATGCTTCTAAACTTTCTATTTATTATTTTAGACGGTATCTAATTTCTATTGATTGTCGTTGTTATGTGGAAATCTTGACATTGAGCACTTGACGAAAACATTTGATAGCTAGCCTAGGATAGACTACAATATCTCTATGTGCAAGTTGATAAGATTGTGTTGATTGTCTATCAGTATTGTTATTTACGCTTTCCTAACACCTACCTTGTGCAGATTCTATTGTCACATGCTCTTCTTGACGGCTACATTCTGTTCGCACTAGACATAGATAATAGAACTATATTTGTACTAGACCCGATTTCTATGCCAACATGGTTTAAAGTTCCATTTTATATAAATTATAAGTCTAAACATGAAAAGATTGTCAAGAACTTTTGGCTTGTCATGAAAGTAGCAAACCCTGGTACAAATTATGATATCTTCATATGGCCTCTTAAGCTACCTTGTGGTGTTCCTCGGTTTAACGATAGGTAACTTGCTTCTAATCTTACTATAACTGATTCTTTTGTAAAGTGCAAATATAACAATTAATTATTCTATAGAAACGCTTCTGATTTCCTTGTTCGAGTTCATGCACGTATGGAATGGAGAAAGACTAGAACCAACAATGTATAGAGTAAGTCTTCTTCATCGCACAACGATGTACAATTCACACTGATCTATATCCAATTACTATTCTTGTTAATTATTGACATGCAATGTATATGCAAGATGGCTATCAACTGAGGAAGTAATTTTTGATAGACCTACTAAAGTATAACTGGAACAATGTGAAAACATCCCCTTCCGTGTACGGGAAATTATTAAGTGCATTAGGAATTACATGTTTTGAAAGATAAATTAGTTATGATATTATATTTGTACATGACTATCTATTTAACTATATATTACTTGTTGTATCATTCATTTTTATTTTTGATGTCCTAAAACTATATCAGAAACCATTGTACAAAAATTGCTTGTGCGGGTCTGTCGGTGACACAGGAACCAGAGGTCCTCGAGTCCCGAGGCCGGATCAGTAGTTCGCCACGTGGCGCCCTCCTGCGGGGATTACCTCCACAAGGTACGAGAAGACTAAGTCCCAGGAGAGGGTGCTCGGGGCCATGAACGGTGGTCCCCGAGTACCCGAGTTCCCCGGTGACCCGAGAAGGCCAAGTGCCGGGAAGAGAGTGCTCGGGGCCGAGAACAGTGACCCCCGAGCACTCAAGTCTCCCGACGACCAGAAAAGCCGAATACCGGGAAGGGTGTGCTCGAGGCTGTGAACAGTGGCCCCGGAGGATCCGAACAATCAATTCCGGGAGAGAGTGCTCGGGGCCGTGAACAGTGGTCCCCGAGCACTCGGTTCCCCGAGGACCAAGAGAGGGCATATCCGGGAGAGAGTGCTCGGGGCTATGAACAGTGACCTCTGAGCACTCGGTTCCCCGACGGCCCAAGAAGTCCTTCGCCGGTGGCCCCCACAGAGGTCCAGCGGTGAGGTGTCAACTAGTGAAAGGCCCGATACCATATTTAAGAGGGCGCGTGGCCTGTCACTTCCACCTGCTCCTGCCACGCTCGGTGTCAGTCCCTGCCACAGCCTGACAGAGAGGCGTGGGGATATTTAATGCACGGGTCCCATTCCGCGTCATCCGTCGCGCCTCGGGATAACATCGCAAAGCCCAAGGCGCCCCGCCTGCCGTCCTGCTGTGTCAGGTGTGCAAGATCGAGTGGGCACGCTGGGCCGTTCAATGGCTGCCCGGTGGGCCCGCCCCGCGGCGCCTGTTGCAGAACGACATCATGACGAACAGACCGGACGGGGGCGCATTTTCAACCCTCCCCGTCACCTCGCGCAGTAGCCTATGATGGTTGCTTTTCATTTATGGCGCCTTGGAACTCGTGCCCTCCCTTTCTGGGCACGCTATCGTCGGCGGGTATTTAAGGCGGGGCGGGCTCCCCGGAGAGAACAAGAAACATAAGTTGGGGGATCGAGTAAGAGGAAGAAGACAGAGGTCCAGTACAAGCACAGAAGTTGAGATCACCGAAGAACAAGGAGCCCGAAGCTCTAGGATAGGCAAATATTCTTGTAACCAGCAACATATCTGAGAGACATTCTCAGTGCATTTATAGCACACACAGGAGTATGGTATTACGCTCAGTACGGCCTGAACCTGTCTAAAAAACCTCCCGAGCATTTACTGCATTCTGCATCCGATCCTTCCATTCCACCTGCCATCGCATTTATTTCACCCACAAACAGATTCAGAATCATCCCCCGGCCGAATCTCAAAGGGGTCCCTTCGGATCCCTGCTTGAGGAGTTCACCCTCCGACAGGGTCACACATGCATGGTTACTAGTATGAAAGAAAGGAGCGATGAGCGATGTGATATCTGTACTTTTATAAAATGCACAAGTTATGGTAGATTCGATCGACCTTCATCATCTACTCAAGTTGATCAAACAGTCTCCGTGCAAAGTTGGACCCGTTCATCCTTCTAAAAATTCATTTAATGTCCCATTATTTGACTTTCATATCTAGACGTCCAATATTTATCTTCTATACATTCAAAAATAGATTCAATATCTCATTATTTACCTTACATACCTAAACGTTCAATATTTGTCTTCCATACATTTACCGCTAGGTTTCTCCAGATGTTGCGTCACCTCTCGCACTTCATCTATAGCGCTGGATTTCTCCAGAGGGTACGCCACTACCCACACGTCACCTCCACTGCCGTCCTCCACGGAGGTCACTCCCGTCACGCTATCTTTACATCAAGGTACTATGTGAGAATTGTTTTTATATCCTCACAAATTGGCTATCATTTTAATCATCCTCACAGCGTTGCTATGGGCGACCAACTCTAGATGATACGGTCCACTTCTCCCTCTGAAATTACATGATCATATTGCGAATTTCGTATATACAATTTTTTCTTTTATTATGCTATATTCTTTTATCTTTTCAGATTGCTATATCCTGAATTGATTTTTTTAACGAAACAGGAGCGAGCATGTGTGATATATATATATATATATATATATATATATATATATATATATATATATATATATATATATATATATATATATATCGAGTAATCGACTCACTGCGTGCTGTGCCATACGTACAGTTGGACTCAGTCATGCACGGTACATACAGCTAGCCCTGCTCGATCGATCCTACAGTTGCGGTCCAATCCAATCCTTTTATATCTAGCTATAGGACATGGACCATGCCAACTTGGCAACTTCAATGTTGAACCATCCTCGATCTTTAATAACCTGCACAACTCTAACAATACCCGCGCTCTCCTTGTTGGAAAACCCTACGGTTTCTTTCCTTCAGCATGTTCCAACAAGTGTAGATAACCACTAGTTAAACGAATCCACGAAATACACATAAGTTTTTTTTGGGAGTTATAGTTCTTCCTAAGAGAGCTTTGCTATAGACAATTGAATCGTTTTAGATTCCAGTGTTCCAAATAGCGAGTATGGTCGTTTGGTAGAGTTCTGATTCTGTGGTGAGAGTGATTCTGTAATGGAAGTAGGGTGGGAGTGATTCTGTGGTGAAAGTGATTCTGTTTGTAAAATCGTTTGGTATGCTAGTAGTGAAAGTGATTCCTAAGAGGATATTGTGTTAAAATCGAGGAGAATCAGTCGGAAATCAGGTGGAAGCTAGTTTTTTCAGCTCCCACCTCGCTATACAAAACGGGAAGTAATTCCCGAGCGGAATCACTCCCCGACCAACCTGTTTGGCAGCGCTGGGAGTGATTCCGGAGCGGAAGCAGCTCCCAGAGCTCTACCAAACGTGGCCTAAGTCACGACTCGCATTGTACCATTGCTTTTGAATGCATTCACGCTATACAACTGTCGGTGTATCAGGAACCAGGGGTCCCTGAGTCCCGAGACCAGGCCGGCCGTCCGCCATGTGTCACCATCCCGTGAGGTCCACCCTGCACGATGAGAAGAACTTAACTTCCGGGAGAAGGCGCTCGGGGTCGCAGCCTCCGGTTTCCGAGCACCCCAGTCCCTCGATGACCCGCAGAGTCCAAGGACCGGGAAGAAAGTGCTCGGGAGAGAGTGCTCGGGGCTGCACGTGGCAGCCCCTGAGGACTCGGTTCCCCGAAGGTCTCACCCAAGTGCTCGGGAGGGAGTGCTCGGGGCTGCACGTGGTAGCCCCCGAGGACTCGGTTCCCCGAAGGTCTCACCGAAGTGCTCGGGAGGGAGTGCTCGGGGCTGCACGTGGCAGCCCCCGAGGACTCGGTTCCCCGAAGGTCTCACCGAAGTGCTCGGGAGAGAGTGCTCGGGGCTGCACGTGGCAGCCCCCGAGGACTCGGTTCCCCGAAGGTTCGCGCAAGATCGTCCGACGACCCGAAGGGTCCCATCGGTGGGGTGTCAGCCAGTCAAAAAACCCAATGCCGCATTTAATAGGCACGCGCGGCCTGACATCCTGACATTCTCAGCTGCCCACGCCCTAGTGTCAGACCCTGCCATGCTTTGGCAGGGGGCGTGGGTCCATTAAATGCACGGGTCCCGTCCCGTTTCATCCAGGTGCCTCGGGATAACGTTGCCAGAATCGAAGCGCTCCGCTTGCCACCCTGCCCCGGCAGAAGAACAAGACAGGGTGGGCGCACCGGGCTCCTCTATGGCTGCCCGGTGGGCCCTCTTAATGGCGCCGGAGGACATCCACAGTGGCGGGTGGTCGGATACACGCCGCATTTTTCCACCGCCCCTGTCACTTCGCCAAGACGGAATGATGGCACCTTCTTCTCCGTGGCACCTTGGCACTCGCGCCCCCTCTTTCCCATTCAGGATAAGTCGAGGTCGGCGCGCCTATAAAAGGAAAGGATGGAGAACACATAAAAAGACAGCCCCAGTCGATGATTCGAGATTAGAAGCAAGTCCAGATCAGACGAGACAGCATAAATAGGAGACATAGAAGAAGTGCGACGAGCACGATAGAACAAGAACATCGCAAACAAGCTCGAGCAGAGCTAGAACACGGGAGCCTCAAGCTCTCTGTAGACAGCACACCCTTGTAACCAGATACATCCTTGAAGAATTCCCTTCAAGGAAAGATATAGCGCTCACACAGGAGTATGGTGTTACGCCCCCGTGCGGCCCGAACCTGTCTAAACCCCGGTGCATCCATCTTTTTTGCACTAGGTCGATCATCCCCCACCACCAGCCGCTGCATTTATTTCCGTTCCCATTTATTTCCCCGACGAGCTCGTTCAGGATCATCCCCCCGGCCGAATCTTTAAAAAGGGGTCTCTCGGGATCCCTGCGACAGGAGTTCATCCTTCGACAGCTGGCGTGCCAGGTAGGGGGGAATATCCCTGAATTTGTTCGTTTGCTTTTTTCCACAGGAAAAGATGGCTGGTGGGCACCGTCTCCAGCGTTCCGGCTCCACTTCCAGTGACGGAGTGCTGCCCGATGCTCGGGAGAGCCCAGTCGCTGCTGCGTTCCGGCAGCAGCCGCTATCCACGTGCGCGGTTTTTCCCGCTCAAGGGGATCAAGGCGCTGGGCCCATCAGGGCCGCCGCCGCCGCTGCTGACGCACTTTCCGACCCTCAGCAGGTGGTCCGGACCCCGGCCACTAGGTCCGCCTCTGGACCGCATCGGGTGCCACCTCGGCGCAGGCTCGCGTTCAGCGAGGCTGGCCCAGGGAGTGCGCTGCTTGCAGCGCACGCTCTCCTCAGGCACCCGCCCGTTCAGGCCATGCCGAACACTCCGGAAGGCCAGTGGATACAAGATGTCGTCGCTTTGGTTGGCACTGCTCGCCGCCAGGTGCAGGCCGAGAGTCCTCGCACCACTTCTCAGCTTGGCGCCGCCAGAGCCGGCTCCTCAAAGGGCAACGTCCGCACGGGCCGAGGGGCCTCCAGGCGGAGTGCCGTCCCCCTGGCCGTGTCCGAAGCCCGGGACCTCCGCTTGCGCCTTGACGAGCGGAGGGGCCACGAGGACGCCCGAGTTACTCTCGAGCGCCAACGGGAGACCCGGCAGGAGGTCGGGGCAGAGGACCAGGCTTCCTCTCTCCCGGCCCAAGGCCACCGGGAATCCCCGGCTCGCCGCCACTCGCCACCGAGGACCCCCGCTCGCGCTGCGGGGTACGGCACCGGCTGCCGTGCCTTCACCGCCGAGCTCCGCCGGGTCAGGTGGCCTTCCAAGTTCCGCCCCGAGCTGCTGGAGAAGTACGACGGGTCCATCGACCCCGTCGAGTTCCTCCAGATCTACACGACGGCCGTCCAAGCGGCCGGAGGCAGCGAAAAGGTGATGGCAAACTATTTTCATGTTGACTTGAGGGGCTCCGCCCGCTCTTGGCTTATGAACTTACCCCCAGGGTCTATTAGCTCCTGGGATGACCTTTGCCACCAGTTCGTGGCCAATTTTCAGGGCACATTTACGCGCCCCGGCTTGGAGTGCGACCTCCACGCCGTCCAACAGCAGGAAGGGGAAACGCTGCGGCGCTTTATACAGCGCTTCAGCCAGGTTCACAACACTATTCCACGAGTGGCCCCCCATGCTGTTATTGTCGCTTTCCGGCAGGGCGTCCGCGACGAGCGGATGCTCGAAAAGCTAGGTACGCACGAGATTGAGACTACTGCGGAGCTCTTCGCATTGGTCGATAAGTGCGCCAAGGCTGCGGAGGCCAGGGCGTGGCATGCTCCTCGCCCCGCCTCCGACCAGCCAAGTTCTTCCCGCTCCGACAAGCGGGAAAAGAAGAGGAGAAGGAAGCGCGAGGCCGCTCCCATCGAGCCGACCCAGGGCTCCGCCCATAGGGCGCCGCAAGAGCCCGACTGCCGGCAAGAGCGCCGGCCGGGCGTCGACCGACGTCCCGCAAGGGCCCCTGCTAGGGCTCCTCCTCGGGCCTCCGTGCCCACGAGGGCCCCGGCACCAGCTAGGGCACCGGCTCCCGCAAGAGCCCCAGCCCCCGGCCGAGCTCCTGCTCCAGCGAGGGCCCCCGCTCCCGCGGGGCCCGAGCCAGGTAAATGGTGTCCCATACACCAGACCAGATGGCACGACCTCACGGAGTGTCGTACGGTCAAAGGACTACGCCAAGCCGCGCCACCGGGGAGACTCTGTTCTTCCTCGTCTACGGCGCCGAGGCAGTCCTCCCCTCTGAGCTCACTCTGGGCTCCCCTCGAGTACATGCATACTCTGAGGGTGAGCAGGAGCAGAAAAGGCGCGACGACGTGGACTACATGGAAGAGCGCCGGTGGCGTGCTGCCGTCCGGGCGGCTCGGTACCAGCAGAGTCTGCGGCGTTATCATCTGTGCCATGTCCGGGCCCGATCTCTCGAGGTGGGGGACCTAGTTCTCCGACGCGTCCAGTCGCGCGAAGGAATGAATAAGATGTCCCCTATGTGGGAAGGTCCCTTCACCGTGATCGCGGTCCCGCGAGAAGGTTCTTTCAGGTTGGCGACAAGAGGAAGGACAGCCACTCCCGAACCCGTGGAACATCGAGCATCTCCGAAGGTTCTATCCGTAGATGGTCATGCTCGCAGCTCAGGTCAGCCAGGCCGGGGGCTTCCCCCCGCCCAAGCTGACCGAGGGCTCCACCCGGTGGGTAAGTCATCGTCGCCCAACCTTGTAAACATTGTAAATTCAATATCTCAATAGGCAATCGCTATGTCGAAATATTTTTCTGGATTCCGTATGTTTAATCTGTCTGGTGAGGTGCTCGGTTGTGCGAGAAAAAGTTCGCTCTCTCATTTTTCCCCGTTGATAAAAGAATCCCAATCGGTATGCATGCGAGCAGTCGCCGCTGACTTACGTCCGGCATGGTAGGCTGTGGTGTTCAGTGTCGTGGCAAGCTCCCGGGCACTACCGAGTTCTGGGGCGCTCTGGGTAATCCTATCGCTCGAGCTGCTCGAGTAGTCCGGAGCTCAGGCCCCCGGAGCGGGCTGTCGGTGCTCGGTCTGGTCTGTCATACCCGGGCGCCACCGAACCATAGGACCTCTGGGTTATGCCTCTGTCCGCTCTTGTCCACCGGTTTGGGTATTCAAGAGGTCTCGGATCGAAAACGAGAGCAGTCTATAACAAGTACCGCACTAACAGAGCGCACCAGACAAAGAAATTCTATATTCTCTCTTAAGTCACAGGCCGGCAATCACGAGCAGTTCGACTGCGAGGGCTTCAATGCCCCGGTCTCTGATCGGCCCCAAGGGACCTCAGATGGTCCTACCACTTAGGCATGAGTGGTCGAGATCACCCGACCCTGGGAGCCTCGTGTGCCTCTGGGCGCTCGGGCGCTCTGCTGGAAGAACCAAGTCCCTGGGCACCCCGAGCTCGGAAGCACACACCTCCTGGATCGGTTGGCCGGAAGGCCGACATCTGTCCGGTGAGTGGTTATAATCAGACAAGTCTGCTTTCAGTAAATTTATGTTCCCGAGTCATTCTCGGGGGCTCTCGCGTTTTAATCTGTTCGGCGAGGTGATCTCCTTGCGCACAAAACCCTGTCGCGTGTCTACTTTTTCCTAGAATGATAGAGCGTTTTGTAGAAAGGAGTACCGCGCGTACGGTAATGTCTGACCGAAGCCCTTCGTGGTGGTCGTGGTGTTCGGTCCGCTTTTTAAGGACCCCGAGCACTACCGAGTCCTTGGGTGCCCTGGGTAATCCTATCGCTCGAGCTGCTCGAGTAGTCTGGAGCTCAGGCCTCGGGGGTGGGCTGTCAGTGCTCGGTCCGGTCCGTTTTAAGCCCGGGCACCACCGGACCACGAGGACTCTTGGTCACATTTTCGCCCGCACGCGTCTACCATCTACTAACTGAGTGGTCGCAAAGTGAAAAAGTGTTCACCGGGCACGACATGTTCCGTGCTGGATCGATCTATCTCCCGAGCAAGGAAGTTCGTGTCTTTTTTTTTAACTTAGACAATGCGGACTCGCGAGAGCTCGAGAGCTAACTGCGCCAACAACAGCGATCAGGACAACTTCGTTCTCGGGGATGGGAAGGTCGGGAACGGCCTGACTGAGTACTCCCCGGGACTTCAAGGCAAAATATCAGAAGAAACATCAAACACTCAGAGAAATTGGAGTTGCGAGCCCAAGGAAAAGCTGCCACTATATTCACAAGGCATATACAAAGCGTTTCTAAGGGATCACTCCTATATTTACATTCATCAAGACAACAAAAGAAAGAAACAACTACAAAAGATCTAGTCGGCGGCGGAGGCGTTAGCTGAGTCCTCTGAGTCGTCCCCGGGGGCTGGCGGCGGTGGCACCTCCCGCTTGAAGCCGGCCGCCACCATGGCGGCAGTGCTCCGGACCGCCTCCCGGGCGGCCTCTCCCTCAGCTTCGACCACTCCCTCCCGCGCCGGCTCCAGCGGGAAGTTCGGGTCCCTGCTTTGGTAGCAGGTCAGGACGTGCTCGGCCACTGCATGTGCCAAGCCACGTCCCTCCCGGGCGGCAAGTTCTTGGACCGCCCAAGGCAGGGCCTCAAGGCGCTCGCAGACCTGCTGAAGCCCTAACACTTGTCGTGCGGGGCCGTCGCCCTTCTGGTCTTCGACGAGCCATCCAAGACCGCTCTTCTCCACGGCCCGCCGCATCCGCCGGAGTATATCCTCCAGCATTTGCTGCAGGTTGACCCGCGAGACAAACGCGGTCTCGAGCTTCTCCTTGGCAGCCCGCAGCTGCGCCTCAAGTCCCTGGTCCCCAGCCGGAACAGAAGAACCACCAACTGCTGCGGGGCCGGTAGCCTGCTTCGTCTTGGCCACCATCTCGGATAAGGCGCGTTCACGGGCGGTCAGTTCCGCCTCGTGCTTCGCGTTCTCCTCCGCCCTGGTAGCAGCGGCCGCTGCCGCCGTAGCAGCCTCGCCCTCTCGCCGGGCCAGCGCGTCCTCCTGTTGGGCCACCGAATCCTCCCGGGCGCCGAGGTCTGCCGTCGACAACTCATTGTCCACCTCCCGAAGGCCTGCCACGTGGCGTCTGCACCAGCCTCGGCCTCGGCCGCGACGAAGGGCCCATCCGCAGTCTCCATCCCATCGCCCGCCAATGGGCCCGGGGGCTACTGTCGGTGTATCAGGAACCAGGGGTCCCTGAGTCTCGAGACCAGGCCGGCCGTCCGCCACGTGTCACCATCCCGTGAGGTCCACCCTGCACGATGAGAAGAACTTAAGTTCCGGGAGAAGGCGCTCGGGGCCGCAGCCTCCGGTTTCCGAGCACCCCAGTCCCCCGATGACCCGCAGAGTCCAAGGACCAGGAAGAAAGTGCTCAGGAGAGAGTGCTCGGGGCTGCACATGGCAGCCCCCGAGGACTCGGTTCCCCGAAGGTCTCACCCAAGTGCTCGGGAGGGAGTGCTCGGGGCTGCACGTGGCAGCCCCCGAGGACTCGGTTCCCCGAAGGTCTCACCGAAGTGCTCGGGAGAGAGTGCTCGGGGCTGCACGTGGCAGCCCCCGAGGACTCGGTTCCCCGAAGGTTCGCGCAAGATCGTCCGACGACCCGAAGGGTCCCATCGGCGGGGTGTCAGCCAGTCAAAAAACCCAATGCCGCATTTAATAGGCACGCGCGGCCTGACATCCTGACATTCTCAGCTGCCCACGCCCTAGTGTCAGACCCTGCCATGCTTTGGCAGGGGGGCGTGGGTACATTAAATGCACGGGTCCCGTCCCGTTTCATCCGGGTGCCTCGGGATAACGTTGCCAGAATCGAAACGCTCCGCCTGCCACCTTGCCCCGGCAGAAGAACAAGACAGGGTGGGTGCACCGGGCTCCTCTATGGCTGCCCGGTGGGCCCTCTTAATGGCGCCGGAGGACATCCACAGTGGCGGGTGGTCGGATGCACGCTGCATTTTTCCACCGCCCCTGTCACTTCGCCAAGACGGAATGATGACACCTTCTTCTCCGTGGCACCTTGGCACTCGCGCCCCCTCTTTCCCATTCAGGATAAGTCGAGGTCGGCGTGCCTATAAAAGGAAAGGATGGAGAACACATAAAAAGAGAGCCCCAGTCGATGATTCGAGATTAGAAGCCAGTCCGGATCAGACGAGACAGCATAAACAGGAGACATAGAAGAAGTGCGACGAGCACGATAGAATAAGAACATCGCAAACAAGCTCGAGCAGAGCTAGAACACGGGAGCCTCAAGCTCTCTGTAGACAGCACACCCTTGTAACCAGATACATCCTTGAAGAATTCCCTTCAAGGAAAGATATAACGCTCACACAGGAGTAGGGTGTTACGCCCCCGTGCGGCCCGAACCTGTCTAAACCCCGGTGCATCCATATTTTTTGCACTAGGTCGATCATCCCCCACCACCAGCCGCTGCATTTATTTCCGTTCCCATTTATTTCCCCGACGAGCTCGTTCAGGATCATCCCCAGACCGAATCTTTAAAAAGGGGTCTCTCGGGATTCCTACGACAGGAGTTCATCCTCCGACAACAACATAGTAGCTTGGCCAAATGGGCCTACTGGATCGGCCCGGCTACGGCAGGCTCTAAATGGTCTAGCTACTGTAACAGGTTATACTGTATCGGTCTACGTGCATCTCTCTCGACCCACGGTATGACTCGTCAGCCATCATATCATGCCGGATCGGCCCGGGCACGATTGCAGTGCGACGGCATGGTTGGCTCGGTGAGCACGTTAGGCATAGTGGGCACGGCGCCACGGGCAGCCCGACGGCGCACGGTGGCCCGTCGGCGCAGCTAGCCTGAAAAAATAAAAATAGCTACAAAATTAAAAAATATATGGAAAATAAATAAAAATGAGATAAAAATATCAAAAATAGATAAAAAAATAGCTACAAAATTAATAAATAGAAAATAGCTGAAACCAAATATGTCGGGTCGGATTGTGCCTGGCCGTGCCATGTCCGTGCTGGCCTGGGCTAGGTCGTGCCTGTGCCAGCCCGTCTTAGCCGGGCCATGCCGTACCGGCACGCCGTGCCATGCGCTTAGCTCAGGCACGGCCCATGGGTCAGCACGGCTCGAGCTGTGTTTGAATCGTGCCTACAGTGTCGTGTATTGGACTGGTCTAATAGGCACAACCTATTTAGATATCTTTAGAGAGGATCAACTTTTGCACGTATAAGTTGGCTGATGCTCTTTCGATTGCTCTGCAAAACGATATACAGGTTGGGGTGTATCCAGGAGCTTAAAATCTCTTGGAATGTGCCAGGTGTTTTACATCTTCGATTTGCAGATGATGCACTTCTTATTCTTCAAGGCTAATTCAGATCAGGCAAATCGGGTAAAAGGCCTTCTACATCAGTTTGAGTTGGGTACAGGTCAGTTACTCAGCCCGGCCAAGTGTTCTTTGCTGACACGACACGATCTTGATCCTAACATGCGAGAAAATATAAGAACTATATTCTTGGGGTGGAGAGGGTGGAGTTTGAGCCAAAATACTTGGGGCTTCCAACCCCGGATGGAAGGCAAAAGAAGGAAAGGTTCCAACCGTTGCGGGAACAGCTCGGCAAAAGGATGACAAATTGGTCAGAGAAATATCTCTCGTGTGCTACAAAGGAGGTGCTAATTAAATCGGTTGCGCAAGCCATTTTGACCTATATCATGAGTGTTTTCCAACTATCGAGGAGTTAGCTTGAGGTGTTCGGAATTACTGGTGGGGAGAGGAGAAGGTGCTCGGAAAATGCATTGGGACACATGGGAGAAATTCACTAGGAGCAAAAGCCGAGGTGGTCTAGGATTTTGGGACTTTCAGATCTTCAACCAAGCCTTGCTAGCCCAACAGGCATGGAGATTGATTGAGTTTCCAAACAACCTTTGTGCTCGTCTACTCAAATCCAGGGCTGATCTGGGGCCAGGGCGGGCGGGGGTTCGGTTGGCCTGGAGAGTGGTCGAACATTGGTTTTTGGGTGGTTGGGCACGGGCTCGGCACCATGGCACCCCGGATCCTGCCGGTTGGACTCCGGCCGCCGGCCACCGGCGGTGCTCAGGCCACCGAAGCACCTGGATCGGGAAGTGGTTTTTTTGCCCAGTATCGCCGTTTCGGCAGGGCAAATCGCATATTCAGGTCCACAAACCTTGCGACTTCGCGAGATCACGGGTCGGTCACATGAAAATTGGCGATTCTTGGTGCCGTGTTCACCCGTTTCATTCTCACCGAGGCCTCTGAAATCTAGCCCCCACCAACTAGGTATGCATATGTATTGGTCTGTCCTGCTACCTATCAATTCAGCCTAAGTCTATACACTACATAGCCTACTAGCAAGCAGTAACCAAGTCCAAATGAGTCTTCAAATCTACAAATAGCTTAAGATCTAACGCTACGTTACTTAGTAACCTAACCTAACCAAACCATGGATGATGGATCGTTTCTAAATTAACGAAGTATCATGCGCAAGTCTGATTGTGCGATACTTCAGTCATGCCATCGTCGACCTCAGTCAAACTGATCCTAATTCCCAGCAACAGTAGCGATCACGATCTTCACCCGTTCCCCTCCCCTCCCCTTGACCTCTCCATGTCTCCATCCAAAACGATGCGTCTGCATCAGCTCATCTGATCCTCCTCCTCCTAAAGCTCAAGATCGATCATCCAAAATTGACGAAGGCCAAATGCCTAACCTCGATCGTGGTAAGCCATTGTTCGCCCATTCCCCTCTCCTCTTCTCCTCCTGGTCATCAGTGGGCATGGTCCCCATGCTCAATTGAATCAAGAGCTAATCCCCAACTGGATGATTTTATTTATTTGATTCAATTCTTTTACAGCTTTGCACTAGTTGTCAACTATTGATGAATTTTTAATTTCAATTTTCAGGACCATTTGTACCTAATTATCATTGTGTGATAACATGTCATCTAGAAAGCATATATCTAGCAGCGAAAAAAGGAAGTAAAAAAAGAAACAAGTTGATAGAATCAAGGAAAGGAGACCTTGACGAAAAAAATTTAATGCCCAAAATATTGTATTTCTAATTGATATATAAATATGTTGATGTTTATGTTCAATGCGGTCCTATTTTAGTTTCGCTCCAAACCACCGAAATCTCGGAACCGGTCCTGCTCAAAGCCAGGTATTTTCCGAATGGTGATCTTCTAGACACAGCTTTTCCTTCTGAGGTTTCAGTCACCTAGAAAGCTATCATGTTTGGCCTTGAATTACTCAAGAAGGGTGCTATCTGGCGTGTTGGAAATGGCAGATCAGTTAAAATTTGGCGACATAATTGGATTCCTTGTTCCGTCTCCCAGATACCTGCAGGAAAAAAGAGGCCATGCTGCCTAAAATGGGTGGCTCAGCTAATGGATGAGGAGAATAAATGTTGGAAGGAGGAGGAGCTAGAGAAGTTCTTTCACAGGCACGATGTGGATGAGATAATGAAGATAGGTCGCATGATGACTTTGTGGCATGCATTTCGAAAAGTTAGGGGGTTTCTCAATCTAAAGCACCTACAACCTAGGTATAAAGCTTCGTAACCTTGGGATGGGTATGACAACATCTAGTAAGAGTCTGAATGGAACAAGACCGATATGGAATAAATTTTGGTTCCTTCTGGTTCCGTAAAAACGTCAATGTCTTTGCGTGGAAATTGGTTCATAATGGACTAGCTACAAAATTGAACAAGAAACGCAGGAGGCTTGAACAGTTAACTACCTGTGATGTTTGTGGAATGGAAGACGAGGATTGCTATCATGCTATGATGAGATGTGATCATGCTATGAATCTACGAGGTGGCATGCATGCAATTTGGGCCTTTCTGTTGGAATGTGATCTTTCTAACTCTGGTCCTGAGTGGTTGCTCAATGCTATTAGTCTAGTGGATCAGGATGCAGGGGATGACTTCTAATATTATGGCATTCGTGGTTTGTTCGCAATGAAATCACGCATTCAGATTGGAATGTCTCTATGCTCGGCTCTGTGCAGTTCTTAGAGAATTATTGGGACACATTGTGTGTCGTCCGTCGACAGGAGCCGATGGAGCATAAGAGGAAGAGTCCAGTGGGCGGATTAAGGGCCCATCCAACCCCTAATCAGGCAGAGTGATTAAAGAGAAGTACGTTGGAGGAGGGTTGATTCAAAATGAATGTGGATGGCACATTCTCATAACACAATGGCAAGGCAGGGATTGATATCATTATCTGAGACCACACTGGAAAGGTGATTCTGTCGGCCTGTCGTGTCCTATTTGATGCTAGCAATGCGGAGGAGGTGGAGGCTATGGCTTGTAAGGAAGGTTTAGCGCTTGCAACAAAGTGGAATCCTGCTCCAATAATTTTAGAATCCGACTGTAGCTCGGTGATTAAACATCTTTCAACGGGGAAGAATCACCACACATCCTTTTTTATTATACAGGAGGCATTGGAAGAGGCAAGTCGACTTCCGAAGGTCATTATGAGGCATGTAAAGAGGGCCCAGAATCTAGTAGTACACGAGCTCGCTTAGCTAGGAAAACATTGATGCCATAATGTAGTATGGCGTGAACAGCTATCGGTGTGTGTTGAGCATCTAGTTGCTCATGATTGTAGTCATTTTTTGAGTAACTAATAAAGAGCCCTCTTGATTCACAAAAAAAAAAACTAAATCTGGATAATTACATTGCATACGCATCGCAAGCAAACGGTCCACGTATATATATCATATCATGTGGTTGTTGCGATGGGCAGGCACACCTTAGGACATGGATGTACAAATGTACACCTAAATTGTTTTGCAAAAAATTGACTATATATCATATGAAATAGCTTTTGATATTAGTAGTTGTTAAAATTCAATAATTATATGCTGTATTCTGACTCAATAGACCATTCATACTCTTCTGGGTCTATTCTCATTATCACAGTCCACCATCTCAAAGCCTAATTAGCTCACAGTAAGGTGAAAACTGATCGGATTTGGACGAATAATGCTCTTACCATATCCACATCTATTTTTTTGTTGGATTCAGAGTTAGGAGCGGATATTGCAGGTACGATCTCGAATATAGATTGTTTTGGAGTTGGAGTCAGACCAAAAACAGACTAAAACAGTTAGATATTACTCGTGCACATGACCATGCACATAGGCAGATCTAGTGAGTAGTCCAAGTGGGCCTGGGACTACCCGGTATCTGGCCTATTTTTGTGCAAGTATGTGTAGGGGTCAGGGAGCGTGAGGTTGTGAGCACAGATCACAACTACTTAGCCACATATGTTTGAGATTCAATATTGCAATGCTGTGAGCTTTAATTGATCTTGTAATCTTGTATGTTCAATGTTGATTGCAATTTCCAAATTTACAATGCCATGAGCTTCAATTTATCCAGTACAAATAGTTGATGATTATTATAAAAGAGAATGTATATTAGTGTCATTCATAAAATTTAGCAAGAACTTAACAACAAGTAAGTTATTAATTGCTTTATCCTTATCTAGAAAATCAAGTACTAGCTTTGATAGTTGTCTAGAAAAAGGGAAAAGTGGTAGGAAAGTAGCACTAGCTAGTAGTTGGAGCAGATGTATTGCACGATAAAGTATTAGTTGTTGTTGTTGGGATCGATCGATCTTGTTAGTTGTTTCAATATTTATTTGATAGATATCGATGTTATTGTGTTTCTTTATTATTCAGATTACTCACATGATACTTAATTAGCAGAATTTTAGAAATTATATTGTGTGGTTTGTACCAAACTTTGAACCATTATATGACTTAATTATATTTATTGAACTAGATACTTTCTTCAAAGTAAGCGAGGATAATGTAATTGAGACTTTCATGACTATGAGAAATCATAAAGTGAAGAATCTAGAATAGTAATATAATCTCCTATTTATGTAAGATCTTATTTGTTGAATTTATTATGATATATTTTAATACATTTGTGTCGTGTTTTTAGGATTTTTTATTTATATATTGTTTTCACATGCTTATGAAAAGTTGGAGTGTCTACCTGTCGGTGTATCAGGAACCGGGGGTCCCCGAATCCCGAGGCCAGGCCAGCCATCCGCCACATGGCGCCATCCCGCGAGGTCTCTCCTGTAGGATGAGAAAAGGTCAGGTCCCAGGAGACGGTGCTCGGGGCCACAGTCGGTGGCCCCCGAGTACCCCAGTTCCCTGATAATCCACGGAATCCAAGTACCAGGAAAAAAGTGCTCGGGGAGGTGTACGGTCACCCCCGAGCACCCTAGTCCCTCGACGATCAGGAGAGCTAAGTTCCGGGAGAGAGTACTCGGGGCTGCGTGCGGCATCCCCCGAGCACTCGGTTCCCCGAGGATCCGTACAAGAGTGCTCGGGAGAGAGTGCTCGGGGCTGCATGCGGCAGCCCCCGAGCACTCGGTTCCCCGAGGGTCCGTACAAGAGTGCTCGGGAGAGAGTGCTCGGGGAGGTGAACAGTACCCCGAGCACTCGGCACCCCGAGGACAAGGAAAGGTATTCTCGGGAGAGAGTGCTCGGGGATGTGAACAGTACCCCCGAGCACTCGGTACCCCGACGACCTAGAAAGACCCCCGAGGGGCCTACCGATGAGGTGTCAACCAGTCAAAGGCCCGAGGCCGCATTTAATGAGCGTGCGTGGCCTGTCGCCTCCAACTGCTCCCGTCGCGCTCAGCGTCAGTTTCTGCCATGTTTTGGCAGAGAGGCGTGGGGTTATTAATTGCACGGGTCCCGTCCCGTGCCATCCGGCTTGTCTCGGGATAACGTCGTAAGGACCAAGGCGTCCCGTCTGCTGCGTTGCTGTGGCAGGGGAACAAGACACGGCGGGCACGCCGGGTTGCTCTGCGGCTGCCCGGTGGGCCCTCTCCACGGCGCCCGTTGCCAGGGCATTTATGGTGACGGATAACCGGGCGTGCGACGCATTTTTCACCCCCGATCGCTTCGTCCAGAGGAAATGATGACGCTCTTTCCATTTATGGCATCTCGGAACTCGTGCCCCTCCTTCCGTTCGAGGCATGTCGCGGCCGGCGGGTACTTAAAGCAGCCGGCGGCACAAACGGAGAAGGAGAGGCGAAGAATAGAAAAATAGAGAGAAGTGAAAAGAGCATAGCTAAAGAAGACGGTTAGAGGTAACGGATAGACAAGAACACAACGCAAGAGAACACTGTGAGGAAGACTGAGCCCAGTTCCAGCCGAAGAACAAGGAGCCCCAAGCTCTTAGATAGATCAACATTCTTGTAACCCGCAACATCCTTGATGGACTTCCTCGGGACAGTTATAGTATCCATACAGGAGTAGGGTATTACGCCTTCGTACGGCCTGAACCTGTCTAAATTCCGGTGTATTTACTTCTTCTTGCACTAGGTCAACACCCCCCCACCGGCCGTTGCATTCATTCCCATTTATTTCTCCGACGAACGTATTCAGGATCATCCCCCCGGCCGAATCTCTAAAAAGGGGTCTCTCGGGATCCCTGCAACTGGAGTTAATCCTCCGACACTACCCAACGCAAAAATTCTAGCTCTGTCATTGACTGTGCAAGCAACAGGTAGTATGATAGCAATCATGCTTGTTAGCGTTAAGATTGTGTGAGTTTCTTCTCCATTCCGAAGCCATCCATCATCTTCACTAAGATAAACTTTTGTGAGGATACAGATTTACATACATAGCCAAAGTCTCACTCAGAGTACTATCACCAATTACCATCGTTTGTTAAGGAAGCGATGAAAGCCTAAAGTAGTTCAATCAGATCTAGCTTCTAGGCAAGTAGATAAAAAACAATATATGCATATCACATGATTCAATTACAAGAAAAGAAATCAAGAACTATTTCTATTTTTTTCACTCACGCAAGAGGCATGCACACTAGCACATAGAAATACTGTAAATTTTATCAAATGAGCATAATATAGCAGACAATGGTTAGTAACATAACTCAAAATATTGCATCGCATAGATAGATATAATCCATACTCTATTCTATATATAGTATTGGTCTGGGCTAGAGGAAATAGACCTAGTAAAACATGGATAATCTTATCTAAAAATCAGATAATCTGTATTCATTGATTTTTTGCAAGATCATATCTGTATCCATATCTGTATGAAACTATCTATATCTGTACCTATATTTATATAGATTTCTAAACAAAACTTACCATATCCACATCTGTATCAGTACGAATTGAAAACTATTTGTTCCGCTTTCACTCCTAACTCCTGATGATCCAAATATGCACTATACATTGATCCTCGAGTACTTATTTTAACTATATACATATATATTATTAAAACATTAGGTCCATCATTAGTTGTTGTATAATATAGTGTTGTACCTTTTGGATAGCTAGCTAGGACATGGTTGTCCATCGAGCTTATAGGCATGATTTCGAAAGGTGTCAACTCGATTGTCAACCATTGGGAGCACTTGAGGTGGTCATGCATCATCCTGAGAGCTGCTGTACATCCTTTACCAAGCAAGGCATCCAGGTGCAAGCTGGTGCGCCCTTAATTTTTCACTTTTGCTGGTCACTATAAAAGCAAATTAAGCTGATAAAAAGGAAGGTCGAATAACCCATGGATCGGAGAAAGAGAGGACCAGTTTGCAACTCTCGTTTGTCCAATGTCTGCTGATTTGATCCATCAGCATGTAGTGCAAAATTACTGTTGAGGAATTATATATGCTTTTAGCTGGCCACAACTCACAGCTGGGGATAACTAGATTAATTGATTGGAATTTCCGAAGCATAGAGACATAATCAGATCGGATATAAATGGATATAACTCATCATGTATTTTATTATATATATTTTTTAAATTAAAGTCGGATATAGATAGTATATGATAATTATTATTTATTATGTATCCTAGTTTACTTTTTTTTCTCTCAGAGTCAGAGTCGGAGTAGATAGTCAGATAGATAGAAAATTTTTACTTTATTTACATCACCCTACAACACGTTAAACAGTATACGGGTGTAATCAAAATAAACACACAAAGAGTGATCGGTGACATTCAATATTATTTGTCTACTGATGTGTGATAATCTATCTATATATTATCATATTTTTAAGTAAAATTATAATAGATTTTCTTGTAACATCTAACATTCAGATACTTCAGATAGATAACAGTCATCCTATATTCTATCCTTTTTTTTTTCTTAAATCTAAAGTCAAACACAGATAATATTGTATTAAACACAGATATTAGTAATTCTATATTTGTTTTTATCTTTTCCAACGGTCGGAAAATATCTGTAGGTTGCACCTAAAGTGTCGCTATGGCTTTCCCACGATGACTCTGCTGAGTTGAGTGGGGGCAATTCACACTTCAAACTCCTCCCGTGCAGCGAAATCCTGACACGAATATATAGATTATTTCAGAAGAATATGATAGATTCTGAGTACTCCTTAGGACGTGTACAGTGGCACGTATGCCAGAAGAATATGATAGATTTCTGAGTACTTCGATAAAAAAATTATTACTATAGAAAATATCATTCTTGTCTCTCTTCGTAAGCTCAAAACGTATATAAAAAATCGAGCTAACAAGTACCGATAGTGATATAATTATTATTGTCGGTTCTTGTTACGAACTAGCGAAGCAATAATTGATGAAGACGAACTGGTGGTGTTAATTACTATCACTGTCGGTTCGTATCCAAATCGGTAGTGATAATTCTTCTATAAATAGAGTCCGTCCTCCTCAGCCACCCCATCTCACTTCGCTTCCAATCTATCGAAGCCGCTCCCGAGGGGTAGTGGCGATCGAAGTGGTGCGATGGTCATCGTCGCCACTGTAGCTGCCTCTACCCCTTGTGCCTAGCTTCCGCATAGCCACCTCACCATCTCCAGAGACAAGCTCACGGACGCCCTCGTTTCCCCACGAGCCCTCACCGTCTCCGAGCCCGTCATCGCCCTCACCGTTTCCGAGCATGTTTCCCATATCTCCGTCTCCCCATCTAAATGAGCTCATCTCCTTGTCTCCTTATCTTCTCTCATTGTCTCCTCATCTTCGAAGCTAATATTGTGTGAATATTAAAGATTGTAGTAATACGTAGATCTCAACTAATGGCAAAAAATACAAATGTGTTGAAGATGATTGTGTTTTTTCCATTTGTTTAGGCTTAATATTGTCACTGCGAATGTAGATTTAGATATTGTCATTCGTTCAAGCTAGATTGTGGCAATAAGCACATCTAACTGAGTGACATAAATTTTTTTTTCGAGATGATTGTGTTTTTACCATTCATTTAGCCGTGCTATTGACACTAATACTTCAAGATGTAAAACGAACATTTCTCCAAATAAAATACTCTACCTTGACCATTTTAGCATGGGTCTCTCCTTAAGTTTGAGATCAAACCTAGACCGATCCTCATGTTAAAGAGTTTGCGGTAGAGTATTTTTACACATGTAAATGGATTATCACTACCGGTTCTAGTCTTGAACCGGTAGTGATAGTTGGACTATCACTGCCAGTTCAAAGCTAGAATCAGTAGTGATGGATAGATTATCACTACTGCTAATTCACTGTCAATTAAAAAATCAGCATTGATTTCAATTTTGAACTGGTAGTAATGACCTTTTCTATAGTAGTGAACCTCAATCCGCGGCCGGCCAACACTATCGGTTCGTCCAAAATCGACAGTAAAAATACTATCACTGCATGTTCACTCGGTCCGGTAGGCACAAATGTTTGACCTGGGAAAAACTGACAGTGAAAATAACTTATCATTGACAATGATAATTTAAATTAAGGAAAACCGATAGTGCTAATGTCACCGCGAGTTTTTTCAAAGAACCAGTAGTGAACTCATACTGTCCCCTTATCTCCCACCGGCCTCTTTCTCTCTCCTCCTCATTTCTCCTCTCCTTTTCTCTCTCTTCTCTCTCTAGTTCCCTCTCACCATCGAGAGAGAACTAGATGTGTTTAAATGGTTTGTGCAACCTTCTGGAACTTTTACGATACAATCTACGTACAACATTTTGATGAATCAGGGTTTCAATGCTATTACAAAAATTAAAGTTTTCCTTTGGTATTTAATTAGAAGGGTCACTCTCACAAAAGATAACCTTCTTAAACGAAAATGGTATGGTAACGTTCAATGTTATTTTTTAATAGCAAAGAGACTATCCAACATCTGTTTTTTATTATCAGTTCGCCAAGTTCATTTGGAGAGTGGTGCAGATTGCTTTTGGTATTTCACCTCCAAAAAGTATTTCACATGTTTTTGGTGACTGGTTATGCAATATGAACCGAAAGTTGAAATCCTAAATTTTGATTGGGGTAAGTGCTTTATGTTAGGTCATTTGGCTAACTAGGAATGAAATTGTTTTTATCAAATCAAAGCCAAACACTTACATGCAAGTAATCTTCAGAGAAACATATTGGATTCGATAATGGTCCTTGCTCAAAAGGAGGAGGCAAAGCACCAAATAAAGTGGACGTGCCATATCTGGAGACTATGATAATTGAGATTTTCGTCAAGCATGGGTGAATATTTACTAGAGGCTCGGTCCTTGAAGTTTGTTTTTTATTATGTTTATGTTTGGTTTTATATTATTTTTGCCCTTTGTTAGTCTTTTTTTATAGCCTACGGTTGGAACAATATAATAATAGATGATTATGTACATACCTCGTACAAAGATTAAAACAAAACATTCCATTATATTAAAAAATCTCCTACCGGCCTCTTTCTCTCTCCTCCTCATTTCTCCTCTCTTTCTCTCTCTTCTCTAGTTCTCTCTCACCACCGAGACCCTCCTCCCCGCCGGCTATAGCTGCCTCAAAGCCGTCGATGTCCATCTGTTGGGAGCTTGTTCGCAGGATCCATGGAGGGAGCGAGGCTTGGCAGGATCCGGCAGCGGCTAGCTCGCATCCAAGTGGGCACGCGTAGGCATAGCACCTTAAGAAGCACGTGTCGGCGTCGCATCCTCTGACTCCATGGCCCGTCTGGATCCACGACACCATTGAGGCCATAAACGACAAGGAGTTCGACGACCGAATCACCACCGAGCCGCGGGGCTGCAACCAGATAGCGGGATTTTTTTTTTAATTTTTCACATCAATTTCAAAACTAGCACTAATAACCAGATAATATCATTATCGAGTATGCATTGCCAATTCCAAAATCGATACGGATGCTCGTTTAAAACCGGTAATAATTAGACATTATGTACTAGTGAAAGTTTATAGAAATTGAAGAAGCTTTTGATGGCATATCCTCTCGTCTTGTCCGACTAAGAGCTATTGTCTTTTTATTTTCTCACGTTAACTAGAGATTGAATAATAGAAGCCAAAAATTTCCACGTTCTATATGGAGAGACGGATCTGATAACTTGATGTCACATGAGAAGCAGGCAAGAAAAAATGAACCGAGTTTAAAAAAGCTTAAGTTAGAAACAACAACCCTACCAGTTAAATTCGTGGAGCTGAGGTGGATATAACTGCTCTCCATATGAGCACCATCAAAAGCACAAATCTTAGACACAGTGCAAGCTGAAAGATTAATGTAAAATATATGGTTTAAAGTGACATATATTGTTAAATGTGGTTTAAAGTGCACCAAATACACTAATATATGGTCCAAAATGAAATTTGCTATTTCCTTTTCATGCATATATTATGTCAGGACTTAATTCGATGTCCAACTTAATTTGCCTACACATGCTAGCAATTATCAACGTCACTTAACCAATTTGTCCAATTCTTCAAGCAGCAGAGATATGCCACAAATAATGCTCGGCCCCCGGCCGGCTTGTCATCTTGTCCCTGCCTGATCGAGCTCACGCAGCAAAAATCAATAATGGCAAATTTTGCCCCTTTACTTTTGTGCAATAATCTACCACTCCTTTACATGCGTCGTTGAGCTTTCCTCATTACTTGTTCAATCTAGCTAGTGTGAGACATATAAATGAATAGTATTTCATCTCGAAATACACCTTACTTCATCTAAAAACATATCTATAGATCTCAGAAGCTTTTACCATACGTTTCGATTTTTAAGTATTAGTGCTTGGCTGTACCGTTCCAAGAACCAAAAGCAGTGCGAAATGTAATCGGCTCCAACATAAGTGGGAAAGATTGGAGAGCATGGGGGATGAATGAACAGGGAATACGGATGAGTATGGAGCTCGGTGTTAACGCTCTCGGATGGAGTCAAGCCAATGAAGGTTTGAACTCTCGTTCCGCACCCCTTATGTTTTCGACAAAAACCACATCGTGGGGAAGCACCGTTAAAAAGAATGGACAGTGAATATAGCCCACGTCAGCCAACCACGGAACATGCCTAGTCATGATCCATATCATAAAAAATAGCCCACGTCAACGAGAAAAAAGGTCATTGGATGGGAATCCACAACATCCCTTACTTATGGGAGGGTATCTGCCACAAGCATATTTAGGGCGAAACTATAAGTTCAGTGACTTATGGGAGTGTTTTGCAATTTTCTTTTATAAGATCTACCCCTATTTGATTTTATTCGTCATAACTCAATATCATAATAGAATCACATATGACATATATTATATCGTGGGTCCTAGCAAGCCAAGCTATTGAAATACGAAAATTTTACAGAAAACAATTTAATTTCTGTATGATGTGAAGACAAGTTGGTAGCTGTATTATAACTAGAAGTTCAGTTTATGATTGCTAGCTGCAGTATGCTTTGCTGTGGTATATATCGAATCCGATCTGTTTCAAGAAATAATATTTACAAAACCGGTACGATTTCCACGTTAGGGTTGTTAAAAATATGCTACTCCAAATCCAACTGGACCATCCAAGTCTAGGAAAAAAAAACCATTTGAAAAGTCACCGCAATACCAAATGCAGGCTGATATAATTTGGTGGCACTTGCATGAAGAACAATGAGACAACAAAAGATATGGCAAGCTGATGTGAAGAAATGAAGAGGAAAGAAGTCACAGCGAGGGGTATGTTTACGAGGATTGTGCTGACGCGATGGACGGACGCAATGCTGCTCCTGATGCTGCTCCTGCTGCTCCATGCGGCGCTGTTGAGCTGCGAGTGCTGGTGGGTCCCTAAACAAGGCTACATCACCTGCAGTAAACAAACAGCCACAAAGAGTTGCCGGTGCTACGGATGACCCATTGGGCTTGTCAATCGATCTAATTAGATATTTATAGAACTGAAAATGCTTGACCTCCAACTACTGCATGTAAAGAGCTCTACAAACACAGGGTTTAGATAGATTCAGACTCTCTTAAGGTAATTGTCGTATGTTCTGTTTTGGTCTTGTATTATCTAAAAATTATAAAGTATGATGGATTTTGTCTTTATCTATTTATTGGCTACTCGACGAGTACTTACGTGTGTTGGATCTTGCGTAGAGCTGCGTTATCGGTCTCTTACAGATTGTATCTTGTATCAAATAATTATGAGTAGTTGTATCTCGTCTGAAGTCTTCTTTAAAATTATCTTTCCTTGTAATACATTTCTTAGAATAGATTTCTATCTTATTTTATCTCATAACAATTATAGATATACCATACAGATGTATAACTTTTGATTTAATGAGTATTTTATTCTTAGATCCTACCGTTATATTATGTAGTAACCGTATTTATTAATCATCCGATCCAAACAGAGCTAGCGTTAATATTCGTGTCGAAATGCAGTGCAGAGACGGGGATGAACAAGGGTAAATTAAAAAAAAAGAGAATAATAAAAAAAAGAGAGTGTAATAAAAAAAGAGAGAATAAAAATGTGGTCTGGGCTAATCTAGGTTGGAGACGGACGTACGAGGAATCCCCACCCCACACACCCCCACCTTTGGTTTTTTTTTTCCAGCTCTCACGTAATCCGATACGATACCCTACATTATTCATTTATTTATTAATAATAATCCATTTTTTATTTATTCACGTAGTAATAAGGTGCAGTACTGCTGCTCGTAAGTCAGTCGAAGCAGAAAGAGGGAGACAGAGGCTGACTTGTGGGCCCGGTGGGTGTTGACCAATGAGAGCTCGACAACAGCCAGATGGATCCCTCCCTCTTCTTCCCCTCATCTCTCCTCTCCTCCTCTCCTTAAAGCTAGCTAGCCGCCTGCCTCGCCGGCGACCTATCGCCTCCCATCGATCCTCTCCTCCGCCGTCGCCAGCACCAGCTGCATCGGAGAAGCGGAAGATGGGCCGCGGGAAGGTGCAGCTGAAGCGGATAGAGAACAAGATAAACCGGCAGGTGACCTTCTCCAAGCGCCGCAACGGCCTCCTCAAGAAGGCGCACGAGATCTCCGTCCTCTGCGACGCCGAGGTCGCCGCCATCGTCTTCTCCCCCAAGGGAAAGCTCTACGAGTACGCCACCGACTCGCGGTACGTACCAGCTTAATTATGTCGTCGCACCAATAATTATATATATATATATATATCTATATATCTATATCTATATATTTTCTTTCGTTCCATTCCCATGTAATGTATGCTTGGTTCGTTCGTTCCTTCATTCAACTACCGCTAGCTAGCTGCTTGTGCTGTTGCCGTTCCTGGCTCTCAACTGCATGCGGATTGCCGGCCGAAAGCTAGCTTCTGCTCGGTTTTGCCGTTTTTGGCAACTTTCTGCTTCTCCCCATGGTCCATGCGCCTATCTGCCTGCCCAGTTTAGTTTCGCTCATGCATACATACATACGTACATACATAGCTTCTTGTGCTACATCTGATCATTTTATGCTCTGCGTCTGCGACATGTCTTCCTGCCTCCTTATTTCGGGAAATTTATTCAGCAGTTGCTTCTCTCTTTAATTTGTGTAGTTTCCTTCCTAGTGCTAGCTAGCTCGAGTGGCAGTGCTTCCTTTTTGCCCTGTTGCTGTTACCTGGAACTGAAGCATGCCATTTTTGGGGATTGGTGACTCACTCGTTTTAATTGTTTAATTAATTAATCCATCTTAGTCTAGCTTACTGGCCATAGCAGCATGTGTTTAGATCAGATTTTATTATAGCGTGCAGGTAGATCTTGCTTCCCTATTGCTCCTTGTTCATCGTTCCTGTCGTCCGATTTGTACTTGACATGATATTTTATTCGCCCAAAATCTTGTTTTGCCTTTCGGATTTCCCTCTACCAAAATTAATTGCACGCACGCGTTCCCTCTTCTCAACAAATATACCACATGACAGTGAGCCATGCGCACAGATATATGCATGCATGTAATCTGGTGTTTATCAATGAATTCTCCTCCTCTTTCTGCTTAGAGATAATGAGCTGCTGGCTGTTCATGCTCTTTTTTTGAACGGCGCTTCTCCAACTTGCGCGGTCTTCCTGGGAGGCAGGACGGGGCTCGACTACCGCCGGTTCGACTCCTCCTTGAGTCTTACCACCGGGCTCATGCCCGTCCGCTGCTGCTCATGGCCTCATGCTCTTGCTCAAACTACGGAGAATGACTACTGAAATCTGAATACCACAAGTCCACAACATCTGAAGACGGATCTGGCTCTTCCTTGTCTGTTTCGTCTCCTCCGTTTTCTTCTCTTCTTGCATCCTTTTCATTTGTCATCAAGAATAATCTTGGCTGCTATCATGTTAATTGCTTTGGCTTGACAAGCATGACTGGGATCTGTTGTTCTTTGATGAATACTTGCTTATTTTTACTTTTGGACGTTTTCAGTGATTTCCGGTCCTCCATTAGCTAGTACAGTTAAAGCAAGGTCTAACAACCTAGTGAACACTAAGGAGTCCAGCAAATCTTGCTGTAAGAAGGCATTCAAGCAGCGTAACACGTTTCTAACTTCTATGTACAACAGTATATGTGTTGTACTGCAAACACTATAAATTTATCAGTATAAGCAACCAGGTTTATGTGGTGATAGATGCTTAAACTCAGGTTTGATTGTGAGTAACTTAATTCCTAACACATGGTGATATATATACTACTGTTCTTCACTTCTTTTTCTCTTTCTTTCCTCTTTAGATGTACTTCTATACATCTATACAGTTTTTTTTCCTTTCCTTTTTTGCCTTGCAGTAGTGCTATTAGCCTCTCAGGGTAGAAAAAGAGAGAGTGCTTCAGGAGCAATGTGATGTGTATACACTGCATAAGATAAGTTGTATGTGGACATATGTTAAATATGCATGGATATGTTAAATATGCATGGATTATGTGTAACCCTAATATCACATGCATTGTGTTTCTTCATTGTCCCCATTCCACATCCCTCCATATCACTGTTTTCTTAAAGATGGAACATGCACTTGTATATCAGTTAGTATTCTTAACATGGCTTCAAATAGATGTCTTATGAAAAGAAGCCACGCCGCTTCCAAAAGAAAATTTGGATCGGTATAGTGCTGTTTGAACAGTAAAAGTCTTGTCAACCAAAATAGTAACTTCAGATCTGAAATTCAGATTAACATTAAAGTAAATGGCAGACTGTCAGGTGTAGCTTGCAGTTTTCACATCTGATCACTTGGAATATCATGGAAGCATTTCTATGACGAATTAATGGATTACATTTTTTTTTTTGCAAAATATAACTTGAATGTTGCCATGGGTATGCATGATAGTTGCTTTACAGAGCAAAATTCTTAATTATATTGAACTTTTACCTTGTTGCAATGCTTAGAAATGCTACAATATAACCTGTATGCCAGCTTCGTCTTACGTGATTGGTTGCTTTTCTGAAAGAGAAGATGGCCGGCATTATACTTATTCCTTACTATGGACTGTGTTTCAATTCACAAAATGTTACGTATATTATTTTGAGAACTTTCAGAAGCATGATGTGATTTTTTTCCCCCACTTTCAGCATGGACAAAATTCTTGAACGTTATGAGCGCTATTCCTATGCTGAAAAGGCTCTTATTTCAGCTGAATCTGAAAGTGAGGTAAGAAGAATGACTTGAGACTTACCGATTTAGGCAAACTTGGTATAGAATATTGCTCTCCCAGATATGTTAATATATCTGAAACTTTATTTTTGTGTGTTTTTGTACCACACGTCAATGAATTTTTTGAAACATTATTATCAGAAAAAGATGTAGGAGCCTTATATTTTATGTTATTTTCGTCATACTGCATCTTTTGTGTTATTTTAAATAGGTGGATATGCCTAATCAATGTGAAACTCATCTTTTGGTGCGAACATGGGGCCTGTAAATGTGAACCATCTAATGAGGTTGTGTTATACTGGATTTTAAGGGGTTTACAAGGCCACACGGGTGTGGATATTTTATCAAAATCGCACATTGAGAGATCATGGATGACGCTGCAAATCTGTGCATATATTTTTCCACCCAAAGCTGTAGATAGGATCCCACAACCCATTTGAAAGTTACCATCCAAGAATACTTGTTATATATGTTGATCTTGTGTCGCTGTATTTGCGATCAAGAGTACTTAGACTAAGTGACAACATCTTCTGATTGTTGTAGCACCAAAAACGGGGTTTACATGGGATTCTCATATTTACTTTTTAACATAGAATTAGCTGGTCTGATCACGGATAATTGGTTCAATTCAAATGTGCTTGTGCATAAATAAAATTGTATACTCTTGTTATCTTGTTATATTTTAGTCATTCAGGCATTTGTAGTGAAGGGTATATACTAATGTTGTAAGTATTATTGTATTGTCAAAATGTTCTATTAATTGTGTGTCATCCCTTCATGACGATTGCAACTCTTTATTAGAGTTGTAATGAGAGCTTTCGGGTTTCTCTCTTGAAATAAATGGCTACGTCCCATTACTATTATAGAAAAGGTCATCACCGACAGTTCAAAATTGACATCATTGTCGATTTTTGAACCAGCAGTGAATAAGTGGCAGTATAATCCAAGATTATCATTGTCGGTTCCAGAACCGGCAGTGATGGTACATATCAAACACGAATCGGCAATGATACAATCTATCACTGCTAGCTCTTAATCTCATTCCAGTCGATTAGTATGGTTATCACTGTTGGCTCTATCTATGAACTGACAGTGATACTCAATTCAGGAAAAAAAATTAAACATTCATGCATTAATTTAAAAGGATATTAGTATTACTAATGATAATATTAATATTATTTATACTAATTACAACAAAAGCTCCTGTCATGCAGACGATAGTGCAAAACCCTAACCCGTGCGTCGTCTAACCTAGCTAACTAGTAGTCATGCTCGAGTTGAACTCGACCTATGAATGGAAGTCAGCGGCCTCATCATCGCCCTCGTCATCATCCTCATCGTCGTCGTCAGCATCGACCTCATCGCCATCATCATCACTGTCGTCGTCCTCATCCTCATTGCCACCAACGTCGCCGCTGTCTTCAGCGTTGTCTTCCTCCTCATCCTCGTCCTCATCCTCCTCCTCTGATGAGCTCATCCGAGCCTCCTTGGCCCTCGGTGGCTCGTCGATGAACTCGTCCCACACCTTGTCGTCCGACGAGGGGGATCCCAGTGGCGAAATGCCAAAATCAGACGATGTGGTCGGCGCCTCGTCCGGTGAGGCCTCCTCCTCCCCGGACGAGGACGTGAGTGTGGGAGGCGTCCTCGGAGAAGGTGGTGGAGGTGGCAACAAATCCATGTGGATCACACGTGGGAGGTGGAGGCGGCCGGTGGTGGGCGAGAGAGAGAGATCGAGAGCGAGAGCGCGTGAGAGAGAGCGAACAAGCAAAGTGAAAGAGTGAGCGAGGATTGCTCACATTTAAAGTCGCACGCGTGAAGACGTACAGATTTTGGGGATCACTG
Organism: Phragmites australis; assembly: GCF_958298935.1. Classification (NCBI taxonomy): domain Eukaryota; kingdom Viridiplantae; phylum Streptophyta; class Magnoliopsida; order Poales; family Poaceae; genus Phragmites; species Phragmites australis. The sequence continues at coordinate 29,642,658 of NC_084935.1, read as the reverse complement.
CCAGTTTGTAAACCCAACCGATAGTGATAGCTAGTCATTATCACTGTCAGTTATTGTTTGCATGTCTTTTAATGAACTAATATCACTGGCAGTTAGTAATACGAACTGGCATAGATACAACCGGCAATGATAATTTGAATATCACAACCGATTAGTAACAAGAACCGACAGTGATACATCACCGGTAGTGATACATCACTATCGGTTCAAATTACTAACCGGTATAGTTAATCACTATCACTGCTAGTTTTTTCTAGCTTATCTTTTTATGTGCTGCTGAAGCTTACGAACCGGTAGTGATATGTTATCACTGCCGGTTATTTTTGAACCGGCAATGAAGAGAGGGCACAGATGACCATTTTTGTGGTAGTGCATGGCTCCAATAATGAATATGGTGTATGTTTATATTAACTTTTTGTACAAAGGGCATATGATTGTTATTCTGCTGGTAACCTGCTTTGGAACATTGAATATTTGGAAACATTTGTTGCGTTATTGTCCACATTACCTCAATGATGCAAACCTTTTTTTAGAACCAAGAATATGTTTTCGGTGATTTGAACATGCCTGGCATTGTAGTAGCATATAGCTACACTACAATAGAAATGGTCATCATTGACGGTTTTTAAACTGGCACTGATAATCACGGACTATCAGTGCGGTTATGAACCGGCATTGATAATAAATATCAGTGTCAGTTTATAACAAAGAAACAACACTAATACTCATACTATCAGTGCTGGCTAATGATAAAAAATTGACACTAATAGTCTGAGTATCAATACTGGTTCTTTATCACGACCCGACAGTATTGCTATTTTCCAAAAAAATGAAAAATCTACCGAAAACAACCCGCTTGATACATGGAGTCGGAGCCACCTTCATTCCAATCATCTTACAACATTCAATATTAATTCCAATCATCTCGCAGCATTGAACAAACATTTGCAACAACTCAATCTTGATTTATTCAATACAGAGGGAGTTCATCTCGATTTATTCAATATAGAGGGAGTTCATTTTGACATACACATGGTGTCTACTACTTCCACACATAAAACAGAAGGGGGGGGGGGAGATAGAGAGATATTGGTGCTCAGAATGAACATAACTGAGTACCATGTAGGTCCGTTGCTGCGGGGCGCGCCAGTGTCGCGCGGTCGGGCGAGGCGGCCGATGACGTGCTCGGGAACAGCAGCCCGAACGGCCGCCCCATGGCACCACTGGTGCTGCCCTCTCCATCAAGGTGAGGCATCCTGTGGTCGCGTCGAAGCCCACAGACGCTTTCGGTGCCGCAGCGGCATCGTAGCTCTGGTCCATGGCGTCGATCCACACGTCACACTCCTCATCCTCCGTGGCGGGTGCGGCCCGGCTGTCGAACTGGAGCATGGACGCCCCCGTGCTCGCCCAGATGTTCCCGTTGTCTGGCATGTAAGCCGAGTTGATCCTGGCCGGCTCGGCAGTTATCTGAGGGATGGGTAGCTGAGCTGAGACTCCTGAGAGAGAGAGAGAGAGAGAGAGAGAGAGAGAGAGAGAGAGAGAGAGAGTGGTGGATAAGAAATGGTAGGCTGTGGAGAGAAAGAGGAGAGAACGAGAGGATAAAGAATGCTGGCGGACGTGAAAAGGTCTGTGAGATAAAAAAAAGCGGAATCAATAATAATTTTAGGTCCAGCAACACTATCAGTGCCGGTCGTAACATGAACCGGTATTGATAAAAAGTATCAGTGTCGGGTCATGTTTACCAGCCGACACTGAAATATCAGTGCTAGTTTTTTTTTCAAGAGCTGACACTGATATTAAGTATCAGTGCCGGTTCAACTCGATCTAATCGTCGATCGAGCGCGAGAAGTTAATCAGTGTTAGTTCTATTATAGTCGACACTAATGACTTGGTTTGGAAGACTGTTTCTGTTGTAGTGCTAGAACCATGATGTCATGATGATTTCCCATGGCTGGATGAGAATGCAAGTGATGATGTGCGCCAGTGCAGATGATGTGCTCGTGTCATGATAATAACATGCTCAATGCATGCAATGAACCTTCCGTTGCAAAAGAAGAAGAGAGAATATAAATACACCATGTTACCTAAGAAAATAGATATAATTACGATATCTCTGCTGTTTTTTGTTGCCTCCTGCTTTTATCTTTACAAAGGTAGCTAGTTGCAGTGGGAAAACTTCTGTTTAGTTCTACAAAACAATGACCACATATCCATATTTCGTTTCTCGGCCCCGCATATATCTCTGATGGAAATCGATTTTCCTATGCAGGGAAATTGGTGCCACGAATACAGGAAATTGAAGGCGAAGATTGAGACCATACAAAAATGTCACAAGTAATCGTAACTTGACAGTTTGTTCAGATTTTTGGATAATTTTGAACATTCCTATTATGTAGTATGCACTGATGTAGGTGATCTAGCTCAATTGTATGCATCTTGCAGGCACCTCATGGGAGAGGATCTTGAGTCTCTGAACCTCAAAGAACTCCAACAACTGGAGCAGCAGCTGGAGAGTTCATTGAAGCACATTAGATCAAGAAAGGTAGTAACGATTAACTTATAATTAGCTCACCTGAAATCTTTTTCAACTTTTTGTAACTGAGTTCAAATACAAATGTGGCTCTTTGCTGGTGGTAAATTAGGCATCAATTTGATAACTGACAGCAGAAGCCTTTTGCATATGCAGAGCCACCTTATGGTCGAGTCCATTTCTGAGCTACAAAAAAGGGTAATCAAGCAGCAACCTTTACTGCAGCTGTATATAGAGCATATCACTGCGGTATAATCTAACCAAACTGCAACGGAATGGCGAAAATGTGCAAACTGCCTTTGAGATTCGCGCTGAAATCGCACCCCCTCTTCCATTGACTTTCTCCTATTTTTACTTCACATATGCTTTGTAGCTAGCTATTACTTCGTCTGAACTTCCATATCTTTAAATTGTTGCATGCAGGAGAGGTCGCTGCAGGAGGAAAACAAGGCCCTGCAGAAGGAAGTAAGCTGCCAAACACTACTAGGAGTAGCTAATCGGTACCTTAATTGTGCCATGCATGCATTGTGTGTTGATCATCGTCACATGCAGTCCATGGAATATTCGAATCAATTCATGAATTGCTGATGCAATACGTACTCTTGTTGCAGCTGGCGGAGAGGCAGAAGGTGATGAGGCAGCAGCAGGTGCAGTGGGACCAAGCCCAGACCCAGACTCAGGCCCAAGCCCAGACAAGCTCGTCATCTTCCTCCTTCATGATGAGGCAGGATCAGCAGGCACTTGCCCCTCCATCAAACATCTGGTACGTATAACTTATCAACCAGTTCACAAACATGCTGACCACTAGTTGTCACTTGATCGCTGTTACATGCGGCTGTCTGTTTGCATGTAGCAGCTACCCGCCGGTGACCATGGGAGAGAGGAGCGACGATGCCGCAGCGGCGGCGACGGGGCAGGCGCAAGCGCAAACGCAACTTCGCATTGGTGGACTGCCGCCATGGATGCTGAGCCACCTCAATGCTTGAGGATGGCTATCGTCGTCGCACGTCAACCTCCACCTTCACCATGATTGCCATGCTTCCATCGATCTAAGTTCTAGCTCCAGTTAATGGCAGTTAAGCTATTATTGTGATATTGCGCCCTACATATATTACGATTTGCAAGAAGGGTAACCATTGTATAATCTTGCTCAGCATTGTACCAACTTATGCATGCATGCTCGTACCAACTTATGCATGCATGCTTGCTCGTTGCGTAGTAGTAATCAATCAGAATCGGTTGCCCTTGGATCAGTGCTTTTGTGGAAACGGTGAATTAAATATAATTATGTGTAAATAGTACTATTACGATTTCTAACAGTAAGTAAATCAAGAGGAAATTCCTTGCATACCATTGAAACTTATTATGTGTAAATAGTATTATTACGATTTCTAACAGTAAGTAAATCAAGAGGAAATTCCTTGCATACCATTGAAACTTATACGTTTCCCTTCTGCGCCACTCAATAAATGAGTTTCTCATCTATGCCACCGGTTCATTTGTCTTTATATATGTGTGCTACTACAGAAAAATTCATCATTGTCAATTCAAAAATTGTATTACTGTCGATTTTTAAATCGATAATGATTAAGTGATAATGATAATTCATAATTATCGCTATCAGTTACAGAACCGTTAGTGATGGTACATATCACTGTATGTTTATATAACAAACCATCAATAATACAAACTATCACTGACGGTTCTTAAGCTTATACTGTTGTTTTGTATACTCATCACTGTCGGTTCCAGCTATAAACCGGCAGTGATACTCAATTCAGGATAACTAAAATAAAGTTTAAGCAAGCAGATAATAATTTAACCGAGCTTTATATTACTAATGTCCATAATTAGAACTTTATATCACGCTAATCTATAATTAACTCATGAAATCCATTATTATACACAAAAAACAAAAGACATGCACTACCACGCACACAAAACCCTAAACTCGCGCACACAAAACCCTAAACTCGCACGCACAAAAAAAACCCTAAACACGTGTCGCATCTCCCAGGCATCGACCACGATGATGAAGAAGTATTCATCGTTGTCCCCGTCCTCGTCATCATTGTCACCTTCGTCACCGTCGCCGGCCTCTTCCTCCTCCCTGGCCTCCTCTTCCTCCTCCTCATCCTCATCAGAGCTCAGCCGAAGACTTCTTCGCCTTCGGTTTGTCAAGGAAGAAGCCCCACACGTCGTCATCCTCGAAGGGGGACCCCGTTGAATCACCGGAGTCTGAGGTCTCCACCTTGTCCAACGACCTCATCGACGGGGCCTCTGCCTCATCGTCGGACGACCGCACGGGTGTGGGTGGTGTGGCCAGAGAAGGTGGCGGCGGTGGAGTGGCCGAAGGGGGAGAAGCATCATGCGACGACAGTGGCCAGAGAGACGGTGGCGACGGTGGTGGTGGAGGGGAGAGGAATCTAGGATATATATATATATATATATATATTCAAATATATTATTTTGACTAAGTATTCCAAAGAGCACCAAATAATTTCTAAATTAATTATTGCAACAAATTGATCATATTCATTTCTGCTTTATTTCACTACTACAAAATCAGGCTTATATGCCGACCCATCTTCACTGCTGATTCCTAATGGGCCGGCAGTGATGTGGCATCACTGTCAGTTCGTAAGCTGCACGGGAAGAATCATCCGTCATGGCTTATGAACTGGCAATGATAAGTGTCATCACTGTCGATTGATGGATTGAGCCGGCAGTGATGCTCTACTCCCTCATCACTGTTGGCTTAATCCACCAACCGGCAATGATAGCATAACATTATTGCCAGCTGGTTAAATGAGCTAGCAGTGATGCCCCTTTCCCACCTTCTCCAAACTCGAGCTAACATACAGTTCGATCAAAACTTTCTCTCCCCCTCACAAACTTTCACATGATAACACTCACTTCATTTCTTCTCCCATTTTGATTCTCTCACCACTCAAGCTCATTTTTGGTCAAGAAGAAGGTTTAGATGAGCTCTTTCTAGCTATCCAAACAAAATCCATTCTTTCCTCTCCATTTGCTCATTTGCCTTTTCTTCATTTTTTGGACAAGTGAACCCTGAATTTTTCCCAAATAGTAAGCAAGCTTCTAGGAGTCTCTTGAGCTCAAGTAAGTTGAAATCCCCAAGTTAAATCCTATATTTAGCATTTTAACTCAAAATGTTACCTTAAAAATCAAAGTTGATCTTATCCCTTATTTTGATTTTTAATGAATTAGAAAATTTCACCATGATATTTAGGTATATAGCAAGATCCAATTGTATTTTTGATATTTATTTAATTAGCAAGCTCCAATATAGAAATTTTATGTATTAACATATTTATTTTTTATGTTTTCTTAATGAGTCATAGATGAGGGGTTGAATAATAAAGAAAATTTCTAGGGATAGCATCACCAAATACTCATCGGAAGCGTACGCGAAAGCATGCAAAAGGCGGCTCCTCCAACCCGGGCCAATTGCCGGTAGAAGATGACGAGGTAATTTATTTGTTGGTGATCGTAAAATCTTCTAGATGTTATGAATTTGGATTTACAATAATGATATAATTGTAGATGGACAGAAGATGGATGTACGATGCGAGCCGTATGAGCGCAGAGTACAAGAACGGAGTGGATTGCTTCCTGGTATAAGCCGCAACGTATAAGTCAAATACACAGTATCAATACATGTGTTGTCTATGCGTTAATTACGAGAACAAGAAGTAGTTTTTCATCATCTAGTAGATACATTCCTACTTGATATCAAGGGGCTTTATGTCTAGCTATACTCGTTGGACCGAGCACAGTGAAGTTGAGATCGTACATGAAGGGCAATACATTGGCAGAGAAGATGAATACTTGTGCACCGATATGCTGGCTGACGAATACACCGATATGTCGCTAGCCGGAGATACATTGGTTGATGATGATCTAGAGGAGATGTCAGCCGACGCCGACTCTAACATTGACGTTGTTGATCTGGAACAGATGTTGCATGATGGGGAGGGACTTCACCAATGGAAGAGAGTTTCAAAAGTTCCAACGTATGGTAGAGGACTCTAAAACACCGTTATTCCCGAGCTATGAGAAGGAGCACATAAAGTTGTCTATCATGCTTTCATTGCTACAATTAAAGACAAGCAACAGGTGGTTTGATACAAGCTTCACAGAGTTGTTACTGTTATTACAGAAATTACTTCTAAAGAGAAATGTGCTGCCAGAAAACACGTACCAGGACAAGCAGGTTGTGTGCCCATTGGGGTTGAAAGTGCAGAAAATACATGCATGTCCAAACGATTACATATCGTATTGCAGAGAGTATGCAAACTTGGAAACGTGTCTTGTCTGTGGTGCATCACGGTACAAGCGTGGCCGTGATGATATCGATGGTGAAGGAAATAATAAAAGGCCTCCCATCAAGGTGATGTGATATTTTCCTATAGTCCCCCGTTTAGAGCGTTTATTTGCGAACAAAAGGCATGCCGAACTGATACGATGGCACACCGAGGAGCGCAAGGATGATGGAATGCTGAGACACCCCGCTGATTCTACACAGTGGAGAAACATCGATAGGAAATACAATGAGTCCTTTGCAGAAGATGTGAAGAATATAAGATTTAGGTTGAGTACAAATGGGATGAATCCATTCAGCAACATGAGAAGTGGTCATAGCACTTGGCCTGTGACTCTATGTATCTATGGCCTTCCTCCTTTTTTGTGTATGAAGCGGAAGTACATTATGATGCTGGTGCTGATACCAGAGTTTAGGCAACCTAGCAACGATATCGATGTCTACCTGAAATCATTAATGAAAGATCTTGTAATACTGTGGAACGATGGTGTGCAGGTATTGGATGCATACAAACGAGAGAACTTCACCCTATGCGCAATGTTATTCGTAACAATCCAGGATTGGCCAGCCCTTGGCAATATATCGGGCCAGACTATCAAATGCTATTGCGCATGCGTGCATTGTTTGGATGAAACAGAAAGGTTATGCCTGAAGAATAGCCGAAAAATGGTGTACCTAGGTCATCGTAAATTTTTTCGCAAGGATCACTCGTATCGTAGCAACAGGAGAGTTTTTGATGGAAAAGTTGAGACTCGATCACCTCCTAAGCATCACACTAGGAGACAAGTATATGAGATGGTACAAAAAGAGATCTGTTTTTTATGACTTAGTTTATTGGCCGGATTTGGTGGTTCAACAAGCAATCGATGTTATGCACATTAAGAAGAAAATGTGTGATGCCTTGATTGGTACGTTACTAGACATACTTGGCAAAACAAAGGATACACTCTAAGCACGGAAGGACCTGAATATTTGAAACTCAAACATGATCTACATCTTGAAAATATGGAAGAATGCGATAAATATTTTGGTCTTGCTAGCTATAGTCTAAGCAAGGCGGAGAAAATTGCAATGTGCAAGTGCTTACATGGAATCAAAGTTCCATCCGATTACTCCGCTAATATAAAGAGACTAGTAAATATGAAAGATTTGAAATTAACTGGCATGAAGTCTCATGATTGTCATGTGATGATGACATGGATACTTCCAATTGCAATTAGAGGTATTCTATCACCGAAGGTTCGAAACCTAATCATAAAGCTGTGTTCGTTCTTCAACGTGATATCATAGAAGGCCATCGATTTGACCGAGCTAGATAAGTTGCAGGAAGACATGGTCAAGATTCTATCCCAGCTTGAGGCATTGTTCCCTCCATCGTTTTTTGATATCATGGTGTATCTCATTATTCATATTGTTAAAGAGATATGGATTCTTGGCCCCGTGTTTCTGCATTAGATGTACTCTTTCAAGAGGTTCATGGGAGTTCTGAAGAAATATGTTCATAACCGAAATCGACCAGAAGGCTGCATAGTTGAGGGCTGGGGAACAGAGGAGGTCATTGATTTCTGCGTCGACTATATGAATCTCAAATCGATTGATGTGCATGTATCTCGCCATGAGGGGAGGCTACAAGGGAAAGAGATGATAGGTGCAAACGTATTCCACACTAATGACCCCATTTCATTCACACAAGCATATTTTACAGTTCTGCAACAATTAGTTGTAGTGCACCAATATGTCGAAGAACACTAGAAGATGCTATGCACCAGAAACCCAAGGAAGTTTGATGTTTGGATCGTGTGAGAGCACCGAGATTATTTTGGTGCCTGGTTATGTAGATAGGTGATGTATATCAGATAGAGTGTGCTCAGTTGACTGTGTTGGCTTATGGAACGCTAACTACAATCTTCACATTCCAAGGATATGACATAAATGGCCATACATTTTATACGAGAGTTTAGGATAATAAGAGCGTCAATCAAAATAGCGGTGTCCATGTAAACTCCTACGACTGCAATGGAAATAGGGAGACCTACTACGGATTCGTAGAGGAGATCTGGGAGCTCGACTATAGAGTGTTAAAGATTCCTCTTTTCCGGTGGTAATGGGTCAGATCGGGGTTGTGAAGACCAACAAGTACAGTATGACTACAGTGGACAAAAACTCATTGGATACAAAGAAGAACCATTCATATTTGCGAATGATGTTATGCAGGTCTTCTATGTAGAGGACTCGGACCCGAATAACAAGGAGGAGCGCCACGAGATTCTTAAAGGAAAAGGAAGGATTATTGGAGTGGAGAATATTGTTGATGAGGAATACTACAATTAATTCAGCGTGCTATCTCCTTTCGGAGAGGAAGTCAACCTAGGTCCCATGGAAGACACCGACGAACCTCTCTATATACGTCGTGATCATAATGAATAGCGAATCGTTAAGATAAAGTAGTTAAGTTGTATAAATTACTATGTATGAATTTGTTTTAGATGCAATTATACCTCATTTTTGTTATAGAAGCTTCAATTTGTAATTTATGGTGGAAGATGTCTTTATTATTTAGCATATTAATTTTTTATTTTTAATAATAAATTAGCAATATCACAAGCTAGCACTATTGCTATGTATTACTATTTTTTATTCATAATGAATTACCTATAGTTATGAGCATATTTATTTTCAATTTTTAATGATTTAAAATATTTATCAATAAAATTAAGATATATAAGAAGCTCCATTTATATTTTTTAATTAATTAGCAAGCCCCCATATAGAAACTTAGGTATGAACATATTTATTTTAATTTTTTATCAAATTAGAAAATTGAACCACGAAATTTAGGTATATACAAAACTTAATTTTGGTATATAGCAAGTTCAAATTTAAATAAATATGTATTAGAATTTGAGGCAGAATGTTAATAAATATAGATAGTACAAACTCAATCGAAATCACTTGAGTAGCGCAGCGGTTTGTTCGGTCTAACTTATTGCAGGTCGTGGGTTCGAGTCTCTGTGCGCGCGAAGCTAAAACAATTTTTTTTTTTGCAGTAAAAGAGGTTTCACTATCGATGGAAATATTGGGCTGACAGTAAAACTATTTTCACTGCTGGTGGACTTATTGGGCTGATAGTGAAAGTAGTTTTACTACCGGAAGTCCTCTTGAGCCAACAGTAAAGATATCATTTCACTGCCTGTGGTCATATTAAGCCGACAGTGAAAGTCCTCGCCTATTAAATGGCTCGACGCCCTGCACCATTTGACACTTAAAAATTTTTTCCCTTCCCTGTGCCCTCTGTCGAAATGCTTCCCGACGCCGAGGAGCCCACGCCACTGGAGGACCACCTGCATCGATGAGTCTGTGCCTGCTGTCCCTGTCCTCCTCGATGCCGTCATCCTCCTCCCCGATGCCGTCATCGTCCTCTTCCTCGGAGCCATTCCTGTCCTCCTTGACGCCCAGCCCACGCACCACGCCACCCAGACCCTTGCCTTATTACAGGTACCGACCGTTCTGAGCTTTAATTGTGTGCTGCATTTGACCGATTTGAGCTCTGAGGGGGTTTCAGTAGTGATTATTGGGGTAACTAGTCGATCATGAGGACCACATTAGCTCGGAATGTTAGATTAGAGGAGAGGGGGTTCCAGTGGTGATTGTGGGGTAACTGAATCATCTTTCTTATTTTTAAGTTTATTGATGTGCTATGAAATGGTATAGCATCGGTACATCATTAACATATTCGAAGAAAGAAATAATGTGTGGATATTGCCAGCTAGATAGAGAGATTGGTTTATTTAGTTGTAAAGAGAGTTCATGTGTTTAATAGAATCAATCATGTGACAATGTAAATCATATTGCAATGTAATTACACATGCATATCACCAATGCAATATATTGTTGATTTAGTCCAAAAGAGAGTTCAACATGTATGGATATAGCCAACTTAAAAAATGTGTTTTTAATATAGACTCCTGGTTGTCTGTATTGTTTCAAGTTTGTTTTAGAATTAGAATTTCTGGCTCATGAATTCTATATGCATGGTTTTTGTTTCACAGTGGTAATACCGTATGTTGTCACAGTACATATATTTTGATGATTCATTTTCTAGTAGATTGATCTTTTTTGTAGTTTTTTCATATAATAGCACTGTGATGCCAATTCGAGCTGAGAACATTAGGCCATGTATAAGGGCGATTACGATCCTACTGCTAGAGCCTATTCTATAGATTTTTGTTAGCTTCTGCTGTTTGTTGTTAGATGAGCAAATAATGAAAGGAGATAATTATCTCCATAATCTGATGCAAATGCTGCTAGGTTTCCAAATTTTATACAAATATTGAGTTGTTATACACCGCTTTACTCTCTACGGAGAAGCAAACATTCCCATTGAAATACAATAAAATAGTGGAAATTATGATATGGCTCGAGGCCATATTTCTTTATTACTTCTAGGACTTTAGTATTGATTACCTGTTCGGAGATGAAGTATTCTTCTCGAGTCAGAATTTATATGCCAGTCCTACTAGTTCAGAGAGCAGTTTCTCTCGAGACGAGCTAGACGCCCTATCTGAGGTTGACCTCAAGAGTTTTCTTTTAGCCCGCCCAACCTAAAAGAAAACTGTTAAGGTCAACCTCAAATAGGGCGTCCAACTCATCTTGAGAGAAGCTACTCTCTAAACTAGTAGGACTAGCACATAAATGCTGACTTGAGAAGAATGCTTTCTCCCTAAATAGGTAATCCATACTGAAGTCCTAATAAGGCCATTTGCTAGAGCCACTGTGCCTAATCTTCTTGACGATTGCATCTAAGTTTAATTGGTATTCATATTCACATATATGGCGTACACAAGATACCACAAAAAGAGTGTTAGCCACTTTTCATTCAAGAAGCAGTACAATATAAAAACCAACTTTCTGGTACACCATCCATATTCATGTCTTTCATTTCCTATTGAATAAAAAAGGGTCATTTCATTCCACTGACGAATCCTTTCCTCTTGAAGTGTATGAGGCAGCCACCCGACAACAATCTCTGCACGTTTTATGTTCTTACTTTTATGTACACATTCATCCCTGACAGAGACAATGTTAGGTTCAATGATCTTAAGGTATGAAATAACATATCGATACCTTCTTTTCTATTTCTACATGTGTTCAAGGACTAACGCGCTCCAAACTACGCACAGTGTGTTACAACCTGCAGAAATACATGCCCTTCAAGAACAGATGGCTGGGTTCTTCTTGGAACATATTATCAACCCAAATAACGAGTCTTACGAACCGATCGTGCCATCTACACGTGAGAGACATTCAGATGATACCGTACATTCTAGTAGAGAGTATGAAACAAGGAGGAAGGCTACCAAGTGGCTTAACAACGTATTATATTTCGCCAATTGACACAATATTAATGAATTTTAATTAATTATTATTTATTAATCAATGATATGAATTACTATGTATGATGCGAAGTTGATATCATCGGAGCAAGAAGCAGCGGCCAGTAAGTGTGCCTAGGAGGAGGATGAGAGGCTAGCCTATCAGTTGTGCACTACGGAGGAGCAAGAAGCAGTGTCCTATAAGCGTGCCTAGGAGGAGGAGGACGAGAGGCTGGCCCGTCAACTGTGCATTGTGGAGGAGTAAGAAGTAGCATCCCGTAAGCGTGCCCAGGAGGAGGAGGACGAGAGGCTGGCCCATCAGCTGTGCACTATGGAGGAGCAAGAAGTAGCGTCCTATAAGCGTGCCCAGGAGGATGAGGACGAGGGTGGCCCATCAGCTGTGCACTGTGAAGGAGGCCGAAGGCTCAAACCATAGAGGTGTTCAGGTATTAGACTTTGATGTCTTTGACACGCCGGTAAGCCTAGAGTATAGGCAACGCTGCGGTCGATCAGGTGTGGCTGGGTTCTTCGCTCCACCACCATGGGCCCCCTAGCGTCCCCGGACGTACATACGCCATCAGTCATCAGTGCGGAGACGCGGTCCTCATCACGAGAGAGGTAAAGGGATACTGGATTGGCTCAACTCGACCGACTTTTCAGGGGGTGACCTATGAGAACTATTATGTATATATGTGTGTTTGTTGATGTCTGACTTGTAATATGTGTTCATTACTATGTATTAATGAATGTATTTTATTATTTATTTATAGTAAATATATGTATCATCGTATGCATGTATCGAGAGAGACGGAGAGATCAAGGACAGAGAGGGAATACAGAGAGGACAGAGAGAGGGAGGACCAGAAGGGAGGAGAGGGAAAACACTGTCGGTCGGAACCTTCAGCCGGCAGTGATTCTTTGGTATCACTGCTAGCCAAATCCTTTATCTGGCAGTGATAACCTCCTTCACAGCCGGTCTACTGAGCCAACAGTGATAGTCCTTGACTATCACTGCACGTTGCCCACTGTCGGCTCCAAAACCGGCAGTGAAGGGGGTTTTGGAGCCGGCACTGAAGGGGTTTTTTGCAGTAGTGTTTGTTTTTATGGTTCTTTGAGTGAAGATTTGAATTTGAATGTATCTCAAATTCAAATATATTTCTTAGATTCAATTCAGCTAAAATCCTAATAAATTCAAATCCTTTGAATTCAAATCCCTCCCAAAGTCAGGGCTTCACATACAAGTCCTAATTCAAATAAACTTATTTGAATTAATGTCAAATCCAATTTCAAATCTAAATTCAAAATAATCTATTTGAATATTTTCCAAATCAAATTCAATTCCTTTTTATTCTTCTCGGGCCGCTCCCTTCCCATTTCTCTTATGCGCAGCCCAGCTCCGCGGCCAGCCTCCCTCTATCTTCTCTCACACGCATGGGCCACAACGTGTCTCCCCCAGCCTAACTACTTTGTGCGCACAGATTTAACCTAGTCGCCACGATCTTCCACCACCATGTGGACCCCACTACCTAGAAACGTCTCCCTCCTCCAGCTTGCCCCCGCGTTGTTGCTAGTCAAGTTGCTGTCGCCACTTTTGCTCACCATCAAGATGCAACGACTTCCTTGCCATCTCTCTCCCTCTCTAGCCACCCCTACCCTCTCTGCTCTCAGGGCGCGCACCAAAAAACCTGACACAAGCATGACTTTTTGGCTCATTGCTGCCACGCGTAGCGGCTTTTCTGGTAAGCATTGCCTTTCTGTTCACCGAGAGCACGAGCGACGTTGCCACCTCCTGCTCCTCTCCCTCCATAAAATGGGCATGCTGGTACATTTTCCCCTTATCCCCCATTTGAATTTTGTGCCACCGCCGCCACAGCAACACCATCGCTGCCTCTTCCCTATGAGCAGCCGAGGAGCATGGGGAGCTTGCCATCCACCTGTGTGCCACCCTCATTCACCCAAATGCCGGGAAGAAGGGTAAGGACACAGAGCCGACCCGCTGCTGACGCTGCAGACGTGCATCCTCCCACCGCCGATCGCCTTTTCCCTCCTCTGAGTCATTGGTGAGCTTCCCCTTCCACTCCTGCTCCCCCTAGGTAGCATGTCTTCTGCCAGTGTGACCCAGCTTCGAGCGGCAGTGGTTGGTCGTGAGATTTTCCACGCCGTCATTCCACGGTCACCACCGACACTCCTCCTTGCAATTTGTGTGAGCCGGTCATCATGCCAAATAGCCCAGGAGCACTAGGCTCCTTTTCTGTGTAGGTAGAACACACTAGAATAGGGGAAGCTCTACCTATTTTCTACTCCACCGTCGTCCCCATCTCCGACTGCCGCTTGGGAGCGCTCTGGCCGCTGCCTGCCAATGATGAGTAGACAAATGAGTTCTCGTCGTGTGTAGATGTCTGGCCCATAATTCTTAAACCCTAGTGGAAACTCAACATCGACAAGCTCTCCGGTGGGTCCACTGTGATTCCTCATTGTCACCCCCTATGGCATTATTCCGCTCCATCCGGTGAGCCCGCGTGTGCATAGCTGGGTTCTTGCCATGCTAGCGTGGCCTAACCGAGCAGTTCTTTGCTAGGCCCATTAACGATCGGCCTGCTGGCCAGCCCAGTGGCTGAAGGCCATATTCCTGTGGGCTGGCCTAGCTACCATTAGCCCACGAGCCATGTGGCACGAGGCCATTGTCCACAGTGGGTTGGCCACTGTGCAACCCAGTCTGGTCCATGTATCATTCAGTGGGTCCCACCTATGGGCCCCATCTATAAATAGTATTATTTTTTAATTTCTCTATTTAATTTTAGATTTAGGCTGTCATTAATTGTAATCATGTTTGCAAAACCGGAAGAATTCACAGAGGAACTAGAGAATCCTAACTTCAACCAAGGATTGAAAAAAGACTTCAGAGAAGGCAAGTCTTATCTCCTTGATCATTTTGAACCCAACTTTGCAATAAAATTGATCAACTTAAAACTTAGCTTATCATCGCATGTGCTATGTATTGTGATATTTAACTACTTGCAGTAGTTAAATCCTATCAAACAATTGCTATACCTTAAATGTCAGTATCCTGAATCCATAACACCCTAGGTTACTTGTTGTTATCTATATTAACGTCGAACGACAACTTGATATCTAACATGCTTATGATGGAATACATCTCTTTAGAGATGACACTTATGGAGTACATTTCTTCAAAGATATCGCTTCACTGAATATCAATTCAAGTCATATGCTATGAATCTTTGGTGATTTGGAATCCTTGGTTTAGTGTGGGATATGATGTGTGATGTGTAAAATAGGTGAAAACCGTTTTGGCGGGGACAAGTAGAGTAGTCCTCTTGTGAGGATGCTCCTAGATGCTTATGTTATGGCTAGGACTTAACTTTTCTATCTCCCGACTAAGCTGGACATTTTACTAGGAGGCCAGGGTAGCAAAAAAACCTAAGGGTCTATCAGATGCTTCGTGGGATGTTCATTGAACCAAACTCTTTACGAAGATCCAGGTGGTACACTGACATTCCTTACATAGGCTAGAGCACTTGAGGTGTCTCGTAGTATAGTCCAACAAAGGAATATAATTGAAGCGTCTTGGTACGATTCTCTCCTTCACTTGCAATGGTTGGAGGATGAGAATATCATATGGGTATAGTGTATAATATGTGTAGAGTATAAATCTATTCGAATAGCCATGCCATTGTCATGGATATTCAAAGCAATGGCCTCACTTGGTTAGACCCGGGGCGTGTGTATCTTTGATGAATGTGTGTGTGGACGAAATGTTCTTATGATGAGGTTGCTGACTCTATCTGCCAAGAGTTGTGTGGTACTGGAGATACACTAGACATAATGATAGGGACTGTGCAGTGAAATGTAGCCCCTTCCAGGATCGAAAACCTCTAGATATAACTTGTTACCTTGTTTTAACTGTTTCAAAGTTAACAGTAGAGAATATAACTGAAATGCTACATAAATCGCTTTACGCTTAAAACTAAACCATAAAGCCTTATTCTTGAGTCATCATTTATGTATCTATCAAACCCCTTGCAATAGTATAGGACTTGCTGAGTACCTTTCGTACTCATTCTTACTATCATTCAGATGAGGAGATGGATGCCGACTTCACGGGAGACGAAGGCGTGGATGAGGAGTAGAGTTAGAAGTCATGTTTTCATCCTAGCTACTTGTGGCTTTAGGTTGCTGTTCCGTTGTACTTTTGTTGGCCGGTTGACCTGGCTTATAATGTACCTTATGGTTTAAGCTATTTTGTACTGTTATAACATTAATCTTTTATATACAATGTAAGATTGTAATGTCATAAATATTGTACTATGTATATCAGCTATTTGATACAGGGACTGATACAAGAGGCATAGGAGATCTCTGGAATAGAGGTCTTATAGAGGGTGAGAGCGAGAAAGAGCGATCGAGTGAGAGCGAGCGAGTGATCGAGTGTGATTTTAAAGGCACTTGGGAGAAGACGAGCAGACGGGTGCAGGAATTCATATGAATTTTTAGATATCACTATTGGCTCATAAATACAGCCGACAGTAATAGTCATTATCACTATTTAAATGCACGTCTTTTAATGAATTAGTATTACTGCCCTTTCTTATTTATGTGAGCACTGAGCTTATGAACTGGTAGTAAAATGGGGCATGGATGCCTTTTATGGTAGTGGTGCCACTACTGCCACAACCATTACTCAGAGTCGACGTTAGCCCTAATTTCCTTGTCAATTTTATGGAAAAATTTCCAAATTATCCCTAGCGATCTCTCTTTCTTCAGTCACTTTTGCATTTAGACATGGCCAGCGATGGAGTTCAACGACAAGGGGCTGAACTACAACTTCATCGTGCCCCTCGCGTAGTCCACCTTCGGCTGCCGCCGCATCCTCCTCATCTCCACCGCATTCATGGCTACAGTGCAGCCTTCATCGGTGTCCCCGCGCGTGGCCGTTCATCCAGCGGTTCAATGGCATGATCCACAGTTCCGTAACAGCCCCAACGTCACTGACTCGGTTACCATGGAGGCCGTGGAGATGCTCCTCGTCGACAAGGTAAACAAGAAGCTCTTCTCCCTCACCAGTCTTACCGGCGCCAGTGCCGTCGGACTTTGCGGCAAGCACGCGCACCTCCTCACTGCGTGCCTCTCGGTGAAATGATGCAGCCCACGGATACTGTGATGGGTGTATTGCAGAAGCTCCTCCGCTGGTTGGGTTCCAAGGTCGTCGAAGCAGATGGAGCTAGTTGCCAATACGTCCTTGCTAGGAGCCACTCACCCAAAGCCACCTTCTCATGCCCCCGCGGTTGGTGCCCAAGGAGCAGAGTTGTGGTCGACAACGCCCACGCAGGCCCTTCTTCCCTCAGCCGTGCAGCGTGTCCTCGAAAATCGAAGGAGGCAGGGACCAACTCCCTGATTGCTGCCGCTCTCTCACCCCCCTTCAACTCCTCGACTTGGAAACCTGGATCTTTTTTCATAACATGGTTGCCCTCGGATTCCATTACCACATATAACAGAATTAAAAGAGTACCGTATTCACCGGTTTAAAACGTAAAGAAAGAACGAAAACAACGTAGGGTAGTTCCGACAGACTATGGTCTATACTCATCTGGACCGGAACTAGAGTCCAAACACTAACGTAGAAAACTAGAAGGCGACTGCCCTGCGACACAAAAGCGAGATACAAAGCTTAGCAAAAGCGATTCGTCGAGAGGAAGAAGAAAGGAACAAGGACATAATGGTCTTTTTTGTCTGCGCATAGAGGGGGCAAGAAAAACTGAAGTAGTCGTATAAAAAAGAAGTGGATTTTTTTAGATGGCACTTTAGGGAGAGGTATAAGTTTCAATGGCACACAAAGATTTTTTTTTATAACCCACAAAGAATTTATTGGTAAATCAATGGGAAGATGAACAAAAGCGTCCATATATGTGTCAGGACTCAGGTGCTCCCTGCTTGCTGTGCTGGTGCATGATTATCCTCATCTTAATTCCTGTGAGATTTGAGTGAGTATGCAATTAATGAAGGATTTCAATAGATATTAAGTCGGGAGCATAAAATCCATAGGAAGTTCGTATAATGGTCGTATAGTTTCAAGATAAATGGTGAGATTTTTGGCCCAGCTGCGGGCTAGCTAGAGGTTTCTAAGGCATCTCGAGGGATTTTCTTCGTGTAAGGATTTTTGTTCTCTTTAGCGCTCTAACGGTTTTGCTTTACAGTTTTCGTTAGAAAAATATTTCTAACATCATTCCTTTTAGAACAGGATTCTCTCTTCTTTCCCTTCACGAATCCTTTCGAAGTGAAACTGTTAAAGATGAGAGAAAATAAAGAGAATAAGAACAAAGAATAAAATTAGAAAAATAACAAAATAAAGATAATATGGCTAGAAATAATCTAAAATCGGATATATGCCCGTGTAGATTGCACTGCATGAGGAGCTAATAGTCAGCGTATCATCATTATAACCGACTCTGTGGGTAGCAGGAGGATAAAACACTCAAGTAAGGGAGATATACGAGTCAGTAGATGTCATATACGGTCGATGAAAATTGAAGTGCTTCTTAAAGAACAGTTAAGTGATTTAACAATCCAGAATTTCCAATTTGGATTTCTAATATTAATGAGTTACCAAATTTTTGGAAAAAATTAATGAATTTTAAAATGCCACTTTCCATTTTCACAATATTACAAACAATTAAGTAATGAAACCGGTATTAAATCATAACCTAGAGACAATTACTTTTACTCTCCCAGATCTCTCAAAGTAATTTAATGATGTTCTCAAAAAAATTTAAGCTTATTTGCTAAGTTTTTGAAATCATCAAAATTTGTAGAACTAAATAAAATTGAAGACAAAACAAAAATTCTTCCTATGTTAACGGCGTCCATGGAGCAGATTCCCGTGCTGACTCCAAAAGAAGCCATCTAAGCTTTGCATATCTAATAATTCCTCATGCGCCCTTCTTTTTTTGTCTGCAAATGACATAGCTTTCAGAATACGATATTAAAATTCACGTGAATTTTAGGATTTACCAACTGGGCTCATATGTAATGACTTAGAGTGGTCTCACTTTGTTATTATTATGATAACCTAAAGATATACGTCAAGTCTTTCATGGTGCTAACGGTCTCACTGAGTCGGTCCGAATTCCAAACTTGATATCCTCTTAATAAAATCTTAGAGGATGTCCTCCCCCTTGATACTTATTTTTTTTATAACCTAAAGACATACGGATTTCAATTAAAGTTCTCGGAGGTGAAGAGGCTCAACAATGTACCACTGTGCATCAACCACAATTATGAATTATGTTTAGGAACAAACATAGAACATCAAATGGTGCGATTGACATGTGGGCAGGGACAGATGCATCTTATATCTACATGGTGTACATGACACCAGTTAAATTTTTATTTTTCGTTGATCTATTATATATAGTAACTCATGTGACACCTCTTAACTTAACATTAACTCAATAAGTAGTACATCTGCTTTATGCATGGGATCCATGCACTGCCCACAGATAGGGAAAGGAAAATAAAACGGTGGGACCACCACAATAAGGCAACCAAGTGCTTCACCAAGACTCACCGATTCTTCTCGAGCTCAGTGGCCACCACAGCTGAATCCCGTCCAACTCCATGGATAGCTGAATCCCGTCCAACTCCAGTGGACATGTGACCAAGTAATCATCTTTTTTATTAAGGGATATTTTTTTATTTTATTTTAGCGATGAACTGAGTCGATCGGATTCCCGTGGTGGGGCATGAACCATAACCAGCGTCCACTGCCCAGTTAGATGTTCGATTATACGAGCTTCTGAATCTGGCTGCTGTATAGTACAGTTGAAAAATGATTTGGCTAGTAAATTGGCGGCTGTATAGTAATCTGTTAGGGCTAGTGTGTAAGTTAGCAGCTGATGGGCAACTCTCCACAAAATAGTCCTTAAACTTATCTGCTCCAGACAGAAATCTTCAGCAGATATGCTTTCCCGTTGATCATCGTACTATTTAATTTGATCTGGAGTTGATTTCTGCTGTTAATTTGATCCGGAGTTGATTTGTGTTTGTGCTATTACTCGAATGTTTGTCCAGTTCTGAAACGATTACCAATGCACGAGTTTTGGCCTTGATTTTTCATGTTGCAGCATGCATGTGGAAAAATTTATTCATGCACGACCTGTTTGATTTTCCAACCAGCTGGTAGTCATTGTGCAATCCATTTGATGTTTCATGTCAGGTATGAGATCCGGTCTGCAAAAATAGAAAGCCACAAATTAAGGGCAAGCATGACACTTTCAACAAACGAGCCCCACAGGACATGGTCAAAACATGTAGTTTGAGGCCAGAATTTCTTCGGCTTCTATGACCGTCGACAAAAAATGGAAAACGTGCATGGTACTAGAATCTGAATGACCCTTGGAGATGATGAAGGATCGATATCGTTATCGTTAGCGGATTGGTTCTTCCCTCCACATTTCAGTTCTGGTTACTTCCAGGGGTTGTTCCTACCAATCCTTTCCAGGTTGAAAAAGTTGTTAGGGAGAAAGATTTAGAATTCAAAAAAGGTTCAGCCGGTTGTGGTCAAGAACAAGAAATGCCTCCGCTGCCAGGCTTCCTGACCGTGCGAGTCCTGCGAGGGGTTAACCTTGTTAGCCGTGATGCTACAGGTAGTGACCCCTATGTCGTGCTTAACTTGGACAATCAGGTATACCTCTTTTTTCAACATGAAGAACTATATATTGCTCTCAGTTATTATCCGATGCAGCATGTATAAATCACAAGATCGATCTGTGAATTGATTGGTGGTGAGGATGCGCTGCCTACTCATTTTAGTAGTTCTCTATAGCTGAACTTTCATATGTGTAGGTAGTCCAAACTTTTATCAATTTGTTATGTTGTAAACTAATAAAAAATTACCTCCACATCACAGCCGTTCTATTGCCTAGTTGGTGAATACTTCTATACCCAGCAAGGAGAAATCCACGGAAATTATAAGAAGAAAAGGCACTGAGATGATATACCGATGCGTGTTTAACCAATTTGGCATCATTAGTACATTGTGTATTGATGTTCTTGAACATTGTTGCTCTGATTTGTTTGGCTTATCATTCTCTTTACCTGCTCAGAAAGTGAAGACAAGTGTGATAAAGAAGACAGTTAACCCAGTCTGGAACGAGGATCTGACTCTAGCAGTCAGGAATGCAGCGACACCGATCAAGCTAGTAAGTATCTGCATCTCTTTTTTATTACTTCAATGATTTTATACTCAACAAACAATTCATGCAGCATTTTTTTTATATTTATCTTTGTTAAGATGCAGAGTTTCCAATAACTTTCACATTTCTGAAACAGGAGGTTTTCGACAAGGACACCTTCAGTAAAGATGACAGGATGGGCGATGCGGAGTTTGACATCGAGGCGTTGATGCAGATCATACAGATGGATCTGGAGGACATCCGCAGCGGCACCGTTGTTCGCACCGTGCGGCCCAGCAAGCAGTGCTGCCTGGCCGACGAGAGCCGCATCATCTGGGAGAACGGCCAGCTCGTGCAGGACATCCTTCTCAAATTGAGAAATGTTGAGACTGGAGTGGTGCACCTGCAGCTGAAATGGGTGAACATCCCAGGTACTTTGCTCTTCCTTGCACTGCTAGGTTTCAGACTCATGGCGTTTCAACACCGAAACAGCGTTCTTGTTCTGAAGAATAACAGTGGCGGTGCAAATGATTCAGCGTCGTCAGATCAGGACATATTGTTATAATTTCTAAATGATTTTCATTGTCGCTGTAGTAGTTTACAATGGTGAGTGCTAATGAGTTTGTTTCCTTTCACATTAGATTGAAGAAAGTGGAGTGCAGTCTATGAATTTGCACGATAGGTATGCAAATGTTAAGTGTTTGATCTCATATTATTATAGTAAGTACAGCAGCACTGTCACCATAACTGTTGACATGCAATTTTTCGATCAGTCAATTTGCATCAGCAAAAAGTGATTAACAGACTCAATTCCATATCGCAGATATCTGGTCGACGTAGAGGAATGAATTCTGATCGTGGATGTGGTGTGCGTACTATGTGAGCATTGGGAGGAAGACAAGCAGCATTCATCCAAAAAAAATATATTTGAATGCCGTTCCAAATATTACTACTATTAGATGGTGTTTTAGTATTTCAGTATTTCACCATACTGCTTTATTATGTAATTGCGATAACATTTATTGATTTGTGTGATGACTTATTTCTGTATGTTCCAACTCAAAATCTGCATCTTGGGCTTTGCAGTCCGAACAGAATGGGTATTTTTTTAGATAGAGAATATGTGAAGCGAGCAATGTGTCAACAGCAGCCATACCAAGCCGGAACAGGCTAGTAGAGTAATAAGTACTGATGGTGTATTTTCGGCCCATCTTTTATTTTTGAAGTCTAAAGTGATGGGTAAGAAAGAAGGATGCTAGACCGATTGCTTTACCCTGCAAACATTCAGTACTGATGGCTGGTAGAGTAATATGTGCTACTAGTTACTGAAGGAGTAGTGTTCCTCGGAGTCTGAGCGGACTGACTAACTGGTTGACTGCACATAGGATTTGAACCACTGTCTATGGTTGAAAAGATGGTAACTGGCTGACTGCACATAGGATTTGAACCACTGTCTATGGTTGAAAAGATGGGATGGGATATGTCTATCTAGTTCTTAAAGGTATTTTGTTTAAGAATGGTTATACATAGGATAGTTACTTTAGCATATTTTTTAATGCTGAATGAGTTTATTCTTAAAAAAAATGTTGGACAGAATTATTTATATTTTGAATGAGTTTTATCTTATTTGAATGAGCTTTATCCTTTCTGATGTGATATATTCTGATTGGTTAGAACAAATATACTCTAAATTATTTATCTGATTTGTGATCCAATTATACTATTGTATTCATTACAATTAAATCAACAAAACAAAGATCCCATATAATTATATTTTGATAAAAAAAACTAAATATATAATAAATGGGCCCTATAAAAATTTGGCTAATCTCATCTAAGTTCTATTCATCCAACCAAATTTTAAAATTTAATCACCATAGCCATAAAAAAATTAAATCACGCATCTAACGAAATATAAATAACTATATATCGTCTAACCGTATCCTTCACCAAACCCAATCACCATAACTTCACTGGAGTAGTGAGCTTAACATCCGTTGACGACAACTTGGATAGCAACTAAAATAGTACTGTAGTGTAGTGGATTCATTCCTGGCTCGTATAGTAGCATTTACTGTCGCTAAGGTTGTTAAAAAAAAAGCTCACCAGTTACTCGAACTTACTCGCTATAGACTTAATTTGAATTCGGTTCGAGACATTAACAAATCAAATTCAAATCTAGCCATAAGCTCGTGAGGTTGTCCAGCTCGAGCTCAAATAGCTCGTCAAAAGTTCGACTAACCCTAACTATTGTCTATCGATACAAAGCTGATATCCGTTTACTTTAGTTAAGCTTATTTTTTTAAGCCCACAATCCAACCGAAAGTTAAATCACTCAACCTCAAGATCATATGACTACGTACACATATGGCTCATAGATAAGGTTATAAAAAAAACTCAAGACTAGCAAGCTATTCAAATTTACTGTAGACTTAATTCAAACTTGACTCGAGACTCTAGTAAATGAAGCTCAAGCTTAATTATAGGCTTGATCAGATCTAGCTAGAATCGAATTGGATTCAAATTTCTATCAAACTTAAATTTAAGGTGAATGTTTACTCGAGCTCGGTTTGTTGCAGTCGCTCTTTCTATGTGTAGGTAGAGCACGACTAGACTAAATTAGTGTCGGCAGTCATGTGATGCTCCAGAAGCTTCTGCTAGCTAGTAAGCATTTGAAAGAGGATGAGGCTGGGCCCCACCGCCGGAGATCTCCAGCCACCTCTCTTTTGCGTTCGTCAAAATAAGCAACACCCAGATCACTCCTCGCCCATACACCGACGGCCGCCCCCCCCCCCCCCCCCTCCTCCTCCTCCTCCTCCGTCGTCGGCGTCGTCGTCTCGTCTATTAAAAAACGCGGCTTGGCTACACTCTTCTCTTCTCTTGTCTTGTTGGAGCGAGCAGGCAGAAGAGGAGCAGATCGACGGCGGAGGAGACATGGGTGGCGGCAACGGCCAGAAGTCCAAGACGGCCAGGGAGAGGAACGCCGAGAAGAACAAGGCTCCCAAGGGTGGGTAATCAATCAATCTCCTTCCTTTCGTGCCCTCATGAGATTATCTCTCCGCCTGGGCTGATGCCTCTCTATCTGATCCAATCGGCTCTTTCTTTTCTTCGATTCCTTGCAGGGAGCCAGCTTGAGGCCAACAAGAAGGCCATGAACATCCAGGTGCGTGCGCCGATCCGCCCATCTACCAAACTACTAGACATGCTCTCTGTTCCTGTGCTGTGGTCTTTCTTTTGGGGATTATTGCCCGCTTGGATTTGGCGGTAATTGCTCAGCTAGGCCTGCAACGGAGGAACGAAAGGGGCTACTTTTGATGGACACGATCTTACCCTAAACGAACTCTTCTTTGCACGCAGCAGATCCAGTGGTTTCGATGAGCTATTTCTCACCGCTCGTCTTCTTGCCGCTAAGGTTTCGATTTCTCAGGACTCTAGAGGTAGACAAACGAGATCCCCCCACCCTCCCCCATGTCCCATGGATGAAGGTTGTCGAAAAGGGCTGTCAAGTTGAAACCTTTTCAATGTGTGTAGCTGCATCTGACTACTAGGAATTCATCTATTCTCTTCATCAAAAAAGGGGATTCAAGAGATTTGCTTCATTCTGCTAACTTCCAACTTTGGGGATTGAGCACTTCACAGCCTGTGATTATTGGTGAAGTTAGGTGCGGGTTTGTTGGTTGGAATGCATAGTCACTACTAGTTTCTTAGCCTGAAACCTTGTAACCTATAGTGGGTAGGTGAGTTTAGCAAATCAGACACTCATTGGCATCAGTAGGAGATAGCTTAAAACTGAGGAGTCGCCCTATAACCCGTGCTGTATACATCAAGTTAGCTTAAATTAAGCACCATCAGACCTCTTTTTGCTCTGGCAAACAATAGTTTCAGTCTTTTAAGGAACATGGCCCAACTGTTCTAGCGTAACTTCAATTAGTGATGATAGCGATAACCCTTGACATAAAGAAAGGAAAGTAGTGCAGTGGGAAATCAGTACTGACTACTGAATGATTGATCATATTTTGTTTCCTGCTAGCTCTTGAAAATACATATGTGTGAAAAAATTATTTACCCGCAAAGAATGCATGATATTCCAGTCTGAGCTGATCATCTCAACAATCCTTAAATGCAGTGCAAGATATGCATGCAGACTTTCATCTGCACCACCTCGGAAGCAAAGTGCAAAGAGCACGCGGAGGCGAGGCATCCCAAGAACGACCTCGGCCAGTGCTTCCCCCACCTGAAGAAATAGCAGTGCTGGCATATGCTCATCCGAGGAGAAGCATATGCTCAAATCAGAAAGAGAGAAGCTTTCATAATCCAGTAGTATTACCATGTATGCGATGACTGGTTGCCGTATATATGGGTCAGAACTTTGGTTTGCTGCTGTTGCAGCTACTTAGGTTGTGTGCCCCATCTAAATATGCAATCGCTCTCTGTCAGCCTGTTGTGCAACAACATTAATTCTGTGTGGATTTGTGCTGCCTGTGTTTGGTCATTATGTTCCCGTGCATAATCATCTTGGGTGTGGTATTCGGGTTTCCCTGTTTTCCGTCATGCGAATTTGGAACCGTGGAGGAAGCCTTGTTTATGCTATGACATTTTGAAACACCGTGTAGTCTTGTATCAGGTAACATTTTGAGCATCTACTGTCATGAGAAACTGAACTAGTATTTTAGCTGCAGGATGCAATAGTTCAGACTTGCAGTGAAACAACAATTTTTGTCGGCAAAGGCAGCCGATGATTACCAGTGGTAAAATTATATGGACGTTTCGGGAGCCAATTTTGATCTCCCTCGAAAGCAAAGAAAAAATCTTGTGCAAGACTAGGCAAGGGAACCAAACATACATTATCCCCCAAGATCCAAACATGCTATAAGAATTAGTTAACAGACAGCACCGAATGTAATGAACAAAACATAAAGTCCCCCAGAAATTCGAATCCAAACCAAGGATGGATACTCTTTACAAGCTCAGTGATAGTACAATCAGTCAATAGGACATGAATGATGTTTGCAATCACATCTCAAGCACACAGCTCATATAATTCGCAATCCTTCAAAGCGTTAAGGACATGCCACAAACTCGTCCGCTATCATTTGCTTTTCTCATGTGACCCAACCACTATTCGTCTCGTACATGTGACTGAAGCAAGTCACTGATACTGCGGCTCCATCTGAGCGCTACTGATCGAGCGGTTAGCAGTAGTCTTTGCCTATTGCGCGCGCGTCCTGCTGTTCTCTGCAGCTCTCACTTGTTGGAAGTACGGATGTGCCTGCAAGAATTCAAGCATCCAGTATAAGACGAGAACAAGGCTAGGTATAGCATCACTTGGAACTCCAAGCAAAATTGGGTCAAAACCTTTAGACATGGACACAAAATATCTAGTCCAGAAATCAAATGCTCGACCATAAATATCATGCACAACTCTCAGAATCTGGAGGCTAGTTTTTTTTTTTTTTGTGGTTCCGGAAATGGAGATGCAGACTAGCATAGTGACTGGCAGTTACATATCGAGTAGTCACATTATACCCGTCACCAAAATTAGCATTGGGAGACTTACCATAGCTTCACGTGCAGTGAGCCGGTCCTGGTGATCATAGCGCAGAAGCTTGTCAAGGAAATCTATGGCCTACAGATAAAGAAAGAAATCCTGTTAGAGCCAAGAGCTACTAAATGCTAGTTACGTACATTTGAAATAGAAGTGCCATTAGCAGACCTCAGGAGACACTAGATGTTGGTTATCTGCATTAATAAACTTTGACCAGGGTTTCCTGCTATGCCTGCACGTGACGAAAAAAAATGTAAATGTACTTCACATGGAAAATTAGAGGTCTTGCATCAAAGGCCTGTTGAGCAGTGATATAATGTACCTTCCAACAAGGGCTTCGAGCTGAGGGTCAAGCTCAATTCTGTACTTGTTCAAATAAGCATTGAGCCCATCTGTTCCAAGTACCTGAGAATAGTGGTTGTGGCTAGAATTAGTACTGATGCTTTAAGCCTTTAAATAATAAACAATTTTGCAGATCTAACAGCACTAAATGGGACTTGAACCAACTACGTAGCATAAGGTACATGTGCAAGCACGGACTAAAATTGGCCAGAGCACAAGTTCAGTGAAAAGAATAGTCCAAACTGTTGCTTCTGACTGCTAAGAGAACTATTAGTGACAGATGAAAATGATGTCTCAAACTACACATGGAAAACGTAAGCAACATAGCTAATCAAATGCAAAAAACAAAAAAAAAACACCTAA
Source organism: Phragmites australis (assembly GCF_958298935.1). Classification (NCBI taxonomy): domain Eukaryota; kingdom Viridiplantae; phylum Streptophyta; class Magnoliopsida; order Poales; family Poaceae; genus Phragmites; species Phragmites australis. The sequence goes on along the minus strand of NC_084935.1, from coordinate 29,614,970 downwards.
TTGAATATTCACCTTGGCGATCTTAACAAGTTGATCGTGATTGTCATGGCCATAGAAAAACGGTTCCTTGCGAAATATCTGCAGTCAGCAGTATATGATCAACAAATTAATATCAGTTTTTTTCAAGAAATCAATCTGTGATAGAAAATGAAGCAATGGACAGAAGTTAAGTAGCATAATCATGCTGGTAATACCATTCCAGCAAACATGCAGCCAAGACTCCACATGTCCAAAGAGTAGTCATAATCTTGTAAGTCAACAAGAAGCTCAGGTCCCTTGAAGTACCTGAATTCCAGTTAAACATAACAAAAATGTTGAGAACGAACAAGGGGGAGTCACAGGAAAAATATGGAAAATGTATGATCTAGAGACATGTCAAATAAGCCATAGATTTACTGTAGAAAATAATTCTGTCAACTTATGTAACAACGGAAGGCATATAATGCAGCTATGATATATGTCAATTATCATATTGTTCTTAATTTATACACTTGCTGAATAAATAAAGTGGAGAAAGAACCCAAAGTCAATAAAATGTGAGTTCAAATGAACAGAAATTTTGCCTTATAAAGCCAGAGGTAGATAACAAAATAAATCTTGCCTTTAAAGCCAGAAGTATATCTGTTTTTAGTTAGCCAGAGCAATAATACTGAGCCAGCAATAGAATTTTGAATTTTATCTGCAGCTACCTGGAGGCAACACGGACATTATATTCCTTGCCAGGATGATAGAATTCAGCAAGGCCCCAGTCTATCAGCCGGAGTTTCCGAAGCTCATGATCTATCATAACATTGTGAGGCTTCACATCTCGATGCATAATACCTTGTGAATGGCAGTAATCTAATGCCTGTGTCCACAAAACAGAAACAATGAGATAAAATCATAGCCAGATAACTACTTGATAATTAGATCAACAGTAACTTGGTGTGGTCAGTTGTTACATAGGCAGAGGAATTATCATTCCCTTGATATCATATACATGCCTTCACAATGCACAAAAAGAAGCCCATTTGGATGTTGGAACATAACAATAGATGTAAATTATTTCCAAATTTCCAAGACTTTTAAGGACGAAAACATACTAGTTGCTTACTGCATAAGTAACAAAAAGATTGAGAAAGAATAAAACCTTGAGTAATTCGTAGATGTAATAGCGAATATCATAATCTGTCAATGTTGGGTATAACACTTTGAAATCTGTGTTATTAACATATTCAAAGATCAAGCTGGGTGTTTTTGAATGCTGATCTCTAACAATATCAAGCAGCTTCACGATATTAGGGCCTCCACAAAGATTCTGAAGTATTTTTATCTCTCTTTTGATCTGCATGGGCATGAGAAGCGTAAGTTAAAATTTCAAAGAAAGGGCAATCGAAATATGAACAGGTATGCAATGAAAACAGTTGCCTGTTAATAGGATTCATGATCTACCTTCTTTTTCTTCACAGGCTTGAGGATCTTAATAATGCATTTATCATTATTGTTAACATTGATGCCCTCAAAGACTTCACTGTATTTTCCTCTCCCAACTTTCCTGACAACTTCATAGTCGTCCTGCTCACTGATCGAAGAGATCACACTAGTCAGAAACCCATATTGGATGGGTTGGAAAATATAAGTGCACATCAGGACGTAGTTCAAGTACTCAGTCACAGTATGACTGCCAAATGGACTGGGAGTAATTAATAATTACACTATTCAAAGTAGCGAGGTGCAGGATGAGAACAGTGTTATACTTGTGGGCAGACACGCCTGTAGCTTGCATGCTAAACTATTTATGTCATTCAGAAAATTTCATTTGGTTTCTCAGGGCATTTGCATATTTGGCATATTAAATAAAAATCCAAAATGAATGAGTGTTAAGCAAAATAAATGAGGGTTAAGGACACCCAACTTCTACCTAGTGCTATTTCACTATTTCATACTTAAGTTATGTTAACTATATACGAATAGAAAAGCAATAATAAATCATTTTAAGCTCAACGGGCAATTTCCTTGATACAAGGATAAAGCAGACAACAGTGGAGCGCTACAGTCCTTATTACTTATTATAAATATGAAGTGTTGATTACAATCTTAAATCAACTAACTCAACTAAGCACATTTACTAATCCAAAAACTATGGTCACTCCACTAGATTGCATGCATTAACTGGGTTTTATTTATTGCATGTTACTCTACAGAATTGTTGACTGAGCTGAAAGAGAGTTGGAACACAGAATAAGTATGATCTGAGAACTTATAAGAAAATATCCACATATGTTATGGGATCCTAGCTATAGTGCAACTTGATTGTAACCCCAAGGGACGAAATCAATTCAGTGTAAACCAAATCAATCGACAAATTGCAAAACTAAGAAAAAGAACATTACCTCATGTAAATCACCAAACTAACTCAAATTCTCAGTCAAGGTAAATAATGAAGCCGATACATTCAGAACATAAGCAAATAATGGGACTTCCATTAAATTTTCAATCCTCAAATAAATGATCACAATCATATATAGTGATATCGAAGTAGCACAAAACGGCGAGACCAAGGGAGCAATTAGCCAAGGCGTATATTATCAGGGAGAACCGCCTAACTAGCTCATCAACCATGCCCCTTCCCCAATATACAACATGTGAACCTATTATCAGGGTGGACCGCCTAACTAGCTCATCAATTTGCGACGGAGTTTCCCAAAATCACATCTTCAACTCCACTAGAACACTACAAAGAGCGCAACCCTACGAACCGACAGGAAAATTGACCACATGGATATGCTCGTATCACCCTGAGCTAGGGTTAGGCGCTAGGGGGGCGGGGGGGAAGGAGGATGCGAAGAGCGCGCGAGAGAGGGAGGGAGAACTGACCCCCATTGGACGGTGAGCGCCTCGTAGTCCCAGTACTCCTTGGGGCGCAGCACGTTGACGTCGGCGTAGACCCTGGCCTTCGACATGGCGCCGATCTGGATCTGGCGGCGACCGACCGATCGATCGATCGATCGGGGGCGCGGCGGGAGACTAGGAGGCGGGCGGCGTCGTGTCAGGGAGGCGAGCGGCGCACCGGTCAGGAGGCGGCGAGGCGGGGCTAGGGTTTCGACGACAAGGGGAGGCGGAGAGGAATCTCTGTTTTTTTCCCTCTTCTCGGAAAATTTTGGGGATATAGGTGGGGTGGTGGGGATGCGGTGGTAAGTGTCCTGACGTGTGGACCCGCTACGTAGGCTGGGCCCATGCTTGGCCCACCGCTACTGGGGTTCTACCTGATCGCCGATCAGATTCTCTCTCCTCGATGGCGACGATTTGTTGCCGTTGAGGCGGGTGGTGCCGCCGGCTTCTTTAGCTTGTCCATGGCTCGCCGGATGTGCTGCTAAGCCGACAGCTCTTCAGTGAGGTCCTCACCCTGGTCGCCGTGGCGTAGTACGGGGAGCTAAGTCGCTGGTTTTTCTTTCGTCGGGGGATGGAGATGAGCTGTTGGTTCTGTAGATGATCCTGCGAGAGGTCAGCTGCCGCCGGGCCACATGTCGGGCGATGGGCTGCCTTCTGCTAGCTCGCCGGCGTCGGCCGTGGGTGTCCGAACTCCATCAACTGGGGAGCTGATACATGCGGCTCGCATGGCGGGTTTCTCCGATGAAGATATCTTTCGTGTTGAAGCTGCCATCGAGGACGGTGTCGATCACAAGTGCTGGCCGAGCAAATTGCTGAGGCTGTGTCCAGGAACCTCAACAATCGGCCAGTCATCGGCGCAGGTTCTCCGGCATCAAAGGACGCCATCTTCTTCGGCGAGTGCATGGGAAAAAGCCGTGGATGGCTTATGCGTCCTTGGTGAGGGCCTTTGCCCAAACCTCGTCCGGCCTCGGTGGTGGCTATGGGGGATTTTTTTTTTTATTGGGGGAGCATGGGATTCTAACCGAGGAAAGTCTATGTCTCGATTGGAAGTAAAAGTTTAGGATTATTCGGTAGTAAGTCTGTTTAAACATTGGATTGGATTGGATTTCAGGTTATGCTTTGAAAAGCTCGATACGAAACCTGTAGGCCCGAGCCTGGTCTAATATCAGGTCTGGTTGCTAAGCTCGAGTTCGAATCGATATTAGATTTTTTTGGGTTGGACTCGGATTTTTTCGACTTAGGTTGGGTTTTTTTGTTTCGGGCCTGTTGTAAAGCTCGAGCCAGGTCCAGCTGGAACTGTGGGCCTATGTTTTGAAGCTCGAGCCCGGCCGGTGCACTAGTCGGGTTGGGTTAGGTCAGGTTCCACGAGCCGAGTTGCCCATGAACAGGCTAAGGGCTCATCGGTGCTCTGGCCAGCACTCAGTGTGGCGGTGCTTCCGAGAATGTGTGTAGTGGATAGAACGATAGGCAGCCCAGTGTCATGGTCGCTGGTACCGGATGACCCGGTGTTGGCAAACCCCTACCATCCGGTGGACATGATCACATCACGCCGGTGAGCTTACAATGTTGCTTTAGCAAAAGCCACCACCAAGTGTCAGATATTACAATGTTGCTTTAGCAAAAGCCCCTTTGCAGCCGAGGATTGACACCGGGTCATGGAGTGCGAAAGGAAAGAAAGTGAAGAAAGTTATTGGTTTGGCATGGTCCAATTTTTTCCACACTTCAGGTATTCCTGGTAGAAGGACGGACGATGCATTATTTGTCGTTGCAGTGAAAGAAACTTAAAAATGGGGTGAGTGATTAAGTTTGTAATGAATTTACTGTTGTCATATTTATTTCTTTTTGACTTCTAACAATTTGTTCCGTAACATGCGAGGGTGTACCATCTCCAACTGATCGGGATATAAATGGTAAGTATCTGGACGAGAACGAAAATGCATTGAAGAAAATATTTGACAAGTGAAAGCTAGAATGGCCAGAGTATGGTGTGATCATAATATGCGATTCGTGAACGGGACCAATGCACATGAGTATTATTAATTTCCTTTTATATTGCAATGGTCGTATATTTTTTCACAAGTCTGTAGATGCGTCTGGCTACAGTCAAGATGCAAAGTATTTGAACAAGGTACATTATTTTGCTAAGTTGGTAACATAGTATTTCAATTGTTGCATATTTATTTGGTTCATTCTTTTATACGAGAGATAAGAGCAGGAGTATGATGTATTGTATCGTAATGATAGGGATTTTTTTGAAAAGTACATGGCAATTATCGATCGCAGAATGCATAATCTAGCGAATGGGACCTACATAAATACCGGTGATACACTCCTACCACTTGCTGTCTTTTTTGTACTGATACTTATGTTTCTAATGCTTATGGTACTAATGCTTCGATCATCAACTTGCAGCGGCCGCTCTGAACCCCACACGCACTACGTGTATGGCACGGGTCCAAACTTGTTCGAAGATCTCTGTGCGGCATTTGAGAGGATGACCGATGTTAGTACTGCCGCGGAAGCACTTATTGAGGTTGAAACATATCGGACAAAGTCTCTGTCATTCGCAGGTCCGCTCGTTGCACGGATGACTTGTGACGGCAGGACTCATCCTGGTACGAAAATATTTACATATCTAACCGTTGCATCATTTTATCTACTTTTCCGAGCCTCATATCACTTTACCTACTTGCAGCGCAATGATGGTCTATGTTTGGTTCGTCTACACCTACACTATCAATGCTTGCCAGGCATCTAGTGGGTGTGAGAGGAACTGGAGTACATTTGCATTTATCCACACCAAAGTTCGCAACCGTTTAAACTACAAAAAGCTCCATAAGTTGGTATATGTCAACTACAACTTGAGAATATAGAACAATTTGGATGCAGGCATCAGGTCCACTGTTGATGATGATCTATTTCAGTGGCTTATGGAGCTCACATTGAACGAGGAGACCGGCAGATCAAATGTAGCCCCTGAGCTTGATGAGGAGGACACAGATAGCGACATACCCCTGCCTACTCACCTGGTGACAGACACAGCGAACACACAAGACTTGCAGTAGTGGGCTGCTACAATTGTTGGTGACACACACACGGGAAAAGAGGAAGAAGCAAATGACGCATACAAAGAAGAGCAAGAAGATTAAGGGTAAGGGCAAAAGACAAGTGCAAAGCGATGAGAATACGGATAGTGACCCAAAGAGCCCAACTTACCAAGAATCGAATGACAGCAGCTCAAAGACAGATATTGGTGATGATGATGATCAGGGCGGCGATGTTCCTCCATACCAATCCTCTGTCGTTCCTCCCGTGCAATTCACTGGTGAGAGTCAGTTTTCGCATGCCCCGCAAGATCAGGACCACGGTGCCCCATCCTCACAAAGGCATATCATACAGGGTGGCCACGATGGACCACAAGATAGTGGGAGCTATTCTAGCAGCTATGACATGGAGAGTAGTTATGGATCGTATCCGTACCACTATCATGTCCCCGATACTCAGTCAGAGCCTCCTATTCAGTGGGTCTATGAGTGGCAAGACCCTGAGTTTTATGTCATTTTACTAGGACAATGGTCAACCACTTCTGCATTAACGGGACAAACTTGGGCAGAGTTTAAGGCAGAGTTGCTATCTACACGACGGATAATGCTAATATCCACTGAGGAGTACAATATAGCAAAATTTAATCGCCCCCCAAGCTGATTGTTCTAAAGGTGATAAAAAATTACTTTTTGCAACTACTTTATTTCCATACCATGGTATTATACTAATTTTTTCCATCTCGTAGGTTACACATGGCGTGGATACCATGGTAAGTACTGTTGGATGGCATGTCATTGTGTTTTTAGCTTTACTACGGACAATTCGATATATATTTATTAATTTAAGGCGTTGCATATGTAATGTACGCATATATTCGATGAAACAATTATATGTTCGTGCTCGCATTGCTATTAGTATCTATTTGTTGCCTTGGAAACTTCCAAAATATAGTAAATGTCATGTCAATTTTTTTTTTCTGATGTTACAAAACATACCATGGTATTATACTATTTTTTTCCTGATTTATTGGTGATTTTTTGTGTCTTTTATGATTAACGCGTCCATACCGCTCGTTAATCGCTCAAAATCGATCGGTTTTCGTTGCAAATCGGTTGATTTTTTGACACTCGGTTACCACGTAAACCGCTCGGTTTATCACAAAAATCGCTCGATAACCGGTCGAATTCACGATTTTTTCCCCAAAATTTTAATTTTTTCAAACGAATTTTGTCCGAATTTTATTTAAAATTTGAGCAGTTATCGCGGTTATCACGACTTTCGATTACCGCTTGACCTCGGTAACCGACCGGCGAACGGTAAGTTGAACCCTGGGCAAAAGGACACATGGACCCCACCAGTGTGATTTGTATTAGGCTAGGTTGCTCAGCTGGTCGGTCAGCAATTATCCAATCCGATTTGACCCTAAGCACACAACTTTCAGCTAGATCTGGCTTTACACGAAGAAGGGAGCTAGTTGTGCAGTCGGACGACCTCCTGCGCCTTATGTGCCACCACTACTTGGAGGAGCAACTTGTGGGAGAAAGGCGATAGATGATGGAGAGGATGACGAAAGCCGCTTGAAGGTGGAGTCAAGGTGGAGGAGCTTTTTTTGGCTGAAGGTGGAGTCGCCCTCTACGTCGTCGCCTGGGAACATTAACTAGATAAGATCATCTTCAAGGAATTTCCGTCAGGGACGGAAATCTCTTCACGAAGGGAACAAAATAAAAGAATTATAGTTAGAGATGGTCTAAATGACTATTGAACAACTCTTAAGAAAATGAATCCTCGATTGCATCGCTTATGACAGTAGTAACTTCTGGCCGGATATAATGTTCAGTTTCAGAAAACTGTCACCCAACAGAGAAAACGTTCTTATTTGGCAGTTCCACGTCACTACGTGGTGGCTTGATCTGCGCCGTCGACTGCCCAATTATATATATACGCATGAGCTACAAGCGTACAAAACTAGCAGTCACCATTTCGTAGTGGTCCACTTGTGGTTTCGCACCTTCTCGATCAGTCCTCACGCCATCCCGCTTGGAGCGTGGCCCAATCGTACGAAATCCGAACTGTTTCATGTGAAATTCACGTGAATACAAACGATCACGAGGATCAGGGATATACATACGGAGAGAGAGAGAGAGAGAGAGACAGAGAGAGAGAGAGAGAGAGAGAGAGAGAGAGACTCTGGTGGCACGTTGTTTGTTGGCAACGCAACAACGAGGGTTGCGCGCTAGCTAGCTAAGGACAATGGGCGCCGGCAACTTGAGGTTTGCGGCGGCGCTCCTTGTTCTGGTGGTTACCGCGGCGAGCAGCGGCGCCACCGTCTGCGTGGCACAGCTCCGGCGCGACTACTACGCCGGCGTCTGCCCCAACGTGGAGTCCATCGTCCGCGACGCCGTGGCCAAGAAGGTCCGGCAGACCTTCATCACCGTCGGCGCCACCGTGCACCTCTTCTTCCACGACTGCTTCGTCGAGGTAATTAAGCACGCACTCTCGCTCCGCGAACATGCCATGCTGATCGACGAGCGTGCGTAACATGATCCTATCGACGGTGATCATGCGCGCGTTACAGGGGTGCGACGCGTCGGTGATGGTGGCGTCGAAGGGGAACAGCACGGCGGAGAAGGACCACCCCAACAACCTGTCCCTGGCCGGCGACGGCTTCGACACCGTCATCAAGGCGAAGGCGGCCGTGGACGCCGTGCGGCAGTGCCGGAACAAAGTGTCCTGCGCCGACATCCTCACCATGGCCACCAGAGACGCCATCGCCCTGGTACGCATGCAGTCCCACGTCACCCGCACCGTGAACTGACCGTGCCACTAGCCGGACGCAAATCCAACAATCCAACCAAATCTTCTTTTATCTCAAAATTAAACGAGACTCCATCTGCATGCACACAAAGCGATATGATTATTATCTATTTCAAGCTTTAATCATTTCAATTTTCTTAATTCAGAACGTCGTTGTTTGTGCAGGCTGGCGGACCGTCATACGCGGTGGAGCTGGGGAGGCTGGACGGGCTGAGCTCCACGGCGAGCAGCGTCAACGGCAAGCTGCCGGCTCCCTTCTTCAACCTCGACCAACTCACCAAGATCTTCGCCACCAACGGACTCTCGCAGGCCGACATGATTGTCCTCTCCGGTAAAGTAGAGTTCTCTCTCTCTCTCTCTCTCTCTTCCCAGTGTTGCACGGCACGGCAACTAGCTAGTGCCACTCAATTAGTGCACTCTTCCGAAAGGAAAAAAGGAGAATACTCCACTAAAACTGTCCCTTGTGCTTCGGAATATTAGGCAACTGATCACTCAAGCGACCGTGGCCACTACCTTCGGTTCAGCCAAATCTGGAGGAAATGCATTCGCAACCTGTCTTCTACCGCTGCATCCTGCAGATGATCCAGCTCTTACCTTTCCCGTCATGGAATCTAGTGCTAGCTGCCAGTGTACAAAACCTCCGATCGTTTCCAAGCTAAGCCGACCAATGGAAACCGCCATGACTTGTCTGCCACAAGCTTGCATGCATGGTCCATAACGACATGGAGTATTTTGTCACTAGTAGCTTTGTAACGTGGCAGTCTCGCATGACGATGTATATATGACCTCGATCAATGTGGCGGATGCAGCTGCGCACACGGGGGGGCTGGCGCACTGCGGCACCTTCTCCGGCCGGATCCGCGGGCCGACGGCGCCGGACCCGACGATGAACCGGAGCTACGCGGCGCGGCTGCAGGCGGAGTGCCCGGCGAACGTGGACCCGCGGGTCGCCGTGTCCATGGACGCGGTGACGCCGGTGGCCTTCGACAACCAGTTCTTCAAGAACCTGCAGAGCGGGATGGGCCTGCTCGCCTCCGACCAGGTGCTCTACTCCGACCCGAGGTCCAGACCCACCGTCGACGCGTGGGCTCGGAGAGCCGCCGCCTTCAACCGGGCCTTCGTGGCCGCCATCACCAAGCTCGGCCGGGTCGGGGTCAAGACGAGGGCCCAAGGCAACATCCGCCGCAACTGTGCACTGCTCAATTGATTTGAAGCTGAACTTAGCTGCTGCTGCTGTCGTTTTCCCTCAACAAATAAAACAAAATAAACTGCTGCTGCCGTTCAGCTTTGAATTATTTATTAATCGATATGCTAGTCTTTACTCTCTTCAGATCAGTGAGTAAAGAGGATAGAAGCAAGCAATGGGAAATTATTTGAAACTCTAATATATTGTTCTACTTCTTCGGACACAAAAGAAAGAAAAATGAAATTCTAATTGTTCGTGGTCCTTTACACAGATTAGCTGGCTACAGGGTTGTGAATTGTGATGATGATATATTATTTTTTTCTGATAAGAAAATGAAAATACCAGTAAGCACTAAGCAGAACGCGGTTTGGTCGACTGTTTTGGATCTGAAGTAGTCGTCGTGCAGGGCAGAGAGGCTGGATTGTGAGGAGACCAAGAACGAATAGAAATACAGACAGATGACTGATCCGTATTGCAGGGAATGCCCATTTTTGTTGTGGTACAGGGATACTGACATCCCTAATACGAGAGGAAGAATAAGATGAGAACATTAGTACTACAACTGAATCCAGACAGACAGATAGAGCCACAAGCAAAACCAAACACTGCTAGGCTCCCCCTGGTATTAGCAGTCCAAGATCTAGAAGCAGAAAGTTGGATGCACACCTAGGCAACACCAAATTTTCTTTCTTGGGGGAAATGGTGTAAAAAGGTCAGTGCACATTAGACCAGCACTTTATATGCTAAACCTTTATATTGTCATGGCATGCACACACTAAGCATGCATGAAGAACTATTGTCAGTAAAGCTGGTCTAAAAAAATAATGTCAGTAAAGCAAAGCGGAAAGATTGCAAAGAGTTTTAAGTTTTAAGTTTTTAAGTCGCTAATGATCTCATCTGGGCTCTGCATTACCATGCATCCTTCCTTTGGATAGCATTTCATCAGCTCCAGAGGAGAACGCAGCAGTTGCAAAACTGGTCAGTTAGACAAAGACGCAGAGTCATCAGCAATTAGACCTACCGAATCGGGAACAACCATGCGTTGATTAACACAGGTCCATCGCTAATCAGGCCGCCTCCAATACTGACGTCACTGACCTACAGATGTGCATCGATCTTTTCATGCATGGCACTGATCGAGCGACTCGATTAGTGGCTAAGAATTTTTGTTCTAGTTTCATTCCATATGGTGAAAAGCTGAGACCTGAGAGTGGAGTATGAGTGTGATGCTCCATTGGCCCATGCATGGACGAGCCATCTCCTTTAGAGAGTGAAATAGCAGCCAAGTGTTTTGAGTGAGCAGTGGATCATAAGTAATACACTTTCGGCACGGTTAGTATGTTAAAATTAAGTGTCTGTTTGGTAAAACTGAAAAAAAGTATATTACAAAAAACAGAGTGGGGGTGTGACAGTGGAATTATGCCTCATCTGAGCCTCTAATTTCAGCAGACAAGATTGGGCCTAATGTAGTAATTAGTGGGGCATGACAGGACTATTAAATTCAGATGCACGAACAATAGTAGGAGTACTGTTCTATGAGAAGGATCCAACTGCAGGTTCTAATGTCAGTGCCAACAGACTTGGCCAAATAGGCTGCACAGCACAGATCCGTTTAGGCACAGCCTGATTAGACCCGTTAGCCAAGCGGACCATATCGTGTTGGCTCGTATGCCGAGCCTTTGGTCTAGGCACGGCCCACTTAAGATCGGATCATGCCGTACTGGCCCGTGGCATGCGGAGCACGGCGGGAGCTGGGCGGCCTGACGGTGGCGCAAGGCGGGGCGACTGTGGGGCAGGGCGGCGCTTTGTAGCTAGGTCGAGCTGTGCCGGCACAGCGTACCATGGCCTTGGCCCAGCAAGACGTGTCGTGCCGTGTCTGGATCGTGTCTACAGTAATGGGCCTCGTGTTGGCCTAGTTGGTCAGCTTTAAGTGCCAATATATCACCAACCCCAGTGCATACACATATCGTACTAGCATGATAGCAATAGATGGGATCCAAGTTGACATGCACATATCACATATTGTAGCAGAGAAACCAACTCAATATTAATGGGGGGCACTTTAACTTAATGAGAAGCACGGAAGAGAAAAGCAATGAAATTTTCGATTATAGATAGCCCCATTTGTTTAATGCCATAATAGAAATACTAGACCTAAGAGAAATAGAACTCGGAGGACACCAATATATATGGACGAATACGTTGGACCCTCTAACGTTTGAAAATTTTGATAGAGTATTAATGAGCATAGAGTAGAAAATAAAATATTCCAAAGTTACTATTGAGGTGTTGGACAGGTCGAGATCTGACCATACCCTTCTTTTACTTGATACAAGATCATCATCCCATTGTGGCAAACAACCCTTGTTCAAATTTGAGCTCGGTTGGTTAATCCGTGTTGGCTTCTTTGACATGGTGGCAAATATGTGGGAAAAGGAGTAGCGAGGTACAATGCCATCGAACGATGGCAGAATAAGATTAGAACCATTCAACAATATTTGAGGGGTTGGACCAAACACATCGTTGGCACTCTGAAAAGGAAAAGAAATCGCTCACAATGAAAATAGATGAGCTTGATAGAAAGCGTAAACTACTACGTTGACGACTAATGAAGTGGATCTTAAACAATACCTCAATGAGAGGTTAGCTCATTTACTTCGGGAAGAAGAACTAAAATGGTATCAAAGAGCAAAAGTAAAGGATTCGAGGGAGATAACAATACTAAATATTTTTAACTCGTGGCCAGTAGCAAACATTGAAAAAAAAGGATATACAAATTAGAGCAAGAGGAAGGCACCTATATAAGGGAAGCCAAACTCAAGCGGTATATCACAAAATACTATAAGGAATTGTCTGGCAAGCCCGGACATAATACTTTTGAAATGGATGAATCTAATCTAGATAATATCCCTCAGGTAAGTGATAGAGAGATAATGTGATACTAACTAAATCTTTTGATGAAAATAAGGTGAGGCATACCATCTTCCAGATGGAGCATAACAAGGCTTTTTGGCCCAGATGGCTTCCTAGCAGAATTAAATCAGGCCTTTTGTGAGGTCATCAAAGGGGATCTCATGGCTCTGTTTGATGATTTCCACCAAGGGAAATTACCCATTTTCAGCCTAAACTTTGATGTTATTACATTTACACCTAAAAACTGTAATGCGCTAAAAAGTCAAGAATACCGTCCAATATGTTTGCTTCATGTCAGCTTTAAAATTCACTAAAGTTGGCACTAACAAGATCGGTAATGTGCGACCTACACAAACTACTATCATGCTTGGCCACAATATAATGGAAGGAGTTATTATCTTTCATGAGACTATTCATGAAATACATAGGAAAAGGCAAAATGATGTGATATTAAAAATTAATTTTGAGAAAGCTTATGGCAAGGTAAAAAGGTCTTTTCTTCAACAAGCCTTACGCATAAAAGGATTCTCGGCACGATGGTGTGAATGGATCTAAAGCTTTGTGTCGAGAGGGAATGTGGAGATTAAGGTTAATGATGAAGTTGACCATATTTCCAAACACATAAAGTACTTAGATAGGGAAAATTTCTCTCACCAATACTTTTTAATATTGTTGCTGATATGTTTGCAATAGTAATTTCAAGGGCCAAACATGACGAACAAATCTCAAGAGTTGTACCACATCTTGTAGATGATGGACTATCCATTTTGCAATATGCAGATGACACTATTATTTTTATAGACCATAATTTGGAGCATGCAAAAAATATGAAGCTCCTTTTATGTGTCTTCAAACAGCTCTCTGAGCTCAAGATAAACTTTTACAAAAATGAGCTATTCTATTATGGTGATGCTAAGGAATATGAAGACCAATACACACATTTATTCTGGTGTGATATTAGCAATCACACATTCAAATATCTTGGCATACCTATTCATTATAGAAAATTGAAGAACAGTGATTGGAGATGTGTAGAAGAGTGATTTGAAAAGAAATTGAGCATTTGGAAAGGAAACCTTATGTCTGCTGGGAGCTGATTATTGTTCATAAATTCAGTTTTAAGCAGCCTCCCCATGTTTATGATGTTTTTCTTTGAGATTCCTCGAGGAGTCCTGAAGAGACTGGATTATATACGATCAGAGTCTTTTGGCAAGGGGACAACCATAGAAAGAAATATAGGCTGGTCCGATGGAATATCTTATGCTAACCAAAGGATTAGGTGGATTGGAAATTACTAATCTATCGATCCAAAATATCTACCTCCTTAGTAAATGGCTCTATAAGCTACTAAAGGAGGATGCAGTTTGGCAAAGGTTGCTCAGAATGTAATACTTAGCTAATAAAGCACTTACTCAGGTGGAAGGAAATGCAGGAGATTCTCACTTTTGGACTGACCTCATAAAAATTAAGAGTGAATTTCTCAAACGAGGTTCTTTTCAGATACACGACGGAAACCAAATTATATTTTAAAATGACAAGTGGTTACGGAATAGGCCCCTAAGTGAGTAATACCCTCAACTCTATCATGTTGCTAGGAGGCAGCATGCCACATATGCGGAAGTGATGAGAACAATATCCTTGAATATCTCCTTCCGCCAACTGATCATTGGAGATAAACTAATTGTCTAGCATAATCTAATGTCAAAGTTAGTGCATATTAACGTGACATATTTAGATGGGGACTACATGCAAATGAGAGTTTTTCAGTCCATTTCATGTAAAAAAAGATGATTAATATGCTCATCACGGTTTTAAATAAATGGTTGTGGAAACTTAAGCTTCCGCTTAAAATAAAGATCTTCTTCTGGTATTTAGGAAGATGAGTAATTTTGATCAAAGATAACTTGGCTAAAAGAAACTAGAATGGTAGCCTCAAATGCAGCTTTTACAAGCACAATAAAAATATTCAACTAGCTTTCGCAGCCACAATAAAAATATTCAACATCTTTTTTTAGTACCACTTTGCTAACTCATTATGATAAATAGTCATAATAGCTCTATGTATTAACAAACTTAGAGATATACACCATATTATGGGTGATTGGCTAGGTGACTTAGGAGCAAGTAAAAAGAAAAAAAAATCTTGGTTTGGGATGGCTATCTTTTTTGGACAATTTAGCTATGCCGCAATGATGTTGTCTTCGATAGAAAATAATAACCTCTTTTATCCAGATATTTTTTAGATACTTATTGGCTGAGATTTTAGAGATTGATGCAGCAGGAAAACAAGAGAGAAAATATAAGTATGGTGTATCAAGCATTGGAGGTGTTAGCTATGGAGCTCTTCGTCAAGAATGAGTGTAGTACTAGACTATGTAACCAATAATTCACATTCATAGAATCTTGTATGCTTACATTACCTTCAACATTCCACTATAAGTTGAGATGATATAATAATGAATTAGGGATGTATGCATCACACGATGCAAAAGGTTCGGACTTTTTTCCATTATTTAAAAAAAGAATAAGAATGAGTAGCAGCTGTTCTATCTCCTTTTTACTCTGGGAAACCTTTTATTCTGAAAAAAGAATAATAGTTGAGAATTTGTTCTTATCTGTTACAGCTGCGATAGATAGACAGATCAGGGTTCGATTGTTACGTCGATTCTGAGCCGCTCGCTCGTTTCAGCATCGACAACAGTGTAAGTCTAAGTCACAGCTATCCGCAGGTAAGGTAACTGCATGTACCTGTCCAAATTCATCCGAGGTGATCAGATCAGGATATGATGAATCAGTAGGAGATGGAGGAGGATCGAGGTAAAGTGCATGTGGCATCCGAGATGCTTTTCATTTTCCAATTGTTTTCAAACGTGTGTGTCAGTGTGTGTGCCTCATGTAAATTTTTTTCTGCATGGTCACCTAGATTGCGATGAATGATCATGGAGCAATCCAATCCCCGACAGATTTATCTGAATCTAATTTGGTCCATCCATCCTCCGCGACACGATAAGGGTGGTCATCAACAATACACTAGAATCTTATCGAATACTAGCAGTTTATTACTAGGGAGAAAACAAAGGGAAAATGCAAGAAGGAGATCGAAAAGAAACGAGCATGTGGACCTCGTGCATGTTAGGACATCTGCAATCTAGCTAGGTGGATAATCACTTGATCAATTAGGCGCAAATCCTTCTTCTACCACTAGTCCACTACTTCAGTTGATTTGGACTGATGGGCAAGCTGCTGCTCCGAAAATTGCAGCCGTTGGTTCTTATTTTCTCTTGAAGAAGACATGATTTGTTTTGGTGAAAATTGTCTGCATCAGTTTGCGATCTGTTTTTGTCTGGTACAATAAGGAGTCCACATCAGACAATCCTGTATTTTAAGTTAGCATAACAACTGTAATCAGTTTGTGGTTTTTTTTTGTTCACGGAAATTTAAAGAATTGTTGCTCCCTAGATGTGCACCTGAGTATTTATTACTCCACGGGCCCATATGTCAGTGTGATACATGTGCCGGAGATGATGTCTTTGTTTAGAGAAACTTGTTAAAAGTAAGCAACTTGAGCTTCAAGTGGCAAATCTTGATGTAACATTCTCCCTGGATGCAAGAGTTTCGCAAATACCAATTGCGCGTGTGATGTGCAAGTGATGTTCATCATATCCTCTCGAATCAATCTTTTGACTTGCAAGTGATGTGCATTCGTCCGCTGCCCCTTGGTGTGTGTAGGTGCCAGGCTGAAAATACCAAAAAATCATTTTGACTTCCGTTTCAAATAAAATACTTGTGTGATTTGATTATAGAGGGAAAAAACGAGAAGAAAATTATCACAAATCAAGAGTAGATTTGGACACTAGAGGAGATCAGGAGAGAAGGAAAAGACGGAAGGAAAAAAGAAGAGCAATAATTTATCGAAAAGAGAGAGGGAGATTATGCAATGTACTGTCGAGTCAGTTTGTCACCTTGTGGAGTGACGGCGTGCGGCGGGAAGGGAAGGGAAGACGCCTGGAAGCTCGCCGCCGTGTCCATCCACGTGCGCGCTCGTCGCCGCCCACCGCGTCCACATCGGATCGGGCGGCAGCACGGGCAACGGACGCCGTCGCTTCCCTCTCAGTCACACGCGCACCTTTCTTCCCCACCTCGTCGAACCAGTTCCCATTTCACCTATAAATAAACGGAAGCCCAATGGCGCCGCATCCCGATAGGCAGAGCTAGCACGAACTGACTTCCTCCTCGTGGTTTTCTGGTGCGCGTCAAGGCAGAAGCTTAGGGGGAGAGGCAGTCGAGGCAGAGCTATCTCCGGCGAGGTCGATCGAGCAGAGCAGAGTTGATACAAGGGAGCTCCTATCCATCAGCAGCAGAGCAGAGGATGTCGTGCCTTGGCCGAGCGGCGGTGCCGGTGAAGCGGGTCTGGCGCGGCCTCAGCGCGCGCCTCGGCCTCCGGCGAGCCACCGGTAAGTCGTCTAGCCACACGCCGATGAATCGGGGATCAGATGACCGGCCGGATGCTGAGGCTGACATGGACGTGGGCGTGCTGGCAGGGCTGGGCAGGCTGCGGAAGGAGGTGCGGACGTGCGAGTACCGCGACGTGCACGTCATGTGGGAGATGCTCAGCAGCACCGGAAGCACCAGGGCTGGAGGAGCCACGCCCGACGTCGCCGCCGGCAAGGCCTCAAGGAGGACGAGGAGGAGGAGGAAGCCCGTCGCGTGGAGCCGGCTGGTCTCCTACTGCTGCGCTCTCTGATGCTCCGAGCTGAGCTGCTCGTCAGATTCTTGAGACTGACGGACAGAAAGAGATCCTCTCATCTTCTGCGTTCTTGACTGGAGCATGGAGTTCATCGATCAATCAAGAGCCAGTACGGTCCTGTTTGGAACGGAGGAATTTCGTGTCCAACATTTTGTTCCATTCAAAGAACAAAATGTTTCGGTAGGTGCGTGTGTGTCGTTTCAGAGTTGTACATACAGGCTGCTAGGATTTTGATCCATGCTCGTTAGTTGTCACTTATATTACCGGTATGTTCGGCCAATTCTGTTCGTGTCTTTGGTTGCCCATCCGAGCTGTGGTTCCATCAATTCTTTGCCGTGGTTCCATACTATTTTTACGTGTTCATGTGAACCAGTTTCGGTTTTCTGTAACAGAAAATAAATACAAATCACGATGAGGAAATGGGCAGATGCTTGATTATGTTCTTCGAAATGAAATGAGTTCTCAAATCCTTGACTGAAAATTCAAAATTCAGACATGATTCCGTGTTGCAGAAACTGATGGCGAAGGAGCAACGTCCAGTAGTGCTCAACCTGTCAACCGGGAGAGCCGATTGACTACAGCTGGGCGCGTTAGCAGAAAAAGAGAAAATGCATCCGGTCACATCAGATGTTCAAACCTGTATATATTATTCTACGCATTTGACAGACAAGGATTGGGATTTGGGAGGCGATTTCTGATGGAACGACGATGACACTAGTCTAAAAAATTCTGTCCAATTCCTTTTTCTCCGTCAGGCGTTCATGCTGTGTTATCTGCAGGTACATGCATGCAGTCAAAAACCAGTGCAGATTTTCTAATGCCATTGTGGACAGGAGCTAGCTATTCGACGGACGGACGGACGCAGTGGAGATGGTTGCCGACCGTGCAAAATTCAACACGGATGGACAGGGACAGAACAACGCTAAGTGCATGCATGATCTATCTGTTCCTTGTCTTGTGATGATATCTGATCGAATATATTGACCAAATATAACTGACGTGAGGTAACCCGCGTTGATTTTTCTGACAAAGCTATCCACACCACAGGAATGAACTGCTACCGTCTCCAGCGATCCATTCCATCGATTACATCACTGAGCAGAGAGATTAGTCGGCGGTTTCGGCTAATGCGAATGCTGTTATACAGAAGAAAACATGGGCCAAACTCTGAAGATAGTTTTGACGAACTGCAGAAGCAAAGCAGCACAAGAAAATTGTTGACCTGTGGTAGAGAATGCCACTATATATGACGAGCTGATGATGTGATCTGTTGTGTTATTATAAGGAGGATTTTTTCTTTCTTTCTTCCGTTCTTTCCAGATTAATTGCTTTGCGCCGGCGAATCTAACGCACAAGAAGAGCAGTACAGTTCACAAGGGAGTAGGAACAGGGGCAGGTACTTATACTCTATTATGTGATTGGCGGGAAACTGCTTCGGATCAAGCAAACCGAAGCGTCGAGAGACACAGTTACACGTGAAATTAATTCAGAATATATTAGTGTATAGAAGGTAAATATTAGATATTTAAGTATTATAAAAGATAAATAATGAGAAATTAAATATATTTTTTAAATATATAAAAAATAAATATTGTACGTCTTGATATAAAAGATAATTAAAATGAGATTAAATATATTTTAGAAGGAGAAACGGAGATAATCTTTGCACGGTGATTATTTGATAATTTAGATGAACGGTAGAGGTTGTTTAATTTTACTTTAACTCATGTATTTTATAAAAGTATGGACGCATGAATGCATGTGCTAGCTAACAACTTATTAAGTTGATGTAATCATCGTCACATAATCACGGACGCACAGGATCGGAGAGGAGACGCCGACGCCGTGTGCCGTCGGCACGCAGGCAGTCTGAAACTCAAACAGGTGGACGGCGCTGGATTTCGCTTGCATACGTGCAAGTAATGCAATGGCGTGGATTACAACTAAGACGTGCACGATGAGTGTGATGAGACAAGAACACGAGTGATCCGTGCTCAAGCCTCAAGCCAGTAGCCGTAATCACGTGAAGAAATGTCACGTCATCATTTCAAGGCTCTTCTTGTTGTTGTTGGAAGGCCCAAGATATATCTTTCTTGTCTTTTCTTTTTTTAAGCCTAAGATATATCTAATCTAGATTTTTTTATGTTTATATTTTTTAAAATAAAAAATTACAAATGTATGCGTCTATTTTGGAATTTCGTAATTCTATACTCATATCACATGTTAGAAGGGTGACATGAACTGTAGTTAAATTTATTTAATTTATAAATGAAAATAGGAACGATTATGTAGCCTGTTGGAAGGATGGCATGAAATATAATTAAATTTATTTAATTTTTAAATGAAAATAGGAATGATTATGAAATAGATATTTCTGATTGTTTTTAAATTGTTATTAATCCATTCTAGAGATATTTTTAAAAGCGGATTAATCCTTGTCACTTGCACCGGTATCTCTTTTATTTGATTTTGTCAACACGTCATCTTTATCCTCCATTTCATACTTTGCTTGACCTCTATGTGTACAGTTAGGATCACTCTTGACTCCATCCAACCTCCTTGATCGTCCAACACCAAGCACCCATTTAGCCTCAATCACCCGCTGTCAACCACCAAGTTGCATCCGTCACTTGCACACCATGAAACAAACAAACATATTTCTCCAACTCTAACTCACGTTAGTCCATAATCAAAATGCTTAAACAAAGCTCAAGGAATCCAAAACTCAACAAACTAAATTGACAACCTTATCAATCATTTGTCACATATAAACCAAGGTATATTTTAACTTGGTTTCTCAGCTTACGACATGGCTCCTATTGTTGTCGTGTTTCCTCCATCCTAATCTCGTACTCCTATTTGATTTTGTCCTCTTTGATCCATCCTCTATTGAATAACGGTCTCACCACTTTGATCCATTCCTTAAAGCGATAAGATTGTGGTTGATAAAGGTAGCATTATTAGTGTAGTTCGCAATATAGAATTGCTAGGTGCAGAAGAGTGGGAAGGATGAACACACCATAAAATCAGCGTCAATCCTAAAACACATGAAGAACCTCGTACCAAATTTCTCTACATCGAAGGAAGTCGACATCCGAACTCGGTTACCACATGATAATAATGAATAATCATGCTAGCGTGTAAAGCTATGAAAAAGGCTCGAGGCTCGTGAGCTACTCGAGCTCGACTCGTTGTAAGCTTGATTTGAGCTCGACCCATCTGCAAATCGAGCCAAGCTCGAGTTTGAAGGTAAGCTCATCGAGACCCAAGAGCTGAGTTCGAATAGCTCGTTGAGGCTCGACTGCATACAAGACAACAGGATCCAAACCAAAAAAGTTCCACTCATGCTCTCTCACATCGTACCGGTTCAAATTTTTAATGCTCACCAGTCACCACCATCTTGTCCTACTCCCATGTGCAGCACTTCCCCAAAAATTCCAACTCACGACCTTAGAGTATCTCCAAGAGACTCTCTAAAACTCACCCTCTATATCCTTATATAGGGAGCCATATCTAAAACATTCTCTCCCTAAATCTTCTTCATCTCCAACATACTTCCAATACCTCATTCCCTATATATCCTTTACTATGTCACCGACAGATGGACCCCACCCATCATTCACTGGAGCAATGGCTGCGAGGTTCTCGAGCTCAAACAAGTCGGAGCTCACGCTGTTGCTCTCCTCGCCGCCATCGCTGTCGCGCCCGACTTTGACCCTGGCCGGTCGAAGCAGCACCTCCTCCACCTCCACCACCGGAACATCAAAGATCGAACCCAAGAAGCTCGGTGTCAGCCTCGTCAGTGGCTGCTGCCTCGTGCTCCTCACCTATGCCTCCCTCGCCAAGCTCTTCGCAATCTACTCCCCTGTATTCGGTGCGTACTAATTCCAATCCAGTCAAGCAACACATTCAATTTGATTAATCCTTGAGCTTCCTAACTAATCTAATTGGAGCTATTCGATTCATCCTCAGCCAGCACGACCAACACATCTGTCATGATGCAGAACTCATAGCCATTGGCGTCTCCGCCCGCAAGGCCTCGTACCCCTGTGACCTCGCCACCAGATTCACCATTGGGGAGCTCTCAGAATCCGACATCACCACGATGGACGAGGCCGCGCTCCTTGCCGAGCTCACCAGGGTGAAGGGCATCAGCGTGTGTAAGGGTGTGCAGGAGTTGTACAAGCGGAAGGCACTACCGAAGCCAAAGTAGATGGCCGAGGGTGAGGCAAGTGGTGGCTCCACCACCGTGTGGTGCGGCGTGCAGCTCTATGACATGCTTCGGTGGCTCGGCCAACGTGTGCTAGGAGGAGAGCGACAAGGTGCTTTGGAGAGGGGTGGACCCGAGGGCGCTTGAGCATTTTGGGAGCGAGGGAACACTCCCTACAGATAGATAGCAAGAGGGGTGATTTTAGGGTTGGTAAATATTAGTAGCGGTATTAGGAAGCTGTTGGAGATGTGTTTTAGGGTCAAAATCCCTATATTTAGCTATAAGGAGTCATTTAATAGATCTCTTGGAGATGCTTTTAGCAAAAGAGAGAGAAACACACTCGATCTTATCCTTATTTTCTTCTTCCTAGCTCGCAAGTCGCAGGCCACCATGTTCCTTCTCCAGCTGGTTCTCCTTAGCGACTCTCCTACCCCAGCCACCGCAAAATGGCCCTCTCTCTTCTTGCAAGCCGTAGCGCAATCACCTAATCGGCTTTTGTTCCACGAGTACCAAGCACAGTGATAGCATGAATGATTCCATCCCTCAGTTGGTCGTCCTGATTTCTGAAGTAGAAGCCGGTCTTCACCAACGCACGCCCAATAACGCTACTGTCCTCTAGCAAGCTTCAACGTTTTCTCCTCTTCTACGAAACACCAATGGCCATCCCCTCTGCTTGGCTACAAACGAGCTTTTTCAAGTCGATCTCGAGGTCACTCTGAGCTTTGGTCGAGCCGAGCTTGAGCTTCCGTTGCTCGACTCAAGCTTAGTTTAAGATTCAGTTGAGCTTGAGCTTAAGGCGTCAGGCTCGCTCGAGCTAGACTGGTTTATAGCCCTACTAGTGTGTCACTCCAAGAGGGTGATTCCTCCAAAAATTTATGGCACCTTAGCAAGATGTAACATCACAATTTTTGACATTAGTAAATAATTATTAAATAAATAAAGTACTTCACAAAAGAATTAAACAGAACATAAACTTACAATAATTCAATCTTATAATACCAACGTAGTTCGTTACATCACAAGTCATTACAACATGACAATAATAATTTTGACAACACGAATTTCACATAGCAAGTTTCATTACAACATGACAACAATATGTAACATAATTCCATAATGTGTGGATGAAGCAAATGAACGACATGGTTGTGGATGTCTCCCATCAGAAGCTGATCCAGAAGGACATGCTTTGCTGTCGTTGCCACTTGACCAACATTTGGTGCACCTCTTGAAAGTGTATATGGTTTCATTACACTTGCTGCACCATTGCACATAACGTTCAGCTTCAAATTCATCCATGTCATTATAAATGTGTGCATCTGTGCATTCTTCATCTTATCAGCCATGCATTGAGTCAACTTGGACCCATATATCAAGCGACTTTCATTCATTGCCGATGATATTGCTGCAAAGCAGTTCATGAAGTATTTGCAGGTCCCATGCAGATTGAATTCCACAATTTCGACTAATGGCAGCCCCCTCACACAACACATGACCAAGTTGTAGACTTCAGCTAAGTTTTTAGTCATAATTATGTACCTTGCCTAGTTGGTGTCATATAGTAGAGCCCCCTTAGTGTCCATCAACTCCAATTGTAGTGAATATCTGACCTTGTACTTGTCAGTAAGAAAGGTCATTTCGATGCAAATGATAGTGCGATAATACTGGAAAGGTCAAATAGATGCTCCAAAAGCAATGCATGCGCTCTGCAGGACAAACTTACCATGTTCCTTCACCGACAGGTTGTGCATGGTGTCAATATAAGTTGTAGGGTTTCTCTGAGCAATGGTGCGAAACAATCGTGGGAGATTATTGTGCGATTCTTCGGACGTTCTAAACCTCATCTCAATTGCCTTTCTCTTCACTCTCTTCAAGCCTTATCATAGCTAATGATGTACTAGTAATACTCCTCAATTGCCCTGATTATGAATTTAGGTTCAAAGTTCAAGTTGTTCACAATCTGTATATACATGACGTTGACAACGAAACTTGATGATAGATTCACGTGGTGCTTCTCCAGTTCGTACAACTAACAAATATGGTCCATCACTATGGAGACTTCCCAATATTCAATCCACTTTCCCATGAAAGCATGCACCTGCCACAGGCAATCATCATTCATACACTTCATGTCATACTCCTTCCTGCTGAACTTCACAACAGTGTACTACCTCCAAAGAGATGTCGCCAACCACAACATCCTTGAATTTCGATAGAGCTTCACCGTTCTCCTCTCTCTCCCCTTCCCTCTCCTCTCCTCTCTCTCTTTGCGTTGGTGGGATATGAATGAAGTGAACATAAAGCGCTTGGAGAGGCCGGGCCCATTATTTTATAGATAAATCTGTCGCCCTTCTAACAGACGACATGTCATCCGTTGGAAGGACGACTGGTAGCATATCGCCCTTCCAACAAATTTCAAAATGAACGTATATTTAAAAAATATATAAATAAAAACTCTCTAATCTAAGTTAGAACTTTAAGGCTGATCAGCCCTGCCCAAAAAACTGAACACCACCAAATTCGTGGCCTGGTCTGCATACAATGGGCCGCACATGATTAAAGACTGGGTCTTTCGGTTGGATCGAGAAAGAAATGGGTCCGCGAATTACGTGACAAAAGTTGCTACACCCTTCATTAGTTATTCTCTACGGCAAAACCTTATGAAACCCGATAAAAATGTGATCTGGGTTTAACCCGATAAAATGATAACACATGCATGCGGACGCATATACGCGTCACGTATAACGTGCATGGGGTCCCTGCCTGATATAACGCCGGCGTCGTACGTACGAGTAGTTACTCCATGTCGAATCGTATCCGTTGTTTCGTACATGCGAAGTAGATATATACTGTGTACTCTTGACCGGGAAATTAATGTTATTATTATCAGGTACGTAGTGCCTACGTACCGGTAGTTATATAGAGGTGCTGTACTGTCTGTTCCTGGCCGGACGCGTATGAAGCAAGGTCAACGCCTAGCTCATGTATGTGTGTGTGTGTAATGGACTCCTTCCAAACGTGGAGGTTGTTCAGTTCACGGAAACCGCACCAACTACCTACCACGCTACACTGGACTAGCTTTTGCTGATTTTGGCTTCGATGAATGATAATTATTAACTAATAATAACACTAATCGTATGCTTGCGTCCACCCATGGCGACCCCGCTGCCTTTCTTCTCCTCCTCCGGCTTTTGTACTCCTCGCCGTACCACCCGCTCCACCGCAGTAGGTCTCCTCCTCCGCCGCCACCTACTCCACCGTAGTCACCCTTGCAGTTATAGATTATATGGGATAGTTTTTCACACAAGATGTTTTTTTTAAATCTTTTATTTTTCAGTTTTTGTGAAAATAAACCACCTACATCTTTCTTTCAAGATAAATCTTTTGGCCACGGCCACCCATGGTGTGCATATGTGAATGTAACTAAATCCTTGCCATGCCACGGCTTTGTCCCGGTGCGACGGCCGATATGGTTGTCTTGCAACACCAGAAACACCAGCTATAGTTGTTGCAGTGAAAAGGGTTCCGATTTGAATATAAGACGTCGGAAGATTTACTTTTTAATACTTTTTAAAACGGGTTAAGCAATGAAAGATCCCAAGTACGTAAATTGATTGCGCGCAGCACAGCACAAGTAGTTGAGCTATTCAGAAGCAAGCTACTCCAGAGCGCGCGCATTCCATGCATCCCCATCACACATTCGCACCGTCGTCCAAGGTCCAACCCACCGGCGGCGAGAATGCCATCCACCATGGTCGACACAGCCGCGGCGCCTCGGCTGAAACCGACTGGGCGCCGCCACCTCTCCGCCTCGACCACGCTGTCCAATGCCACTGCCGGCTGTGTCGCCGCCGCGCTCTCCAATGCCAATGCCGGCTCTGTCACCACCGTGACCAAGCCAAAGGCCAAGACCGTCGCCTCCCGCTATCTCGCTCCCTCCTCCAAACCCACCTCTGCCACTGCCACCTCTAGCTCCTCCCGCCGCTTGGCGTCACCGACCCCGAGGCGGCTCGCCTTCGCCGAGCAGTTGCGTCCAGCACTGCCCAATGCCATCACCACCGGCGCCACTGGGAGCGCCATCGCAACAACAAGAACCCTCTCGGTCGCGTTCCAGAGCCCGACCTACTCCTTGGACACCAGCAAGGCGAGGTCCGTATCGCCCGCTGAGGTGGCCGCGATCACGCCGGAGAAGAGGAGGCCCGGTATTGCAGCGACAGTTGCGCGAGGTGGTAAGATGTCTGATGGAGGCCAGAAATCGCAACGGTGGCCAGCGTCGGCGACCGCGGCGCTGTGCGGGAACGGCGGTCGCGCGCTCGCCAAGGTCCTGGAGCACTCTGCTTCGAACAATAAGGCGAACGCGGCCATCTTTGCCGCCGCGCGGTCGACAGCGTTCGACGGGACGCCGCGGCGCGCTTCGGTGGACGGCGCGAACGAATTCCTGCAGGTGCTTTCCTCCGACACGGACAGCGCGTCGTCTGGCGGGTCGCGGGACGGTGGCGCCGACAAGCTTGGCATCGCATCCGGATCGCGCCCATCTCCGAGGACCACCTTGAGCTCGTCCGCGCGGTTCTCGCGGGACGCCGTGGGCACCCGCTCCGACCGGTTCGCCTACCCGGCCACGCCGTTCTCGTCACGCACCTCTGCCGCCGCCTTGTCGTCTCCAGCAACGGCGCCGGTGAAGAAGCGGTCATTGCTCAACAACTTGCTGTCTTCGCCATTCAGCAGGTCGTATCTTAAGCAGCCATCGCCGAGCAAGCCGGTGGCCAGCTCGTTTGGGAGGACGACAAGCCCGTCGCGAGCGCAACGCTCCGTTGAGTTGCCCGGCTTTGCCGGGAAGCTGCAGGGAAAGGCTTCTTCTACCAATTGCGGTTCGGACGGTGACATCAAGTTGAAGCCCCCTGGGGTGACCAAGGCCGATGACGAGCACCAGCTGAGACTACTCTACACCCGGCATTTGCAGTGGCGGCACGCGAATGCGAAGGCTGGAGCTGCGCTTTCTTCGCAGACCATCGCTGCAGAGGTGAGTAACTTGAGGTCTGATATGCTAAAGATTCAGAGCAATGTATCGGTTGTTTCACTGACTTGCTGAAGGCTGTTGCTGCTACTGCCCTTCAGAAAATACATCTGATCCTTCTCTGTTCATGGCAGAAATACTTGTGTGGCGCATGGATTTCTATCCTGAGGATGCGCAAATCGGCCGCCATTAGAAAGTTGCAGCTACAGTTACTTCGAAACAACTGCAAACTCATGGCAATTCTGCGGGGACAAGTAAGAACATTCTGTTCTGTTGCATGTTCTCAACTTTCACATAGCCAATTCTTCCAAAAAAAAGAAAAAGAAGAAGAAAAAGAAATTTTCATGGCAGTGGCCTTTATCTCTGATTAGTCATAAAGATTTCTAGGATAATGTATTGTTTTGGCATCAATATCCTTTGCAGCAGACCTGTCTCTTTAAGGTAGTTATAGGACTGTAAGTGGCACACTAGGCCATATAGTTATACATTTCCTGCCTGTCCAAATGACCATTGGGTGAATCTTTATTACACCTAGTTGTAAAGTAGAAAAAAATCACTCATCATATCACTACTAATTTGGACTTATGAGGTTGTCCTAGCTTGCAGAATTGAATGGTCATGATTGGGCCCGTAAAAGATACTTGGGCCTTAGATCAGCGGTAATGCTAACTTAAAACTCTGAAGCCAGTACACCCCTGTTTGCTCACCCCTGCCTTTCTGGGCCTACATGAGTAACTAATTACTTGTTTATGACCTTCAAGTTCATTTTTCAAGTACACATTTTGACAAAATCAAACTTACAATATGCAGATGAAATACCTAGAACAATGGTCCTCATTGGAGAGGGATTATGCTATTTCTTTATCAGGAACAACACAGGCTCTGAATGCTACCATTCTGTGCCTTCCTGTCTCTGATGGAACAATGGTAGGAAATATAACAAAAAAAAAACACTGACCTTTTTTCTCCTTGTTACTTTCCAGTTGAATCTCATTATAAATTTGTATTTTGCAGGCAGATATTCAAGCTCTGAAAAATGCTATTGGTTCAGCAGTTGATGTCATGCAGTCAATAGGAAACTCAACAAGCACTCAACTCTCTAAGGTGCTGTTTTTTATGTAGAATTTTTTCCTTGTTAGCTTTATTGGAACCATAAACCATTTACACAATAATGTCGATATCTAAGTAAGTGATGAGATGTAGTAACGAGCCGTACATATGCCGCTGTTTCTGGCCTGAAATCGTCTGCCATTTTCCGCAGTTGGCCCGGACAAATGTCTTGGCGTGCCAGCTCTCCAGAGTTGCCATTCAAGAACTCGTTCTGATGGCGCAGTGCAGAGAGTTGCTGTCCACACTAGCATCATTGCACGTAAGTACTCTGATCAGATTCAGCTCTCTGCACGTCTGTACATACTGCACAGCCTGATCAGATTCAGCTCTGATCAGTAGTAGGCATTGTTGCTGTTCTGACTGTCTTCAATGCAATGTTGCTGAAACAGGTGAAGTACAGCAGCCTACAAGGGCAAAGGATACAGCTGAACCAAAGAAGGCTAAGGTCTAGTCTTCAGACTATTCTCTCCAGTCTCCAACCGAAGAATTTAGCTGCAGTTGGTAAAAATGACAGTTTGCTAGGTGCATTAGAGTAGTTAGACTACCTTCAACCATATTTCTTTCATTTCATTCCCTTCTCGATTCCCTTCACTGTTCTCATTTCCTTTATTTCCTCTCATCTCCAACAGCTTTCCTTTGAAGGGAATCGCGAAGGGAAAGGAGAGAGAATCCCGTCCTGAAGGGAATGACCTTAGGAATCCCGTCGTAAAGGGAACTGTGAAGTGAAACCGTTGGGAGCGCTGAAGGGAACGGGAATCTCTTCACGACGAGAATCTGACCGTGAAGGGAATTCGTTAGCCTTGGTCTTAGAAATACAAGGAAGATGTGAGTCAACTGGCCAAGGGCTTATATAGAATACATCTATTATTACAGACGAGTCCAAGCCAAAGGGGAATGGCTGCTACCTGCTGGCACATCTAGACCTAATTGGGTACTGACACATTTAAATCCTTTTTATCAGGAGTAGACAAAATCTTGTGAAGAAGTCGGCATGGCCTACTGAGAAGAATCTTTTCCGACATCTGATGCTGAATGACATGGTTTTTAGAAATGGATTGTTATCTACATAAAAAATGTGTAAGTAGCAAATTCAGATTGCATTTGATCTATCTCCCTAGCAAAAGATCACTAAACAGGCAATTCAGATAAAACGAAGCAGTAGACCCCTTAGTGAGTAATACCCTCAACTATATCATGTTACTAGGAGGCAATATGCCACAATTACGAAAGTGATGAGAACAATACCTCTAAATATCTCCTTCCGCTGACCGATCATTGGAGACAAACTAATTGCTTGTCACAATCTAGTGTCAAAGTTAGTACATACTAACCTCTCCAATGAACGTGACACATTTAGATAGGGACTACATGCGAATGGGAGTTTTTAGTTTATTTCATGTACAAATAGATGATTAATAAGCTCATTACTTTTCCAAATAAATGGTTGTGGAAACTTAAACTCTCACTCAAAATAAAGATCTTCTTATGGTAATTAGGAAGAGGAGTAATTTTGACCAAAGATTACTTGGCCAAAAGAAACTGGAATAGTAGCCTCAAATGCAGTTTTTGCAACCACAATAAAATATATTCAACATCTCTTTTTTAAGTATCATTTTGCTAACTCATTATAGTGAATAGTCATAATAGCTCTAGGCATTAACATACCTAGAGATATGCATCATATTATAGTTGGCTAGCTAAATAACTCAGGAGCAAGAAAAAAGAAAAGAAACTTGGTTGGGGTGGCAGTTTTTTTGTCATTTGGCTATGCCATAATGATATTATCTTTGATAAGGAAACAATAACTTTTTTATATAGGCACTTTTCAGGGATACTTACTGGCTGAGATTGATACGTCCGGAAAGCGAAAGAAAAAAAATAAACATGGTGTGCAAACATTGGAGATGGTAGCTATGAAATTCTTTGCTAAGAATGGGTGACAGCTCAGTATTAGACTATGTGATCGATGATTTGTATTCGTGTGATCTTTTATGCTTTCATTTCCTTTCAGCCTCCATCTATAAGCTGATAGCAAAATTTGACAAATCAGATTTTCTGTACCGATAGGATCCGATGTAGCGCCCGGTTTGTTTTCTGATTAAAAATTGATTCGGATACGAGTAGACGCAGACCAATCCTTATATAAATCTATGAGATGGCCGATTCACGTACGTACAAGCCAAAGGGAATTTTCTGCAATAACGCACTTGCAGTAACAGAAAATAACTAAACCAAACCACGGAGATAGACTGCGACTATGTAAACCAATCCTTACAAAGCGAAGAATGTTGCCCCTTCTAGGATAAATGATACCAGAGCTTTCCCTGAATCTGCATGTTCAAATGTAAGGGGTTAAGTTATGATATCTGTGGCTGAACGTAGCAGAACTTATGACTAAGTTTTCCTTAGAGAACAGGCCATGCCCTACTTTACTATAAAGCACAAACTCTTGCAAACCAGAAAGGGAATAGAAGAGAAGAAAGGCCATGCTCGCTCTTCATGTGTGCTTGAACAAGGAGGCTGTGAGTGTCCACGAAACTGCTTGTGGTCAGACTTGCATAAATCCTTCCTGCATTTACTGAGTAAATCAAAAGAACTAAGAATAATACGATGGGGTCAATTTTTTATATGCCATTGAAAAGTTGTCTAATTCCAAATATACCACTGAAAACTGGCTTATCCCTTCAGTGCCGCTGTTCTTAAATTCTGTGCCCGAAAATGCCACTTTTAACCGGATTTCAATTGACGAACGTGCGAAAAGACCATTTTTCCCTTGTGGCCCACATGTCAGCAACTACTTCTTCCTCCTCTCATCCTTCACTGCCTGGATGGGGGCTTTGCATGGCGACGGTCCTGGACGCTGCAAACTTGCCATGGCCGCGTGATCAAGCCACCCACGCTGGAATTGGGCACATGGCGCAGGTTCGAGGCCAACCTCATCGTGTCGCGGGTTCGAGGCATGTGGATGAGTCCGAACAGGGCAGCTGCACGGCTGGCACGGTGCAAGCGGCGTAGCGTGTCGGCTCGGAAAAGTGGCAGGAGGACGAGCACGCGACGGAGAGCACGTCAGTGCGGGTCACGTCCGACGACCCCGACCGGAGGTGGCTGGCGTCGAGCACCCAAGCGTGGTGGTCCTTGATTGATGATGCAGTCCACGCCAACAATGGACCCGATGGAGAACAACGCGCGCTCAAGAAAACACAGATCACAAGAGAACTCACCGCGGGTGGGATTGAGCAACGGAGCAGCGGGGAAGTGGCACGATGGTGAGGGAGGAGATGTGGTCGGACTTGGGGAAGAAGATGTGCAGGAGGCTTGGTTCGGCGGGAAAATGACGGGATCCGCGCGGGAAGGCTCGGGGATGACCTTGGAGTCCCTCCTCCCTGCTCCTCAGGGTCAGCGGGGACGAATCTGCGCTCAACGGCTCAAGATTTGCCGGCGGCAGCATTGAACAGAGGAGGTGGCAGGAGGACGATCCTCACGAACGCACCCACGTCCATCGCCCTCCCCGACTGCGATGCATGTGCCTACTCCTCGATCGTTGCCGCGAATCCAGCGTACAACCACCATTCCTGCCTTGCCAGGTGCACTGTGTTAGCACGCCCTAGCCCTGACCGCAAGGTATCAAGCACCACCTTCACCATGTGCACGCCGAAGGGTCGTAGCTCCACACGCAGCGCATCAGTCGCCTCGTGCATCGCCGCCTTCGACGCATAGTAGGGTGCCACCGAAGGCATGGCCACTTTCCCTACCATGCTGCCAACGTTCACCACGCGCACGAAGCGTCGTGCCGTTATGTGTGGCGCCACAACACGCACAATCCGAACTTGGCCCAGGAAGTTCACATCCATGCCGCCCGTCATCGTGGAGAGGTCGAGCTCGACGGTGGCTAAGCCCTCCCTCCCTCTCTCCCCCCCCCCCCCCCCCCTCTCTCTCTCTCTCTCTCTCTCTCTCTCGGTTGGTGTCGGGCTGGTTTAAAATGAGGAAGAAGAAGAATAGTCAGGGGTAGGCTCGATATTTTTAAGTTTGACTAACGGTCTAACCTAACAGATCTGATGGCAGTAGCATTTCCAGTCATAAAGTTTAACAACCATGGCATCTACGGGATTAGCTAGTTTCCAATGGCATATCCAGGATATGGGCAGTTTACAGTGGCATGAAAGTAATTGTTCTAATATGATGAATGCCACGACGAACTAGAAGGATGTAAGCTTTGATTCATTAAGACAAGAAAGAAGTTTAGCGCATACAGAACCTGCTGGATGAAACACCTCATGTATAGCTTGTTGTCATCGAAACTATAGGTTGTCATAGAGTTTGTGGCTACTTTGTGCTTCCCATGGCTATGAGCAAACTGTTGGTGTGATCTCGGTTAACCAACCTTGATCGAGTCCTTAGGAGGTGCCATGATCGGGAGGCGCTAATCAACACCGACCAAGGCTTGGTTTCAACCCACACATGTTATTAGAAGGGGTCCTGATCCCTCACGTAGAGGGTGAGTTGATGGTGAAGGCCACTCTATTAACCTACAGATCAAGGAGTGTTACTGGGTTGGAGACCAACATCGTCGCCGGCCATCTGTCCAGTGACCTCTACACTGCCAATATCGACATCCTCTCAGTAGCTACACACACGACATCTACATCGACAACCATATCATACATGACTGCACCGAGCAGGCACGAGATCTTCGCGTGAAGCGTCGCAGGTCATCCCCGGTGCTTAAAACTTTATTATACCAGTCTCTAAATCGGTCACTGGTAAATATAAATCTTACAACATGTGGAACCATAGTCATACAACAAAGGGTGTGGTGAAATAACTCCTCCAAACTAATAATACATAAAGGATTATACTATGGCATACGAGAAACACAGTCCATGACATCAGAGTGCACAGCAGGGTCAGCATGGTGAACACATCACTCCACAAGCAACTCGAGCGCGGACGTGATCGAGACCTACTCGTTAGCCTCAGCATCGGCGTCGATGAAATTTGGATCTTCCTCTAAAAACACAAGCAATAGTAAATACAAACGTACTCAACAAGTCCCAACCATTACCCTACATCATAGGGTATAAATACATGTATATGATATAACATGGGTAAAGCTATAAGGTCAACTTTTGCGGAAAAGTCGAGTGTACACATGCAAGGGATTCATTTTCATACGGTGGATTTTGTGAGAATATTTTGTCATCATTATTATATGAAGGGAGTTTCGGCCATGGTGAAAAGTCATCAGGACTCAAGTTTTAATGTTACGGATACTTCATCCGTATCAACTCACGGTACACTACCGGGCATTTTCCAAAAATAGGCACACCTTGCTTACTCACACTCCAAGAAAACACACGCAGCCCATACTAGTTGTTGTGATTGGATCATAGTTCGTTTATAACTATAGACACAATTATTTAAATAGTTTTACCTTGTAAAATAGTACACTTTACCCATAAACTTTCTTGGTAGCTCTTCCTTGGTAGCCCAAACACGCATCGTTCAACATCAGTATATTGCATCTTCCTTGGTAGCTCTTTGGTATCCTGGTCACTCCTGCGTCCTGCCAAGCCACCCTCGGCCTGGGCCGTCAACACTCATGGCTTGGACCATGCCGCCTCTGGGCCACACGCGCACAACCAGGCCGCTGCACCAGCAGCACAGTAGCACTCCTCACAGTACCTCGCACTGTACCTGTACGCCAGCCATAACGCCTGACGTCTCCACCGCATCATATATGTATATATAACTCATCTGTGTATCTTATGGTGTAATCATTTTTCTATGCACTATTCTGTAGTTCAAATGTTTCACTGTGACTTTTTGGCCATCTTAACCTTGATTTTTCTTTAAATCTAGTTTTAGTATCGTTCGTCCTCAGAACACATCTTCACATAAACAATCACCAATTCTGAGCGCAATTTCTCCAAACTTAACTCATGTCAATCCATGTACTATCATACCAACACATAAACATCATTATATCACCATTATACTAAACACTTTACTTTTACCAATTTTATTATAAAATCAATGTTTCGTCATACATGATCTCGCGTTAGGCAGGATCATACATGACCAGAAGCAACTGCAGAAGTGACTGAAAATTGAAAAGGATCATCCGGTCACATTTGTCCAGACACAACTGCTGCAGAAATGCCTGAACTGAACGCACTAATCTTAGCACAACGAAATCCAACGGCCATGCACGTCGATTAGTTTCATCGTTTAGCTCTGCAAAACCTTTTCTTTTAGGGCACTGCAAAACTAATCCCCATGCAGTAGCTACAGGAATCACTTGTGACAGTGACAGAAATGGAAATAATTCAATACAGCATTTCACTGCTTGGTTGGAACCATAAAATGGTCCACACATGAGCTGCGGATCATGTACAGATTCCAGCATTAGCTGCACAACATCACACAAATATTAGGTTCTAGCTTTTATTTATAGGTGACAATATACATTGCTTTCAGTATACACATGAGGTGACAGTAAACAAGATGATCAACTGCCAATCTTCTGAATCCTCTTCTTCCCGGCGACCACATGCCGAGGCCGCCTCCGTATCTCGCAGCCAAAAAAGTAGCTGAAGTGAGGTGGTATGGGAGATCTCCACGCTAGAACATCGAATTTCCCTCGAGGCCTAGCGGTTCCAAGCAACACCTCTTGCACCGTCATCGTCGTGGTCGCAACTCCGCCGCCATGATCAGCAGAGCTTGTTTCATAGTCATCAAGGATTACAAAATCTTCAGATGATTTGTTCACTCTGGGCACATACACCGGCTCAGCCACCTCCCAGATATCAACCTGGTGCGCGCCACCAAACAGGTTCTTCTGCTTCAGCTCTCTCAAGATCGTAAGCGCCACGCTCCAGAACCGCGCATCGACGTTTGATCTCAGTAGTTCGCTGAACATGTTTGCGTTCAGGAAACACCCGTTGAGCTCCATCGCCATGTCCATGGCGATCGACGCCAGCTTGGGGTGCTCGGTCGCGTCCGTGCTCCCGAACAACCGCACCTTGAAGAAGTACCAGAACGCGTCCCGGTCGAGAAACTGTAATCTGAGCGGCGGCGTGGTTCCAAAGCTCACGATCTTGTCCGACCGGCTCGTGACTATGATCTTACTTCCACGCGGAATATGGTGTATGTAAGGCGAATACAATCTTCGCCACAATCCCTCGTCGATATTCTCGTCATCCAATCTTTTTGAGAACCTATCCCCATCCAGTTCAACAATGACCAGTACCCTTTCTCCATGCGAGGCAGGGTTCTGGTACTTGATCACGGCATCTCCAATGGTCACCATGTTTTCACTTCTAAGATTGATTCCGTTCAAGAACAGAATTTCAGAGAAGTGGTCGCGCACCCTCTCGTCGTTGCAGGCTTGCTCGAGGAGCGTGCTCTTGCCGACTTTTCTGGGGCCAATGATCGGCAGGACACCGGGATTCTCATCGCCGGGAGCATCTGGTTGCAGCAGGAAGCC
The DNA here is from genome assembly GCF_958298935.1 of Phragmites australis. Lineage (NCBI taxonomy): Eukaryota > Viridiplantae > Streptophyta > Magnoliopsida > Poales > Poaceae > Phragmites > Phragmites australis. The sequence goes on along the minus strand of NC_084935.1, from coordinate 29,579,574 downwards.
GACGACGCGCTCCATCTCCGTTTGGCGACCGAACATGCACTTGTCCAAGACCAGGTACATGCTGTACGGCTGGCGGTACAGACGAGGGCATCCGCTGAGGAACACGACGAGCTCGCTCGCATCCTCAATGGCGGTCTCGAGGCGGCCAAGAACTTGCTGGAGCTGTTCTTGTTCACCGGAACTACTGCCGCCACCGAACAGACGGACGCGCTTGGCAGAATTGAGCTGGGATGGTGTGAAAAATCGGCTCACTTGGTGCATGTGTTCGGCATCAGCCGCTTCTTCATGGGTGCGGCATCTGAGGGTGTACAGGGTGTAGTAGCCTCTGTACATCTCCTTCCTCATCATGCTCAGTTGATGCAGCATCGCCTGGTTCGTGATGCGCCGCTCCTCTGCCTCCTCGACGACGACGCGAACCCGGAGCAGCAGCCTCTGCAGCCGGTTTAGCCTCTCCTCCACCGTCAGCCTCGAGAATCTTTCCTGGTATCTTTGCATCAGGAAAGATATGGACCTGCTGGTGAGGTCACTCCAAATTGCAGATAGAAACATCGCCATACTGTCTAATCACCTCGGCTCTCCTGGTCAGCAACAGCCGATGAGAGAAGTGAGCTAGTCTGAATGTTTTGAAGAAGTGCAAAAGAGCATGTGGCTCACCGGTAAGACACAAGGGTGCATTTTCACCGGTCCAAAATTCGAACTCGGGTTTGCACTTTATTAAAAGGTCTTTAAAGAAGACCTCAGCGCAAGAAAAAAAAAAAGAATGTTTTGGAGAGGGGTGTGGAATTCGAAGCAATCATAGAGAGAAGACCGTGTAAGTCTGTTGCTTTTCGCCAAGAATTAAATGAGCTGAAAAGTTCATCTTCAAAGATGCTCATCCTTTATTCATATCTCCCACAAGAATTAGTTTCTAATAAAATTTTGTATTAGGACATATAATCAAATTTGACTCAAACGAGAGGACGAGAGGTGGACGACCACTGTCGTTGGAGTAATTAATGGGGCCAAGATAATTCGGCCGGATTCGCACCAGATCGCCCAAGTCCCGGCCTTATACAGCAAATCTACACATTTCCTTAAAAAATATCAAATCTACACAGAGACCTTTTTTTAAAAAAAAATAGAAGTTCCTATCCGGATTAAATCTTTAAAAATGGAATTTACGGACTCTAAAAAATACGAACTTAAATTTCAGTTTGTATTCGGGGCTCCCAACTGCGCAACCAAAAACTTTGTAGTTACGAACCTTTAAACCAGATTCAAAACATGCTACAAAGTTTTGACTTCTTATTTTTTAGATTCAAAAGCTTTCAATTTGGAATCAAAGCTTTCAATTTGAAGAGCGGGAAAACACAAGAAGACACGTACGCATGCATGCAAAAGATAGCAGACAACGGCCACCACCCGCCAGGAAACGCCGTCCGGAGCTCCCGTCGTAGACACCGGCTGCTTCTTCGCCTTGTGCGCTTGAAGGCATCTGTCCCCTCTTGGCTTCTATATATAGCCTTGTATACAGAGAAGGAATTAAAGAGAGAGAAATCGATTCCTTTTTAACCAAATGAAGTCAAAAGTAGCTAGCCAGGGCTATAGATGGTAATCGTGCATGACGGACACAAGTAGTACTTCTACTACTTGCATCTGTTAGTTTTTCACGCCTGTGGCCATACTCGTGAACACTCACAGACGAAGAGTTGAAAACAAACCCGTTGTTCGTGGATACCCATCGCTCACATGCATACTCGTTTACCTATCGCCAGACTTTGAGCTAGAATCACAACACTACAACAAACAGCCAGAATCAGAACACAAATCACAAAAGAAATTAACTTAATGGTTCATACAGTACAACTAGGAACAATTGTGATGGATCAGTGGCGGACCCAGAACAAAAATAATCGGGTGTCCTACTTATTAGTCTAGAGATTTGGATGTTCCATTTGTTAAGCTAGAGGGTGTCCTAAAGACCTGATACATACGATGTATCACTGAAAAACGAAAAATCACCCGGTGTCCTGTGCACCCACAAGCCTCAACGTCGGTCCGCCCCTGTGATAGACAATACCATATGTAGAAAGGTTTTCCACATCATTGTTTCCATCTATTATTAATTAGTCTATTACACAAAGGAGCTTCTGAATAGTTGAACAAACAACAAAATATAAGAGGAGGTTAGATGGTACTTGCTACTTGAACAAACAACAACATTTCTGGCATTTAGAGTTAGATTTACTGCACTAGTTGAACAAACTACAAAATATAATTCATTGAATTACACACAACATATTTGGGGGAGAAAACAACAACAAAATGAAAATACATGGGCGGCAGGCGGGGAGCTGGGTCTGGGCAGCGGCCAGGGGGGTCTGGGGTGGGTGGCGTGGAGCTCGAGAGACAGCGGCGGTGGGCAGGGTTTGAGAGAGGCCATGGATTGGGAGTTGGACCTGGGGCTGGGTGTGGCGGCGGGGATTTGGCCGAATGGGCGAATGGGCGATTAGGGATTAGAGTTGGTCTGGACTCATCTGATAAGGAGTATAGACATGTAAATGGGTGTCACGACCACTGGTAAGATTTACCTATACCCGTACTCATATATGTAGAGTTGAGAGACGAGATGGAATGCAACACACCTTGATTCATTACCATACTGTGGGTTAAATATATGTACAAGATTGACATAAACAACTAACCACCTTAGCTATGTACGCAACTAACCGGCTACAATGTTGGATCTTGTATACGTGCATGCTACTGTGCATGGGCACATGATGGTGTGCTAGTAGTATACCCATCAGGTAGTGTTTTTCACCTGCGAACGTGCTCGCAGATATCAAATATGTAACATACTAACTCTATTAGGATATTTATCCAACAGGTAATTAGGTATAATTGTCATCCTGGTCATGGCCCATCGAAAGTTTTATTCCCCGCGTTGGATCCCAAACGTCTTGACTACGCATGCATGGGTGGAGCCCGAGCCACACGCCTTCATGGCGAGAAGTCTCGCCGGTCGCCGTCTTCTCCTGTCGTCTTTTGCTCGTGGCGCGTTGCCGTGTCTTCGTCAACATATATACTCCGGTATATTCTATCCATCGATCCTCCTGTAGGTCGGCAGGCTCCATCGACATCTCAAAGCTCTAATATGATTAGGGTACTGGTCACCTTTTCTAATGTGTTTTCAACTTTTTCAAGCATGCACGTCTAATTAAACATGTGTGGAAGCAGCTTTAGACTCGGAAAACTTGACGAGGTCCAAGTCTTCCGAAGAAGACCGAATGATCTAGATAGAACTCAAGAAACGAGCTGAGTCTGGGATCATCATGTACCAGTTCCAGTACTAGCTTACACGAAATATCAGGTTCTACCTTCCAGAAATGACAAATAAATACACTCCTACAAGTGGCTGAACATATAGTATATATGGTTACAGAACACAGGATGATTAGCTGGAAATCTTCTGCATCGATCTGATTTACTCCCACACCCTTCCAGGAGGGAGTCGAAGGTACTCTCTTGCGCGCGACATCTGAATATATTTGATATATAGGGATATATCCCTACCTCGTAGCACACAATTCCATGTCCTAATACGATTAGGGTATTGGACATTACTTCAAAAACAATATGGTCTTTTGAAATTTTTTATGTAAACACGTCTAAACATGAGTGAAAACGACTAATCTAGACTTGGAGGATTTGATGGTTCAAGTCTTGAAAGGAAATTGAATGATCGCGACATGAGCCTAGGATCATGTACTAATTCCAATACCATCTTACACAAATATCAGGTTCTAGCTTTCAGAAATGACAGATATACACTTGTACACGTGACTGAACATATATTTATGATTTTCAGAACACAAGATGATGATCATCAGCTCAGATCAACTGTCAATCTTCCGCATTCACCTGATTTACTCCCACACCCTTCTAGGAGTCCAAGGTACTATAAAAGGTCTCCCTTGCGCGTGACAACAACTGAATATATAGGATAGGAATACCTTGTGTTGTACTTTCACAGATTTCCATGCCACCCCTCAACTCCACCTTTGATTTCACCTCCTGCCACCGCCGTGGGGCTCCAGACCACATCGCCTCCATCGAGCCTCATCACCGCCACTCGCGGCAACCTCTGAGGGGGTCGCGATGCCATGCCATCCCACGGCTCCACCATCGAATTTGCCTTCGGCCACCACTACGGGGCTTCGGACCGCGTCACCTCTATCGAGCCTCACTGCCGCCACTCGTGGCAACCACCGAAGGGGTCGCGGTGCCACGCCACTCCTCGGCTCCATCGTTGACTTTGCCTTTGACCACCACCGTGGGGCTCCAGGCCGAGCCATCTCCAGCGAGCCTCACTGTCATCGCTTGTGGAAGTCTCCGAGGGGGTCACGAGACTTCACCCCTCTGCCTCTCCGCTGGCTCCACGTCTGGCCCATGCTATCGGGCTCTAGATGACCTTGCCTCTGTTGAGCCTCTTTCTCCGTTGGCTTTATTTCTGGTACCTACCACAGAGCTCTAGATTGCACTACCCCGTCGGGCCTCATCACCGTCATGCTAGCCACTGGCTTCAGGTTCCTCCACCGGGACCAAAGCATGTGACCCCAGTGAACCTTACGGTCGACGCTCCTAGCTGAACCCATCCACGCTACAAGGACGGAAATCTACTTGGGATATCCTAACTTAGAGGGGGTATGGAGCTAGTTCTCTGTGCATCCACTTGCCCCGTAGGACCTTGGAGCCAGCAAATGAGGGGGTGTTGTTGGGAAAAAATGCCCTAACCCATGGATACCCCCATGTCGTACGGTGGCACACTATGGTGACTATAATTCTCAGATTAGTATAGCACAAATAAAAGTAAGAACGTGTCAAAATTGCTTCATATGTACATAATTGTAACATAATCTTAGGGGCAAGCTGGTAATTTTCCCTACCCATTCTCTCTACAAATAAGCCCTCAAGGGGCGGGTACAAGGGACCCCTTTTTTGGCTCATTCTTCAGGCAGCCCCCTAGCTCTCTCTCCCTCTCCTCAAGCATTTAGTCACCCCCAAGCTTGAGCCCTTTCACTTCGGTGAAAGGAGCTCACGCTGCGCTCTGTTCGGGGCCTTTTTTTTTCCCAACACTAATCTTCCATGGTTAATTGCTACATGGCCCGCATCCTCATGAGCATTTTTTTAAGGGAGAAAGACCCTCTAACAATGTTAATAATAATGCAAGCAAGTACATGAGTACCTAACTATTACATTGAAGATCCTAGATGAACAATTTGCTACCATCAAGTCCTTTAGACGATGAACTTGCCGAACTTCTTGATATTCCTCGTTCAAGACCTGAGATCTTGAAATGACAACATGATTGCCGACAATCACGGATGCAAGAAGTAGACTTTCAATTATCTTCATGGATAGATAGGGCTTGCACCTTGGTAGCAATGTCGTTCATCGAAAGAAAACTATAGGGAATTTATTAATAACCATCTCAACTAGGAATCGATATTTAACATAGGCGTCGATATTGTCATCTGAGTGAGTTAGTTCGATAGAACCCATTACAAGTAAGAGAAATTCAACGAAAAAATCATAGGAGAGAAAAACTAGAACAACTTAATCTAGAAAAGGACACAAAAGAATCTTAAGAAATCTAAAATTATTCATAGAAAAAGATGGGTCCCCCACCCTCTCAACGACAGCGACGATGCCGGTGATGTGTGGGGAGGGACCGGCCGCGAACCCTTAAACAGGCCTACTCCTTTGTTATTTTCATGTCTCCCTCCCAATTGGGTCTAAGGTTTGCATCACCTTTTTTTTCACTCGTGAACATTTTATAAGTAGAACTCAGCAGTTCGGTTGCTCAGGTCCAATATGCAAATAAAGTGAAGCCCAAGCCCAGTTAAATATAACCGTTTGTTGAGTTGAACCCAGCCTGGAAAATATGTGCCTGGAGCCTCTACTGGAGACAACGACTCAAGGCCCATCGTCTAATCGTCTGTTCCTCATCGTCCTTGGAGCTTTGGCTAATTGCGAATTTGCGATCGTCTATTGGATCTCGCTGGCTGATGTGTACCACTCCACCGGCCTCTATTGGTACTCGCTAGGGCACAATTTACCCAATGTACGTGACAAGGGTGGCCGAACATGCACTTTTATCAAAGATCATGTACATGCATGCTATACATCTGGCGGCCCCAAGTGAGGACATGCAGTCAAGAACCTATAGCTAACGAACTCATCCTTCACATCAGCTAGCTATGATATGGTTTCTAGGCTCTCAAGAATTTGCTGCAGTGTTCTCCCACGCTGACCACTGCGGCGAGTCTGCGACTACGGATCAAACAGACGCGCTTGGCAGGATTGCATTGAGACGATATGGCAAAGGAATGGCTCACTTCACCGTCTAAATTGGTGTTCTGGCCGCATCTGGACATGTCAGCGTGTCGTACATCTCGTGTCTCAGCATGTATGGCGCCGTCCCTCCATTCACCGGTCCATTCACCGGCAGGCTCACCCGTGAATGATCGCAGAGACAACCGCCTCCATTGATGTCGGTCTGGCTATTGGAGAACCTCCCGTTGCAACAAGAGACTAAATAGCTGCATGTACCTGGCCTGCTCAGCATGGTCGTAGGCGTAGCAACCTCAGTCTCAGCTAGCACATATATTAATTTGGTACGAAGGAGAAAACAAGGTCGATCGATCTAAAGTTCTGAACAACTACCAGGTAATGTCAAACATGGCGTCTATGGAGTCATACCACCCGCCTGATGCTGGCTGGAGATGGAGAGAAGATGGAACAAGCAGGCAGTCAAGTGCGAGCAACAGACCAAGGTAGCTCCTTTCGTCTTCCTTGCCCTCGGACTCGAAACTCCGGTGAGCGGTTCGGGTCCTCACTGCATCTCACCCTCACCTATGGCGTGGTTGACTCTCAGGGCCCCGGCGATTCGAAAGTTCGCATAGCCAGTGCTAGGGCCAAATCGGAGCGATGAGTGGGTTCAGGCGGGGCTTTGTGCTTCTGGCCGGGACGGCGGCGTCTGTCAGTGTGCGGGCCGAAGGATGAGCGACAAGGTGAGAGAGAGAGAGAGAGCGCGCGCGCGCCAAGCTGGGGGCACTTTGCAAAAGTTCTATCCAAATTAGAGGGCTATATGCAAATATCTGGATCACAATTATTAATTCCGGTCCATATTAGAGGGGTCAATGCAAATATTTGGACCGTGATTATTAGTCACGATCTGGATTAGTATTCCCCGCCGGCGACATACCACCCGGTGAGGTCGCACTACAGCTGGCGACCCCGCTTGCCCCATGTCAGACACGTCTAGTTGTATAGGGATTCAATCGAAGAACGAATCAAATTTGGAAGAAAATTGGGGAAATCCCGAAGAACTACCATGACCGGACTAAGGAGTGTATATGTCTGGAATGTTCTTCCCCCTCTCTCATTCGGCTGGTTATAACACTCCAATCCGATTACACATAAGCATACTTAAGCAAATCAAGGATTAACGGTAATACAGCTGATTAGCTGATAAGAACAGAAAAGAAGAGTAAAGCGTGCGCCAAGTAACTGTTAACGGTCCGGCAAAATGAATTAAGCCACAGCCGTCCGTTGTCCGTCCGAAGCGGTACCGAGATATCCTGGCCGTTCCTCCTGTCTTCTGCTTCTGGTCAGGACACCCCGCCACCAAGCATACCGCGCTCACCGACGTAAAATTCACGTGCTCAGCGGCGGCCTTCGACCTCGCGCACGGCCTTGGAGATGCTGCCGCAGCAGCGCCGGCGAGCCGAGAGCGCAGTGGGCGAGAGACGGCGAGGGATCCAACCACAGCGACCACCGAAGTAGTCTGCCGCGGTCCGGGAGGATACGGAGACGCGCTCGGCCAAGCGCTTTCGGTCGCCTCCGCTCGTCGTCGCCCCGCAAGAACCAGCCGCGTCCCCCACATTTCCACCTCCAGGTATTCATCCGTACTCTGAACTCCAATTTGAAGCATTACTCTGCGTTTCATTGCAATCTACTTCATCGTTAATTCTTGTCGACCCATCTAATTTACCGAATTGGTATATGGTAGTTGAAAAAGAATCTCAATGCATTTCAGATGCCATAATTTCACTGATGACTGCTTGATTTTTTTGGTTACTGTCAAAGAACATCTGTTGCTAGGATACATGGGAGGTTGGAGGCAGTAGCTTGTAAATGTCAAATACCTTTGTACTATACTGCTACTTGTTTTTCTGTCAGATACTCAGATACAAAGACAAGAACAAATGTCTGTTTGACTTCAGTTAGTTGTCAAGCATACATGTTCAAATAATCCATACTTTCATGATAGGAAAATGTAAAAATAAAGTAACGTAAAGGCCTACTCAATGCCTGAATGCATGCTTTCAGAGCACAAACAAAAAAAAAAAAATATATATATATATTAAAGCAAGCAATTATATTAACTTAGTGAAGAGCATAGGAAAGAAAGTAGTAAAGAAACTGCACACATAACGTACGCTGTACAGTAACAATCTACAGTTCCTGCTTTTTAAGGAACAACATAATCACAAAATGGTTGATTCTCATGTACAAAGCATTAGATATCACAAGTAAACTAATTCAAAATATTCCTCTTCTGACCTTTGTTACAAGTAAACTAATTCACAGTCTACATGGTTTTTAGCTGGTAAAAGCCAAAAACAATGTTTCAGTTAACGCAGTTTCTAATGTTTTACTAGTCAGAATAGCTACCATTTTTGACAGGTACATCTTAACTTTCATGGATTAGTTAGTGCTCAGGGCTGGTCAGAACGCCAGAAGAAACCGCACATAAGTAGGGAAAATGCCTGGCAAGTTTCGAGTCATTATGGCTAGTTCTCCTGAAGTAATAGACAGCAGCATCTCCATATTTCAGGCTCGACTCTTCACAAGAAGGCAGTGCAAATGTGTGGACTGTGGAGAAGGGAGGAGCAGGCTGTGCTTTTCATCATTTGAAAACACTTAAGAAGTAGTTGATCAAGTCTCTCCTTAATATATTATCGTCTTTGTGTTTCAAGACTACAAGCGTGGGAGAATAAGGAATTGATGAAACTGTAGAAAACTTGTATTGCTGTGCAGGTGGCGATGGTTTTGAATTACTCAAAGGCTCAAGACTCAAGAGCTGTACCTGCCCTCAGCTATTAGTGGTATTCGTTAACAAGAAGTCGATCAGGACAATATGGAGTAGGCAAAAGGAGGCGCAAAGGTCAAACATCGCGTGCATGGACCATTAGACTGGACTGACCTTTTGCATGACTTTGAACAAGTATCTCTCTCTCTCTTTCTCTATGAATTGTTCTTAATACATCCTTGCTTTCCTTGGAGTTTTGACTCAGAGACATCTCATTCCATTCCACAGCTAACTGTTCATTCTCTCCTCCACCTGCTGTGTTGTCTTCCTGAGGAGAGAGTCCCCAAATGGAGATCCTCCTTTCTGCAATCCTGGGTGAGCTGACCACCAGATCTATAAGTTTCTTCATCAACAAACGCTCCAAGCCACCGGTGCTAGACGTGGAGGATCGCCTCTACAGGGTTCTGATCTAGGCGCAGGCCATCATCGACGAGGCAATGGGACGGCACATCACAAACCGAGCCATGTTCCAGCAGCTGGGCATGCTGAGAGATGCCATGCACCGAGGCTATTATATGCTCGACACCTCCTCCTCCCTAGACTAAGCCATGACACGTTGCACTTATTTCTCTTCTGTCTCATCATTATCGCTTGTCAAATCTACATGGAGCCTCTCGCCTCCGAAGCCTCTCCTCAGACCTTCACTTCCTATTATCTCTTGCCCTATCAAGCTTATGCCTGAAGTAACCACACATATCTGGAGGCACCCTATCGCAACTTATAACATTTGTTCCGCGCTCTGCCAAATGTTCTTTCAACCTTGTGGCACCATCACCTTTGTTTTCCTTCTTGCAGCAATTGCACCTAAACCCCAGAGCCAAGTTGTCCCCGTGCTGTCACACCACATCTCTATCTGTTATCGATTACTGCAAAACAACATATATCATCCTATTAGCACTCCACAAATTCCAACAGCGAGTAAACATTGAACAAAACCAACTACAGCTCCAATGCGGTTGATAACCGACCCTTCTCGCCTGATACGTGCGTTGTCTCCGCTGGATTTGCACGGCAACGCTGCGGATCTGGACGGCCGGGTGACAAAGGTGGGGATTTTTATGTGAAATGACACGAGGGTACTACACAACGAGGAGAAGACCTCCGGTGCTCTTATCCCATTGAGGTGGGCCAAAACAAGCCGTTTGCATTGTGCATTCGATCCATTTTGGCATCTTTTTAGCCTTTTTCGAACTATCAATGTTTGAGCATATATTTTGTGATGCAAATAATATTTTTTGAAAATTTCTTTCACATATGGTCTTAGAATTGCTTCTAGTTTTTTATGAAATTTTTTCTAGATTTTTTTTTTTTATTTTTTTCAAATTTGATTTGAATTTTTTGAATTCAAATTTGGTAACCGGTTACATTATGAAATCGGTGCGGCTAGGTAAGCTCGGTAATCATGATAACCACTCAATAAACGTTGCATTTTCAAACCGTGACCCCAGCCCAGTTGTTAGTATGGTGGGATTAGTCCCACGTGGAGGCTGGATGGTAAGCGGATTTTGGGGTGGAGTGTTACAAGCGAAGGCAGGGGCAGCATATGCTTTTCATTATGTGAAAAGTGAAGCAGTATTTGATCAAGTCTGTCCTGGTGAGAATATGGAATTGAAGAACTGCATGTTGCAAGCCAGCTTTGCAGAGAAGTTACATAGATGGTAATGGCGCACTAAGCAAAAACCGGAGAGTCAAGAGCTGTACCTGTTCAAAGTGTAGTATTTGTTCACAACGAGGGAGAGAAAAAGTCAATCAGACCAATCCGGCGAAGACAAAAGGAGTTCCAAAGGTCAAACATGAAACATCGCGTGCATCGACTATTGGACTGGACAGATCTTTTGCATGACTTTAACTAGTCATCTCTCTCTCTCTCTCTCTGAGTTGTTCTTAATACGTCCTTGCTCTCCTTGGAGTCGTACACAGCGACATCTCATGCCATTCTACAGCTGAGTGTTCATTCTCTCCACCTGCTGCGTTATCTTCCTGAGGAGAAAGTCCCCAAATGGAGATTTTCGTTTCTGCAGTTCTGAGTGAGCTGAGTACTAGATCCATAAATTTCTTCATCAGCAGAAGCTCCAAGCCGACGACGTTGGAGGTGGAGGATCGCCTCCGCAGGGTCCTGCTCCGAGCACAGGTCATTGTCGACGAGGCCATGGGGCGGCACATCACAAACCAAGCTATGCTCCTCCAGCTGGACATGCTGAGATGCGCCATGTACCGAGGATATTACGTGCTTGACACCTTCAGATACCAATCTCATGACAAGGAGGACGCCAAAGATCAGGTCGTGAGTCACTCTTCGTCTCTGTCTAAAGTAAATTCTCTGAAGGGTTTCTGTTTCTCCAGTAGAAAAACGCAGATTTTGGAACAACTGCAAGAGTTGTTTGACTATTTGAGCTCCATGATCCATGATATGGAAGAGTTGGTCGCGTTCTTGACGAGCTACCCTCGCCTGTACTGCCATCCTTATAGCATGCATCTCCTGCTAGGCAACTGCATGTATGGCCGCCAGATGGAAGCAGCACTTGTCGTCAACTTCTTGTTGCAAACACAACCTCATGGTGCTGAAGAATTGGAGGTCCTGCCAATTGTCGGTCCCGGCAAAGTCGGCAAGAGCACCCTTGTCGCTCATGTTTGCAAGGATGAAAGAATCCGGGATCGTTTCTCACAAATCTTGTTCTTGAGTGGCGGTGGCTTTACAGATGATGAGCTAGCTACTTTCGGAGAAGGATGTGCAGTGAAACATAATAATCGTGTTTCGGACTCGAACAAAGACGAGAGATTGCTAGTTGTTGTTGAGTTAGTTGGGGATATCAATGAAGATTCATGGAGTAGGTTGTATTCTGCTTCTAAACGGTGTCTGCCAAGTGGTAGTAAAATCATAGTCACAAGCCGGTCTGATAAGATAGTAAAGTTTGGAACAACACGAGCTTTAACTCTGAAGTATCTATCCCATGAGGCTTACTGGTATTTCTTCAAGACACTTACATTTGGAAGCATCGATCCTGAGATGCACCCGAGGCTCGCGCACCTGGCCATGGAGATAGCCAAGATGCTGAATGGTTCCTTCAATGGCGCAAACGTCACCTCTGGTTTGCTGAGGGACAACTTTGACATCCACTATTGGTCCAAGGTTCTGACCTTCTTGAGAGGGTTCATCCAAAAATCTCTCTCCAAATTTGGTGAGCATCCATTTGATCTTCTGAACCAAAATAGACCCGCACGTCTTGGAAGAATAGCAAAACCTTCCGAAGATTTCATGGTTTCTTATCAGTATCAGTGCTCTTCAGAAGAGGAGTTTCCGAAGATAAGAATCCAAGATATTATGTATGGAAGCGTTAAGCCTAATGGGAATGTTGAGGTCCTAGTATGGAAGTCTCGGATACCCCCCTACTATAGTTATGTCTGTAATTGTAAGATTATAGAGCTAAAAACTACAGCTGCCAAGAGGAAGCGTTCTATGAAAAATGGAGTTGCACTTTGTTAGTTTTGTCATTATCTATCTTATATAGGAGGATATCTGAATATGTTTGATAGGGTGTCACAAGTTACTGCATAGTCATGATAGGATGTCGCAAGTTACAACATTGTGATACTGTACTACTACATTGTCATATGCAAAGTTATCAGCTTCTTGTTGCAAGGCAAGCAGAACCTCATGGTTTAAGAGGATTCAGATTCCTACCAATCACTGGTCCAGATAGATTTGGGAAGAGATATTGAGTTAGGTGAACTGAATGGTTTCGCTTTCATGTGATTGTAGCTGTATTTACTTGATCTTTCTATCTTTCAAGTACCTGTACTATGATAGTGCAGCAGGTTGATTCAATATGATGCCTGCTCTGTTTCCCTGTGTGTACTTGTATTACTTGATCTTGCTATCTTTCATCTGAGTGTGTAATTCCATTGTCTCCGTACGGGTGTGATTTCCCTAGTGTTCTTTGTAAGCTCTCTCTGCTGGATGCTAAAATGTGCAAGATGCTAAAATTTATTTAATGGTTACAGCAAAATTACATGACCTTCACCCACAAATTGAGGCAACTTAATCAGTAGCTATCTGCTCACTCTGCTGGGGCGTGATCGAGTGCTGTGTGCATTGTTTGACTAGTCAGCTTTTTCAAAGAGGAGTTTGACTACTCGACTGAATTGGTCCAATTCAAACTCGGATGGATATGATCAAAGAGAAACGGTCAATCTTGTAGTTCCATGCGTACATATGTCATAATGTTATGTGTATTCTGGCTCAGCGTTCGTCGAGAAGGGCAAGCTGAGGAAGATCACCGGCGTCAAGACCAAGGAGCTGATGCTCTGGCTCAGCGTCGTCGAGGTCTATGTTCCCGAGGCCTCGCCGGAGAAGGTCACCTTCAAGACTGGCACCGGCCTCTCGACAGCTTCGATGCCACTGCCTTTGCGCTCGGGGAGTAATTTACGATTCACGAAATTGATACGCCAAAAATTAATGCCAGTGGCATACATAACGTAGCTATCTTTTTGTACTGTAAACACATGGATGTATCGTGTGAGTTTGTACCTTGGAGTATTTTGGATCACGAATTCAGTAAATAAGCAAAGCTCGTATTCTCATTCATGGCCATACCAAACGTTTCTCCAAGTCGATCGATCTGAAAAGAAAAGAAAAGAAAAGAAGGTTTTCTCTAGAACAATAATCCTCACCCTCCGCTGCCGCCCATTCTCGGTTTCCTCTTGTGCTACGTCGGTTGCTTTTCCGGCTTCGTCCCGACCACCTCCTTCCGCGCCGCACTGCGCCATCAGCAACAACTGGCGCACAGTCGACGTCCTCCTCCTCCACAGTAGGCACGTGGGGTACGATCGCTTGAAGAATTTCGCCGTCGCCATCTGGGACCCAAATCACGGACGATCGGCGACAGCTGCCCATGCTTTCGGGGTTGCTGGATCTTCACAGCTGGAACGCGGCGGTGCTCTGTGCGGCAATAAGCTCTCTCTATTAGCTCGCAGTGGAAGCCTGGATATTCATTCCTTCAACTCTTCCAATTGATGGCGCGGTTTACCGTGTTGGTGCCGGACAGGGGGGAAGCTGAAGCCACGGCCACGGCCGGAGGCAGGAGAAGGTGAGGGTGTCTCAGCGATGTGGTGGGAAACGCATGCACGCAGCGGAGATGCATGCTGCCGGCCAACGAGGTGCGGGCGAGGGATCGAGAGCGCGGCGCTGGGGAAGGTGGCCGCCGGAGACGCCGCGGCGAGCTGGGTGGGAGACCTTGGCGGTGATCTTGACCTTTTGTCCGAGAAACCCCTGCAGGTGATCGACGGGCCCCCGGACAGGGAAATGGCGGACGCCGTCGCCACCATTGGCCAGGCACTCCAAGGGGTAGAGCTTACCTTGGCCGGAGACAGGCTGGCGGACCTCGACGCCGAGGGGGCGGTGACTACGGGTCTGGGCGGGGCCTTCGTTCCCCGGCGCGTGGGCGCGAAAAAGGGTTGCCACCAAGCGCAGTGTGGGAAGGAGAGATGGAGAGGCAAGGGCGGATTCTCCAAGGAGGTGGCCACGACCGTGGAGACGATCTCCGGTGGAAATGCGGCGCTTCCACACGACCGTGTGGTTTCCGACGAGACGACGCCGAGCGAGGAGCCACCGGTCGGTGTGTCGTTTACTGTCCGGGCTCTACGTCATCTGGATCGTTGGATCTAAAGGGTGCGGCCAGGATCGAAGGCAGATCGCCAATTACGCTGCTCTCGTGGACCCACCTGTAAAATCCGCTCCAGATACCAAGCGTTGACTGACAAAGGGATCTTGCTCCGCCGACCAAGCAAGCAGCATGGATCCGCCGGATCCGCCGCCACCGGCGGCGCTAATGGACGAGCTCGTCGAAGAGGTCCTCCTCCGCGTCCCGCCGGACGACCCCGCGCTGCTCGTCCGCGCCGCCCTCGTCTGCGAGCGCTGGTGCGGCCTCGTCTCCGGCCCCGGCTTCCGCCGCAGGTTCCGCGAGCTCCACCGCGCGCCCCCCATGCTCGGCTTCCTCGGCAACATCGGGTCAGGTTTCCGCTTCATCTCCACCTCCACCTTCCGCCTGCCCCATGCCGGCCGCCGCAACTGGCGCGTGATCGACGCCCGCCACGGCCGCGTCCTCCTCCACTGGGACTGCGGCTACAACCCTTTCGAGAGTAGCCTCATCATCTGGGACCCAACAACGGACGAGCGCAGGGAGGTGCCCCCGTTGCCGCCGTCTTCCGTGTACCCGTACAGCTGGAACGCGGCGGTGCTCTGCGCCGGCGGCGGCGCCTGCGACCACCTCGACTGCCACCGCGGACACTTCCTCGTGGTCGTCGTGGGCACCAATCAGAAAGACATGTTCGGTTACGTCTACTCATCGGAGGGTGGTGCGTGGAGCGAGCCGACATCTGCTCAGCATCCCCATGACAGCGTCGATTTCACGCCCAGTGCTCTTGCGGGGAATGCACTCTACTTCGTATTTCAGATGGGCACCAGAATCCTCGAGTACAATTTGGGCACACATGAAATGGCAGTGATTGACCTGCCACCACTACGCTTCTATGGGCAGCGCATTGTGCTCAGTACTAGGGATGATGGCGGGCTCGGATTCGCCACAGCAGATAAGTCCACCATCTACCTGTGGTCGAGGGAGGCTCATCCTCAAGGAGAATCGCATTGGGTGCAGAGCAGAGTCATTGAGCTCGAGATGCTGCTCCCTGTTGATGCCCTCTCAACCTTTTCTGATGTGGTTAGCTTTGTGGATGGCATTGGTATTTATTTTGTGCGGACAGGTGATGGAATCTTCACCATTGATCTAAAGTCTAGCCAGGTCACAAAGGTGTGCAGGGACAGTGGCTTCTCTGGCATTTTCCCCTACATGAGCTTCCACACTCCAGGTACTAGTCTCATTCGTTCTGTATGTCTTTAACTGGGTACAGCTTTGCTTATCTGTGATCAAGAATAATGAAGTAGTATAGTGAAATATCTCAATCTAATTAAAAAAACTGCGCTACTCCTATCTAAGTTTGGACCATGCTTCAAATTGGCTAGGCATGCCATTTTTTCATCTATTACGCCTGTTGTGGACAGATGATGGCGTTTTGAAAACTTATCTTAGTTTAGGCAGGGCTAGTAAAGTACTAAGCAGGAGATAAATTAGAATACTCCCCCCCCCCCCCCCCCGGCAACATAGATGATATCAGTGCCACACAAAGAGAGGTATTCTTTCTCAAGTTTTGAGTCCATTTTGTCTCAATGATCAAGTGTGGTTGTTGCCTGGTGGCCTGTTTGGTTAGCCAGCAACATGTTGGCTTTTGTGTCTGGTTAGAAACAAATGTTCACTGAGAACAAATCGGTTCTCGATCAGCTGATGCTATTTCCAAAATTTGTGTATTTCTGCAGCATTGGGAGTGGCCTCTACAGACGAGGGACCAAAAGCGGGTGCCTCAAGTGCTTGATAAAATAAGGTGCTTATGTGCGGGTTTCTCGGTCCAGGGGAAATCAGGACAACCCTTTAGCATCAGTGTGGTTAGTCATGTTCTTAATTTGTTAGTCTTCAGGGGTTCTATGTTTTGTTTAAGGGATCATCTCTAAAACTTGTTAGTGTGAATATTGCTTTGTCTGTACACTGGTAACCCCTGCATTAGCCTACTCTACGTGTACTCCTGAATTTTAGCTTGCAATGAAAGCCTAGAATGAATATAGTTCCCCTCGTGTAAAATTATCTATGATCAATAAAACTAAAATTTCATATTTGTCATGCTACTTCTGCAATTTTAGTTTGGTTCAGTATCTTGTGACTTGAACATGAGAACTGAGGAAAGAAAGGAAATAATCCCTGATGTGTGTTTTGCCATCTTCAATAACCAGGAGGTGCTCAATGCTCTCAAACATTCCTTTCAGCAAGCACCAGTTTGTGAAAACATTCAGGCCCCATATGGAATATATGAATTTCTCATGAATGAGTACAATTCCTACAGAAATCCTTCAAAATTCCTAGCTAGGAACGGGTCTTAGCTGTGTTTATTGAACGCTGATATTTTTAGTAGTTCACTTACAGAAGAAAACGCATGGAAAGGTTGAAAGGATAGCTGACCGATTGACATTAACATTGTGGATATGAAAGGTTGAGAAACATCTGTACACCATACATGTGTATTAGTTTTTTAATAGTTCATATTCTGTATGTCGGTTAGAGAACCGTCACTGCTCTCTTCAGCAGCAGTGTCGGCACGACGGAGGATGCAAGATACATTATTCAGGTTTTCAGATATTGTTGGAGCATGTGCTATCCTTATTCCTTAATGCTCAGGTAATATTTGCAGAGCACTATCCTCTTGAAATAACATTTAACATTTTACCGCTAACGATATCAGCTAACACAAGAGAATTATTTCCTTTGTTGAAAATTTGTGGTGCAAAATCTGTTGCCTAGAGGCAACTCGTGTTCAGTCTGTCCAAAGTGTAACAGGGGACACCGGTTAACACAGTTCCTGGCTGATATATGGAACATACATCGGCCTCTGATCTTACAATCTGATTTCTCTGACCTTCATATCACATGTGCTCTTACAGAGAAATTACATAGATCATAGATGGTGATGGCTCAGTGGACCATTAAGCAAAGGCTCAGGAGTCAACAGTCAAGAGCTGTACCTGTTCTCAGCTAGCTAGTAGTCTAGTACTGGTAGTAATTGTCAACAAAGATAGAGACAGCTGTCCCAAAGGTCAAACATGTGAATGGACTATTGACTCTCTCAGATTAGTTGTTCTTATACGTGCTTGCTTTCCTTGAGTTCAATTATTCTCATATGTCCTTGTTCTCATTGGAGTTTTGACGAGAAACATAGAATACAAAGAGTTTCAGAGACATCAAACTTACTGTGTGTTGTCTTGCCTATCTTCAGCGTTGTCTTCCGGAGGAGTGAGAGAGAGGGCCTCCAAATGGATAATTTCCTTTCTGCAGTACTGGGCGAGCTGACCAATAGATCCATAAATTTCATCATCAACAAGTGCTCCAAGCCACCAGCGCTGCCCGTGGAGGACAGCCTGCAAAGGGCTCTCCTCCGGGCGCAGGTCATTGTCGATGAGGCCATGGGGCGGCACATTACAAACCGAGCTATGCTCCAGCAGCTGGACTTGCTGAGAAACACCATGCACCGAGGCTTTTACACACTCGACACCTTCAGATACCAATCTCAAGACAAAGAGGAGACCGAAGATCAGATCGTGAGTCACCCTTCACTATTCTCCAAAATTAGTTCGTTCAAAGATTTCCGTTTGTCCAGTGGAACAAGTACACGGATTTTGGAAGAAATGCAAGCGATGCTTGACTGCTTGAACTTCAGGATCCTTGATTCGAAAGAGCTGGTCCTGTTCTTGGCGAGCTATCCCTGCATGTACCGAGAGCCTTACAGCATGTATCTCCTGTTGAGCAAGTGCATGTTTGGCCGCCAGATGGAAACACAACTTGTCATCAACTTCCTGTTGCACAGACACACTTGCGGTACTGAAGAACTGGAGGTCCTGCCAATTGTTGGTCCCAGCAAAGTTGGCAAGAGCACCCTTGTTGCTCATGTTTGTAAGGATGTAAGAGTCCGCGATCATTTCTCAGAAATCTTGTTCTTGCACAACCATGATTTTACTGATGACGAGCTAGCTACTCTCAGAGAAGGATGTGCGATGAAAGATCAAAGTCGTGTGTCAAGCTCGAACAAAGATGGGAGATTGCTAGTTGTTGTTGAGTTAATTGGAGACCTCAATGAAGATGCATGGAATAGGCTGTATTCTGCTTCTAAATGGAGCATGCAAAGCGGTAGTAAAATCATAGTCACAAGCCGGTCTCACAAGATCATAAAGTTTGGAACAACACGGGCTCTAACTCTGAGGTATCTGTCCCATGAGGCATACTGGTATTTCTTCAAGACACTTACATTTGGAAGCATGGATCCCAAGATGCACCCGAGGCATGCGCACCTGGCCATGGAGATAGCCAGGATGCAGAAAGGTTCCCTCATTGGCGCAAACGTCACTGGTCGTTTGCTGAGGGACAACTTTGACATTCACTTTTGGTGCAAGGTTCTGGCCTTCTTGAGAGGGCTTATCCAGAAACATGTCTCCAAATTTGGTGAGCATCCACTTGATCTTATGAACCAAAGTAGACCTGCACAGCTTGGGAGAATGGCTACACCTTCTGAAGATTTCCTGATTTATTTTCAGTGTTAACGCTCTTCTCAAGAGGAGGTTCCAAAGATTAGATTTGAAGATGTGATGTATGGAAGCGTTAAGCCTCATGGGAAATTTGAGGCCCTAGCATGGAGGTCTCGGATACCGCCCTACTATAGCCATGTCTATACATGTGAGGTTGCTGAGCGGAAAACTACAGCTGCCAAGAGGAAGCGTTCTATGGACAATGGAGTTACACTTTCTTAATTCTGCCATTATCAGGCTTACATAGGAGTATAAATCTTTATATGTTTCAATAGGTGTCAGCATAGACACACTATTTGATAGGATATTGAAAGTTACAACACAGTCAGACTGTACTACTACCTTATCATATGTAAAGTGTTTGTCAACAGAATAATGCATGACGCTGAGGCATAGATTTTCATGAGATATAATCGTTGGTTTCACTCCAGATAGAAGCCTCAGTCTGGGCTTTCAGACTTGCGTTTTCTTTATGTTTTCAGTTCAACCCTGCAGGGCATTTTGGCGACAGAGCCTCCTGATCGTGTTTGCCAAATGGAGATGGATCAACTTATCAGCTCCTTGTTGCAAGGCAAGGAGAGCCTTATGTTTTAAGAAGATTGGGCATCCTACCAATCACTAGACAAAAACAGTTGGAAAGAGATATTGAGTTTGTTGAACTGATCGGTTTCCTATGATTGTAGCTGTATAGGTACTCAAATCTTTGAAGTACATGTACTGTGCTAATTGCAGCAGTTTGATTTGATATGATGCTTGCTCTGTTGTGTGTACTTGCATGGAAGCATTGGGATTTTTCGGACTTCTTTCATCTGAGATTGTAATTTAATCGTCTTCGTTTTCATGGATCAGCAGGTGCTAAATCACACTGACTACTCAGAAAACTTGCAGCACCATGAGATAAATTTGTAATGATAGGCAGCTCCATGAGATAAAATAGAAATATATGTTGGTTATCGGTATTTCTCAAATGTAGGCCTCATTTTGCGATTAGCACTGGGGCCTCAAATTCTTAGGTACGGCCCTGATGATAGGTCGTTCGTCATCACCGGACGACTCGTAACGTGTGACGAGAAACTGGAACATACAGCTTCCTTTGATGCATCATGGAAGAGCCTGAAACTTTTGACATGATCAGTGAACCCAACGCATTGTACCGGACCTGTGCTGGTCAACGAAGTAGGTCTGTCATTTCTGACAATTTAGTCGTGTTGTGCGGCAAACTCTTTGTTGTGTAATGTGCACTGATGAGATGCTGGACAAGTACACTATTAATCGTGCATCTCTGGGCTGGAATTTGTACGTCAGAATATGCATGCGTTTATGGCTTACCTGTGCATCTGCGCTACTAGGGTCATGAGTCCAATTCTAGTCAGCAGATTCCAGTCACTTTCAGCATCTGCGCTACTAGGGTCATGAGTCCATCTTTCGGACTGTAGATTTAGCTTTTTTCGGTTTAAGGTACAGATTAAAGCTTCAGAACAGTCGGTGCTGTGTTACTTCTCAACCTACCCTGCTTGTTCTTTCTGATGCTTCAGAATTTATGTGTGGCAAAAGTGCTAATGCTCTTTCACAATGGAAGGAGATGATGTTTTTAAGTTGTCATGTATATATATCTGGTTTACCGGATCTAGATTTTGTTGTCTATCGGCATTGTTGATCTGGAAAAAAAAGGATGATGATACATGCTACTGAGTACTCACTTGACCAGTTGCATTTTTGCCATGTTCTTCACAACGCAATTTGTAACTTGCGACACTGGTTGTTCTTACCAACTTGGAGCATGCAACAACAGTCCCATCCATCTTACACCAAGACTTGAATATTAGTTCATGTTGAGGACTAGGAACCACATGGCGTTATTAGGCACAAGGAACCACATGGCGTTATATAGTTCATCATTTGCCCAAGCCGGTGGTCCTGGCCTCAAACCCAGGCACCGGCAGGGGTGCCTAATGCACCTCGGGTGGAAAATCCACCTTTATCTAAAAAAAATCATTTGAAATCACTGCATCGATCGAGACTAATACCATGGACTAAGAACAGCATTAGCATGAAAACGCTCTACCATATGTGGATGCATTCTGAAGCATCAGGAATAACTGAGGAGCATGTTCCAGACCCCTGCGACCTCTAATCTGTGGCTTAAATTGCTAGCAAGTTCATTAATCTGTAGCCTGACACATCTCGCGCGAACACTTGTTACGGTGCCGGCAACTCGATCTTCAGCATCAGTGACCCCTGCTGCATTAGCCTACTCTACCTCTAGTCCTCAACATTACCTTGCAATGAAAGACTGGATTGTGAAAACAAGAGTGTTCTATATACAAACACCACCCACCTTGCGTCAGTGACATCTGCAAAATACACAAGAATGTCCATATATGATTTCCCCCAACGTCAGGCTTGAATCTCGGTGGAAGCACTGACTGCCAGGAGCCCGGGTGCACCAGTTGCCGGAAACATATTATCCTTGTTAGGGGCAACACTCAAGGTCACGGATCCGCATCCTCGGCAACTTCAGTGGCATGGTGAATCCTTCGAGGCTTACGCTCCTCCTCCTGGGACCCCCAGGCTGCGGCAAAACTACCCTCATGTCAGTATGACCTTCATGTCCCTGAGATGATTGTCAGAGAGACCCTCGACTTGATCTCTGCAAGAAATATTTCAGGGTGTTGGCAACAGGGCAGGTAACTCGGCACATCAACCAAATTGTCTGAACAAATAAGTACCTTCATTTCAGGCAAATTTAGTTACCCAATCCCACTACTGATGAAGGAGGTGATTACAAGGAGGCTGGCAGTACCCCTGACCCCGATGTAGACATGTATATGAAGGTAATCACTAGCCTCCCTTATTATGCTGCTTTTCCAAGTGTGCGCATCATAATGCAATTTTGACCATACCGGGACGCGACACTGAAATTAACTAAAATAATTTATCAGTAGGGTTCTCTCTTATTGATTATCTAAAAAACATATCATGTGCACAGATTCTACTTCATTCCTTAACGTGTTACAGTCAAGCTACATATTTTATAGGCGATATCTGGTGAAGCTTTAGAAAGGAGTATGCAAACAGACTATATTATGAAGGTAACTATTGCCCAAGAAAGTAAGCTCACGATACCCTGAAAAAGAAAAAATCGCTGTGCATAACTCTTTATTGCCCTACAAATCATGGGACTTGACAATGCGCTGACATAATGATGGGAGATGAAATGAGAAGATGTGTTTCAGCGGTGAAAAGAAGAGACTCGCAACAGGTGATTCTACATTCTACAATATCTAGAATTATTCGAGGAGATGTTATATTACCCCAGCTACAGTTCTGTAGGGATTGAATTAAAATACTACAATACGAAAAAATCATTTACTATAATCCCAAAGGAAAAAAATACTACAATTAATTGACAAAGCCTATAATTGCCAATGGAATGCTATACACCATTTCATTTCCATTGCTATTTGGTTCTGTTGATGTTTTTATTTCATTAACTCCTTTATTAACATGTACTATCTAACAATATGGGGCAAGGTGTATTGCAAACTACCTTTTCGATGAAAACCATGTAAGTCACCGTAATTAAGGTATACAATCATCATGATCTTTTCCGAAGAAAAAAGGATATAATTCTGAAAGTGATATATTCATTTTTCTATAATCCCAAACTCAATTGGTATATATAAGAGAACTAAAATAAATTGATTCAATTGTGGATGCTTGATCCTTTTCTGCAAATTTTGTCTTACCATCTGGAGCGATGATAGTAGGACCGTGAAAAGCGCTCTTCATGGATGAAATATCAACTGAGTTGGATAGTTTAACCACCTTCCAAAATGTTTCTTGCCTCCAACAGCTGGCTCATATCTCAGAGTCTGCCGTTCAGGTCTCATTCCTTCAACCAGCATCAGAGACTTATGAACTTTTGATGATGTTAATTGATGGCTGAAGGAAAAATTGTGTACCATGGATTTAAGAGTTGCATTATGTGTTTCTTTGAATCATGTGGATTTAAGTGCCTCGAAAGGAAAGGAATGTCAGGATTTCTTTCTTCAAGGGGTATTTAAAATTATTTTAATCTGCAACTTTGAGTACTACAGAAGTGATTATGCAAAAACAAGCACCAACAGCTCTAGCAGTTCCGATAAGCCATCATACTGCTACTTATCCATAAGAGAAGTACAGGACAAATGGAGCCTTGACACATGAGTCCGTGACCTCAACCACCAAAACCTTATGCCTCCTTAAAAAAATGCAATCTGAGCCTCTCTAGCTCTGGTAAACTCTAATCAAGTCTTCCTTTTTATGCAGCAATGCACAATTTTTCTTTTCCAATCTGGCAAATCAAATTTTACCTGCTGCCTTAGCATATTGGTTGGTGAAATACGCATAATAGCTAAACTACACATTAAAGGTGCTAGAGAAAACTTAATGCCTACCCTTTTGTAGACACATGTTCTAAGTTTCACCGTATGAGCAACTTACAAGAAGTCATAGCAATAAGTTTGCAAAAACATCATGAAAACTACCAAATCTGTAGCCATTCGGTATAATTTAAGGAAATCTGGTACAGAGTAGGGTACTTGAAAATTTTACCATCAGAAACTAGGAATTCTTCATTCTTCCAAACATATGTATAGATCTTGCCAAAAAAGGATCAACAGCAATGTGGGAGCCATAGTGGAGAAACATACAAAAATGTTACCGTTGAGCAGTTCTGTGGTAAGTTCAAAGCATCTCAAGTTGGCCAGAATCATCTTGAGAAGCTAAAAATTTGTTGCAAAAATTAATAGCAAAAAGCCAGAAACCAGAAACCAAAAGCCAGAAAAGTAGTTTTTCAGCCAAAAGCCAAAAAGCATCAGCCCAACCAAACATGCCCTAAGTGACTTGATATAGTGAAGCCACATAGAGTTTGCAAAAATAAAGTTGCCAGGAGATATACATACTAACTCTGCGGGCAAACAGACAAGAAATGAAGTTGGAGAATGGCTGCCACTCAGCTTGGCAGCATTAGCAATTCCAAACGTGGACAGTAAGGAACTTTTCCATCAATGCAGCCATGCTTAAACATGTCTGAACCATTATTCAGTCAACGGGTCAGTTACACCATGACAAGATCAGTCAGAACCAAAGTTGGGTTCTCCTGATGCAAAGCGTAAATCTTGTCGGTCATTCCTTCCTTCCGATAAGCTTCCACCAAGATAGAGTATGTCTCGGCATCCGGAGCACACTGCTTATGCTTCATGTGCCTGAAGACCCTCTCCATCTCCATCAGATCATCTGCTTTTGCGCATGCAGCAAGAATAGCATTGTGGAAAGATGTATTTGCGGGCACATCAAGCCTCTCAGCAAGCTTAACCATTCCCACCACCTTATGGAAAAGGCCTGCTTTGCTAAACCCATTTATTAGACAACAGAAGGTCTTTGTATCTGGCTTCATCCCCTCGGAGCGCATCTGGTTAAATGTGTGTTCCATGTTTTTGTCATCACCGGCATCAGCAAATGCCTCAATCACGTTGTTGTATGTGGCAGTGGTCCATGGGAATGCTAGCTTGCGCATGTACTCCATGACCGCAGACATCTTGTCGTACATGCGCTTCTTCCCATAGGCGCCAATGAGGATGTTCAGTGTACGAGTCTCCGGTTCGATCCCATAGCTTCGGAATTTCTCGTACCATTTCTCCATGGATTCAACCTGTCCAGTGTTGCCAAATAGGCTTAAGATAATGTTCATGGTCCAGACGTCCGGTTTGCAGGTTGTGCTGTCTAGCATGTCAGAAAGCACTCTCTCCATGTCATCCAACCGTCCAGCCTTTCCGTAGCCGCTGAGAACAATGTTCTGCGTGACCGTGTTGGGTGCTATAAAGCGCTCAGCCATGTCTTTGTACATAGCATCGACGAGGTCAAATCTGGAGGCGTCGACACAGGCCTTGATGATGGTGCTGTAGGTGTAGACGTCAGGCTGGCACAGCGGGGAGGCCTTCATGTCAGTGAGGAGCTGGAGCGCCTCATCCAGTAGGCAGCTGCGGCAGTAGGCTCCGATCAAGGCGGTGTAGAGCTCGGGGGTGGGTGGGCATCCTTGGTGCAGCATCTCGTTGAAGAGTTGGTGCGCTCGGGAGGGCTGGCCTGATCTGCCAAGCAGCACGATGAGCTTCATGTAGGTGCCCTCTTTGGGATGGTAGAAAGGCTGCTCCTGGAGCATCTCAAAGACCTGCAAGTACCAATTTACTATTGGCATCAGCATCAGCATTGCAACGAGTTCCTTATCTCAAAAAAAGAAGAAAAAAGAAGCATTGCAACTAGTTATTCATTTTAGGGGAGTTGTTGGTTGTTGGAGACGACGGAGCAATGCAAGGGAAATCTAATGGGAGGTGTCTACCTGGAGCGCCTCATGCCAGTTCTTGGAGTGGATGCGGTCGGCGAGAGCCTCGGTGACGGTGCACGCCCACGCCTTGGCCTCCGCGCGGGCGTCCAGCCGCTTCTTCACGTTCTTGAGGGGAATCCTTGACGTTCTTGAATTGGTGGCGGCTGCGGTCTCCGGGAACTCCCCCGCCTTCCAGTGCCTCTTCCGATCCGAGAGTTGGGATGACTCCGAGGGCCCGCGCTTCCCTTGTGGCGGGGTGGGTGGATTGGGGGCGTCGACGGTCCCCGGGAAGTCCCCCGCCTTCCAGTGCTTCCCTTGTGGCGGGGTGGGGCCGCCGCCATATCTGCCGGTGGACGACGACACCCCCACCTCCCCTCTCCCGGTTAGCCCCCACCGCGGCATCCCCAGGCCCGGATGGAGAAGAAGCGGCGGCGGCGACATTCGGGAGTCGGAGAAGAGAGTAGAAAAAGGACAACGGGAAGGGGTATAGGCCGGCGGCAGGCTCATGAGCAGAGCAGGCGTGTGCCAGATTCAAGAGAGAGAGAGAGGTGCAGTTGGCAACCGAGAGGAAATCAGAGTTGGGCCTGGAACTCCACCGCGGCGCCGCTCTCGATCACCGAGGAAGAAGGGGTAGAGAGATGCAGAGGTGAGGGAGATAGGATGAACAGAGAGAGGAGGAGGAGATAAGAAGGGTCGATAGGAATGAGTGGCACCTCTGACTTATTGGGCCCACGGGTCAGTGTAAGAATATGGCGGCTCTGCCTCCGAGTCTGTGGCGCCCGCTCCGTTCTCTGCCAGCCCATCTCCCTGTGGCCCAGCCCAGTTCCTCCCTCTCTTCATCTTGTTGATGGCTCGGGCTCGCGTGCACTCCTTTTCTCGTCATCGTGTTGCAACCACGCTCCTAACCACCGGCCAAAACCTTCGCCACTCGCCCCATGTCACGCCCCACAACTCCGCAATGACTCGTCCTCCTTGCACTCCTATAAAACCCACCCCCAACCTTGCCACCCCTCTCTGTTGTTTCTCACCCGCTCATCACCATCGCCGAGGCCACTACAGCTCGAAGCTTCATCACACACCGTAGCCGAGCCCTCCCCGGCTCGTCTAAGGTTGCCACTAGTTTCGCAGGAGCATGAGGATCCTTCTCCGCCGCCCCTCGACGCCGCTCCGTCCCCGCAGGATAGCCATGTCGAGCTCCGATGAGCACCGCCACGGCGCGTCATCGCTAGCTTGGCCCTGTTGCGCCCCAAGGTTCGCTAACTGTCTTTTCAACCTCGCAGGGCATCTAGCACTTGGATGAACACTTTAAACACTTAGATAGCTTGGATGTCTTCTCAGATGTGCATGAGGTTCTTTGAACTCCAGTACCTTCAAATAACTGAGTGGATGGGCATATAAGCCTCAAACTCGTCAACTAGTCATTTGTAACATCCCAATGTTTGGCCACATCGAATTTCAAAAGTTATTCAAACAAATTCTTTCAAACCAATTCAAAACCATCTCAAATTTTTCCAAAAATCCCAAAACCTCAAACCCTTTCCCTTCCCATGGGCCCAACCTTCTTTCCATCCATTCGGCCCGCTACCTTTCTTTTCAGCCTGTTTTCTTTTTCTCTCCCTGGGCCGCCTTCTCTCTTCTCTCCCTCCGGCCCACCCGGCTCCCTTCTCTTCCCTTTCCACCCGCGCAGTGCCAGCCTGACCCGTGTGCCCTTCTTCTTCCCCGGGACAGCACCGTGACCGCAGTACGCACGCGCGTGGGAGCTCGCTGGCCGCATACGCATACGACCCCCCCTCTCTGCCGCACGGAGCGCACGCCTCGCCGCCGTGTCGTCCTCCCCTGCCTAGCTTGTCACATCCCGCAGCCCATCGGCGACCGTGCCCAGGAAAACCGGCCGCTGGACGTCCTCCGACCTCGCACGGATAAAGCCGGCACCAGTCACCTCCGAACTGTCGTGTCGACCGCCCACCCCATGCCCCCCTTCTCTGCACCCAGGCACGCGTGTATGAGCTCGCCAGAGCCGAGTTACGCGCCTACGACCGCATTCATGCCGAGCCGTGGAGCCGCCGTCCTTTTTCCCCGTCGAGCACCCGGATTCCCCCGCCTATATATAGCCCCGCTCGAGCTCTGCCTCTCCTCACCGCCGCTCACTGAGCTCTTGAGGTAAGCCTCCCTCTCTCTACCTCTCTCTACTCTCACTGCCCCTGTTGCTCTCTCCCTCCACCAAGCTTTTTCCCCCATCATCGGTCTCCCTCGACCGAGACCCAATTGCCGCCATTCTCGGTCACACAGCACCACATGCCCTACCGCCACCCTTCACCACCCTCACCTCCTGCTCCAAGGCCTCCACCAAGCCTTTCGCCGAGCTTCCCGAGCCGAGCCTATGGTGACTCGCCGTCAACCTTTCTTCGTCCATCACCACAGCTCGGAAAGCCTCAAAATGGACTCCCCATGCTTCCCTCTCCTTCCCGGTGGTCTCACCGACGAGATTGGTGGCCGGGAGCCCCATTCCGGCGAGGCACCGGCGAGCGCGCCATAGTGGAACCCCCGGCTCCGCCGTCCCGGACCGCTCTAGTGGACTGTCACCGCACCGATCGACACCGTCGCCCTCCCGTCTCTCCCCCTCTCTGTGTATTAATCCGACAAGTGGGCCCGGCCGGCTAACGCTGTTAGCTCGGCCGTCAGCTTCCCGTCGGACCACCGTGGACTGCTTCGGCCCAGAAGGTCGGCCCAATAACCAATCCCAATATAGCAGCAAGCCCACCGTGCACAGTAACTTTCTCTTTTTCCAAAAAAATCAGAAATTCCGATGAATATTCCGGGAATATTCTATCATTTTTCCTTTTTCCTGATTTATTCCACCAATTAACTTCAAAGCCCATAACTCCTCCGTTTTAAGTCCAATTTTGACAATTCCTCCACCAATATTCTTCTAAATCCAAGCTCTACCTTTTCATACCATTTTCATAATTATTCCAAATTCATTTATATTTTATTTATATTTAATTGAGTGTTGCTTTGTTGTTTGTCGTGTTTAGAAGCCGGAGAGTTCGTTGAGGAGGAGGAGGAGGAGGTGGTGCCAGGAATTCAGGAGTTCGAGCAGGACCCCCTCGAGGACTTCAATGAAGGCAAGTCTCAATCCATTTTCTCTTTGATCATATTGGTCCCAGTTTTATCAACACGACCCGTAGCAGCCGTTTTATACCTAAATGTTGCATGAAGTATTTACTAGTTGGCATATTTTTAAAACTGTTGGTTTAGTTATAACCTAATGTAGTTTAGCCAGCCTCTTGTAATTATCCTGTATGCTTAATCTTGGTAAACCTAGGATCCCGCCTTAGCGAAATTACTTATGCTTGGGTGATCACCTTGTTATTAGCATGCTTAGGATGATACTCTTTACTGTTGCTTCATGCCTAATTACAAATAGCTTTTCAAAGGTGTAAAATTTGGTGTTGGTGTTGTGTGAATAATTGTTGGGTAGAACCCTGTCAAATGACAAAGATAATACCTGAGTTTAGGTTAGAGCTAGGGCAAACCAGGGTTCCTTCGGGAATGCCTAGGGAGTCGGAGTGCTGTCGGTGTGACAGGCTTCGGGAGGAGTGATGTTCGTGTGGTAGGCTCCATGAGGTGATGCTTGTATTGGCTCGTTTAAGGACCGAATTGATGTGACATCCTACCTAGTCTATACAGTACAACCACTCGACCCTGTATGGGCAGGGCTTAGTCTAAATCCCCTAGCTAGTCTACAATTGTCTGGAGGCAGTTGTGCAGCGGGGAACCATGGAGCAGGTGCAAGAGGTGCAGACTTGACGACCCAGTTGGAGGCCTAGCTAAAGGTCATGAACCCCTGGTTAGCCCCCGTAGATGGTTAATGTGATGATGCTGTGGTGGGTAATGGCTTTGTTGAGCTGCGCTTCCACGGCGGTGGATTGTTGTCGAGCTCAGCTTGTGGGTAAAGTGTACAACTCTGCAGAGGTAAAACTATTTGAATAGCCATGTCCACGGTCATGGACAAACTATAGTTCGGTCGCAGCAACTAGCATGGGTTACGTGTGTTCTCCTTGTGAGTGAGTGGGCAAGGTGTGCCCTGTTTTGGAATATAGGTCCGGCTGTGTGCCGTGGGTTGCCGTGGACGGAGTGTCCAGTAACAATAAAACTTGGACAACCCATTTTTATTACTGTTGTCATTTTCATAAACCGCTTTTATATAAAATGAACCATGCATGTGTAAAACTTAGCTTTCTGCAAAATTCAACCTTACAGCTTATCCTTGTTATCCATTTATGTATATATTCATACCCCTGCCGTAGGGCAAGGGTTGAGACTTGTTGAGTACTTTTGTACTCATCCTTGCTTGTGCTTTCAGAGGACGATCCGGATTTCACCGAGGCAGACGGTAAGGAAGATGAGTAGACTTGGTCGCGTCCGCACCTAAGCTGCCTGTGGAGTAGCTTGATTCTGATGCTGCCTCTACTGTGTACTCTGTTGTCGTGGACCCTTATAATAATGCACTTGGGCTTAGTGCTACATGTTTTACTAGGATGGTGGATTATGCTCACCATTCCTCGTGTTGTATGGCATTGATAATACCTGTTGTAAGACTCTTATTTACCAGCGGCTGATCTAGGGACTGGTATAATAATGATTTTAAGCACCGGGGATAACCCGGGGCGTTTCATCATTGTTCCCTCAACTTTACTGTGAACACCAAATGATCCGGTGACAACAACAATACAAGCACCGGACCATCCGGTTTATACATTAGTAGATACTAACCGTTGAAACTCCACTCAAATATATTTTGAACACCGGTTCAGTGTATCATTCATTTTCATCACCGGACTATCTGGTGTGTTGTCTTACGCCAAATTGAGCCACTTCTTCTCTGTGCAATTAGTCCAATATGTAAACTCTCTGATCATCAGACCTTCCGGTGTGTTGACCTTGATCTATTTTGATATCTTCCTGAAAAACACTCCGGTGTGCTAGCTACTTTATCACCGAACTATCTAGTATGTTAAAATCTTTCCTTCCCTAATTTGCACAGCTTCTGTTAAATGCTTCGGTGTACTTACTCTTCTAACACCAGATCATCTAGTGTACTTAACTTTAGTTTTCTTCGAAGATCAACCCTTCTGTTAAATACTCCGATGTGCTTCTGCTCCCATCACTGGACCATCCGGTGAGTATAACACACCAGGAGGAATACTCCGGTGTGTACAAAGTCCTAAGCATTGGACTATCCGGTGAGATCATTTTCCTGGGACTTGTCCAATTTAGTCCAAACTTTGTCCTGGCTTCGATGGCTTCTTCATGTATTATATCTATGAGACCTGTTAACATATATTCTTGACAAGCATATTAGTCCCAATGACTATGTTGTCATTAATCACCAAAATCACAATCATGGTCTAATATGGTCATTTTCGCTACAGGAGGTCTCGCTCTAACTCCAATTCAGTCTCCCCCAAAGAGCCCAAAGAAAAAAGAAAAAGGAGCCAAGAAGAAAGGTTCTAAGAAGCACGTGCTGAAGATATCAAAGGTCATTGTACCAGTGAAGAAGTCCACAAATATTGGAGCAGCGTGGACTAGTGGCAACACGAAATTCCAATATGGGAAACCTTTGATGATGGTAGATGACCTAACAAGAGCGGGATAAGCATGTGTCAACCTGTATAATTACTACATGCAAACTTTTAAAGACACTAATGCTCAATCCATAGTCGTATAGTACAAGCGATGACACTTTTTAACTAAAGACATCTAATCTTTGTGGATTTTAATGACTTATACGACCTCTTCAACCTTGATTCCTTGGACATAACGTTATTACGGATCTTCACATTATAAGTCCCTTGAAACTGGACATTTATTAATTAATACCACTAAGTCTTGAATCTAACTGTATTCTTATATAGAGACACTTGATGAAGGAAACAAAAAAGAACAACGAGCCCATCAGATTTCTTGACCCTAAGGTCATTACAATCTCGACCATTCAACTTCACCTCGACTACGATATGGACTATATGGTCAGGGCAATGCAACATCATTCCAAAATGGACTACCTGTTGGGCGCCCATAACGCCAATGGTCATTGGGCCTTACTAGCCATTTGCCTTAAGTAGAACTTGGTGTGGTACCTCGACTCATCAAGACTAGTAGAACGAAAAGACAAACTTAGAGAGCGTGATTACAACGCTGTAAAAGGACTTCTTGATGTGTAAGTTCTGCCTAGCTTAATTTACATATTTAACTTTTCTAACATTCAAACATTCTCTAATTGATCCCTCTTTATACAGGATTTTTGACAAGTACCTTCGAGCTGAACCTAACTACAACACGAAAGACGGCTATAGACTAACACATAAGATTGGGTTCGCAATAAATGCTACCAAACAGATTATCAAATTCTCTTTATTGCTGCTTTTTTCTTTTTATTTAACAGTAAATTTTATTTTTAGCAGTGTCACCAACAACCACCTAGCAACACATGCGGATTCTATGTTGCGTGGAACATGCTCATCACACTATGAGAAAAGGATATCAAATCTCCCAATGTAAGTTCAATACAATATTATTCATAACTAATCTCAGTAATTAGTTTAATTCTATGATAACATGATATTGGTTACGTGTCAAATTATGCATGATTTTTCAGTTTCTTTTTTATGGTGGTGCACTCCCGGAGATTCGACAATGGATCACCGTGTTTGTACTATCTGAAGTCATCAGCCCACACGGTAAGTTACATTATAGAAACTCTATGTTGTGAGGTCTTATGTAATATGAATTGATTGGAACTTTGTAACATTTGCGATTCTGTAATGAATTGATTGGAACTTTATAACCTTTATGATTCTGTAATGAATTGATTGGAACTTTATAACCTTTGTGATTCTGTAATGAATTGATTTGAACTTTATAACCTTTTGCAATTCTATGATGAAGAGAGTTTATATATGTGTGTTTGTCGATATAGATTTGAATATATTATTGTTGTTTGCAGGGACAATACGATTGCCAAATTCTGGCTATGCTCTAGGATGCAGCCAAAAAATATGACAATCCTCCAGGGCAAACTACACATAAGTGACGGGTAACATCTTCACCCGTCACTTATATAAAGACATAAGTGATGAGTGAAGACGCTATCCGTCACTTGTATTATAATATATGTTACTCGTCACTTATGTCTTTCACTCTGGCAATAAGAGACGTACTTTAGTGACAGGTCGTAACAGCGACCCGTCACTTATGATTTGTTATCAGTGACACATTTAAGATAACGAGTACATGATCCGTCGCCTATAATAATAATCACACGTTCTATATGGACTTTTTTTTCACATAGTGATGTTAAACTTGATCAGTGCGTCCTGCTACAGTACGGCTGCCACCATCCTCTTGCAAAAAAGCAGCACGACCTCAGACCCCCCACTGTGTGCGTATGCGAATAGCACGGATGTCACAGCAAGTTAAGCATACTGGAACTGTCACAGCAAGTTACAGAACTCCAACTCGGCACAAAAGCCATTAGAAAGCAACTTTTACAAAGGCTCTGACAACCTTCAACTTCTAACAAAACCTTCGAAACTATAATCTACAAAGGTTCTGACAACCTTGATCAAACTCCTATATATCAGAGTCAGGTAAAGACAGAAAAAATATCCTCCATCCAGATGATAGCTCGCGGACTCGCGGTTGAAGATTTCAGCAGCTTATTCTGGCTCCTACCTCTATGGCCCCATCACAACCTGGTCGCACCCCCGTTGTAGAATCAAAAGGTTTCCTTTTTCTAAAAAAAAAAATGAAAAATGAAATCTTTTTTCAGTAATAAATTTGAGTATACCAGTCGATTGATGTATTGATCTATATTTTTTCGGTTAGATCCAAGGGACACAAGAACACATAGAATCATTTAGATTCATACCTCCTGTGAAATAACATCTCTATGTTATATATATTTTCTTATGAACTGGATAAACTTGTTACAAAAATTCTTTCAAACTAGATCCTTCCTATTATATAACTTGAGAAAAAGAGAGTATACAAATAGACCATATGATCTACTCCTAACGAAGCCAATAACTTCTAAGCCATCATTACGGGGGCATGCACACATATCCTGCCCTAGTCGTCGTGCATGCCCTGTCATGTTTGTAGAGTGTCGTCACGTTCGCCTGCGAGACTGTCTCGTAGCAATAAATGCTATGGGATAGGTCACACTAACTTTACGTTTGCTCTTGATCATACACGTCGAAAGAAGGTGACTAGAGAAAGAAAAAATTTGAGTGAACAATATTTAATATGATTTGACGGATTATGTGAGTACCCAACCTACGACCAGCATAGGCTGATCGCAAGATTGCTTTTATCGATTAGGGTGTTGGTCGTCTGAGCCCCACTTTGCTCGCAGGATGAAGTTGTGATCTAATAGACTCCAACTACCGACTGTCATTTAGCTACGCGGGGCCTGCCCTACGAGACACCCCATTACCTGTCACAACGAAAAACCAAACAATGGAACTAGTGAAGTACTGTATCACCTTAATACATACTACCCCTAATATAACTTGGCTATATTTGAATGTGGTAGCATAGTTAATTATAAATTGTGCCCTTGATGTATGAAAATGTCTCAGCCACCTCGGCTGCCCCTCACACGGCGTTGTGCTCCGAGTAGCGCCGTGGTGGTCGGGGATAGAGATGTCTTGTGCCATACGTACGATGTCTTGATCATCTCTGAGCTTTGTCTCTGTAATGAATCCCTGTTTGATTTTCAACTGCAAATTAACCACTCCTTCGCCGATATACCAAACAACGCCGCCGCTGCAAAGAATCGGTTGGATTTTATCTCTGCCAGACCGCAACTGTCACCCTTGTGCTTCACCTTCCGGCCTGAGCACCAGGTCCATCTCAAGCAAATTGAGATTCAGGGCAGGTACAGGTAAGGCAAGCTTCAAGTCTGCAGCAGCCAAATCAAATGCACATGTCCTTTACATTGCCAACTGAGAGGCACTCTGCAATCTGCACTGCAAATCAGTTATGTGTCTTCCTCCTAAATTTCGGGTTCTTTTTTCTTCCTCGTCTTGTTTCTAGAGCATATGTCTATGTAACACTTCAGTCCATTTTATCCTAATACCAGACGAGCCTGGCTGAAATGTCCGTTTTAAGTCTCAGGTTTTAGCAGTTGGTTATATTAGTGTTAACAAGACAGTTAACAAAGGCACCAAAGACAAAGCACAGCAGAACTTGTGATGTGTCAGACAGAAAAAGTGTATTACAACTGAAGAGTAGCCATGTGACCAGATTTGATTTCAACATTTTACACCAAGATATGTATCGCTCGGATATGGTGCCTTTGTTTTTGCGTGTTCTAGGGAAAAAAAATGTCTCTGCTTTTGCAGAGATGGAAGTAAAGAACAGCAGCTGCCCCTGGAATGGTTGACTGGTAGTTAGGCAAGTATACATAAACAATCAAGTCACATAAGAACAAGTTGCAAGTTTCCCTGGCGTCGGGCAACAAATGTACCTTTTGCTAGATCCTTTTTGTTCCGCTGTGCTTTGCAGGTTTCTTCAGAATGCAAGGGTGGCTAAGCTTGTGCCGTTCATGAACAAGCATACCATATTGAAAGAACAAGTTCATCACTCATGGGGGAAAATGGAACTATATCATAGATCAATGAGCTGCACTGCACTGAAAACTCTGCAGGATTTTCTTCAAGCACGTCACTCTGAATTCATTCTCTCTTCAGAAACGGGACGCAATTAAACACGCCTTTCAAATTCTAAATCAGCCAAGCCCTGGGCACATCACAGGTTCAAAACAGATGAACTCTCCTCAATCTATTAGAAAGATTTCTACCGTTTAAAAATAGTAGACATATTTCTTTAAAAAAAATCAAAATTTATAAATTTTAACTAATATTTAATTAAATTATAAAAATAACTAGTATATAAAAATTATATACTAGTTATTGAGGAGCCCTAACTTCGCAATTCAAAAACATTGACACCGCGACGAAGCATCGCGAGCCCTAACCCTAACCATGGCGAATGGGGCCTCCGCGTCGTCGGCGCCCGGGTCCTCCTCGTCTCCGCAGGCCGGCGGCGGCGGGGACGCGCCGCGGCCGCGCGCCGGCTCCGACCCGCTCCTCATCGTCTGCCGCTGCTTCAGCGTCGTCACGGCCGCCACCGCGCTCCTCTGCGTCGCCGTCAACGTGCTCTCCGCCGTACAGTCCTTCCG
The DNA here is from genome assembly GCF_958298935.1 of Phragmites australis. Taxonomy (NCBI): domain Eukaryota; kingdom Viridiplantae; phylum Streptophyta; class Magnoliopsida; order Poales; family Poaceae; genus Phragmites; species Phragmites australis. The sequence continues at coordinate 29,543,645 of NC_084935.1, read as the reverse complement.
CGCCGGCTCCGATGTAAGCCGCTTCGCCCCCATTCATAAGCGCCTGAGGCTCAAGGGGCTTATTTGCGTGGTGACGAGCTGATTTGGGGGATGCGTTTGTTCTTGGGTCTCAGATATTTGGGGGCATCTTCCGGTGCTACGCGGTGGTGTTCTCGCTGTTCGTGGGCATCCTCGAGACCGAGTGGGGATTCATCATCAAGTTCTGGAAGGTTTGCTTCCTCCGCCATTTCGCTCGATTTGGATTGTGAATTGTGATATGTTGCAAATAGGGTGTGTGGTTGCTTTTGAAGCGATGAGCTTATAGAGTTATCGGACAATTGGTCACTGTCTGATTGATTATGGAATGTTATGTGATACATTATACTATGAAATTTGATTAATTGGGCCACTTAGTAGACTGGGGTGAGCTTCCTATCGGCTGGTTGGTTTGTTATTGTATCTGATACGAGCATTTCTTTTCCATTGAGTTTCCTTAGTGGTCAATGCACATATATGTTAGTAAGTAAATGTCTGTGTTGTCCAATTTCAGCTGTTTTATGGACACATCTGATTTATATGTGCAGTGCACGATCTGATTAATTTGGGTTCAGCCTCCAAGTCAAGCTTATGCTGTTCACCCCACACAATTATTTGTTTGGTCTGGACTTCTGGCATGTGGGTGCCGATATTTCACTTGGATATAGGCGATTGTTGTGTTTAACAATACAGATAGTTTCATAAATGTAGGTGGTGATTTGTTCTTTCTGTTGTAATTACTATCATGTTGGCCTTTAACTGTTTCAATCGGTAAATTTTATTGGACTGCCCTTTGTTCTACACGTGAATTAAATATCATGCAATTTGGACTGTGGATCCACTATTCTGTAAGGTTACATTAGCATTTGATAATTTTATTGTCTTGTTGATATAGTGATGTTTCTACTCTTTATGTGACCAGATATTTGAATACTGGCCTGCAAGAGGAATGCTACAGATCTTGTAAGTATTCTGGATGAGCGTATATTTCTGTTTCCCTTCAATTATGTTTCCAAAATTTAGTGCTAAAAAATTTAGCTGCTTACCATGACAAACCAAAACTTGCTTTCTTTATAAACCTGGACTAAAATTGGATGATGATATGCTTATGCCATAGTAGCGCTGTATCAAGGTCAGCTATGAGCAACTCTAATCTTCATACATTACATTGCGATTCTCTTATGCCATATCAGTGCTGTATCGATGTCGATCAGTTACATACAGTTCTATTCTTTTGTCAGTGCATTGTGGTCCTCACATGTTCAGACATCTTGTCTATGTTAGTGTTGCGAGAATACTTTCTGGTTAATCAAACGTGGAATACCATCCTGGCTTTGCTGGAGATGTCTCTTCTAGACCTATCTAGGTTTTCTAAAATATAACACAGTTTCAAACAGGGTAATTATAGATGCAAGAATAATATTAAGTGTACACATTTAGAAATAGGTAATCAATTTGTAGATTGTGGAATAGATTAAAATCGCGTTATAAGAATAAGAATTCTGTGGGTCCTTTCCGCTCTAATCAGATAAAGGATTGAATATTTAGAATAATGGTATGAAAATTTTGCAATTTAGAGTTCAGACCATGAACCTCGAGTAAAGCTCTTGTTATCCAGCTGGTATTGACCAGATTGACCTCTTCACATTCACAGCACTTGCACCTCCTGCACCATAAGTGCTGATATCATGAACATTATAATTTTAAGTTTCTTTGCTGCGAGCAGTGTCACAAAAACTGGGTCATGTGGGAACAATCCACAATCCTATTAATTATTCTTGCACATGTTGAAATGTATTACATGTCTATTCCTCTGTTGAGTTCCTTTTACCCTTGGTTCCTGGCAGTGTTGCTGTCATGACGAAGGCATACCCAAATGTTGAAAGGAATGATCTAATTTTGCTCCAGGAGATTGCCAGCTATATGCTTCTTGCATGTGGAGCTGTCTACGTAATCTCGGTAAGTTTAGAGAATTTTGGGTGTTCTTTTGTGTTTACACACTGTGTAACTGCCTTTCTGATTCTGAAATTTAAACACAACACTGTCAGATGGCTGGATATTAAATCTCGTAGGACACTGATGCCTTATAATTTTCAGTCATCTTTTATTTGGGAAAATTAGCCCAGTAACTACCCAACCTTAATGATTGGCTGCATAGCATATGAACCAGTTGAATGCTTGAAGTATGGCCTGGAGTTTTGCTTACCAAAATTAGCATGGTTATGGCCTCTAATACTATCACAAAGTTGTCCCTAACCAAGCGTGTGCATCACAGCAAAGTATGATCTTGTGATGTGCAATGGAACAAATGAGCAACATTACCTTGTATTTATATTGCATCATCATAAATATCTTTAACATGCGCAAAAGCTTTGAATATGTAGGGGATATTGTGCATTGGTGTGTTAAAACGTTCTCGGCAGCAGAAAGCGACATCATGGGAGCAAGCAGTCAAGGATCTGCAGGTGAGTACTTGATAGTTGGTTCCTACTTTTAGTAGTAACAGAATCGAACCATGGGACTGGGCTTTTCTGTGTCTTGACCCATGGTTTTCTCAGTTTGCAAGACATATTTTCTGTAGCTCATGCTTGGATTTATTCTGTGTGGCTTGGTTGGATCTTCGGTTAGTGTACATTTAATGCATAACAGTCCCATAAGATTCCTCTTTTCCTGCTTGTTTTTGCTTCCCATATACTGTTCGGGAGAATCTGTAGCTGAAAACAAAGTTTAGCATATTAGAAATAGAGAAACCCGGCATTTTAAAATGGTGACCCCTGTTCAAGCTCAAAAACAGTTGATGACGCTGTTTCGTGAAGTTTATGTTTGTTAAAGGTAGATACCAAATTATAATTATTCCAAGCTGTACGGTCAGAGCCAGGCAATTGTCTACTGAACAGTATCTTGCCAAAATTTCTTCTTTTAGTTTCGATGTAAAGGCTACAGCTTAAATGATACAAGCATAGTTTTTTTGTCCCATATTCCATCGTTACCTGTTTATCACTCCTCATTTCCTCATTGACTGCATGGTATTTCAGAAGCTTGAGAAACGGAGAGAAGAACTTGAGGCACTGTTAAATGCTGAGCGATCTGAGATGGTCTGAAGTCTGATCACAACGATCTAACATCTCTCATACAGTGTAGATAAATTGCTTTCCTGCTGATAGCATACTTCTTGGTCATGGCCATCTTTCGTTCATCCAATAGCCACTTCTGTCGAAGTGTATCTTGTTTAGTTCCTCTCCGTAAGTATGAATCCTTGCTAATTGTTTTTTTAATCAAGTTATCAGATTCTAAACTTGATATCTGGATGCTACATATGGCTTTGCATTCGAGATTTTCTAGCGTTTCAGTTGATATCGCATTGGATCCTATTCTTGATTACACATATTTCTCTTGTCCTATTCTTGATTACACATATTTCTCTTGCTAACATTATGCTTTTAATGAACGGATCTTGCAGCTTTCTTCTGGTTTTCAGCTGAACTGTGGTTTTTCGGCTTTAGGGCATTGCGTTCATTCATCGTCTAGGAGAATATTGTTTCAGTTAGATTACGGCATGTATGTGATGTAGTATGCTTACGTCGTGTACGTCTGTCTCGTATGTGTTGCTGAATAATTCTCCTGAATTGTGTTTAAGAGTAGGTTCTTGTTCATGAATTCAAGCAACTTCATTTTGACGGATAAATTCTAGGAAGTCCTTTTTCATACTTATGAATTCTACTATTTGATTTCTGCAGTGTGCACTTGTGTTTTTGTTTCTGCTTAGTGCAAGAGTAGCAATCCTTGTCGGAAAAATTGAGATTGAATCGAGTTGGAATTCGTTCAACGGTGCAGTGTGCAGGGCAGGGTCGACGAGGCCCAGAAAGAAGAATGTATCCCATGTCGTTTCCACGGCCCATGTGACGTGGGCGATGTCGTTTCCTCGCCGCGCTGCCCGTCCTTGCGAACCACTCCTTCAAATGGATGCAAAGAATTAGAACTGTTCAACTGCTTTGCCTCCCTCAAATGAATCAACCACATTTCAGCTGGTGTTGCTCGAGTGGAGGGCCATACTCATGCTAGCTCCTAGTACTGATCCAGGGGCAAATATTCATGTGTCTACGATTAAGAGATTACTTCCTCATCGACCTGAGATGAGATGGATGGTGTTGCCATTATGTGCATCAAGCGAACAAGTTTTTGTCCACAATTACTGCCCTGATTCCCAATTCAGGCGACGCCTTTTAGCTACCTCGCGTCATCAAATATAATACTTCCGCCTTATATGGCACTCACCATGTCACCAGCCATCGATCAGTTGGTACATGTCACCCCATGCACACTCAAAACTACTTTTGTGACGAAAATGCAGCATTTTGCAAGATCTATGACCTACTTGCACCCACTATGCAAGTTGTTGTACCTCTGGTGTATTTTACTCCTTTTTCCCCTCCTTGAGTCCTGACCTTTACATGTGATTTTTTTTTTTGTGACTTCTTATGAATCAACAGGACATAAGTATCTTGCAATATTTGATGGAAGACATAACGATGCTCCCTCGTATTGCGTTCTTGACCCTGATGGTAATCAACGAAGGGCATGCTTTTGGAGCCAGCTCATTTCATGTGCTCAGGATGTGCACTGGTATAAGAAGATTGTTGCTGGTGTTATATGCCCATAGTGACTTGGAGGTAAAGCTATTTATGTTTATCTAAATACTCAACTAAGAAAGTGACAGAAAGCAATATAGCATTTTTTTTTTTTTGCACAATGTTGAGAACTTGCGTTACCAACAGAGTGACTAGCCTTTGGACCTCGGAAAAATTCGAATGCTAGAAGGAAATGTACACAAAGTGGGTGAGCTTTTACTGAAATTAATATCGTCTGTCCTGACAATACATTTACGCCTTATTTATAGGCTGTAACCAACCATCCCTTATTACAGTTTATAAGATTGCCCCTCTAACTGTCACATTTTCGCCATATTCGCGGACAATACAGTACTATCCTGAGTACATCTAGATTATTTACAATCTTGTCATTTATGGTCTTCGGTCACTAGCAGCGGTCCTCCCTCGACCATGCCTTCGCCTCTTCCTCTGTCTTCATGTCGGACTTGGGTCACCCCCTTCACTTGGACTCCGGAAGGTATCTGCTCGGCAACATCTTCGACGTCCATTTGATTGACTCCCTCGTGACGTCGAGCGAAGCCCTTGTGTTGAGCTCCGAAGCCCCGACGAAGGCTTCACTCGTCACAGCTATCAGAACTGTCCCTGTGGCACCGAGAATCCGAAGGGTGCCTTCAGCTTGCTAAAGGGTTCTTGCAACACGGCAGATTCACGACAGCTGTAAGTCTTGTTAGTTTGCGGTATCTGTAGAAATCTTCGACTCAAAATCCAAAGGGGTCGGTGAGATCATTTCCCATCACAAAACTTGACCTGATCTTTGAGTATCTCCATTCTAGGTGTTAGTTTGACACCGATACTTAGAAAATAACGAGACTATCTAACATTTTTATTTTTTGGCTTTTAATCAAGTTCCGGGATGACGGGGTGGGTGGGCTGACTACTGGTTCTTTCCATTTTTATGCACCCTAGAAGAACACACACGCTTGGTATGAGATTTTTAACTCGAAATAATATAAGGGAGATGCAAACTTTCAGTAACATTTTTTTGGCTTTTATTTCGGTCGACACGTGTCGTTTGTTGGAGGGAGATCCAACAGCCTTCATGCATCTTCAACTTCCAATCATCCCTGTCTCACGTGCTTGCCCCTACCTCCCACCAGCCTTTTTCTGTCTCTGGTGACATCTCTATCGTCTCGCCGCCCCGCCCTGTGTGCCTCTCTAAGTCTAGAGATGGAGAAATCCGGTCGGAGAAATATTGTGTCGCCGTCGACCACAACGTGATAACGTAACAACCAAACAGCCTCGACATATCACTCCATGAATATGATTCCATTTTCCCCCCTTGAGGGAGGACCCTAAGAGAAAGACAAACTACAAAATAGTCCTTCCCTTCATCCCTTATAATGGGCAAAAATCAAATATTAGACAACATACGCGATCGTATTTGCCAAAATAGACAATATATCATCGTATTTACAATTTTAGCATTCATATTCAGTACCTTATTTACCGAAAACTGACTTTCTGTATACTGTACGCCGAAAAAAGCAAGCCCGGCCATATTCGGCACACGAGGTGCCAAATATGGCACTTTAGCCCATATTTGGCACATCATATACCGAATATTAGGTGTATTTGGCACACGAGGTGCCGAATATGGGCTATAGTGACATATTCAGCACCTCGTGTGCCGAATATGGCCTGTCACTTCGGTGTATGCGATCACGTCCTGCTTTTGTCGTGTCGACGTCGCTTCAGTGCTTTGCTTTCGGCGTGAATGGTCAGCATGCATGCATGTTGCTTTCTTTTGCGCATCGGTGCATTGTTTTGTTGCTGTCAGTGCTTTCAGTGCGTCGCTTGCAGCCTGCTATAAAATGAGGAGTGAGGAGGAGCAGCAGAGGCGATCAGCGCAGCACGAGGCGAGAAGCAACATCACAAGGAGAGGAGGAGCAGCATTGCAAGGAGAGGCGGAACAACAGCGCGGGATCAGTTATAGTAAGTACTTAGATTATGTAGGTAATTAATATAGATTAGAAATAATAATCAGAGTAAGTAGATATTTAAGCTGATCAATTAGATTTGATAAATTATATTAAGTTAATAAATTAGAGTACTTAGATTATGTATGTAATTAATACTTAGATTAGTAATAGTAATTATAGTAAGTAGATTGATTAATCTGTTAAATTATATTTGTTAAATTATATTAAGTTGATAAATTAGAGTATTTAGATTATTTGAATAGTTTGATTATATGAATTTAATTAGTCAGTGTAATTATATTATTGACTTAGTTTAACCAGTGTGATTAGATTATTCATTTAGTATAATTGTATGTATGTCATTAACCAGTATAAGATTAGAGTATTTACGTAATTTAATCAGAGTTATTAGAGTTATATAATTAATCAAAAGGTCACATATTTCTTACAACATAGTTAAGAGCAGCTTGTTGTGGGGTCATTTCACATAGTTTCACTGTAAAAAAAAACACATTTAATAGCAGCTTCAACAGTAATCTGAGCCAATCCTTCAGTACAAAATTCTAAGATTAGCTATCTGTATGGATAAATTACGCCAATATCTAATGAACATCAATAGAATAGAACATCAATATTTATTACATGCACGTTTGTTTAGCATATACGCTATGACTATCTATATTTATTATGGAGAACGTCCTGCTGTTTTGCACGAGAGGCTCGTATTAATTTAGAACTGCTAGTATATAGAGAGTACGGTTGAGGTACCTATTAATCTAGATGGCCTGAAATCACATGTTATGAGCCTTTTAGTGAACCAACAGTTATATAATATTGTCCTAGAGGGTGTGCGGTCACGTCTTGTTCCAAATAGTTCGGTCATTGTTCATACGTTGTTCGAGATAAGAAGGAACAACACATGGACTTTGTACTCACGCAAGGTATTAGAGGAGAACTTTGAAATAGGGGTGTACGTAAACATAGTGCCACGATTGGTGCAAGGTGATGCAGTGATTAGCGTGGAAGGTTTAGGCTAGTTGTGATGCATGAAGAGGAGGGAGGGCATGTCGGGGAGGGAAGTTTCGGTACAGAGGGAGTTGGAGTGTACCCTTCTAAGATAGATATGAAATGCATGGATGACGAAGCTGGTGGTAGCGGGGATGAAGAAGCTGCTGACAAAGATGATCCGATGTTGGCGATCCAGTACTTTCGTGGTGGTGGGCTGCTGGATTGTGCCGTCGTTGAGTATAACACCCTATCCAACTGGGGATACCAGAATAGCGACATCCAGGTTGGACAATAGTTTCGGAACAGGGAGGTGGTCGTCCACTTCGTTAGCAACTATGCTATAATAAAACGAAGCGACCACAAGTGCGGCCGGTCTAACCGTACAGAGTATGAGGTTAGGTGTATCAAGCATCTGAATTGTCCTTACTTCGTACGAGCACAGAAGCCAAAATATGAAAAGTATTTTGTGCTCAGTAGGCACACCCCACATACTTGCAGTGAAAAGGCTATTAGGAATGTGAGCCACACCGTTGATGCGAGATTCATTGCTCAACTCATCATCACCCTTGTTGGCACGAACATATGTTTGTCGCTAAAATTCATTATGGAGAAGGTGCATACTAAGATGGGTATGCTGATCAATTACCACACTGCATGGCAAGCGAAGCATAATGCATTGAAGATACTGTTTGGAAGCTTCAAAAAGTCTTACAACTATGCTCTGAGGCTGCTGCAGAAGATTGCATGACGAATCTAGGGACTCAGTGGGCCATGACGGATGAGCCGATCAAGCTGGAGGATGGATCATACAGCACCACTGATCGATACCTCATTAGGTTTTTCTGATCCTTTGGATAGTGCATCAAAGCTTTCAGACATTGCAAGCCGATTGTATACGTAGATGCCATATTTCTTAGTGGTAAGTACCATGACAATCTTATGATAGTGATGACAACGGATGCAAACAATCAGATTATTCCTCTCGCGTTTGCAATGGTTGAGAGTGAGAACAATGATAGCTGGATGTGGTTCCTCACCTTGGTGAGGACATGTGTCGCGACCAATAGGGAATGAGTTTGCATCATCTCAGACCGCAATAAGGACCTTCTGCATGCATTGGACGTGCTGTATGACAGCACAAACTACTCCATTGTATGGCCTCATGTGGAGAGAAGGTCGTGCATGCGACACTTGGGCGCGAGCCTATACACAAGGTACCACAACAAGGCTCTTGTAAAGAAGTTCAAAAAGTTGTGTCTTCAGAACTAGTAGACGAAGTTCAGCGAGATATGGAGAGAGTTAAATGAGACCACTTGCAAGATAATAGCATAGCAGGAAGCACAGGAGGACTATTTACGGACACAAATGGTGGGGGTTCAAACTATCATTAGCCATTCACGTGCTACGTTTAGCCAATGGATAGCGGGAAAACCAACAGAGCGTTGGGCCCTAATCTAAGATACTTACAGTGCCAAGTTAGCACATAGCATTTTAATGATCGTATTCTACCCTTTTTTATGCAAATATCCCTTCTAAAATTATTGTCTCTCATGTTAGATATACCATCATGATAACTGAACACAACGGATGTGTTCAACAATATTCTAAAGGGTGTAAGGGGTCTTCCATTATGTGCTATCATTGAGGTCACATTTTATAGAACTATGGACTACTTTAGAGATCGTGGTATAGCTGTTATGGAGTGCAGCACGTGGTTCATACTTAAGTTGGAGAAAATCATATCAAGAAGGAGGAACAAGGCACACTTTCATCGGACTAGGATCTATGACCTGACCAATAATGAAATCGAGGTCATGTGCCGCCGCAGGTATGCTTCAGCGTATAGCTTGGGAGACACCGTGCAACAATATCAAATTGGACCTCACGAGATGAAGTGTACATGCAAATGCCAAAACTGCACTATATCATGTGCTCGCATGTCTTCGCCGCTTGCAGAGACATGAACGGTAACTATGTATCAGAATATGTATCACTGTACTTCACGATCAATACATTGAGGAGCATAGCTTCCAAATATGCGTTCCTTCAACATCGGAAGCAACTACAAAGCAATCGAGAGGCTTAAGTGGGTACCTTATCCTTAAGCACGACGCACGGATTCTAAAAAGTTTAGAGCCACGAGGCTGCAAGATGACAGTAACTTTCTATTATCCAATCGCTGAAAGCAAGGCCGTGTTCCAAAACTTCTCTAGGATAGGCATATACCTGAAATTATACATCTATCGGAATTTTAGTAAGGTGATGTATGCACCAGAAGACTGGCACAAGTTTGTCACTTTAAGCACTACTCATAGTTAGTGTTTTCTGCTTGGAACGAACTGTATTGCATGAGAACATCGAAATGCTAGCAGATCCTTAGAAAATTTTTATATGGATTAAACTGCTTCATATTTTGTTTCTTACATATGGGTTTAAGCCTTCTTTTGATAGGCTTGATCCCAATGCTGGCATTTGAAGAGTGGGAATCAATTTTGTTCGGATAACCTACCCAGTAAGTCTGTTTGCTATTGCCATTTTACCTTGTACTCACATTTTCACGGCATGTAAGAACTCAAATAAAATCTTTCCAATAAAAAGGCAAATTAAATCAGTTATGTACACAGATATTTCCGTTAAGTATTGTTATTTTCACAGTTATATATACACGATAAGTTTATTCTGCGTCTAGACGCAGAACAAACTTACGTTGCGCCACTATGGCCGATCGAGCCAGCTGAACCTTCCGTGAGTCAACAAACCAAGAAAGCCAATCCGCTGATGCCACACACACATCAAACTTCACCCACCAGAGTATACAATGGAGATTCTTTTTGTTGATTCGAATCGTTAAAATGTAATATCTTAAGAACCATAAACCCAATTTTTACCCATTTAAAGCATATTGTTGGAAAAAAAATACACTTAACACAATAAGATCTATAAAGACTATATTTTGATGAAGTTTTTGAATTGTTATACAATTATAACCTGGTACTATTTTTTTAGTAACTGACATATTTTATGGATCATAACTATACTGTTTTTAGATCATAACTGAGTATAATTACGACCATATATATTTATAACAACTGATCTATTTTGTGGATCGTAACTAAACTGTTTTTTGGATCGTAACTGAGAGATAATGCAACAGTGAACTACAGTGCGCTTAGACACATTATATATATATATATGTATGTATATATATATATATATATATATATATAGACACACACACACCCCATCCATTTTTAATACTTGTCACTTTTGACCACTTTATTTGTTTTCAAATACTTGTCACTTCAGGTTTTTTAAGATGTAGTTTTCAATTTTATCCTTACAAAATAGTATCTCTTACCATTCATTTATTGTGAGTTCTAGAATATTTAGGTTAGTTCCTAAAAGCAATTTTGTCATTTCCTATTTAAAATTAATATTATCTTTAAATGCGTGTTTGATAAAAGAGACAAGTATTAAAAAACGGAGATAGTATATATATCACAGTAGGGGATTCTCCTAGACCCCTACTGTATTTTCCTAAAAAACAGTGAAAATACGATTACATGGGAGCAGCGACAACAACATAGAACTACAACTAATTCCTATTGGTTGAAAAAGATGGGAACTTTCAGTTTTATCTACAGCTTGTCCTAATTCTACGTTACGCACAAAAAAAAAACATCAACAATTTCTGGGGACAATGTAGATATATGCTTTCATGGATCCAGCTCAATTCAGCAGAATTCAGTTGCCACCAAACTGCGAGTCTTGACAGGATGATAGCCTTCTTGTTGCTGCTCTTTTATAAGAACCCGGTAAGTTTGCAGATTCACATAGTTTTACCATGGCTCAAAATGGTTAGAAGTTAAGATGAGGGTTGCATCCTGCAGGTGAACACCGTAGTTACAAACTTGGATGCCTTCCATCACATGACTTATCCCAGCTCTTCCGGGTTACAGTGTCCTTGACAACCACATTATGCACAGGCGCGGAGCTGATCCATATAAAGCACGATGTCCAAGCTGCACAATATCCTGCAATGCAAGCCGCGACTGATAGAAATGGCACTTGACATGGCATGCAGCACTGCAAATGTTTAGAACAGAACCTCCTTGCCGTTAGGCCTTGGCAATGGACTAGGCTGAGGGTTTGCCGATGGAAAATATATGGTGTTTCCAAAATTTGCTGTTGAACCATAATTGGGGGCTAAACCTAAAGGCCGAGGGGAAAAATTAGGAGTAACTGCCTGGATTGTTAGTGGGGTCAATAGAAGAGTTGATGCTTCAGAAGGCCTAGAATTGCTTGGTTCACTGGCAATAAAAAGAATTCAATGTATGTCAATATCTAGCAAATAAAAATCTAACAGATCTTTTCAGCACACTTGCAAATGAAATGAATCTACTCACCCAGTGGTATTTCTTCCTTTCGAGCATGGATCACTCTTTGAGGAAGGTTTGTCTCTTGAACTGTGTCCATTTTCCTGTCGAATAACAATGACATCATATGAACATCAATCTCAGGATCTTTTTCACAACCTTTTTTTTTTGGCTGTGGGGAGTTGACAAGGGACGTAAGAAAAGATTCACTTACATTGACTTTAATTCCTGCAAATGAATGTATCGAACCATGTTTGTTGTAATGATTTGAATTGCGGATAAATGGATGGTCCAACAACTCATTTGCTGTTGGCCTCTCTCCTGGATTCCTCTTGAAACAGCATCGCAGAAAATCTTTGCCCTCATGGGATAAATTTTCAGGGATTGGTGGGTCTTTATGTAAAACCTTAAACATTGCAGCTGGCTGTAGTACATAAAAAGGTATTATCAAACAGTGCTTTAGAACAAAATTTTGTGATGTAGAGTCCAAGAGTACCAATGACAAATGAAAGCATGCAAGGACAGTATGAGAATGAAAACTTCAAATTTCAATACTCAAAATTTGTCTAACACTGAACCCTTTTGTCAAAGAATGCCAGGTGTTCACTGACATGATAGTTTCACGAATCCTTTGAGCAATCATATGGCTACATCTATTTTGTAAACATGTATAGAGCTATAAGCATGACGTGCATGTACGTAAGACAAATTTTGCTTCCAGACCATCAATTTTGGTTGGCTGAGGATTCATAGATCATTATGGGGTAAATACTGCAGTATTGTGCAGGAAAAAGTGCCGGGATGGCATGGCTGAAGGAGAGAGCCTTAGGAGAAATATGGGATGATTGACTTTTATAAAGAAAGACTTAGTTTTTTCTTCTTGCTTAATGGAAATAATTTGGCCCCTTCTATTTAAATAAATGATCTGCTCGTTGAACAACTAATCTTATCCCAACGCCATAATCTAACTAATCTTATCTCTAAGATGCGGCCATCCAACTGTTGGTGTGGTCAATGTGCGTGCTACAACATCTTGAGGTTCTGTTCATGTGAATGGTATCCATACCGCTGCAGCCTGCGTATGACAAGCATGCTAGAATTTTACTGTAAAGATGAATGCTTCATACCCCTTCAAGATCACTCCAAGGAGGCTTTCCATCAAACATCTCTATGATGGTGCAACCAAGACTCCATATATCAACAGCAAGATCATAGCCTACATCTTTCATCAGTGTAGCCTGAACCATCTGCAGAAGAAGAAACAAACTAAATTTCAACAAAACATTTTTATAGCAACAAGCATGTTAACTACCTTTAATATGAAATTCACACATGGAACACACTACTGTAATAGGCTCGTTTGTAACAAGACAATTTGACTTCCACTAAGGACCTAAAGTTATTTTCATCTAAAAAACGGTCTTTGCAGTCGTGAATAGTGAAATGAAGCTTCGTAAAAAAAAATCTTCCTCATAAAAAATTAGTGAAATGAAGTGCTGTTGAGGTAATTGGCATATTCTTTGGATAATTTACTTTGCAGTTTCAGTAAATACATCACTTGAGAAGAAGCAGCAACCTCTCACTTTAATTGACCACCTATGTAGAAAACAATGCAAGTTCAAAGAAGAATGCATCATATATACAACTTCATACAGATCTAGAGCCTTTTTTACACCTTACACCTTACACCTTATATATTGAAAACTTTGAACTTGATAACATTGAAGTTGGCAGCGAAACAAGGAATATCTAGGCATACCTCTGGAGCCATCCAGTATGGTGTTCCCTTCAATGAAAGATTAGGGGCTGCAGTACCTAACTGATAAAAGAGAAATAATGTCAATAGTACATAGAAGATAGGATATATGCAAACTGTTTTCAATTGTTTTTAAGCATTTCACCAGCAAAGCATGCTAGTATCGTGGGTTGGAGTACCCCTTTTCCTAATTAAGTTCATGTGGATAACACAATTGTTAGAATTATTGGGGCTTTAAGTAGCAAACATGCTGACCTACAGGACATTCTTGAAAAAACACACATATATGAATTTGACTATTAGTCGCAGTCTATGAGATTTAGGTGATCTCTAGTAAACTCATGAAGAGATCATGGAGTATGACTTATATGCTCCACCCGCGGGGTAATCTACTAGCAGCAAAGTATCAGTTATGGTTTTAAGTGAAACTTGTTTGCACAAAACTTGCAATTCAAGACATAGTCCATTGTTCAAGTTGTGAATGAGTGTAGCTTGATGTTCTAGGTGGATGTTCAACTTAACAGTCTCCACTGAAACACTGTTTTATCAAATAACAGCGGAAAACTGATAATTCTCTATGAGATTTTGAGATTTGATAGGGGATTGTTAGAATTATTGGAACCGGTTTATGTAATAATTTTTAATAAATCTCAAAGGCCCATATTGTGGAGAGGTGATCCATGTTGAGACCCGCTCTCTATTAGTACTATATTGCTAATGGAGGTGGAGGTAGGGGGTTTTCCCCCTATATATATACAAGGACCCCCTACCTCTTTGGGTATACGAAAACATAGACTGCTAATTGAGAGTAACCCTAAAATTAGGAACGCTCTCATTATATGAGTCTATATAAGAGTTACGGTTTTTGTCTCTTTCTCTTTCTGTTGTGCTGCCATTGTAGTCTACTCCATCCCGACGTCGGCGTGCACCGGCAACCAGGAGAGCATGTCTTTGAATCCCTCGCTCTTGAGATCTTGCACTGGGAGAGGACGAATAAGGTTTTTGAGAAGCGTTCCGCGCGACTGCTCAAGTTCTTCACCACGGTTCGTCTTCCTGGTCGCTTAGGCGCTGTCCACTGTCATCGTCAACAATTTTGGCACGTCGTCAGCAGGATCGATCGTGCCATCAACACGGTGCAACTAGCATCTTCAGCAACCTCCACAGCGCAGGACGAGTATGTAAAAATCATGTTACTCGTATTTTATTTCCTGCGATTTCTAATTTGAGTATAGTAGATCTAGTCATTTGTTGTGCTTTCGTACACATGTCTAGATTATGCTCTTTATTTATGGATCATATCAGTTTATCAGTTTCTGCTCATGAATTATTTATGGATTAAATTAAACATAAAAGTATCTTATATTCCAACAATCCAAAAAGCTTATTGTAGGCACTTAGATTTATCAATGGCTGGTTTTATCGATGCACTGAGGCCATATAAGTTTTCTGGTGTGCACTTCAAAAGATGGCAAGTTAAGGTCACTCTGTGGCTGACGGCTATGAATGTCTACTGGGTGACTAAGGGCAAGCCGGAAGAAACCATTACTGCTGAGCAGGAAAAGACGTTCACGAATGCCAATAGACTCTTTGTAGGATGCATTCTTAGCGTTCTTGGTGACCGTCTTTGTGATGTGTATATGCACATACAAAGCGCGAAGGAGCTGTCGGATACACTGAATACTAAATTCGGTGCATCAGATGCATGAAGTGAACTGTATATTATAAAGCAGTATCATGACTACAAGATGGTTGAAAATCACTCTGTAGTCGAGCTGGCTCATGAGGTTCAGTGCATCGTGAAGGAACTCAAACTTCTCAAGATCAATGTACCCGACAAGTTTGTGGCTGGAGGCATCGTTGGCAAGTTACCACCTTCGTAGAAATACTTTGCCACTGTTCTAAAGCACAGGAGACAAGAAATTACTGTTGAGAGTTTAATCGTATCTCTTGATGTTGAGGAGAAAGCTCGGGCTAAGGATGTGAGTCTAAAAGGAGGCAAGGGACAGACTAACGCCAATATGGTGCAAAAGCCCTTTCACAACCAGAACAAAAGGAAAGCTAATAAGCCAAACAAAACTACCACCTTCAAGAAAAAGAAGATGAACACAACAAAACTGTCTTGCTTTGTGTGTGGTGAGATGGGACATTTCGCCAAGGATTGTCCAGACCGCAAGGGAAGAAAGGCTCCACAAAAGCAGAACTCAAAGATTACTAATATGGTGACGATTGGCGAAGCTGGAAACAGAGCTGCAGTGTATGAAAAATTACCCTTAGTGTTTTCAGTATTTCAGTCTACTAATTGGTGGATTGATACATGAACCAATATTCATGTGTGTGCTGATATCTCAATGTTCTCATCTTATCAGGTTGTCTATGATTCTTCCGTCCTAATGGGGAATGGGTCACATAATTTTGTTCGTAGTATTGGCACGGTAGATCTGAAGTTTACTTTGGGAAAGATCGTGCAGCATGTCCCTACAATAAACAAAAATCTAGTTAGCGGCTTCCTTCTTTGTAGAGACGGATTTAAGGTGGTGTTAGAGTCCAATAAAGTAGTAGTGTCAAAGCATGACCAATATATTGGTAAAGGTTATGAGCGCGGAGGCCTGTTCCATTTTTCCCTTTCTGATTTCAGTAAGAAGTCTGTGAATCATATTTGTGGCAATGCTAATAATGATGCTAGTGTTTGGCATTCGCGGTTATGTCATTTGAATTTTGGTTCTATGACTCGACTTTTCAGCATGAGTTTAATTCCAAATTTTTCCATGGTCAAAGGTTCTAAGTGTTATAGTTGTGTGTAATCAAAACAACCTCGTAAGTCTCACAGGGCCGCCGAGAAGAGAAATTTGGTACCTATAGAACTCATATATTCAGATTTGTGTGAAATGAATGGTGTGTTGATGAATGGTGGAAAAAGATATTTCATGACTTTGATTGATGATACGATTAGATATTGCTATATTTATTTATTGAAAACGAAAGATGAGGCTCTAGATCACTTTAAAATCTATAAGACAGAAGTTGAGAATCAACTAGAGAGAAAGATCAAAAGAATTAGGTCGGATTGTGGTGGAGAGTATTTCTCTATTGATTTTGATTTATTCTGTGGGAAATATGAGATTATTCATGAGATAACACCTCCCTATTCACTCCAATCAAACGGGGTTGCTAAAAGGAAGAATTGCACATTGACTAACTTGGTTAATACCATGTTAGACACTGCAGCATTATCTAAGGCATGGTGGGGGAGGTCCTGTTGATTTCATGTCATGTCCTGAATAGAGTTTCTCTCAAGGATAAGGAGAAAACCTCATATGAAGAATAGGAAAGGAGAAAACCATCACTTTCTTATTTGCGCACTTGGGGATGCTTGGCGAAAGTCAATGTACCAATAACTAAAAAGCGTAAACTCGGATCTAAAACAGTGGATTGTGTCTTTCTGGGATATGCTCATCGGAGCATTGCTTATAGGTTTTTAGTGGTTAAATCTGAGGTACCTGACGTGCATGTAGATACAATGATGGAGTCTCGTGATGCAATATTTTTTGAGCTCATATTTCCTATGAAAGATTTACATAGCATGTCTAGACTATCTTCTGAGATAATCTCTGAACCTCCTTCACCTCTTGAGATTATTGAACAAATACATGAGCAAGATCCTGAGGAGTATGACAGTGAAGCTCCTAGGAGGAGTAAGAGACAAAGGATTGCAAAATCTTTTGGTGATGATTTCACTGTGTACCTTGTGGATGACACTCTCAAGTCTATCTCAGAAGTGTTTGTATCTCCAGATGCAGACTATTGGAAGGAGGCTGTACGGAGCGAAATGGAATCCATCCTCGCAAACGAAACTTGGGAGGTCACAAAACCTTATGGATGCAAACATGTGGGTTGCAAGTGAGTGTTCGAAAAGAAGCTTAGGCCCGACGGTACTATTGAAAAGTATAAGTCTCGGTTTGTGGTCAAGGGTTATACTCAAAAGAAAGGTGAAGACTTTTTTGACACTTATTCACCTGTTGCGAGATTGACTACTATCCGAGTGCTACTTTCCTTGGCTACCTCACATGGTCTCATCTTTCATCAGATGGACGTTAAGACAGCTTTCCTTAATGGAGAGTTGGACGAGAAAATTTATATGGAGCATGCCGATGGGTTTGTAGTAAAAGGTCAAGAAGGTATGGTGTGTAAGTTGTTGAAGTTCTTGTATGGTCTTAAACAAGCTCCTAAACAATGGCATAAGAAGTTCGACAGAACTTTAATATCTGCAGATTTTCGATCAATGAGGCAGATAAATGTGTGTACTATCACCATAGTGGGGGTGAGAGAGTTATATTGTGCTTGTATGTTGATGACATACTGATATTTGGAACAAACCTTGACGTGGTTAATGAGATCAAGTCTTTCTTATCTCAAAATTTTGATATGAAAGATCTAGGTAAAGTTGATGTAATCTTAAACATCAAGTTAATCAAAGGAGAGAATGAGATTACTCTTACACAATCTTATTATTTTGAGAATGTTTTGAGCCGCTTTGGTTACCAGGATAACAAGACTTCTCCAACACCTTATGATCCTAGTGTGATATTTCGAAAGAATAAGAAAAGTGATAGGGACCAACTGAGATACTCTCAGATTATTTGATCACTCATGTACCTAACTGGTACTACAAGGCCTGACATCTCATTTGCTGTGAGTAAATTGAGTCGCTTTACTTCTAACCCGGGTGATGAACATTGGTGTGCGCTTGAACGAGTTATGCGCTATTTGCTTGGTACTATGAGTTATGGTCTTTACTATTCCGGGTACCTATCGGTACTAGAGGGTTATAGTGATTCAAACTGGATATCTGATGCTGATAAGATTTACGTCACAAATGGATATGTATTCACTCTAGGTGGTGCTGCTGTGTCATAGAGATCTTGCAAATAGACCATTTTGACGAGGCCAACTATGGAAGCAGAACTCACTGCATTAGACACATCCACTGTTGAGGTAGAATGACTGTGTGAGTTGTTAATGGACTTACCTGTGGTTGAGAAACCGGTACCGGCTATCCTTATAAACTGTGATAATCAGACGATTATTATCAAAGTAAACAGTTCTAAAGATAATGACAAGTCCTCAAGGCACGTAAAGAGATGATTGAAGTCTATCAGGAAATTGAGAAACTCTGGAGTGATAACTTTGGATTATGTCCAAACAGCTAAGAACCTGACAGGTCCCTTTACAAAGGAACTATCACGGAATGTGATAGATAATGCATCGAAGGAGATGGGTATGAGACCTATTTGAGTTATACCATAGTGGTAACCCAACCTATGTAATCAGAGATCCCGTGAATTAGGATCTGGGAAGAACAAGCTATTGTTCTAACTGGAGGAGAGTACCTTTGTTGTTTGACCCACTCGAGTAAAGATGCAATACTCTCAGAGATCTGTAAGGCAGGTTGGCTAATGCCTTAATGTGTTTTGTTGGCTTTAAGTAGCAAAGATGCTGATCTACAGGGCATTCTTGAAGGAACACACCTATATGAGTCTGACTGTTGGTCGCAGTCTATGAGATTTGGGTGATCTCTAGTAAACTCATGAAGAGACCATGGAGTATGACTTATATGCTCCACCCGCGGGGTAGTCTACTGGCAGCCAAGTATCAGTTATGGTTTTAAGTGAAACTTGTTTGCACAAAACTTGCAATTCAAGGCATAATCCATTGTTCAAGTTGTGAATGAGTGTAGTTTGATGTTCTAAGTGGATGTTCAACTTAACAGTCTCCACTGAAACACTGGTATATCAAATAACAGTGGGAAACTGGTAACTCTCAATGGGACTTTGAGATCTGATGGGGGATTTTTAGAATTATTGGAACCGGTCCATGTAATAATTCTTAATAAATCTCAAAGGCCCATATTGTGGAGAGGTGATCCATGTTGAGACCCGCTCTCTATTAGTACCATATTACTAATGGAGGTGGAGGTGGGGGGTTTCCCCCTATATATATGCAAGACCCCCCACCTCTTTGGGTACACGAAAACATAAACTGCTAATTGAGAGTAGCTTTAAAATTGGGAACGCTCTCATTATGTGACTCTATATAAAAGTTGTGGTTTTTGCCTTTTTCTCTTTCTGTTGTGCTGCCGTTGTAGTCTACTCCATCCTGGAGTCGGCGTGCACCGGCAACCGGGAGAGCAGGTCTCCAAAACACTCGCTCTTGAGATCTTGCACTGGGAGAGGGCAAATAAGGTTTTTAGGAAGCGCTCCGCACGACTGCTCAAATTCTTCACCACGGCTCGTCTTCCTGGTCGCTTGGACGCTGCTGCTGTCATCGTCAACAATTTCGACGCATCGTCAGCAGGATCGATCGTGCCATCAACACGGTGCAACTAGCATCTTCAGCAACCTCCACAGCGCAGGACGAGTACGTAAAAATCATGTTACTCGTATTTTATTTTCTGCGATTTCTAATTTCGAGTATAGTAGATCTAGTCATTTGATGTGCTTTTGTACACATATCTAGATTATGCTCTGATAATATGATCATATCAGTTTATCAGTTTCTGCTCATGAATTATTTATGGATTAAATTAAACATAAAAGTGTCTTATATTCCAACAACAATAGCACTTAGTACTATGGCAATCGAACAACTTCCCCACTCTAATAATGATAGTCTGGCTTCACTGTATCACCTCTGTAGAAGGAAGGGATTTGGTGCAATCACCACACAACTATTAGGCCAGGATGGCATGTCATATATAGTTAGTCAAGGCCCAAGATTAGGAAGTTTTATAGGAGCCTCAATTAGAGGGCTAATCTAGGCAAGATACTAATATACATGGCAATGCAATAAACTCTAATGAATGCTGTCCAATTTTGTCTAATAACCACCCCTCTCTATTTGCTATTTCCTAAATTCTCCCTGAAACAGTCTTTATATTTCTGTTTTAAAATAGAATGTTCAGGTGGGGTTTTCTGCCCTACTGTAGTCAAGATCAGAAAAATACTACATGATTGCTTCAGATGGTGTTCAGCCATTCCAAAAATTTGTGGCAAATGTACCCTTAAAATGGATAGACACAGTACAGTGCCATACCAAAAAAAAAGCAAACTCCATATGATGCTATACTCACATGCTTGGCCATTCCAAAATCAGCCAATTTGACTACACCATGAACATCAACAAGCAGGTTTGCTCCTTTGATATCCCTGCAAGTGCAGATTCATTTACATTACATGAATAAAGTGAAATTAATTGCAAAAGTATATGCAAAAAGTGAACTGAAAGGCACACCTATGCATAATCTTTTGGCCATGCAAAAATGCTAGACCCCTAAGAATATGACGTGTGAAGTTGCGGACAACTGATTCTGTCATTGCTCCGTAATGCTGTTTAACATACTTATTAATTGAACCTGGATGGATGTATTCCAGGTAAATGTAGAAGCGATCTTCAATCTGCAAGATCCCTCATAGGTTACAATACGAATTAACAAGCAGAATTACTTAACCCAGATTACAATGGTGAACTTACAATGTCACTGCCATAATACTGCACTATGTTTTTATGCTTGAATTGGCTTAGGAACTTTATTTCCTGAAACATATGAAAGTAAGTCAACAAAGGCAACTGTAAAACTTGCATATGGGTCATCAAGAATAACAGATGAGAAAAGGCCTGTAATAACCGATTGTTACAACTTACTATGAGAATTAACATGACATACTCATAGAGATGGTATAACTGGAGTGCTCTGGATATGACATGCTACTGATTTATGTAGTAGTAATAGTTAAAAGAGTCGATGAACACAAGCAGCTATTTAATCTATTTATTGGCATAAAAACATTCAACAGGAATAATAACATAGAAAATTACTCAAATAGAGAAACAAAAAGCATAGATAACAAAATATAAATATTCCTTATTTTTGCAAATGACCAGCATGTGTTTTCTTTAGGATACACTGTCAAATGTAATAACCTGCTCTAATTGCTTCAAGGACTCAGCAGATTTAGCATCATCGGGAATTATGTTGACCTCTTTCATTGCACACAGAGCTCCAGTGTGCCTACAAGTAAAAGGATTAAAATAACAGTCAGTTTAACATGAAGTGCCCGGTCACAGTGATAACCAAATGTACTGTCATACCTATTGGTAGCTTCGTATACACAACCAAATGTACCACTACCAAGAAGTTTTCCTTTTTGCCACTGACCTGCCACTGAGGGCATTTCAACTTTTGGAGCAGGCTGGTTACTAAATGTTGTTTGCATTGGGCTTAGAGCACCAGGAGGGAGTGGCAATGGGTGAAAATTGATACTCCCATTCCCTTCAGTGCGTGAAATATGGTTTTCTGGGAATAATTTAGAGTGCATAGGTGATGGAGGGGCACTGGTATTTCTTGGCATAAGAATAGGACTTCTCAATGCACTATAGCAAGGAGATCGCTCTGGACCCCCTATATATTTTTCAGGTGAAGTTCGAGGGGATGAAGCTCCCATAAAATCCATAGAGCGGATAGATGGAGCCGACCATGCGTGGGGACCTTGAGTAGATGGCACGGTAGATGAGAAATCAGCATTGCTCAATCTTCGAGGACTGCATTGAGGACTTGAAAAGGCACTGCTTGGAGCACTTTTAGCAGGAATGTTCAACCGAAAGTTCATTGTTTCAGCTGAACTCTTATCCTGAAACTTTTCACGAAATGCATTCCTGTGGTGACCAGAGGTAGCCCGCTTTGTTCCATTTGGGTACAATTCATTATGTTCAGGAAACTTTTGCACGATCTGGCTTGTCACCCTGTAAGAACAGGACTTGCAAGGATCACGAAATAACTTAAAGAGAATGCAAGTTTAGCTATAGCTGCACTTTAAGGACGTATGCAGCATCTTCAAAAAGATAGAATCTATGTGTTCCAACAATCTATACAAAGAATTGCACAGATTATACAAGAAAAGGAAAAGGACCTGTCAGCAAAAGGATATAAGGCGACACAACTGTTTTGCTAGTTACCGTAGTCTAATCTAACCACCAACAAATTTTTATTACATCACCATACTCCCTGATCCACAAGGGTTCCTTGTGTGCAACTGAGCTAAGCCGATTTTTCGAGAGCAATAATACCATCTCAGATGCACTTTAGCCGACTAGTAACTCAAATAACTAAAAACACGAATTTTGCCTTAATAAATAGTAATTGATTTGTCACCCTTCCTTTTCTTACCTTCCGGTATACACAATCTGGCATGTTACCTCAATCATTCATCCATCTCACAATTCCCATACAATTTGAAAATGCATTCCAATTCCCTTTGAATGTATGATTCACCAGAACGATCCTAACCTGGTTGATATAGTGTGTGTGTGCTAAATCACGCAGGAGCTATGCTAGTATATTGCCGTAGTCCAATGTCCAGATGGCAAATTCACTACAAAATGTTGCACTTCCTACACGTCTGCATCCCCAAACATCGTCACGAACGGGCTAAATTTATCTGATAACAGTCAAAGCTACCTTATACAATTTCTAAGCGGTCGAATCATGTCCATTTCACATTCAATCAGAGATTCACGAGAGATTTAATTCAGAACAAGTTAGGCAAAATAGGAGTTTTGAGGCAATCACGTCACCTCGGAGCGTGCAAGGACGGTGCCGGCGTCGTTTTCTCGCCCCACCCGTCGGCGACCCCGGGCGGCTCCTGCGTCTCCAAGTCCGCCGGTCTGGGCGACGGCAGCGGCAGCGGGTGCAGCACGGGCGACGACGCCGACCTCGGCGGCGGGGCTACGGCCTCCCTGGAGCTCGCGGACCTCGAGATCGGGGTGGACCTCGGGGGCCCCACAGCCTCGGACGCGGAGACGCGGCCCTTGTGCGGCGGGGGCGAGGACGACGCGACGTCGAGGCCGAGGTCGCCGAGCCCGACATCGATGTCGTCGACGTGGCGCAGCTTCCGCTGCCGCGTGAGCCGCGGCGGCGCGAGGAGGTCCCGATACTCTACTCGGCCCCCGCGTCCGGGCTGGGCGCGCGAGGTGGACGCCCGCGCGGGGGACGCCGGGGTAGAGGATGGGGCGACGACGGAGCGGTGGAAGGCGGACTTGGAGCGCTTCCACCACGACGGCATCGTCACGGAGGGCGAGGAGGAGGGGGAGGAAACCCTAGCCGTATGCGTAGGGTTAATGACATTCGACGCGGAGAGGAGCAGCGAGGACGGCGACGACGACGACGACGACGGCGACGACCTCCTCCATTTGGGGTGCCTTTTCTTTCTTTTTTGTCGTTTTGTGAGGTGGTCGTTGGTTTCGCGGGTTCCGTTAATCTGGGTTGACATTTCAGGGAGCAAGAAAATCTTATATTAGAAGAAAGTCCAACCAGTCAAACCCGTCTACTCCCACCGTCCATTTTCTCTTAATTTCTGGTCAAACATTTTAACAATTACTCCAGAATTTCGTTGTTGATTTTCAAACTGTCAAGACCAGACATTATATAACACTAGATTTGTCGTTAAAAGTACTTCATATAAAATTACAATTTTCAAAGCTTTCACAACTATATATAGAGTTAAAAAAAAATTCAGAAAAAAAATTTAAACTTACAAAAAAGGGTAGGTAAACACACGAGTGGACGGTTCTGTTCATTATAGATCCCATGATCTTGACCAAGAAACCATCAGCTTTTCTTGATGGTCTCACGGTGGATCCAGGGGCTTCAACCCCCTATTGCTTTGTAGCCAATGAAAACTCTCATAATAATTTTTTATCATTAATGATGGAGAGTAAGAAGAAAAAAGAATAGAAAGAAGAAGAAGAGAAATAGATGAGCCCCGTTCCTCTGCATCTGCCTTTTCCGCCCTTCTCTTTAAGTGAAACGAGCCAAGCCTCCTCGGAGATCTCCCAGTCCCTCACCCAAGAATGCATTTCACTTGAACTACACTGGTTTAATAACTACTGCATTGGCCAATGTCGATGCTCCATAGCAACATATCTTCGCATGTTAGATATTTAGATTCCATAGTCTCGAATGTCAAGATTTCACAGAACATTAGCTTATGAAACCATCAATGATTTCTCCTACCCTTGTTTAAATTTATATCCCATACTGTTGCGACTTGCGAACAGCGTTAGGAACTAAGATTTTAAATTGAGACAACAACTTCTCGTGTATGAACATCCATGATGCCTCGAGTTTGTTAAAATTAATCAACTACCAACAAAAAATCAGGCTTCAGAAATCTAAATTGGTGTTACATTACGTTTGAACTACTAGTAGTAAAACTACTAACTCATAGATTAATCTCTTCTACTTAAAATATTTGTTAATTCCTTATCATCATGCGTGGTCTACCGTCCCTCCGTCCCACGCGCTTGTGTCTCCGGCGTGGGCCCGCGTCCCATGCCTCCACGTGCGCTCCTATGCCCTCCCACTCGTGCAGCGTCCCGCATCCCGCCACGTTTCCCGCCGTGTGCAAAGCACGGGAAAAAACTAGTAAAAGTATATGTTTGGATCACATGAGGTAGAAGATGGAACAAGTTTCATTTTCTTAAAAAAAAAAGGTGCTTCTATGTTTTAAACTACCACTCTGCTAGTTTCTGGAAATCATTTTTTAAACTTGCAGGCACACCTTTTTAAAATGGATCAGTTAAATGGGCTTACTCTTCTTTACATGAAACTTTAGCAGGATGCCACTGGGCCTGCGTTGACACCTGGGCTCAAACTCTGAAACTCTGCTTTTCGAGGCCCGATGGGCCATGGCGTTGGGCACAATTAACTGATCCATCTCTGCAGTTTCCTCTCAAATGAAATGATACTTCCTTTCGTTTCGGTCAGACGCTACCAAAAGGAGACTCCAGCGGAACAAGCTCCTCGCCACCGATTCGGCCAGCCCCCTCACTTTCGTCGGCCATCGGGCGTCAGAGGAGGAGGGTGACCCACCCCGTTCGTTAGTAGTATTTGTAATTTATAATCTAGTTTTTAGTATCTAGATCTATTGGTGTTTTGAGCAGTTTCGAGTTAGGTTTTCGGTGGAGTTATAGTTAATGATTTTTGGCCAGCTTTTGTTCCTCTAAGCTGTTTATGATGTCTTCTTCTTTCTCGGTGGAGTCTCCGGCGACAACTTTGAAAGGTTTGTAGTTTATCATAGTCTAGGGAGGACAGGTTGTTAGTGTTTCTTTCTCGTTTTGGAACATGCTCCCTCGCAGATTTGATTGCCGACGTGGGTTGCGGCAATGATGTTGAAGTTGAAGATGCATGTTTGCTTCTTGTTTAGTGGGGTATCGTTAGTCAATTCGCAAAGCCTATACGTTCAGCGTTATCAATGCTTATTTGTGACTAGCCGTCTCTTGTCCTGCTAATTGAAGCTTCCTCACCAGTTGAGCGCACAATTTATGACTCCTTTCTCAGTGTGGTTCTACATCCAGCTCCAGCGAACTGGTGTCGTGTATGGTTGGATGGTTCAGAGATGAAACAGAAGATCAGGACCTCTCAGGGACTATGTTGTAATTTTGATTTTCTACATGGGCTCCTTTATAACTGGTGGTTTGTAATATTTATGTTTCTTCAATGAAATACAGACCCGGTTCCTCTTTAAAAAATGAAATGATGCTCCTGTTCTTCGCCATTTTCTGTGCTGCATGCAACCATGCAAGCGACACCTTCTGTTCTGTTCTATTATGTTCTGTTCTGATCCGTAATTGCAGCAGCCATGGAATGGAACTGCGCAGCAGGGGAAACAGTGAACAGTGACATGCTCCGTGGAGGGTGTATGCGGCGAGTCGCTGTCGGTTGCGAATTTGCTCGGCGGAAAGAGTCCGGTGTCGCGGATGAACAGATAGTTATCGCTGTTAGGAAATATGTAATTTTACAACATAATATAGGTCTGTCTCTGTCTTCTAGAGTTTGGTTTTGTTGACGTAGGTCTTTTATTTCTTAGAGATTAATTCTATCTTTTAGAGATTTTATATATAAATAAGAGGTGAAATCCACATTATAGTACACGAATGAATAATAGAGAAAGATTTTTCTCTACATTGTGTCTCTTTTTGTGTGATTGTTTATCATTAGAATCTCTAGACCATACCCGGTAATAGAGGTTTCTCAATACGTTATCAGCACGAAACTTTGCTAGAGACCAAGCTAGCAGAATGAATCTGCTTGTGATCGAACTACACTGACATCTACATGTTGTTAGGGGAATCGGATCGTCTGGTTCATTGTAAGGGACAATCGGTTTGGAATGTCTTCTTGCTACTACTATTTTGCGTCAGATCTGTAAATCACAATAAACAACAGTGTGAATAGCAATATGAATAATATGACTACGTAGCTAATCTAGTGGGGCTCACAGCCATCACCACGCCACCGACCAAAAACTGGCGACCGTCCTCCGCACAGAATGTGATGGCTTGAAGGCCACCGCCACATATCATAGATAAAAAAACAGAAAAAGGGGGCACAATACCTCTACGCCATCTGAAGCGGTGTCGCCGTGTGCCACATTGCTATTACTTCCCCCAACCACCAAGGCCATCAGAGGGAGCATCACATCACCGTTGATGGATGTCGTGCCGGCAGGTCGGTGCGTCGCAGCGCCCGACTGGCCGATGGCCACTACGCTGGCCTTCGACTAGGTGGTTGCCGAGCTATGCCGGCCGTCTTGAGGGTGAGGTTACTCTGGGGGAGGATCCTTTGTTAGACATCGCCATCTAAGCAGTAGCCGTCGCGACCGTTGATCGCCACTGCTCGCCGGTGCTGGGCGCACCGGCAGTTGCATCGATCGATGGCCGCACAGGAGCACTGGCCGTGGGTTGCGCCCGGGCGCATCCATGCCAGGACGTCTCACACCGGTCGTGCATTGGCCATTGGGCGATGGCCACTGCACCGCCTTGGGTTTGACTGCCACCGTCGGGCAAACCACCTAACTGGGTGGCAGCTAGGGTTTCCAAACCTGAGTTGCCCTATGTATATAAGGTGCGTGGGCCGGAATGGGCTAGACCGGCCCAAATGCCAGCAGGACGGCCCAATAAAGGAAGAAACAGGTGGAAATAAAAATCTAAAATTTTACGCTTAGCCCCCCAGATGTTCTATTAATTGAGCATAGTCTCTATTTCTTTTGTATTTAGGCCCCTAGTTGTTCTAAATGTTATACAGAGGTCTTGATTTTGCATATTAGATCATGTGGTTTCTAGAAATTACATAAATCATACAGTTTTGCATATAAACCCCGAAAATACTTTTTTCTTGCATAAAAGTACCTCTAGAATTCAAATTTTGCTTCTATTTTAGCAATTATGCAGTATTTAATTTTGTTATTATTATTTCTATACTATTATTGTTATAGTTTAAATTGTCTATTATGCATTTAAATGCAGCAGCTCTTATTAATTATAGATCATTCTCCTATAACATCCATTCACCTATGCAACTAGTGCAAGGGGTAATTCTGAAAATTTCTTATTTACGCAAATTTGGATGTATGATTTATGTGTCAATACCACTACCACAGTGAACAGTTATGGGAACTTTACGAAAAGTTAGAATATATATCGGTTATGAGACTATATCCATAATCCGATATTTAGAACCAACAACTGTAAATTTGCATACGGCCCGCTTCGCTGATTGCATTTTTGATAAAAAGAATTTTCTACCATTAGGGTGAGAAAATATACCCTTAGATGAAAAATATCAGGATATTATTTGACAAGCTAAAGAAATTATAGCACATAATCCTCGCACTAGTGAAGCAAATGATGAAGTACAGAAAATTTATCGATTTGCAAAAATTAGAAAACGATCTGCCTAATTATTTTTGTGATTTGAAGAGTGTGACTAAGTTGCATGTGCCTGCACACAATGCATCGGAGAGGGTGAAAGTAACTAAAGAATGTACCCTTTATCTTGTCCTAAGAGCTCCAAAAAATAATAAAAGGATAAGAAATCCGGTTCCTTAAGTCCCAAATAGCTGGAAACGTCACAACCGATCATAGAAATGCCGCAAAGAAAAAAGAAAGGGAGCCAATTGAGACCTAATGATGGTATGAAACCTAAGGAAGTAGGCATACCAGATTTGAATCTTCCCACGCAGCAAGAACCTAGCAAAAATACGCGCGCTGAAATTGATGCTGGTAAACTGAAGGACCTTGCTCCTACAGTAAAAAATAATGAAGGGCAAGATATAGAAGCACCAGAAAGTACAACCCATGATGAGATAGCAATAAATTATGTGAATTCAGAGAAATCTTAGAACAGAGCAACCACAATAGTTGATATATATTTCACAAATAAAATTATCATAGTTATAGATCATGACTCTAAGCCTACATCGCTCACTGAATGTAGAATGAGATCATATTAGAAAGACTGACAGAAGACAATAATAGTTGAATTGTTGTCACTGAACAAAAGAGACGTTTTTAGGCCAGTATGTTGCACACCTTTCTACATCAAACTAGTAAAATATAAGTGGGTTTTGTTCATAAGACAAATGAAAGAAATAAAATTATGAGGTACAAAGCACGACTAGTTGCACAAGGTTTCACTCAACGATCAGGCGTTGATTATGAAGAAACATATTCCCCGGTCATGGGTGGTATTACCTTTAGATATTTAATCTCAATGGCAGTCAACCTAGAATTGAAAATAAAATTGATGGATATGTAGCTGTATATCTTTATGGGAGTCTTGATTCGAATATTTATATGAAGGTATCTGAAGGAATACCATTGCCGAATCAGGAGAAAAGAAATAGATACCTTTATAACGTATAATTGAAGAAGTCATTATATGAGTTGAATAGTCAGGTAGAATGTGGTACAATCGTTTGAGTGATTTTTTTGAAAAATGAGGCTACACAAATAACACGGATTGTTATTGTGTATTCATAAGAAGGTCCTATGATGAATTTTGCATAATATCTGTATATATAGATAATATGAATATTATCGGTACAGAAGAAGAAATAAAGGAAG
The DNA here is from genome assembly GCF_958298935.1 of Phragmites australis. NCBI lineage: Eukaryota > Viridiplantae > Streptophyta > Magnoliopsida > Poales > Poaceae > Phragmites > Phragmites australis. The sequence goes on along the minus strand of NC_084935.1, from coordinate 29,513,944 downwards.
CAAGCTCGTACTTGAAGTTTGAATTTGAAATGAAAGATTTAGGTAAAATCAAGTTTTACTTAGACTTGCAGCTAAAGCACATGACAGATGAAATTTTTGTACATCAATCAAACTACACTCAGAAAGTGTTAGAGCGGTTTGGTTTTAAAAAATTATTTCCTGCTAAAATCTCCATGGTCAGAAGGTCATTACAAGAAGATTAAAATCCCTATAGTCCTAGAAAAGAGAAGGAGGAAGTATTGGGACCAGAATTTCTATAATTAAGTGCAATAGGTGCGCTAATATATCTGGCTAATTACGCTATGCCAAATATAGCATTTGCAGTGAATCTATTTGCATGATACAGTGCAGAACCTACTAAAAAATATTGTAAGGGCGTGAAGTATATTCTGCCTTACTTGCAAGGTAGCAAAGATTTGAGTTTATTCTACAAAAAGGATCAAGATCTAAGTCTGTTTGGATATACAGATGACAGGTATTTATTAGACACGTATAAAACAAAATCACAGACTGATTATGTTTTCCGATGTGGTGGAGCCGTAATATCCTGAAAATTATCAAAGCAAAGTCTTTTATCTATTTTGACGAACCACTCAAAAATAATAACTTCATATGAAGCCGCACGAGAATACACGTGGCTTAAAAGAGCGATCAATCATATCTAACAGTCATGTAGCTTGAATACTATTAATAACCCCACTATTATTTATAAAGATAATACTACATGTATTACACAAGTGCAATTAGTATATGTGAAAACAAACTTAACGAAGCATATTAATTCTAAGTTATCTTATGCTCATGAATTGCATAAAATGATTGAAATAAATATAATACATATCAAATTATGTGAAAATCTAGTAGATTTATTCATAAGTCTCTCATTACATTTAGTTTTAAAAAATGTGTCTGTAATATTGGGATGATGAGGGTTAGAGAGCTATATATTTTAGAGGGAGAATTTTCATATAGTACTGACACAAAGAATTAAATCTTAATCAAGAAGATTAAGTACTTGAAGTTGATTACGAAGATTATATGAAGCATTTAGGTGGATTGTACTATTTTTTTTCTTAAATGAGTTTTTCTGAAGTTTCTCATGTTAAGATTTTTAATGAGGCAATTCATATGATCATATCATAAACTATGTTTTTTTTTTCTCTTAATTTTGTCCATCGGATTTTTTAGAGGTTTTTGATGAGACATGTATTTCACGAGAAGAGGCCAAATGGGAGTGTTAGAAAATCTAAAAATTTATAATAGAATGTGGGTTCGTTTCGATCTCTTAGAGTTTAGTCTTGTTGGCATAGGTCTTTATCTCTTGTAGTTGATTTTATCTCTTAAGAGTTTTGGTATATAAATACATGGGTGAATTCTCTATTGTAAAACACAAATAAATAATAGAGAAGTTTTTTTCTCGATATTATGTCTTCTTCTACATAATTGTTTATCATTAAAATCTAGATTAGTCTGCGTTTGGCGTTCCCGGCCTGCCATTTTCACTCATATGCAGTCATGGTCAGAGGAGCACAAAGTGGTGCTGTCTCCCACGTGAAGTGGGCTCCGTCTCTCTCTCTCTCTCTCTCTCTCGTTGGAGAGCAATGCATCTGCATATTGGAATGGAAGGGAACATGGCCAAACGAAGACGCCATAAAATTGGAGTTGAGATCATGATCAGGGTGTCGCGATCGGGTCGCTGTGAGCAGCGGATGGATTCTAGTTGCCGTCCATGTCACTAGAGATTGGGGCAGATTCCAAATTCCCAAATTGATCGAGCTCTGGAACGTGAATCATGATGCAGTACCTATCATCACAAAAAAAAAGAAAGAGGAAAACACAAACCAGTGAAAAATCGATCACTTCCAATTGCAGCCTGCAAGTGACCGGTGAAGCCGCTCCCGCCGTACAGGTGTTCCACGATATGGCCGTCCATAGCAATTCCAGCACACTGCTTCCTGATTATATGTTGTTTCCTCGATTAACTTGTGAATTGTGATGGTTCTGTTCTGTTACTATTTGCAGTGCTCCAGATTCTCCTTGCCCATTTTTATGGCGAAAATGACTTGCAGAACAGGTTCAGTCTCTCAAGTTGGGTTCAGTAAAGCAGAGCATCAAATTTAGCAGGCTCCGGTTCTTGAAGCAAGCTGCACTAGCTGATTCTGTTCTTCAGCCGTACGTGTCAATTTCTGAATTTGGCATTCCAGCATCTGAACAACTGAACTCAAGCTACAAATGCTCTACTGCTAGCTCCTTGTGCCATGCATGATAATTGAAAAGAAGGCTCAAATTCCATGGCATATAGGTTGCCAGCTAGCTATCTTCAGTCACCATCTGCTCCAGCACACAGGCATCACTCTGCCTGCCACTATTTCCTGAACCCCATTCATCCATATAAAGTCAGGCTACTCTATCCCTGCAACGTTTACTGAAACGTTTTGTGAATCGGTTCCCTTCTTTTTTTTCTTGAAAGAAACATGCACGTTTCTGATAGAGTTTGATCGATCCGTGGGCGCATTTCTCAAAGGCGTGTTGACATTGCTGCTGCTGTTTTCAACTCTATGGTGCATGCAGCTACAATTCTAGCCTAACTATGGACTATGGTGCAGCAGCTACATCCTACATGTATGCATGGGAAAGTTTGTGCCAGAACAGAAACACTGGGGACCAGAATCAGATAGAAAGTAGAAAGGCATGAGATCGTCAGAGTAGGTAAATATCTGCACAGCACTTGCAGATCAGACAGGATAAACTGGTAAAGCGCAGTGCTGCCCATTTTGTGCTGCTCTTTTTCCGGTGTGTGCCGTGGAGATTTGATGGCGTTTTCCGGCCTGCAAAAGCCAAAAGCCCTTTCCAACGAGAAGATCAAAAGAAGTCTGAAACAGTAGTGCATGCCTTTCTTTCTGCCTACTTGAACTAACAAGGAGAAAAATGGCTCTTTTTCGTCAGACCAGGTGCAGTAGTGCTTCTGGACTTGGTTCTTGGTGACATTGTGCAAAGTCAATAGATTTTGAAAAAACTTATTATAATGTTTTAGGTTGGGTTGGGGATGGTCCACAATTATTAAGACATAAGCTAACCTTCTTCTTTCTAGGTCAAAACATTGTTTAGTATAAATAGTTTAGGATAAGGGCAGGCTTCTTGCTTGTGAAGGGAATTGATAAGGTTCCCTATGTGATAAACATGGATGTGAAGAGGGCCAAGTTCAAGAGGAATGCAGCCATGTTCCTTGATTTAGTAGCATGTCGTAAGACATTTTTCTGTGCTAATCCAATTGATTAGCTGCAATATACATGGCTTGTGTGCAGCTATTAGGCTGGCATTGAGATGGACGTATGTGGGCACTTCAGAGTAAGTTGTTTCGTGAGGTCAGAATTTTAATTTTTTCGAATGGAAGGGTCGAATAGTCTAAGAGGTAAGGTGAGTTGGTCCTAATTAAAACTATTTTAACCGACTATAGAACAAATAAATAATATATATCCTAGATGAATAGTGAAGCAACTACCATGACTAAATTTGATAGAATACTAAGAAAAAAATATATAAGGTATAACAAAAAGAGAATTGCAGAATATTAGCTTACAAGAAAGTAAATACGAGAAAATAAAAAGACAGGTAAAAAGACATCGAATTTTTTATCAAGGTATCGAGAAGTGGCACTCTGCTCTAATCCTCGCTGGAGCATCCACTAATAATATCGTTCCTCCTTAGTCACCAAGACTCAAGTGTTATCTAATGATAGCCACTTTTCCATATCCAAATTGGCGGATTTCAAACCAAGCATAAAGCTTCCTCTTAGAGCTTTCATAAGAACTCACAGAGCTCATCAAGACACCTTCAATCACTAAGACTGTTAGGTGTTGCCAACTAACAAGAGTAATAAGTCAATAGTTTCAATTTGACCCAAATCAAGCCTAAACTACAGCTGGATGCACACTTGATACTCTCCTTGCACTAATGATATCTTTAATCTTCAATTAAGAACTTTGCAAATCACTTTAGTGCACTCCATTGCCTCGTGATCACACACTAAGTGTTTCAGCTCTTCTAAATTATAAGGTTACCTAGTGAGATGAAATGAGGGGGTATATATAGACTAGAGGTACAAAACTAGCTGATACCCAACCACTCATAGTTTTTCGTGAACGTTGGATGATCTAATGTGCACAAATTCCAAACACCGGACCATCCGGTGTGAATCATCTACCCAAAACTAGTCGTTACTAGCCATTACTTCACTAAATGCTCCGACGAAACCTCTGATGTATACACCGGACCATCCGACATATATAAGCCCATTTTTTAGTTAACAAAATCTCTGAACTTTACTCCTATGAAGTATCTGATGGTACGTCAGATCATCTGACGTGTTCAACTCAAAATTCCTCTTTTGAAAATACTCTGGCGTTGCCAACTTCTCTTCTCCAGATCATCCAGCGTGAACAAGAGCGTTGAGATAAGAGCTCCGATGTGTACAACACCTCCACCGCCGAGCCATCCGGCGAGTATAGAGTTTTCAGAACTTATCCAATTCAAACTTCTTTAAGTCATATCTTCACTTCAATCTCTAAGCTAGCTAGTGCTAGAATTTCACGAGTGTACGTCCAACTAAATCTAGACTCAACTAGTTTAGGCTATTATTCTTAGTCTTTCTTTATGGTATGGTTAAAGAACAAAAAAGAGCAAATGCTACTCTAAATATCATTCATCACTTTATGACACTTAGAATTAGAAGGTTTTTAATCTTAATGTTCACATCTTTTGATTGCTCAAATATTCCATTAAGGGACTAAGATCACCTAACAATATTGTGAACTAATTTTTTAATTACTTTTAAAAATAAATTTATTAGTCACAATGATACATTTATCATTAATTATATCATTAAAACACTTACCACTTATTAGGAGCATAGATGCTAATCCGAAGTTCTATGGTTCCATGTGAACAAGAAGAGGAATGCACATGAATGCTATGAGGGTTAAATACAGGATGAATGCAATCTTAAATATTCATTTCCAATTGTTTATTTCGTATGTTAATATAATCAATCTATTTGTACCATTATACACAGCTTAGAAAAAGAGCTAGGCTTGGTTCCTAAAATAATTTATCCTTGCGGATTCGGTATTCAGTTGCACATCAAGAAAGTCATTTCAAAGATACGCATCTTCTAAGGATATGAAAATGAAGAAACCAAAAAAAAAATGCAAAGTATAACAGGGATCGAGCTCACACGTGTCAGGGGCAGGCAATTAGCTAGAGCAGTTTAGCAATTAAACAATTTTCTTTCTGAAATCGACGTTTACTTAACCGATACTTTTATAGTACTCGCTCGGATTCAACGAGTTTATTAAAGGGAAATTGTACCAACGTTGGTCAAAGAGCCAGACCTTGATTCTTGATCAAATAAACTAGGCTTGTTCATCTTATTCTAATACAAATTCGCTGGCCATCGGTCGAATCTTGCCGCGATATTCTCGAGATTCTAGGCTCCAGAATTCAAAATTATCGCCCTGTCGCTGTGCAGAATCTTGCATTGAGATCACCCGTAAACAATGCAAGCCGCCGGGTCAACACGGCCATCCGAAAAGAGAATGACTCAAATGGTTTCTAAAGGCCAAGCAGAAGCTGATTAAACTAGCTCAGAAGAGGCATTTCTTCCTAAGATCCTCCGATTCGATGCATGTGACCAATGACAGGTAACATGGAAGATTGGCATCCAAATCTGGCAGCCAATCAGCAACCAGTGGTAAGCAGACTCGGTTTTAAAATTTAACCGGCAGCTAACCCTCCTCAGAAGTTCAGATTATTAACTAACAAGTGATAGATTATCGAACCAACCAATTTCAAAGCGGTACAAACTAAAATTGGTGCCAAATTTAGTCCACGCCTTTGTATGAAAAAGACAATTTCTTTTCAGGCTTGCTTGGTGATTGTTCATAAAAAAGGATTTTACAAAAACTCCTAGCATTTTTTCTCCTTTTCTTTTGTAAGGAGTACTATAGTATCTTCTTCAAAGTTGCTCCTATTAAATTGGCGGAATAGCCAAACTTGTCCCTCAACTTTTGCACGAGGCTCGATTTTGCCCCTAAAGTATCAATCCGGCCACTCGAGTCCTCCAAGCTTCTCTGTTGTGTCAAAGTTGTCCCTAGACTAACATGGTACGTCATGTGTTCATGCCATGTGAGCAATGACTTATCAAGGTTTTCAAACGACTATTGTGTAGATAGAAAAGTCCTTTCTACCCCTCCCTCCCCTTGTCTAACCTACTGTTATTACAAGAGCACTGTTTCGCTCACCCCTCTCTCATGTTGCGAGCGCAGAGCGCAAGAACATAGAGAGGGATGACGCAGGATAGGGAAATAGGGATGCCAGCTCGCGAAGAGAAAATGGATTGAACATCTCAGGTGGGGCTTGTGGCTTCCAACGATATGAATGGGTAGGTAAATGATAGATGTATAACTAAATTGGGTTTAGAGTTTGAGAATAAATTTCCTTTGAAGGTACAAGGGATAATCAATCTATGTTGAAATCGGACCATTTTTTCATTGAATTTCACAGCTAGACCTATTACTTGATGAACATAGAGGGCATGCTGGTTATGACCCGTTGATAGGGTTGTGGTGTTACCATGGCCTGTAACCGTTGATTGCTTGCAGTTGGTCTGGTTTAAATGCACGAAGGAGATTCTTGACATGCCCTCAGGTTGTGATCAGTCGTTTTGATTTTTGACTTTTTGGTGTTGTATCCGTTTCTTTTGGCTATTTGTGCTTTAACCCTGGAGTGTAGCAGGCCTTAAGGCGCCCAACCACCGAAACGATCATCATTGCATGCCTCCATGACAGTATGCCTTCTAGCAACTAGTTTGCCCTCCCCACTTAACCCCTCTTTTTTATATAAAAGAGGAAGAAGAGAAGAGAAGAAGAAGAAGAAGAGTCATTTACTCTATATATCTAGATCTGTTACTATCTAAGTATTAAATGCGACCTTCATGGGAGAGGAGGAGATGAAGGGGATGGGAGCGATTTGACGTGGGTGATTCTTGCCTAATAGAGAAATAAAGAGGGTAAAATAGATAATTCCTATATGATGACTCAACGAAAGGAGCTTATTGTTGCCTAGCCTCGCCAATGTAGCGTTCCATGTTGGCCCATGATTTCTTTGACTGAAAAGAGAAATTCGAAGGATCCGGATGGCCGGTTTGATAGAGAGACGAAAGTTGAGGGACAAATTTGACTATTCCACTATCAAATTAGGAAAAAAAAATTACCAACACACATCGGAAAAACCGAACGTTGTGCAAATATCATCAAGCCGTGAAAATAAGTCAATGGTTAGTGGAGCCTGATTCCGCATATCAATGATAATTTCAGTGGTGTTTTGGCAAACTGCAACTTGTCGAATGTCATGACTCACGAGAGTGAATCTTCCCAAAGCAATACCTCGAGGTTCAGGTCTTAGGAAAAAAAATGTGCAAGGGTGAGAACAATATATTACCTTCAAGCTGAAGCTGTGAATGAGACGCTTGTCCTCATCGGAAAGATTAATGGTTCTATTGTGGAACACGATACAGGGAGGCAAGGAGAGAGAAAGAGATCAGTAAGAAGTACAAGGCGTGGTACAATTTCAATTTAGCACAGTGTCTCGGCAGGGGCCAGAGGCAGAGGTTGAGACACCTTTGCCTCCTCGAGGCGCCGAGAAGCTCTTTTGATCTCTCGGCGTAGCTGCAGCCTGCAGGTGCCAGCTACCTCCTGGACGCCTTGCAGGTAGCGTCCATTCGTTGGATCTCCGGATCCATTCGTGCTGAATAATATTCCAGGGGCGCCTTGCATAGTTGCATTGCATTAGGCGCAGGAGAACTATTGGGCAAATGAGCCCTGCTTTGATTCTCGATCACAAAAAACTGGCGTGCAATCAACATCGTCTCGAGCAAGAAAAGGAATTCGTTGGCACGTTTTTCTGTTGGAAGGATGCGCAGGTACCACTCCACGAGGAAATTTTGAACAGTTTCCTTGAAAAATAATCTTAAGAGTCTCGGGTCAGAAATAAGGTAGGGTACGGCAAATGGCACATCAGTCATGTATGGTTGAACCTAAATGTGAGCATGTGTTTTATTTGAACATGCTAGATCGATCGCATACATCATTTTAATAAATTATTGTTAGATACTGTGCTTGAAAATTTACATGTAGAGTTCTAGTTGAATAAGTTGAACTGACACCTATAAATATGGATCAATTTTTGTACTTGTATTTTGAGCCATCGTAATATAGATTTACTCTTTTGGTTTTTACCTCCGCATTGAAGGTTTTTTCATGTTAAATTCATGTCTCTCGGATCCAAAATTCCTAACTGTTATCGTAATAAGATTCAATGTAATATCAAAATTGTACCTCCATGGGTTATTTCCTCGTTTATGTCAAAGTTGGAATACAATTTTGAAAGTGTATCTGGCCCTTATATATGATTTTGCTAATTAATGACAATACTTATAGACTAACAATTGTGTTGAGATTTGTTGGTAGGTTATTCTATAGGTGATGCAGGAGAAGAGATATGCATCAAGATGAATGAGCTCTAAGTGATGCTTAGGTAAGTTAATAACAATATTTATGGACTAACAATTATGTTGAGAATTGCTATTAAATTATTTCATAGGAGATGCATAAATGAAGAAGCATGAATTCGTTGAGAATTGCTATAGGTTTAAAGAATTGCATTAAAGTCATTAAGATCTTAGTGATGCTCATAAGAAGAAAAGGCTTAAAGCATGAAGGCTAAGTTATTTGTGGAGATCAAGTAACTAAAGATATGTTATTGTCAATCAGGTTTTATGGACTAACTCATGTGCTTTTATGCTTAAGAGTGAGTTAAGATTAGAATCCATAAGAATGTATAAGTTGAATTGAAATCATATATGCTAAGAGTGAATAATAAGATTAGACTCCATATATGATAAATTGAATTTTTTGAAGATGTCGGATATAAAATAGTTTTCTATGGTAAGACGGTGAAAGACAAGCAAATGACTTGGAAACGAAGGATCAAGGTGGTGGTGAAGAGCGAGTAAAGGTTTTACGTCAATGGACCATATGAGACCATAGGGAGCTATGAATGATTCACATCAATCATATAAATAATCAAGAAGAGATGGAGTGAAGATTATATAGAAGTTGGCAACCCTCAAAGTTTGAGGCCATATGGAAGTTTATCGGTAAGAAGTTCGCGGAGTGTTTGTTACTTTTGCGGATTCAATCCCCTAGGTGGGTTGGTGTCGTCAGAGAGCACCCAAGGTTATGATTTTTTACCTCCGTAAGAGAAGAAATCGAGAGTAGAAACTAAGCTCAAGTGCGACCGAACTTAGAGAAAAAAATGGTTGAGCGAGATCTGGCTCAAGTGTGATCGAGTCTCTCAACGGAGACATAGAAATCTCTAGAGGAAGTGTCTGAACTTTAGGAAACATATTGTGTGTCTCCTCTCTTCCCTCTTATTTCTTTATTTTTGAGTTCTTGCTCGATATTTGTGTATATTGCTCGATCTACTTTCTTATGAACTTTGAGATGCAGGTACTTGGTGAAATAGGTTAGAATACATCCATTGGTGCTGGGTAATTCATAGATTTCATCCATGTTGTATTGCATAAGCATCTCTTGAGTTTTCCTGAAATCTGTAGGTTTCTGCGGAGTGTCCATACTTTTTCGAATACTAAAAAAATCTACAGGCTGTTCGCATATGGTTAATCCACTGCATTTAGTTTATAAAATTTTTCAGGATACGTCTATTCACCCCTCCTCTAGACGATATCGTTGTCCTTTCAAATTCAATGGGGACATGCTTGTGAGGAAGATCTGATCAATTTGATGGCAATAATTGCCATATGTGTTTATAATTTTGTCTTCACCAATGCTCGCTCCATCTTTTGATGTGGGGAGGAGGGGAGAAGAGAATCCTCTGCATGCACTAGCAAGAAAAGGAACCAGCCCAGAGGTTGCCATCACCACAAAGGATGGCATCAAACCACTGGCTCATCCACTGCAATTTGGCAGGACAGAATAAAGCTGCTTTTAACTAATCAATCAGTGGGGATCTAATTCACCACTAATCTAATAGTGCTCATCTGCATTCCTTTCCTTTTCTTTCCTTTGTTGTGGGCATAGTCCACACATGCATGCATATATGCTGTGTTTCCTTGATGGTGCCTTTCTCCTAGCATATGCTGTGTTTCCTTGATGGAGAGATTCCTCAGCCAGTGCAGTGCACACATCCAACTTCCAAAGTGTTCATATCCTAACGCCTCTTTGCATTGCTTGCCTTAGAATCCACCACTTTGAAAGATACCATCATGTTGTCCAGGATTCTCACTTTGGTTGGGGGACACTCAAAAATGCACAAAGGGTCACCGTGTTTTTTTTTCCTTTTTTAAAACCCAATACAATACGCATACACATATATACATTCATATCATCACATATACATACTCATAAAACGTCTACTAAAAACCGAATATATGAAGCTTAAAGACTGACGAAGTCAAGTAAAGGTACAACCGCCTCCACTAACCACCCACACCACGACTAGTATATAGCAACCTTGTATTTGTTTTTTCCTTAAAGGTTTCATAATGTCTAAAATTTAATCAATTGACTCCAAGACTAGTATAAATAATTTAAGTTCTGGAGATAATAAAATATTAGACCCAATGTTCCAACACAACGGCAACTTGCTCTTTACGGTCGCAATAGAATAAAATGCAATTCTTGTCCTTGGGAACCTTTGAAACATACATCTTGTTGAAACACGCATGGCTTCGTTCGTTGGCCCTTATCTCTTGTATAGAGTTGTATAAACACACACTCTCTCTTTCTCTATATATATTGCATTAAGACATAATGTATTTTACTGTTGTGCAACCCTCTAATTACAACTCAAATAATTATTACAATCCGCTAGGTAGACCAGTTATAACCACATATCTAAAAATACATAATTACAACACGAGAAACTAACGAGTTAAATTTTAGATTGTAATACGATTACAAGCGTGTTCCTTAGTTTGTACATCATTAGACAAGGAATTCATTAGGAGTTAGTTTATCCATAACACAATTACAACTTAATTTTTTTATTTACGTCTTGTTGTAACTTCCTGTCTTGCAGATTATAACTCTACTATTTTTTAATTGTAACTGTGGGTAGCGCACAACAATAACTAGAATTAAACATAAACACAATATATATATATATATATACACACACGTGCACGATTTTTTTCCTTAGGAATGTATGAACCACAACATATGAATGAAGAGTATATATATACACACACGATAGCACCCACCATGGCCCGCCCCAGCCTGAGCTAGCAGGCCACCCAGCCCCGCCCATGCTTGCCCGTGTGCGCCAGCCATTCCTGCCAACACGCGAGTGCCCCGACGCCTGTAAGGCAGCATGCGCCATGTGGATATCATGTCTCTCTACTGAGCGATGGGAGGAGCGTGTGGGCAAACACGTGGCACTTGGCAGGTGCGGTTGCGTGCCATGTGGCGCGTGTCGGTTGGCAGGCGCAACTGGCGCACGCGGGCACGCAGCCATGTGGCACGCAACGGAGCATTGGCCTGCTAGCTTGGGTGGGCTGGGTTGTGGTGGGTGTAGAATAGTGATGTATATATATATATATATCCAGCCAGTATATCCAATCTAAGATGGATATGATTTAATTTCATCTCACAATTCATAAAACTGACGCTCCTAATTCTTAAGCCCGTAGTGTTACATATATCACTGCACTGAAAATTTCTTGCGGCTCAAGATGACATACACAAATGACGTCCGAAGGTAGGCGTGTCCTCAATCCAATTGATGGTTCATGGACAGGTATGATAGCTTTGGTTTCTACCATCTCTCTCTTATCTCTAACGGCAGTAAAAAATATAATCTTAAGACCGACATTATACATTATAAGAGGAAACTTAAAGTACATAGTCTTTAAGCTTAATTAAGTTCAATCCTTAAACAATAAAATATTATTTTTATATTGATTCTCTTATCTTCGCTTCATCACTACCAACTATTATCAGCTGGAGCCCCTATAAAAAAATTTATTTTCAAATAGGACTTACTTAGATTCTGATCTAAATCTCAAACGTAATGAAACCGACCTTAAACCAAACCATCACATGTATAACCTATCTTAAAACTCATTGAGATATCAAACGCTAGTGATTCCCTAAACAGTAATGAGCACCATCACTTTATGAAACCAAATATTCTACTAGTTTGGTGAGTGAGATGAGGAGATTAGCTTGGTGAGTAGTATCCGGTAAGATGTGACCTTAGACCATCTCTAGTGGACTCTGTATTCCTGCTACAGTGTAAATGACACATCATTTTGTTTCGCAAAACGTCTTCAACGGACTACATATTCACTGCTACAGTGATGCGGTAGGGGCTAGGTTTCCGTAGAAATTAATAAGAGATAGAAAATAAGAGGTGTTGTAGATAGAAAAATAGAGAGTATTATAAAAGTGTCAGCGAATATTGTAATAGTATTATAAGAGATATTTTTTTTAAGATGTACATATTGTTTTTTAAACACTGTTTAGAAGGGGAATAATATGTACACCTAAATTACATAAAATGCTATATATATATATGGATTGGTATATAGGATGTGAAGGGAAGGACGAAGGAGACGAGAGATTCCATACCACGCGAAGAATCGTCAGCCAATTTGCCGCGTCACGTCAGTGCCCGTACATTACACGCACGGGCCCGGAACGGCTTCATTTCTGCCGTCCCGTAGCAAGTTGCACGCACGTCACTTCGGCTGGGTGATCAGCACCACGGTGAGACGTGGGCAGTGGCGGACCCAATACCTTATCTCTGGTATTCTGGATGCCCAAATATAAATTTTTGAATCAAATATATAAGTACAAATTTGTCAAAAATACAATATAAATGTTTGGTACTCACTGTTAGGACCTTAGAGAATTAGTATCTTCGATTGTTCGACGGCGTTGGGCTTGGTGTCTTGGTGACCGGTGAGACCAAGAGCTAAATTCTCTTATTGCAAATGCTCGGTGAATGACCGGCAACTTGACTGAGCCTCTCCGTCAGTGGATCCAAGCCGCACGTCGAGCCACGTCTCGATTCTTTGCTACTGCAGCTCCTCCATGGTTTGGCGCGTCTGAACAAGGCAGCTGCCTCGCCACCTCCCCACCACACGCTCGCTCGCCTGCCAGCCAACTCTTAGGGTTATTTGGGTACTCGATTAGAGTATTGTATGCTGCACAAGGTATCGGCTATGCTCATAGGTTTTTTTTTCTCGTTTGTAATTGGCTGAGAAACTTTTGAATAAAAAATTTAAGGTAGTGTTAAGCCTACTCGCAGTCTCAGACTACTATTTAGATTCACCCATAGATATGGGAGTCCGTTCCTAGTGGCTAGTGGTAGAGTTAGAATGAACTTATATTTAGTTTATTTAGATTAATTCTAACTGACTCCCTTTCTAGCTCTCTATCGTCAAAAATAGCTATCAATCTCAAAAAAATCATCTCCAATTCACTTATCAACTCCCTAGCTATATCTGTACGCTCCCTATCCAGTCTGTCTAGCTCTCCAAGTCTAGCGAGCATGAGAGAGGCTCGCTATCGGACATAATGGGAGAGAACCGACGCTGACAGATGGACCCGCTGGTGAACAGTACTGACAGCTCTAAATTTTTTTCCTATTTCCTCTGTTTAAATAGTGATCTTCTATTACTCTAAAAATCCTAAAAAAATTTGTACGTGTTCCATAATTCATGTGCAACCTATTTTAACTAGATTCGCCCAAAAAGCCTATGTAAAATTTAAACTAAAATTATCCAAAAAAGTCTACTTTTATAACTTCTAACAATTGTTAAGGACTCAAATCAATCCCAAAAATTTGGAAAAAAATCATTAATAATCTTCTTATGTGATGGACTAATTTCTAAAATTATTTTCAATCCTAGGTTATATGGTGAAAAAATGATTTCCTTTGTAATGCTCTATTTATATGTATTTATGTGGTATTCTTCTTTTTAATTTAATTTGAATTCAAACAAAATTCAAACATATATAAAATTTAGCCATTAGAAATATAGTTATTGCAAATATTTTCTATTTATAGGATACTAATAAAATATAGGAGAGTGGAATTTAAAGAGTGAGTAGAGAAATAGAGAGAGAATCTTTTGCAGAGGTTCTCTATATGAGATATAGGGAGCGAGATTTAGGGAGTTGGTTGGAGTTTCTCTTAGGAGAATCCTATATTAATTTATATTTAGGATCCAAGGGAATATATAAGGTAAAAATATTAATTCTTTTTTAAAAATAAAAATAAAAATATTACCACCCTAAGCAAGAGCTACACAAAACCCTACATTCATATTAAGTTCATTTCTGTTTTCCAACTGCTCATTTTAGTCCTTTTTTACTCGGGGAATAAAGACATCTAACAAAAAAGTTATGTATGATTGGAATTACCTGTTACATATTCTTCGACTCACATGACCATTAACCTTCTGTACTAGCTAGGACCCGAAAATGAATCAGTTTCTCTACCGATCCAAGGGGACCGGCCGAAAACCTTATTTCTTATCAAAACATTAACATCAATGTTGGAATTTCTTATTCCTTATTTTATTTTTTAAGCACAAGTATTTCATTAGTTTTTGTAAATGGTAATATTATTAGAGTGTGTGCGTGCATGGGGTGGCAAACGCTGAACTCCTAGAAGAACCTGCTTGTGCAACTCGCAAGAAGATACATGCAAGCATCTATGTGTTTGTTTGTCATAGTTTCAACTCTAAGTTAGGTATCTCTAGCTTTAAAAATTTATAGAGTTAGAGTTACGGTATATTAGAGGTGTTTGAGTAAGTTATTTTGTTTTTATTTTAAACTAAATAAATGTTTAAACCATTTTATTATAATATAAAAACTCCAGATCGATGTGTTTATTGATGAATCTATGGGGGTTTTAATTTTTTTTAAAAGATTTTTGAAACACAAGTATATTTAATTGGTTTTTGTAAATGGTAATATTGTTAGATTGTGTGCGTGCATGGGTGGTTTTTGAAACACAAGTCGATACATGCAAGCATATATTGATTTGTTTGGCAAAGCTTTAACTTCAAGAATTTTTGAAACTAGTATCTCGAATTCTAAAAATTTATGGGTTAAAGTTATCGGTACATTAAGTAAGTTATTTTGTTTTTTATTTTACACTAAAATTATATGTTTAAATCACTTTATTATAATATAAAACTCCAGATCGATCTGTTTATTGATGGATGGCCAGGTCGTACTGCACTGCCTTTACTCCGGCTGGAGTTGACAACAATAATAAACCAAGAGATCTCATGCATACATGCATGATCGATCTCATCTCGTAGTACGTACGTGGGATAATTTATTCGCAACAAACTCTGTATAGTAGCTATTGGGCCGGCCATAGAACGTTGATAGACGATCTTAGAAAATATCACAAAAAATATATGTATGTGTACATGATATGCATTTTATTTTTATTTGAAGAAAATGATCGAGTTTCTTACTTTAGAAATATGTATGACGCAACCTTCCTCTCCAACTCGATCTGTGACCCCAACGTTGTTACGGTGGGGAGATTGCCAAGGTAGAGCTTTCAGGCTCTGAGGCTTAGAGGAAGATCAGGGCGATGGCGGTGACGGTGGCAATAACGATAGCAAAAGTGGGGGACATAATTTTTCTTGTGAAGTAGATTGTTTGATGGAGCGATGGACTTTTGATTTTTTAGAATGCTCTTTAATATTTAGGGAGAGGAAAATAAAACATGACAAAAATAGAATCGCTATATCTACTCTTTTTGACCGTAAATACTTATCGTTTTGATTAAGATCTGGTCAAACTTTTAAAATTTTTGTCGTTAATAGCTTCTAAAATATTTAATTGGAAAACATAAAAGCCACATGTGTAGATTTATTTTAAAAAATACTTTTACAATATTAAATTTTATAGTATACTAATATTTTAATAAAATAATGAAAAAATTTGTATATAAGAAACCATAAAAATCAAAAGCGATAAAATGGAGAAAATATCATGTATCATGACGAGCCTACACCTATGTTTCAGAACGGCGTAGTTAGGTACGTGGCGAGGCGAGTGCGCGTAAGGTGTCCACTGAGAATGTGACAGGTAAGCCCCTGGTTTCCTAGCGAAATCACAAAGCTGCCACGGAATGGAATCTCTCTCCTACCCTTCTACCACTCGCATACTTCCAAAAAAGCATCTCATAATCGCAAAAGAAATCGAGAGAAATTTGAGTGTTGGATTCAAGGTGGAGCATCGGAATCTGAATCAGCAGCCGTCCAAAATCGCACGGCATATCCTCCCAGATTCCAACTGTTTTACTTTATTTTATTTGGCTGTTGCACCGTCGCTTGTTCTTGGGAGATTTGTTCGTGATAGATTTGATGCACACCAAGGATTGGACAGCTGGGGTTCTTCTTTATCTCCTTTTATTACCCAGCCCATTTTTATCCACTCCTTTCTTCCTTTTCAAAAGTGCAATAAATCAGATGCAACAGGAAAAATATATAAATACTATTTGGAGATTTTTATCATTTCAACTGAACATGAATTGGTTCCTTCAAAAGTCTCTGTTAATTAAAACTTAGTGCCCATTGGTTGTTTCCTATAGACGAAAACAAACATGCATAGTGCGCCTTTTGTTTTTGGCAAATAGTACCGCAAAAGGGTAGTTCCAAATTTGTCTGTATTTTCCTAACAAAAGTTGTCACTAGGGTAGATGGATATTCCAACCCCATATGTATATGCCATATTGAATGATGTCACTACCCTGATAAGACAAATGCCAAAAGGCCAATTCTTATCTTCAAAGGGGCATCCCTATACTTGAACCATGAGTCACTTTTTGTGGTGAAGTTAATTTAATCATCATGTTTTCATGGAATTCATTTGCATGGAAAAAATATCGGGTATATTCCATTGGCGTGGCTAGGATCCCTTTTTGGTGACCAAATTTGTGCGACGTTTGCAATGAACGTTAGTCATGTTCAAATGCCCATCCTGTGTTGAGCTTTAGGCCAGCCCGACAAAAAAGAGACAGGGTCTATTCCATTTTTTGTGTTGAGTGCCAAAAAGGCCAGAAATAAGTGAATATAAGTACAATTTTTAAGAAAAGAATAATTTGAATTTCCTTAATAGAAAATGCATTAGAGTATATGTTCAACTAACTATTGCCATGCTATACTGGGTTAGGGTTGTGTACTGGTGTGTTTTGCACTGTTAAGCTGACCTTGCAAGTTTAAGATAAGACTAAGGTCATCTTCAGTAGATACTTTAAAAATTTATTATTTATAATAATATTACAACATCCGTTAACATTATCACATCATTCTATATATTTTTTTCATTTCTAATAGCTACCCTATTTTCTAACTTCCATTACTCTCATCCTTTCTTCGAGCCCACAATCATCATTTGTAAACAGTGATACAGACAGGAAAGAGAATCAGCAAATTTGGAGTAGCCACATCACTGTAGCGCTGGATCTGTAACACTATAATAGTGGATACTGTAGCTACCAGAGCAACTACTTATCCTCAAATTTAGCCGGCATAGGGATGCGACCGACGAATGCTGACTCTGCTGGAGTCGGCCTAAGCATGACAAAAATAGTGCCATGTCTAATATAATAAAACACCATATTTTTTGACCTATGTGTGCATGCCGCACAAATTTCAAATATTTCTTTACTCCATCTGATCCAAAATATAAGTAGTTTAGGACATTGACACGGTTTATATGTTGATATTTTGACAAGAAATTTATATAAAATTATGTTATTTCAAATGAAATAAGTTATTTATTTGAAAGTACTTTTCATGAGAGCTGTAGCAGTCTCAACCATATGTTATCAATCTGCATATTCTTTTATATGTTGATTGTCAAAAACTTAGAAAGCTTGACCAGCATTACTAATGACTTATATTTTGGACCAAAGAGGGTATTAGGGTGCAAAATTAGACGATGGATGACTCTAAAGTGCACCGCACTGTTGAATCTTTTGATCAACAAACAAAAAAATGCATGAAAGAGTAACGTTTGCACAGTGTATGTTAAAATTGTTTTCCCCCTGAATTGCACAGTGGCAGATTGTACTTCTAAGTTGTTAGCTAATTTAAGCGACCTAGAAATAAGAAACTTTTAGACGATTGAAAATTAGCAAAGCTGAATTAGAAAATAAGCGAGGACCTTGTGTATAAACTGATTTTGAAAACAAGGAAAGACAGGGGTTCTCGTGTATAAATTGATTCTTGCCGATGGATGTGAAAAACCGTGGACGCTACCAAAGATTCTCGTCCCTTCCACGGCGCTACCACTACATTTCCTTGCCTTCCTCTCCGAGTCTATATATGCGCTCACCTTCCCCGCACCTCTCCATTGCTATCCGGCCACGGTTCTCCTCTTTTCTCACACAAGTTTGTAAGATTCATTCCTCCGTGGTGCATGTGAGATGGGGCTCGACGTCGGAGAGATTGGGATGGACGCCGATTTGAGCCTGGATCTGAGGTGCTTCGCCTCCAAGGCCGTGAGGCAGACCAAGGACGCGCCGGCGTCGGACATGGACGCTTGCATCCGGCGGCTCGAGGAGGAGCGGGGCAAGATCGAGATGTTTAGGCGGGAGCTCCCGCTCTGCGCGCGCCTCCTCGCCGACGGTGAGAAAAACCTCTTCTTTTTTTCCGTTGATTTACCTTTTTTTGTTGTTGTCCCTGTGCCTTTCCCTTTTGAGGCGGTTTTTTTATGCGGCGATGTCGTGGCGTCTATGCAGTGATCGATGCCATGAAGGAAGAGGCGGAGAAGAAGAAGAGTGATCGCAAGGAGGAAGACGAGGAGGGCGCCGCCGGCGACAAGAGCAAGTGGATGAGCACGGCGCAGCTCTGGACAGGCGATTCTGGCCGGGATGATGCCGAATCAGAGGTACGATTCGCTGGCTCAGCTGCTTGAGTTCTTACTCGGGATAGGATTTGAGGTTGTCGGATGGTTGATTTGTGTGCGTCGGGGGTCTAAAACTCGGAGCTTTACGATCGCAGAAGCAAGACAAGGGGAGGAACTCGTCGGTGGCGAAGTCTCGCGGCTGCGGCGGCGCGTTCATGCCATTCAAGGCTGTGGGCTCCGGTGGGCCGGCGTTCGCGCCGCCGTGCTCCAGAAAGAATGATACGGCTGCGGACGTGGCGATGCCGGATCTGTTCTTGCTGTCGCCGCCGTCGATCAAGAGCGCTCCGGCTACCTGCGCTGTCGTTGAGGAAAGCCGTCGGCAAGTTGTAGGATTTGCACAAGCAGCAGCGAGGGCGGCCGCCATGGCACCATCTGACCCTGCGCTTAGCCTCCAATCTCAACCACAGCAGACAGCACAGCAGCAGCAGCAGGCTAGGAAGGCGAGGCGATGCTGGTCGCCGGAGCTTCACCGCCAGTTCGTCGCTGCCTTGAATCAACTTGGTGGCCCCCAAGGTGAGCGTTGTTCAGATGATAATTCACAGAAATTCTTGTCATTTTTAGGAATAAGGCCACCAACATGTCGTGATTCCTTGTCATAGACGCATAAACATCAAATTAATGAGTTCATGACATGACTGCAGTTGCCACTCCAAAGCAAATCAGGGAGCTGATGAAGGTGGATGGCCTGACAAACGATGAAGTGAAAAGCCATCTCCAGGTGAGCAATTTACCACTTTTGACATCCATCTCAAGAACATTCACTCCCTTGTTGTGAGAATACCGACATGAATTCTGTGATGTTGATTGTTCAGAAGTACCGCCTGCACAACCGAAGGGCGCCTGGATCCGCCGTTGTAAGCCAGCCGATCGTGCTTATGGGAGGGCTCTGGATCCCCCAGGAGCAAAGCAGCTCCCAGTCTGGGTCTCCCCAGGGCCCCTTCCATTTGTCAACCTCAGGCATCGCCGTTTCATCGGCGGCTACCGTCAGTTGTGAGGAGGAAGATGGCAGGTCTGAGAGCTATGGCTGGAAATGACTGAGGTTCCATCGTCTGTGTTCAAAGGTTTGGTGGATGGCGCTGCTGCGATGCCGCCAATTACAGCTTCAGGGAGCCTCTTATGAGAGGATTGTAGTGCAGTTGTCTGTATACAGGGAGATCGGGCCTTGAGCGCTCTAGATGAAACTGATGCTGCGTCGGGTTGTCGTTATGTACATCTATAGAGATGAATAGTACTTACAGTTTTGTGGCTTGTTGATCCAAGTTTCGGGCAGAGCTACAATTTTCGCCCCGAGGGTTTACACATATCCGTTGTCGACTTCTCTTGATTATCTTCTTTCCTAGATAAATTGTTTTGGTTGTTTGTAAGAACGAGATTAACGATTAGTGAGGTGAATGGATACCGATAGGTTTTCCTATTTGGATCATCTAAAGCACTTTAAAACTCAAGTTGAAACAAAAAAACAAGATAAGATTAATAAGAGAAAATCGAGGAAACATAACACTACTGATGGTATATGAATCATAGGTTATATTTAAGATCAATTTATGTGTCTTATTTTTTGAAAGATCATAACTAGCAAAGAAACAAGAAAAGATAAACACCGAGCAATGAAACTTTCAAAGTTGATTGTCTAGAGACAAGGAAATTCAAGATCTCATCACAAGCATGTGTATACAAATTTTATGCCTCTAGCAATTAAAAGAATGATCTTACAATATGCTGAAATTTCAGTCAAAAACAAAAATAAAAATCAAAACCGAAAATAAAAAACTTGTACACAAGGTACATGAACCAAGATAGGAAAACTAGAAGGAGAGGAACTCGAGTCTATGAAATAAAATAAACTTTATTACTCAAAAAAGTCAGCCACATTTTAAGTAGATTACAAAGATTTTTCTCTCAAAACTCTCGTCTATTACATAGGCTAAGCATCCAGCCTCCTCTTCACTAAAAACCTAGCATAATGCTCTTATATGGGTGGCATAAGGCGCTAAAAAAAACCCAGCACCGAACTACCTGGCGTACATAATCAAACTTGGCGTTAAAAATCTACTCTCTGCAGAAAATACTCCGACGCTCTCAAAGTCCATCACCGGATCATCCGGTGTTTGCTTTCATTTCTGCTTCAACACTGAAAATGCTCCGGTGATACCCTCCAGTGTAGCCACAACACTTACCGGACCTTCCGGTGCAGTGATATCTAATTTCGTTCAAAAAATTACTCTCAGCAAGGAATATTCCGGTGAGTATACATTGCCCACACATGAACTTCTGGTGAACACCAGAACATCCGATGTTCACACCAGAATTTCTGATGTGTGTAATTTTTCTGTGTACAAAAAAAAATTCATCAATTCAGAACACCGCCAACTCGAGTTAGACCTGAATAAGAACACGCATCCATAAACACATGCTAACCAAGTTCAAGACACATCAACTATTGTCAATACCTCATCACATGCAAACCGAGTCACTTCTCCACTTGATTTCTCAATCTCCCCCTTGATGAGTGCATTGACAACCCTCTCCATAAAAACCTAGCACAATGCTCTCATATGGGTGGCACAAGTGGCTCAAAATGGCTGGTTCCTTCTCTCCCATAGCCCTACATATCTATTTATAGACCTAGAAAATTTGACTCTTAAGTTTCCTAGTTTTTTCCTAAAATATATCTCTTTTCTAGTACACTTCTATCTACCTTCGAGGGTATTTTACTCTATTTTTTTCTCTATTCATCGGACAGTCGCGACACATTTACTACTTAGCTTCGTCTCGACGCAAGCTTCACGATGGTACCACGTACTCCTCCAGTACTCCAATGATTTTGAGACCAAACCGTGAAACCCTAGAATGCTTCTCAAAGCATGACTAGCTGTCACTTGCTTCTACCTGAAGCAAGTGCTTCGATGATGACGTGTATTATCTGTCTTGTGATCTTGACCGCCGGCAATTCTCTACCGCTCCCGATCCCTCGGGCCGCCTCGTCACTTGCATCGACATCCCCTTCGCTTGACTTTGTCAACACGTCATCTTCATCCTCCGTTTCATACTTTACTTGACCTTCATATGTACAGCTAGGATCACCCTTGACTCTGCCCAGCCCTCCTTGATCGTCCGACACCAAGTTCCTGCTTAGCCCCGATCACCCGTCGTCGACCATCAAGTTGCATCCGTCACTTGCACACCTTGAAACAAACAAACACATTTCTCTATACTCTAAAACATCTCTAGGTTAGTATAAAATAAAAAACTTCAACTCAGAGCACATCCTGCAGAAAACGTGAATACCGGATGTTCCGGTATGTTCTGCTCCTGAACACCGAACCATACAATGAGTGTAACACTATTTGTTCCAGAAAATTTTTGCTCTCTACAAGAAAATATCCGGTGAAAGCTTCCGGTGATCTTAAGTCCATCACCGGATAATTTGGTGTGTGCTAATCCACCGAACCACCCTTCTGCAACATCTCTGTAACAAAAAAGTCTGGTGCATTCTCCAGTGTTCTCAATCTCAGCATCGGACTATCCGGCGTATATAATCAAACTTGGCGCCAAAAATCTTCTCTATGCAGAAAATACTCAATCGCTCTCAAAGTTTATCACCAGACTATCCGGTGTTTACTTTCATTTCTGCTTCAGCACTGAAAATACTCTGGTGATATCCTCTGGTGTAGCCACATCAATCACCGGAACTTCCAGTGTATTAATCTCCAATTCCGATGTATACCCTGTCCATACCGGAACTTTCGTTGAACACCGAAACATCTTATGTTCACACCTAAACTTTGGATGTGTATGATTTTTCTATGTATAGAGAAGAATTCATCAATTCCAAACATCGCTAACTCAAGTTAGACATAAAGAAGAACAAGCATCCATGCTAACCAAGTTCCAGACGCATCAACTTTTATCAATACGTCATCGTATGTAAACCAAGATACTTCTCCAATTAGTTTCTCACTGTTCTGTGTGGATTGAGCAAAGATCAGTTGATGCAAGTAGATGCTAAATTTCTGATGGTGCTTATGTGTTCTTTTTCCCCCTTTGACAATGTAGTTACCGATGTCCTTGAGGTTTCCAGATGCATCCTGGTCCAATTCAAAGACGGCAGGAAAAATATCTCACATTCCATCGCTGAATTCAAACTTTGGATTCTATCATTTTTCTTGGAACTTGAGGTGGTCCTGCATCCTGACATCAACTTCTTCTCCATCAAGAACGTATCTGTAATGTCTAACAAACTGTTGTTCATCTGATCAGCTGAGCTTAACTTTGTAAGATAAGTTCAGTCGGTTCTTTTTAACAAAAAAGGAGAAAAAAGTTCAGTTTCTTTTCACCATACCAACTGCTGTGAGAAATCAACCGAGCGAGCTTCTTTTCACCATACCAAGAAACTGATCTGGTGCCGGAAGTCAAGGCTCTGCACTGGAGCACACGCCAAGAATCTCACCAGGCTCTGCGAGTCCGCATGCACAACTGCATCATCCTCGCCCGAAGCTGCAACCTGCCAAACAAGACGTGCTTTCTTGGCATGCAAGTCCGGGCACCCCCGATCTGCCGCTGCTGCGTTTCATTTCCAACTGGCTCCGATCGAGACGTCGCGTCGCGACTCTTCCTGCTGCATGGATTGCATGCCGGGGTTTCGCTATGATTGTTAATCCCTGCGTCGTTATCGTTGCCAGTCAGAACAAGTGTTATACATAATATAATCACCGGGTTCTGCACGCTCTTATCCAGAACTAAGTATATTCTGTTGCATTATCTGCATGCTGCTTTGAACATGTCAGGGACGGGTCTTGACTTGGCCTAGCATTTCTTCAGTTGTAATTTTTCTAATCTTTTCGGTTAGTCGTTGATGCTTTGCAACATTCACACTTGTTCTTTTTATAACCCTATGCTATATATTTCGGATGGCAAAATCTCGATCGTTGGCCTTCCCACAAACCGGTTAAGAGCTAAGATTGCACTGTCAGTTCAAGAAATTCGGGATCGATCAGGTTCTTGGATTCGGTGAAATCTCGGCACGATTTTGTTCTCATTCATATCGAATGGTGAAGTCGAGTACAGCGACAGAGGCGATGCATTTTTTGGCCAAACGGCAAGGATGAGGTTGGAACACAAGGTGTGAGTGGTGGTTGGATCCTATCATCGCATATATGATGAATAATATGGAATAATCGTTCTTGGATGCGTGGACGAATCATGAATATTCGTGGATGATCTGGCTGTCCCTCTCTGGCGAGTGGAGACAGCCCATTTTTTAAACGGGAGCTCCTCCGTATATTCTTCTTGATTCGATCTGTTCACAAGGACTTTATTTTGGATATATTGTTATTGTTGGTTCTGACTCAGAAACGAGGATATTGTTCTGCAAGTGCTGATATTCTTTTCTCCCGATGGCTGCCATCATGTACCTGATTTTCCTTTTATTAAAGTACCTGTATTGTGTTTCTTTTTCTCGAGAATGCACAGAACAGGAGAGGTGCGTATCTTTATATTTAAGAAAAAATAAAGGTAAATGATCCAAATAAGGCGATGCATATGACGCTAGGATCCTCTGACTTTAATATTATCGTAACTTTATCATTGATATGTAGGACGATAACTTGTAATTCTACGTATTAGTGACAACGGTACGATAATATTGAAGTCAGAAAAATCTATGCACATGACGTAATCGCTGATCGGTCTGGGTTACATGGTAGTGCCTGCGTGGCTGCGTTGCATTGCTGAGGGTTCCAGTTGCGATCATTTTTTATTCTTACTCCTACCTAACGATGCAAGTAGGAGATGAGAACGATTTGGTTCATTTTGAGGCTGTCCAAGTGGCAGCTGGGCCTCAACTCCGGCGCAAACCGATCCTATCCAGCTGGGCCGAGACTGAGACGAACGAGTATCAGAGGCCCATGAAAGCCCAATCTTGAAGCGGTTCAAACCAGAGGCTGCATTTTTAAACTTTGATTACAAATTACTCTTTATTTATTAAGTATGGATATTTAAATATGATATTGATAAATTTGTCTAAAACATAGTTTCATAATAATATAATTGTTATATTCTATCAAAATATTACACTAAAAAATAATAGTTAAAGATATGTCTTGAGAATCATATCGATATCCGAAATATCACTGAAATGAGTATGTATGAGTAGCATGCAGCACAAACACAGAGGCAGGTAATGATGACTATGCAGAGGCACGCGGCATGCTAACCACGATGATTAAGCTAACGCTAGGATGGTTAATTACACTCCTTCTACTGTCCGGAGCGAGATTTCAGCAGTAATTGCATGCGATTAACGTGAAGGACGGACCGGAGAGAATTAACGGACAACTGGAGCGTTCATTTCCTTACAAGCGCACTGCAGCTGCACTGCTCCAAAGTCCGAAGACATGCGTCCTGGTTTTCGTTTCACAACTCCCGCATGCGTGTTTTAGGGATTCATCATCGTACCGTATCGGTCCAACAAAGTTGCTGCAAGAAACTTTTCGAGGGCCATCGCGTCGGGTCACTCAGGGGCAACCAAATTAGACTTGGATCCTCTAACTTCGTACCGTGAAATCAGAGAGTAACAGTAAAATATGCCTGATACTACAGTAAAAAACAGTATTTCTGTCTTCAAATACTGCATAGATTTACTGTTTATCAAAAATATTGCTCACGTTTACTGTTTATGACGTTGCAGTTTAAAGTCACACTACAGTACCCTGACTTCAACCAAATTCTCCACCTCCCACCTCAAAACCCTAGATCGGCACCTAGGATTTGCCATCATCGGCCATCGGCGGAGCCAAGCAGTCACCTGCTGTCTCTTCTCCGAGCTTGTGACGGCGGCTGGGTGCAGTGACGGATCTAGGATTTGAAACAGGGGTATTAATTTATAAGCACTAATTTGCAAATCAGGTGCTAATTTCTAAGCACTAATTTATAACCAGGGTTACAGATTTTTGCGACGATTTCGTATCGCACAGATATAATCCTGCAGCAGGGAACTTGTAATATACTATAATTTGCAAATCTAATCGCCCCTATCTCCCGGCAAAGATCACGGCATCATCCCTGCGCGTTTCGTCACGTACGCGGCATTTGCTGAACCACCAAAAGGAAAAGGCACCTGAATCTGAACGTGAACTCGACACGGTTCAGCGGCCACATGCTCAGTCAGTCAGTCAAAGCAACCGAGTAAAATACTACACCACCCAGCAAACACTCACATGTATGCCATCACGCCATGTGCAGGCAGCTTAACCTCCTCTTGTGCTGCATGAGCCATTTCCTTACTTTCATCTCGTGTCAGTATGGAACAAGAGTGCTAGTGGTTACTTGCCACATGCCTTTCTGTATACTCTTCTCCTTTACTTCTTTCTCCTTTTTTCATACCTAAAAATTGAGAGGAGAGGTTTGGGCCTCCAGGTGCGCCCACGGTAGAGGCTTACCTTTTTATTTGCCCCTCAAAAATATATTAAGCTTACCTGTAAATCAAATACTACTCCATCGATCTAGTATTAAGAGGTTGTTTGGTAGAGCTCTTCAACCTCCTGATTCTGTGGTGTAAATAATTATGTAGTAGAAGTAGATTCTGTGATGAAAGTGATTCTGTTTGTGAAATTGTTTGATATGCTAGTGGTGGAAGTGATTTCTAAGAGAAGAATTTTGTGAAATTGAGGAGAATCAGTCGGGAATTGGTGGAAGCTAGATTTTTCAGCTCCCAGCTCGCAGTACAAAACGTGGGAGTGATTTTATCTGATTTTGACACGAAATTGATTCACCGGCAGGACGTTTGGTAGCGCCCCCGCTGATTCTGGAGCATAATCACTCCCAGAGCGTTACCAAACAGCCACTAAAATTCAGACCTTTGCGGTTTCTTCAGGGAGAAAAAGCTTCAGTAGCTAATAATACGGTCCAACTAACAATGATGCAAACTGTTCTCATCATCCCTCATGCAGCCCATCAAAAGGCATGCGCTTAAATTTATTTAAATAGTTCCCTTTTCCTTTATGCCTTTGATTGTTTCTTTCTTCTTCTTCTTCGTCTTTTACTGTTGGATAGTATAGATGTGGATACTTGAATAGATTGTCTTCGTTATTTGCAAAGGTTTTGCAATAATTCCTGGGGCAGGATCATCCATCCAGAACATTCCTTGGCCACTACAACAAAAAGAAACTGTAAAAGAGAAACACAAAAATGGATGGAGAAAATGGAATCAAACGTACGCTTGGACTTTGAATCTCCAAGCAGTTACACTAACCCGCGCTATTTACTCGGATTTAAACGCTGTTGAAAAGTTGAAACTGTCCTATGGACGCTACTACTACTACTACGAAGAAGCAAGTAGACGTTTTAGTTTGTAACCTCATTTCGGATGAATGCTTAACCACTGTCCACAAAGAAAAGAGAGAAGCGTTCCACGGGCGAGACAACCAATCCATCCATCGGAAATCAAATCCCGTCGCAAGGTACAATCGATCGAAATCCAAGTCTTGATCCTACGTACGAATGGAGGAGGAGGAATTATGACCTCTCTCTCATCTTGCTGCACTCCTGCCCGGTCCAGTATTTGGTTAAAGAACGAGTAGTATTGATGATTTTATTTATATAGTTAAGGGTATCATAATTTTATTTATATATAGATATTTGTTTGGTATATAGGATGAAACGAGTCTATTTTAATACTTTAAGTTCATATTACCGTCCCAAATTTTTAAAAATTATTTCTCGATTTCAAACTATTTTATTCCACTACTTTTCATCCAAATAGTTAAAAACACGATAGATCCACTTCTTTTATCATCTCGTCTCGTAAACCAAGCACTCACTAAGATAAGGTTTGCGACGGATTCACGTGGCCAGTGATCTTGTCCCCTCCCCTCTCTCTATGCGTTTCTTCTTCTTCAGATTATTATTAATTTCTTGATACCTGCAACCGCAGCTGTTCCCACGGTCACCTTGTGCCACTAGCAGGTCTTAATCCTCGGTTTTACAGAATATAGCAGCAATCTCCATGTCTGCACGCGTCTGGAAGCTCCGTGTGTACAATGTCTTTCTAGAGTAAAATGAACAAGCAGTCCATAAACTTCTAAGCCGACTCCGGATGGGAGACAGGTTGCGCGGCTCTGTCCCTGCTTTTACTCCCTCCCCGCCATTGCCGCCGCAGCGCCAGGCGGAGCGGAGGTCTCGCTTTATTCGCTCGCGCCTCTTCCATTTAAAGCTCTCCTTTTTTTTCTCCCTCTCAGCTTGCATTGCAGATTTGCATCCTGCATTCCTGTGCTGTACGGTGCAGTGTAATCAATCACTGTATACGCGTAGCTCTGCAGTAGGCAATGCGAAAAGCAGCTCCAGCTACAAAACCCCACCCCCCCTCTCTCTCTGCTGCACTTCACTGCACTCATCTCACTGCTCCGTTTCTAGATCTAGAGATCCGCCGCGGCTCGCCGCCGTGCCAACAATGGCGCCACCTTCCTTTTCCGCTTCTGTGACGGCGGTGACCGCGACCGTGGTCTTGGTGCTCCTCGTGGCGGCGTCGCTCGCCGGCGCCGACGATCCCTACCGGTACTTCACCTGGACAGTGACGTATGGTCCCATCAACCCGCTCGGCACCACGCAGCAGGTACTAATGGCGGCTCCATCTCCCTCCCCGTGCTTCCTGAATTTGGTACTAGTCTTTAGTTTGCCATTTTTGGGTGCTCGACCAGTTGCTGGCAGGGATTCTTGCCATTGTTGCTCCCAAATCCGCCACTCAAATATGTCTGGTCCTTTGTTTGATAAAATGTTTACAACTAAGAAGTAGAGCCGTTCTTGGATTTTTACCGTCTTTATCAACCAAGTGTGTCATTCTTGTATTATTCCGTTCTAGATCTCTTGCTGTTCTGAAATTGCTATTCCTCTCTGCTGGGATGCAGTGTGCTCTGAATTTCTCGCAACAATAAAAAACCGCGCCTTTCGCTCGTCAATTTTCGTTTGAACCTGACTAGGATTTCGGCTTACAAATTGCAATTGGTGTTGAAGGGCATCCTGATCAACGGGCAGTTCCCGGGCCCTCGCATCGACTGCGTCACCAACGACAACCTCATCGTCAACGTCATCAACAACCTGGACGAGCCATTCCTCATCACATGGTACGTACTCAACCATCGAGCAATTCAATGGCGCATCTCTTTCTTTCTTCTCCGGCAATGGCTCCAACATATCCAGAGAGATTAACTCTGCGCAAAACGGGGACAAAAATACATCGCAGGAATGGCATCAAGCAGCGGAAGAACTCGTGGCAGGACGGCGTGGCGGGCACCAACTGCCCCATCCCGCCGGGCGCCAACTACACCTACAAGTTCCAGAGCAAGGACCAGATCGGCACCTTCACCTACTTCCCCTCCCTCGCAATGCACCGCGCAGCCGGCGGCTTCGGCGCACTCAACGTCTACCAGCGACCCGCCATCCCCGTCCCCTACCCGCCGCCCGCCGGCGACTTCACCCTCCTCGTCGGCGACTGGTACAAGGCCGGGCACAAGGTATCCTCAAACAATCTCCTCCAAGAACTGCTCCCTCGTGGGACAGTGCAATTTGATCAAAGAGTAATTTTTGTATCCTCCAATGTTTTTGTTGCAGCAATTGAGGCAGACTCTGGACGCAGGAGGCGCCGTGCTGTCCCCTGACGGCCTTCTGATCAATGGCATGCAATCTGCAACCTTCGTCGGCGACCAAGGTAGCAATTCTTAGTTCTGAGCCGCTTTTTTTCGTTCTGAAACTTCAGTTCTGAACTTTAATGTGATGAACAAGAATGAAATGGTTTCAATGCCGATTCTGAAGAAAAAAATGTTGCTGCAAATGGTTGTTGAATCAGGGAAGACGTACCTGTTCCGGGTCTCCAATGTCGGCCTCAAGACCTCTATCAACTTCAGGATCCAGAACCACTCGCTGAAGCTTGTGGAGGTCGAAGGCACGCACCCGGTCCAGAACGTCTACGACTCACTGGACGTGCACGTCGGCCAGTCCGTCGCGTTCCTTGTC
The DNA here is from genome assembly GCF_958298935.1 of Phragmites australis. Taxonomy (NCBI): domain Eukaryota; kingdom Viridiplantae; phylum Streptophyta; class Magnoliopsida; order Poales; family Poaceae; genus Phragmites; species Phragmites australis. Next base: position 29,483,912 of record NC_084935.1, on the reverse strand, counting down.
ACCCTCGACAAGCCGCCGCAGGACTACGCTGTCGTCGCGTCCACGCGGTTCAGCCCGGCCAACCTGACGGTGGTCGGGACCCTGCACTACACCGGCGGGAGCTCCAGGGCGCCTGGACCGTTACCGGCCGATCCGCCAGGGCAGTTCGACTGGTCCATGAACCAGGCGAGGTCGTTCAGGTGGAACCTGACGGCCAGCGCGGCGCGGCCCAACCCGCAGGGGTCGTTCCACTACGGCACGATCCCGACGTCGAGGACGCTGGTGTTCGCCAACTCCGCTCCCGTGATCGCCGGGCGGAGGCGGTGCGCGGTGAACAGCGTCTCGTTCGTCACCCCCGACACGCCGCTGAAGCTCGCGGACAACTTCAACATCGCCAACGTGATCTCCTGGGACAGCATCGCGGCGAGCCCGGACGGCGGTGCCCCCCGGCCGGGGACGCCGGTGGTCAGGCTCAACCTGCACGAGTTCGTCGAGGTCGTGTTCCAGAACACCGAGAACGAGCTGCAGTCTTGGCACCTGGATGGATACGATTTCTGGGTTGTCGGGTGAGCTACAACACCTGAAAACCTGTCCTGCTCTTCGCTTCTGATATGAACATTGACATGGCAAACAGCGACTCACCCTTCAACTTCTCACTGGATTCAGGTACGGCACAGGCCAGTGGACTGAGAACCAGCGGCAAACCTACAACTTGGTCGACGCGCAAGCGAGGCATACAGTTCAGGTAAAACCGTAGAAGCTGATACATTGTAGAGGAACAAGCTCTGAACTCTGAATATCGTTGAAACTGAACTGAACATTTCGGCAATCTCTCTGTCAGGTGTACCCGAACGGATGGTCGGCGATCTTGGTGTCGCTGGACAACCAGGGGATGTGGAACCTGAGGTCCGCGAGCTGGGATCGGCAATACCTTGGCCAGCAGCTGTACCTCAGGGTCTGGACGGCGGAGCAGAGCTTCGCCAATGAGTACAGCATCCCGACGAACGCCATACTCTGTGGCAGAGCCGTCGGTCTACCACACTGACGAACAGGATTCGGCGTACTGCTTACAACGGCTTGATTTATCGTCCCATGGTATATGTCTAGTGGAAGAAATCATACTACTTATAGCTGAAATCAAGATGATAGGTGACAAGTGTTGTGGCGAAAACTGATGAACTGATATTCTTTGATGTTATTAGTATTTTTCTACTTGTAATTTGCCTGAGGACAAGACCTCAGGCTCATGCTCAATGGTGTCCAACGTTTTCTGGTTTAAGATACACAGATATAAGTTTTCGAGTTTTCGACTTTCACCTGATTGGCCACAAAGGGGATAACATAACTTAATAAGTTTTCTGTTAATTTCAGACATAAACTGAACCCGTGAACCATACTGAATTACACTTTATCATGTTGAATTCAACGATAAGAATGATAATTGGCCAGTATAAGTAGCACTGTTCTTACTTAAACTGGCCAACATAAAATAACTTCAAATTCTCTCCATGATGAATTCCTTAGCTCATATCTCGCCATTTTTTCCTCTCCAAGTTTTGTCCTAGATGTCATTTCGTATGTTAAAATGTTCAAGTTTATGCAGCATGTGAGCGAAACATGGAGGCGTATGAATGAAATCCAATTCTGAAACTTCTAGTTGGGCAAACCCTGTTCAAGAAATTGAATTGAAACTAGCCCACATGCATTCTTTGTTAGAAGAAGATAAGACAATCACATACGAGTTCAAAGTTACAAGCAGGCAGCTGAGCATAAAAATAACATTACCTAATACTCAAAGCCTCAAACAAGCATAAATGTAAACTTGAATGATTGATCTTGGTCCTAAACATGTATTCTTGGTCGATTCGTTGAAAGAAACATACTAATTGACCATAGCAACGAACTCTTTACTAATTGACCTCTACAATAAAGTTTGAAGTACCCAACAGAAAACAAATCACTTCAAATGATCAGTTAGGCAACATGTTGCATATGTGATCTCATTCTTTAAATACACCATTCATTTTTCTTCATCCCATCTATCATTATCTATATTTTTCTGTTACTAACTGAACTAACACTTACGAGGCCAGAACAACGAAACATTACATGGCGAGCTGTCTAAATATTCACAAATCACAATGGAGCAAACAATGAGGCCGTGGTCCACCACACCGGCGACTCCCAGCCTGCCGTCCTCCGTCGTCATGAGGAACATGTTTCCCAGAGACAAGGGGTGGCGGGTTGATGTTGATCTCCGATAGGGCACCCCCACCCAAATCGTACATTAGAATTATGCGGCCGCGCTCAAGGATGAAGAAGAGTCCATCTCCGGCGAGTAGAGAGGGGCCCATCACGTCGTTGGCTAACATGATGGGAACTTGGACCTTAGCCCTCTTTTCTCGAAGGAAATTTTATGAGCCTCGATCTCGTAGAAAGATTTTTTTTTATGTCACGTGTTTCCCTTATTCCTCTCAATTGCACGTGTCACCTGTTAAATCAGAGAAGAACGGTATAGAATTTCCTTCCCTCTCTCCCTCCCTGATGTGGTACAGGCTCTAATGTAACTCGGTCATCCATCTCCAGACATCTTAGATGCTGCTGCTCCGCATCATCGCCATGGGTGGTGAACTGAAGAACTGACCCCAGGACAGGAGGCATATCGAGCTCAGTTCATTGCGGGTCAGCAAGGTAATGGAACTGAACCATAACCCCCAATATTTTTCATGTCCAATCATATGACAACAAAAGGTTGAAACTACTGCTCGCTTGACCTTGTCGAGGTAACTGAAACTGAACCGCGGAATGAATTTTCAGGAAAGCACGGCACATGTCAACAATGTTACTGGGACATGCGTATCAAAAAAATTGCGGTGTGGTATTGCAGTGTCGACTCACGTCTGACATGGTTGGACGCGTATCTGATATCGCAGTGTCGTATCGGAGTGGGGGAGAAGAAGCTCACGCGCATGAACTATAAGTTTTTAGTTTCTTAACATATAGTTTTTTAGTTTCTATAATAAGTTTTTAGTTTCTTAGCATATAGTTTTTTTAAAAAAACGTCTCTTAGCAAGTTTCTCAGCCTTAGTTCATTTTCCTTAGAAATAAACTTCTAGTTTCTCCAGATATTATTTCTCTAAAATCCCGTTTGTTCTGACTTCTGACTTCTAACAACAGCAGAAGCAAAACCAGAAGCAGAAAACAAACAAAGGCTCAATAGGATCTTCTGCGGCCTTCTAATTTGTGGTATAGGTCTAAGCTTAGATTACATATGATAATTGAAGAGCTAAAATGCTATTTTACAAATTTAAAATTATATATTAGCTGAATTCCGAAATCCTATATTAGAGTGTTCGCCGAATCAAACATCCACACCCGAGTTAAACAGTAACATCCGCATCTATGTCCCAGTAATACTGCATGTCAGTATAACTGACTTCATTTGCAAGAGGCCCTGCCAAGCATGAACTGAACACTAGTTCCGATAAGCCAAAACATAAACCTGATCATTGTTCATGATTCATCGTCGTAGCGACGAATTGACAAGAACGACAATAATTACCATAAAGACTTGCTACTTGGGTAGCCATGCTCAAGTCAAACAGAAAGTGACCCATACTGATCCACTGTTCTGGAAAGGAAAACAAAGAGAGAGATATTCGGTTCCAAGGGGTTGTGTTAAGGATGAACTAAAAAATAACTGCAGACGAAATATTAAACTCAAACAGAACTTTTGACTCATTATCATGAAAAATTCGACTGAGAAAAACGATAATTGATCAAGATGAGTAGCATTGTTCTTACTTTGTGAGATCATAAATGCCGAAAAATTTGTGTTATTGTGAAATTGGCAAAGTGTTTGTGATTTAGATGATGTGCACGTGTTGATGTGTATGTGTTGATAATATGTTGTTTGGATATGCTCAGGGTGGTATAATGATATTTGTGGTTTTGATGTGCGCAATACACTCGTAAGAGTGATTTTGTGTGAATTGACATGAGTGGTTTTGATATCACGTGGGACGTTCAGGCTAGGGAGCGGTACATGTGAAGATAAATTGCATCATAGACTGTACACGAGAGTTGTGCATCATAGAATGTACACGAGAGTTGTATGATCTAAATATGGTTAAATGGGTGGCCCAGCCCGACACAGCACGGTCCGATTTAGGCACTGTAACACCCAGGGTCCCACAAAAATCTGAAATGCTACTTAACTACGCTTCGAGCATGCCGAACTATATATAAAAAATTTCGGCAGCACTTCGCTTAAAATGAGAGGCAATATGGAAGCAACAGTAGATAGAGGTATATATTATGAAATAACATCACACTAACATCTAACAATATTCTAGTAAAAGAGAAGAACAAGAGTTTGACAACTCTAGGACATTTTTAAGATAGTCAAGCAACGACACCAGCAATCTATTATATTATTATTGTAAAATTATTTTGAATGGTGTATGTGATGTCATGAACATGTAAGACATGCTACTAAACCCTTCCCTCCAAGCTAGCTTTAAGAAGACAACCTGAGGAAGGGAAATGCAAGGGTGAGATTGGGTAATCTTAGCAATCGAACTACTTTAACAAGTTATTTAAATCACAATATTTAAAGCATCAATTAAAAACTTAAAAATATATAAAAAGTTATTACATTATTCATCATGTTCATTTGTAAGCAAGTTAAATAGTTACTTCTAAAATAAGATCGATAAATACATATTCATAGCAAATATAACTATAACATAAGCAAGATATAAAAAACCATCTATCCCACGTGACATGATCTCAACATCAATAATTGACTTCAACTTCTAAGAGTTAAATAGGGCTTGTAAGGAAAAATTATCATCCAAGAAATCATAAATAGAGTTCAAGTCATATTAATAATAAATGACATATTTAAGAATAACCCACTCTTAACCACATATCTTCTACAATTAGTAAGATTACTCAAATGTCTGCATACCATTTATCACAACCAAATCGTATACGAAAGATTACTGTACCACAAGATGATGCATATGGATACTATGAAATGCAAGTCCATGTAGAACTTTAATACCTTCATAAATCCATATGTCATTCCACAATGAATATATCCATGGAGAAGCATCGGTTCTCATAATGACCTCCAATGTAACTTCAACATATCCAATAATCCATTCCATACAGCAATGCATATGAATGCAATGAAATACCTTCTTTTACATCGCACCCCTCCTCGGGCAACGTATGATGCATACCGGTATAGTCATGTTCTTTACGACATAACTTCCAATGTATATGAAATGCAATGAACATAATATACTTCAAATGCTAAAATATAAACAACATAGTTCACAACCGTGAACATACATCAACATAAAAGAATTTTCTAAATAATTCATATAAGCCACCTTCATCCACATATATCCATCATTCTTTCTTCATGTTTAAGTGCAGATGATATGAACATAAACATACATCAACAATAAACTTACTTCGAAAGAGCAAGGCCTACCCTATTTCAGAATGACATATTACAAGTTTAATTATATGTAGGGCAAAAAAATAACAATTATGCTTCTACTAGCTTATCATTTAACATGCAAAGAATTTTAAAAGGGTTATATTCCAACTAGTTATAGACATATGAAACAGCATTCCAAAAAAATTAAATGCCCACCTACAAGTCAAAGCATATCCTCTATTATAAGCTTCTACAAAATTAACATCATTATCCTCAAGTAAACCATTCATTAGATATAAGGTGATGTTATGTTAGAAATGACCAAACCGACAAGGCATTATCACTATTGCATACGAGTCCATCAACTATAACAAAAGATTAAGTTAAACTCATAGATCTAGAGCAAGTAGGTATAATCTTTCAAATTAATAAGTATAATCATGTGTGCTGCATTATTATGAGTGGAGGTAGCAAAAATAACAAGTTAAAGTTGTGGCAACAACCATCACGCTCACTTGCCTTTACCGACAATGAAGATAAGACATACACGCATCGACGCAACACCACCTGCTCAAGTGCCCATATATTAGCACCACAATATACCACATGCAATACAAATAGCAAGGAACATGGTCCTACACCCCGCAACCCATCCAAGGAACAAACCGACACTTAACACATTCGTTTAACTGTAGCAATGCTGCTTCACTTTTTCGTATCTTTTTATTTACAACAGCAATGACAGGAAAAAACATTTTTAAAAACTACATAACAATACCTACAACTTTAGTGGAAATACCATATTTTTATACTGCCATTAAGGTGGCCTAAACTGCAACTAAAAACAGACTTCAGAATTTGTCTGAAATTTCAGGCAGCAAGCTTCACATATCTGCCACACCATAGATCCAAAAAATCTAAAACTTTGTGGACTTGTGTATCACAACACAAGCTTAAACTTTGGTATAACTTTCATCTATAGAAAACATCATTATCATAGCCTAATCGAGCTTTAAACATTCTAACACTGAAATATGTCAACGAACGATAGAAGAAAATTGAGAATAGCATAACTGGAGCTATATCCAACAAAAAATTGCATACTTTACCACTCTGGAGAACTTATGAAAAGTACTACAACGTGTGGGTGAGTGGCCCAGGCAGGTAGGACGTGTTTGGTTACAACCTTGGACTCTTTGCCTGGGGATTTGACCTGCCTGAATGTTGCTTGCTATTTCTTGCAAGGTTACCTGACCAGGCATATCGTAAAATCTGGCAATTTTTAGTTGAAGACCTGGAATTCTGCCTAATGGGATACAACAGCTAGGCTATGTTTGGCTCATCAATTGCATGTGGTTGGACTTACCAATGGTTTGAGGTGTGGTGAGATTACCCCTTATAAAAATTTGTAGCCAAATACAGTTCTATGCATTCCTCAAGTGTGACAAACAACAAAAGCAACAGAGATTCAAATAGTAACAAGAAATAAGTTTCGAAATTATAGGCTAACAAATATTACAACTTAAGATTAGTTGATAATTCAACTATATACAAAAGCACAGAACATAGGCTGTCCAAAGAGCCTTAACAATTTGTCCATAAAGACAGGAAGTTCTCTGACTATCAACTTTGGCAGCATATGATTAGCATGTTGTCATATTGTACATACTGATCCCAAAAGGGTGCAACAAAAACCGACCCCATCAACCACAGTCAGAAGCTTATGCCACCTACATTCCTTGACAAGATCACTCTTTGCCAGAATCACCGCCAGATAAATACTTGAACACCCAACACTCAAGGTATTCTTGACTCATATTGATAAGAAAACTGCGATGGACTTGAAATTTTGGCTTGCAAAGGTGTATCCCTATTGCGAGCCTATTTTCCGCTGGTAATGTAATCTTCTTAAGCATATCCCATAAAGGACTATTAGGGTCTGGTTTTGCAAGGGTTTGCTAGATTTTCTGCAAAGTATTGGTTAGCTCCACATCCATATCATCATCAGCACAAGTAGGAGATGATTTTGAATTAGATTTACTAGCCCTACCAATCTGTGCTGCAGTTGGTAATGTATTTGACTTGCCAGCCCTTTTAAAGCTCTTCTTGTTAGGCATCATGGACTTGACACTAGATGAAGAAACTTGGCTACTAGTTGCGGCGAGGGCAACCACCTCCTGACATTCATCACTATCAGACTCTAGTTTGTCTGAGTCTTGTCCTTGTGGAGCATCTGTTTTATCATAGTTAGCTATATCATTTATCATGTCAAGTATGTCAGTTCCATCTTTGTCTGGCTCAACTACAGTGGAAGGATCTTGCATAAATGAACCATCAGCTGTGGAACCACTGAATAATTCTTGCAACTTGTCAAAGAACTAAATGGTTTAGAGAGAATCCCACGATCATTTGCCTGTATGAAAAACTTCATAAGAATCATTCATGACATGTATTATGATCATTGAGGTAAAAATAATTACCGAGAGGTCATTCAAAGTAGACTGAGATAGAGTCACCATTTTTGTGCTATCGTCCGAGCCACCACTACTCTCATGGAGATGCTTAGTCACAAGGCCCCAAGTATCCTTATGACGCTTCCAATGATGATGAACTTGATCCACAGTATAGGTAGTGCCATACTTGGAGTTTACTGTAGATGTGCATGATGTGTGATGTAGCTTCTTGAAACTAGTGTTGGGAGGCATCGCCAACTTCTTCTCAATGTACCAATCAAGGAGAAATTCAGATATAGCTGTAGGCCAGTTTGTAGCTTTTGCCCTTGGATTTGATCCCACAGCTTTCTCACCTCCCTTGCCCTTAGCATTCAGACTACTTTCTGCTGTATCCATTGTGTGAACTACAAGAGAATACATGATGAAAGTAACAACCATAACAAGCAATGTTATAAAAAATATTGTAGTAAACGAACATGATATTATCTTGCAATAAAATAGTAACAAGTCATACAAGCCAAATAATACAGTGAACTACATCAATATTGACTCCACATCAAATTTGCTAAATCATCTCACTTAGCCACCCATTGTCTATTCTCCGCGCCTCGATCTGTAGCTGTTCTAGCTGACCTAGGCAAAGTACTATACCAGAGAGCTTCATCATATATGATGTCATCAGGACCATTATCAAGGATCCTATTGTGTAACACAAAGCATGATATCACAATCTTCACCTGTGTGCTATACCAAAGAGCTTCATCATATATGATGTCATCAGGACCATTATCGAGGATCCAATTGTGTAACACAAAGCATGCTATCACAATCTTCACATGTGTGCTATATGGAAAATATGGCTTGTTTGTAAGAATTTTAAAGTGATTCTTTAAGGTCTCAAAAACTCACTCAACAGTTGTACGAAGGGAGGAATGTCAAAGATTGAACAACTCTTGTGGTGTTTCTGGATGTCTCCCACCCCCATACTCCTTCAAGTGGTAGTGGACACCTCTATAAGGTGGCAGTATACCAGGTCTCGCTGCATACCCCACATCAGCTAAGTAATATTTTTCTACAACACACAAGATGAACGATTACTACTTCATCAAAATTTAGTGTATACCTTAAACCACTAGGACTTTTATATGCTAACCTTCAGGCAATGGAATTCCATTTGATCTTTTAAGGGCAACCCTTAGAACTACGGTGTCATGTGCCAAACCCTCCCATCCAGCAAGCATATAGGTAAACCGCAAATCAAAGTCTACAACTGCTAGCACATTTTGAGTTGGATAGCCCTTATGACCTCAAAACCTGTTAACTATATTGTCAGGGACAAATGTAGGGATATAGGTGCCATCAAGTGCCCCAATGCAGTCCTATATTGCAAGGAATTTTTATTAGTCCAATAAACTAGCCATAGGAATTAAAAACTTGAATGCATGTTATGCAAGATACTTCAAAATATGGGTAGAACCAGCTGGGACTACTGGTTATCTTTGGATGGATCTCTATTGACCTAAGATTTATCATATCTTTGGCAAGACAACATAAAGCCCTCAAGACCTCATTGAAATATTGACTAGAGTCTCACCAGATCTCTTTAAAAATAAGCCAATCATACAATTTCTCAAATTATGGCCAACTGTGTGTAGAAACATAGCTAATTGTTCTTCAACTGAGACATGTATAGTATATCGTAGTAGACCAGCATCACGCAATCAGGAGAAAAGCTTTCAGAACACGGTTGTCTTCATCCGAAGTTGATGGATGCAATTTTTATCTATTCCATTATATAGTTCATCCAGCCTTATTTGCCTCACCAAGTCTATGCTCACGAATGATCCATATTTTCTTGGCAACCTTTGATAATGAAGATGCCTTCATCATCACCATTGGATAATGGCCACGACAACAGATAGGACACTTAGCATTCGAGCTCTTTGCTGGATAATATAATCAGGAATAGGTTCTATATCCATATGAGCATCATATGAAAAAATGTAAGAAACAAGTGCATTGGTAGTTCACATTTAGGGATACATGCATGTCCTTATTTTTTACAAGAACTTGTAGATAGCTTACTACTTTAATCAATATATTAGATGGCATGCGTGCACTTACTACTTTCTCCAAAAAAAGATAAAATGTAAAATAGAATGGAAAGCTACTACCACTGCTAGGGTAGCAGTACACACATGTTTAAAAAAAGTCGAATCTCACAAGCTGTCAGGACAAAAGATCGATCTATTTATTATAGAGGAAAGTACTGATCTATTTGTACGCACCAATCTAGAGTAAACTACAACCTTAAATCAGGCATAAAAAAGAATGAAACAGACGAAGAGAATCAAAAAGATAGAGAGGGATTTTGCTCTCACCTTTCCCATAACATATCTGCAACCTAGAAGACCACCCCTGCAACATCCTCCATCTCCATGGAATCAATCATGGTTTTTCCCTTCTCCCAAAAGAAGGCAGCAACTAGAGAGACACGGGAGAGGAAAGGAGAAACTGAGGACGGGATAAGGTAGAGTGGTATGTGTGGTGATTATAGCCTAGCAACTCAGCCAAAAATCTAGACGGTCGATTTCCTACGCCCGTCGCCCGGCAACCAGCCTAGGCATTCGTGCCAGGCAAAAAAAAAAAAACCCAGGGCTCCAACCAAACGGAGTCCAGACAACTTACATACAGGGGTCAGTCCAGGTAATTTTGGCTAGAGTTCCATCCAAACACGCTTGTATTGTCAGGTTGCCTGGCTTGGCAAGTGGGCTAGAGGGACATAGCGTGGTCCAGGCGGCATGCATGGCGGCCGATAGGCCAGACACTCATGTATCAGTCTGGTGAGCGCGAGTTGGAGTCGGTACCGTGCCGACCACTGAAAATAAAAAAAGGAGGTTATCGATTTGGCACACAGTAACCCGAGGAGATAGATTAGAGAAACTTTTGGCTCACAGTAACAGATGACGAGTGAACAACGATATGAGTTGAGCGAATGCATCATGGAGAGAGTTTGAAGCTATTTTTTGTCAGGCAGTTTAATCATGAACAAACCTTATCCAGTGGAAGTTAATACTCTTCGTGCAAGCTTATTTATTGAACTACCTTATCCATTTGATAACCAGTGTCTCATCTCTTGCAGTGATAACTGAGCAAACTGTAAGCAACTAGCTAGTTTCCATTAGTGCAAAAGTTGTGTTCAAACTAGTTTAAAACAACATCAATGTGGCTGAGATGTTGAATGCCAGTAGTCAAAGACCGAGTTTTATTTTTGAGGGAAAGGAGAGGGAGCTGAGGGGATACTTTTGTCCATGATGAATGAAATGAAATTTCACTGTATGTGAAATCTTGAGGTTGAAATATTCAGATCCAACTCATTGATGAGGATTCTGAAAGTTTTGCCGTTGTGAGTTGTAGTTGCCGGTCTTTATATGACATTATCCATTTGAGTAGTCCAACATGTGTGTCTTGGATTTAAATTCTTCTATGGTTGTTGGGACATAGCAAACTTATGACAAAGGATAACTTGGTCAAGAGAGACATTCATAAACAATCCTAATCAGCCTGTGTTTTCTCTACTGAAAATGGATCTACCAATCATTTATTCTTTGACTTTGCTGTTGCTAGATACATTTAATTTGAAGTTTCTACCATGTTTACTTGTGGAATTATAGCTAGGAAATAGATAAGTAGTATAAAAGAATTTATTGGAAGCACCCCTGCCACCAACATGCAGCTGAGAGACATGAACATAGGGGGGGGGGGCTGGCAGTATGTGGAATAGATCTGGTGGAGGAGGGTCTGGAGTACTGGATCCTCTGACTTGAAGAAGGTAAGTCACTGGTAAACAGTATTTTCTGTGAGATGATAAACAGTGCTGTGACTTTACTGTTCACCCGTGACTTCACTCGCTCAAGTCAGAGGATCTCAGTCCCTTCTGCTGGTTCCTAGTTTTTTTTTTCTGTTTCAACATTTAGCTTATATCAGAATCATGTGTTCAGGTGCAATGGTCTTTTGTGCTTTGAACTGAAATCCACTAGATTTTTGTTTCTAATGAACTTAAATGCCTGGAGATTAGATTGTACAGGGAGCTTCATGGTGTTAGTTCATCTTTTAAAACTGCTGTATAAAGACTAATATAATAATATTGAGGAAGAACAACATGGACATGAGAACGCTCTGCCATGGAGATAGATGATTGAATGCTGAAGTGTGAGGACATAGGCATGAGCTCCCATCCTATGGCTTGTTCAATTGCAACATGAACACTAAGCACCTTGATTGTTCTAGATCTTAAATCTGTAGCTTCAATTGCAAAATAGGATAATCTGCAGCCTGATCCAACACACTAAGTGAGAATAACTTTTAGTGATGGGTGATAACCCTCATTAGTGACGGATAAAATCCTCGTCACTTTAAGCGTATCACTAATGTAGACACATTAGTGATGGGTTTGGACCCGTCACTAATGACTATGTATCAGTGATGGGTTTGGATCTAGACCCATCACTAATGTGTTTTTTAAAAAATATATAAAATAGGTTCACCTGTATGTAAACAAATAAACACAACAAACAAATCCATCACCACCATGCATTCCAAGCAAGCAAATAAGTCAACTAGGCAACAGCTCAGAGAAGGGAACACGATGCAGAGAAGATCTACGAATCAATGCAGGAACAAGTATTGTGATCATTTCCTCAGTCCATGGATCGGTTGGGGTGAGACATGTACATGCAGTAGTTAGCATTTGGTATTGGTACCAGATGAAATTCAGTTCATGTCTATCTCAGCAAGATAGTAGAATGAATTGTATTGGAAATAAAGAAAAATGAAAGATGGGTACAAATTCAGCTCGTGTCCATCCCAGTAGACAAATATCTACACAGGGATTTGCATTAGCAAGTATACACTAACATTTTATAACACAACTATATCATTCACGGTTTCTGGATTTCCCAAGAGAGCACCACGTCACTTGCATTGCACTTAAAGGTATGTCCAAGGCTTGTTGAGTGAGGAACTCAATAAATCCGTTCAGTGACCACAATTTTTTCTATGCGGGGAAGAGGAGGAATGCAAGGGGCTTGTGCTCACTTGGGATAGCAATCACGGGAGAGAGCACTACGGGTAGGCAGAAGGAGGAAGCTCTTGTGATGCCCGAGCACCGGCAGCCGATGCTTGTCCAGGCGAACGTGGGGACACTGGCTGTGGACTCGGTGAGGAGGCCAACCGCCACGTTGTCGCCCTCCGCGCTGCCTTCGAGGACGCCCACACCGTCCACCTTGTGCTCGAGGCGGCCATATCTGCACGCGCCTCGCCCTTGTAGCCCGAGGCAGTTGACCTCATGGCCCGGCTCGCCGATGCGCTTGTGGGCTGCAGGATCGGGTGGTCTTCGTTGGTGGTGGCAAGGACCGTGCAGCCACCCAGTAGCGTCTCCTTCGCTGCCACCAGCGTCTCGCACATAGACGTCACTGACGCTGAGCTACTCCATGTGCTCCTTGTTGGCCGAATCCCCAGCATGCAGATCAACAAAACAAAAAATATTCCACACAGGCTTGGGCCTCGGCGCTTCCTGCTGCCACTGATGGCCTCCCGCGCCTCCTACTGCCACTGTTGGCCTCCCACCGCCACCACAACGTGAACCCTGCCGCCACCGCCTAGATCCGACCACCGCTGCCTGGATCCTGCCATCGTAACTTGCTGTTTGTGAGCTCCTCGAGCTGCACATCATGCCGAGCTCCTCGATCTCCACACGCCGCCAACACACAGAGAGAGAAGGCGGTGAGGGCAGTGGTTGTGAGGAGGGCGGTGAGGGCGGCTGCCGTGAGCTCGGGAGGAGGGATAGGTGGTGGGTGGCGTTCGGGAAGGGTGGGAGGTGCGCTACACTCGTGTGATAAGGGGAGAGGAGAGAATGAGAGAGAAGAGACGGAGAGAGAACATGGGCGTCCGTGATTTAGATTTTTTAGGGTGGGGATGTGAGCGGACTTGAGGAGTGGAGTGAATGAAAATTTTGAGTCTTATATTCACATTAGTGACATGTGTTTTTAGGATCCGTCACTAATAAGTGGTCATTATGTAACCCATCACTAATGATAAAGTTATTAGTGGTGGGTTGTAAAGTGACTCGTCACTGCTATCATTAGGGACTGATGATTTTCTCATCCGTCACTAATTAGCTGTTATTAGCGACGAGTCTGAGATAGGTCCTGACACAGGGTCATATTAGTGACACATCCTCGTAGGATCCGTCACTAATACAATATTAGTGACATGTAATGAGTAGTCATCACTAATGAAATGTCATATTTGTTGGTTTTTTACATAGTGATATGTATTTTTTCTAAGCATTGATAAGAAGGTTTCCTGCTACTGAAACGCTGAGCCACCAATAGATGGTGCTATTTGCATGTTTTTCAAGTTCTCTGTAAACAAGCAAATTGGTGTAAACATGCAAACAACGAATGACGTCCATTCGAAGGCTACGGTTGATTCCACCAGTGTAAGGGTTGATTTGTAGAAAACCCCTGTACGGCTTCAAAATAGCACAAAATAACCCTCCACTGGTGGAATATGAGATAAACCGTAGCTTTCAAATGGGAATCGTATAGACCGCATTTATTGTGTGTATATTTGCACCCACTTGCTAGTTTGCACCAAAGATTTCCCATCTGCAACTAACTATACATAAACCATATTATCGTGATTTATGGATTGTATTGTACATATATTAAAGCAGAATCCAATCAGCACAGCGCGAAATTTAAAGCACATCGGAGGGTAGACAGACAGATAAATAGCAAATTGGTGGCAGCGCCGGCCTGTGAAACCCTAGCTAGGTCAGCCTGTTCTGTTGATCATCCCGACCTTAGATTCTTCGGCAGCCGTGCAGAGCCAAGAGACCATCGCCCCGCTAAGCAGGATGGCGGCGCTGATGGACGAGCTCGTCGAGGAGGTCCTCCTCCGCTTCCCACCGCATAAACCCGGGCGCCTCATCCGCGCCGCCCTCGTCTGCAAGCGATGGCGCAGCATCGTCTCCGACCCCGGCTTCCGTCGCAGGTTCCGCGAGTTCCACCGCACGCCCCCCATCATGGGCGTCTTCTCCAACCTCATGGAAGGCGACACCTACATCGTCTCCTTCGAGCCCTGCGCCTTGTGCCCGCCCCATGCCGACCGCCGCGATTTGACCGTGCTCGACTCCCGCCACGGCCGCGTACTCCTCCACAGCATGCCTCCGGCCGGCAGGGATCACATTATTAATCCTTCAGAGCCGCACGTCCTCGTCGTCTGGGACCCCATCACGGATGAGCAACGGGAATTGCTCCTGCCGTACTTGTACCCTGGCATGTTTTACGCCGCGGTGCTCTGCGCCGCCACCGTTACCTGCTGCGACCACCTCGACTGCAACCCTGGTCCCTTCCTCGTCCTCATCGTGGGCACTGACCTCGAGGGGATATTCGTCTACGTCTACTCATCGGAGGCTTCAGCATGGAGCGAGCCGTCCTCGATCCACCTTGGCGCCATGTTGAGTTCCTACTGCATGCTTATGCCCAGTCTGCTCGCCGGAGACGCACTCTACTTCATGCTTGAGGACGGCCATAGAATCCTCAAGTACGACTTGGGTGGTCGCGCCATATCAATGATCAACCCGCCGTCTCTGCATGCTGCAGGGAAGGTGGCCCTTGTGACGGCGAAGGACGGTGGGCTTGGAGTCGCCGGCGTGCACGGCTATAACCTCCACACTTGGTCGTGGCGGGCTGGTCCGAACGGCACCGATGAATGGGTGAAGGAACGGGTCATCGAGCTGGATACGATGCTCTCAATCACCATTGGTGACCCCTCCACCAAACTCGATGTGCATAGCTTCGCGGAAGGCACTGATATCATTTTCATAAGTACAAACACCGGCATCTTTTTGGTTCGGCTAAACTCCGGTCGGATAATGAAGGGAGGCGAGAGTAGAGCCTTCTTCAATCCCATGGTTCCCTACACGAGCTTTTACACTCCAGGTACTAGCCTCATGAATCGATCCCCACATACATACATACGTACGTACGTACATAAATACATGCGTATATACATACATACGTACGCGGTACGCACATACATACATAGTTGCTTTGACTTTTTAACGATCACATTATTTAGTCATGCTGTACGTAATACTACTATGGTGTCATAGATATTATTTTCACACAAATGTATGGATTATTATGATACATGCGATTAAGAAAATTAAATGTAGGAATAATAAAAGACTGAAATCTCATATTCAGCTTGTTGTTCCAACTAGCTTTAATTATTGTTGTTTGAGTAAAATATCGGACGATCCATAAACTTGTGCGGCGGTGCCACCTAGATCCTTGAAGTCTAAATCGTAGTTTTAGGCACCTAAACTTTTGAACTAGTTCGCGAGATGTCCAAACCAGGCTAGTCAGCATCCACATGCCTGTGTGGCATGCTGACTATGTGACAATATATATGAAACAAGTCCACATGTCGGTTCTCATTTAGCTGATGTTATTATTTTTAATATTTGTGGTTTTTTTTTCTGCAGCACTGGAAGCAGTCTTCAAGGTGTGAGACCAGTCGGTAATGCTTCAAGTGCTTGAAAGACTCAAGTTGCTGATGCAAGGTCTTTGGCCTTGAAGCTTTCTGCAGCAATCTTTGGTATAAGCAATAGCTAGTCTCTTAGCTCTATAATTAGTAGCTTCCTAGTTAGTGTAAATCTTTCTTGGGCTTGTCGGTAAGATGGTAACCGCAGTGCTATCCTACTCTCCGGCCGTGTGCTTTTCCGAACTTCAGCTTGCAATGGGATCTGGGAATGAATATGTTTCCTCTCGTCTGAAATCACTGGTGCTCAGGATAAGGAGAATACGAAATTGAAACTAAAACATTGCGATTTGAAACGCGCCATTTACTCCAATAGTTTGCTTCACTTTCCTGTGGCCTCAAATTGGTTGGATTACTACTGAAACTTATTTATTGAATCCGCACTGTGTTGCGGAAATTTTATCAACTTCGTGTACTTTTAGCATAAGTTACTAGTTTTTTTTGTCACATTTGTATTGTATATATCTATCTATCCTTTTCTGACCAATGAATCCGTGTGAGTAAGCTTCAGGCTCTGTTTGGATAGGTTGTGGCTTCGGAGCATCTGACTAGTTAAGGAAGTGACTGTAACTGTTGAATTTTAGTTGTTGGTTTTTATAATAAACTTTTAGCTTCTCAGCACACCAAAAGCCAGAAAAGCTTATCTTAGCCTGCTTCTCAGCTTTTAGTTTATTTCAACCACAACTGCTTTCTCAGTTAGTCAAAAGCCACCAGAAACCAGAGCTAAAAGCCAGCCGCTTAGATAGCTTCCGACTTTTTTCAGAGAAAAGCCAATTTTAAGCCTATCCAAACGGGGTCAGTATCATTTCTAGAACATTTACTGTCGAATTTCTCAGTATTCATAAAGTATGAGACTCCACAAGTTCAGTCAGAATTTGAGCAAAACTCTCTAGCTCCTTGCATTCGCTCACCTAAGAGGAGGAAGAAAGCAGTTGTCGTGGGTTAATCACAGACAATGATTTTAGGGTGTACCGGAAAACGGGCTCGTGATCAACGTCTTAGACGGGTGTGTATCTGCTAGAATTCAAGAACACCAGGGGTTATCCAGGTTTAGACCTCCCGAAGGATAATAGCCCTATGTCATGTGTATTTTGTTATGAGTGTTTGTGAACTGATTACAGATGAGCTTCTGTCGACATCCACCACTCCCTCCCCCCTGTTCCCCTCTTCTCTCCTCGCGTTATATACTAGACTAGAAAGAAGGAGAACCTACAAATGGGCTCAAAAGCAATAGCCCCATGCCTAGTTAAACCTTCTACCCATATGCTATTATAACGGATGGTGCAATCACCCCTCTTGCCCTAATGACCCTGCCGAGCCCGTCCCATCCGTTGGATTCCTTCACGCTTACCTCACCCCGGTCAGTCGGTCTGCCCTGTCCTATCACCGGTCTCGCACGCGCGCTTGTGAAGCAGCCTGACACGTCTGCGAGCCCATCTCGTAGCATTTAATGCTATGTGACGAGACATGACACCTCTGCGCTGGCCATAACCTGACCGTCGGGGAGGAGTGAGTGTCCCACGACCAGCGAAGGCTGGTCGCAGGATTTCCTTATGTGGTAAGGATCCTGGTCGCAAAGGCGTAGAGTGGTCGCGTGGTGGGACCCTGGTCTGGGAAAAAATCTTCTGCCAACTGGTATTGATCGGTGTGGGCCCTCCGAACAAGGGACCCCCTATTCTATACACTGACAGCAGTAGAAACCACAACTGAGCTCAACATTGTGGTTGCATCTAATAATTCTGCACCAACAATGACTTTTTCACCAAGGTAATTGCATACGCTACTTTGGGTTTACCTTTTCTTGCATTGAGTCTAACTACTTATCACCATCACACAGCATTGGCACTTCTCCTAAGTCAAAGAAAAGGGAGTCACAGAGAACTTAGATTCTGCTAGAACAGTGAGGAACTTATATTTTGCACTGTCCATGCATGCAGTACAACAGAATTGGTCATTCACGCTAGGACATCAGTGCTGACTAGATTAGAACCGGTACTAGTGAAGTATCAGTACCGGTTCGTAACATCCCGCGCTTGATCAATGATTGAGTTGGAGTGAACCAACACTGACACTTAGTATTAGTGCCAGCTCTTGGAAAAAACCGGCATTGATACTTCAGTGCCAGCTAGTAATCTTGTATCGGACCCAAAAATTAATTTTACTCTAATTTTGGCTCATGTTTGAGGTCCGGCTCCATCCATCTCTCCCTTATCCATTCCGCACCGTTCCTCTCTCTCTCTTATCTCCTCCACACCTTATCTAAGTATAGGATGAGCTGGGAAAGTATCCAGCATTCTAACAGGATTTTCGGAGGCTTGAGCCATCGGTGTCATCATGCTTGCGGAGCCTAGCTTGCCACTCTTCTTCAATGAGAAGTAGGCATCCGTTGGCATCCACTCGGCCACCAGCGCTGGAGTTCGAGTTGAGCTTATACTGCTGCTCTACTACGCGAAGCTGTACGATGACTTCTTCGATACTGAACGTGTTCAGGTCGAGTAAAGTTTCAATGGAGATTTCCACATGTGAGAGACGATCGGTGATGACCTGCAAAAGCTTCTTGATGATCTTGGTGTCAGAGATGTTATCGCCGAGAATGCGAAGATTGTTTACGAGGCTTGAGATCCTGATCGATTGACTCACTATCCTTGAACGCGATCTCGTTGAGCTAGTGTCGGAGTTGCTGAGCGTTTGCCTCTCGGACATGCTCGACGCCGACACGTATAGTTTTGATAGCGTCCCAAGTAGCCTTGCTGGTATCTTTGATGCCAAGGGATGATAACATGTTTGGCGGCATGGCGTGAAGGATGGCGTCCAGTGCCAACAGATCATCACGAAAGTCCCCATCGTCGTGCTGGATGGCCTCCCAGAGCCCTTGTGCCTGCAAGTTAACGCATCCCCGTCTGTGTAGACTACGAAGCTTGCCGCCTCCTTGATGACGCATTGCACAACTAATTCATGACCACCATCATCACGGTGTCACGGAGGTGACGACGATCCGCGGCGGCCATGGTGTGGCGACCTCCTTGAGTGCGTGCCCGTTGGAACCGAGGTCATTTCAGATTCGACAACAAAGCTCTGATGCCAAATGTTGGATCTCAGCTATCACTAGATGAACTCACATTTTCACTCGATCTCATGATTTTAATCTGACAGAGGTACAAACTTAGGCGCTCAACTCACCCTCTCTATCTAAACTGACGGAAATTAGGATTTTGTTGGACAGGCTCCAGTCGAATGACAGAGTTCAGAAATTGAACTTCAGCAGGGACTTTGTGTTTTTTGGTGTCACTGCTATTGCGACTTTTCCATTTATTTGAGCAGCTATTTAAAGACGAATACAAGCTAACTACCAGGCCATGATGGCCGAACAAAATGTAGCATGAAGGATGATCGTGTGCCATCCCACATGGCCATTAGCTCCTGTCATGCCACCACTAACTAACTGAACTACCTAAACATGTGCTAAATTGAAGTAACAACCTAACTAACACGGCCTCTAGCTAACAGAACGGGCCCAACTTCTGAACACGCAGGAATTATTCAACAGATTCCGGTGTACTTGGAAGACCTTCATAGCTGGAACGCAGTGGTGCTCTGCGCCAGCAGTAGCGATGCCTGTGGCCACATCTCGACTTCCTCGTTATCATCGTAGGCAACAACCATATTGAGATTTCATCAGAGGCTGGTGTGTGGAGTGTGCCGACTTCTATTCTTCTTCCTCAGCAATACTTCGTGTTATGGATAGGATCCTCAAGTACGATTTGGGCACACAGCAGATGTGTGTGTGCGACTTGCCTACCAAAGGAATGCTTCGATGAACGCATTATTTTCATGACTATGGAGGGCCGTGGACTGGGATTCACCACTGTCGTGGACTCTAGATTATACCTGTGTGAGAAATCAAGTTAAAATGTATCTTAATTTTCTTGTGATGAGTGATTGATATTGTCATTTATTTAGTTTGATGATCTTCGGTTTTGCATGAGCTTTGATATGATTTGAATTGATTTGAGATTTAATTTGAGCATATTGATTATGGACTAATTGGAATTGGAGTTGGAGATATGTGTTTGCTTGTTTCATGGTGTGCAGGTGATGGATGCAACTTGGCTGTCAATGGCGGGATGATCGGGGTCAAGCGGAGTGCTTGGTGCCAGACGATGAAGGGAATCGGGCGGAGTCAAGGGTGATCCTAGCTGAAAACGTGGAGGTCAAGCAAAACATTGAAGGCGGATAGAGACGGCGTGTTGATAAAGTCAAGCGAAGGGGATGCAGGTGCAAGTGATAAGGCGGTCCGAGAGATCAGGAGCGGGAGAGACTTACCAGTGGTCAGGATCGCATGACGGAGTACACGCGTCGACATCGAAGCGCTTGCTTAAGGTGTAAGCAAGGCGGTGAGTCACGCTTTGAGAAGCGTGCAGTTGGTTTCGCGATTTGGCCTCAAAACCGTAGGAGGACTGGTGTGGCACCATCGCGAAGCTTGTATCGAGGCGAAGCTAAGTCATGAAGGCGCCATGG
Source organism: Phragmites australis (assembly GCF_958298935.1). NCBI lineage: Eukaryota > Viridiplantae > Streptophyta > Magnoliopsida > Poales > Poaceae > Phragmites > Phragmites australis. Next base: position 29,462,894 of record NC_084935.1, on the reverse strand, counting down.
CCGTCCGATGAATAGAGGAGAAAATGGACCAAAATACCCTCGGTGGTAGGTAGAAGTGCACTACAAGAGAGGAGTATTTTGGAGAAAAGCTAGGAAACTTAAGGGCCAAGTTTCCTAGGCCTATAAATAGAGGGGTAGGGCTAGAGAGAGATTTAAACCAGCCATTTAAGCCCCCTTGTGTCACCATTTTGAGAGCCTTAGAGCTAAGATTTTAGATGAGAGAAGGATGAGTACTTAGCCTATGTAATAGGTGAGAGTTTTGAGAGATAAATCTTTGTAATCCGTTTAAAATAGGGCTGACCTCTTTGAGTAATTTAGTTTATGTTTTTGCATGTGCTTGAATTCCCCTCCTTCTAATTTCCCTCTATTGGTTCTCTTGCAAGTTCGTAAGTTTTTCGGTTTTTGGTTTTGATTGTCGTTTTGGTTTTTGGGCTGAAATTTTAGCACCTTGTGAGATCATTCTTCTTGTTGCTAGAGGCATAAAAACTCATATACGAGTGTATGCTCATGGGTCTTGAGTACCCTTACCTCTAGATCATCAACTTGGAGAGTGTGAGGAACCGTCCAAATAGTATTCTAATTAATCATCAGGAGGATCATTATTCATAATCACAACCTCGACGATTAACCAGAATACCATTCCGGTAGTCCCGGCACGTGTTTTGTGCCCAGGATCGGAACACATGCCTTCCAACTCAAATATCACAACACAGTTTAATAGAGAGCAAATAAGTAAACTGGATTACCATTATTAAACATGCAACTGCTTCCACAATTTACAACAAAAGAGGAACAACAACAACTATGCAGCGGAAGAAAAACCTATACAACAAAAGAGTATGGAGCCGTATGCCCTTAGGCTCCATACCAAAAGCGCCGGAGTTCGGAGTAGAAGGTGCTACTCCTGCCCGCCACCCTGATCGGCAGGCACAAAGTAGCCGAACACCGCCTCTAACTCGCCAACCTGCGGACCTGAAAACAACTTAAGGGCAGCACCCTTAGTACGAAGGTACTAGCAAGTCTTACACAGTATGAGTATATATATTCTCGACTCCAAGGATCATGCATTTAAAGCTGTAGCAAGGATTAAGACATGTTTAAGTTCATTAAGCGGTAAGCAACCTAGACTCTAGGTGTAAGCAACTGACTTAACCAACCACCGACTCAAACCCTGCCAACCAACTGATCAAAACAGATATATAACAACAAGTGTATAAAAGCAAACCATTCCCACCAAACCACCAACCACATACCGACCAAGCCACCCCAATCCAACCATGCCACAACCCACATCGAAACTCTACGACCAAAACATGGTCGCTCGGTGGAGATAAGCGATAGCGATGCTCATGACCGAGAGCGCGGCAGTTCGAACTGATTATACACCCTGCAGGGGATACTCCTGGACCCACACGACACAGGGACCATACGGCTTGTGCCACCCGCTAAGATGCGCACAAGGGGGTACCCGTGACAACCTTTCCCAACCAGGCCCAACCATGTGGATCAACCATAGCTCGGCGAGGCGGTATTAGAACTACTCCCCGAGCAAACTAATACCGCTAAAAGCCCGGACTCAAACCGGACTCACACCGTCTATGACGAGGCCCACATGACCACGTCTGCGAAGGTAATCAGCTCGCCTACCATTATATCAGCATGTGGTGAGTAAGGTATGTGCTAAAGCCGACTACACCGATGATCGGTGCTTAACCGGTGCAAGCGGTCTACGGTGTCCGGGTTCCCTCCCCGAACTGCCTGAGGACTCCTCGTGAGCAGATGACACCCCTAACACCGCCCACACCTCGTCTCAACTCACCACTCACCAAACCGACTCATCATCAACACAACCATAAGTGTGAACAAGTAATAAATCCTAGGCTCGCAACAACGGTGGACGCCGTCGTCGACTTCTACCGAAAAGCTTAAGTACCACTAAGCATAGCGAACTAAAATTAGACCTCGATGACACCACTAGGCTCCTAGGAACAACACATGACATGTGACCGAAATGGGATAATGCATCGGCATAGGTTCTACCCAACTCAGTACCCGACACATGCAATGTATACATAAGCGTAGATAACATATTAAATTTTCAAGTAGACACGGTGCAATATGAACGATGCTTGCCTTGCTGCCCTTAATCAGAAAGGTGGGACGCCTCACGATCGCCCACGGCCTCCGGGATCGACGGATCGGCATTCACTACAGAGAGCAACGCGTGCAATGTAATGAGCATGTATGAAATGCGATCATGTAAGAAAAATATGCTCCACAATACATGACAACATTATTCCAAGATCGTACTGTCCAAACCAGAATTTTTCAAGTGGTCTCAAAAAGTTTGGAGTTCCTACGAATTAACTACGAATTTTACAAACTATCAGCTATCAGGAAAGCCTGATAAACCGTGCTCGGGGTGCCCGGGATGAACAGTACTCACGGGGTACCGGGGGTGAACAGTACCCGTGGTGCTCGGGGTGAACAGTACCGGGAGTCGTCGGGTGAACAGTACCCCGGGGTGCTCGGGGTGAACTTTACTCGTGCTCGGGTGAACAGTACCGGGTGCTCGGGTGAACAGTATCCGGGGGTCGTCAGGGTGACTGCGTGAACAGTACCCGGGGTGCTCGGGAGTGCTCGGGGTGACTGCGCTCGTGCTCGGGTGAACAGTACCCGGGGGTCGTCGGGTGAACAGTACCCGGGGTGCTCGGGAGTGCTCGGGGTGACTGCGCTCGTGCTCGGGTGAACAGTGCCCGGGGTGCTCGGATGAACAGTACTCGGCGCTACAGTAAAATCAGCCTCGCGTAGCTCCAGAACAGCAGCCATTACGAAGGGAAAAACTGGGCTAAACTAACCTGGGAGTCTCTCTAAATCAAAAGTAAAAATGCCTAGAAGGGTGTACAGGGTCTAGACTTTGCTCAACCGCCTAGCAACATGATTCCTAACTCAAATCCACATAAATCCTCATTTGTTCCCAGACTGCAGAACTTTAAGAACTTTGCAACCCTAGTCCAGATTTAAGATCTATCCAACCAAAAATGGGCATACTTACCATGGGAGCCTAGCAGACTCACCCAAGGTCCTTTGCTGAGATTGGTGACCGCCAGTTGAAGGAGGAAACGACGGAAAATGGCTTGGAGAAGAGTGGAAAAACTGCTGCTTCCTTGCTTCACCCAAAGAACACCAAACAAGTTCAGAACCAGCTCGAATTCCTTCGGGGAAACTGAAAATGAATCGGATGGACGAGTAGTCCCTGAGCTGGTGGTCACGTGAGTACCACATACGTACCTTGATCTTGCTCCCAGAGGTAGGGATCTAAAAGGGGAAAAAGGGAGCCTAAGAGAGAGAGTGAGAGACAGCCAACTCCAACTTGCTTCCTCAAAAAGCCTTATCTGGTGGAGTGGGTGAGTAGTACGTATGGGCAAGCTTTTTAGGGGGAGAGAGAGTGTTGTTGCCCACCTATAGAGAGATATTTTCCACCCAAGTGGGCCCCATTTACCTAGAGGAAAGTCCAGACTTGCTTCTAGCTCTTTTATTTCTCTTAGTTTTTCCTTCTCCCACCTCATTGATTCAAAGTGAGGTGCTCCAGTGACCCAAACTGGAACATGAAGCTGAAATTGCATGTTTTAGGATTAAAACACACAATTACGGATTTTAGGACGTGACAGAGAGGTTCCTTGCCTGTAGATCTTTTCTTTGAGCTGCAGTTTTTCACCTTTGCAGGATTGTTTTTCTTGATGCTAGTGGCTTAAACACTCACATACTCATGTATTTGAGTGGGTCTTGAGTCCCCTTGCCACTAGACTATCATCTTGGAGGATAACCTTGTCCGGTGTCCATCTTATCTAGTTTCTTTGGAAGTTACGAGTTTTTGTGCACAAAGACATATGAAATGATCTTGAATTGAACATATAGTTCATATTTCATCTGTGGAGTCATGTTGCCATGGAAGTAATCTTCTTGCTTTTTCTCTCTAATTCTTTTGCTTCCACTTGAACGTTTTGAAGTGCGTTGGGTGAAAAATAGGAAAAGATCATCTATTCTGAAAGAAATTTGTTGAGACACCTATTCATCTCCCTCTAATCACTATTTTCGTTCCTATACTGTGTTCGAGGGATGGAGTTGTAGGATGGGTACAATGCAGATCCCTGTTGGTGACGACTCAACCTCACTTGATGTGGTTGGATATGCGGATGGTATATTGGTGTCATTTTTGTGCACACGAATGATGGGCTCTTTTCCATTGATAAAGTCCGGCCGGGTCAGTAATGTATGCTTCGACAATGGCCTCTCCAGCATTTTTCCCTACACGAGCTTCTGCATTCCAGGTACTAGCCTCATGGCTCCTACATATCTTTAACCAGTACAACTATGTTTTTTTTATTTGCCCATGTTCAGATTGAGTACTAACACTACTACAGAAAATACTTTTACTATCAGCTCTAATACCAAATTCACTACCGGTTTTAGAGCCGGCAGTGAGAAACGAGAAGTGATAGTCCCTAATTATCTCTACCGGTCTCTGGACCGGTAGTGAAGTGGGATTATCACTGCTGGCTGTAGGCTTCAGCTGGTAGTGATAGTCGGTTCCCGATCAATATTTTTTGACTCGAAAAAAGCGAATTTTTTTGCCCCGACCAGGCACCTTGTGCCCACGTCGTCGCAAGTCACGCGATTTTTCACGCAAAATACTCATGCGTGCGGTTTGTGACACTCAAACTCGGGACCTCTCAGCTCACGCGATACGTCATTATCATCCCACCATAGAAGTACTAGTAATAACAATAACATATGCAATCCTTTTGATCTCTTCTGTCTGAAACTTTAAACGATTATTTTTAAATCTAAATTACTTCAAATGAAAATGTTTTCGATAACACAGTTGTAGATCTCGTCAAGGGATATAATTTTCATATAAAGTTTGTTCTTATCTGACTTGGTATGAAAAAATTATAATTTTTTTAAGATAAACTGTTATCCATTATCATTGCCAGTTCGTAACATGAACCGGTAGTGATATTTGATGAACTATCACTGTCAGCTCGTGGCTAGAGCCGGCAGTAATAGTCAAGCTATCACTGTCGGTCGTTAGCTTCAACCGGCAGTGAAGATAGAGCTGGACATCACTGCTGGCTCAAACCATCAGCCGGTAGTGATGATCCTTATCATTGCCGGTTCATAAACTATATTGGCTGATTCTTCCTGCGTGGCTTATGAAACGGCAGTGATACCCTATCACTACCGGTCCATTAGAAACCGACAGTGATGGGCCATCATATAAAGTTGTTTCTATAGTAGTGTAATTCAGTTAGTGACATGAAACTATAAGACGATGGTGTATATCCTCAAGAACAATGGATTTATGAAAAATGGAATGCCCCAATTTCATATAAAATTGTGATACTCCTATGTGAGTAATTTTTCTTATCTTGTGACATAAAAGTATGGATGATGGTATATGTGCTTGAGAAATGTGACTTTATGTAAGTGGAATATCGCAATCCCATGTAAAACTGCGTAAGTCCCGTTTATCATTAACTCAGTACAATTTTGCTTATTTGTGATTAAGAACAATGAGTTTATGAGAGTGGAATATGACAATCTAATAAAATAAACTGGCTAGGTGTTTCACCTGTTATATATGGACAGATGTTGGGGTCTTTTAAACAGATCTAAATTTAGGCTGGGTCAGTAAGGTAATGAACAGCAGAGAAATAATTAAAAAAAAAAGACCATGACCTACATGAGCTTATACACTTCAGTTGGCGCTGCAGATCAAGGAGGAGTTGATCTTATGGAGATTGGGGGCTGCAGGTTGCCTACTAATTTACTTTCAGTAGTCCTGGTAGTGGCTGTGCTAGTTTCCTATGTAATAACGCCCCCAAGAACTGGTTGTGTTTGTAATTCTAATTTCTTCGCTTAATGTATTGTTATGCATAGCTTATGCGTATCCTAGAAAATAAATCCACAAATCATATTTTCATGGTGATATATATTTAAGGGTCCTTCTAAATGTCTGTTTTTTTTATTTCTTGCTAAAAAAATCAGTTGAATTTCAGACCGTTGGGTTGAGATCCAAGAGCCTAGATTAACCTCGTATATCTATTTATAGACGCCTTCATCAACTGCGATCCATTTATTCACCATCCGCGCCGCCAGCGTCCTCCCCTTCCCCATCCCCACGCCGTCACCTACCTCCTCTCCTCCGACTCGAGCAGGTGCCCACCGCCGACCTTCCCCTTGTTGTTGCCATTTTCCCCACCTTCTCCATCTCTAGCTCCGGTGTCGTGGCGCTGCCCTCCTCCTTCGTGTCCGATGGCTTTCCTTTACGCCCAGGAGCTCCCCACCCTGAACTCTAACCCTCAGATCTGAACCCTAACCCCAATCTTAAACCTCACCGGAGAAGACTGGCCTGTCGGAGAAAAAGGGAGTACGACATTGAGGGTATGAAATTCAACTGATTCCCCTACCCCTCCTCTCCATAAAAAATCAAGTCACAATTATATAGCAAAATTCTATATTTAATCTACTATTTATGAATTGTAGATGAACTTTGTGTTGATATAGGAATTTGAGCCGCAGCAAGAGAAGTAAAATGGCGAGGAAGGAGATTTGCCCATCCATCGGGGGAAAAAATGGAAAAAGGAGATTCGCCTGAGTCACGCTGGTTCCCTGGCCCCACCTGGCAGAGCCGCACCTTAATCTGCTTCAATTGATAGATGGCGCCACCGCCATGCCAGCAGCCGGTGCTAATGGATGAGCTCATCGAGCAGTTCCTCCTCCGTCTCCCACCGGCTGAGCCCACGAACCTCGTCTGCGCCGCCCTCGTCTGCAAGCGTTGGTGCCGCCTCGTATCCGACCACGGCTTTCGCCGCAGATTCCGCGAGTTCCACCGCACGCCCCCCATGCTCGGCTTCCTCTGCAACCTCATCGACTGCAGCAGCGGCTTCATCGCGCGCTTCGTTCCCACATCCTCGTCCTGCACGCCCCACACCGACCACCGCGGCTGGCGAGCACGTGACTCTCGCCACGGCCGCGTCCTCCTCCACACCTACCCAACGGGGCACGTCTACGCATCCTTTCGCCTCGTCGTCTGGGACCCTACCACGGGCGAGTGGCTGGAGCTACCCAAGCCGCCGCGGGACCCATGCAGCTGGACCGCCGCCGTGCTCTGTGCTGCCGTCGGCGCATGCGACCACCTCAACTGTCACCGCGGACCCTTCGTCGTTGTTCTCGTGGGAACCGACGACAAGGAGATGTTCGCCTGCGTCTACTCGTCGGAGTCCGGCGCCTGGAGCGAGCCGACCTCTGCAAAGCACCCCGGCGATCGTGTCAGCTGGGCGCGCAGCGCCCTTGTGGGGAATGCACTCTACTTCGTGTTTGAGATGAACGATAGAATTCTTGAGTATGATTTGGGCACGCGGGAAATGCCTGTGATGCAATTACCTGCTGCCATCACAAGCCTAGTATCTACACCCTATGGTCCAATTGAGCTCATGGCTATGGAGGACGGTCGTCTGGGATTCGCAAGAGTGCAGGAGTCCAGACTTTGCATATGGTCCAAGGATGTTGAAGATGCGGGATGGACACTAAGCAAAGACATTGAGCTCGAGAAGCTGCTCCCCCTCAATAATGGCTCCCCGACCGCCGCGCATGATTTGGTTGGCTTTGCGGATGGCATTGGTCTCGTTTTCGTCAAGGTGGAAGATGGGATCTTTACTGTAGATCTGAAGTCTGGCCGGACGAGGAAGGTGTGTGAGGGCTCATACATCACCAGCGTGGTTCCCTATGTGAACTTCTGCACTCCAGGTACTAGTCTCTCTCAGACGTCTTGACAATAATGTTTAATTATCCCAGAACAACTTTTCTCTTGCTACTGTGCTCAACAACGTACGTTTGAAGACACACCATCACAGTTTCATAAAAATCTGTGTTATCCCTACCTGAAAGTGGTTTTGTTTTGGAACATTTTTTGATGTCGCTAGATATGCATGGGTTATTCATTACTTACTCCTCTTATGGACGGATGTCGTTGGGGTCGACAACCGATCTAAATTTGGGGCAATTGATCGAGAACGTAACACCCAATACATGTGGCAACTTCTTCTAGAAAGAAATTCACGTGGCAATTTAGGATTTGCCTCCCAATGTCTCGTTGATATGTAGCCCCTCAGGTTTGAGTGACAATATATAAATTATGTTTCTAAATTTAGGCTGGGATAGAATATGGCTTCTCTTTCATTGAGTAGCAAATGCACTACCTACATCAGCCTCTACAGTTCAAAAAACATCAACCTCATGCCTATCTGAAACCCTTCCCTTAGCTATGATTTGCTTATGATATGTCAATGTCACTTAACAACATAGAAATATGGATGATCATATCTATGCAAAACAAAGGATTGTGTTTCTCTAGAGTTATGAGTCCATCTTCTCTTATTGATCAAGTGTGTGGTTGTTACCTTTTAGATCCGTGATATGTTAATTACCTTTTTGGCTAGCCATTAGCGGCAACTTGCCGATCCTTGTGGTTGGTTAGAAACAAATGTTCAATTTGGGCAAGTCGATTCCTCATCCAGTTGATGTCACTTTCAAATTTTGTGTATTTCTGCAGTGTTGAGAGCTCCCTCTACAGATGATGAACCAAGAGTGGGTGCCTCAAGTGCTTGACAAACTAAGGGGGCTCATGCGCAGGCAACGGTTTTCTCAGTCAAGGTGAAATAGTGTAGTAGTGACTCTGATGAATGTCATGTGGTTTATACTGGGACAACTCTTTAGCATCAGTGCGATTGGTGCATGCTGGTTAATTTCAGTTTGTTTTCCTTTAGTGTTTCTGTGGTTTTTTTAGGGCCCGTTTCTTTTAAACTCTTAAGCTCGAGCAGTGGTGTCATACTGTCATGTTCTATTAGGCTTGTCTGTAAGCTGGTAAGCTCTGCAATAGCCTACTCGACATGTATTCCCGTACTCAAGATTGCAAGGAAAGCGTATGAAAAGAAAACATTGCCATTTCATATGCTCCGGTTTTACAGCTTAGTAAGTTTATATATTTGCAGAACTGCGCAGCCAATCAATTACTGTTAGAGCACCCACAGTGTGGGGCTGAACCGATGCCTGAAACCTATTTTCAGCTTTTGGCATCCGTGTTGGCTGCTGTGCCATGCGATGCCTAGGAAAAGATTCCTATCATCGATGTAAGTCTAAGCTTCGGTGCCTACTGATAAAGATGAGATGTAAGCTCACAAATAAGTGTAATAAGAGGGGGAGAACATGATGGAAAATAAAAAGATGATATTTAATTTAATTGTGGATCCTGATTAAGAAAGTAAGAGTGATGCCAAACATTATAGGAAAAAAAATCTATCACCGGTGTGATAGAGATGGCTAAATGAGCCGTGCTTATTGGGTCGGCCCGAAGCCCGGTACTATAGGCACGATCATATTTTGTATTTTTTATATATTTTTAAATTTTGCAGCTATTTTTATCTATTTTCTATATTTTATCTTATGTTTATCTATTTTCTATATATTTTTTAAATTTTATAGCTATTTTTTATTTTTATTTTTTCGGACCGCCAGTAGCACCGTGCCCGTCTTGCCCACCGGACCGACCGTACCGTCAGACCGCAATAGTATCCAAACCGACCAGTATGGCACGATATATGACAAGCTATACCATGAACCGAGACGCGACACCCGAACTGACATAGCACCACCTGTTACACTAACCAAATCTATAGGACCGTACCTAACCGAGCCGTATCTAACTGGATCCGTGTCGAACCGGCCGACTAAGCTATTTAGCCATCTCTACGGTGTGATGCAGAGTGACATGAATTTTCAAACTTCATCCACACTGTGGCTGAGTGCAAATTTATCTGCTCAATCCAGTGGGTCACCAGTTTGTTAGACTGATCTCTCACTAATTAAGCCCAACGGCTTAATTAGAACCTTGACCCGCGCCCTGATCGGGGGCGTCCAGCCCATTATGGCTGGTGGGCCCCCGTCGCCAGCGCTATAAAAAGAGGTGGAGGCCGGGGCGCTCGGTACGAGGTTCATCGCGCCGCTAGTCACCCCACCGACACCTAAACCCTAACCGATCTAGAGGAGGGGGCGCTGTGCCGACGGGAAGCTCCACCTGGCCCTCTGCGTCACGCCCTGGACTACGTGCGCCTACGTCACCATCGTCGGACGCCGGCGAGCCCTTCTGCCCCGACCGTCGCTGCCCTAGCGCAGAGCTCCACCGACGAAGCAGAGATGGCGGGTTCTAGCAACCTTACTCCAACCACTGGAGTCTCAGGTATGAACCCATCCATCTCCCCCCTCTCTCCCTTCTACTCTCGGTAGTGCGGTCATCAGATTGTTGAAGATGAACATCACATGTTTTAACAATGGCATCAGAGCCCACAACCAAACCCTAACCCTAACAGTTCATCTTCGACTCAGGGGGGGGGATCTCTCACCTCTTCTGGCCGTAGATCACCGCCGTGGGCGGCAGAGAACTCGCACCGCCGCTCGACGGCGTGCGGCACAGAGCCGAGCCCCGAGCGCCTCCTCCGCGGGCTCAAGGGGTCAGGCACCACCGTGAAGCCACTCGACGGCGGCGCGCTCACCCCTAGGGGAGCGCGCACGCCGGCGAGGAGCCTCGCGGCGGCACCGTCTCTCCTCTCCGGCGCCGGTCGCCGCGGAGCGCCCCGGCCACCGTGTCGCCGCTCGGTCTCGCGAGAGAGAGAGAGGAGATTGAATAGGTTAGGGTTAGGGCGAGGGGCGCGGCGACGTCGGGTTTTGTTCGGCCGAGATCGCCGCTGCGCCGTCCGATCCAAATGAATGGCTGAGATCGACGCGGGCGGGCGGGGGGGCGCGCTGATGGGCCGAATTGGCGACCCAGGCCCAGGTTGCGGCCTGGGCGCGCGTCGGCCGTCGCGGGCGCGTCCGCCGCGGGCCGCTAGCGGGCCAAATCTCCGGCTGGGCCCAACAGTACCGGGCCGAAAGTGAAATGGATGGGCTGTCAAGGCCGAAATGGCGTTTTCAACAGTATAAAAGTATCTATACTGTTTAGCATTTTCCAGAAAGTATTTAAATTGAATTATTGGTGTGATTTTTATGCAAAAAAAATTATCCAACGATAATTTTGCCCAGAAAATTATAAAGTCTAGAAATAATTCTGGAAAAATAGTATAAAGTATTTAAAATTGTTTTCCGCTGCGTATTTTCATTATTAAATTCAAACCAACGGGAGAATTTAATTCTGGAAATGAAAATGATGATTATTATTATAATTTTGTTATTATTCTGACCAACGTTGATTAATAGCAATATTATAATAATATTAATGTATAATCTCATGTATTAATTCTATTTTGCCCAACGGTGATATAGAATTAGTGCAGGGAACAGTTGTATGTTTTGATTTTAACCAACGTTGCAATCAAGGCATGCAATTGTGGTGTCATTTCATGTTCTCACATTATTTGAATTGTATTTTCAGGAGGGTACAACTTGATGGGTTGTATCAATGAGATTCCAACTCTGAAAGGTGACAACTATTCAGAGTGGAAAAAGAAAATCGACCTAGCCTTCATCTTGGCTGAGGTTGATTGGGTAGTCACCACACCGTGTCCTACAGATCCTGTGGCACCGGTGAGGGAGACAAACGAGGCTGATGCCGCTTGGGCAACCAGAGATAGGGATTATCAATCCCAAAAGATGGCCTATGACCTTGAGCATAGGAAGTGGGTCACTGCCAACAAGAAATGTTTGGCAGTGATAAAGAACACGATTGAGCCTGCTATTGTGGGTTCGATCTCAGAGTGTGACACTGTCACTGAGTACCTGAACAGAATAAAGAGTCAGTTTACTGGCTCTTCAAAGACTTATGCTACCCAGCTGATAAAGCAGCTGGTAACAGAAAGATACTCAGGTGGAGGCAGTGGCATAAGAGAGCACATACTGAGGATGAGCAACTTGGCATCCAAGCTCAAACCAATGGATCTGGCTCTAAAGGATGAGTTCCTTATCCATTTGATTTTTGCTTCTTTGCCAAAAGAGTTTGATACATTTGTTGTAAACTACAACATACAGCCCGAGAAGTGGGATTTAGAGAAGCTCATTGCTATGTGTGTGCAAGAAGAGGAAAGGATAAAAGCTTCACATGGTGGTTTCATCAACTATGTGAAAGAGAATAACAAGAAAAAGAATTTCGATGCCAACTCTCCAAAGGGCAAGGGCAAAGGCCCCATGCAGCATCAACAAAAGAAATTCACAGTGGAGAAAGATCAGTGTCTTCATTGCAAGAAGACGGGGCATTACAAGAAAGACTGTCCTGAATTCTTGAAAATGATAATGGCAAAGAAAGGTGAGAACATTATTACGTTCATAAATGAAATCCTGTATGTGAGTTATTCGAAATCTACATGGTGGATTGACTCAGGAGCAACTGTTCATGTTGCAAACTCATTACAGGGATTCCGTTCGACGAGGACTACGCAAAGAAGCGAAAGACACGTTAAAGTCGCAAATGGAGTCCAAGCAGATGTTGAAGCCATTGGCGACCTTCCTCTGGAGCTTGCTGATGGATTCACATTAATTCTTAGAGATGTGCTTTATGTTCCCTCTTTACAGAGGAATTTGATTAGTGTTTCATGTTTGGACAATGATGGATATGATTGCCATTTTGGAAATGGCAAATGTAAGATAACATTCAATAATGCATGTGTTGGGATTGCTATCTTACAAAATGAGTTATATTTGTTATCACTACGTGATGAAGTAAATGTTATATGTGATAGTGAAAACGTATCCTCGTCTGCGGATGTAAACAGAAAACGAAAGCGAACTCAAGATGCGTCGTCGAAATTATGGCACTGTCGTTTAGGCCATATTTCGAGGGGGAGAATAGAGAGACTAGTAAAGAATGATATTCTTCCTCCATTAGAGTTCGCAGACTTAGAGCAATGCAGAGATTGCATAAAAGGAAAATATGTAAAGAAAATTAAGAAAAATGCCAAACGAAGCACAGGAATATTAGAAATAATCCACACAGACATATGTGGTCCATTTCCTGTGAAAAGTGTGGATGGTTTTGACTCGTTCATAACATTCACAGATGATTACTCCCGTTTTGGCTATATTTATCCAATTAAAGAAAGAACAGAAGTATTGGATAAATTTAAGATATTCAAAGCAGAAGTTGAGAACCAACACAGTTTAAAGATTAAGATAGTCAGATCTGACCGTGGAGGGGAGTACTACGGTCGTCATACCCCGTATGGACAGATTCCTGGACCTTTTGCAAGGTTCTTACAAGAAAATGGAATAGTAGCCCAGTATTCGACACCGGGCGAGCCTCAGCAAAATGGAGTAGCTGAAAGGCGTAACCGTACCCTGATGGATATGGTGCGTAGTATGATGAGTTACTCATCCCTACCATTGGGTCTATGGATAGAAGCATTAAAGACAGCAATCCATATTCTCAATAGAGTACCAAGTAAATCGGTGCCCAAGACACCGTATGAGTTGTGGACAGGGAGAGTACCCTCACTAAAGCATTTACGTGTGTGGGGGAGCCCAGCTGAGGCCAAGGTGTTTAACCCAAACATTGGGAAGCTAGATCCCAAAACAGTTAGTTGCCATTTCATTGGCTATCCTGAAAGATCGAAAGGTTATCGTTTCTACTGCCCTGAAAGACATACAAAGTTTGTGGAAACGAGACACGCAATCTTCCTAGAAGATGAGATGATGAGGGGGAGCGTGGTAGCTCGAGAGTTTGACCTTGAGGAGAAGCGGGAATATGTGCCCACTCCGTTGACTCATGAGCCATTCTTCTCACTACCCGTTGTAGCTGCACCGACAGTGGAAGACACTGTGATGCAAGCACCTGTGGTTGTCCCTCCTGTGGCAACAACGAATGAAGATGTGGAACCTGTGCTTCAGGAACCCATGGAAGCTATTGCCACAGATCAAGGGGAGCAACAACAGCCTCAACTTGAAAATGTTCCAAATGTAGAGGCTCCTAGAAGGTCTCAAAGAGTGAGAAGATCAGCTATCCCTGACGATTATAAAGTGTATAACATTGAAGAGTTTCAAATGGAAGGTGATCCTACCTCGTTTGAAGAAGCCATGAGAAGCGAACACTCATCCAAGTGGCTTGAGGCCATGGAAGATGAGATAAGATCAATGAGTGCCAACGAGGTTTGGGACTTAGAGGTAATTCCTAAAGGAGCCAAAACAGTGGGCTGCAAATGGGTCTACAAAATAAAATATGACTCCCAAGGGAATATAGAAAAGTATAAAGCGCGACTTGTGGCAAAAGGCTTTACGCAAAGAGAAGGGATTGATTACAATGAGACATTTTCTCCAGTCTCATGTAAAGATTCCTTCAGAATCATAATGGCGCTGGTAGCCCACTATGATTTAGACTTGCATCAAATGGATGTAAAGACAGCATTCCTTAACGGGGATTTAGACGAGAGTGTCTATATGGCACAACCGAAAGGCTTTGTCGTAAAAGGAAAAGAACGTCTGGGATGCCGCTTAAAGAAATCCATTTATGGGTTGAAACAGGCTTCAAGGCAGTGGTACTTGAAGTTTGATAAGACAATAAGACAGTTTGGGTTCAAAGAAAATGTAGAGGACAATTGTGTATATTCAAAGTTTAAAAGTGGAAAGTATATCTTTCTGATCTTATATGTGGATGACATCTTGCTTGCGAGTAGTGATGTCAGCCTAATGAAAGAAACAAAGAAGTTCTTGTCCTCGAACTTTGATATGAAAGATCTCGGTGAAGCTGCATATGTTCTGGGAATTGAGATACACCGAGATAGAAGCAAAGGGGTATTAGGACTGTCACAAAAGGCATACATAGAAAAGGTCTTGAAAAAGTTCAGTATGCATAAGTGTAGTGCCTCACCTGCACCCATAGTCAAGGGCGATAGATATGGGGATTTTCAATGCCCAAAGAATCAATACGAGATCGATCAAATGAAAGTGGTACCATATGCTTCAGCTGTCGGGAGCTTACAGTATGCGCAAGTTTGTACACGCCCTGACATAGCTTTTGTCACCGGGTTACTTGGTAGATTTCAAAGTAATCCAGGACCAGAACACTGGAAATTGGTAAAGAAGGTCTTGCGTTATTTGCAAGGCACAAAAGGCCTCATGCTAACGTACAGAAAATCAGATTCCTTGCACATAGTAGGGTACTCGGATTCTGATTATGCGGGAGATGATAGAAAGTCCACGTCAGGGTACGTGTTTACTCTCGCAGGAGGAGCAATATCATGGAAAAGCTCCAAACAAACCGTCACTACATCGTCCACAATGTATGCCGAGTTTGTAGCATGTTACGAGGCAACGGGGCAGGTGAACTGGCTAAAGAAGTTCGTACCCGGTTTAAAGGTGGTTGACGACATCAATAGACCACTAAAGTTATACTGCGATAATTATCCGGCAGTACAGTACGCTCACAACAATAAGTCAAGTGGTGCTGCCAAACACATTGACATAAAGTATTACGTTGTGAAGGATAAAGTCCGGGATCAAATCATAAGTCTCGAGCATATAAGTACAGCAAGGATGCTCGCGGATCCGCTAACGAAAGGCTTACCACCCAACGTGTTCAAGGAACATGTAGCCGGCATGGGGTTAAGGGATAGCCTGTGATTCCTGGACTTCTAGGGCCCAAAAGTCAAAGAATCTGTTTCAAAACAGAGACGTGCTTGTAGCTACCAAATCTATCGGCGATTGACCGTGACGATGAAGTATGCTCTATGCAACTATCTGTGATGGAATGGGATAAAAGTAAAAGTTTAAAAGTAAAAGTGTAGAGTGAGATCAAGGGGGAGAATGTTAGACTGATCTCTCACTAATTAAGCCCAACGGCTTAATTAGAACCTTGACCCGCGCCCTGATCGGGGGCGTCCAGCCCATTATGGCTGGTGGGCCCCCGTCGCCAGCGCTATAAAAAGAGGTGGAGGCCGGGGCGCTCGGTACGAGGTTCATCGCGCCGCTAGTCACCCCACCGACACCTAAACCCTAACCGATCTAGAGGAGGGGGCGCTGTGCCGACGGGAAGCTCCACCTGGCCCTCTGCGTCACGCCCTGGACTACGTGCGCCTACGTCACCATCGTCGGACGCCGGCGAGCCCTTCTGCCCCGACCGTCGCTGCCCTAGCGCAGAGCTCCACCGACGAAGCAGAGATGGCGGGTTCTAGCAACCTTACTCCAACCACTGGAGTCTCAGGTATGAACCCATCCATCTCCCCCCTCTCTCCCTTCTACTCTCGGTAGTGCGGTCATCAGATTGTTGAAGATGAACATCACATGTTTTAACACAGTTGGCACTAGTACTGAAGTCATGTTTGTAGATATCGAAAATACCCTAGTCCCAAGGACGGTAGCTACGCACTCGGAGGACAACGTCAGATCAGAGCCATCAAGATATGCGCTAATCAGACACAGGCAAAGGGAACAAGAGGCTACTCCTGCAAAATCAACTGCAAAAACTCTACGATACAAGTCAGTTGTCAGGATCATGCCAGCACTGGATACGACATTTTTTATCTAATGGAGTAAAATATCCCAGCCGCCACAGCAACGGATGCGACATGTTGCGTTGTATTTGGTGATCGAATCACATGTGAATTTGGTTTACTCAAGAGTTTTGGCGGACGCTATTTGGTTCACAAGCGCATGAAGCTACGTACTGTGTTCAGCTGATGCATTTGGCCAGGCTTTGGCATGACGCGATTCCTTTAACTCACAACACGGGTCCTTTCTTATTGCCTGCAAGTCTGCAACAATAATACAATTGGACTGTTCTTTTTTGGTTGTCGACTGTATATTGATACATCTAGACTAGATACATCTCCTTGGACTCAGAGACATCACATCTCATCCCATTCCACCACAGCTGCATTATCTTCCTGAGGAGACAGTCCCCAAATGGAGATGCTCCTTTCTGCAGTTCTGGGTGAGCTGACCGCTCGATCCATAAATTTCTTCATCAGCAAAAACTCCAAACCAATGGCGCTGGACGTGGAGGACCGCCTCCGCAGGGTCCTAGTCCAGGAGCAGATCACCGTGGACGAGGCCATGGGGCGGCGCATCACAAACCAGGCTATGCTCCAGCAGCTGGATATGCTGAGAGACTCCATGCACCGAGGCTATTACACGCTCGACACCTTCAGGTGCCAATCTCACGATGAGGAGGACGCCAAAGATCACGTCGCGAGTCACTCTTCGTCTATGTCCAAAGTAAATTCTCTGAAAGGCTTCTGCTTCTCCAGTAGAAACACGCACATTTTGAAACAACTGCAAGAGGCAATTGACGATTTGAGCTCCATGATCCATGATGCGAAAGAGTTGGTCGTGTTCTTGACAAGGTACCCTCCTGTACCGCCAACCTTATAGCATGCATCTCCTGCTGGGAAACTGCATGTTTGGTGTCAGGGACTTGAGCGGTTCTGTTCAGCTGGCGGAAGGTCTGCGCGGGAGGCGTCGAGTGGTTGAGCTTTTTTTTTTATATATATTTTCTAACATAAATATTTAATAAATAGAGCCCAGAAGGATGAGTTGGAGACAGGGTTCACGTTACCGACCGGAGGTCGGTTACCGACCTTCGGCGGTAACCGCGATTACCGGTCAAAAATTTAAAAAAATCAGAGAAAATTCATTCGGCAAATTTTGAATTTTTGCGAAAAAATCGTGTTTTTGCCCTCTCGGTAACCGAGCGGTTTGGGTCGGTTACCAAGCGGTTTGGGTCGGTTACCGAGCGATTTTCTCGCATTTTTTATTTGGTCGGTTACCGAGCGGTTTGGGTCGGTAACCGCTCGATTTTCTCGATTTATCGAGCGGTTTTATCGAATTTCAGCGCAGTTCAACAAAAAACCTAAAAAAGGGTTCAATCTTGTAAAATCAATAACTAATTCATCTGAGCTTCAAATCAAGTGAAACCAATTTTGTTGGCTTTCTTGTAACATGATCTACATGATAAAAGTATTTATACTCATAAAAAAGTTCAAAATTTGCTGTGAGAAATTTTATTTGTTAAACCAAGGTAAATGCATAGTTTACTCTTTGCTAATCCAAAAATCATGAAACTAATTTTGTTAGTCTTATTACATGATCATATATCTTTTAAAAATATATAAACTCATGAATTAGTTATTGTAACATGCATGATTGTGTAAATGTGTTGCGACTAAATTAATTCATAACTGACCCATCACACCTCAAAAATTAGTGAAACCACTTTCATTAGCTTATTTATATTATGATTTACGTAGAAAAAATAATATTAGACATGAAAAAGTTAATTACAGTGATGTTTCTTAACATATTCACTTTAAGCTTGTGAACTTTGTAAAAATCATAGAGAATTTAATAAAACTCTAAATAAAGTGAAATCAATTTTAAAGATTCTCTTAAAATACGTTTTATACAAGAAAAATATGTGTTTGCATGTTACACTTTTTCTTAACGTGAGTTAATAATTGAGCCGCACGCTTCAATTTTTTTCAAACTTTATCCCTATAGAATATGATGCAAACGACATTATTTTTGAAATTTTTTTCACAGAAGGTCTTAGAATTGTGTCTAGTTTTTTTAAAGATTTTTTCTGTTTTTTTTAATTTTTTTATTTTTTCGAATTTTTTGAATTCAAATTTCGGTTACCGTTCGGTTTTTGAAACCGGACCGGACCGGGAAGGTCGGTAACCCCGATTTTTGGACGGTTACCGACGGTTTTTTGAACCCTGGTTGGAGATAGACAAGAATGAACATTCGAACACTACTCTGTATCTTCTTCCTCTTCAATTCTCTCTCCCACGACGCTCTTCTCCTCCAATTCTTCTCCGTATCGCCAGAATCGGTCTTACCGGCGAGGTTGGCCGTCGGTCACGTGACATTTGGCAGCCAGATGGAAGCAGAACTTGTCATCAACTTCCTGTTGCGCACACAACATCATGGACCTGAAGAATTGGAGGTCCTGCCAATTGTTGGTCCCGGCAAAATCGACAAGAGCACCCTTGTCACTAATGTTTGCAATGATGAAAGAGTCTGTGATCATTTCTCAGAAATCTTATTCTTGCATGGCTATGATTTTATAGATGATGAGCTAGATACTTTCAGAGAATGATGTATAAAGAAACATCAAAATCATGTGTCCAACTCGAACAAAGACGGTAGAATGCTAGTTATTGTTGAGTTAGAACCTATTCCATGCATCTTCACTGAGATCCCTAACTAAAATATATGTGTTGGGATAGGTTCATGGAATAGGTTGTGTTCTGCACGTAAATGGTGTGTTCCAAGCAGTCATAAAATCATAGTCACAAGCCGATCCGACAAGATCGTAAAGCTTGGTACAACGTGGGCAGTAACACTAAAATATCTGTCCCATGAAGCGTACTGGTAGAAACCAAAATATCCTATATATCCATCACTGTCCGCTGATCGGGACCTAAATGCGACCTCGATGCACCTCGCCCCCAACCTCAGAGCCGATCAGCCATGGTGGTCGTGGAGCTTCGACGCCGATTCAAACAGCGCCACATACTTCGCAAGGGCGAAGCTTGAGCAGCGAGATATCCTCAGATCTCTCCAGCAACCGGGACCGCTGCCTCCAAAACCAAAGTGGTTGATCGACGAGGAGAGAAAAGCCATGGCGTTCGAAATCCATGTTCGCCTCAAGGTCCAAGGAGGACGATTCTGAATCCATGGAGAGCGATCTCGTGCAGTGTCGGGAGGCGCCCCCTTCCTCTCCGACTCAGGCGGCGCCGCCACGGCGATCATTGGGGACGAGTTCCCCAGCAATTTCAAAAATCACCCAGACGAACAGTGCTCTGGACATAGGTTGGTTCGGGCCTAGAATTGGCCCACGGGATGGGGACGAGCCAAAGCCCAATCTCAACACGAAGGGCATGTGGGACTCTGGCTTATCCATCAAAAATATCTACGACCACTCAACCCGGTCGATTCCTGAGCCATGGGTCTGGATCTCTAAGCACAGCGTGTTGCTTGGGGTTGGATTCCTGACGATGCGGTGGAGATTCGGAGGCTTAGTTCGAGGGCGTGGCGAGTGAAGAAGCTTGGTGAGCCACCCCCACTTGAGAAAATCTTCGTGCAAGTGGTCCTGCAGGGCGCGATGAGCCGGAAGAACGTCATCGGCCAACACAACCCCCACGGGGAGAAGAGAAGAAAGGAGGAAGATTGGATGGAGGAGGATGATTTGCTGGAGCTGGACCTCAGGCGCGAACAAGATCTCCGAGCTAAGCTACAACGAGGCTTCAATCGATCCGGAGATCGCTCCTTCCGTCCGCTATCGCTCAGATCTGGAGGCCAAGGAGGCTGGCACTAGCTCCCAAATCAAGGTGGCGACCGCGCCGGCCAAGGGAGCCGTGGGAGTGGTCCCACCAGTCAAGGTGGCCGTGGCGGCGATCCATCTGGATAGAGCGGCCGTGGACGAGGCGACCTGCTCGGGCAAGGAGGCCATGGCGGAATGCTCGCTGGTCAAGGAGGCCAGGGGCTGGTCAACCGGACCGTGGCAGCATAAGGCAAATAGCTCGGCGGCAAGTGATCCCAGGTGCTTCACGGGAAGGGTGGACCAATTAGGCAGAGAACGAACCCCTGCCCCCCCCCCCCCCCCCCGCCAAGACAACAAAGGTAAATCCACCAAACCTATCACTCCTGAAGAAGACATGCTATGTTTTCGATGTCAAATAGTGGGTCACCATCAGTTACACTGCAACAACTAGCCTGTGTGTTACAAATGCAAAAAGCCCGGACATATGGCTGTTGATTGCCTAAAAAACAATAGAAAGCTCAAAATGTTTGGCTTTGGAGTTGAGCAAGGCTTCTACTCCATCAAAATTGGGAAGGATAAGAAGGGCGTCATCTTTAACTCTAGCTTGGTCATGGTACTTCAAGGGGGAAGCTACAGTGAACAAATTAGAGGAGGAACTGAAAGTTGTGATTGATTCCAAATGGGATTGGAACGTTAGGAAGTTGGACACAAGTGATTATGTGGTCGTGTTTCCCAGCAAAGATGCTTTGAACACAATGACTAGAATGAACTCTATGGAATTGAGGTCTCTAAAGGTTAAATTCTCGAAATATGATAAAGATCTCGCCGTGGTAAACATGCTACAGACAGTGTGGATTAAGGTCTATGGAATACCTACATGTACGAAGGAAGAAGATGTGGTCAAGGAGATCACTTCAATTGTGGTTGAACCGCTGGTGGTTGATGAATTGAGTCTAATTAGGAAGGATCTTGCCCGTGTCAAAGTGAATTGTCTAGACCCCCACAAAATTTGACACTTTGTCAGGGTGTACTTTGATAGGGACGGTCACGACATCAGATTTGTCACCGAGGGCTTGTTTGGGAAAGGACCCAAGGAGGGGCCTAAACCAGACGGACCCAAAGATGAGGATTTCGATGATGATGAAAACGAGTTTGATGACTCTTCTAACTGGGAAGGTGCTGAGGCTGGCATAAACAAGACTCCCAAGAAAGCTACCAAACAGAAGGAACACAAACGAATGGAAAAGAAGGACAACCAGGAAGCAATTCAAGCAATGCATCTAGCCATGTTTGACCCTATGGTGGGGATCACTATTTCTTGGGAATGTCAGGGGCCTCTTGAAAACAAAAACATGTCAGATCTTGCTATCAAAGAGAACTCTACTTCTTTGTACAACTTGAACCTGATGGGAGGTGGTGACGACCTACTGCCCTTCGTAGAGGAAATCAACACTACCTTATGCACTATACCTACTCCGAGCAGTAGGCCCCAAGATGAGCTTCTTGATCCTACCTCTGCGATGTTGGTGCTCGACATGGTGGAAGATAATCCTGCGAAGAATGTTAGCGTATCTATAGTGGGCAAGGAACCCCCCTTAGACTCTCTTCTCCATCCTGCCACACCACAGTCAGGGGATGAGTCTACTCAGGGAAAGGAAGCTGAACAGGAGACATAGAAGGTGCCAGCTGGTCATATGTTGGTGCACGGCAGTGAGGGGCCTTACTGTATGGAGACCAATAGGTGGCCAGCACTGCTAAACCCTGAAGAAAGAAACAATTCTGGGGATAATGTTCTAGCTATCCGCGACAGGGAGGGCAGCAAAGCAGATGCCTCCATGGAGGAGGCTCTCCTTGACAATTATGATAAAGGCACAGGCCAGGCCTTGTTCTCTGAATCTGAAAAAGATGATGAACTAGGGCCCGAGGGGGTAGACTAACTATTGCCACCAGATTCAGCAAGAGGGTCCCTAGAGATGGGATCCCCATTAAAGAGAAGGCCATGAATAGAATTAGGGTTAAGAACTTGGAGGAAAAAGGTAATTCCTCTACTAACCCCTTTACCATTCTGCATAATGCTTCTGATATCTATATATTTGAGGTCATTAATAATCTTGACTTAGAAGTAGATAATCCGAAAGAATTGATTTCAGCTTTCAAAGTTGAGGAAATAGCAAGAGCAGCTATAGCGGAAGCTAATTACCAGGAGTATTTAGCCAAGCTAGTGGATAAGACCTCCCCTCATGGTGAAGGGGACTCCTCAGTTGAGTCTATGGAGGTGATCGATAACAATGCTAGAGGCTACGAGAAGCTTTGGGACAAAGCATCCCAGTCGGGTAAGCAAGCCCCTAAAGCCTGCACTAGATAGGAAGAAAGATGAGGACCTTATTCTGGAATGTCAGGGGGTTGGGTAACCCATCTAGAAGAAAACAAATTAGAGAATTTATTTCCCAAGAGCATTTGGATGCAGTGGGACTGCAAGAGACCATCAAGAAGGATTTCTCTAGCAAGGAGCTAGCTGAAATCTCAGGACACACCCCTTTTTCTCTGGCAATGGCTGCCGGCAAAGGGGCACTCCTGGGGCATCCTCATGGGTGTGAGGGATGAAACTATTGAGATTGAGGACTCCCATATTGGCAATTACTCCATCGAGTTACTTCTGAGGAACAAAGATACTAACTTGAGGTGGAACCTAGTTACTGTGCATGGGCCAATAGATCATAGTTGGCTGGATCACTTCCTCCAGGAACTAAGTTCTTACTGTGAAAATGAGCCCCTGCCCATTGTTATGGGGGGTGACTTCAACTTTATTAGGTCCGCTAAAGATAAGAACAACGAAAACGTGAATTATCACTTGATGAAAATGTTTAACGCCATCATCGGTAACGAGCAGCTAAGGGAGATACACAGATCTGGGGTCCAATTTACTATGACTAATAAACAAGAAACCCCCGTGATGGCTAACCTTGACAGAATTCTGATCACCACGGATTGGGAAGAAAGATTCCTGCTCTGTAGTGCATGGAGTACTACCAGGGTTGGTTCAGAACATAGTCCTATCATCTTGGACTCAGGGGAGCCCAAAGTGAAAGGCTCCAAATATTTCTTCTTTGAGAAGCAATGGATGCTACAACCTGGTTTTAAGGACATGTTTGAAGGAAAATGAGCTTCCTTTAAAGAAAGAATGCCTGAGGCTATCTACTCCCTAGACTCCTGGCATGGGTGCTTGGTTAGAAGCAGGAAATTCCTTGTTGGCTGGAGTAGATAGATACATGGCACTAATAAAACTCAGAAGAATCTCCTCATTCAAGAACTGTAGGCCCTTGATTTCAAAGCAGATAGAGAAGGTCTGGGTGCTGGTGAATGGAAGAACAGATACCAAATTGAGCGAGACTTGAAAAATCAACACCTCATGGAAGAGATATATTGGCAAAGGAGAGGTGGGCAAGACTGGATTCTCCACGGCAATTCTAATGCAAAATTCTTCCACCTTTGTGCTAACGGAAGAAAAAGGAAAAACCAAATCAGACATTTGGAGACTGAATCAGGGGTAATAAAGTAACAAGTGGAGATCATGAAACACATTGTAGAGTTCTACAAAGACCTTTTTGGCTCACAACCAGAGGCATGCATCTAAAACAAAACTTCTAGAACTAGGGTGAGCAGTTGTCCCTTCTTGATAAAGAATCTCTGGAAAATCCTTTCGAGGGTGAGGAGTTAGACATGGCAATCCAAACCATGGAGGCGGATTGTGCTCCTGGGCCTAATGGGTTCAGTGTCTCCTTCTTTCAGAATTTTTGGCATATTACCATGGGGGATATGTATGCCATGTTGAAAGACTTTAATATAGGTAATTTGGATATCAAGAGAATTAACTATGGAGTTATTACTTTGATTCCAAAGACAAAGGAGACTAACAATATTAAACAATATAGACTCATATGTCTGTTAAATGTGGATTACAAAGCCTTCACAAAGATGATGACAGACAGAGTAAGTCCAGTGGCAGGCCGGACTATCGATGAGTGTCAGTTAGCTTTTATCAAGGGGAGAAACATCCTGAAAGGGGTGGTGATTGTTCATGAAACTATTCACGAACTAAGACACTCTAAGCAGGATCTCCTCCTCAAGATTGACTTTGAAAAGGCGTATGATAAAGTTAGATGGGGGTTTCTCAAGGAAGCCATGACTACGAAAGGCTACCCCAAGAGGTGGGTTAACTGGGTGATGCAAACCGTCCAAGGAGGACATGTGTGCATCAATGTGAATGGCCAAAGGGGCTCTTATTTCAGAACTTACCAAGGACTAAGACAGGGGGACCCTTTGTCCCTCATTCTATTCAATATTGTGGCAGAGACTTTGGGTGCAATGATGAACAAAGCTAAGGATAGAGGCCTAGTTAAAGGTTTGATGGATCATCTCATCCCAGGGGGATCACCCATGTGCAGTATGCTGATGATACAGTGATCATGATTGATTGCTCCGAGTCCAGCATTCTAAACTTGAAGATCATTATGTATAGTTTTGAATGGTTATCCGAGCTTAAAATCAATTTCAACAAAAGCGAGACTTTTGTTTTTGGGATGGATCAAGCCTCTAAAGAGAAGTGTGCCAACATGCTCAACTGCAAATTTAGGGTCCTCCCCATTAAGTACCTTGGCATTCCCATTGATGATCAGTGCCTTGGTCTGGCTGCTTTTGTTCCTCTAGTTCAGAAAAGGTTGGACCCTTGGAAAGGGAAAAATATGTCTTCAGGGGGAAGACTAGTTTTGACCAATACCTATTTAAGCAGCCTCCCCATATATATTATGGGCTTTTATCTCCTTCATGCTGGCACCCACGATAAGATGGACACTATCCGGTCCAAATTCTTCTGGAGAAGGACCCAGGATAAATTTAAATATCACATGATTAAATGGGATGCCAAAAGACCAAGGAGGTCTTGGGATTATTAACACACTAATTATGAATCAATGCCTAATGGTGAAGTGGATTTGGAAAATCCTTAAGGATGAGGATGCTCTGTGGTGCAAGCTCCTAAAAGCAAAGTACATGAGAGATGGGGATTTTTTTGGCTCTAAGTCCAAAGTCAAGCATCTTTTTCAATGGGGAGTTGTCTACAAGGTTCACAATGGAAAATGGGTTAGGTTTTGGACTAACACCTGGATATAGAATACCCCCCTTAAGATTCAATTCCCGTAGCTTTTCAAAATGGTTTCTAATACCTCGGCCAAGGTGGCTGATTGTTTCAAGGGCGGCGCTTTCGAAATCAACTTCAAAAGAGTCCTAATTCCCTCAGAGCTAGGGAGCTACGAGGAACTGAAGTCTTTGATGATTCCCGTTAATCTATACAACTTTGCCGATGAAGCTCATTGGGCCCTGGAGCTATCCAAGAATTTCACCACCAAATCTCTCTATCGCTTTATTATGGATGGAGGGATAAGAAGTAAGATTAGTGGAAACATTTGGAAATGCAAGATCCCTCAGAAAATTAAGGTCTTTCTATGGCAAATGTTCAAT
Source organism: Phragmites australis (assembly GCF_958298935.1). Taxonomy (NCBI): domain Eukaryota; kingdom Viridiplantae; phylum Streptophyta; class Magnoliopsida; order Poales; family Poaceae; genus Phragmites; species Phragmites australis. Next base: position 29,437,075 of record NC_084935.1, on the reverse strand, counting down.
GATAGACTTCAAACGGCAATTTCTCTAAAACGGAGAGGCTGGAAGGGTAGCGAATTATGTTGTCTTTGCGGTAAACAGGAAACCGTTGATCACATTTTCTTCCAGTGTGTCCTAGCTAACTTCACTTGGAGTGTTATTAGAGAGTGCTTTGGTTGGGTGGGCCAACCCAGGAACCTAGAGGATCTTGCTCTTGGATGGGTGAAACAAAACCTAAATATGCTTGTGAAATTGTGTCTCTTCTTTTTTGCACGACTCAGCTAAGCTATATGGTGTAATCGCAAAAAGATGGCGATTGAAAAGGTCTTTCCCAGAAAGCCGATTGCCAATCTTCTTAAAGGCCTTTCTTATTTGCAGAACTGAAAAATCTTGCTTAAGGAGGGCGACAAGTAGTTGATTGACCCGGCTATGGACCAACTTGCGGAGCGGTGCAACAATTTTCAGTCAAGTCTGCGTGCTGTGTCTGATGTTGTGGAGCTGTAAAATGCGTGATGGTACTTGTTTAGCTAGCTTGGCGTCCGTGACTTTGGTACCTCCCTCATATGTGCTGTTTTGTGGAGCTGTAAAATGCCTGATGCTGTTCCGATGTATATTACTGTCATGCATGTTCCTTTCAATAGAATCAGAGATCGTTTCTCCTGTCAAAAAAAAAAAATGAAGCGTACTGGTATTTCTTCAAGACACTCACATTTGGAATCACGGATCCCAAGATGCACCCGAGGCTTGCATACTTGACCATGGAGATAGCCTGGGCGCTGAACGGGACCCTCATTAGTGCAACCATCACCGCCTGTTTGATGAGGTATAACTTTGACATCCACTTTTGGTGCAAGCTTCTGGCCTTCTTGAAGCACCTCTCCAGATTTGATGAGCCTCCATTTGATCTTGTGGACAAAAATAGGCCTACACATCTTGGGAGAATGGCTACACGTTCTGAAGATTTGGTGGCTTATCATCAGTATCAACGCTCTTCAGAAGAAGAAGTCCCGAAGATAAGAATCCAAGATGTGTTGTATGGAAGTGCTAAGCCTCATGGTAAATTTGAAGTCCTAGCATGGAGGTCTCAGATACCGCCCTTCTATAGCTATGGCTATACCTGTGAGATTCGGGAGCTAAAATATACAGCTGCGAAGAGGAAGCATTCTATGAAAAGCGAAGTCACATTTTGTTAATTTTGTAATTATCAGGCTTAAGTAGGAGGATATCTGAACATCTTTGATAGAGTGTCTTATAGCATAGTCATTTTAGGATATCAAAAGTTACAACATTGTGAAACTGTACTACTACCTTGTCATGTGTAAAGTGTTTACTATTAACAGAATAATGCGTGATCATTGCGGCATAGATTTTCATGAGATGTAACGAATTGCCTGTCATTGGTTTTACTCCAGATAACAGCCCCAGAATCTGGGTTTTGAGACTTGCATTTTCTTTATGTTTTCAAGTGCCTGGTTTGCTTCAAGATGATGCTTTCTCTGTTGTCATGTGTATACTTGCATGAAAGCACTGGGATTTTATGGACTTCGTTCATCTGAAGTGTAATTTCACTGTCTTCGTTTTCACAGCCAACAGATGCTATATCACAGTAATCTAAAGGTATGCATTGCAAGATGCTAAATTTAATAATTACAAGTGTGAATTTCCCAGTGTTAATTTTAAGTATGTGCAACTTTCTCTGGAATGATTATATCCACCCTTATTCAATCATAATAGTTGAATTGTTACAGCAGAATTAGATGATCTGCTCTGTTGGGAGTATGATCCACTGTAGTCAACTTCTTTTAAAAGAGAGTTTGGCAACTCAACTGAATTACCCTTTTATGGCGGAGATAATTGAAGAGTAATGGTCAATCTTGTAATTCGGCATGCCAGGCCGCTTAGTTAATTAGGCAGCATGTTCAGGACTCAGATTTTCCAAACGTGTGTTAGGGAGTACCTAGTATGTTGGGGGTCGTCATCGAGGACCCCATCACCTCTTGATTCCGCCCTCTTAAGACCGAAGACTATCAAACTCAAGACTCCTTCGAAGCCCGGAGTGGTCCCGGCGACCCAAACCTTCGGAGCTTGGAGGCCTGGAGGTTACTAACCACTGGAAACTTGGAGAAGGGTGAGGGCCCCTCAGTGAGGCCAGCAGGGTCGGGCTCAACAACCACGTGGTATCTTCTGTGATATGACTGGCATTTAATGCCCGTCAAGTGACGGCCGACTTGACACACCGGTGCAAGTTGTGACCGCCCTAACACACTGGTGCAAGTGGCGGCCGCCTTGATACGCCGGACAAGACTGACGCCGTATTTGGCGATTGACCAAGCACAATGGTTGCTCACCGCGGCCGTGACTGCCACGGTCGAGTGATGTCATCAACGTGTCGATATTTTGACCTCTGGCCTGAATGATCTAGTACAAAACTGGCCATGTAACCCGGTTGTACTAGTAGTATCTCGTGTCTCTACCACTGAGGGGGTATGTTTGTAACCTTACTCTCAGAGAAGCAATATAAATACTGATTAGGGGCACATAGTGCCAGAGACGAAATTTTTTGAGAACTATTATAGGTATCCTCATTCTCTACTACTTCTTCAAGCTTGAGCTGCTCTAGTAAAAATGATTCTCACCGCATCTTGTTTGTGAAAGACAGTTTCTTTCACAATATAGTACACTTGTCTACGTATGATAATGTACATGTGCATCTACCTTGTAATTTCGAAAGATTATGCAGTACCCAACTAGGTCAAATGGTCCTGCAAGTAGTTTTCGTAAAGAAAAGGGGGAAACGGCGCAGATCGGGTCGAAGTATTATAAAAAATGAATGAGGGAAATGTTCTTGAATAAAAATTGTGTTTGAATATATATTAATATCTTCATTCTTTCGTGATATGAAAGAATGAGTCTGGACAAAATTAGGACCGGCAATTTTGACTTCGATGGCAGCACACCACAATGGTCCTTGTCAAACTCAACGCCCTTTACCAACAAAATCAAATAAGACTGTCTGTCGTCCTGCTGAGCCAGCAATTCTGGCTTCTTCTTGCAAGTATTTTGTACACATGCATTGCTCCTCTGAACAAGCTGCCTATATGTGTTGTAGCTCCATCTCCCATCATCACACAAACACTTCACCACTCTCGAGAGCAGCTACTACTCACTACTACTGCTCTTGCTTGCTTGGCTCTACACACAGCTCGTGCTGCACAACAGATAGTAAGGTGAACCATGGCGTCCCAGGCCATTGAGAGCCACCGCTCCGCCGCGGAGGTTGTCACCGGAGACGCCATCTGCAGGAAGAAGTCCATCGAGTTGCTCGAAGAGCTCAGCCTCCCCAAGGGCCTCCTGCCGCTCGAGGATATCGAGGAGTTCGGGTACAACCGCTCCACGGGGTTCATGTGGCTGGTGCAGAGGAAGAAGAAGGTCGAGCACACCTTCAAAAAGATCAAGCAGACCGTGTCCTACGGCAGCGAGGTGACGGCGTTTGCTGAGAAGGGCAAGCTGAGGAAGATCACTGGCGTCAAGACCAAGGAACTATGCTATGGCTTAGCGTCGTGGAGGTGTATGTTCCTGAGGCCTCACCGGAGAAGGTCACGTTCAAGACTGGCACCGGCCTCTCCGATAGCTTCGATGCCACCACCTTTGCGCTCGGAGAGTAATTAAGGAGTCACCAATAAGTTGATTAGCCAGAAATGATGCCTAGTGCATGCTTTATCTATCGCACTATATGTTAAGGCCCTTCATATAGTATCAATATTGTGTATTATAACATGCATGTACGGTTTTTTTATTATTTATCGGGATCACCGATAAACAAGATATATCGGATTTAAACAAATAAAAAAATTTAAAAATTCAAAAGGGGTGTCTAGTAGAACTCGCGGAATCTGCTGTGGAAGCCGAGGCCGGAGACGATGTGGCACCAGCGCTTGCAGACCAGGGCGGCGCGGAGGAGGCTTGCGGGGTCATCGTTGCGGGAACCGGAGGAGGATCTCTTCGACGAGCTCGTCCATCAGCTGTGGCAGACAGCGGCGCCATGACAATTGCTAGCTTGGTCGGACCTCTGGCGGCGGAGCGAGGGTTTGGTTACGTCGGAGGAAGAGAAGAGGTGACGTCGTGGCGATCTGCATCTGCTTGCCTTGCTTCATGAGGGGCTGCTCTGCCAGGTAGGGCCAGGGAAGCAGCCAGAATCGAAGATGGCCATACATGCAGACGTATTGTAATGCCTTAAAATTCAAATAGTTATTTTCCGAGTGATAGTTTTGTTTTTCAATTTTTTAAGCGAATCATGGAAAATAAAAATATCTTGATAAAATATTTAAAATAGAAACAAATAATATTTAGACTAGTTGACCCCTTTTTCCTATTTAAACCCAACCTAAATCCAAAACCGCTGCCCCACTTTAGGCTGAAGACCCAAACCAATCTCTTTTTCCTATGTTGTCTCTCCCTCCCTCCCTCCCAACCTGGCCAACACATCTGCTACAGTACTTGTAACCGCAAGGTATAGTACTTCTGCGCTCCGGTGCTACAGTATCGACAAGGAAGTGAGGAGGATTAGAGGGGAAGGAGGAGGTGGAAGATTAGAGAGAGGAGTTTCTCGTCTCTAATTTGCTGTCTAGGTCTTTGGGAAATCCAAGGTAAGATGAAATTCAATTTTTCTCCTGCAATTAGATATTTTGTGATGGTTTTAAGTCGTCGAGATTAGAGGATTTGTGTGGAGAAACCTCGTTAGAGTTTGATTGTTGAGTTCCAGAGATTTCAAATTGTGCAGTCGTGGTTGAAGCCTATGTTAGACGACCTTAACAATTTCTTTTCTGAAAAAATAAAACTAGAAAGTTGTATAGGATTTAGAGATCTATCTACTATAAACGTTTCATAAATTTTGGCTGTGTGACTTATGAGCAATGGATGTCCAAAGTCGATTGTTTTGCAGACTCTATCAGTTTTAGCAGCAGATGATCAAGTCTTTATATGTGCACCTTCAAAGAAAAACCACATTTAACCACTGCATAGGTTCTTGTAGAGATCGTCAATATCTTTCCATAAAGGCTTAGTTTCAATATTTTTTGGCCAAGTGGTTTATCAGATATCATCCTCTAAATTTTATTATTTGAAATTTTAGGAAAATTCTTATGTGAGTTTTTAACTGCCAATTAGCCCTATTTAACATCAAGAATAAAATAGTGTGTCTGCATGAAAGTAGTAGGTCTCGTTTTTTAGTTTCCATAAGTGCTATTGTTTGTTATCATAGCTTATGTATTTTAAAAGATACGAAAAAGACAAGTAATGTTGTTGCGTTTAAGCGAACAAGTTGCTTACTGTTTTATTTGTTCAATGGGTTGCCGAGCGTAGGACCGCGTTCGATTCTATTCGTATATTGTTTGGTGTGTAGTGGTGCTAATGTATGAGTGCTTGAGCAGGTGGTGTTGCGCCAAGGTGTGTATATCTTGTCTTCGTCTTCGGTAAAGGTAAGTGAATGTAGCGGTTGTTGCTATAACTTTAACTTATTATTTTTACTATCTCCACTCATAAATGCAGTATATATATTTGGACTTAATAATATGAAAGATGAATTTAAGTGATGTTTTAATTGTGTTAAGATGGTTGAGTATGTTCTATATGGTTATTTTCTATATGATGGCTTTTGTGGTTCAGATCGTGGTTGATTTTTATTATACACATACATGGCATATGCATATGTAGATTATTTTTTGATATGGCCTACTTTTGTTATATTTATGAAGATGACATAATAATATTTATTAGTTATATAGATGGTGGAATTTAATGTAGGGGCAATAATACTTATTTGTGAGTTTTAGTCATTTTAGAACATCCATACATTATGTCTTTCAATGGCTAGAATACGTGATGATAATAATATGGGTTATGCATAAGCTTACAGAAGTGGTTATACTATGACTTTTAATAGGGTAGTGAAATAGGTTAAAAAACCATACTAAATGGAAGATAAAATGGACATACTGTCTCACTCGTATCTAAATAAAGGTTGTACATGTGTCCTTAAAGCATGAAGGTAAGTGTCCAAGTGAAGTTCATGACTTGGATTGTTTTATATGGCCATAAGTAGTATTGATAATATAGTCTTACTGTTTTATATATGATGTAAAAGATGGAATGGGTGAATCATGAGTTAGCATAAGTGTAGTACTTATCTTGTTGATGTTTTTTATAGAAATAAATTTTTTTATATGAGATCTTGCAGTGGAGTAGTCTATTGACCAATTTTGAAGTCTGTTATATCTATGTTGCTACATATAAAAAATCATAACTTATGTTATTTACCTTTATGTATGCTTTATATGTCGATATATGGAGGATGTTGAACTATGTGGTTATCTTTTTTGCAATTGTAATATATCATCTACATCGCATTACGTTTGAGTTAGGTTAGTGAGAAAGTCATATAACTATTCCAGAGTGCATAAGATAAGTCGTTGAGAAAGTTATATGACTATTTTGAAGTACTCTTAAAGTTATGTCATGATCTTATGGTTGCGACCGTACCGATACAATATCGTATATTGTTGTAATACGATGCAGCTTCATACCTTGTTCAGTATGAAGGCAGTGGACATATGCATTGAACTGCATACATGTGCATTTTATTTACAATCATTGAAGATTATTCATGTGAAAGTCCTATGGAAATGAATATGGGAAGTAATGCTTCTCATAAGTTTATATGCAATGTAGTTTAAATTGTGGATTTGAAAATAATGTGAAGTTATATGTTGATCTGCATTGCATAGCATTCACATGCACCATACTATACTGTAGAAGCTTTTACATTGATTTTGGTTGTGATGGATCGTATACATTTATTTAAGTAATACTATTACTTGTGGATAGTATGGGGTTATAAGTGGATGATCTTTATGGAGTTGGTATACATTGTTCCATATGATATTAATTTTTTTTTATGATGTCCTTGCTAGGTGATCCTTACGTCATACTTATTTAAGTCTTAGAAGTTTGAATTTTCATTTATGTGGTTCATACCATATCATATGTCATGAGTGCTACTTCTAGTATATTATATTGTAGTTGTTTTACTATAATCACCTAATGCTTATATACGACGAAGTACTCCTTTACACTTATATAGAATGAACCTACTAAATAATGTAAATAATGATCATATCATGTATTATCTTGTATACTTGCTAAAATATTAAATTAATATTTTAATAATTATGATTTAAATACATGTTAAAGTAGTTCACTTGCTGAGATTTTTCAATCTTACTCTTGCAATCCCCCCCCCCCCCCGGTGTTCTTCTTGAAGCTAGCATGAAGGGAAAGAATTAGCAGCATTTCATTCACTTTTATATTACCCCAAATCCTTTAATGTTGTGTTATACTGAAAACTTAGATGATAAAGTCATTTGTTTAATAGGATCATAGTGATGTTAAACATATGGTTTTGTTGTTTAATTTGACTTACTCGTATCATTCAACTTGAACAATATTATGTTCTTAACATATTTTTATGTTGTTACTTCTGTGTTGTTTTGTATATATGCTGCTGAAATTTTATAGTTCGGCTTCTTAGTTTAGTGCTATCATAGGATTTTATAGTTACTCGGGTGTTACACGTACTAACCAAGTTCAGTTCAGCTTCTGATGAAATGTGCACATGACACAACAAGTTCTGATCATGCCACACCACAGTACGTATTGGCTGGGCAGCCAGAGAATCCACACAACGGCAACCTTAGAACTGGGCAGCCAGAGATGACCGGCCGGCCTTCTTGACCAGCCAGCCAGCCAGCACTGCTCCGGCACCACTCACCGAAACCAAGTCAAAAGTTTCAGGCATTTCCTTGCGGTACCTGTATGACTGTATCTCATGGAGTTGTAAGTTTCAATCCGCATCGATCGACCATTACAAATCTGCCGCGACTCAGGTTCTTTGTGGTGCAACGACAGTCCTCACAAGTGTCTGCGCTACCTCGGCGTGTTCCAGAAACTCGTTGGGGAAGGCTCTGCTCTGGATGTAGCTCAAATCCTGAATCAACAGAGAATAATAATTCAGTGTAGGTGAGATAAAAATCCCTGAATCAAACCTCCTAATCAATGCTTGGAAAAGTACATGTTTGAACAGATGCATCAGGCTACTGATTCTTTTCTTTTGCAGTTTAAGCCACAGATTAAAGCTCCAGAACAATCACGGTGCTCAGTGTTCATGTTTCCAATGTGCTGACACAGGGGCTCCTCAGTTCTTCTTGATGCTACAGCAATCATCCACATGGCACAGTGTTCTAATGTCAATTGTTAGACCCGTTTTCTGAGTTCTCACCTGCCGCGTGTATCAGTCCTCGGATCTTAGTAATCGATACGCATATATTATAATAAAATAATATCATAGTCGTACTTTAGGCAAAATATATTACATGAATAAAATAATACACACGTCTCACAGCTTAGGATTCTAGGATTCCTGGCATACATAGCTAACCAATCAAACAAATGAGAAAGTCTATTTGTCCACTAAAGAAGAAATCCAGTTGTTTATCTTTCCACAACATAACAATTTGTAGGTGACCTTGCAGGATCAAAGTCTATTCGTCTACTGAAGAGAAAATCCACAAGATCAAACAAATGAGAAAGTGTGACTAGCACGCAATTGCGCAAGACAAATTGTTTATCTACTAACCATGTGAACAATGGCAAAAAAAGCAATTACGGAAGGAAAAGCGTTTACAGAAGGAAGATAGAGAGACTCAAGATTCATACATAATTGTATTAGCGTTAACATAGTATAGTTATGCGCCTGGCATTATTTCTATCCTGCTCGGTGACTCCTTACTCCCCGAGAGCAAATGCAGTGGCATCGAAGCTATCGGAGAGGCCAGTGCCGGTTTTGAAGGTGACCTTCTCCGGTGAGGACTCGGCAATATAGACCTCGACAACACTAAGCCACAGCATCAACTCCTTGGTCTTGACGCCGGCGATCTTCTTCAGCTTACCCTTCTCGACGAACGCCGTCACCTCATTGGCGTATGACACGGTCTGCTTGATCTTCTTGAAGGTGTGCTCGACCTTCTTCTTCCTCTGCACCAGCCACATGAACCCCGTCGCGCGGTTGTACCCGAACTCCTCGATATCCTCGAGCGGCAGGAGGCCCTTGGGGAGGCCTAGCACTTCCAGCAGCTCGACAGACTTCTTCCTGCAGATGGCGTCTCCGTTGACGACCTCTGCGCCGACGCGGTGGCTTTCAATTTGGGATGCCATTGGATTCTACTTTGCTACCAAAGTAGTGTTAATCTGGGAACGTGTTGAGTGCAAATGAACTGGGCTTGTTGTGATGGGACATGAGATACGAGGCCAGAATTATATAGACGTCTGAAGGCATGTTCATGCGTTAGTTGGTCCTGACAGTGACTAGAATTCAAAGGCAAAGGTCATGGACTCATGACCACGGTAGCACAGCCGCACAGGTAGCCATGCCTGACTTTCTAGCCATGCATGCATATTCTGACGCACGAAGTCATTGACCAAGTCCTTGATGCACAAGTAGTTCTTGTTTTGTTGTTCAGCGTCTCAGAGTGCAAGTGACAGAAAAAGGTCTCAGACTCTCAGTGTGCATGATCAGTTAGCCCGACAAAATTGAAAACCTTGATTATACGGCCAGCCAGAGATGACTTGGTTGCCTGACCAACCAGTTTCTCTGAAACCGAGTCAGAAGTTTCACACTCATGCACTGGGCTGGCTCCCTAAGTTTCACTGGTCAGGCAACAGCAGCTCGATCTCTGAAACCAAGTCGAAAGTTTCAGACTTGTTCGTGTGCTGTGTCCTCTGGAAGTGCAAATTCCTCAATACTAGACTATCCATTTCAAGCATTACGCCCTGTATTTTCCCTAAAAAACAGGTTCCCTGTCTGAATCATCCATTGTAAATTAGCAGCAACTGGCTGCAGAATGGATTTAGCTCAAAAGGAATATTAATATTTCCTGATAAAGAATTAAAATGCTCCCGCTTCCAGAAGCTGTTCCTTGTCACAATATATGCATGAATAACAGGGCAGCTTTACAGCATTTAGATCATATCTGACTCCCAGAAATTTTTGAAGTATTATTCAGTTCATTCACCACATGAGCAACCTGGTCTCGTAAAATTTTGAACCTGAACTAAACTTGAATGCTTCCAGTTCCAAGTGCGTGCCTGAAAAGGCTGAACCTAGCGCAGGGCAACTGTTCAAGTAATTGCAATATTTTTCAGTTACTAGAGTATGCCTGAAAAAGGCTTAAACCAGTAATCTGAAAATATTTTTCAAGTGTCCAATATAATTTCGTCTCCAATTGGACGTGCCAAGCATGATCTGAACAGTAACTCCAATAAGCCGAAGCGTAAACCTGAAACATAGTCCATGATTAAGATTAAAACGAATTTTACGCGAAGAACCATAATTAACAACGATGAATTACATCTCGAGCAACCTGGTTAATCTCTGACAGAAAATGAACCTGTGTACCATACTGAATTATTGATCCATTTTTCAGGAAAGAGAAACAAAGAGATATATTCGGTTCCAAGTGGCTGTGTTAATCATGAGCTGGAAAATAACTTGGGACGAAATATTAAACAGAACTATAGTTTCTGATACAAGATCACGTCGAATTCGACAGGAAGAAGGATAATTTGACCAGCATAAGTATTGTTCTTACTTAAACTGCCCGACATAAAGTAACCCCATGACGCATTTGTTCAGCTGATATCGCTATTCACATGTCAAAAAATTATTCAGTTTATGCAGCACTTGAGCAAAACATGTGCACACAAACTGAAACTCTTACAGCATAACTGTTCAAGAGAGAATTCTTATCTACTGTTCTGTGTGTAGGTTTGGGAGAGGAAAATTGTAACATAACTAGCAATGAATGGCAGAGATGCATCCATCTTCCACTAACAAAGCAATTCCCACCCCCACCTCTCCCGATGGATTTAAAATGGAGGGAGTTAGCCTCCCAAATTCCCTTGTTCATCCCATTGAAATTCCCATATCTACAAACCGATCAAGAGATTTAAAGTTCCCATCTCTAAACGCTCATTCCCTTCTATCAATTTCCTCCAACAAAATGCATGTGTACTGGTAGGAATATAAGTTAAAACTACATGGGAGGGAGGCGCTAGCTCGGCCAACTACTAAAAATGATCTATAGCTCCCACTGGATCCTATGTTTGATGAAGACGTAACGTTGGGACTTGTGATTAACTATCCGGAGCCCGTCTAGTTTATTATCACCGCCGCCATCGCTGGTAACCAGCTCGACGCCGGTGAGCCCATGTGTGTATATTTGTTAAATAATGTTTGCTTGTTGGTACTCTCATGGAAGGCAACATACCACCATATAGTATTTTTGTTCCTTTCTTTAGAAAAAAACTGACATGATTGTAAAGATGAAACAAAGTAACATGAGGAAAGCCGTTTGGCTTGATTTGTGTCCTTGAAAAATTCTGCTCTGTCTGTCTCTGGTATCTACTTGTTTATCTGTCTATTTCTCTTTTGAGAAAATGCGACTAGCATCTTAATTACACATGATAGCTTATTGGCTACTTCTTCTTTAATAATAACAGTATCAATGTGAATTGAATTGACTATCAAGATGCAAAACACTCGGATGAGCAGAGCCAAACAAGCAATTACAGAAAGTATTTCTACAAAGATAGATATACCCACTAGATAATTAAGCGCAATATAGTAATGCGCATGGCATCATTTCATTCAGTGACTCCTTGTTACTCTCCGAGAGCAAAGGCAACAGCATCGAAGCTGTCAGAGAGGCCAGTGCCCGTCTTGAAGGTGACCTTCTCTGGCGAGGCCTCGGCGACGTAGACCTCAACGACGTTGAGCCAGAGCATCAACTCCTTGGTCTTGACACCAGTGATCTTTTTCAGCTTGCCCTTCTCAACGAATGCCGTCACCCCGCTGGCATACGACACGGTCTGCTTGATCTTCTTGAAGGTGTGCTCCACCTTCTTCTTCCCCTGCACCAACCACATGAACCCCGTGGCTCGGTTGTACCGAACTCCTGGATGTCCTCGAGCAGAGATCTCGGAGGTGATGGTAATCTTTTATGTTCTGTTCAACAGGAAGATCGACCCATCTCATGTAGCGGCAGTTGTCATCATCGAAGTCAGAGTCCTGCAAATATGTACAAATTTATTACTAATTTGTTTTAAAATATGATCTTGAAATTGTTAGAGCTCTCACCCTCCCAAGAGGATATCGGAAGAATGGATGCCATCTGTTGATGCTACCATCATACATCTGGATAATGCAATCATATCTATGGGAGCACTTGGACCACTTCTCATTCGGCTGGTCATTAATTCTAAGATGAAGTGGTGGGCGAAACTCACTCTTTCCCTGCAAAGGAAAGTTATCAAGTGGCGTGTCATAGGCACTATGACCAAAGGAAACCGGCCATCTCACCAGTGCCCTCCCCAAAGCCCTTGACCTTCTGTCTCTCCCACCTCTAGTCATCATTGAATCTGGCTTCGGTAGGAAGTGAGGGGAGGCTTTTATAGATGCATGGGGAGGGAGAGCTCTGTCCCAGTGAAAAGATAAATCATACATGGTACGCTAATCCTAACCAAGCGGCATGGTGATGATTCCATCAACTAGAAGCGGACGAGAGGAGAGAGGCTGAATGCAAACGCATACAGGAGGAGGAGCAAAAGCTAAGAGAGGAGGTGACCCGCCGAAAAGAGGAGGCACGTGAGGCGGAGAGGGAGATGAAGCACGAGAGAGCACGGCGGGCGTGTTAAGCAGTACCAGAGGTTGTGAGGAAGGGAAAGTACTCTCGCTGCACTCAATAGCATAATGGTAGTAATTGGCTTGTTTACATTCCCTAAGGCAGGTTAAGTTTAGCGGCGGTACATGACTAAGTTAGTATGAAAGTGTACTATATATGTCATCGTGTCTATTGTTTGTGTGAACACAAATGTCATATTCAACTGTTCTTGTTGGGTGATTCCACTTCAAATTGTTTTCTCCTCGACTAAATCCTTTTGTCTTGTGGGTATGTATGAAAACTCCTCTTGCATTCAAAATAGTCTAGAATGCTTTACCGAGGAAGGAGTATCTAAAGAATACAAGCGCCGTTGGACATAACTTTGTTGCGAGTACTTGAATGAGAGCTCTTCATTTTGTAAGAAAGGGAACCAGGAAGAAAAAAACATCAAAGTTCCGGGAACACTACCACGCCTGTAGGAGAACAATGAAAAAAAGAACATCAAGTTGTTAAAAAAGTCAATGTGTCTAAAAAGGTTGTTAAAAAAAGTAAAAAAACAAAGAATTTTCAGCATGTGGTTTGCCGACCGGAATCTATCGGCATGGCAGACAAGCTTGTCAGTCCAGCAAATGCATGCCAACAAGTCATGTCGGTAAGAGCCCATACCGACAAAAGGTTTAATCGGTATGCATGGTACCAGTCGGCATTTCGGTTGCCGACAAGGTGCTATTTTGGCAATTATCTATAGATATTGTTTTTTAATTTTTTTAATAAAATAATATTATTTAAAAAGGACCGACGGCAACTGGCAAAGTGGCAAAGGGCGCGGGCCATCTTGTTCGAAAGTGAAATCGACCCAGGCCGGCCTGGCCCGGCCCAGCCCGGCGCATCGCCGCCTGGAAAGACGGGGGTTGGGGCAGGGAGACTGGAGGAGCGGCGGGAGGATACGGCCGAGTGGGGGATGGGAGGCAGGGGCCGCCGGGTGCGACGGCGTGGAAGAGGAGGAGGGCGACTGGCCGGAGATGTGGGCCGAGGCGCCGCCCATTCCCACCAGTCTACCCCGCGCAGGCGCAGTCGAGGTACGCTGGATGTAGATCCCTGTCTCATAAACCGTGTTGCAGTCGAGGTACGCTGGACATCACTTTTTTCTTCTTTAGTTGTCATCTTGCCTCGCAAAGTTAACCTCCAAGATTTATGTATACTCAGGAAGTCAGGATAGCTGTTCACCACTTCCATTCAATTCAATCCAGGGTGGATTCTTACAGCTGGTTGTAAGAATCAAAATCTTTGCTTGTGATCCAAAATTGCTTCGTTCAAATTCAGTTCAGCAGGTTGATATTTCTCATCCACTAGTACTTTCAAGGTGTGTATCTTTCATGTGGCGAACGCAGAGACTTCTCTGACTTCTGAGTTCCTTGTACAGTGCTGCATTGATGAAAGATCGTGCCATTTTGCTCTCCGGTCTTTGAAAGTTACAACACCACCTTCCGTATGATTTCTCACGCTACTTAACCTCTTTAACTTTTCACCACTTGATTCATGCTGTATATATTCAGACACGTAATTAGGTCAAATAATCCTTCTCGAGTCAACATTTTGCCCTTGTGGAGATCAATTCTTCCACACCCCTCTCTATCAGTCTTGGACCCCAGACCCCTCCATGTTAGTGACCTGTCTGCCTCTTTTTGCCCCCACAGTCTTCGGCCACGTTATCTTCTTCGTAAATTCTCATCTTACTTCACAGTTCAATTTTAACATCCACAATATATCTCTATATACACAGGATGGCTGTCCACAGTTTTCATGCAATTCGGTCGAGGCTAAGCTAAATCGTTGCTTGTGATCCAAAGTTCATATATCTAATCTCTTATGCATACTGTGTTATATATTGGTTTTGCTGAGCAGGGACGGGATGCTACAGATGCTTGAATCCTAATGGCGGAGATGGTCAGTTCTGCAGTTGTCCAGGAGACAGTTAGCCAAATCCTATCTGGTCTGGTTCAAAAATATGAGGAGAAAGAGGAATCAAATGCGAACAGGAACTTGGAGAGGCTAGAGATGGCGAACATCAAGTTAGAGGCTGCTCTCGAAACATCTGAAAAGTGGCAGATCACTGATGCATCCTTGCTGCGTTGGCGCAGGAAGCTGAAGCGTGCTGCGCTTTTTTTCAGGAAATATTTTTGCAGGAAAGAAGCTACAACATAAAATTGATCAGGGAAACGAGTGCACTTTTTTTCTACTGGTACCCTTCAGTACTGCAGAGCATGGAATAGAGGCTAGCCTATTCTTTATCCAGAAAGGTGGTAATGCACCAAAAGATAATTTTTACTTTAGTGTCATGCTACAACTTTCAGAGAGTACGGACATACTTGGAATTGCAATTAAGTGTTTGCAGTTGTTTACCCCTCTTTTCAAGTCTACAGTTGAAATTATTAGGAACAAACTTATCCAACTGCCTACACAAGACCTCTCATGGGTGCCACATGTTGATTCCCGCCAGAAAGAACATTGGGACAATCTTCACAGCTTTCGCACTCAATGGTTTCGCCCAAACCCATTATGTTGCAAGCATCTTGATCAGCATGAGCTTCGTTGTAGTAGCAACATAGACACATCAAAATTACCAGATGTTTCTCTAGAACCAGTCATTGAAGTGAATTTGCAGTGCCATGTCTCACTGTCAGGAGGCAATATTTCTGCGCAAGGTTCTAAACATCTGATAGCTGGACTCCTCTTTATGCCCCATGGCTCTTCAGAGGATCTGCTGCCTGCAGATAAAAGTTCTGCAATAGCGGTGATTGACGGTGAGGAGAAACGATGCTTGCATACAGTCATTACCTTGGAACAGCTGGAAGAGATCATGCTACGAAAGGCAATTGATCACTTCCGCCAGAACGCCGAAGCGACAGTCTACCAGATGCTTTGGAAGTCTAAACATAATACTGCATACATTCAGGTTGAGAAGGCAAGCACAAAGATGCAAAGCACAGGAAAATTGATTCGGGGAGCTAGGAACGGAAATATGTCGCGACAATATGTTCAAGCATGTGTGATCCCTCACTTCCTCAACATGTGGGTTGCACAGGCACCCATCTGGCTGCAAGGTTCGATTGTAAAGTGGGTTCAGAGAGAAGCGCCTGAAATTCTAGATCATCATGTAACATGGATCAATGATGGAAAGAGGGAGAAATAGAAGAACGGAAATGGAATTTTCTAGGGAATAAATCGAATATCGGGAGTTACTCTTCGTAACTGAGGACAGACCAGTCAAAACATGAAAGTACACACAGTCTCAGAGCTAAAATTAGGACTAAATGCTCCAAATGCAGGGTCAAGACTCGAAACTCAAGAGGAGCAATGCTGTCGTCACAAAGGTTGTCGAGTTGCTTATTACTAACAATCAGTGTTCTGTTGGTCCTAGCTAATAAGAATGTTCTACTCTAGGAACTTATGTAAGTGCCGTGCTGTGCGTCACTCGTTTTGAGGTTCGAAATGTACGTTTCATATGGTGTTGTTTGCTTCTCACCAGCCACCTCATCACATGCTGGGAACTACATACATCGAAGTGCAACGCATTTGCATGTGTAGACTGCAGTTACTTTCTATGTGAATTTTGAGTGTGTTGCTATAATGCTATGTACCTGTAGAGAACAAGAGAGATTAGGCAATACCATGCCCAATCAAGGGGGTGACCATCTGTATTTATATAGCTGGTTAGGCTAGGATTAGGAAGGTACAACAATCCTCAAATGGAGGAGCTAATCTAGGCATATACAACTACACAATATCTCTAATACCCGTCCGTAGTTGCATCGGGAGGATCTTGGACACAAAGACTGGACCGAAAGTCAGTGAACAACTGCACAGGCAGGCCTTTGGTCATGATGTTCGTTAACTGGTGTGAAGACGGCACATGGAGCACCTGAACCTGGTCAAGGGCCACCTTTTCAGGGACGAAGTGGATGTTGATCTCAATATGCTTCGTGCGGCGGTGTTGGACTGGGTTGGACGACATGTAGATGGCACTGACATTATCACAATAGACAACAGTCGCATAAACAATCGAGACGTGGAGGTCTTGAAGTAGATGACGTAGCCAACAACACTCGATGACGGCATGGGCAACAGCACGATACTCAGCTTCAGCATTGGAGTGAGAAACCGTGGTTTGGCGCTTGGAGGACCAAGAAACCATATTATCGCCGAGGAATATGCAGTAGCCGGACGTAGAGCGTCTGGAGTAGGGGCAGCCGGCCCAATTTGCGTCAGAGTACGCGGTAAGAGAGCAAACTGGAGCAGTGCCAATGTGGAGGCCGATGGAGAGAGTACCCTTCACATGGCGGAGTATGCGCTTGACCAGTGCAAGATGACGCTCGCGAGGATCATGCATGAAGAGGCACACCTGCTGAACTGCATACGCCAATTCCGGACGAGTCAACGTAAGGTACCGAAGAGCACCAGCGAGACTCCGGTACTCCGAGGGATCAGCGACAGACACTCCCTCGGTTGCAGACAACTCGGCATGAGTGTCCACTGGTGTCGCAGTAGAGTGGCACTCTGCCATGCCTACACGCTGAAGGAGATCCAGCGCGTACTGGCACTGAGATAGGAACGACCCATCGGGAGACCGCGTGACGGAGATGCCGAGGAAGAAGTGAAGGTCGTCGAGGTCCGTCATTGCGAACTCAGAGTGTAGTAGCTCGGTGATGCGCCGTAGTAGAGCCACCGAGGAGGTCGTGAGAATAATGTTGTCGACGTACAGCAGGAGTTAGGCGACACGATCTCCATCTTTGAGGACAAAGAGAGACATGTCAGAAGTCGAGGCGACAAAGCCAAGGCGGCGTATGTACATGGCGAACCGTTGGTACCATGCCTGAGGTGCCTGTTTGAGGTCATACAAAGATTTCTGCAATAAGCAAACATGGTTAGGTGTAGAAGGATCGACGAAGCCGGACGGTTGCTGGCAGTAGACGGTCTCCTCAATATGGCCATGAAGAAAGGCGTTCTTCACGTCAAGCTGACAAATGGGCTAGGTGCTGGAGGTGGCGATGCTAAGGATAACCCGGATGGTCGATGGCTTGACGACCGGGCTGAACGTCTCGTCATAGTTGATGTCGTGCTGCTGCGAGTAGCCACGGGCCACCCACCAGGCCTTGTGGAGAGCTAGAGTGTCGTCAGAGTAGAATTTATGCGTGTATATCCACTTGCCTATCACAACATTGGCACCGGGGGGTCGAGGAACAAGGCTCCACGTGTCGTTGTTGACTAAGGCATGGAATTCGTCTGCCATGGCCGCACGCCAGTTGGGATTAGCCAGCGCGTTACGGTAGTTCCCGGGAATCGGTGAGATCGAAGTGTGACTGGCGAAGAGGTTCATCATGGTGAGTGCTTGACGATGCCGTTGCGCACTCGAGTGATCATCTGATGCGGCTCCGAGCCAGGATGCGGCGTCGGACCAGAAGCCGCAAGAGCCTCGATCACGAGAGCAGAAAGTACAACCACGGGAGGCGGATCCGCATGGCGCGTCACGGCTGCATGAGGAGAGAGACCAGGCCGTCCAGGCGTTGCCGATCGACCTGCTGGTTGTGCTGGGTCGGCAGAGGAGGCGGCCCAGGTGTGGGCGGCCCACTCGTTCGTCGTGGCTGCTGGATTGGCACGGGAGACGGCCACAGGGGCGCGAGGGCCGGCCTGCCTGAACGAAGTGGCAAAGAAGTCGGTGAAGATTGTTGTCGCTCAATGTCTTGCGACAGAGTTGCCGTGGGTGGAGGCGATTGCTCAACGTTTGTGAGAGACGGAGCTAGCGTTGGACGCGTCGTTGGCATCGGCGCAATGCTATCGTCGAGGAGAAAATCAAATAACGAGTCTAGAGAGGAGGTGTCCAGCGAGGAGGCAAACAGAAAGGTGGACTCATAAAAAATGACATGGCGCGAGATGATAATACAACGAGTGGATAGGTCTAGGCAACGATAACCTTTGTGGGAGCTCGGGTAACCAAGGAAAACACATGCAGTGGATCATGGAGCTAATTTGTTAGGAGAGGTGGCAATGAGGTTAGGGTAGCAAAGACAACCAAAGACATGTAAGTGGGTGTAGTCGGGGGTTTTACGATGCAGGAGCTCAAAGGGAATAGCATGATTAATGGAAGAAGAGGGACGCCGATTGAGCAAATAGGTGGCGGTAGCAAGTGCTTTTGCCCAATAAGCCGGTGGCATATGAGCATGAATGAGAAGTGTGCGAATTGAGTTGTTCAGTGTGCGGAGAATAAGTTCAGCCTTGCCATTTTGCGGGGAAGTATACGGGCAGGACATGCAAAGGTGAATTTCATGTGCAGCGAGGAAGGCACTAGTGGTCCTGTTAACAAACTCAGCGCCATTATCAGCTTGTAGGCATTTGAGGGGAAGACTGAACTGGTTATGCACGTATGGGAGAAAATCAACAAGATGCTGGTGAACATCAGATTTGCGGCAAAGGGGAAAAGTCCAACAAAAATGAGTTAAATCATCAAGTAGGACTAAATAGTATAAATAGCCAGAAGTGCTAGCAACCGGGGATGTCCATACATTGCAGTGAACTGACTCAAAAGGTGCTGAGGTGAATGAAGCAGAATTAGTGAACGGTAGACGCACATGTTTTCCTAACTGACAAGAGGGACAAAGAGTGCGGGCTACTTTATTACATGAAATATGAGCTTTATTGTGGAGGGTGTTGAGGACGGCAGGACTAGGATGACCAAGACGTTGATGCCACAAGGCGGACGAGACGACGAGGTTGGTGTGGGTGGTAGCAGTGGTGGCGACTGGTGGAAAAGTGTAGAGGTTGCCGCTGCTATTGCAGCAAAGAATTTCGCGCCTGGTTAGGAGGTCCTTCACAGAAAAACCCAAAGCGTCAAATTCAATGGAACAACGGTTGTCACGAGTAAACTATCGAACAGAAAGAAGGTTGCGAATAAGAGATGGAACGGCAAGGACGTTGTTTAAGGAAAAATTAGATACTGAAGTGGGTAGGATGGAATGACCTCTAGCAGTGACAGGAATAGTGGAACCGTTGCTGACGATAATAGAAGAATAAGAAGGATGTAGGCAGGAAAGTTGTATACCATCCATGGACGACATGTGGGAGGTGGTGCCAGTATCCATCACCCATAGACCAGACCCCTGCAGGGACATCTAGTTCAGCGCCGCAATGAGTCCGGTCTGGTCCCATGATTGGCCAGGTGGCAGGGAGACCTGCGAAGGGGCGAAGGCGGTATGAGCCTGCGGATACAGGCCGAGAATACCCGCTGTAGGCACCGGCGCACACCAAGCTGGGGCACCGAAGGACCAGTAGGTTGTGGCCCACCCCGAGGAGGGTCGGCCTGCTATTGCTGCTGGTCGCGGTTGCCGCCAAATCGGCCACGGCCCTTGCCGTGCCTGTTGTCGCCGCGAGTCGATGCAGAAGAGTCGTCGCCACCGGATGGTGCTGTGAAGGACGTAGAGGAGCAGCAGACACCCGAGCTGCATGAAGAAGTAGAAGAACCGGCGGGCCGCCGCTCCTTGAGGACGAGCATGTTACGTGCCGTGACGAAGGAGGGCAGATCGGGTGAGTTGGCGATGTCGTCTGCGGTGTTGGGGAAGTGGGGGTTGAGGCTGCGCAGAAGATTGAGGATGAGCTGAGACTCGGAGATGGTGTGGCCGACATCGCAGAGAGAGTTGGCGACAATCTTCATGTGTTGGCAGTACTCCGAAGCAGAGCGATCACCTTGAGTCATGGAGTGGAACTTGTGGCTCACGAAGATGGCGCGCAGCATCTTGTTCGCTTGGAATAGGTTCTCGATGGCAACACAGAGATCACGCGCAGTCTGGTCCAGTTCCATGGCGAGGTCGAGGATGTCATCAGCGATAGAGCCGAACAGCCAACTGTGGACGCAGCAGTCCACCTGCTCCCAGGCGGGATCGGTCAATCGCGCAGGAACGGAGCTGTCGATGTGTGACTTGAGGCCGAACTTGCCGCACATGGAGTGGAAGAAGGATACCCACTTGTTGTAGTTAGGGTTCTTTAGCTCCAACGTCATGGAAACGTGGGACTTGATTGCGGTCGTGGCGAAGGGGTTGACGGCGACTGGTGCTGCATGATCAGGAGGAAGACCGCTGACTGGTCCGGAGATCGCTACAGGGGCGGTGGCAGCCGAGGTAGCCGAGGACATCGTGGAGATCGTCGACATGCTCGCAGCGTTGAGCCAGAGAAAGAAGTGCGAGATTTGGAAGAAGAGCAGCAGAAGAAAAAGATCAATCTGATACCATGTAAAGAACAAGAGAGATTAGGCAACACCATGCCCAATCAAGGGGGTGAACATCTGTATTTATATAGCCGGTTAGGCTAGGATTAGGAAGGTACAAAATCCTCAAATGGAGGAGCTAATCTAGGCATATACAGCTACACAATATCTCTAATAGTACCATGAATAACTGGAATTGAAGACCAGATTATAAAACCTCGTGCTATCGTGTGCGTTTTCATGTACACCACTTCTCTTTAGTTGAACTTTATTTGGATGGAAATTCTCAGCTTGATTTCTATTGAATGAAATTATCAGTTTGATATCCTCTGGGTGGTATGAACTTGTTTGCCAAAACAAGTCTTGGAAAGGCCTGTGCTTTTTCAACAGCGCGTATGACATCGTGTCTCCTCTCGCAGGGAGAACGAAGAGGGAAACCAAACTTCGAGATCGCCATCGTCTTTGGACTCCATCTCGACAACCCCTACCAGGTTGTTGGTGCGATGTCGAGCGTGGTCTGGCATCTGGTCGTCGGCGCTAGAGAGGATCGGACTGGGACGGGACAGGGTCCTCCAGGTCTTCGCTCATTCTCAGCGGCCTCAACCGCGCAGGAAGAGCGAGGCGTCCGAGCGGCAGCTGTGCCGCCGCGTCACACGTCATCAGAGAACAACATGTCGTCGGCTGTTGCACGTTCAAGCAGGAGACCCAACACGGGGGCGGGTGGCTGTGGCTTGCCAGGTGATGCTGACGCGGTTGCAGCCGGCGCATTGCGTGCCGGGTCTGAGCGCGGAGACGGCTCAATTCGTCTGACATGGACGAGCAAGATGACGCCGGCACGCCGCATGCGGCATGCGATCCCCGGAGCACATGCCATGCGAGGGGAGTACACCATGGTTGCTGGCTCACTGGCCACCCGAAGGACCTCCTAGTGCACCCCCACGCCCGGGCGGCACTGCCCATGGGCAGCGGGGAAGACAGAGGCAACGATGCCTGGTGTCATCGTCGACGGAGGCGGGGTGCACCGCCGGGGCTCTCAGCGTCCAGGTCAGGGCGATCACTTCTTCATGGCTTCGCTCGCCCACGTATTTTCTATCTGCTGAAGGGTTAAATGAAAAAAACATAAGATATGTAAAAGAATCTATAGATGGATAAGAGAGATGAACTGTCGAGATAGAGATTACGTGAGCATCTTATGAAGTTACAATTCACGCCCGCTAAACACTGCGACAGCCGACATAAGTGGTTGTTATTTCATTTACCGACCACCTATCGGTATTTCGTTACCGTCCATCCTTGGTTAGCTCAGAACCGACCGATCCATCTATAGATTCTTTTACATATCTCATGGTCAGGATTAAGCATGCGACACCCCAGACGGACGTGTTGTGAAGTCAACTAAGCGCTTCCGCGCCCTCTCATCATCCCGCGGCACTGCTTCGCC
Organism: Phragmites australis; assembly: GCF_958298935.1. Lineage (NCBI taxonomy): Eukaryota > Viridiplantae > Streptophyta > Magnoliopsida > Poales > Poaceae > Phragmites > Phragmites australis. The sequence goes on along the minus strand of NC_084935.1, from coordinate 29,414,634 downwards.
GGTCTCGCCGCCAGTCCCCGGCGAGCTCCCAAGTCTTTCATGCACGCGCTGGTGCTCTTCGATCCAGTTGGAATGTCTCGTCTGCTTCTTTTAGCATGGCAAATTGGATGAATTTTCTTCTCTTGGACCTCCCAAACTAATCTCGGTTCTGCGTCCACGGCCGATGGATCAGGTATTGGATGCGCCGGCGCCGCCATGGCGTGAAAGAACTGGAGATGCATCGGAGACGTTGCGCGTCGGAGAAGGAGAAGATGCATCTGCTCCCAACAACTGAGAGTGCATAAAATGGTTCCTTATATGGCACAACAATAGGGGACGTTGCTACTGTTGCATAAAAAAAGTGATCTTCTGTTGGAATATGTGTCGAATATGTGTACATGGTAGGTTACAGATAGACTTGAGTTGTAATTGGGTGGGACTAGGATTAGAGTTGTAGTCAAACTCCTAATTCCGGGCCTTTAAATAGAAGGCACCACCGTTGTAACCATGGTAAGACGAAACAGTTGGGGAGGAGCGCCCGTAGTCATGCCCCGAGGATGTAGGCATTTGGCCGAACCTCGTTAAAAAAGATCGTGTCTTATGTGTTGATCTTATGCTTGGCTTGATGATCCTGGTGATACTTCCGCTAAATTCCTAACAAGTGGTACCAGAGCCAGGTTGGAAGATCAAGAGAAGACACGAGGATATGTTCCACACCGCGCAAGGCTTGCACGGGTCCGAGGAAGGATGGCGCAAGGTGGAGCATGGCGGCGATCGACAACTCGATCGGTGGATTCGGACACTTCGAGCGTGGCGGCTTGAACCGTCCGATGGGCTGCATCAACAGGGATCCGTCCAGACATGGAGATCGGGTTGATGGCGGCCGGTGGCTGTTGTTTGATAGGGGTCGGTCAGACGTGACGGCCAAATTCGACGGTGCGGCTGGAAGACGTTGCAGATCGGAGCGACGGCTTTGACTCAAGCTATGGTGGACTTGGAGGTTGATGGAGGTATTCTACGTGGAGCTGGAGTTGCTGTGCGTGCCCTGCGTTGCGGCGGAACGACAACGGTTGGAGAGTCTCGATCTGAAATCGGCGTGACAACTGCGGTTGGACCAGAAGCAAAAGGAAGAGGCAGGTCTGGATGGTCCTGCTAGCTTCTGGAGACGTGTCCTGGTAGGACATGGCAACAGGACGTCGGCTCATGAGGCAGGCTAGCACGTGGGCAGCTGGAGTCGATCCTCCCTACGTTACAGGTGGACCACACGCGCGGGCAATTGGCTCAGTCCGGTGTCCGGCTTGGACTCGCGTGCGGTCTGGCGCTCCAGTGGTCATGCCAAATTTGCATGTTGCATGTGAGAGTATCTCATGGGAGGTGAGGTGCGTGGGCCCCAATGGACATGCATGCATGCAGATGGATTTGCATGTGAGGGGTTTCACGGGCCCAGGTGGACATGCATGCATGCAGATGGGGTGCATGTGGCCGAATAAAAAAAGGAGCTGCTTTGCTGAATAAAGAAAAGAGCTACGTTTGTTCAGGAGGCAGCAGCTTTGCCAAATAAAAAAAGGGGGATGCTTTGATTGTCTGTCCTGTCATGCATGCACAAGGTGACGGAAGAGTGTAGGAAGAGGCCAATAGTAGAGCGCTGAGGCGGCTGGCCAGGTGCGGTCTCCCTGGCGGACTCGACTAGGAGACGCGTGGAGGCGAGTGGGCCGGTCAGGAGACTGCGCGGGTTGGCTCGATTTATGAGGTTGTGTACGCGATGGAGTTGGATTCGGATCCAACTACTGTGAATAGGATCCGACTCGGTTTTCTATGGCGACGGCTGGGGCAATAAATACGAGATCAAACCGAGGGACCGCGCAACAGAAGCAGAACGCAAGGCAATCAGAGAAGGAAGTCCACGAGATTGCAAAAATTGCAATCAGACTGTTCATGAACCGTTGCTTGTGGCAGTTGACGGTGAACAGCGGGCGGCGATCGAGCGGGTCGATTTCGTCGTGTGCAAGCGACGTGGTTGTCGACAGGGCTTGAGAGCGGCAGATCGTGCACGAGCGGTGTACGAGGCGGGCGTACGCGCGGTTCAGCGTGTGCGTGGCTGTGCGTCCACGCGGGGCGCACGTACAAGTGTGCGGAGGCGCGTTCAGCACACGTGAGGTACACGTGAGCGGGATTCGGCGATCTGCGGCAACAGGTAGATGGCGTCGATGGCATCCAAATTCGAGGTGATGAGATTTGACGGGACTGGCAACTTCGGGCTTTGGCAAACAAGAGTGAAGGACTTGCTGGCGCAGCAGGGGATCCTGAAGGCTCTTAGCGACAAGAAGCCAGTCACGGTAGATGATGACAAGTGGGAAGAGATGCAAGCACAAGCGGCGGCGACAATAAGGTTGTGTCTCTCCGATCAGATCATGTACCATGTCATGGATGAAACATCACCTAAGAAGATTTGGGATAAATTAGATGATCAATTCATGTCCAAGACATTGACTCGGAAGCTGTATCTGAAGCAAAAACTGTATAGGCTGAAGATGCAGGAGGGGTCAGATCTTGCTGAGCATGTAAACGTCTTTAATCAAGTTGTCGCTGATCTTATGAAGGTGGATGTGACAATTGATGATGAAGATAAGGCGATTATTCTTCTGTGTTCCTTGCCAAGGTCTTATGAGCACTTGGTCACAACATTGACGTATGGTAAAGAGGCAGTCAAAGTGGATGATATTCTTGCGGCGTTGTTTGCTCATGAACAAAGGAGGAAGAACAATGCTGATGAGAGTTCATCTGGAGATGCTTTTTTCGTCAAAGGTGATCGAGGCAGGGAGACTAACAAGAAAAAGAAGAAGAAGGGGCCACAGTGCTATAAATGCAAGGATTGGGGACATGTAAGGAAAGATTGTCCAGAACTGAAGAAGGGCGTGGAAAATATTGTGGTTTCCAAGAAAGATGACTCGGATAGCGATGGTGATCTTCTCGTACTATCAAGTGAAAAGTCTTGTGGTGAAGCATGGCTGTTAGATTCGGCGAGTTCATATCATGCAACATCAAACAAGGAGTGGTTCTCTTCATACTCTGAAGGTGATTTTGGTCTTGCTCGCTTGGGAGATGACACGGGTTACCGTGTTATGGGAGTCGGCAATATCAAATTGAAGATGTATGATGGACAAGAAGTGCTACTTGAGGGTGTGCGGCATGTGCCGGGACTTACGAAAAATCTAATATCGCTTGGATTTCTGCATGGAGAAGGTTGGCTATATCAGGCGATGCCAGATAAGAAGACCTTGAATGTGATACAGGATGGCAAGACTGTGATGATAGGTGAGAAGATGGAAGGTCATCAATACAAGTTGAAAGGTGAAGTCATGAAGGTGGGAGCTGCAAATTTTGCGGAATACGTTCCTAACGGCGAGGCATCCTCGTCGGACTGTTCAGGATGAGCAGTAGAGATAAACGGCTCAAGTCTAGGTACACGGAGGTTCACACATGGCAGACTCAAGTTGGCGTGCATATTCGTCAAGGTGGAGTTTGTTGGAATATGTGTCGAATATGTGTACATGGTAGGTTACAGATAGACTTGAGTTGTAATTGGGTGGGACTAGGATTAGAGTTATAGTCGAACTCCTAATTCCGGGCCTTTAAATAGAAGGCACCACCGTTGTAACTATGGTAAGACGAAACAGTTGGGGAGGAGCGCCCGTAGTCATGCCCCGAGGATGTAGGCATTTGGCCGAACCTCGTTAAAAAAGATCGTGTCTTATGTGTTGATCTTATGCTTGACTTGATGATCCTGGTGATACTTCCGCTAAATTCCTAACATCTTCTACCATGGAAGTGGGAACAATTCTTCTTTTCCTTCGATGGCATTATGATCTATCATTGTACTTGTAATCTAGCATGTGCAGATGTTATCTTTTTTAGAACAATCCGGCTTCTGTAGTTTGTTGCATCAGATATAGTCCTCTCTTTCTTTCTATTTTTTCCGTCAACAGTCCGTTAAACTAAATTACACGTGCTGAAGTGCAGATTCTCATGTTGCTATTAAGTCGAAAATAAAATGCTTGAGGCGAAGTTAAGTCAAAAAACGATACTTCTTTGTTCAAGTCAAAAAACTATACTTCTTTATTCAACTTTCTTTTCCTTCTAGAGACCAATTTCTCTCCACCCCTCACTATCAGACCCCTCTTAGTGACTTGTCTATTTCCTTTTGCTCTCAAAATATTGGACATCACCATCTTCTTCTTAAGTTGTCATCTTACCTTGCAACCGTACCCTCCAAAATTTCTCTGTACTCATTCGTGAAGTCAGGAAAGCTGTTCGCCACTTCTATGCAATTCAATCAAGGGTAGATTCTCACAGCCGGTAAGCTAAATCTTTGCTTTTGATCCACAATTCCTTCGTACTGCAGATTCAATTCACTGTCCAGAGATTTCTCATACACTAACACCACGTCGACCAAGAACAATTCATCCGTATATCCAGCCCCATGCTTATATTTCATTTCCTGAGCAGGTAAGGGATGCTATAAATGCTTGAATCCTCCTGATGATGGAGATGGTCAGCTCTGCGGTAGTCCAGGAGACAGTTAGCCAAATCTTATCTGGTCTGGTTCATGGGTTTGAGGGGAAAGAGAAACTAGATGCAAATGAAAACTTGGAGAGGCTAGAGATGGCGCACATCAAGTTGGAGGCTGCTCTCGAGACATCTGATAAGTGGCTGATTACTGATGCATCATTGTTGCGTTGGCGCAAGAAGCTGAAGCGTGCTGCTCAAGAGTGTGATGACACACTGCACAAATACAAGCAGGGGATCATCGAAGACGAACTGATGGAACAAGAGGTAAGGAATTCCTCCCTTCCTAAGCAGATTGTGCATGCCACCAAGTCTTTCATTTCCTCCGTCTTTTACCGCAACAACAATCAGTTGAGCAGATCCATTGTTCGAAGATTTGAATGGTTTGCAGATGGTGCTAGTGAGTTTCTGAGATTCATAGAGCTTGGCGGCACACCATACCGTCACATGCCCTTCGGCTCCCTTATCAAGCATCTTTTTGCAGGCAAGGAACTGCAGCATAAAATTGTTCAGGGAAACGAGTACCCTTTGTTTGTACTATGGTTGGTACCCTTCAGAGCAGAGCATGGAATAGAGGCTGGTCTGATATTTACCCGGAAAGACGGTAATGCACCGGAGGATAACTTTTTCCTTAGTGTCGTGCTACAACTTTCAGAAAGTACAGACATAGTTGGGATCGTAATTAAGTGCTTGCAGTTGTTTCCCCCACATTTCAAGTCTACAGTTGAAATTATTAAGAAAGAACTTACTCAACTAACTACACAGGACTTCTCATGGGTGCCATACGTTGATTCATGCCAGAAAAAACACTGGGACAACGTTCATAGCTTTAGCTCTCAATGGTTTCGCCCAAACCCATTATGTTGCAAGCAGCATGATCAGCACAAGTTTTGTCATGGTAGCAAGTTCGACAAGTCAGGATTACCAGATGTTTCTCTAGAACCAGTTATTGAAGTAAATCTGCAGTGCCAAGTCTCGCTATCTGAATGCAAAAGTTATCTACAAGATTCTCCACGTCTGAAAGCTGGACTAGTCTTTACGCCCCATGGCTCTTCAAATGACTTGCTGCCTGCAAATAAAAGTTCTCCAATAGCAGCGATCTACAGTGAGGAGCAACATTGCTTGCATACAGACATTACCTTGGAACAGCTGGAAGAGATCATGTTGCCAAAGGCGATAGATTACTTCCGCCAGAACGCGGAAGCGACAGTCTACCAAATGCTTTGGAAGTCTAAACATGGCACTGCATACATTCAGGTTGAGAAGGGAAGCATCTTCGTGCCAAGCACACAGAGAACGTTTCCTGGAGCTAGGAAAAGAAAGCTGTTGCAAGGACAGGATGAGGAGTTGTGGAGTTGGGCACATGTGATCGCTCACTTCATCAGCTTATGGGCTACATATGCGCCCATCCGGCTGCAAGGCCGGATCATGGACTGGATTCAGAAAGAAAAGGAAATGCAGTTATCACCACCACCGCTACGCCTGAAATTCTAAATCATGTATCATCGATCGATCAGGGGAACAGGGAGAAATGAAAGAACGAAAATGGAATGTTCTAGGGAAAGGGTCATGAACAACAAAGTATAAAAATTCTCAGGGTCAAGAAGAGAAGCAGAGCTACGGCGCCAAGTCTGCAGGTTTACATATCACTAACAACTTGTGTTCTTTTGGTCTTAGTTAAGAAGTATGTTCTACATTAGGAACTTATGTACGTGCGGCACATCACTTGTTTTTAGGTTCAAAATGTGTGTTAGTATGGTGATGTTTGCTTCTCACCGGCTGATGTTATGGTGGCAATTACATGGTTATAGTATTATGCCTCAAGTTGCAACTTACCTGAAGCTCCAGTTATTTTTCTATTGCAAATTTGAGCGTGTAGTTATTTATCATTAGCAACTAATAATCAGTGTTTGGCTAAGAAATACATAGCTCAGCTCGTATCTTAACTATCATGTTAACTTTGACTAATAAATCTAATCATCATGATTATATCTACTAGCTAGTTGTCTAATCGTGAACTAGATGAAGAATAAAGAACACGCATGATAATCAGGACCGACTGCGAATACAAGATCGCAGATCTTTGATATAAAAGCTATTGATACTTCATAAAGTATAAGATACAATTAACATCGTGGCATACCTTGATAGCGGCAAATCCAACTCTAACTAATTAAAGCCTCATGACCTAATTAGATCATCTAAACTTAGCTTAAACTAGTATAAATAACTAAATCTAAAGTTGAAGGCGATTCATCGAGATTGACTCTAGACTTGGGATCTTCCATGGTGTAAACATCGAGAGGGTCGTCTATATATAGGGCAGGGAGTTAATAGCCACGAAATAGAACAAATCCCTAGGTTGTCACGCAGCACAAGGGGAGGGGATGCCGCACGGCACTAGGGCTCTCCTGCCATGTCGGCTACGGCCAACTCACAAGTTGGTTGTCTTCCTTCTAGAAGATTTTCAGCGGTTTCCATGTGTCCTCAATGCGCGTAGATTTTTCGAGATGGACTTATAAAGATAAGTCCAAATCTTTGATGATTCAATTTTCATATTTAACACTTGGGAATTTTCCCAGCAATGCCAGTGGTAGCTTCTGGAAGAATTATGCGAGGGGAAAGTACCTCGACCTTAGATGGGCTGAGGTGGGCTTCAAACTGGTAGTGTTGCGTGGCACCATGGACTATGCAACGCGGCATCACCAAGTTTTGGGCCGCAAATGGCCTACTTCATGGTGGATTGATGCATGTCTTTCTATATGATCCATTTGTGTCTAATTTCATCGTCTTTTCTATGAATTTCTGCAAGTCATAACCAAATAGGCCTAACAACAGGGTGGGTCGGGGCCGGAAGCAATGAGAATGCACCTGAACCAAAATTTGACCTGCCCCCGAAACATATAACGGGTGAAAAATCTCGCCCAATCCTGAACCTGGTGGGGACCCGAAACCCGACAGGGACCTGCGGGTGGGAGCTGGAGCTATGAGCGATGGTGGCCAGGGCGCTCCTCCAACGTCGCCGCTCCCCGACACCATCCCTTCCCCACCTTCGATCCTCCTGCACACCACCTCCACTGATGACTAAGAGGAGGACCACCAAGCCCATCGCCGCCGTCGACGCTAACGATGGCTTCTTCCCTGACGAATTCAACGATGGGTCTCCCTGGGAGGGCGCGCTCGTCTACCGCCGTAGTGCCGCCATACACCACCTCTAATGCGCCATAAAGAGCAAGTAATAAATATTTATATTACAATTATTAAGCATGCAACTGATTCCAACAATTTATAACAAAAGCGAGCTAGGAGGAGACAAAACCTCTCAACTTCTAACTATCCAAAGATCTACGCAGCGGAAGAAGACTATACAACAAAAGGATATGAAGCCACATGCCCTTCGGCTCCATACCAAAACACTGAGTTCGGAGTAGAGTGTGCTACTTCTGCCCACCACCCTGATCGGCAGGCACAAAGTAGCCAAACACCGCCTCTTCCTCGCTAACCTGCTAACCTGCATCAATTTCTCATACACTCGTACTGCACCGACCAAGAATTAAATTTCCTGAGCAAGGAAGGGATGCCACAAATGCTTGAATCCTCCTAAATGGCAGATATTGTCGGTTCTGCGGTTTTCCAGGAGACATTTGGCCAGATCCTATCTGGTCTGGTTCACAGGTTTGAGGGGAAAGAGAAACTAAACTCAAATGAAAGCTTGGAGAGGCTAGAGATGGCGCACATCAGGTTGGTGGCTGCTCTCGAGACATCCGATAGGTGGCTGATCTCTGATGTATCATTGTTGCGTTGGCGCAAGAAGCTGAAGCGTGCTGCTCAAGAGTGCGATGACACACTGCACAAATACAAGCAGAAAATCATACAAGACGAACTGATGGAACAAGAGGTAAGGAATTCCTCCCTTCCTAAACAGATTGCGCATGCTACCAAGTCATTTATTTCCTCCACCTTGAGCCGCAACAACAATGAGTTGAGCAGATCGGTTGTTCAAAGATTTGAGTGGTTTGCAGATGGTGCTAGTGAGTTTCTAAGGTTTATAGAGCTTGGTGGAACACCACGGCGTCACATGCCCTTTGGCCTCCTTATCAAGCACCTTTTTGCAGGCAAGGAACTACATCATAAAATTGTTCAGGGAAACGAGTACCCTTCGTTTCTACTATGGTTGGTGCCCTTCACTGCAGAGCATGGAATTGAGGCTGGTCTGATATTTATCCAGAAAGATGACAATGCACCGGAGGACGATTTTTTCCTTAGTGTAATATTACAACTTTCAGAAAGTACAGACATAGTTGGGATCATAACTAAGTGCTTGCAGTTGTTTCCCCCCCCCCCCACCCCCCCGCCCCCCCACCCCCCATTTCACGTCTATAGGTGACGGGCAATATTACGACCCGTCACCTATTACCTGGTCCCGACCTGAGGCGACATAAGTGACGGATCGTGTAATAACCCGTCACTTATGTCTGTCTCTTTTATCCATTTTTCAGTAGTGAGTTTTTTCATCGTAGGAGATATTAGTTATGCTTTTGTTAAAGCTCAAGTAGGACAGAAGTTTGTATCAGGTTAGGTTCTTGGCTTACACATCCTTATACAAAGGTTGGCCATGGAGTTGGTTGAAGGAAAACAATGGAATAACTAGAAAACTAGCGTGCCGTTGGCGCGCATATGTGAGTGCACTATGTAGACGACCCGTGATGAAATAAAGCTATTGTCTACGACCCGTGATGAAATAAAGCTATTGTCTATGTGCTTTGTAATCCATGGTTTAGACGTGAGCATTTGGAGTAATTGCATTTTCCAAAGAAAGTTTATTTGTTTTGAAAGGCATTTCAGGAACTGGTATACTTATAATTATAATTAAGCAGATTTGAAGGTAGTTGGATGGATATCCAGTCTATGAGATATAGCACCAGCAAAGCGGTAGCGATACATAAGAACACCGTTTGAGATAATTTGATAACCTTGTATAACTGATATTGTAATCAAATGACTTAAAAAATGGCAAAGATATGTCTTATAATTTGAAACGTGGGAAATTGCTGAATCAGCAGGGCTAAAAAATTGTGCACAAAGAAATATCTGTATTGCTCAAACTACACCAGTGCAAGGGAAAAAGTGAAATTAATCTTGAAGAGTATTTCTTTTAATTGAACATGATACGTTATACTGTAGTATACTCCATAAAATAGCTCTCAGGAAAGTATATGAAAAGAGGAGCAGAAGAAGATATATTTGTATTTATTACCTTCTATAAAAAGCTGTGATTCTATCAATTTCATCTAAATTTATGTACCAACGGCAAGCTGAAGTTCCGCTTAAGAAAGGAGGCCTGCCACTATATGACTTCATGGAAGTCCCAATAAAGATAGCTATAATGTGTTTTTTTGTCCAATTTGATAAACTGATTCTCCATTGAATTCCAATGCTCTTGCTCCCCAAAGCGAGAGTTCAACTCTGTTGCCACTGTAACAGTATCACAAACTTTAGGATACCTGCAATTATACTTGAAAGTAGGATGTATGTAATTATGAGAAGCCTATTAACCTGAGATCCTGTAGGTTGATAATCCTTCTTTGTCTGTAATTCCCCTTGACTGGTTAACACTCTTGCTGCATTGGAAACATAAGTGATCTGACCTATGATATCTGTAAATGAGGAGGGATTATATAAGAGATCAAATTAAGGAATTTTGTTGAAACTTGAGAAGATATTATAAATATGTGCATACCAAGAAATTGATCAGTTTTGTTCGTGTGCTGATATAAATCTGGAAATATTGTAAGAGGAAGTGTATTTTGGAAACTCAGGAGGCAGATTATGCACTTCAGCTATTTCAGTTTTCCTATTTACCCTGATCATATAAGGATTTCGGACCACTTTGAATCCAGGTTGTGCTCTCAACTGTTATCTTCCTCATGAGAACTATTTTTTCCTTCTTTCAGTCGAGGCTCAAGCAGCGGCATTGCATCTGGTGGTATTTCAGCGTACATAGAATAACCCTGCAAGTATAGTCATATTCTGTTTAATCTCATTTACTAGTGTCAAACAAGGTTATTATTGTTTTGGGAAGAGTTGTAGAAAAAGCAGGTATACTCATATGCTGTTTGCAATTATTGTTTGAATCACATTGATATTAATTTATGAAAATATTTCTCCTGAAATAGCGAAATTCAAGTGGTTTAGTTTGTATCTTTAGGTTATACCTCCTATTTGTAGCGTCTGGGTTTCCAGGGAATATTCTGTACTTGGACGATACTGTCAAAAAAAATTTGCTCTAACCTGTATAATATTTTCTTTGGATCTGAGGCCTCGTGACTGTGTACGGGTACTATCAATCAAATTAATGTAGTAGGACGATGACACGTGAGGAGCTAGATAGCTGAAACTGGTGTCATAAGATAGTAGTCAGTGTGGTAGTTTTTTAATTTGCTAGCAGAAATTCCGCTATGTATTGTCTAATTGTTTTTATGGCCAATTTACATGTGAGAACTGGAATATGGTCTAGGGTGCACTCGAATGGAATCCCAGTCTAACTGTTTGGCCTGGTCCAGCTGTTTGGCCCGGTTTGTATGATTTCAGATTTACGAGTAGGAAGACAAATGTGTGCAGGACAGGACCTTTGATTTGGCAATTTGATCATGAATTTAAATCTAGGTGCAACCTATAATTATAAGAATCAAATGATTGAAGATATACAAAAAAGGAAAGAAATGTGCACAGAACAATTGTATGATTTTGTAATTTGTATGATTGACACCATGAGTTTCGGCAAGGGCAATGCATTTGAAAATTTCGTCATGCACGTAGTTGGATATACATAAGATTCTGCAGGCATGTAGTAAGTAAAGTTGTCAAATTCAATCATGATTCAAAAGTTGACAAATTCAATCACACTAAGTAAAGTTTCTGTTATCCATTGCAGCCGTGCAAACAGGGTACTGGTTCAGGAAGCTAACATCTTTGTTGGCAACGTTCAGTGCAGTAGATCATTGAATGAAATACTTATTGTTGACATTCTATTAAACGCAATGCACACAGACAGAATATATTGCTTCATTAATATCGTTGCAATTAGAAAAAATAAATAATATGTGTAATTGGGACACTCTGGGTTATTACCTTTGGATTCTCCTTGCTTTTTTTTTCGCTTCGTTGATCTTGTCTTTGCTTTAGGTGATTGAGAGGTAGTCCTGAAATTAGATAAATAGACGCAAGATCAGATATCTTTTCTTTACTTATAACTTATGTAATGATTCGTTTCAGTTTAATTGAACTAATTTATTTGATTTCCTAGATTATTGATATCACAGCCCAGTTTTAGTATACAGAAAAAACTTATGAAAATAGCTGTTACTTTGAAACACACTATATGTATATATTGAAAATTTTATGACTGATCTACATTACAAGTTTCAACCTTCATATAGATCCAAAGTTATTTTTAAGCCGGATTACATGTCAACATGAGAAGATGCTTTATACATTGAGCTACAGATCTGATGATCTTAAATAGCTGTTGGTGATAGAATATATAAGATGCATAGCTACAGCTAGGTTGTCCAAGATTATCTTCAGTAATAGCCATTTCATCTTCATGTGCTTGGAGGGCGATCACAGGAAGAGATAGTGTACCAGTTATTATAACTAATATTCCCTGCATGCATTTCATTGAGCATGTGAGGAGTAGCTATGGTTCAAGGTAGAATATTAGAGCAGAGAAAGTAGCAACTGCTTGTGACCAGCAGTTATATATGGTTGGAGGGCGAAAATAAGAGAAGAGAGAGGGGAACTCACATGAGATCAAATGGTTTGTGAGAGATATATTTGGCTGCAAGCATGCTCAAATATTAAATTATGACAGACTCATGGCAGAAAGCGCATATATGGTCAACATATGTGAAGACAGCCCTTATGAAGGCACCAGGCATTGACCCACTAACCAGCATATGTGACAATGGAGAGGATAACGCAGATACAATTATTTGCATCTAATACAGGCAGCAATATTAGAACAGAACTACATAAAACACTGATGCAAGCAGTAATGCAGCCATTGAACTTCAGATAAACCTGATGCAAACCATCAATCATTGGAATATTTTGACAGTTCAATTGGGATTGTCAGATTTTCGATTGTAATTCTTGATGTTACATCGTGTTTCAAATCTACTTGATACTGCTTCCAGTTTGCTGTTAGTGTATCAATATACTTGATATAGCAGCACCATTGTTTCCGCCAAATCTTAGCAACCTAGTGAGCTACAAGGCCTCGCTCGATGTTGCAAGCTACTGAGTTGTGCCATCGCAGGAGAGGAGGAGGGAACAGGTAATCGGTGTTTCTCGAAGGATCTTGATGCAAACGTCGCACGTGAGAGATCGGACGGATGATTTTCCTCAAAGGATTGATCGGACGCTCTGTCTTTTATAGATGACGTGGCTCGATCTCGTGGTGAGAAAGTGTAGCACTTTAATAAGATATAAGATAAGATTACTCGTCCTAATACAAATAAGTTCGACAACGTGGTGACTCGATCCGCCTTCATACAGACATGATGCCTCTTCAACTTCGTACAAAAAAATCAATTGAATAGCTCGACACTGTTACAGTCTGGAAGATATGATGACCTTACAATAAGGGAAGATATCGGCAGATTAGGCATCTCGTCGTTAACTTCTTGTTTGATGGCTCACCAACCATCTTTCTACTTTAATCGATGCCATCCCATTCACATCTTGCTCCTTATGATTTCATTGTTCCGTTCCACCCACTACATGGCAATGTACTTGTTTTTTTTTTAAAAAAACGAGATATACTCAGTTTTTATTGAAAGCCAATAAAATCATACAGTGGACCACAAGCTGAGGAGACCAGCAAACAAGTCATCGATCCAAAATAACCATCAAATAGATCGAACAACTCACCCATGAGCAAAGTAGCAAAATAGGATCAGCACACCCTAACAGCAACCGGCTAGCCGATTATAGAAGAAACTAGAGTTCCACCATGTCGGAGAGTGAACTCCTGTCGCAGGGATCCCGAGAGACCCCTTTTTAGAGATTCGGCCGGGGGGATGATCCTAGAAAAGCTTGCACGGGAAATGAGCGGAAAAGGAAATAAAATGCGATGGCTTGCGGGGACACCGGGTTTTTGAACAGGTTCGGGCCGCGCGGAGGCGTAACACCCTACTCCTGTATGAGTGTTATATCTATCCTTGAAGGAGATCCTTCAAGGGTATATCTGGTTCTCGAGGGAGAGCTGTTTACAAAGAGCAGGAGGCTCTTATGTTCTAGCTGGCTGGTTTCTTGATTGTCTTGTGATCGGGGGTGGTGATTTCTTGTTCTTTGACTGACCTCTTGTTTTTCTCTTGTCCTCCTCTTTTTCGTTGTTCGTCTCTCCGTCTCCTCTAGCGTCCTCCTTCCTTTCCTTTTATAGATGCGCCGACCTCGACATATCCTGAATGGGAAAGAGGGGATGCCAATGCCCAGGTGCCACGGAGAAAGGCCTAATCATCTCATTTTGGTGAAGTGACAGGGGCGGTGGAGGAAGGCGGCGCGCATTCGACCACTAGCCGCTGCGGAAGCTTCGGGGTGCCACAAAAAAAGGCCCACCGGACAGCCTCAGAGGTGCCCGGTGCGCCCACTCTGTCTTGTTCTCCTGCCAGGGCAGGGTGGCAGGCCGAGTGCTTCGATTCTGGTAACGTTATCCCGAGGTGCGCAAGTGGAAACGGGACGGGACCCGTGCATTTAATGAACCCACGCCCCCCAGCCAGGGCATGGCCGGGTCTGACACTGGGGCGTGGGCAGCCGAGAATGTCAGGATGTCAGAATGCCAGGCCACGCGCGCCTATTAAATGCGGCATCGGGCCCTTGACTGGATGACACTCTGGCGACGGGGCCCTTTGAGTCTTTGAACGATCTTGCGCGAACCTTCTGGGGACCGAGTCCCCGCGGGCTGCCACGCGCAGCCCCGAGCACCCTCTCCCGAGTACTTGAGTGAGACCTTCGGGGCACCGAGTCCTCGGGGGCTGCCACGCGCAGCCCCAAGCACCCTCTCCCGAGTACTTGAGTGAGACCTTCGGGGCACCGAGTCCTCGCGGGCTGCCACGTGCAGCCCCGAGCACCCTCTCCCGAGTACTTGAGTGAGACCTTCGGGGCACCGAGTCCTCGCGGGCTGCCACGTGCAGCCCCGAGCACCCTCTCCCGAGTACTTGAGTGAGACCTTCGGGGCACCGAGTCCTCGCGGGCTGCCACGTGCAGCCCCGAGCACCCTCTCCCGAGTACTTGAGTGAGACCTTCGGGGCACCGAGTCCTCGCGGGCTGCCACGTGCAGCCCCGAGCACCCTCTCCCGAGTCTCTGCTTTTACCTTGCAGGGTGGTGATATGTGGTGGGCGGCCGGTTTGGCCTCGGGACTTAGGGACCCCTGGTTCTAAATACACCGACACACCACATCTGACATGAGCTGTTGATTCATAGCAAAGGATGAAATCCACCGAGGAGTAGTGGACACAGAAGCCTCAGGACCTTCCTATCCTCCGGTTTAAACAGGATCTTCCATTTCTGCAAATAGAAAATTTTAGAAAAAAGGATATCAATGGGGAGTGCGAGAAATTTCCTTTCTATCATCATCTTATTACGAGTTCTCCAAATTACCCAGGCTAGACCAATAAAAAGAAAGACACCCAGTTTTTATGAGCCTTTAAAATTCAAACTAATCCAGTTAGACAGCAAATCCTCTATAGACTTTGGCTGGATCGACCAGCCAAAGCACTCCATGAGACAACACCAAGTAAAACGGGCTAAAGGACATCTAAACAAAATATGATCAGTTGTTTCAGCATACCCACATAAATAGCAAAGTTCACTTCCTTCCCAACCCTTCTTCTTCATAGAAGCAACAGATTGCACTCTATCATGAGAAGCTTGTCAGAGAAAAATCTTAATTTTTAGGGGTAACTTGCTCTCCCAAATCTTACTAGCACCCTTGCTAATAATGCCCCCAAAGGTGAGAAATCTATAAAGAGATCTGGTTGAAAAAAATTTAGACTTATCTAAAGCCCAGAACACCTCATCCTCGTTGCCATTCAAGGTCACTTCCTGAAGCTTCCTATACAACTCTTGTAGCTTTTCTTGCTCAAACTGATTCGAGTTCTTCTTAATGCAATCTTCCAATTATTATTCATGACACAATCCTTCACAAGAGCATCAGGATCACCACTGAGTTTGAACAGCTCAGAATATTGGACATAAATAGGAACATCTCCAAGCCAAGTATCTTTCCAAAAGACCACCTTATCCCCCCTAATAACCTTGTAGTAAGCCCCTATTTGAAAAATATGCTTAACCTTATGTAAATCTTGCCAGAATTGAGAAGAGCCTCTTTTCTTAGAATTGAAGAACTGACCATCAGACTTGGCTCCTGTGATTTTACACCAAGTTTCCTCACTGTTCTTGACAATCTTACAGATCCACTTCACCAACAAACACTTATTCAAGGCTTAGTATTATCAATGCCTAAACCCCAAACTCCTTAGATCTGCACAATACTTCCCATTTAACCATATGGTATTTAAAATTATCTTCAGCACCTTACCAGGCAATAATGTACTTGTTTACAGAGTCCGAAACATATGGAGTACCATGTAAGTACAGATCACGCTCACATGCAGTCACGTAGCCCTGCGAACACATTGACCGTTAAATGCCATTAAAATGACCACATCCACATGCATGTAAATATTAGTTTTCGTTAGCTGAAGGGATTAACTAATGTTGTCTCCATCCTTTGATATTTAACGTTTTTTTAATTTTTTACAGGCTCCGATGTACAACAACTTCCGCCATCACTTTTTGAAAATCCAGATCACTATAATTTGTAAGAAAAACGAGGTGCAATATTATAAATTTATCTTATGGTGACAAGTCTAGGAAAATCGGTTTTCATATATTCACTTTGTTCACAAATATTTACATTGTATTGGTAAACGTTCAGCCAAACTTCTCCAACCTTAACACCATGCTTCTCCAACCTTAACACCATGAAAACATTATAAATTAAACTACTCACACTAATCATGTGAAAATTATATCATTAGATTTGGAGCCTTTTTACCATTCTTGGGAGGTACCAAAAAGTATAACTTGGGAGGTACCAAATTTCGGTACCTAGGTACCTAATTTTACTACCTCAGAAGGTATTATTTAGTGATACCTCAGGGTAAAAACACTATTAGATTTGTCATGGTATATACACTACAAGATCTTCCGAGTGTTTTTTTGTGAATGACCGATGGTAATTGTTCCTCTTTAGAAATTTTCTCAAATGGTTGAGGGTGTGCTAGCCTTTTTGGACATTTCTCGAGTGTTATTTAAATGGCCAATGGTTATTTCTCTTGGGAATTACTTGTCGGTGATTTGTTTTTGCTAATTTATTTTCACCTCAGGAAATGTTAAAATTGGATTAGAAAATCCTCGGCAATTTGAGCAAATTTTATAAAGGAGAACAAAAAACGTTGGTCGTTCGCAAAAAATCCTTGGGAAATCATGAAGATGTTGTAGTCATATATCTCCAATATATATATATATATATATATATATATATATATCAATTGCGTAGTTTGTACTAAAAGTATTTACAATGTACGATATTGCATATCATGTAAATGTCCAAAAGACAACATGTTTTAGAACAAAGACGTTATCCAACTTTTGAAATCTAACACATGGCTATGTTCAATATTAGAATGTTAATTTGACCACATAGATTTGTTCTAGAGCGTCAAGTAAAAAACTGAGGGTTAGTACGTTTCATATGGACGATACCACACTTATATATCCTTGCTGGCTTGAGAACATAGCTACTCAAGCAACATAACAAATGAGAGATTGATCTGTCCAAATGAATCTATTTAGCCTCCCCTAAACTACATAGCATACGCTCTAGGAATATTTGAAGTGACAGCCGCTGATAGATCGCACCTTTTTTTTGTTTGGAATTGGTCAAGCACTCTTTTACCTTGAAAGGAGAGCTAGGGAAGTCGTATTGATTGCTGATTTTCTCGGGACGCCTGGAATAGCAGAAAAATTTGTCTTGATTGGAAGTTGTAATTCATCGAGTGGCGCTGGTATGTATCTATTCAGCCTCATTCTGACATATCGCTCCACTTAATTTTATCCTCTTGTTTTACCATCCAAATGCTAGATGTCTATGTATGTTGTAAATTGATGACTTCGTTCTTTAACTCTCGTTTCACTTGACTTGATTTGGTCCTGTACGTGCGGCCATGCATGCGTGTAGATGTGCTATGCATATACATGTATTATTAAGTTGTAAATTAGCGCGATATATATTTAATGCCGATCAGCACGATGCATTCTATGAATAGATGAAATATATTTATGCAATCTTAATTTTGGTGCAGGAGCAACAATGGCTGGACTGTTAACCCGCATGACTGAATGGCTGATCCGGGCAATGGTCCTTTCGAGCTTTGTTGCTCATGTGGTTCTCTTCCTCTTCGCCGATATCCGTCGGCATAGGGCCTTCGACTGGCGGACGCTCCTCCTCTGGTTGGCGTACCAGATGTCTGATTCCATTGTGAACTACGCCCTGAGCCACCTGTCGCTTGGCAGCACCTCACACGAGCAGCAGCTCATCGCGTTCTGGGCCGCGTTGCTGCTGCTGTATCTGGGTGGCACGGACAACATCACCGCATATTCTCTGGAAGACAGCAAGCTCTGGAAGCGCAAAGCGCTGGATGTCTTCTTCAAGGTCGGGGGATCCATCTATGTCCTATACAAGCACGTATACATCGGCGGTGGAGGGACCTTGATCCCAGCATCGGCCATCATGTTCGCCGTCGGTATTGCCAAGTATGTAGAGAAGGTGTTGGCGCTTCGGGGAGGCGACTTGAGCAGCATCCAGAGTACAAGAAAGAGGCAGCCGGGTGCAACAAGAAGACAGAAGCTGAATGATGAGCAAGCCTTGCTTGTTGCTCACGACCTGTTTGACATCTGCAAGGGCGCATTCGCCGATTTTTGGGTCGTCAATGATGCGCGTGAACCCAGCAGAACAATATTCTCTTCGGAGTCTCTGACTCTGAAGGACAAGTGCAAGGTGGTCGAGATGGAGCTCTCTCTAATGTACGACACACTGTACACCAAGGCAAGCGTCATCTACACCTGGCGTGGTTATGGCGTCCGGGTCGCCTCGCCTGTCGCCACTGCAGCCGCCATCTTGCTGTTCTGGTTGTACAGTAAAGATGGCCACAGGTTAGCAGATGTCGTTATCACCTACATCTTGCTGGTTTTCACCTTCCTCCTGGATGTCAGATGGCTGCTGGGAGCACTAGCTTCGACTTGGACGTATGCATTCCTGACAGACAGACCAGGGCCGCTTCACCATAAACTGGTGTGCTCTGGGAGGTGGCAAAGGCTCCGTCGCGCCGTCATGCCTATGGATCCGCGCTGGCTGCTGCTTTACAGGTTGCCAAGTAGTAGCTACAGACGGTGGTCGGGCACCATTGGGCAGTACAACTTGTTGCGCGAGTGCACCCATGGTAACACGCGGAGTGGATTCTTCAGCAGACAGTTGAAGAAGTTTGCCTCGGATGATATTTGGAAGGAATACCAGTACTCGAGGGGCTTTGAGGTTCCAGAACAGGAGTTGGTGTTCGAACGGGTATGGGAGCTACTAATGACACCATCCCGGAAGGAGAAGGAAGAGGAGGAGAAAAAGAAGGAGGCGAAGCCCGAAGCACTTGTTCTCGGTCATGAGGATCGTAGGTTGTTAGACCACGCTCTGGATTTCGGTCCTGAATTACAAGAGCTCGTCCTTATCTGGCACATTGCCACGGACGTCTTCTTCTTGCACATCGATGAAGAGGCAGCATCGTCCCCAGATGGGAAGGTGATCAAGACGCTGTCAGACTACATGGTGTTCCTCGTCGCTGTACGCCAAGAAATGCTACCTGGGCTGAAGCTCCACAGCCTTTACACAGAAACCCGCGTTGCTTTGGAAACAATATGGAAGGTTAATGCCAAGAAATCTTCCAGCTGCAGGCCGAGAACAAGTCCCAGAGGTAGAGCAAGAGAAAAGAAGCTTGCCAGCGCCCTACAATGCATGGAGGGCAAGCTAGTTGATTCTAACAAAAGTTGTCTTTACAAAAAAAGTATTATTCTCTCAGATGGAACTTACTGCGCAGAGTTGCTGCTAGGACGCCTAGAACCTTCGGATTGGAAGACAAATCCGACGAAGGAAAAATCCTTGAAACTACTTCAGTTTTTCTTCTCGGGGCCGTGGTGGGAGGAGTACTGGAAGCATGTTGAACTACAGTCGAATATGCCACGACTGTTGAAATTCATATTAAAGGTTTGGGTTCGCATGCTCATCTTTGGATCCGTCCGATGCAGCAGGGATTCCCATGCCAGGCAGCTTAGCCGCGGTGGTGATCTCACAACCATCGTTTGGATGCTAGCAGTACACGCTGGACATTGTCGAACCGACAGGAATGCTTAGGCCAGTGTCAGCGAATCGTAGCATGCATCGTTTCCCATATCAGAGGGAAAAAAACTGTCCTCTTACATTTGTCTGTAAGGATCGATGCCTCTCATCTCTGTACCTCTACTTATATTATCGCTCGTGTTCATTCTTCAGTTTGGGATTACAAGCCCTCACGTCGGGAGGGCGGAGGCTATTTCAAGCTTTTAATTAAACAACAATAATAATGGATCATGTTGTTGAATCAGTAGCCTTTGATGGCAATGGCATCCTAACCAAGATGTCTGTCGGTGGATACCAAGTTCAGCGACTGATTTGAGAGACCTTGCGCGCGAACCTAGAAGGGTGGATAATAACGACATCACTCCTTCGGATATAAGCAATACAAATATTCATCCGATGGTTTCACCATTACAAACTCCAATAACAAGAGTTTGTGCCCATCGCTTAAATCATGAGGTGAGCTCGTTTCTAGCTATCCATGTTAATATTTGTAAGAAAGAAAAAATCTATTTTTTATCCCTCAACTATGAAGTTGGTTTAAAAATCGTCCATTATCTCAAAAACCAGAAATCTTAGATCCCTCCGGTCACAATCGTGTTCCATACTCGTGTCTCATAACATTTCAAGTGGTTTTCACTGTTAACTGGGACTTTTTCCTTGTGAGAATGAGATGCTACTAAATTCAAAAGATGTTTTGTTACTCTCTTTGATCCTAAATTCACGAGATGTTGTCTACCAAAGTTGCCACCTCCACTCGACCACAACTCCACTTGAACGTCACCCCCTTCCACACCAAGCCGGACTCTAATTCGCCCTCAATTCATACTCAAAGTTCGGTTCGGAGTCAGAAGATAACACCCCATTCAAACTAACATATCTCCCTCATACAGAATCCAATTGCGGCATGCTTATACTCATTGGAAAGCTTAGGATGAGTAATTGGAAAGGGCTCTGGTCCCATTGCTAGATTTGTCAAGGTTTCAGTCGGAGTCATCAAAATAAAGTGTTGCATCACTGTTTTAGACTATGTCGGGACTTGTAAGCATGTCGGGGTCCAGTCAGGTTGTGTGCCCTCCCCCCCCCCCCCCCCCCTCCACCCTGGCCAATCCTATGACCACACACAACCTTAGCACATCCCTCCTTCTCAGATACTCAGTAGCCACCATTGTAGATTATTTGGGTTTTACTTAGATTACATCTACATATTGTCATGAGGTACTCGCTCTTGTACCAGACCTAAGTTGCCAAAAAAATAGAGAAAAAACAAAGAAAGGAAAAAGAAAAGAAAAAAGCAATCAATTAGATTGTGCTAGCATCCTTTGTTCTTTGTGCTTGGTTCTTTGTTTCAGCATATTGTGCTAGGAACTATAGGCTAACAACTGTGACTAGTAATTTGGATATTTATTTAGTTTTACTAATATGATTATAATTTTTATTAATCCTTGCTACTATATTGTGCCTTCTGAGCTCTATATTCTCTTGATTAGAACATATTTCCTCTTGCAATCAACCCACCCTCCACAAGGCTTCACGAACAAGCCATCGGTTGTACAGCCTTGTTGCGTTGGTAAGAACACTTGAGATTGTATGATTCCACCTTCCACCACTATTTGCTGCGTTGGTAAAAACACTTGAGAGTGTGTGACTCTATCTTTCATCATCTAATAGTTGATAGGGATAATAGCAATAGATTTCTTCCATCAGAATGCCGAAGCAACGGTCTACCAAATGCTTTGGAAGTCTAAACATGGCACTGCATACATTCAGGTTGAGAAGGGAAACATCTTCATGCCAAGCACATGGCGAACGTTTCCTGGAGCTAGGAAAAGAAAGCTGTTGCAACGACAAGATGAGGATTTGTGGAATTGGGCACATCTGATCGCTCACTTCATCAACTTATGGGTTACACATGCGCACATCCGACTGCAAGGCCAGATCATGGACTGGATTCAGAAAGAAAAGGAAATGCAGTTAGCACCACCACCACTCCGCCTGAAATTCTAAATCATGTATCATCGATCGATCAGGGGAACAGGGAGAAACAAAAGAATGGAAATGGAATATTCTATGAAAAAAGGATTAAAGGTTGGAGTTACGATTCATAACTGAGAACAGATCTATTAGAACATCAGACTATAAAATTCTTAGGGCAAAATGCTCCGAAAATAGGGTCAAGAAGAGAAGCGCAGCTACATCACGAAGGCTGTAGATTTTCATATTACTACCAACTTGTGTTCTTTTGGTCTTAGTTAAAAAGTATTGTTGGCATAAAAATATGGATCCTCGTTTCAATACACGAGCATCTCGTGTGCAATACGTAGCACCACGCTCAGGGCGTTCAGCAACGGAGATAACTATTGCGCTTTCACAGCAATGAGCGATCGATTTACGAGCAAACTGGCAAAGGATAACTAACCCGACGAGCAGCACCTAACTAAACTGTAAAGATTCATAAAATGGCATGCAAGTATCACACCAAAACCAAGAAGAATAATCAAACATACCTGGGCATAGTTTTCACGATGAGGACATCGCTGAAACAGGTAATGAACACAGATGATATGGCTGCCAAAGGTTTTGATGATCAAGTGCAAATTTGCCTCTGGTGTAGTTCTAGCAATGGATGCTTGAACACTACCCTTAGTCTGAACTTGTGTGCTACCTTTAGGAACTCACATCTTATTCTTGTAACTAACCACATCAAGGCCATGCTTTCGATTAGTCACATCAATTGCCTTCTCACTTTCTTGCTTTGAATCTAAACTGGAACACATGCATTCGGTTGCATCATTTACCATTGAGCTGCTGGACCTTTCCTTTTTGCTAAGCCTGACATCAATAATTCTTCTTCTATGTGTTGATTTTCCTTGTCGTATACTAATGCAGGAGCCCGAACCAGATGTGTGTTTGGCTTGATCACATGAAGCATGTGCATGTTTATCAGTTACCGACATAGCTCTTTCAAATGAATTCACACTTATCAGCTCCTTGGGTACAATAGTCAGCTTCTCATCTCTTGAAGGAAAATCTGAACTCTTATCCTTTTTACCATCCCTTTTAACACGATAAACTTGTTTGATTTCCGGACTGATTCCTTAGATCAAAACGGTCATTTCTAGGATGAGATAGTCTATCAAACACTGGTGGTCGGAGGTGGTATCCATGAACCATATCAGCCCCATGGCGGACAATAAGGAAATATCATAGGAAGAGGCCTCAACGGCATGGGCATTAGTGGCCCAAAAGGAGGATACGGTGCTACTGCATAAAATCCTTCCCATTGTCAATCTTGACCACTAAACTCATACTTTGGAGGTGCTCTCAGCTGCTTAAAATTATCAAACTGACCAGCAGCATTCGGGCCGGTTTTCTCCCTCTCATACTTAGCCAGAAGTTGTTTGAATATCACCTTCGACTTTGCATTTGGTACAGCTCTAGCAGTTGATGCTTGAACCTTAACCTTAGCTTTAACATTCTGACTACCTTTAGGGACCCAAACCATCTTTTTATTATTGCCTATAATATTGCTAGCTTTACTAGTTCTATCATTATTAATCTTGTTAACTATTGCGACCTCCTTGCCTTTTGTTGTATGAGCCTGTTTTGGTCGAATCGATACTTTCTTGTTTTCACTACCAGACATACTTACAGGGAGAGATTTCTTATCTACTTTATGCCCCCCCCCCCTGTCTCTAGATTGTTTGCAAACTTTTATCAACCTTCACTAATGTCGATTGTACTTGCCGACGAAACACATTGCAATCATTAGTAGAATGAGTAAATAAATTATGCCATTTGCAATATATACGCTATCCTAATTCTTCACATGAAGGTATAACATGATGACCAAGTAATCTAATATATTTTTCTTGTAATAAACTATCAAAAATCTGGTCACACATGTTAAAATCAAATGTATAGTTTTTCTTTCTTAGCCGATTCTTTTGTGGAGATGGTTTCAAAGCTAAACAAATAAGTAGTTCAGATTTGATATTAACCCACTCAGCTACACATTTACTTGTATTCATCTTGTCCGATATCTTAGAGTTATCTTCTACTATATTAATATCGGTCTCTTCAAATTTCAGCCTCGGTCTTGTATCACAAAACTTATGATCCATTTGTGACCAAGTGTAGACCGAGTGTCGAACAAGTAAAGCAATCCATATAAATATACTACCTAGCAAAGATGATGATAGAAATAATCCTAACTTGAATGTATTACCATTATCGGTCTTCCTATATGACACAATAACTTGGCCGACGAATCCCCTGGTGATTCTACTATCTTTACCCGTGAATTTTGCAAGTTCTTGCACTTTAAAACCCCGCGGGTATGGAACCGTATTACTATAATCACAACCATTGGTATCCAATAGTAATCGGCTTTTTGATATTCATACTCGAACCTAATTGTTTGCTTATATTATCCTCTTTACCCAATCTTTCAGAATCATAAAGCATAGAGTCTATAATATCATATTAGGAAGCAGATAACGTAATTTCATATCGTACCTCTTTTAGCAGGTCATCAATGGATTAATAGCACGGAAGCAGCTCCTTCCGATGTTCTTGCAATTCCGCTTCAATCGCGCTATTATCTTCTTAAGATAATTCTTTAAGCGTAGATTTATTGCCACTATTTACATCAGTTATGACCGAAACAATTTTATTTTGATCTTGATCATCTATTGTTTTAGCACGAAATTCAGATGGTAGCACCATAGCTTCCTTTATCTCAAACATAGCCGTCAATTCAACAGTAGCCGGCTTTTGTTCTTTACTTTCAATTACAACCGGCTTTTCTTTTTCTAAAACCGACTCTGACTCCACATTTGAATTATAGGAACTCACAATCTTCTACACTAAATTAATTAATTCTTTGTTACCTTTAGACCCCAAAAATATTTCACATATCCTACGTGCTTCATCTCTGTTCATGTCAGGTTGCCCCCCGATACTTTTAGGTCCTATATGTTGCTCGGCTGTGAGCTGAGTAGACACAGAATCAGCTTGTTATTCTAGGCTAAAAATATATGGCTTTAGAGTATCACAAGAATATGACGTTGTGGACTGCACATATGATATATCTTGTTGGGGAACATTGAAATAAATTTCCGGCAATGAATTACATGGAATACCGGAAATTTGGGGTAGTGTGGAAGATACACTATATGTTACAGTGTTGTATAGAGGTACATGCATACTTGATAAATTATCATCTATTCGGCCATAATCATAAGTGACGTATGGAACCAAATTATACGCATTAAGTGTTGCATATGGTGCTGGAAAAGCATAGAGTGTAACCTCCGTTCTAGTGATATATGGTGTAGCATATGGTGATTCAATATAATTGACTGAATGATCAACATTATTGCGGCCATACATCTTATTCATCGGCATAGCTTGTTGTGTAAGCATAAACGGTGAAACACTTGCTGATGAATCAAGAGGTCCAATTTCTTGTTGTACACTACTAAAATTATTAACATGTGATGGCTCATAATTATTGACCGAACCCATCATATCAATTCGACCGTAATAACTATTCATCGATATGCTAGTTTGTGACACACTAGGTAATGCAAATATTGCCGATGAATTAGGAGGTACAAATTATTGTTGTATGCTACTAATATTATTAAAATTTGATATATTGGCATTATTAAACATGGTATATTGTATACCATTACCACCATATAATCCTTGTACAGTACTTTCATGACTATAGAACACAGGCATAATAGCATTAACAGATCTATTTAATGTACATGCAAATTGTACCACAGGCATGGCATAGATGGATGGTGTGATAAAGTTGTTGGAGTTGATCTCGAGTCCATATTGCGCCATAGCTGAAGAAGTCGATTCCCTAGCGAAGTCACCAAATGTGTTGGCACAAAAATATGGATCCTCGCGCCAACACACGAGCACCTCGTGTGCAATCCGCAGCACCACACGC
Source organism: Phragmites australis (assembly GCF_958298935.1). Lineage (NCBI taxonomy): Eukaryota > Viridiplantae > Streptophyta > Magnoliopsida > Poales > Poaceae > Phragmites > Phragmites australis. The sequence goes on along the minus strand of NC_084935.1, from coordinate 29,388,612 downwards.
AGGGCGTTCAACAACGAAGATAACTATTGCACTTTTGCAGCAACGAGCGACCGATTTACGAGCAAACCGGCAAAGATAACTAACCCAGCGAGCAGCACCTGGGAAACTCAGTCTGGCAATGTGGCGACGGATCTTCGTCAGCAAATCGCACCCGGGTTGTTCATCTGGTCGCGTTATTGTTCATCCGGTCATGTTACTGTTCACCTGATCGTGATATTGTTCATATAGTCACCCATCGCTATAATAACTACTATAAATACCAAATTTTATTATCAACAAGTATGTTCTGCTTGAGGAACTTATCTTAGTGTGGCACACGTTTTTAGGTTCGAAATGTGTGTTTCGTATGGTGTTGTCTGCTTCTCACCAGCTCATCTTGTGGTGGCAATTACATGGATGTAGTATTAGTCAGCAAATTGCAACTTTTTTGAAGCTGCAGTTTTTTATATATAATGTGATTTTTTAGCGCGTAGTTATGTATTATTAGCTATTAAAACTGAAGAGGAAACTGTAAAATCTTATGCTTATTGCCTGTTACTTGATGCACTTCTCTTTAATCGATGATTGCATCAAGCATATTTACTTCCCTGGAAAACTGTCGATTTGACATCCTCTGGTAGGGTATGAACTTCATTTGCTCGGGTGATTTCAGGAAGATGAAAATACATGCTGTGTTTTTCTTAGAAGATACATGTGTATAGATTGATAACGAAAATACATGCTACTTTTTTCTTAGAAAAAACATGCAGATATAGATTGATAACGAAAATACACCTCGAAGAGCACACATTTCATTGCACATATCAGACACAACTCACCATAGTTGATAAACTTCTCAGTAATTTAACCTTACAAGTTACAAAGTTCAAGATGAGTCGAGGGCTCATGCAGTCCCTTCTCAAATATTAAAATAGCTTCGCTAAAAAGGGCCACGCAGCAGGTCACATTAAGCGAACTAACAGGTTCCAGCAAGCTACTAAAAGAGGTAGGGCTAGGGAAAATGTACTCTACTTCGATACTGAATCATCGCCACTCTGTGTCGTAGGGTGAGCCTCCGAGTTGTTGCTGATATCGCCTTTTACAGATGGTGAATCCACTGCAGGTTTCTTGGCAGAAGGTTCAGCAGAGATCGGCTTGATGTTAGCTCGCTTGACGCCTCTACCTACAACCCCAAGGTCAGTTACAGTACTTCCAGTGCTTCCGGTTGTCGCTGCTGTGGACAGAATTGAGGAATCAAAGCCGTTGCTGGATGCAGCCATCTGTGAAGATGTAAAAGATGCAGCTCTTGGCATCGCATCGGCAACTTTCTGCTCAGCATCTGCTCTTGATGCAATCGTCCTCATGATCTCAGCTATAGCAGAACTTGGGGTTGACATTGCTTGCTCCAGGTCTTCAAGCTGGATGCAGAATAATTCAGAGATGTCATTATTCCTTAGAAGCAAGAAAAATCATCTTCATCATTGATACAGACATACAGTACAAGGCACAAGGCTTATGAAGCAAAACAAATTGGCAACATTAAATGTTTATATTCATATGAACAGAGCTGATCTTATTACCTTCTTTTCGAGTTCAGTAAGTATGCCAGTCAGCAACTCTATCTCATCTTCCAGAGCAGATTTTTGCAAGCCTCCTTCAGCAGCAGATACATTATCATCTTTACCAGCCAACAAAGCATCCTTGGAAGTTTTCAGGCTCTGTATACGTGACTTGCATAGTGAAATTGCCTTCGCACAGTATGGGATTGCATCTGCAATCTTGGCCGCCAGCTCGAAAACCAAACATATGCGGAAGTTTCTATGACAGAATTAAGGCAATTGACAAAGGAAGAGCAACCAAAATATACAGAATGTTGGGATGCCACCATATCATTTACACTAACATGTGCATTCATGCAAATGAAGTTAACCGTGCAAGATTTCAGTCAACTCAAATCAACTGAAATAATATATGGATTATAAAATGAAAGGCGCACCTTTAGCCACCTAAACCTTCAGTTTAACAGCCTACAATGTACCCATAAAACCAAAGAGATACACCCAAAGAAGGATGTAAGCACCGTAGCACTTGGGTTACAAATGATGCATTTACATAATAATACTGCTATATGGCACACAATATGCTGCTATTATCACAAAGAGGATACAGTTCCACGATTCGACGATGATCAGGCTCAACCAATTGCTCCAAAATAGCTAAAGCTTTGAAGTAGTCACCAAGTGAGTTGTCTATGTCCTCTGCGAATCAAATATGAGCCATGAGTATCAAGATCATTTGCCAATCAAATACAGGAGAATAACATAAGAAAGCTGAGACTACCTCTTTCCAAGGAGACTTCACCCAGGGCAGAAAAGATTTTTACTTTCTCCATAGTGTTGTCTGGGCTCTTCTCAACTATTGCCCTTGCAATGTCCAACATTTTCCAGGAAAGATCCAAATCAGAATCATCTTCATCTCCCGCCTTCTCATCGTCGCTGTCGCCATCATCATCATCAACATCCTTGTCATCTTCGCCATTCCCATCCTCCTGATCTTTGCCATTTGAGTTTTCACCTAATAAACAACTAATATCAATACCGTAGCAGGAAGAAAAGAACATGGAAAATAACCATCAATTTACTCATGATTAGTTCAGCTTGAGTATCGATAGTATTATTTGATAAAAAAAAACAGCCATCAACAAAGCAATTAGATGCGTATCTAAATCTTATAACCCATAACTGGAAACTGGAAAAGGAAAATTTTATCTTTGTAAATGCTGGCACATACAAGCACACTGGTTAGACAGCTAGTTGCATGAGAACCAAATGAAGCAGGATCTCAAGTGATACATATCTGTTTAATCTAATGCCACCATTCCAAGTATACAAGTTAAGAACGTCAGCATTAAATATAGATATCTAGAAGGCAAATAGCTGGCATGCATCCAGTTTGAAACATGGTCACCGCATATTCAAGCTTACATATGAGCATTCAAAGCACTTTTTGTTGTCTCCTAAATCAATTACTACCAAGAGCACAGACTACAGCTTACGAAAAACGAAACAACCTCGATGAAATGGAATTCAAACAGGATGGTGTGGGAAATTCAATAGATTAGTTCTAACACTTCCAGGTTCCAAACGAGACCATTACTTTGCAAACAAGCTGGAGTGCATTATTAACTAGGAGTTTATTCTATACAGTCTTCAGCAGGTATGAGAAGCGTAAGAGAAAATGTTACACTCAGTAGATTGTTCTAAATTATAAAGATATGCACAATAATAGTGTGTTTCAGTGTACATTGTTATCTGGGGTAAATGGTATACCTTCTTCAGCATCAACTTTCTCTGAAGATGCAGCATCCTCAACATTGCTACAAGAGGCCTTTGAGCTTCCACTATCATCTTTACCAGTTGTACTCTTCACTGATTCTTCCTTTGGTGCACTCTTGGGAACATTGCCCAAAGGATCAGTCTCCTCCTGGGCTTTGTACAGCAAGGCACATCCATACTTATAGTACGTGCTGGCACATTCTGGAGCAAGCTCTCCATAATGTGCAGTCCTAGATGGCAACAAAGGCATAAATTTGTCAGCATGTCATAATGTCACTGTTAAGGTTATAAACATAATTACATAAGACCATGAAAGGCAATGTAGACTGAGGTAGAATGTCACAATCAAAACTGATTGTTATAATGATTTATCCACTGCATCGACGATACAAGGTCCTAGCTTTGTTCACTGTTGATTGACTTCTGTAACAAATGACAAGTGCGCTATAAATGAAATATTTGCGACACACCAGTATAGGAGAAGCAAGCATGCATATTTCTCAAACAGGGTAACACCTATCCCTGAAGTATGACATTTTGATTTCATGACCATCGCAATCAGCACATCAAAACAACGGACGACCAAATATTGCCACAAAGTAACAACAGGCTAATAGCAAAAGCATTCGATCCTTCAGAACACCTCCCTCCCTCAACCGCACTCACAGTTAACAAACCAAACCTAAACACCACTCTTGGTAGTTGGTAACAAGCTTGCTGCAGAACCCCTAAAACCCTAGTGCCTGACTCCCCAAACTACACAAGCCAAACAACTAACAAGCGTCAAAACCAGCAGATCCTCAGGGCAATGCACCGTACATGCGGAATCACTTCAACACGCGGAATCACTTCTTCCAAAATCCACCAACACGCGGAATCACTTCAACCAGGAGGTCGGGACCAAGTGTGAGGAGGAGATGCGGGGTGGGGGAAAGGGAGGGAACCCTAACCTGATCTCGAGCGCGCGGCTGAGGCAGTCGACGGCTTCGACGAAGCCCCCGTCCTCGATGGCCTTGGACCCCTCGTCGAACAGCTCCTGCGCCCGCTCTAGGGTTTTCGGCTCCTCCGCCTCGCCGGGCGCCTCCTCGCTAGGGTTCGGCGGTGGCGGCGGGACATGGAGCTCCTCCATCGGTGCGTCCGTGTTCTCAGTGGAGGAGGCCATGGGCAGCGTGCGCGGCGGCGGCTTCCCTTCGCGGCGCCGGAAGTGGAGGTGGAGGAAATGGGGAAATTTGGGGGACGAAGCGCGAAATCTCGGGGGATATTGCCGCCAAGGGGTACGAGTTTGGGCCCAAATGGGCTTCTAGAATAATTATGGGCTATAATGGGTTGCTTTCTGGGCCGGAGAGCCCATTAGGAGCCCACCTATGGGATAGTCCACGTGGGCCCAATGGACTATGGGTGCTTTTGTTCCCCGGACAATGAATTATGGGCCATAATGGGTGTATGGGCTGGATTAGATTGTGATTGTTATTCGCATAAAAATAATTTTATGACACTGACAAGTGTGTCCATCCGTCTATATGCGTTACAGAGTGAAGCTTGATATATTTACACCTATAAAACCAGACTGTAATAGTGGATGCAGGCAACAAAACGAATTCTTTTTGGATTATATGCATCTATTTGGTCAGAATAGGGGAGATGAGATGAACCAAACACACCCTATGTGTTATTCAGAGTTGGGGTCTACGATTGGCTGGTGGTTATGGTTTTTTAGAATTTTTCTTTTTCTTAGAGGATGTTTGAATATTCACATGGTAAACAAATCGATGAAAAGAGTTTATTCTTCCTCACCAATGAAATACAATCTAATTATTCCACTACTTTAATATAGTAGTAGAACACAAAAAGTAATTATTGGTATCTGAAAAATATGTACCCAATTCATAAATATTCTCAGGAGGTTCATAACATTTTTCAGGAATAAATGGTGGCATTATTTATATTTAAAAAATAATTATCCATTATCCTGAAATTCACACACGAGCATTTTATTAATGTAAGCATATATCTCTGTATTAGGTGATTTGTTTGAGAAGGTTTCAATAGATTAGATATGTTAATTTTTAAATAAGATTGCTAGAAAGAAAAGGAAAATGCTTGCGTCTCCAAATGTGAGGTATCCAGACCATTGATTTTTGTGAGTACTGTTGCAGCCCTTTCCCGTGCATGCTTTACAGGCAAAATCCATTCATTGCTGAGTCGATTTTCTTTCTTTTTTTGTTAATGTGCTCCTTTTTATATATCTTTTGGATCTTGAAATTGTTGTTTGCAGAAATTATTGCATCACACATGATCAGGTTTTCTAAATTCTTGTTCTACAATTCAGTTTGTCTTTCCTCAGCTACGTATGCAACCATGCCTTCGCCGGCGTGCCGCTGCATCTCGGCCAGCGCGTCAAGCTCGCCGTGGGTGTCGTGTGGACGGTGCTCCTCGCGTTTCCGTGTGCTCGCGCGCCATGCATGCCAGAATCGCCCCGGTAGCTCGCAGGACTGCCAAGGACGCCGCCTCCGCGTCGTGCATGGACTCGCTCGAGCGACGCCGCGCGCGTTCAGACCATGCTCGTGGCGCAGGCCGGCAGGGCCGGTGCGTCTGGATGAGTCGAGCTGCTCGCCCGGCCATCGCCGACGGTCCGCTGGATCCTCTCGGCAGTGTCCCCTCGCTGCAGCTCTTCCAGCAGCAAGACAAGACACCATGCCATGGCGCACGGCCGCGGCCACCGCTCCTGCCTGCGCGCGCACGCCGCGACGCCAGAGTGCCAGATGCGTAGCGCCGGGACATGTTCGCCTTCGCCTGGCGCCACTCTCGCCTCCATGACAACCGCATAGACTACCTCTCCGGACGTCGCGGCGGCACGATCGTCGGCCGTCTAGCTTTAACGACCGCGCTAGGGAGGCGCTCTCCACGAACGCCGCCTCGGCTCCGGGGTCGCCGCCACGTTTACTTGCGTCCCTCTCCTTCCTCCCAGAGGCCGGCCTCCATGACGCCCACGCTTGCACCGGCCATGAACACCAAGGGCATCGATCTGTCTTCACCTTCACCTCCAGCAATACGCAGAACAGTGGATGCATCGATCTGTCTTCCATTTGGGGATCGTCCAAAAACAGAGCTCACCAGCAGCAGATGATGTTTTGAGAATCGAACAAGAACAGAAAATGTGTCATTTGTCTTCAGATTGTCCACCCTGCACGTGCTTGGACTCACCTTCTGGTAGTTCCTCGAACTAGTTACTGATTAAACTCAGAAATCAGGCTGTAGGAAAAGCTTGTGTTTAGTGGATTGTTATTGGTTGCCAACAAGTCCCTTGTTAGACTAAGGATAGTAGTTTAACCCGATTACTTATTTATCCGTTAGTAAATATCGCAATAGGATTGGGTATGGGTCGTATTTGTTACACATCGGTACGGTCATGTGACGCCCGTTTCCTTTCTCCGCCAGGCCGGCCCAGTTTCTCCGCGCACGTGGCTTAGCCCAATCCGCTACTCCCGTTCCCCTCTTCTTCTCGCTGATGCGTGGGCCCCACCTGCCATCCCCCTCCTCCCGTCACATGCGCAACCGTCGGCCGAAACTGCCGCCCCCACGTCCACCGCACCCCATGACCCCGAATCTGCAACCGCCGCCCTCCCTCGTGCCTATAAAGCCACCCAACTCCGCTGCCTTCTCTTTTTCCCTCAACCTGCCGTCTGAGCTCATCGTCGCCAATCTACCATTGTTGCCGCCCAAAGCTCGGCTGCTCTAAGACCGTCGCAATCGAGTCCTCCCCGGCGCACCTGAGGCCGCCCTCGGCTTCGTAGGAGCACGAGGAGGCTTCCCTGGCCCCTAGATCCCTCCCTCCGTCGCCGGAACCACCTTTCTCGCTAAGCTCTGGTGAGTCTCGCCGCCATCTCTCAGTCGCCACCTCTCCCTGTTGCGCCCTGAGACCTGTTGACCACCCCTTTGGCACCGCAGGACCCCCAGCGAACTTTTCTAACACTCGGCTCTGCTTCTCAGTCGCCGTAGCCGAGCCCCATCAAACTCCGACCTCTTTGTCACCGTCTTGCTATCACTAGACACCCTCGAGCCCTCCTCGACGAGGCCCTCGGTGAGATCCTCGTTGCACCTTCTCTGTTTTGTGTAGTTTCCCGTCGTGTTTGGTAGCTCGTAGCGCGATCGCGCGTGATGTCAGCGATTCTCTAGCGAGACCTGAGGCAGCGCCACCATGTTTCAGTCGCCGTCAGCCGCTAATCCCGCTAATCTCCCTGAGTCATTCGATCTGTAGCTGTGGCCCTTCGTGAGCCAATAGGAAGCCGCCACATGTGCACATAATCCAAATCGGATTGTGCAGTCATAGTTAGCAGCCACGTAGACTCCACTCAGCACCCCGAGCCCGGTCAGTAGCCCTTGTCAGCAATGGCGTTAGCATTACACAATAATTAGGGTTTTCAATAAAAAGTAAATTCTATTATTCTCTGAAACTAGGTCTTTTTACAATTTAGCCCCTAGGCTTTTTTTCACAAAAAGAACCCTATCAGTACAGTTATTTTACATTAGCCCCCTAAAGTTTTATAGATTTACATATAGGTCTCTAAACTTCTACAAATAAGCTCCTGGACATTTCTGTTTTATCAAATAGTCCATGCTCTTTTACAGAAAGACCCCTGTAACTTTGAACCTTTATAACTTTTTCATATGAGCTCCACTTTAGTCGATTCTTTCGCTCACGCGATCGTAGTGACGAGTACTTTTTATTAGTAGGATTTTTATAGTGCTTTGCTACTGTTTGGTGTACTATTCCTAGATATTTGTACTAGGTTGTTTTTGGTTTTCGCGAATGCAATAGAAGACGAGCAGTTCATGAACCTGCAGGATCAGATTTTTGAAGAGTTTGAGAAACCCGCTACTGAAGGCAAGTGTCCTTGATCACATTGACCCTATTGTAGAAAAGAGTGTCTTTTACTTTTAGTTGCATGCTTGTCAATATGAATCTCATTGCTATGGTTTATTAGATTCTTCCATGATTATCCTTGTCGCTTGTGTTGTAATTTAGGTGTAAATGGTAGAAATGCTTAGTCATGTTGTAGAGTCGGATGGTTTAAATGTTAACTGTTAAATGGTCTATGCAATATGAACCGATTTGGGTAATCTTTTGTAGCAATATGGATCGTATGGATCTAGACATGTTGGTTTGGTTGGTATGGCTATTGTATGCGCATTGGGTGATATGCGAGTAACTGCTTTAGATCCTAAGGACTGGTTCATGGACATGTAACTTGGCACAACAGCGTGACCACGAGGCTTATATAGGTACGGCATGTCCAATTAATTAGATGTCCTCTTTATTCTGTACGCACCAATTGGTGGCTGAGTGGCACAAGATGGGGCTTCTGTAGTGGATGTGATCTCTGTTAGCGATGAAACCTTAGTGTATGTATATAGATTTAGAGGCACTTTGTAAAGGCCTTGTAGTGAGACCCTAGCTCTATATCTTGAAAGTGTGAAGCAATACGAGAATCACGACTCGTGGGTAAAGTATGCAACCTCTGCAGAGTGTAAAATTGATATATCAACCGTGCTCACGTTCATTAGCGGGCTTGGACTTCTTCATGATTAGTGGACGATCTTAGACAGTTGGTTCTGGTAGTTGGGTGGTGGTAATCCTATGAGTTGATAGCTGGATATGAATTATCTGATGAGTTTGGTAGTTAGATGGAATCCGATAAGCTCTATCTTGTAAAATCTTGGTGTCACACATAGTAAATAAGACTACTAAGTCTTTTTAAGTCCTAGATTAGGACAACATAAATACAGTAAACCTGAGTCAAGCCTTTTTTTTATCTTAAGCCCTCATGTCATACCTTCCCACACTTGCGGAGTACTCTGTGTACTCGCGCTAGCTTTCTCCCAACCACTTATTGTTAGTCAGAGGGTGAAGACTTTGAGGATCTTCTAGACGATGGAGCTGAGTTTTAAGAGGAGGAAGACTTCAACCCGGAGACGATGGTCTAGGCTGACGCTTCCCGGACAACGCCTGTGGATTGATGGAAGACCCACTACCGTTGGTTTACATTAGTGTTTTTTAAGGCCTACAGGTCCTTTTGTATTAAACCTTATCGTTATATAATTATATTGTAATGTTTCACTTATAATGTCACCGTATATATAGAAACTTGATCTTGATATACATATAGAATGTATCTGGTTTTGCTCTTTAAAAACCGGGCATGACAATTCATGGGTGAAAAATACTAATCGACGGGTACAGGTAAGGCATACCCGTGCATGTGAAATCCATTTACCTATATAACCAGCCTGACATGTGGGTCCAACACAATCCTACAAACCCTAAATCCCTAATCCCTTCCTAACAGACCCTTATCAGTACTCCCATTCCCACCGCCGCTCCCTGCTCCCAGGCTCCCAGCACGTGCCGCCGCCTAATCCTCGCCCTGTCGCCGCCTCCCATGTCCCAACCCCACCACCACCCAGCCCTCCCCACCCTGCGCCGTCCAACCTCTCTTAATTTATAAGATACTAATAAAATATAGGTGAGTAAAATTTAGAAAGTCAGTTAAAATATGTGAAGAAATAGAGATGCTCTCTATGAAAAAGAGTTCATGGAAGAGCTAGATTTAGAGAGTACGTTGGAAATGCTCTCACATCTGAAGCCGGCCTCAATTCAGTTGTTGCAAGCTGCAATCAAGCTCCTGGTCAGGACTCATGACTCGGAAGTCATGTTCCATCAGTCCTCAGTACCCTCAGTAAGTAAGGTATCTGTCTTCTCTTCTCTGCACTCAGAAAATTTTTGCATGGATTTCTCCATCTCTATTCTCTATGGCTGATGAGCATGATGAGCAGAGTAGTAAACCAACATTTTTTACAACCCTTTCAATCTTAATCACTTGGGAATGCATTTCCGTTATTTCCTGCTCTGTGATTAAGGAGCTGCAAATCCAACACAGATCCCCAAAACACACTCATCACAACAACTGTTCCCCATTGTTTAGTACCCATATGACCATTCACCACAGGCTAGGGCATGGACCATCTGCTGATCAGCTGAGGCTGGTTCTTGGAAAGCCCAACCCTACATCCACATATTTTCTTTTCTTTCTAGTGCTCTAGCTTCCTTATCTTTTTGCACCACGTGCAGACAACAAGAATAGGAAATGCAACACGTGGTTTTCCTTTCCATTCAACACAAAGAGGTCTATGGCTGGTAGAGCACCACCACTAGTGAAATCTGTTCGTCCGCATGCGTGCGTGCATCGGCATTTGGCGGTGTATGCTTGTGCTTTCCTTTCAATTAATTGCGTTGCGGCTGGCTCTGCTTTCCAGCCTGGGGGTGGCGCCCTCTCCCTGGATCGACGCACCCACCACTCACCAGCAGGCCACCAGAGACCAAAACCACGCAAGTTGCGGGGTACCTGCGCACTGGCGCGTACTACCGACACCATGGGCGGACCGGTCGTTCCCTCCAAATCTAAGCCATCAGAGCAAGCTCGGCGTAGCTCAGTTGGTTAAGATGTTTGGTGTAGTTTAATTGATTAAGATTTTTGCTGTAGCTCAGTTGGCTAGTGTTCGTATTTTTCTTGTAATTAATTCTTAGGATGTTTAGATGTATGATAGAACGCATCAACGTGAGTGTGTGGGCGTGAGTGACATACCATGATCGTTCCCTCCAAATCTAAGCCATCAGAGCAAGTTCGGCGTAGCTCAATTGATTAAGATACTTGGTGTAATTTAATTGGTTAAGATATTTGGTGTAGTCCAATTGATTAAGGTTCTTGGTGTAGCTTAGTTGACTAGTGTTCGTATTTTCTTTACAATTAATTCTTAGGATGTTAGACGAATGATAGAACGCATTAACGTGAGTGTGTGGGCGTGAGTGAATACGTGTGCGTATTCGAGCTTGTACCAATACTGTGCTCCATGGCTCAGGTGGTCTGTTTGAGATGGATATCATGTACTTCAGCCATTCCGGCATTTGGTAACAGCATCACGTACGCTTGAAGTTATAGCTTGATTAGTTCCTGTGAACTGATACACTTATTTGGGAATTAAGTGAACAATTCCTTTGTTTCAAAGAGTTGCGTAGAAAACTATATATGCTTAATTCAGAGTTGCTGTCACGCTGGAGGACTGCTAAAGCTGCCTTTTGTCTAAAATAAAACTTTATATGAGCTTCTCCTCCTAGAAAAGTCCTTCACTTGAAGAACTTTTCTGCATACATGTAACATGTTGGTGGAGCTAGCCTGCTCCTGTTCGCTCCACCAGCAATTGTTGGATCAGTAATCAGCACTAGTCGAAGCACTTTAAAAATATTTTCGTCCTTGTTTTGTTCGATCATGCAATGTATGATTGGAGAAGAAAACTCTGATGTACCAAACGAGCGAGACATCCTTAAAATAAAACACGAGCGAGACATCAACAGTGAGCCAAATTGGCGGCTAGTCCTATCCGTTTCCTCCTATATTTTGTATTCTAAATTATGAATAGTAGATTATAGAAACTCACTTTAAATATATTATGTCATAATTTAGACATATATTTAAAATCTAATCATTTATTTGTAAAATCTACGATCCAAAATACACCTTCTAAAAACAAACAAACAGGACTTAAGCGACTAATAATCAGTTGTGCAAAGGTTGCTCGGTGCTTAATTTGTCAGAGCGGCTTATCCACGTACACGTAACTAATCTACACGGGTATAATAGAATTAATCTTCCGTATGATTACTGATTAGAGGTTGCAACAATATAATGCTGGTTCTCTAGCTCAATGGATCGGATGTCCTTATTTGCACATTAGATATGCAACACTGGAAAATTATATGATTTCCCTGGGAGCTGGACTGAATCCGTAACCGTATCTATAATTTTCATGGGGAACTAATCCGGGGGATTGTAACACCCTAGGGCTACCAGAATTGTAGGATATCACTAAACTACGCAATCTACAACTAGTCATAATAAAAAAAATGGCAGCATCTCTTCTATGGAAAAAAAAAATATCGCAAAAGCATTAACATAGATAAACAAGATATGCGGATTCTCACAATAACGGATAGAAACATCATAACATGAACCAAAAGGAAAATATTAAGTTTAACTTTATCACCACACTTTAAACTTCAAACGTACGACTCTAAGGACTAAACTTTATTTATTATTACAGCACAATAATAAAAAAATATAGGCATAAAGTGCAAAACGTGCTGCTACATTCCCATCCCTTCACGACATGCATCAAATACATGGAAGGAGTAATGCAAGGGTGAGATATAAAATCCCAGCAAGCAAACTTGTTTTGACAAGTTATTTAAACCACAAGTTGATTAAGCATCAATTTAATACAGTTTTCTCAAGATATAAGACATATTAGGATAGTATTAACAACATTAAAGAATAATTTCAAATAAAGATCACAACCATATATGTAACTTCATATCCATAATAACATATAAATGTTATTAATTTTCAAGAATGCATATGAATGCAATGATATGTCTTCTTTTACATCGCACCCCTCTTCGGGCAACGTACGATATGTATCGGTACAGTCGTGATCTTTACGACATAACTTCCAATGCATATGCAAATGCAAGTGCACATGGTAAAAATATGCTGCAATTGCATTAAAGTATACTACCAATAATACTTCAACTTCATCCTCAAGTCAAATAACAATATAGCTCACAAGAATTGTAGCAACATAAGGATAGATATAAGTCAATGATTAAACATGCTTAAACATAAAGCGTAATATAAAGTTTAGATCACAGTTAAATTGATATGGTTCTGAAATAAAGGTGTAGGTGATGAAAATAACAAGTCAAAACGGTAGCAACAACATAGCTACGTTTACTTGCCTTCTACCAACGATAATGGCCAACTTCAAGTGTGAGACGAAGAACCACCACCTAAACATAACCATAACTCAGCACCAACACTCCTCATAACATGCAAATACATAAAACAAAGCGCTCCTATGTTCGAAACCCTCAATCAAGACATATCGACCAAAAACAGCACACACGCAATAGTTTGACAGGAGCAGCAGTATTTATCTTTTTTGTAACTATTTTTGTACCACAGATATAATAGCAAACGAATACATTTTCGAAAACTACAGAACAAGGGCTACAACTTTCGTTGAGATGACACAATTTTCTCATACCTCTAAGGTTTCCTAAATAACATAGCAAAACAGCCCTAGAAACCTGTCGTCAATTTCAGACAGCAGCCACCCAAACTTGTTTATCTCCAGAAATACGCAACTAAAAATTCTAAAATTCTGTGGACATGTAGATCATAACACAAGCTTCAACTTTTGTATCATTCGGATCTACATAAAACATATCTAACAAGGCCTAATCAAGTTCTGAACTTCGACAACAAAATTTGTCAACCATTAATTGCAGAAAAGTTCAGAACAGCGTAACTAGAGCTACAATCAATGAAAAATTGCATTGTTCACACAATTGGAAAGCTTAATGAATCCTCTACAACCTTCTAGCATTCTGAACAATTGTCTCGGCAACTAAGATGCCCAAAAACAGAATAGATCTAACACTGATAGAAATTCGATAGAGGTACAATAGTCAGATTCAGACAGCAATATCTCCTAAACCACATGGTCAAAAATTCTGAAATTTCACTGGTAGCTAGGTTTCGACGTTAGCTACAACTTTCTAGTTGATCACTTCCACAAGAAAAATCATCTATGTCACCAAAACATCAAGAAAACACACACTACTCAATCTGCCTGCGCGCATAACACTCAGATCGACCCCAAACCACAAATTCCCCTAACCAAAACCTCTCAAACCAAGATCTACCGGCTATAATCATCAACTAAAACATGAAGAACAGTAGGGGAATTATTACCTTAGGGCACTACAGCAAGAAAACATCAAAATCCCCTAGCTCTAAACCTCCTCTTCCCCTCTTCTCCTTGCTTTCCTTGCTGCCCTTCCCTTCCCCTTCTTCTCCTCTTCCTTTCTCTTCTCTCTACTGCACAAGAGCAACAGTAGGGGGGTGGTGGCATAGAAGAGGGACGGCTAGAGTTTGGCGGGGTGGAGGGGGAAAAGAAGGGGGGGGGGGGGCGCATGGGTCTTTGGGGGGAGGGGCTAGGCTAACTGGTCCAAGCCCAGGTTGGCTCAGTCCACTCTCATGGTTAAAGCTTCTCTATTTTAAAAGAAATGCACTGCTGTAATTTGCCTTACTTTCTTCTCTTTTCTTTCCCGACGAGAGCGATTCAATAAAAAAACCGAAAACGACGACTTCCAATTTCCTTCTAAAATTTTAGGGCATTACAGGGATAAATGAATAATGACCGTTACTAGATATGAATTACTATCTCACTTCAATTTCAAATATAAGTTTATAGGACATCGACATAATTTTTAATGTGACACTTTAACTAATAATATCTATAAAAATATATTATTTAAAATAGAAAGAGATATATTATTGATGTATTTTTATGATAAATTTAATAACATCAATTTTATATTGTCAACCTTTACTTTTTTTAAGCTATCGATGGTCAAACTAAAATAGTTTGATTTAAAACAAACCTAAATAGACCTCTATTTAAGATGGCAGGAGTATATTATTTGGGACACTACATCACAAGCTCTCTGGAGTATGCAAGATTTCTCAAGAAACAATTCAAAGACAATCACTGTACATGCAGTGCAAACATATCATTGCAAGTCTGCAACTCCACGCATATACTAGCATATGTACAATATAATATGCGCACGAATGTAGAACCATCGCGGTATAGGTACGGATTGAATAAGCAGGAGTCTATATATATATATATATATATATGTATGTAAGCAGAGTAAAGCTTTGTTGTTTTCAGTTTGCAGATTGTGATCTAACTTTTAGATTATAACAATCTAATAATATATTTTCTATCAGTTTATATAAATAGTAAAATTTAATTTTTACAATTTAACATTTACAATCAAAATTATTATAATCTACTATCTACAATTAAGCGTAGAATGATGCAGGATATATCACATGCGTCGTGGAGAGAGCATCTGTTGACGGCCGGCCGGAGATTCCCATTGCCAGGACGCGGTCGACGAACCGAGCGACCGGATCCAGCTGCGCCTGCGCGTATGTGCCTGAGCGGGTGGGACCCAGCGGGCAGAGGCGATGATTATTTTATTTTTTATTTTAATAATTGTGTTTATGTTTAACTATAAGACGTTAGTATCAATTTTAAGAGGGAGAGTTGCACTCCATTTTAATTTACTTATCACTATTTTTTACTGTAGTAAATTTAACTAATCGTTTTTTAAAAATTATATATACATGAAAATATACAATATTAATAAAACTTATTTTATGATAAAACTAATAATATAAAAGTTTTAAATATCTATACTTTTTTTTAAAACACATGAGCAAATTTGTTATAGTAAAAATAAGTGAAAAGTAAGCTGAAACGGAGGGAGTAGAACTGAGTAGCAAAAGGAAAGAATAAATAGTAAAGAAAGAAGTAAAAAAGGACCGATGAGTCCACGCAGCTAAGCTGGCGTCTGGCCCCAGCGGCACGCCAGCCTGTCATGCCCCCCTCTCCAAGCCAGCTCCGCTACGCGACAAAGCTCCCTCCTCCTCCCCGCCCCACCTCCTATAAATGAGCCACCCGCCCGCCTCCGCCACCATCGCCGTCGCCGTCTCATCTCATCTCCCCCCCCCCCCACCCCCTCTCCTCTCCTCCGCTTCAAAGCCACGAAACCGCAAAAGCAACTCGAGCAAGTCATCACAAACGCAATCGAAACAGAGATGGGGCTCTGCATGTCAAGTGGCGGCGCGGTGAGCGAGGCGGCTCCGAAGGCCACGGCGCTGGTGCTGCTGCCGAACGGGGAGCTGCGGGAGTACCCGCGCCCCGCCACGGCGGCTCGGGTGCTCGAGGACTCCGCGTCGGCGGCGGCGACGGGGGAGAAGGGATGGTTCCTGTGTGACGCGGACGGGATGGGGTTCGAGGGCCCCGTAGCGGCCGTGGGCGGCGCCGAGGAGCTCCGCGCTGGGCAGATCTACTTCGTGCTCCCCGCCGAGGCCCGCCGCCGCGGGCTCCGGCGCGAGGAGGTCGCCGCGCTCGCCGTCAAGGCCTCCGCCGCGCTCGCTAAGACCGCTGCCGCCGCCGGATCAGGGGCCGGAAGGCGGAGGCGGGGCTCCGTGGCGCCGCTCGTCTTCTCCCCGCCGCCGGAGGAGGAGCCGGATGTGAAGACATTTGCTGCGCACAAAGCCGCGCCGGCGCCGTCCGTCGGGAAGAGGCGCCCTGTCCAGCGGTTCGCTTCGGATCTGACCGCGATTCCAGAATGCGAGATGAGCGAGTAGCTGGATGAAGAGAACAAGGACTCGATCGCGGGATGAACTCGAAGCAATGGCACGACTGCGACTGCGAATTCCTGATCCCGAATTGCCAAAAATTTCTTGAGCGAGCACTCTGGAACCAATCAGACGCGGATGGTCGAACGGACGGCGGTGGTTCGGCAGGGAATGAACCAGCGGTTGGGATGCGGCTGACTGAGAAACAGCTGCTGCTACTATTACTTGCTAGCATTTGTACGTGATTCTTGGGAATTTTGGCCTCTGTTAGCTGAGTTGGTGTTCGGAATTGAGAGGTTGCAGATGGACTGTGAATACAAACAAATTATTCGGCTCCTCTTCTTCTAGCTCGTGTGAAACAAGTGCGCATGTCTCTCTGCTCAAATTCTCCTCGAATCTTGAAACCTCGTTGAATCTGCATGATGCATATAATGACAGGCCACCACTCACGTGCATTTTCTTTTTAGATTTCCAAATTAAACGTAGTACAAATGCACTGTAACTGAGCTAAGCTGGGACGTGGCATCTGTGCCACTACATTTTGATGCAAGCAACATATGATCCATAACAAATTAAAAAGCAGATCTATTTGCAAGTTTTGAACGTAAAGCTTTTGTTGGCTGAACGATGATCATATCATGACAAGATTCATCAGTTTTCGAGGGCAGACGACTTGGGCAATGGCGAATGATGCGACAACTCTCCGCGGTGGCCGCGAACCGAGGCGATCGCTTTCGTGTTGGAGCTGGACAGTGCGTGCAGCGGAGCCCTGTCTCGTCTGTCCCGTCCCTTCTCGCATGCAAGATCCAAAGCAGAGCTAGCTCGCCCGCTCGCAGCTGGTTGCCGTGTGCGTCGTCAATCCGTTCACCTGTCGGTTTCCATGAGCACATGGCGACTGTTGGCTCATGCATCAGGCTCGTGTGGAATCGCCCGGCACGAATATCTATCGCTGTTGGCTGCAGCCGTACGTGGAGCACCGGTGCCAGTGGTGCCAACAAAGCAAAAGCGATGGAGCTAGTAGTTACTACCTACCTGCCTACCTCTGAAGCAGCTTCTTCGAAGTTGTCACAGGTCGACTGGAGCGGAAAAGTAGCCGTTCGGAAATAAATTTTATAGTATCTTATTATATAAAAGATCGATCTTTTATAATATATATATATATATTTTAATAACTATTAGATCACGAGATGAATTACGTCAATAAAATGTCATGAGATTTTTTAAAATATATCCTAAAGAATTTGCTTATATCCGCCCGTGCGAGCGCAGGGGGTTAGCGTGCCGCGAACAGACCACGCGCGAGCTCCATCGCTAGCGTAGCTTCATCTTTTGCCCCACGGGCTACCTACACCTACCATCGATCTAGCCATGGCAGGCAGCTGTAATGCCAACCTGCTTTCCAATGCAGAGCAAGGCAGGACAGGGCAGGGTAGGGGCACTTATTCACACAAGAAAAGGCAAAAGCATATTCTGGCGCCAAAGTAAAAGTTGTAGATGCGCTCACGACCACCGACTGAAGTCGTCGTCGTTCCATAGGTAGCTAACCCATCTCTTCTCTCGAGTGTGGAGTCTGGAGACGAGCTGTAGCGTAGCTACCATGCACCGGCCGGCTCTGCACTCTGCAGGTACGAACGCCGGAAATCTACTCGAGCCGTATATTTGATGGATTCCAGTGACGCGTCTAGAGAGGTTGTTGCTGCATCTAGGGACTTGTACATGCAGAGGAGGGGAAGGCAAATTACAGCTGCTCCTGTAGATAGCTATCATGCCTCACTGTTCCAATCATCTCGATTCATCTGGAAGCCGCATGCTGGCTTTTCTGTACCTGATTCACACAGCGAGCGAGCCTAGCGAGAAGCTGACAGCAGCGAACGAAATTCCTCGGCAGGCTCGTCTTCCCTTCGTCAACATCAGCACCTGGTGTCTCGTCTGTTGTTTCAGCTGGCCGGCAACCTGCGTTGGATTCAGATTCTTGCTCTCAACAGTTGCAAAGCCTGCAGGCCGGCACTTCTCTTCTGCTACTCCAATGCTTGAGTAGTAAGAAAACAATGCCTTCAGATGTTAGTATAAAAAATACATGAATTATACCAGCAACATGCAGGTACCATTTGTGCGTTCACCAATCAGCAACAAATTCAGGACCTTGGGTTCTTTATTGCCGATTGGTAAAGGCACAGCTGACCTCGTGTTGCTCTGTAACCTCCTAGGGTCCAGTACTCCGTTTGTGCTCTGCTCTGAAACAACAGTGAACAACATATTGCTCGGAGGAGAGAACAAACAACATGTGGAAACAAGATCAATGATATATCATAGTGGTAGAAGTGGGGCAGCGCAGTCAAAGAAAATAGTTCACCATAACAACAATGAACAAGAAAGCCGTGATTTTAACATGGGGCACAATACACAAGCTTGAAGACCTCAATGAGCATGTTCAGCGCCAAATGAAGAAATAAAAGAAACAATTGAAGTGATGGGCCGATTTACAAAACTCAAGTCACAATTCCTCCAGAACCCCTCAGGGACGAGCTAGATCCTAATATCCACATTGGCCGATTTCAGCCTAAACCATAGCTTGCATTCGGGGATGCCAGGTTGGCATCGAAGGGTATCTCAACTCTTTCCTTCACAACACAGTGAGCCCTGCCATCCTCGAGCACCATCACTTTACCTGGAGGGCAATGCAAAGTACTCCGCCGCTCTTCTCTGCTGGTTGCCTCTTTACTGAACAGCCCCACGATGTCCAACTTGATGCTATTTCTAGCTATCACAGGCTCGTAGCCAGCAGCCTTCATGATAGATACAGCGCCTACAACCATGACTGCCGTTTTAGCCATCCATCCAATGAAGGACCCAATCCCTCCTCGCAAACTGCGGTTTGAGGTGCTAGTATTTCTGCTCTCTAGCCCGTTTGTTATTGTATCGTCTTGAGCCGTGCCATCAGAGTCCAGTCCGTTATGCAAGCGCTTGGACTTGGACACGTAGTCTAGAGGATACAGATCGTTGAGCACAAACGAATTGGTGACATGGTTTGAGTAAGGAGGAAGGATTAGACCATCGTCATGTTCAATTTTTTCACCGGCAAAAGCGGCAGCCTCATGTATTACCTCACAGTCCTGCCCCTTGTATTCTTTGAGCTTGTTAAGTAGGAATCTCCGACTACGGTCGATCTGGATCAAGATGGTTTCTCGTTCATATCTTTGCTGGTGCTGGAGGTCCTGGCAGTGACACTTAAGGTGTTAACGAATTTAATTTGTGAAAAACAAAGAAACAAATAGCCGACAATGCATGTGCTAATTTCAGAAACAGTCTGAGCCCTAGCCATTTGATGTGATGGAACATTAGAGAGCATAATGTAAACCCTTCTGAAATAAAGTAACAATACAAGAACTTGTTGTCAACTATGATACCAAAATATTGAGAGAGCCCATACAGCCACTAACTTAATGCATGAGAGGTATCCAAACGAAACACTTGCTTAGTGAGATAAGAAGCATCCAACCAAGTACAATGAGTGCTGCCCTAATTTGTTAGTGAGCAATTGACTAACATGTAAAAATAGTAATCACCAGTCAAAGAGCGCTTTTTTTTTTTTATGGCCTTCTCTGTATTTTGCTCAAATGTGTTTCGCTCAAAAATGTTATCGTCTTGAAGTATCCTTTTCGTGCAAGAGAACAATTGAAGTGGACTCAACTACCAAGACAGTGACAAAAACTAACTGAATCTCACAATTCTCAGTCAGGCGATTGCATCTATTAGCAGCACCACACTTCTCCGCCAAATGCAGGAAAATTTTGAACCAGAACATACCAGCTCATGCAAATTGGAATGCAATGGAACTTCCCATAAGCTAAGGAAGACGATGACGACTATGTTCAATTTGTGCACCTTACACCTAGATTTGGTATCTACTTATCCTCGTTCACCCGTCATGACATTTCTACCAATACTTGCACCTACAATTCGTAAGACAGCATCCTGAAGCACCGATGGGTGCCGTACATATATGCCAACGACCGTGGTACAACTTCTAGTCCTGATAGCACTCTGCAAGCCAGCAACGAGACAGAATTTGGACCCAGGCACCAGGCAATCAGAATGTAAGCAAAAGATTAAGTTTGTTCTCTCGCTGTGGCATCACGTTATGCAAGCCTTGATTTGTTTCTTTACTAGTATGTTTTAAGGGGAAAGAGGAGTGGTTTCCAAATAGAGAAGGCACTACCAAATCAACCGCAAGTTGCCATATAAATCCAAAGCAAAGATTAATCCAAAGAATGCATCTTTGACCACTGATGAACAAAGTTAACCCCATCACGAGACGAGAGCCCCAAGAACCGGACCTGCAGAGTGGCGAGCTGCCGCTCGAGGGACTCGAGCGCGTCGCTGATGCCGACTAGGCTCTCCATCTCCTCGTCCTCCCCCGGGGCGCCCAACCGCTTCAGCGCCGCCTCCTCGGCGTCGCCCCGCTGCGACCCCACCGCGGATATCCTGGAGCGGAGGTCGGAGGCGCGGGCGAGGACGAGGCCTATCTCCTCCGCCTCCATCGCCGCCGCCGCGGGGTAAAGCCCTAGCAAAACCCAGGGCTAGCAGCAGCGACCAGTGGTGGCCAGCTCCGCCTTCGTCGTGGTGCGCGTGGCTCGGCTGTGGTGGAGAGACGCCGAGGCGTATCCGTAGCGGGTGGGGCCCGGCGCGATCTCGGCCGTCGAATCAGCAGTCCCATATTTGGGCTCCGATTGGATTTGGGCTTGTCAACCTTGTTCAGGACAAGCAGGCTGGGCTGCCCTAGGAAGTTGTGGTGGACCGCTGATATATACAATTTAGGCTAAGAGGGGTGTGTGTGTGTATACACACATACAAAGCTAGTGTAAGAGCATCTTCAAGATATGCCTAAAAATACACGTCTAATATCACAATATAGGGAGTCTTTCTAATAAAATTCACTCTGTAAATCTCCTCCATCTCCAATAGATTTCCTACACCCAATCCCTATATTCCAACAAACTCCTCTCTCTCCCCTCTCCTGTATCGCCGACGTGTGGACCCCACCCTTCATCTCCCTCCTTCATCCCTTTGCTTTTCTCTCTCTCCCTTTTCGGCAAAGAACGGGTGCCGCTTTATCTCGGCGATGCCGCGTGCGATGCCCATGTGACGTTGCGGGTCCCGCTCGAGTAGCCTCCTAACGAGGTCTCGAAGCTGGGTCGCGTTGACCTCACTATCGAGCTACGGGTAACTGACCTGCTTGACCTCCTTGATGTAACCCTTGAATGGCATGCGACCGTATATGAGCTCATAGAGGAAGACGTTGAAGGCCCACCAGTCAACATCGTTGCTATGGCCGCTCACGCTCACGAGCTCAGGCATGAGGTACTCATGCATGCCCATGCAATCCTTGGAGCTCGCGGTAGTAGGCTTGGCCACGAACTCGAATCGCTCCTTTGCGCCGATCTCCTCCTCATCATCACTGCCGCCATTGCTAGAGAAGCAAGATGGCAACGGGATGCTCCTCCTGCGGCGGCTCTGTTTTCACACATGGTGGCACCGGACGGTGGGCTCCACGGACGCGGGGAACGTGAGGTCAAAGTTGGAGAGCACGACATGCCCGTCCCCCCGGAGCAGGGCGTTCTTCGGCTTGAGGTTGCAGTACACGAAGTCGAGCGTGTGGAGGTACTCGAGTGCGAGCGGCACCTCTACGACGTAGAACCTTGCCACGGTGACGGGCAGGTGGCCGCTAGGGTGGCGCCAGAGCACAAAGTGGAGGTCTCCCCCAGAGCAGTAGTCCATGAGGAAGCACGCGTAGCGGCCAGCATTGAGGCGCGCGTAGAACGTGGGCATGAAGGGGTGGTCGAGTGAGGAGAGGACGCACGACTCGACGAGGACGTGGGAGACCCGAGAGGGGTCACCATTGCGGAGGCAACGACCTTGAGCACGAAGAGCGGGGACACTAGCGGGGAACTCTTGAGGCGGCAGAGGAATATGCGTGCGAGGTGGCTATGGCCAAGCTCGTGGATGAGGTGGAGGTGCGCAAGGCGGAGGATGTCATCGGGCTAGTGGGAGAAGGAGGCTCGGGAGGAGCAGGAGGCGCTGGCGGGTGGGAGTAGGTAGGTGGGCCTAGGTGGGATTAAGAGTCTGGCTGGTTCCCTACTTCTAGTTAGGATGGAGGAGGATATTAGGAACATCTAAATATTGGTAAACATATATGACATCTGTTGGAGAGGAATTTTAGAGATAAAATTCTTAAATTTAACTATAAGGAGTTATACTAGGTTTCTCTTGGAGATGCTCTAACTCACAGTAAATCATACTCTAATAAAATGCACGAGTTGTAATAGATCTGGTCGATCTTCATCGTCCACTTGAATTGATCAAACGGTCACGTGCTGCAACATCGTGTTTCTCTAGAGAGTGTGCCGTCTCCCGCACACTAGCTTTCTGGAGAGGGTGCGCCGTCGCTTGCACATCGTTTCCACCGTCGTCTACCATGGAGGTTATCTCTATCACATTATCTTTACACTAAGTACTATACGTGAATTATTTTTATCTCCTCATAAATCAGTCACCATCTTAATACTTCTCACAGTGTTGCTACAAACAACCAACTTTAAACAATGAATCCCTCCAACCTCCTATCTAGATACTCGTCATTCTTCTACATTCTGGAATTACATGATCATGCTGTGAATTTTATATATTTAAATCTCTTTTGTTATATTTTTTACTTATTGCTGTATCTTGTATTAATTCAACATGTGTGAAACACAGTTACTAGTGTGGTATTAAGGGCGAGGAGTTGCAAGAACTTAGGGCATATGCCCTTAATTTGTCATCTTTTTCATTTGTGTTGCTATGTACAAAATCTCTTTACAGAGCACAGATTACATACTGCACGCCTTGTTACACACACGATGTAACAATCCTGCCGAGATGGATGTAATCATCCTAGAACCAAATCTATCAACTACAGCTAATCACCGAATCAATTTCACTAAATGCAGTTGAATTAGCAGCCGTAATGGAGGCTGTTGTGTTCATTTCAGCTGAGGTGCGGGAACGCGAGGTCCCTGGCGAGCAGGTACCGGAAGCTCTGCCGGTGCGGCACCCACTCGACGACCTTGCCCGACGACCTGCCCCCTCGCCGGCACCGCTGCACCGCCGTCCGCAGGCTCTCCGGCAGGCACCGCTGCACCGCGTCGACGAGCCGCTCCGGCGAGAGCTTGGCGTCCCTGGCGTACGCCTCCACGAGCTTGGGCAGCAGCACCCGGTGCTCCTTCCACACGCCCACCGTCGCCCGGATGTACTCCTCCCTCGCCGCCTCCAGCTGCTGCGACAGCCGCTTCGGCGTGTACACCCGAACCTGCATCCATGCAGAAACACAAGCTCGATCAAAGGGTGAGCAAAAGGAGTGGCAATGATGTGTGTAGTACTTTGATGAACAAAGTGCATGCACGAACAGCATCAGTAACATTCTTGCATCATACATTCATACTCCACAGGCCCATACCAAGGAAACAAAAGTAGATACTTGTCAAGCTTCTTTTTATCATTGTGTTCATGTCAGGGGGGATGCATGCAGCTTTATCACTTTCGGAAACATCTCTACATTACTACTCCAATGTGTGATTATCATGTTTACTTATGTTTTAGAGTTCCAAGAATCACATTATCTTTGTGTTTTGCCAGCTGAGAGGAGGAGCAAATTCAGACTCTGACGATGAGTCCGTGTTCTCACCGCGGGATCGGAGTGGCTCCCTGAACAAAGCGCAAAGCGCAAAAGAGGCTCAGATTGATGAACGGCAAAGGCTTGCCACTCGCTTCCGGCTTTGCTCGCTCTGCTTTTGATCCTTGGCTGCAGCAAAGTCCTCAGCCACTGCGCGCGTTAAAAGGATCAAACAATCGGGTTCGATTAGCGACGCGGGTAGCTGTCCAAATGACATCTCATAATGTCTGTAGGAACACCGTAAGTTTTGACCAAATGATGCTGCCACTGACATACGTACATGTCCGGAACAGTGAGTGCTGCATCCGAGAACCAGCCCCTGGATTACTGCTGCGTTGATGGTGCGCCCGGCAATCTTGCATTCAGCCTGTGGAGAAGCATTGTGTCAGTCATTGCCAACTCTCACGAAATTGTTTGTCTTCTTCGAGACGGTTTCGATGATCGACGGAGAGCGAGGCTCTACTTTACCTTGACCAGTAGTGATGTCTTCTTCAGATGGTTCTGTGGGACGCCATACTTGAGGTAGGCCTGTGGAAGTTAGTGCCAAGGATCATCAACATTCGGAGAAATGAGTACACTGAACAGTTTAAGTCAGCAGGTGCTAATCTGCTTAGTAGTAGAGAATTGACAATGGGAGTAACATTACATGCATCAACAATGCATTGTGTATGTTGATCCAGAAAGCGAGCTTCTCTTCGTTCGTCATCCTTCTCAGATCGGCAGTCTCCAACCGATAAAGGATCAACCTGAAACACCAATGCATAAGTATACAAATGTCACAGTACTGAACAGAAAAACTAAACATTTCCATCCATTTCAGTGTAGAAAGCATTAACAAAAACTCACTTGTAAGTTTGGAGCAAATCTTCAGCTTCTCTTTGCCTCCGACGGTCACGGGAAATCAACGGAACCTCAACCATGGTACTGTACGGTCCACTGAATTCCTTGAGGCCCTCGACATGGAACGGGTTGATCAACCGGGCGTCGAGAGTTGCTTCCCTCCTGCAATTGGGGCTCCACATGTCCCCAAGGTACTGTGGGGAGACCACACTTGTTGAGGAGAGCGACGAGGTCGGCGACGATGATGCGCCGTGGTGAACTAGAGGAGGATCAGCAAGCTTGCAGTACACCCCTGCCATGCACCTGACCATCTCCTCAGAAAGGTTGTTGGGAGTTTCAGGGATGTGGTCAGCTACATTAGTCCCCAGGTAGTCAGCCAAGCTTACCACTCCTGATGTAGCAGTCTCCCCTTCCTGCTCATCAACAAAATCTTGAGTTCAGAACAAATGAACTTAGAGAATCATATAGCAGTTTATAGAGGTAAACGAAACATGCTACTAAATTACCATAACACAAAAGTAGGTTCTTCTGAATATCAGCACACATGTTCAATTTAAGTGTATGTTTCTGTTGGTTATCGATGTACTTCTGATCAATATACTGTAATATCCTTTTGTAACAACTAAAGTGTGGCGTGGACTTAACTGTAACTGCAAAATGAACCGATTTCAGTACTCCTAGAAATAGCAAATTCCTATATGTAACAATCACCTCCAAGAATGAGAAAGGTTGGGAGTGGCACGACCGAAGAGCCCTCGCAAGACTGTCCTCTGTGGGTGATATCCTGGATGAACAAACTCCGCGGAACGACAGCGCAGACTGGCTTCGGAGGCCATGGTCAGAATCCATAGTCCTCCTGGGGCATGTCGACGGCGAGCAATCATCCGCTGCGCCATTCCTCCCCTTACTAAGTGGAGGGCAGCTGCAGTGCAGCATTGGATCACCTCCACTCCTGAGACTGAGAGGGGCCTTCGTCTTCGGCGTTTCTTCGAGCTGCGCAGACCGTGAGCTCACCGACAGCTTCGGCGCCTCCCGCTGAGCATCTGAAGATGGCAATGTGGGTGCTTGCTGCTGCTGCTGCTCAAATGCTTTCCTGTAGAGTGTTAGCAGGTACTGCTCCAAGTGCTTGATCTCCAGCTCCAACGCGGCGACCTCCCTTATCAGTTGAATAGCCGGCTGATTGGAAGCATATTAGTGTGAGTGATCTCGTGAACATAGTATTCATGAAAAATGAGAAAACTAAACAAGAACAGATCAGGTAAAGGAGGCACCTTTAGGACTGAGCTCTCATTTGGAAGAGTGACAGGAGCAGGGTCAGGCCCCAGTGCTTTCTCCAGTGCGCCGCGCACCACCTGCTGATCCTTGAGGTGCATCTCCAGTTGCAGAATCTGCATGTGAGCATCACACCAGAGATCAGGCCCAAAAAAAAGCATTTGGGAATTCATCATGTTATTTACAATCCTTGTAATATTTAGGCTAAATTTTTCTGAGTTATTTTTCCAAAAAAAAAATTCTGTGAGTAAGTACTGGACGACAGAAAAAAAAAGTACAAGAAGGAACAGTTTTAATATGTGAGTACAACAAAAGATCAATGAAGAACAGCAGCAAATTTCAGGTCCTTGCCTCTTTCTTCAGGGAGTTCTGTGCCTCACTCCTAGGCTGAATTCCCTTATCGGCTTCACTTTTCATGTGACTGTTTGAGTTTCTGCCTTGCTGGGAAGAACAAATTAAACCATAGAAATTAATCAGATTTTCAGAACTCGATGCCATATAAAACCATACACAGAAGAGCATAGTACAAGGAAATTTAAGAAGTTACCAACTTAGGTTGATTAGATGCTTTCTGTGAAGAACGCAGTGCGCCCTTAGCATCTTTGTCCTCGAAATCACTGCCATTCCACAAACAAAAGAATTTCCTCATGAACATTGCAAAAAGGTAACAAAACCGAAGAAATCTGCAGAAGCAAGCTCATGCATCCAACCTCTTAGAACGCTTGTGCCTTGCAGAGGCATTCGAAGGCTTCATTGCTTTGGAAAAGGGTGCGTGACCTTTCTTCTCCATTACCTCCATTTCTGTTATTCACACACCTTGTCTGAACCAATCAAGAACTGAAAGGGACATGGAACAATCAAACCAATCAAGAACTGAGAGCAAGAACTATGCTGTGCAAGATAGAGAAAGAAAGAAACTTGCAGAACATAGAACAAAAGAACTCACACAATTTGCTGGTGCTCAGAACTGGGGCTCAAACAGAAGAGAATCAAGAGAGAGAGAGAGAGAGAGCTCCCAATGATGCAAGTGAGCAGAATGGTGCCTTCAGAAGGCAGAAGCCACACTAGACTCCAACAAGCTCTGCACTGTGGATATCCACCAGCAGCCAATGTGCCATCTACCGCCAACAACAACTCTTCAGGTCAAAGACCTAACTAAGTGGACATTTTGCAATGGGAAAGGCCCCTTTAACTGCAGAAA
Source organism: Phragmites australis (assembly GCF_958298935.1). NCBI lineage: Eukaryota > Viridiplantae > Streptophyta > Magnoliopsida > Poales > Poaceae > Phragmites > Phragmites australis. Next base: position 29,360,940 of record NC_084935.1, on the reverse strand, counting down.
CCCCCAAATGAATCGCACACAACAGCAGCCACCACAGACTGATAATAGGAGATTAGGAGTAGTGTTTATGTGTGTGAGCCATCCTGCGAAAGGGCATTGACCATGACACCTCATGAAAAAAAAAAATTCCACAGGCAGCTTTTGCCTTGTTTCTTTCCTTGTTGTGAGCAGTAGATGATACTGCATTAACTACTACTGCACCTTTTGTCCAAGGTCACTAGGTCAGAGAAATTTATTCCTGCCTGCCTCTAGCAGTTCTTGATTCACAGCACAGCACAGCTCTGGTATGGAAAACTAGGGAAAGTTTGCAACTTTTTAAACCTGCTTGGTTATTTGTGTATCGGTTTTCCCTTCTCTCTCTCTCTACAGTGACCCTGATGGAATAATAATTTCAGGTACTGTGGGTCTGAAACAGGTTAGAGATTGTAGCAATAGATTAATGCAAAATCATTGTCTCCTAATAGAGCCAAGGTTTCCTACCAAATGCCAACGGAAACGTTAGAGTTTTTAGTTTCTACCCTGCCCAACTATCTGCAAGACTTCAACCATACAATGGTAAGAATCACTATTATGAGCACATCCAACTATGAAAAATACAAGCCGGAAATGTTAGTTAAAGCAGATAATTTAAGTCATGTCACTGCTTATCCTGGTAAACAGTTGGACTGCTAGGTTTTCAGATGTGACAGCAAGAACTCATTCAAAATCCCTAATAATATTTTGCTTTCGCTTTCAGATGGAGATCTTCGTGACATTGATGCACAAGTGAAGCATACGAATGCAAGAGATATGCTAGTACATCATTTACAGCAGCTCACAATGATCGGATCTTTGACTGGGAATTTAAGCAGCATAACTCTGAATTTCGCTCATGTGGCTGATGCAAAAAGACTGGCGAGCTGTCCATCAGCTCAATTATATTCATATCGAGTTACTTTAGGGAAATCTTCATATGAAGTTTCAAATTAAATTACAAGTGCGCTGCATTATTTTCCTTTATAAAAAAGGTGTGCCGCGCTACCTATTAATTTTGCGGAATTTTAGTATTTCATCCGAAAGTAGTAACAAAGTATCTACTAGTATGTGATCAGTATATCCCCAATCTCTTTTCCCTTTTAGAAGCATGTATCCCAAAGATCCTACCCCAATAGCAGCTTAGTGGTAAAGCCTCCCTCTAGAACTGTGAGCACAACAAAAAAAAGATTCCACAAGATGAAATTGGTAGACCCTACACTAAAAGAAGAGATCAACCAGTCATTAGAGACAAACCATGTTTTGTCCGAAGAATGTTTAAACCTTCTTGAGGTGTACAAAGCTAAAAGAATGGAAGGGAAAGGTGCAGGGGTGGCCTCAAAAGTGGAGAAAGTGGGGATAAAAGGGGTCTGAGGCTGTGCCCCAAGGAAAACAAACCTTGCTCTATTGGGTGCTTCCTCTTGTTTCTCTAGTCTCTCTACTACCTTTTTTTTTTCCTTTTCTCAAAAGGAAGCCCATTACAACTAAGTACTACTTGTCCTCTGCTCTAAGGGAGCTTCTTGCTTGTCACAGGAATAATTCTTGTTGTGGAATGTTGCCTCTGTATGTCTTGTATGGATATGGTGTGGGGCTCTTTGCATGCATTTGAAACATGGGCTTAAAGAAAGTTAGGAAGCAACATAGAAGAACAGAACAAAAAGGACGAGGTCTAGATGAATATTGTTTTAACATATCAAGCCAAATTATGGGTTCCAATTAATCATCTTAATCTGTTTCTAACAATTCATGTCCATCACAAATCAAAATCATATTATTATGTAAGATCAATTATGCACAAAATACCTAATGAGAGGGGGTGAAAGGTGAATGATTGCGGAGGCTAAATTCAAATTTTAAATCACTCCAATCAAATATTCAATTTAATCTCAAAATCAATTCTTGACAGACTGTTATCACGACATTTAAAGCGATGTCAGAAAAATCCAACTGGACGTTGGATTGTCCTTAAATTTTTATTGTATAAACTAGAAAATTATACGAAGCTATTTTAATAAGAATCATGTCAATCAAATCTTTGGGTCTAAAGATATAAAATTCACAAATTTTACCCACGTTAATCTATACAACACCACTCACACAAGCGTATTGCACATATCAAAACCACAAATACTATTATGCTACCACGAGCATCATCATCGCATGCATATCATCACATGCACATCATCTATAATTATGCTACCACGAGTATCATCGTCACATGCAATGTTAAATTACTGTGTTTTTGCTAATTTTACAATAAAGCCAATTTTGTGTTTGCTAATTTTTCAAAACATGATCTCACATATTCATATTGTGTCAGCCTCCTATCAAATTCTCTCTTTTTTTAAGATAAGGGAATGTTTTATTATTCCATCATCTGCACAAGGCATGCACACAACCATTCATTATTACATCATCTCAGGCATGGACTGCAAATAAAAATCCAACAAATAGCAAAAACTATTATAAAATCAATCATAAACATAATGGAAATCCAACTTTGAGTCTCCTAAGTAAACATCCACTCATATTTGATAAATATCTTCATTATTGTAGTCTTTAGGACGGTCACACCCACTTTATTTGATTTCTTGCCTCCTCCTTTTACAGTAGAGACCAATATCGAATCCAATACACTCCCCTGAAGATCACCTACGTGTAAGGGTTTAATTTTGATTTATCAAAAATAATTTCATTACTAATTAGCCAAATGACCCAACATAAAGTGCTTGTCCTAACAACGATTAGGGATTTCAACTTAGGATCCGTACTGCCTAACCAATCATCAAAAACATGTGAAACGCTTTTTGGAGGACTAAAACCGAAAGCGATCTGCACTGCTCTTCAAATGAACTTAGTAAACTGACAATAAAAAATTAAATGGCACTATGCAGTTTCTAAAGGAATTGTAGCTCCATTATTATTTTCCAATTTGAAAATAATACAATAAATATTAAAATAAAATCAGCTCGATCGACAGAATAGGCCCAAAAACTCGAGTCCGCATTCACGTTACTGGTTGTGTCTATTAGCACTGCAGTGTCCTTCAATTGCCCTGATGATCATAAGATGATGCAAAATTTATTATTTATTCGCCAACATCAACAACCACAGGAAGATAACAAGATTGAAAGACAGCAAGACAGCCGGACATGCTCGCAGTCTGATGAGGCTTGGAATCTCTGCACAATTTATAAATCTCCACCACTGCAAATCTCACATAGATCTTCTCGTATCTGAACTGAAGAGATTTACTCCCTCAATTAAAAAATAGTAGACATATATTTTTTTTAAATAAATTTTATATACTTTGACTAATATTTAATCAAATTATAGAAATATCTAATATATAAATTATACAATTAGGTTCGTAATTTAAAATAATTTTACACTATATAGATTTTATACTTCGAAGATTGAGTTAAAAAATACGCCTATTATTTTTTAAACCAAGACGGAGGGTGTACTATCATCCAATTCTTAAACTTATGATCAGAACAGATGACCACCAATCCTAAACATGTTGCAGGATACCGATCTTAAATATTAACTTGATTTCAGTGACTAACATAAGGACAATTGATCTGATATGCATGTTGCCAAATTCAAGCTTGAGATGACGTTTTTTTACAGAACTCAGAACACCAAATCTCGCGTAACATTTAATGTTCAAGGACTGATACGCTACTTAACTCGTCCTTGATCTTATCTAAATGTGCCTACGTCCAAGTGTGCAATGTTTAGTCTCCACCTAGGTTATTACGCCCTTTTCTTCTTGTTGATTGCAAGGTCAAAGGACAGGAGAATCCAATGTCTTCTACCAAAGTCCACACAGTTTCCATCTAAGCAAAGTTGTAAGCTAGTAACTTCAAGCTAGTTACCATTCTAATCCTCTTTTTTAATGTAAAAAAAATCGTACCGACAAATTAAAAGGAGAGGTATTTGTACTATTTTTTCTCCACTTTGCAGTGGCAGTTACAAGTGGAAATAATACTCCACCAATGGGTAAATAAAAAAATGTTTGTCACCACATACAACAAAGTGGTAATGCTAATTGATTAACTCTTGGTCCTATAAAAACTTTTTGCACTCAGTCATATCCTTGGTCTCCAAATAAATCATACTCCCTCCGATTATAAATGTAGGTTATTTTAGACTTGTGCACAAGGATTAAAAAAATAGATCAAATGACCTTGTTACCTTTTATTTATTCTGTATTGGAAAAGATAACTTATTTAATTGTAAGAGTGGTAGTATTTATTAAACAAGGATAAGACGAGAATAAAAGAGAAAAAAATATATAGAAGTTTGAGAATAACTGATATTTAGAGAATAGTTGAGGAGACTAAAACAACTTACATTTGTAACCAGAGAGAGTACTACCATGTAAAGGATCAGTTTGCAGTTACTGTGCTACCCAGTAAAACTTCAACTAACTTCGTCGTTCAAAATAGATGTATAAGTGCATTTGAAAGCCACCGCAATATCAAACGGAAGAGTTGAAGGACCTTGGAAGTTGGAAGCTTCTCAATTACCAACACAACAAAACAACACTAGTACAATACCTATTTTGGTTATTTAGTAGGTCTAAACCAAACGAGCTAAACAAACAGACTTCACCGGGAATCGTGCGCCTCAGTCTTCATGCATGCATGCACCTAAAAGCAGAAAAGGTCAATGATATGTGGGCCTAAGCTTTACTAACTCTATTTTTATTTAGCAATTTTAACCTTGCATTCTTTTCTATGAAAAAATTATAAATACTTAAAAATATATAATACTAATGAAGTATATTTCTCGATGTACCTAATGCTACGAAAGTTTTAGATATCTATAATTTTTTCATAGGAAAAATATAAAGTCAATATTGCTACAGTAAAAATTGATAAATGAAAACGGAGGTAGTACTATTTTTCTAGGTGCACACACAGAGATATCAAAGAACACAAGGGGCAAAAACTCAAAACGAAAGGCCATGCAACAAAAGCCAAAAGCGGATCAACAAGACGAAGGGAGGCAAACAAAAGGGCCTCAACACACACGGTGGACAGGAAAGAAAATTTTGCAAAAAGGCAAAAAGAAGAAACAATGTGAGGAAAGCAAGCCAGGTTTTCCAATCATCTTTTCACCAAAAGATGAGACATACTGCGCACAATAGTACTCCATTAGCGAGAGAGGATTGCATAATTGCATGGAGCATTTCAAAAGGTTCAATTAATTGATCTGGCGGTGCAAGATATGATTTGATACCAAATATGTGCATGTGTTAAACATGAGAGAGTGGGCTATAATTCTGTGTGAAATTATGCAGGAGGTTTTTGTTAAAATATGAATGCAATGGAACTTGTCACCTTTTAGTAGCAACTAGCAACCTACCTGTCGTTGCAAGTGATCGAATGAACTGGTTGGTGCATGAAACTTGTGTCGCATTAGATACTGCAACTCTTTACATATGTTGTGTCAGATCCCAACCGCCGCAATTCTGCTGTCTCTGGTCCATGGAAAAATTGCTCTACGAAACCTTACGAAAATTTGGTCATAAATTAATTTGACCGCCTAGTAATTGACCATGTTTTTTCGAGAAAATGAACTACAACGCCAATGGAAGGACAACCTTACCAAATTTCTGGAGAGGCAAACATTGGCATCCATATCCTTGGTTCACCATCCATAACTTTGGACGCTTTGCTTTGCTTGTCGTCGTCAGTTCTGTTGCAAGTTACAGTATGGTCGGTATCCCGGTGAGGTAACTGCCCGAGAACTCAAAAGACAGGGGCGTGCCACTACTCATCACCGTTGCTGTTTCCCCCGTTTCTTTCTCAAGTGCTTGGAATTGGGCTGTGCAAGTACTAAGCAAGGGACCCTTCACTTCAGGTCATCACTCAATTCTATGCTTTTGCTGCTCACCAAAATGTTGACATGGTGGTACAAGACACACGTTTCAGTTTGACTGTTCAGGAAGTACAGCATTCATCAAAGAGCAATGCAAAGCAGAAAGGAAAATGGCGATGCAACTGGTGGTAAACAGCGTACCTTTCAGTTTCAGACTATGAACAGTACTCACTACCCATTGTGCTACCTATAAGAGCATCTTCAACCGAACCCTCTTCCCACCCATATCTATATTTGAGGAAAAAACGATGAAAATCGACCTCCAACTGACTCCCTATCCGGCCCCCTTTCTTTGAGGAACCCTCAAATCTCCTCCCTCACCCATACATCTAGGGGCTCCTCATCTGGCCGCTCACCCGCGTTGCTGCTCCCGCGCACGGCCCCTCCCGCGTGGCCGCACTGCCCTGCACCTGCCCACCCGCGCTTCCCCGCCCACGCTGCGCCGTCGCCCCCTCACCCGCCCACCCGTGCCGTGGAGAGAGGGAGCTCGATCGAGGAGAGGGAGGTCGGGGAGAGAGAAGGAGCGAGGAGAGAGAGGGAGCTCTGACCGGCGTTAGGAGAGATGCTCTGGAGAGAGAGGAGAGAGAGGAGAGAGAGGAGAGAGAGTTACTAGATATTAATAAAATAGAGGTGATTCGAATATAAGGTCAAATATGAGGTTTCGATTGGAACACGTTAAAAAGTAGAGAATAAAATCTGAATGAAGAGCTCCTAAATAAGAGATGCTCTAACAATTGCCTGCACAGATGAAACATCTCATGCAGAAATACATAAATAATGCTTAGCTACTGAACCACATTTAATCACTGAGACACTGACTTGCATGTATTGTAGCCTGACGAAACGACAGATGTGGCATCCTGTGAGCTGTGGGTGGTGTCTCTTCCAGACCTGCATCCAAGCTTAGCATGCACGCCTCGCCCGTGTCCATGCTGCAGGGGTGCACTAATGGAGGAAGCAGAGAGATCCCTGCATGGCAATTCATCCCGTTCATTTTCATCCTCACCAACCTCCTGGACGCGCTAAATTGAATGCGCGCAATGCAGGCAGATTTGCGACAGACTTGAATGCGTATCTGGGTAAAGAGAAGCTCTGACAGGGCCAATGCAAAGGTGCTGGACAGTGAGTGCATGCATGCCAACGGCCACTGGTCCCAGCTAACAACAACAGCTACTGTACAGTGTATGCATACATACATGCAGTGTATCTGTATCCATCCAATCCTGGCATGTCAAGCATGGTGACACAGATGTGATTGCTAATTTATGGGCACTGGATTGTAGTGCAGGTGTAGAAGTAGCTGTTCTTTGGGGGCAATGGCAACAGTCCAGTTATCACAGGAGGACGGTGTGCAAACTTGTACCAGTAGCTCCAATTGTTCTTGCTTGGAAAAGTGAGTATTCTATGGCCTATGACTATGAGGCATTTCAACCTGTTCATCCAAATCTTGGAGAACGCAGACATGCACCGCAGCAAAATCTTTACTCATAGCTTGACAAGACATGATGACCTATCACCTTCACACCTTTATAATGTTTATAGCGCGAGTCATAACTATGTCGTACATATATTAGTGTGACGAATACACACATAATATATATTGCATACATAAGCTCAATTTAAAAATGTAAGACGCAAAAGCACATAAAAGGAAACACACATGCAAAACCTATTTGAATGAGGGCCTTCAATTAAAATATTATTATATTACAAATAAATTTTAGCCTAACTCACTTTATCCGAATATTCTAATAGGCTTTCATCTCACCTTGTGCTCAAGGTGGTGCCAAATCAACCGTCCTAGAGCTATCTACCACTCCCGACCCCACAAGCTATGAATCTTTTCCTTCCGCTTACTTTCCCATCCCCTACTCTTCGACATCGCAACGAGAGCTTGGCACCCTGCCATTCTAGAAGCTTCCAGAAGCTCATGGAACAATGGCGAGGCTTCTCTTACTCCGCACGACGATGTACCATCACTCCCCACCTCTCTGCCATCACCCTCCTCATGCTCTCTCTATCCAAACACCGCTACTACGCCTCCTTCCCCTCCTCATCCCCCTCCACTGCATCCTGACGTCGCCCCTCCGCGTCCCAATCCACACCATCGAGTCCTCACTTGGTCCCACCAAGGAGGAGCAGTTTCTCGCAGTTGGTGGGCCAGCCAACTGACAACACATGTGGAGCTCGATGCGCTCACCATAGGACACCTTCTCACCGTCACGGAGACGCCACGCCAATATGACAGATGCTATATGCAATCTCATCGTGGTATCAGCGTGACGAGACCCAGATTTCCGCCACACCGATATGGCGATGAAAAGACAACGCCATGACAAATATTCTTGTAGTAAATCACATAGGATTGATTTCTGTGCCAAGAAATCAGATTTTTTTTTTGACATTACAAAGCATTACAACACAAGCACAACCAACACACACTCTCAGTTAAAGAAGCACCACTACTGACCCTACACTCTATTCTTCTCTCTTCAACATATCCTAAGTGAAACTAAGTTTCTTACTACCTTGTAGATAAACCATTATTACTAGGTACTTGCTACCTTGTAACCAACATCACACGCTACTTTCCTTAGCAATTTTCGATCACGATCAGTGCCGTCCTGATCGAGACGATGAACTCCCCTGCTGCTCGGCGTAAGGCCTGACGAAGGTCCTCCTCCACCACACCTCGAACGCCCTCTGAAGGTTCGGGCAGCTGTCCCCGACCTTCAAGAACCTACCCAGCCAGGCGAGCAGCACCGCCTGCTGGTCCTCCAATGGCAGCGTCAGGATGGTTTGCCCGATCCCGTCCTCGACAGCCTTCCGGTCGAAGGACCTGCATCCATGCTGTAACCACTTGTTATCATCCATGAGAGGCTGCAGCCAGACGTCTAACAGCAGCTGCCTCGTCTCCTTCGATGGCAGCACCTCCCCTTTGCCAATGGCCACGAAGAGCCTCGCGGTGACGCAGCTCACCAGGTGTCTGTGCATGACCGGTATCTTGCAGTGCAGTTTGGCCAGCTCGCCCTGGCTGGCCCAGATGACTGTCAGCTCATCGGCTGCATTCTTGTCTGATAAAATTTCAGTTAACCAGAGGAGGTTGTCAGCCTCCAGAGCGATCTTTCGGAAGACCGGTTCTTTGTTGTCCGAAGATTGCTCAGGGAACTCCGGATCAGAAGCTTGGCGAAACAAAGTCAATAAGGATTCCAGGCAATCTCGGCAAGAACTGTACAAGGTCATGACACAGGAGTCTGCTGAAGCATTTGTCAAGACGTTCTCCTTCAAGAGCTTCAGGACCAAAGATTTCATCTCGCGCCGCCCTCTGTCCTCGCTGCTCTTTAGAACCAATTCAATTATATGCGCAAGCGTGTCGTTTGGCGGATTTGTTATGTCAGATGTCACCCTTTTCAGCAAGGGGTTAACTATGTGGTTCTCATTGTGCAGTTGTCGTATGGATGACACGACATTTTCTTCCTCGTCGCCAACCCAAGGAACTGCTTCCAGGTAATCTAAGCATGACATGATGCATGCACGGAAGCCTAGTGATTCTGCAACCTGTACAGAGAACGAATACAAGAATTCATGCGCTACAAAACAAAAGAATAAGTACATTAAGAAGTAAAATTTGCTTTACAATATCTAGTTTATTGTTCCTAACTAGCCACGTAGTAAGACATAGGCAGGTTTTAGACAGTCATGCTCCAGATCAGATTCAGAGGACTTGTTTCACTGCTATTTGTTCCATAAAACACATATATGGCAGCCTAAAGAAATTGAGACTGATCAGCCTACCTACATTGAGATTGACCTGCCTACCTAAATCGGGACTGACGAACTATCAGTTGACAAAATTGTGACATGATTCTATCGAAAATGATTGTATCATAAGAATATGGCTACAGATGAGAAGAGTTCCTAAATGCAATAGCATGAAGTGGACATTGAGATAGAATCAGCTGCATCTATCATAATTCACATTTTTGTAAGAATAGAGTTCCACTCTAAAGACGTGTGAATTAGTAAATTTTCAATTGGCACAAGGGACATTACTTTTGGTTGTTTGGAATCACTCAAAAGCACCTAAAGTTAAACATTTGTAATACAAATAGTACAATTTTACAAAAAAAAGATATAATTTTTAGTTGATGCACCCAGATAATATCTATAAAATGCTCAATGTACCAAAGGTCTAAGCTGCTATATGGCCATATGGGACATGTTGCAGAATAAAGACAACTAAATTATCAAAGTAATGTCTAATTGACAAGACTAGCATTACCTAATGCCGATTATTTTTCTACAGCATCAATTGGAATATGCATAGATAATTTATATAGCATACGAAGAAATTGGCAAATCAAGTAACTGTCACAGGAGAAACCTTCAAGATTCGAAGAACTCGTGGAACATTTTGCTTGATAAGCCTCTGCTTGACATCCTTGCAGTACATCAACCCAACAGTCTCGACATAAATCTCAACATCCTCACAATCCGGTACCTCAATGCATGACACTGGAGATTGCCTCGAGAGCCTATCCATGAAAAAAGTACTATTTTCAGCAAGGATGTTCTTGTGAACAATCATCTTCACAGCAACCCCTTCCTTGCCATACAGCACAACCTTCAGATCACTCGTGCCGAGCTGCCCAAACCCGACTGAGATCTTATGTTGCTTTGGTCGCTTCTCGGGTGCTGATGCTACCTTCAGTGGATCAAGGGCAGCAGCAGCATCTGCTTGGGGGCATACTTGCTCATCCGAATTGGTTCTAGACCTAGTAGGAGTAGATTGTGCTCTCTTCTCCGAAGAAATGGTCGGCGCCCTCTGAACCAAGGAGGCCTTTGACACAGCAGGTGATGCTCCACCTCTAGGTCTGCCTTGCCGGTTTGGGTTCTTTGTTGTCTTCTGGAGCGCGGCCTGTGACGGGCAGCACCAGAATCCTTCCGGGGTGATGGCAATAGGGACATTTCTAATCCTTGGTGGCTGACCATCCAGCCTTCCAACCTTGAATTCTGCCATGTCTTTCTTAAGAACAAGGAGGCTTGTCAGGTGAAGACGAACACTTTTATAGCTTCAGATAAGGCTGATTCAGACGGTCTTTTTATTACCTTCTGAGATTCATTTATGAATAGCTCTCATGCGCACACCTGAAACACAAGAATTGAAATGCTAAGTTGTGATTTCGCCGGAATCACTAAGTTAGGATATGTAGCAAGAATTATAACCAAGCAAACAATAAAGCATGGCAATATTGAGGCATTATTGTTCTTTTTCTGCACCGGAAGAAGGCCCGAGAAAATGTGGATAATTTCATCTGATTCTCTCGTATATTTCCCATGAAATAGAGCTTGAACAAATGACGAGCACCAGCTCGTGACTGAAAGTGAGGGCAGAAAGCAAGAAACACATATGCATATTCAAAATAAAACTCCTACCTTGAAACCAAACTCTAATACCACATTCCACACGAATTGATTTCAGATTTCCTACATGCTAGAGCTCAGTTATGCGAATCTCGAACGCCTAATAGGAAACTGAAGAATGGCATCGCCATCCGAACGCTAGCAAGCCACCAGATTGGAAGCAAGAGCACCGAGAAAACCACCAAAATTTCCTAAACCCAATAGAAGTCTGCATGCAGAAGGGGGGCAAACAAGAGCAGGAACCAAGAAGAGCACACACAAATGCTCTCCCTAACTCTTCAGTTCCCGACTTCCCGTCACATCCAAATGCCCAATCTTTCATCAAACTGAGACAAACCTAAACCAAAACCACCCAAAATCCCCAACTCTCACCTACTCAAGAACTCGCATTTCAGCTCATGAAACAAAGATAACGTACAGTGAGGACGATCAAACAGGGGTACCTCACTCGCACGTCGCACCACAGCTCAGCTTAGCTCGTGCCGGCTGCCGCTCCAACCAATCATGAAGGGACTCGAGTTCTCACGCCATTCCTCTCCTCTTCCCAGAGTCGGCAAGGCAAACAAGCAAGAAAGGCAAAGGCAAACAGCACAAAGGCAGCTAGTACTAGTAGCTAGCTATCCATCCTTGTCCATCTTCTTTTGCCCATCACTAATCAGTAGTGTCCTCCCTTTAGCCCGCTAGCACACCACACATGCCATCATGGCGCCCTCCTCCTCTCCTCTCCTCCCCCTCAAGATCTCTTTTTTACGCTCTCTTTCTTGCTTGTTTCTTTCCTTCCTCCTCTGTCTCTCACTCGAGCCACAGACTCACAGTCACAGTTAGTGTTTACTACAGCCCGTTGTGTGTAGCAGCAGCTACTGGCTCCTGCTTGCCCCGTTGCATCGTAGCAGCTGCAGCTGCAGCAGAGCTCAAATCTAAGGAGGCTGTAGTGTGTCGCTTCCGGCGTTTTGCGCCTTTGATTGGGTTCAGACTTGAGATGCCACGGCGTTTGTCTGTCTGTCTGTCTGTCCTGGGCTAACTAGGATTCGTCTGTCCCCGGCCACGCCGGCGTTTGTTCAGACTTGAGATGCCACGGCGTTTTACCAAGCTTTCTCTACCAGAGGTCCTAGTTTACCGTGCTAATTCGCGGGCCCGCATGTCATAGTGAGATTTCTACCTGCAACCGCAGCACGATGTTACTGTGATCTGTGTGCGGCGCTGCAGGGTTGGTTTCTCGAATCTGGAGAGACATCGAATCTGGAGGTGTTTGACTGTTGCAGGAACCGTATGTCCTTTGTCCGGATAGAATTTTTTTTTTCAGAATTCATAATGCTTTTCAGAGTTGATTTTCAAACTTGAATTTGGAAGCTGTGAGCAACAGCATCCAAGGGCCAACTACCAAACATTAGCAAGCAGAAACTGAAACGGATACCAAATAATCCAAAATTTCTTCAGATTCGGAGAAGAGAAAGCATGCGCTTGGAGGTACTTGTTTGCCATCTTTTGGGCTTGGACACTCGAATGATGCATAGTTACTCTATAATTGCAATGATCAATTTTGAATGACCCAAAATTTTCTCTTCTGGCTCTTTCCAACCACCCTGTTGCTTCATTTGCAACGAGTGCCCGCGATGAGTGAGAATCTTTCTTGTTTAGACCACTTTGATTTGAATCTTGAATTGATCTACAGGGTCAAAAATTTTGCCAAAATTGAGGCGTTGGGGATGAGATGGTACATGCACGGTTGGATGTGTATATGGTCGTCGATTAAGAAAACAACTTGTTGGTTTGCCTTGATTAAACCAACTTGCGTGTACCTACGCATACTTGTGCGTAGTTTATGCTTTCAATTCAAAATCATCATCCGTTTGCCACGCCATCTACCTATGCGTAGTGTAAAGCATGAGTAAAGCATACGACGGTGATAGTTTCTTTCTTTCTTTCTTTCTTTCTTTTGATTTAAGCCTGATGTCACATTATGCGACTACTGCATCATTGTACGACCAGGGATTAGCGTACAAGAGTGTATGTTGGCTCTTTGACCAGAGGAGCTCTCTCTTTTCTGCCATTTTGTCGACTTGAACACATTTTCAGTCTCAGTCCGACCGAAGGACACAAAAAAAAAGTTGACGGGATTTATTCTCCTCTCTTTCCCTTTTTTCTGAAGAAACTTGGTCGTTGAAATGGCGAATCAAGTAGTAGCTTTTCGTTGCTTAGGATTTTGGTGATGCAAGGCCAAATTTTATTCTTTTTTGACCCAGAGGAGTATCGCTAAGACCCTGACCCACGTCGAGGTGACGAATGCTGCTGGTTTGGTGAGAAGGATGATTTGCAGAGTCACCAAAAGAACAATATTCTCGCAGGAAATGCCAGGGCCCATACTGACAGGCAAGTGGCAACTAGAGGACTGTTAATACCAGTGGAAAAAGAAGAGTAATATATATATGACACATTCTGATCACAAATCCATTGTCGTCTAGTCCGGTTAGGATACCTGGCTTTCACCCAGGCGACCCGGGTTCAAATCCCGGCAATGGAACATTATTTTTTGTTTTGAACCCTAATTTTTTACCCTTTTGAAGATAAGTTTATGGACTCTAGATATGTTTGATAAACAGATGAAATCGAAATTTTCATTTCGAATGCTGCACATCAGCTGATCATAGCAGGTCAATGCCCCCTTGCATACTTGAATGTCCAAAAGGTACCGATAAAGCATTCGAAGTAATTATTGTACCAACAAAAAAGTATAAAGGTAAATGAGTGAATCTGGTTTTCGCTGCTCCGGAAGACAGGTTACAGATTGCTCAAGGACACCAAAGATGCGCATCACTCGAGCCATATGACAGCAACATCTCAGAACAACCAGGTTTGAAAGAACTGGGACATGCTCTTGTTGATAGAAATGCAACTGTTAATGATCACGTGCACATAGGTGCATAAAGCTTTTGATCAGAGCAAATGAGATTCAGAATGCATGTCTTGCCCAGCTGTTCAGTTCAACTCACAAAAGCTAAACGCGAGCACCCCACAAATCCACACGTTCATGTTGATTACAAGGTGACAATGTTCATAACCTGAAGCGCTTCGGAAAGCCATGGTAGCTCCCCGAGTACTGCTGAACTACCTTGCCGCACCAAGCCCAGCTCCATGGTTAATGGTATGCACTATACTGCACAATGGCGCATCCAGTGAAGGGGAAACTATCCCCAACTCCCAGCAACCTCTTCTCATCTAGTTAGCAGCTCAATATCAGCTCCGACTTCAGCAATCTTTGGGTCCTTGGAAGCTTTTGCGCTATTCGCAACGCTCTTAACATCAAGGTCAAGAGCAATGGACTTCACAAGGCCATTTAGCATCTAGGGTTAAGCTAGGTTAAGGGCAACACGTGCCAAAGCATGGAACAATAAGAAACAATGCAAACTATAGAATCAAACCACTTAATATAAAGCACTGCATAATGGAATGTTGAAAAAAGGATACAAGAGAACCAATTGCAACAAGTGCCCGGTACTTTGAATCAACATCTTGAGTATCGTCTTCAGCAACCTGTAAATTTTAATAAGAAATGTAAACGTCAGAGAACTGTGAAAACTGCAATGACTACAGAGGTTGGTGGGTGGAAATCTCACTTCAAGGGCAGCAGAAAGAATTTGTGCCTGACTCTGTTCATCTTTTGATTCAATTGAAAGAACAGCATAGCTGGAAAAAAGAGAGGAGAAAGATCAACGTAGTGGACCTCAGCATTATCAAGAATGCATGCATATGAATTTACAATGTCAAGAAAGCAAAATTTCTAGGTAGAATACAATTTAGGACTCACTTAAGTAGAAGTGTAGCATATGCCAAGTGTGCATTCTTGCTAAAAGATGGCTTGCAACTGGTCACGGAATCAATGATCTGAAATTAGGAAACAATAATGTCAGTCCACAAATGTAAAACTGAATAACATGTAGAGACTTAGCAGACACATAATTTGCACACCAAACTCCACATGCCATTCTAAATATTTGTTCCAAAGCTAATTTTGTCTTATGCACTAATTGACCCATGATAAATAGATGCTGAGTAATCACAATACAATCAAGTAAATTAAAACAACGGGTACTTCCATGAAGAACATATAAAGAAGTCAAAAGAAAAATAAATATATGTAGTTTGAGAACTGACCTCAGCACAGTGGGTTCTCAACCATTGGTGTAAGCACGAGTAGTCAAATAAGTTCGTAACGGCTTTGAGGATTGTAAGCACATTTGCTGACTGCACAGGCGGTGCTACAGCCTTACGAAAAGTTTCCATAAATACATCTGATAGATAACATGAGGAAACAAGCTTTGTTCAGTACCAATAAATAATGTTGGATTTCTCATTTTGGTAAAAGAAAACGTTAGTTTCAGACAAGAAAGACTGAGGCACTGAGCATTAGCAGATAGAGAACATATGTACCATCTCCACTTTCCATGGTCTTGAGAAGTAAAGTAGCACCATCGGGATGCAACACAAACATCCTCAGAAAATCAATAACTGCAAGGTAGATGGACAAACTTATCAGATGGGCTGCAAACCATCTCCACAAAAAGAGAACAAAATGAAGCTTTACCATAACATACTAGTTGTCAACACATGCAGTTGCACAGGCTAATATGATAAAATTGTACTATTGTGTTGAGTATCTCTACTCGAATATTAGACATGGATCAAATGAGCTCAATATAAGAGAAGGAGCTCAGAATTCCTTTTTAAGTTGTATTCTGTTACCACATTCGGAAATATCAACCAGACAATATCAGCTAAGAACCTTGACCAAATATAGCTTTCTTTTATGTAATTTGTTTGACTGAAACCTCAAGAAGTAACATGAGACTCCCAATTTTGCTTCTTCCTAATAGTGACACGCTTAAAGTGTTGCTGCATTACAGACATCCAACTTAGACTATCCAGTTCAATCTTATGACTGCCAAAAAATTCTGTCATCAACAGACTATGATCAGATGCGGTGCAACCATAATAATAGGAATCGCACAGTTGCAACTCCAACCAGGAATTTCTAATGTTACGATTGGAGTGAACTAGATGGTAGAATTGCACGCTTGCAACCAAAAGGTTCTAAGAACAGTTCAAGTCCAATTAAAGTCTGCAGAAATTTAAAAGTGTACAAGAGTTTATAATAAATTCATACATAGTTTCTCTTTTTTCTTTTCTTTTGCTTATAGTGAAAATTCCTGCTTGATTTTTTAGCCTTTTTCAAATTAACATAGGAATTTCAAGAGACTGAGATAGTAATCATCAGTTGGGAAACCAATTATTGGTGCTTACTGTGTTTATGGGCCAAACATAGATATACCTGGAAACATCATCTGTGGAGGCCAAGACTTCAACATTTTCAGCAACAAGGCCATGTCAGCATCTGCAAGCTTGCTTGTGTGATAAAATGATGTATTTTTCAATACTTTCACTATGGCATCTAATCTTGACAACTCAGCCTTGGACAGGGATGATTGCTTCTGTTCCTGAACAGAGATAAGCTAACAATCATGCCTAAATAATAAATTAATTATCTGTCTGGACAAAGTAAAATCCCCTTGAAAGTGTGAAAGGTGTACGAAACCAAATCCCCTGAAGAACACCTTTGGAGAGGGTTATAATTCTAAAGATCCAATGTGGAGCTACCAGACTGTCAGTTAGCTGTGGTCAAGGTCAACAGAAGTCCATTCACTACATATAAATATGACAGCTTTGTGCTAGATGAACCATAGTCAAAGGGCTGATATCCCCTAAAGGTGTTTTTAACTCATTTCATAAAAATTGGTATAGTACACATTACACAAGATACCAAAAACATAAAAAAGCTAGTAATTTAGCTAGTTACTTCAAGTTATACTATTCATCCTTCATCATATACTTACGACATTGGCCTTCTATCCTAATCACAAAAATGGATGCAGCTTAGGCACACAGATTGAAGAACAGGTCAATTAGTGTGCCGGGGACAGGGCTGATCATACAACTTGCAGAAAAGTCAGTAACCTAATATATAAAGAACAAAAATAGTTTAAGTAGCACACAGTGATGTAAATAGAACTAATTTTTCTAGGTTCTGGAAGAAAATAATTGAATGCTAAATTTTTCGGAAGCAACAAAAGACACCAAGAAAAGATCTTAGAAATTACCGAGTCAGATGAAAGTGTTGCATTGAACTCCGAAAGCTTCTTTAGGATTCCCTCGAACTGAGCAGTCTCAAATGACAGCATTCCATGCTGCAAACCAAATAAGCAAATTTTGTGTGAAGTTGTAAAAAGGTTGTAAGACAACTGGGCAAGAATAAGTTTGACACGGACTTGTTTCTGGACAATGCTGAATTCAACCATTAATCATCAACCCATGTGATGCGAGCCATAATTTTTTTCAGAATTTCATGTGTGCATGCACTTACAAGATCTGGTACATGATTGTATTGGTAGATCAGAATGTCAATATGTACGGCCTGCATTGATATGTATAAGGCACCGTTTGACTCGGCAGACTTCAAAATTTTGACCATTACATTTTTGCAATATATTCTACATAATTAAGATTATTTTAAGTTCTATGAATCTAAAGGTATCTCTTTCATGTCACTAAACACGTCCCATTGGACTAATTGTTAGTAAAAAATTATGATGTTTTACTCTTTGATTGCACGAGCAACTTACAAAACAAAGGGAGAAAATAAGTATAAGATTATCACTACTATAAGCAGATGCAAATAAGGGGGCAATGAATACAGTGCAACAAGGCCACTAAACTAACGCATACTTGCAAGTAAGTTTCACCACATGACCAGTTCCATAAATCAGAGATGTCAGTGTTGTGTTTGCAAAATAACAGATCACAGATAAATGTAACAATAGTTAAGGTTGAGAGTACCTTTGGTATGTGCTTGAAAGTTTGTTTCGGAGCACTACCTGCAAATCAAGTATGGAACATTACGTCATGACTCAAGATAAGCCTAAAAAATGAAACAGAGGCATTGTCATTTAATATAAGGAAAAAAGAAGAACAAAAATAAGCTAGATTTCCAATATTTCAGGACTGAATATTGAATGCATACCATTTGATGAAGACGGCTGTCCAGGTACATACGCATTAGCTGATACATAGTCAACTTGACTGTCAACAGCAGCACTAAAGAAGCAAATACAGACAGTGGCGAAAAAAACATCACAAAAGAGACAGAAAAGCATGCTTACCCCCAGTATAGGGATCCCGAAAAGATGGATCTGGAACAAAGTTGTTCTGGCCAGAATTCTGCAGTATGAATTCTACCACCTGTTGGCGATACGTCAAAGGTAAATTTTCTTTCAGGAGCCACTTGTCCGCAACAACGTACGGATCATCTGCAAGTAAATGAACACAAGAGTGTAGCGGGTGCTTAAGATAACGTTATAGATAAGGAGTGTCTCAGCATGCATGCATATGCGGAAGAGTGAAGACTAGAAAGATTTCATATTGGATGGAAACTTAAATAATGAAAAGGATAAGAATCATAATACTAGTGAGCTCACTCTAGCGTCTAGAACCAAATGTAGAGAAGCATTAAAAAAATAGAATTGCACATGTCATATACCTGATCTATTATAGGGCAGCTTTCGTATAGGTTCTCCATCTCCAATGTCAACATTAAAAACTGCACAGAATTCAGAATATTGTCAGCAAACAGAAAATGGTTAACGCACAAACAGATCGAAGAGAGATCAACTTACCAAAATCATAGCGGACACCATCAAGAACTTGACCTGGTGCAGCATCCCCAGGTCCATCCACTACTTCACCAATCTAGCAATTTGGTTGGTAAAAAGATGGCATCAAGCAAACTCAAAATAGCGGCTATACAAGAAAGTAACAATACCAGTGCCAGATCAAGCAGGGCAGACAGATGTATGAAGATCATGGTGTTTAAACTACATCTTGATCTGATCAAGAGATCCCTAATTAATTTAGTGAAAAATCTATGGTATTATTGCATATTGACTTATTTAGTAAAGGACACATTACAAAAATCAATATTATGAGTTAGATTGTTCTAATATGGCACCCCGGTGAACCTAACACTTAATGCCTCAGATTAGGAAGTGGGCAAACATTTTTGGGTACCTATAGGTCTAAAGCATAACAGAAAAATATGGTGGTAGAAACTCCAGGCAGAATATGAAGGACTATGAAAAAATATCCAGAGTGCTGTGTAAGGCTCCTCTGGTTGCGCAGTTAATAAGTGTTGCCAATGATCCATTCTATTCTATTTTAGGTTTAATCGAACCACTACTGCCAGAGAGACAGGGTTATGCCTCGGGGGCAGATCAAAATGCAGAGCAGTGTCCTCAAAAAAATGCAGAGCAGCTTGCATTTAAGTTAACAACTCTATCGACATTAAGCAGCATATAATTGAAAGACATTAAATTATATCCTCGACTTTGCAGATTATCTCTTGCGACTGGGGCAGAAACTTGGGTGAATATAACTGGGACAGAAACTTGGGTGCTTACCTTGTCCCATTTTAACTCTCTTGAATTCCATGAATAGGCAACACCATTGTCCCCTTCTCTAACGATCAGTGTTTGACCATCGGAGTTTCCTGCTTAAACAAGAAGATAAAAAATATGAAGTAACATCGGAACACTACAACGTTAAGGACTCCATACAAAATTGTCTTTCATACAACTACTCCAAATTCTCACAAGACAAACTGCGAGGAAGGCAACAATTTATCAGAAAGCTCCGAATATTTAAAGAAGGGATTATTTTGCAGTACAATACAAAAGTCAATATTAAGCCCTAACCTATATAATATGTTCACATTATATTTGATAAACAGACAATCAACCTAAAGTATATAGCATTGGAACATCATGGTAATATCAACAATACAACCACACAGATGACTCAGGAAAATAAGATGTATAACCTGGAACTTGCAGTGCCTCAACTCCTGGTAGATCCATCAACTTAAGTCCACCAACGGTCTTTCTGTACAAGAAGAAAAAAATGTATCTTGCTTAAATTGAAACTTCTTGATGTATTGACAAGCCCAGGATTCCAATTTTCAGAAGATAGTAAGAAAAACATTATCTTACAGTTAGAAATAAACAGGCCACAGTCAATATCAATACAAGTAGGTGAGCAAATAATCCTAAGATTCCAATTTTCAGAAAAGAAAAGAGAGAATTACTGTTTTAACAGTTGACAGTAAACAGGCCACTGTCAATATCGATACAAACAGATGATACTAGGAAAAAATAGGTCACTTTGAACAGTAGAATGTGACAAAAAAATTGCATAAAACAAGGAAATAATTCAGGAAGAAGTAAATACCAACCTGCTAAGTGTGTATTGAGAAATAAGGTCTGAATAAGCTGCAAGTTCCTCATCACTGCAGAACCTGTTAGTATCGGTTGTCCATACCCTTGTGGTTCCATCAGAACAAGCAGCTACAATATCTCCATTTTCCAAAAATTTAGCATCCCATATGCATCCAGGGTGTTCAATGGTTTGAACACAAATCCCATCTGCACAAATTCAAACAAGTACTATCACATAACAGAATGGTTTTTGTTTTGAGCAAATACTGGCCTGAGAGAGAAGGGGGAGCGTTTAGATATTCAGTTAGCTACAGCTTCATATTTCCTTTGGTAAGACAGCAAATTAAATTTAGGGTTCATGTTCAGTAAAGATACTATAGGTATGAAATTATAAATCCTACACTAAGAAGAAGTACCATTCATGTGTGCTCTACATAAAATACAAAATAAATCACCTTTCCATATCTTTAAAGAGCGATCCTCACTGCCACTAGCAATTAGACCTGAAGAATGCGCATCCACAGAATATACAAGAGAAGTATGCCCAATCATATCCAACAGGGGCTGACCGGTTAATGCCCATAGCTTGATAGTGCTGCGACCAACCAAAATACCATGTGTGAACAAATAAACAGGCAGTGATTGCAAAGTAGAAGAAGCAAAGTGAATGCATTGATGCCACAAAATTCAAAAGATTGTGATGTGTGTGTGTTGGGGGTAGGGGGAGGGAAGAGTTAGGCAAGTATTTGTCACTCACCTGTCATGAGAGGCAGAAAGAATTCCCAAACCTGGCATTGGTGCTAAACATCTAACAGTATCTGCATTTGACATCAGATTAGGTTAAGTATGCATAAATTTGCTAATAATAACACCACAAAAACTGATTATACAAAAAAACAATCACATGCTACATATAGAATAATGTGGTTTAACAACAGATTAATTAATGATATGAACTCTATTTGAGTAAATAAAAATAGAACTTCTGCATCAGTGCAACCAGAATTTCAGTTGCCTGACTGAACATTACACGATACACTAAAATAAAGCACAATATGCCAAAGGCAGAAAAAGTAATATATATCGTAGTGTTCCACATGCCACGCTCACAAAAAGTGTTTTCTGCGGTAGTAATGAACCAAAAGGAACAAAAGAAAACCTGCATGTCCTGAGAATGTCTGTAAACAAGTCCTTCCTTTCCAAAGCTTGATAGTGGAATCACTTGAACCTATACAAGAGAGGAAAAGAAGTAATGAAATTTTCAATCATTTGAAAATTTTAGTCACAATATACAAGAAATCATCCTGTGAAACTCTGAAAAGCACTGAGAATAGGTTTGCTTTAGCCGTGCTTGTACCCCAATGACGTTATCATGGCAATAATGAGCCAAACTATTATTTGCAGTACACTGCTGTGGAATCTAGTTTAAGCTAATAGATTACAAGATGGCATTGCACCATCACAGAAAATAAGCATATACACCAAATGAAATGGAAAATGTAGAAAATATAAAAACTCTACCAGTAAAGAGTTCTCCAGAGGGTAGCTTTACAACAGTTTGCACTGCAACCTTGTGTGCTTCCCAGACCTCTATAGCATTGCCGTTTCTCCACCGTCGTAAAGTACTGCATGTACAATGTGTATGTCAAGGAAATAGTTCAGCATAACTATAATAGGAAAACTGGATCATATATTAGGATATCCTGTCATTCAAGAGAAAACTTCAAGCATAAAGTGATCAGTAAAAGTGCCCGGGTAAGAAATCAAGTACACTACAAGTGGCTTCAACCACCGAGCAACATTACCAGCATTTTTTTTAAGGAACCCAAAAGGAAAATGAATCGGAAGTGAGAAATGTGCATAAGTGCAAATGGAAGAATATAAATGGTCCAACCCACAAAAGGTAATGAAGGAATACAGGTAATTGTATATTATTTATACCAATATACACAACAGCAAGCATAATGGCAAGTATACAATATTTGCGCAATAATCAACTCATCAAAATATTTTACAATTGTTAAATTATTACCGAGATATAACCTTTAAGCAAGCAAAGCCAAGACAGGGTGCCATACTGACAAGTAGCATAAAAATTACACTTGTCTAATAAAGTTTACCAGTCCATGGATGAAGAGATGATGTCACCATTACTGTCTACAGCTAGTCCAGTAACTTGTGAAGTGTGCCCCTTCATTGTCTCAACAACTTCTCCTCTGTGCAAATCCCAGAGCAAAACAACTGTATCCATTCCACCAGAAACGATTCCTCCTTCAGGAAAGCGGTCTGAAGGAGGGATCCAAGCCAGTGGACCCACAAAACTGGAATGTCCCACGAGTGTCTTAGAGAGAACATATTCATTCTTCTTTTCTGGGTGCCGTGTCCAGAATTTCACAGTCCGGTCTCTTGATGATGTTGCAATCCCAGCATCACCACATATACAGATGCCGCGAACCTGTGGAAGAGTAAAGCATGGTAAGCCAACCATGAAAAAAGTGTCTACGATGTCAAATCAAAAGAACGACTTGACAATAATATGGACGATAATGATGAGCAGGGCGCATCAAATAATCTAATAATTGCAGAAAAGGCTCTAAGTTCTTTTTTTAGAAGTGGCAGGGGTTTCCCCTTCCGATTTCTATAATCAGAAACCACAGTTTTTACAGTCACATGTCTGAAACAAAAGATAACAGAAAGCACAGCGCCAGATGCGAGAAAAGGCTCTAAGTTCTAACTAGCTAAAGTCAGGCATAAATGCGGTGTGCACTTGAAAATACATTGCTGCCTGATTTAACACTGCACAAAACATTGTTTCACAGGGATCACAAAGACCTGTAGTTTCCTGAATGACTATATTTCGACACATAACTATTGCTGCCCAAAAATGCTATTTTTTTTTCTCTTTGATACTGTGCCCAAAGCCAAGTTAAAAATTATCATCAAATTGACTAGAACAGTACAATGTAGAATAGTACCCCAACTGTTTTCCCGAATTTTGGGGTAACAGCCTAGCCGGTGCACAGTCTGGATCAGTACTGGATCCGCTGATCCGCTAATGATCTAGATGGACCTTGAATCATCATAGTAGAATTGCACTTAGAGCAGAACACAGGAGGTCTCTGTTCTGATAACGTATAGGAGCGAAATTACAGTGAAACCAAGTAGCTGGTCACTAACAGATTCACCAATGTAATTGCAATAGCATGCCAACTCAACCCAAATTGCAGTAATAGTCAACAAACCCTCCAGGTTACTCCTCCACTAAACCCCCTAACTCCACAATCACAAACTGAATTCACACTAAGAATCCGGAAGTAAAGTACGGTCCGTCAATGCACGAGCAATTGAGATGTACAACTCCGGGGAGAGCACAATCCGAGAGAGAAGAGCAAGCCGAACCCGCGAACGCAACGAAGCTAGATCGAATCACACTACGCAAATCCACCGGGAGCCCAACAGATCGAAAGCGCCACCGCGTCCGCCGCGCGCAGGACCGAGCCCCAAAGGCAAGGTTTCGGAGTGGGCGGACCGAAGCCGAGGAATAGCGCAAGCTTGGAGAGGAAGCAAACGGAGACAGCGTAGGCGGTGGGGAAGGGAGAGGGGGGGGGGGCGTCTTACGTCGTCCTCGTGGCCGTGGAGCTGGACGCTGAGGCGGTACTCGGCCATGGCGGAGCAGGCGAGCGCGGAGATTGGTGAACGGAGACGACGAGTCTGTGGGGGGGGGGGGGGGGGGATGGGGATTTCACACGATGCTGGAGCAATTTATTTAGTTTGGAAATTTAGATATATACCATTATAAATATTACGGTTTTAAAATATAACATTACAAATTCAGTATTTAAAAATATATCATTATAAATTTCTTAAAATTATATCTATATTATTATAAATGTCCTAAAATTAGATATGTGCTATTACGAATCTTCTGAAATTAGATATATGCTATTACCAATCTCTTTAAATTGTATTCATGCAGTATCGGGAGACTAAAGTAATGACATGATCTAATTTTAAAAGATTTATGCTGGCATATTTTCCCAAATACAAGATTTGTAATGATATATATTCGAAACTGTAATATCTATAATAGTATATATCTAAGGACATGTTTAGCATAACTTCACTTTAGATTTTCTAGCTCTGCTCTAAAAATCCACGGTGAAGTAGAGTTATCATAAAGCTAAAGCTGATAATGAAGATGTTTGGCTAGCAGAATAGCTTCAGATTCATAAATGAGAGATTTTTAGAGACATTGTCAATAGTACCGTTTGTTCATGCATGCTTCTAAAGAAGGGCACATATTCCACATTTATTCATTCTTGTAATTACTCAAATGCCACCAGATTCTAAAATTTTGCTTTGCGATGAGTGTTTGTATCACCACATCTACATCCCTTAAACCTGACGAAGACATATCTTTTCTATAGCTCAAGACCATAAATTCCAGAGATTATATTGGGAAAAATGTAAAAACCCCCTAAAAGTCACTTAAATTTTGACTTCCTCCTAAAGTTATTTGGTTGAAAAAAAAAAACCCAAAGGTTCGGCTTTGTTGCAACCCAAAAAAATTAAAAAAATAAAACAAAATAAAAAAAATCTAAAAAAAACTAGACACAATTCTAAGACCTTATGTGAATTTTTTTTTCAAAAATAATATCCTTTGAATCATATTTCATCGAGAGGAAGTTTGAAAAAAAGAAAAACGTGTAGCTCATTTATTAATTCGAGTTAAATGCATAGTTAATTATTTACTAATTAAAAAATTATGAAACTAATTTTTTTAGTGTTATTACATGATCCTATATCTTCTAAAAATACATAAAATCTTGAAATAGTTACTGTAACGTGTAGGATTGAGTAATGTGTTACAGATAGATTAATTCATAACACCCAAAAATTAGTGAAACCACTTTTATTAGTTTACTTAAACAATGATTTGTGTAGGAAAAATAATGGTGGACATGACAAAGTTAAAATAACACGAGTTAATAAATGAGCTGCACGTTTTTCTTTTTTTCCAAACTTCTTCTCCATGAAATACGATGCAAAGAATATTATTTTTGAACAAAAAGTTCACAGAAGGTCTTATAATTGTCTCTAGTTTTTTAGAATTTTTTTTTTATTTTTTTTTGAATTTTTGGATTTTTTTCAACAAAACAACTTCTGGGGGAAAGTCGAAATTCAAGTGACTTTTGGGGGTTTTTTTTTTTGCATTTTTCCCAATTATGAAACCAGATAACATCCAAAAAAGTTCTCTGATAGTGAAGACCAATTCCATGAAGTTCAATACTAACGTAAACAATAGCATCATTGTTGCATCATACATATATAAATAAAATTTTGTCATTTTAATACATCAGGCAACATAATGGCATACTACATGCTCATCCAAGGAATTTCATTTCGAGAACATGTGCGAATGACAAATACGTTGATCATAGTTCAGGTGCTCTTATTCCAGAACATCTCAGGATGTTCAGATCGGTCTGTTGGTGACGGCAGGAGACGACACTTTTAGCCTTGGAGTTCAATGATGCCTGGAGTGATAATTAAATGTATGAGAAATCATCAAGTGTAACAGGAGGCTCTTTTTGTTGTTAGAAAGAACAAGAAGCCAATTTGGACGAGGGAAATGGGACTGAGGAACCAGTGAACATGCCAGGAGGAACTTGACCACCAGCATTTCCAGTGCTCTTGCTGAGCTCGTACCTACCTGAATATACAAACAGAAAACCAAGAATTGTCAACCTTACTATCTAATCTGAGCCACTCAATTGAATGGCTCCGAATAAAACTCATAAATTCAATGCAGATCGATCAATGACAAGCACCATACAGTAAACAAGCTTTAACAATGCAGCTATTATATATAATCCAAACAAGAATCAAGACGGGGTTGTGCAAAGCCAAAGTTCTCCTTCCAAAATGTGAAGATCACATGCTAGCCAAAAAGACGTCCAAGGTAAGACAATATGACCTAGGGTTGGACTCATTTAAAGTTCAATTATCCTATATCCTGACTGAAAAATACCAAAAGCACGACGTGATTGAGCTTGTTCATGTCATCCATAAACAGAAATGTATAGTCATCATAGGTTTATCTGAACTCAGAGCCAATGATTGAGCTTGGTCCAGTCAGTGGGATCTGCCAAAAAATCATTACCAATGTTAAAGATCAGGAGAAGGCTAGTAACATATACACGACATGTGAATGGAGTTACGGACTACAGCTACAAGATCACAGAAGCAACTCAGCTTCCTTAGCACAAGTATCATCCACTACATGGACGTGGAACAGCTCAGGAAAAAGAAGAGCAAGAGATCATTACCAACCGAAGAAAGCATTTCCTCCCCAGGGCCCGACGACCCTGGGCACCTGCCCGGGCTCCTCTCTGACCGTCTAGGCTATGAGAAAATTCGTGATTTGAACCGATCAAATTTTAAGTAAAATTTAGCCTGCATGGACACAGCCTGCACTCAGCCCAGGCTCCTGAAATCCTTGGATCCGTCACTGCGTTTGACCATGGAAATCTCAAATCTGGACAAAGTTTTCATCAAGAAAACATGCTAATACCTGGTGCTTGGTGACGGCGGGCGGAGCCGATTTGTCGTGAATCGCGGGCGGAGGTGGGCAGCACAGTGAAACAAATTAGATGAATCATGCCATGCCGAGAGGAACAGCGAATCAATCTGTTGCTCCTCAGAAACTTACATAAAATCCGTGGAAACAAATCGGTTGAAACAAAATCCGCGAATCAAATCCGTGAAACAAATTCAGATGACCCCGGTCTTCATCCTCCAACGGGCCAGGCCGTATGATAGATGGACTCTTTTGTTGGCCGAGTATCGATGGACAGGCCGTGGAAAGCAAACTCGGGCCGAAAGCAGGCTCACTGGGTCAAGGGCAAAATGGTCCAGTTTGGCACGTGCCACGATAGCAACCCTGTTCAGACATGAAACGGCAGACGGTTTGCCGGTGAAATAACGGACGGTTTTGTTAGAAAAAAGGAATTTTGATCTCCTATACTCCTTTCATTAAGAAATAGTAGACATAATTTTTTATAAAAGTTAAATTTGATATAATTATATTTACAGTTTAAAATGATTTTATAATATATAGGTTTTGTAACTATAAATGATCTTGCCAACTCTGTTTTTCCCCTCCCCTACTTTCCTAGTTTTTTAGGTTCATTTTGTAAATTGTGAATTGCATTTTCCGACACTTCGGTAATGGGAAAAGGTCACCCTTCTTTGAAAAAAAAAAATCACATCCTTCAAAGTTGATGACAAATTTCACTCTATCATAGATAAACAAAACTTTACTCTGTTTACCAGCGGCAGACCCTTACCCACCCTAGGAGCAAGCAGGGTGGTCACCTCGTGTCCCTAGGTAGTATCTAGGGTGCTCTGCCCATTGCCTAATCTAGTGTCTAGCCCGATCTGCACCTCGTGGGCTCCTCTGCAATCGGTGATAGCGCAGTGCGCTAGCACCCATCCGCGGTCCGCCCAAGCCCCGAGCACCTCCTGACTGTCTGAGCCCCGAGCTCGTCTAGTGTCCATGGTCTACCCGAGCAAGTGGCAATAGCGGCGGCACAGTGTTGAGCCACCAATTGATCAACGACGACGCCCCAAGCACCCAACAAATCGATGATGAAGAGGAGCTCAGACATTGTGCCACCCGATCAGCTGCACCTAATATCATGTCCTCCCCTACTGGCGTCAGAATTGGTAAGTTTTCCCTAAATTAGCAGCAATAGATGTAGACTAATGTTGTCGTACCACTTCACATAGGAAAATAGTTAGCATCTTTTCTAAGTCTTACCTGCTCTCAAATTCATAACTAATGTGGATACTATCAAATCATCCTACAAATTTTAGCCCCGAATGAACAAATAGATGATGCAAATCACAATCTATGAGTACTAATCTAGACAAATAGATTATGCAAATCACAATTTGTTGGACGGTGGACAATAATCAGGATTAGCCATACTAATTATGCATGTGTACGCTTCATTTGTCACAGGGGTTGAGATAGGCAACAACACCAGCGTCGGATCTGCACCAAACCACAAGAGGGCAACTAACAGAAGCGGCAATGGCAAGCAACAAGTAATTTCCCCAATTCTCCAAACCAATTTAAGCCCCAATTCCATGTCATCTTTGTGGCTAGCTAGTCCATGGTAGTACAATTTACTACTCACATCGTGTTCTATATTTTTGGTATTTTTTTATATAGATCCTGTGAAATTGAATGTGATTTGAACCATTACTTATATTGAACATCGAGTGCATCGTGGCATCCTAATTTCTAGTTAAAAGTTCACTTTGCTACCTAAATTACTGGGTCTGTCATTGTTGTTTACCTGATGCCAAACAAAACGAGAAAATGTTCTTCCTTTATTATTCGAAATGACAGCAGGAGTTCTATTGAATTTTTCATAGATCAAAAGAAAAACATAGTCAAAACAAAAACAAAATGATGCAGTAAACTACGACACACTCGCCTATCGGGTTGGGAACAACAGAGTAGAAACCCGAGGCACAAAAACAACAACGCACAGCACCAGAAAGACCCGAAAAAACAAAAGACTACTCGGCTCCTACTACACATGCAAAGTTACACGACGGTTGACTCTACTGCTTGATCCCTCCACGCAGCTCTCATTTAGTCTACGTCATCTTTGATTAGAGAGGCAACTCTATGTGCAAGCATCGATTGATTTTGGAAAAACTCTTCTATTGCGCTCGTTCCATATGTGCCACTAAAAATATATGGCAATACTATTAAACTCTCTTATGTGCTCTTGGTCGATCTTTTTATTGGAATGGTGCTACCGTGCTCAAATTGTTTGAAAGGAGGCCATACGAGGAAGATGCTCTAACCCGAACCAAATGTTGATCATCTGCCAAGTTTATTGAGTAAAAGAGCAATCCTTACACAAGTGAGTGGCTGTCTCGTCCTCCTGATCACACAAACGGCAAGTCACAATATCGCCTCATTCACGTTTGACCAAATTATCTCCCGTTAGTATCTTGTTCCGAAGGAGGATCCATAAAAAAGATTTGTATTTGGGTTCCGCTTTTGCTCTCCAAATATTTGCCATGTTGTGCCTAGTGAACTTTCCTTAAAATTGTATTTGATATGTACTTTTTTGAATAGTCACCGTTTTCAGTCTATTTCCAAATGATGGTGTCCTGGGAGCCAGTGATACTCTGGTCTTGCAAAGTTTACCAGAGAAGCACCAGTTCTTCCTTTATCATGTTTACACTTCCAGCACACAGCAGTAATCCAAATTCCACCAATGCAAATAGAAGAAGAACAGTAATCCAATTTCCACAGATGAAAATATAAGAAGAACAATAATCTCCAAGTAAACTAGAGCATAAACAACTGCACAAGAGAGGTGCAGAAACAATTGCATAACAAATTACAGAACAGAGCTGCAATTTCTGCAGCCTCCAAAAAAAGCAGAGAAAAGAATAGAGTTTGAACGCTGGTACGAATAATAATGTTCTGTTCATAAGGACCTCCATCTCCTTGTAGCCGCGCGCTGCACCGCAAGAATCAGGCGGCCAGAGCGGCCACCCTCCCCCTCCGCCCGGAGAGCCGGCCGGCCCCGGCGGCGCAGCTCTGGCTCCTGGGGAACAGCGCCGCCCCGGCGCCGAACTCGCACGGCCGGTCCTCGTCGATCCTCGTCATGGCCACGCTCTGGCTCCTGGGCACGGTCGCCGGCTGCGCCGCCGCCGCGGACTCTGCTGCCCGCCGCTGCGACGCGGCGCGTATGAGCTCCCGCAGGTCGTCGTCAACGTCACCCACGGAGCGGCGCGACGACGAGGCGAGGCTGTCGGCGCTGAAGGCGGGCACCCCTGCGAAGGACGGGTACCCGAAGGCGGCGTCCCCCGGGAGGTGGCCGGCGCAGCCGGTGAGGCTGCGCACGTACAAGTCCCGCGCGGCGCGCAGCGCGCGCCGCGGCACCCGCCACAGCCAGCTCACGTGGAGCTTGCCGCTGCCTCTGCTCATGGTAGCAACTAATCACTCCTCTGCTCAGTCACAGTTTAATCAGCAAGCTGATCACACAGGTTTCTCCTTTCTTCTCTTCTTGGCGAGGCCGAGACGATTAGCAAAAAGTAACAAGAGATGGACGGGTGATGCGAGGAAGAAGGCTTATATACAGGCTCGCATCATTACATGGTCTTTGTTTTCTCATTCTCTCTCTCTTCCCCTCCAAAAAGAATCACTGAAACAAAATATTCACAGGAAATGAAAACTGCGGCACATTACTGTTGACCGTTTCTTCGGTGTAATTCTACAATTGTTAGTGAGTTTAATTGGGGCCTATGGTAGATATAAGATCATCTCTAACTATATTCTTTTCATTTCGTTTTCTTACAGACTTCACTCCTCTTTTTTATTCCTTTTATTTTCTCTCATCTTCAATGGCTTCTCTTTGAAGAGATTCGTGAAGTGAAAGGAGAGAGAATCTCGTCCTGAAAAGAATGACCTTGAGAATCACTTCGTGACGGAAATCGTGAAGTGAAATCGTTGAAACGCTAAAGAGAACGAAAATTCCTTCGTGAAGAGATTCTGGACCCTGACGGAAATCTATTGGAGATGATCTAAAGATGGGGAACTTGTTTGGTGCATGCCAATTGCTAATTGCCAATTGATGAGCAATATGGTACAGGCAGTGGCAGGAGAGGAGTTGTGAAGTGTAATTCTTTTTTAACCCATCACAATATATTGACATACGCACTCACACAATGTTTATTAAAGACAGGATTTTGTTGACTAAGGAATCTTATTATCGATAGGTAGGTTACTAAAAAAATCCGCATCAGTGACACATACAATAAACAAACATGAGATTTGATCATCTATAGTTTAGAAGTACAATCAAGTCTACTAACCACTAGCCTAAACCAATGATTGGTTCTCAGTTGTGAAGCATTCAGTGCCCCTCTTTTTTTGGGAAAAGAAATAAGAAGTGCTCCCTTTTTGGCCATTATCATTTGTCTTGTCTGTGTTAGCCTTATCTGCTTAACCTTTATCATAGCTGACTTGGTCTGAAATGGATCGTCTAGTTAAGGTTTAGCACGCCGGGGTTCGAGTGGTTTTAGTAGTTGATCCACACTTTCAGCCGCAGCTGGTTCCCAGTGTGATGACCCAGCTACAAATCATCTATCCACAGGGGCGGATCAAGGGGACTCGGAGGGCGCCAGCCCTCTTCCTGCTTCACAGTCTGAGTCTTTCCTCTAACTGAAGGCATCTCTCGTGGTTTTCTTCCACTGCTATTTCTTATTTTTCTCATAACACTTTTTAAAAGATTTTACTTCTAATTTCTCATATGCTTAGAGTTATCTTTTATTTTTTTCTCCTTTAAAAACTAGCTCTTTAAAATTCCTCTCCACATGAGTAAGATTTTCCTTCACATCGGCTTCAATTTCACCCCATTCACTTCTGTTCTCTCTGAATACTACAGTAATAAGAAGTAGCTACTATCTACAACCACTAGAGTTGTTCTAATAATTTAAAGAAGATGAGGAAAAAAAGAAAGATAAAGAAGAAAGAGAGAAATAGGTGGATGAGCCCTCCACAATTTGAAAAAAAGAACAGTCTGTCCATCATGGTATTTACGGGGTTGTTTGGTTCGGTTCCCACGCGCGACTTACCAAACATTGGCGAGCCCACATATTTTGACCTGTATTTGATTCGATTCCAAAGTTTGATGCGCCTGCAAAATATTGGCAACGTCAAGCCATAGTCAATAGGAAAGCGAGGACGAACCGTGAGCGAGCAAATCTCACGTCCGTGTTTTCGCGGAGCCTGCAGCAGAAAAGAGCTGAGGTGGCAGCAGCCTGTTAGCTACACGAAGTATGAGAATTTAGAGATAACAAGGTTCTAATAACTATATTTTTCAAACTATAGTATTGATTCAGATAACAAGATTCAAACTAATTCAAAAATAGGGTCGAAAATAATTTTACTATTTTTCCATGTATTGTTGGTATCTCGTTTTTATTCCGGATTTTTCCGTTGGATCCTTTTTTCCATTATCAGCCAACTAAAACCCCGCCCGCGCGCACCAGCCATCCGCGCTGAGAGGAGCTCCGCGAATCGTGCCGCGCCGCTGAGCCCGACGCCGACGCCGACGCCGACGCCTGCCTGTCTGATCATTCGTGTGGGCATGTGATGCAAGGGTGGATGGGGTGCCGGAGTTCGTGTTCCTCGCGCACGTGGTCGACGTGATGCAGTCGCTGCACGTCCCGACGTGCCGTTCATGCTGTGGACGTTCGCGTCGACTGGTACCAGTGCGACGACGCGCTCCGCTGGCGTCGCGTCTCATCATGATCGGCTGCGGCTCCGCTCGAACGCAAACCTTTGCTGTCTCCTATCAGTTATGCCATGAATCTGGATTCACATTCGCTACCATTTGAGTATGCCATGAATCTTTATGCGAGATACTTGCCGGCATTGGGTGTTTTCAACCGAACTCGTAGTGTGAAAATCCCACTGAGTTGTTTGGCTAAGAAAAGACCTTTTAGTTGCTGTTGGAAACTCGGTTACCGAACACAGGAGGACTTTCTGCTTTTTAGAGGGAGTCGGAGTCTTTTCTATGTGGTATGTGTTTATGAGAAATTGTGCGATGTTAGTCATATCAACTGTCATTTCGGTATAGTGATGAGGTATTTTGTATTGTTATTCGATATTCCTTCGTATACCCATTCTCATTACTATTTTTCTAGTTGCGTGAGTAAATTTCTAGATTTTTCTGATTATGGTGTGGATGGCACGATCATTTTTCGGTTACGGGAATAAATTTACGATTTTTTCCAGTTGTGGAGAGGATGGCACTTGAATATTTATTTAGCGTGCTGGAAGTTAAAAAGAGGTTTTATATATATATATATATATATATATATATATATATATATATAAAGAGGAAGTATTTTTTATACTCCGAGTATACATACTCCCTTCTAATAGGTGTTCACAAAGAAGTATATATATATTAAAAAATTATATATATATATATATATTTCAAAAAGTAGTATATACGTATCAGAAAATAGTATATATTTTACTTATAAAGAAATATATATATCTTATAGAGTAGTATATACACTTAAAAAATAATATATACTGGATAGAGCTAGGAATATGTACTTCCAAAATTATAAACTAGTTTTCCTACATAATAATCTAAACTGGAAAGCAGGTAATCAGAACACGCGGCCTGAACTCCTGAGACCAAACACGCATGTACAATTTGGGCTCCCTACAAGATTTAGATTAATTTAGGCTCTCTGCTCCTTTTCTTTTTCCTATTTTGCTTTTCTTTTTCTTTGGTTCTCTCCTCTGTACATCAAATTCTATTTCTCTCTCTTTAATATATGATAATCATCAGTAGGGGCGTGCCTATACTGGCGAGGCTAGCCAAAGCTCGTCTGGAACCGAACGGACCCAAGATTTCATGAATCCCCGTCTTATTCTCGTCTGTTTTATTCATCAAACATCGGCATGCAAGTGATCGAATACTGCTTAGAGACAAGGAAGGAAGGCACGCCATGGCCACATGCCCACATCAGAAGCAACCACTTACTGCTCGCTAAGCTACGGCACTCATCGGCCAGCTAAATCATATCATGTGGTCCATCCAGTGCACTCAGCAGGAGGCGACGCATCGCCTGCTGCAGTCGAAGCTGCACCCGCCGCCCCCGCCGCCGCCGCCGCCGTGCTTGCCCCCGTAGCTGAACGACTTGAAGCATTTGGCCGGGCAGGTGAGCCGCTTCCCGTGGCAGGGCCCCTGCTCCGCGCACACCGTGGACGGAGGCACCACCGCGCCGCGCCGGTACCCGGGCACGCCCGCGCCCCACCCGCCGAAGAAGCCTCTCGGCTGCGGCCCGAACCACGGCATCCCGAAGAAGCCACGGCCCGGACCACCCTCGTCGGCTTTGGGCCGGCCGTGGTAGCCGGCGGCGGCGGCCGAGGCGAAGGGGACCGACAGGGCGACGAGGACTAGAACGGCGGTCCATGCCTTGGCCATGGCGGTGTCGTGCTGGGGATGAGCGCTAGCTGGTTGGGCTTTGGAGTCTGGGAGGAATCAATCGAGTGATGCGCGGCCACTACTTATGGCGTCGAGACACGAGAGAGAGAGAGAGAGAGAGAGAGAGAGAGAGAGAGAGAGAGAGAGAGAGAGAGAGAGAGCAGGTCTGCAGGTGGAGCGGTGTGACTTCGGGGAAAGTGGAGAGGGATCAGATCAGTCGGTAACCATGGACGGGAAAGCTAAGCTTTTTGTGAGCAACTAGCTGATTCTTGCCTTCACTTGTTTACTGTGCAAATGGTCAGTTTGGGCTGGATGCGACGTCGCTCCATCTGAATCTGATGCCTCTGCCATCTTACTAAAATCGTAACTGTCTTCGAGTTCGAGGTTGTTGCCTCTGAATCCGAGTGTGGATGGTCTTGAAAACGTCAAGTGTGTATAAACGTAATCGGTGAGTGTGTCGTGGAGGCTTGTGGCTTGCCGACGACCATCAGTAGGCTGCCGGCTCGGAACTCCAAAACAAAGCAGCTCTCCTGCACCGTGCAGCCATGCTGCTCTGCCTCTGCCTCTGTGCGCGCGCCCGGCGCCCGTCCCGGCCGCCGCTTCAGCTGGCTTCTTGCCGACGGAGCGGCCGTTGACTACGACAAGCAGATAAGTATAGTACATCTACTTGGTACAGTCAACGATCGATTCTGTCAGCAGACGAGTCCTCTGCCGCTCGACAAGCTGCGAACAGAGTTTTACAAGAGCCAAAAAACAATAAAAATATATGGTCGGGAAATCCGGCTAACAATTCTCCAATCCCCAAAAAGGAGGGCTATCCTCGCGCTATGATGCGCCCAAGGTGGCGCGCGCATCGAAGCCTAAAGAGTGGCTTTCTCCTTGGATCTCCCACGAGATGAGCATGGTGAGCAATCTGGTTCTTTTTCGCAGAGCCGGGGGGCATTGGCTATGGCCATCCACAGTTCATGGACAGACTCTGATTGTGGTCATTCTTCTAGTTCGATGACAGCTTGAGCCAACCATGCCGCGATTTGGCTCTATACCCATCGAGTGTATCTGCATTCCACCAGAATATGGAGGCACATCTTCAGGGTCTGTTGGTAGAGGGCGTAGTTAGTGTTTGAAGGCCAACCCCTTTTAGAAAAGTCGATATGTAGTCCATAACATGTTTTAGTTAACCAGTCAAGCAAAAAACTTATATTTTAACGGTGTACAAGCCTTCCATAAGATAATAGTGTAGTTGGTGTCCGTCGAACCCTAGTCCTTCTAGAAGATAAGAGTGTAGTTGGTGCCCAAGCCTTCCAGAAGATAACGGAGGCTTGCGGTGAGGCGACGCTTGGCGAAACTAGTGTGGATTGTCGAGAAGGGGCGAGGGTGAGGATGCAGCGCCTTGGGCCCTTGAGCTCGTCGCCAAAAGTAGTGACCTACGACACTCCTACTCCTGGTGCTCAGATTGGTGGCACTGGATGCAGCGGATGAGATCTCTGCAGGAGGCCGCTGTCGGAGGATTAACTCCTATCGCAGGGATCCCGAGAGACCCCTTTTTAGAGATTCGGCCAGGGGGATGATCCTGAATAAGTTCACCGGAGAAATGAATGAGAGTAAATGCAACGGCCGGTGGATGGGGGTGATGATCTAGTGCAAAGAGGAGTAAGTGCACCGGAAATTTAGACAGGTTCGGGCCGCACGGGGGCGTAATACCCTACTCCTGTATGGTTGTAATAACTGTCCAGAGGAAATCCCTTAAGGATGTTGCTGGTTACAGGAATATTGTGTCTAACTAAGAGCTTGAGGTTCCTTGTTCTTAGGCAGGGACTATGGTTCGGTTCTTGGTGCTTCTGTGTTCGATGCTTGCGGTCTCTTGGACGTCTCAGATGTATCTTGGGTCTCGGATTGGGTTGGGTTCTCTTGGCCTATCTCTTCTCTTCTGTGTGCCGACTCTTTTATGCACTCGCCGGCTGCGACATGCCCCAAACGGGAAGGAGGGGGGCACAAGTTCCAAGACGCCACGACTGGGAAAGGCGTCATCATTTCTTCTGGATGAAGTGACCGGGGGTGGAAAACGCGGCGCACGCCTGGTCACCTGTCACCATAAACGCCCTGGCAACGGGCGCCGTAGAGAGGGCCCACCGGGCAGCCACAGAGCAACCCGGCGTGCCCGCTCTGTCTTGTTCCTCTGCCACAGCAGGGTGGCGGACGGAACGCCTTGTTCCTGGCGATGTTATCCCGAAACACACCGGATGATACTGGACGGGACCCGTGCAATTAATGGCCCCACGTCTCTCTGCCAAAGCATGGCAGGGACTGACACTGCGGCAGGAGCAGTTGGGTATGTCAGGCCACGCACGCTCATTAAATGCGACCTCGGGCCTCTGACTGATTGACACCTCATCGGCGGGCCCCTCGGGGGCCTTTCTGGGTCGTCAGGGCACCGAGTGCTCGGGGGGGGTACTGTTCACCTCCCCGAGCACTCTCTCCCGAGAATGCCTATCCTTGCCCTCGGGGTACCGGGTGCTCGGGGGCACTGTTTACCTCCTCGAGCACTCTCTCCCGAGCACTCTTGCACGAACCTTCAGGGAACCGAGTGCTCGGGGGCTGCCACGTGCAACCCCGAGCACTCTCTCCCGAGCACTTTTGCACGAACCTTCGGGGAACCGAGTGCTCGGGGGCTGCCACGTGCAACCCCGACCACTCTCTCCCGAGCACTTTCACACTGACCCTCGGGAAACCGAGAGTTCGGGGGCTGCCGCACGCACCCCCCGAGCACTCTCTCCCGGAACTTAGCTCTTCTGATCGTCGGGGGACTAGGGTGCTCGGGGGTGACCGGGCACCTCCCCGAGCACCTTCTTCCCGATACTTAGACTCTGCGGACCATCGGGGAACTGGGGTGCTCGGGGACCGGGGACTGTGGCCCCGAGCACCTTCTCCCGGGACTTGAACTTTCCTCACCCCGCAGGAGGGACCTCGCGGGATGGCGACACGTGGCGGATGGCCGGCCGGGCCTCGGGACCCCCGGTTCCTGATACACCGACAGTAGCCCCCGGGTCCATTGGCAGGCGATGGCACGGAGACTGCGGATGGGCCCTTCGTCGCGAACGAGGCCGAGGCTGGCGCGGACGCCACACGGCAAGCTTTCAAGAGGTGGCCCTTTAGATCCGGGCCTCTGGTACGGCCCAACGGGGAGACGAGTGGACGCGCGTCCACACGACTCCCGAAGGGCATGACAACGGGACGGGCGGCACGCGCGGCTGCCACGCAGATCGAGGAAAATACGCCTGGCAGCCGCTGACGCCGCACGACCAGCGGGAGATTCGCCTAACAGCTGCGTTGACCGAGGAAACCGTCCCGCCGAGTGCACCGTTGGCAGGGGACGTTTGAATTCCCTGAGATATAAGAGGGGGAGGGGATCGATCCGCCCCCCTCTTTATGCCATCTTGCGATCTTGCTTTCGTTTCCTTCGCGCTCCTGAGCCCCTAGAACCCCTTGGGCGATCAGAGCGCTTCTCCTTCTTCCTCTCCACCACCAGACAACCTCCCCTCCCGACGAGATACCGAGAGCCGGAGGAAGCCACCGCGACAGGACTCCGGACAGTGTGCTGCCGGAGTCTCGCCTGAAGAATGAGGAGGCGGCGGAGAAAATCAGGAAGCTGCTGGTCCCCGAGGGCCAGCAGGGGGCCTCGGTGGTGACGCCGGCGAACTTCCCGCCGGCGATGACTATCCCCGGGCGCATCGTCTTATTCACGTCCTTCGTGGCGGCAGAAGTTCTCGACATTCCTCCTCCAAGTCCTCGACACTTACGGCGTGCAGTTGGTGCATTTGAGCCCCAACTCCGTCGTCGTGCTGGCAGTGTTCGCGCATTTGTGCGAGATGTTCGTGGGAGTGGCGCCTTCGGTGACGCTTCTTCGACATTTCTTCGTCCTGCGACCGGCCGGGAAGAAGAGGGGGTACTCCACGGCGGACGTCGCAGGGTGCTACAATCTTCGGCTGCGAGACGACATGGGGGGAGCGGTACATCCCCCAGGTGATGCGAAGCAAGTGGGAGGAGTGGCGGCGGGACTGGTTCTTCGTCGACGTCGACCCCCATGACCGTCTTGCCCTACCGGAAGTGGCGGCGGAGCCCCAGAAGTCGACGTGGGAGGCGCCGCCGCCGGAGGACGCGAGGTTGGAGCCGGTGTTCGAGCGCATCAGATTCCTGCGCGACGCCGGGCTGACCTCGGTGATGGTGGTGGCGGACTTCCTGCGCCGCCGCCTGGCGCCCCTGCGGGAGCGGGCCCAGCCATGCTGGCTCTACACCGGGCCCGAAGACATCACCCGGACCCAAATCGGCGCAAGCTGGGACCTAGGCCCAGCGGAGCTGAGGGGCATGATCCGGGTGGTGACCGGCGTGGAGGACGCGAGCCAGGCGGAGCTTCCGTGGCCGGAAATGGCGCTCTGCGCCAATCCTGAGGGCAAAACAATCCAGGCTGGGCTGCCGGAGTTCGACGCCCAGGGGCTCGTCGACCGGCTGAGGAGCCGGAGCCCCGAGGCCCCCGAGCTCCCTGGGCTGGATGAGGCGGCCAGCGAGGGGGCCGCGAGCAACCCGGTGCAGACTGGTGGCCCGGGCGCCGCGAGCGGTGAGCCGCGGGCCAGCGGTGGGGCCACTGCGGGCGGCAGTTGTCGCGCCAAAGGAGGAGGCACCGCCGTCAACGGAG
The DNA here is from genome assembly GCF_958298935.1 of Phragmites australis. Taxonomy (NCBI): domain Eukaryota; kingdom Viridiplantae; phylum Streptophyta; class Magnoliopsida; order Poales; family Poaceae; genus Phragmites; species Phragmites australis. The sequence continues at coordinate 29,321,557 of NC_084935.1, read as the reverse complement.
CGGCGGCGGCGCCGGAGGACCGGGGGAAGCGCCCCCGGCTCTACATTCCCGTGGCGGCGGTGGCGTTCCCGGTGCTGGAGCCGCCCCTCGTTCGGATGCGGCCCAATCCGGCGCCCGGAGAACGCGCGGCGGCCCCGCCGAGCCCCCGACGGAAGAGACGAAGGGAGGACTCCGGGCCGGCATTATCGGGCCCGGAGTTCAGGCTTCCGGTGGCCAAATGGCAGTACCGGGGGACTACGACCACATAAGTCTCATTCTTCGTTCTTTCTTGGGCGCGCTTCGCCCGAACTAAGCTTCGGTTTTGATCTTCGTCTGTCTTCTGCAGGCCGCCCACGGGCGCCGCCGAGGTTGAAGGAGCGTCGGTGCCGGCGCCAGCACCCGAGCCAAGCCGGTCGGCAGAGCCGAGGCAGGCAGACGCGGCGATGGAGGCGGGCACGGCAGAAGCGGCGGCCGTGCCAAGGCCAGTAGACGCGGCGGCCGAGGCGGGCACGGCGGAAGCAGCGGCCGCGCTAAGGCCAGCGGACGCGGCGGCCGAGGCGGGGACGCAGCCGTCGCCCGAGCGCCCAGCGCCGGTCGAACCTACCCCGGGCGTGCCGAGCCCTGGGCGGATGATGGCGTTGCAGCCTTCGGGGTCCCCTAACCCCCCCGGAGGAGGCTCGCGGGGAACCCAACTCCCGACCAGCACCCGGCCAGCCTGCCGACCCCTTCCTGGTCACGATCGAGTGCGTCCACGTGGCGGTCGAGCGGCTGGGCGCGGCGGTGGACGTGAAGGAGGAGCAACTTGAAGCGGAGCACTCCAGGCTGGACTCAGAGAGGGCGCAGCTTGCGGCCGCCTGGCGCGCTTTCGAATCCCGCCTCGCCGCGTAGCGTGCCGCCAACGAGGAGGAACAAAGCGCCGTGGAAGAGGCCCGCACGGCGGCCGCGCGGAAGCAGAAGCTTTTGGAGGATACCCGCGTGGAGATCGCGCGGGAGCGAGAAGACGCCGCCCGCTTGGCTGAGGCATCGCGGCAGCAGGCTGCCGAGGCCCTTGCCAGGCAGAGGCGGGCGCAGGAGTGGGAGGAGGCGGTTGCGAGCTGCGAGATGGCAGCGGAGGCCCTCGAGGCTGACCTGACCTACCGGGAGGGCGAGGCCACCCGGGCTCACGCCGACTTCCAGCGTTGGGCAGCGGAGCTTCAGAGCATCGAAGGAGACCTCCGACGCTGGGAGGAGGATGTCGCCATCCGGGAGTTCGACGCCGAAATCACAGCGATGGACCTGGGCGCCCAGGAGGACTTGCTGTCCCGCCGGGAGGGTGAGGCTACCGAGGCGGCGGCAGCCATCGCTGCCAGGGAGGAGCAGAACGCTAAGCACGAGGCGGAGCTGATCGCCCGCGAGCGGGCTCTGTCCGAACTGGTGGCGCAGGCGAAGCAAGCCGCCAGCCCTGCACCCGACGCCGGCTCTTCTGGCGCGGCCGGGGGCCAGGGTCTCGAGGAGCAGCTGCGGGCCACGAAGGAGAAGCTCGAGGCTGCCTTTGCCGCGCGGGTCAACCTGCAGCAGATGTTGGAGGACGTACTCCGGTGGATGCGGCGATCCGTGACAAGGGCCAGCCTTGGGCGACTCGTCGTGGATGAGAAGGGCGATGCCCCCGGACGACACGTCCTGGGACTTCAGCAAGTCTGCGAGCGCCTCGAGGCGCTGCCCTGGGCCGTCCAGGAGCTTGTCGCCCGGGAAGGACGCGGCTTGGCCCAAGCGGTGGCCGAGCACGTTCTGGCCTGCTACCAGAGCAGAGACTCGAACTTCCCGCTGGAGCCAGCGCGGGAAGGAGTAGTCGAAGCCGAGGGAGAGGCCGCCCGAGAGGCGGTTCGGAGCACCGCTGCCGAGGTGGCGGCTGGCTTCAAGTGGGAAGTGCCGCCGCCGCCAGCCCCCGGGGATGGCCAAGAGGACTCCGACCCCGACTCTGCCTCCGATTAGGCTTTTGTAGTAGTTTCCTCTTCTTTTATTTTTGTCTTGATGTAAATACGGGAGTGATCCCTCAGAAACGCTTGTATTCCCTTTGCAAATATAATAGAAGCTTTTCTTCGGGCTCGCAACTCCGATATTCTTGAGTACTTAGTGCTTTTTCTGATGTTTTGCCTTGATATCCCGGGAAGTACTTAGTCGGTCCGACCCCGACCTTTCCGTCCCCGAGAACGAAGTTGTCCCGATCATCCTTCTCGGCGCGTTCAGCCCCCGAGCCCTCGCGAGTCCGCATCAGCTAAGTCAAGAGACAGAGACACGAACTTCCTTGCTCAGGAGATAGGTCGATCCAACGCGGAGCACGCCATGACCGGTGAATACTTTTTCACCTTGCGACCACTCAGTCAGCAGACCGGAGACACGCGCGGGCAGAAATGCGACCAAGAGTCCCCATGGTTCGGTGGTGCCCGGGCTTAAGACGGACCGAACCGAGCACCGACAGCCCGCCCCTGAGGCCTAGGCTCCGGACTACTCGAGTGGCTCGAGCGATAGGATTACCCAAGGCACCCAGGGACTCGGTAGTGCTCGGGGCCCTTAAAGCGGACCGAACACCACGACCACCGTGAAAGACTTCGATTGGACATTACCGTACGCACGGTGCACCTTTCTACAGACCGTTCTGTCATTCTAGGAAAAAGTGGACGCACGGTAGGGTTTTGTGCGTGAGGAGACCATCTCACCGGGTAGATTAGAATGTGAGGGCCCCCGAGGAAGACTCGGGGACAAAATATTATTGAATGTAAATTTGCCAGAATTTAACCACTCACCGGACAGCTGTCGGCCTTTCGGCCAACCGATCCAGGTGGGGCGTGCGCTCCGAGCTCAGGGTGCCAGGGGACTTGGTTCCCTCAGTCGGGGCGCCCCGAGCGTCAGGGGGCGCGCGAGGAGCCCGGGGTCGGGTGATCTCGACCACTCATGCTTAAGCGGTAGGACCACCCGAGTACCCTTGAGGCCGAGCAGCGACCTAGGCATCGAGGCCCTCGCGGTCGAGCTGCCTTTGCTTCGATTGTCGATCTGTGACTTAAGAGAGAGAGGAGAAAATCCTTGTCTGGTGCGCTATGTTAGTGCGGTACTTGTTATAGACTGCTCTCGTTTTTGACCCGAGACCTCTCGAATACCCGGATCGGCAGACAAGAGCAGGCAGAGGCATAACCCAGAGGTCCTACGGTTCGGTGGTGCCCGGGTATGACAGACCAGACTGAGCACCGACAGCCCGCCCCTGGGGCCTGGGCTCCGGACTACTCGAGCGGCTCGAGCGATAGGATTACCCAGGGCACCCAGGGACTCGGTAACACCCGAAGATCCGCCACGACACCGAACGCCACAGCCTACCATATCGGACGTAAGTCAGCGGCAGCTGCCCGCGCGCATACCGATCGGGATTCTTTTATCAGCGGGGAAAAAGAGAGAGTGAACTTTTCCCGCAAAATCGAGCATCTCACCAGACAGATTAAACATATGAAATCCAGAAAAAAGAAATTTTGCACATGATTGCACGTTAATATTCATACTGAATTGACAATTTTTTACAAGGTTGGGTGACTTACCCAGCTAGTGGTAGCACCCGGTCAACTTGGGCGGGGGGGAAGCCCCCGGCCTGGTTGACCTGAGCCGCGAGCATGGCCATCTACGGGTAGAACTTGCGTAGGTGCTCGATGTTCCATGGGTTGGGGAGCGGTTGCCCGTCTTCTGCCGCCAACCTGAAAGAACCTTCTCGCGGGACCTCAATCACGGTGAAGGGACCCTCCCACATAGGGGACAGCTTATTCTTTACTTCGCGCGACTGGACACGTTGGAGAACTAGATCCCCCCACCTCAAAGGATCGTGCCCGGACGTGGCGCTGGTGATAGCGCCGCAGGCTTTGCTGGTAGCGGGTCGCTCGGACGACGGCGCGCCGCCGACGCTCCTCCAAGTAGTCAACATTGTCGCACCGCTGCTGTTCCTGTTTGCCTTCAGAATAGGCATGCACCCGAGGAGAGCCTAGGGTGAGCTCGGAGGGGAGGACCGCCTCAGCGCCGTACACGAGGAAGAATGGAGTCTCCCCGGTAGCGCGGCTTGGCGTGGTCCGATTAGCCCATATCACGGCGGGCAGCTCGTCCACCCATCCCTTCCCGTGCTTTGCGAGCACGTCATAGGTTCGAGTTTTGAGGCTCCTCAGTATCTCCACGTTGGCGCGCTCAACCTGCTCGTTACTCTGAGGATGAATGACGGAGGCAAAGCAGAGCTTGATGCCGAGGTCTTCGCAGTAGTCCCCGAACAGGGCACTCGTGAACTGGGTGCCATTGTCGGTGATGATCCGGTTCGGGACACCAAAGCGACTGGTGATGCCACGAATAAACTGGAGCGCTTTGTTCTTGGTCACCTTGATGACTGGGACCGCCTCCGGCCACTTGGTGAACTTATCGATGGCGACGTAGAGGTACTCATAGCCCCCGATTGCTCGGGGGAATGGACCCAGAATGTCCAACCCCCAGACCGCGAAAGGCCATGACAGGGGGATGGTGTGGAGAGCCTGAGCTGGTTGGTGAATCTGCTTTGCGTAGAACTGGCACGCCCTGCAGCGCCGAACCAGCTCGGAAGCATCCTGGAGGGCTGTAGGCCAGTAGAAACCTTGCCGGAAGGCCTTCCCGACCAGCGTGCAGAACGATGAATGGCCACCGCACTCGCCCTCGTGGATCTCAGAGAGGAGTTCGCCGCCTTCTGCCCGGGAGATGCATTTCAGAAGGATGCCTCCTGCGCTGCGCCGGTAGAGATCCCCATCTACTATGGCATATCATTTGGACTGTCGAGCAACTCTTTCAGCAGACGCCTCATCCCCGGGAAGGAACTTTTCCTTCAAGTACCCTCGGATGTCGTCCATCCACGAGGCATCTTGAGAACATTCAGCAAGTGCAGCGCACTCGTCGGACGGCGGCACCCTGACGGGGCTTCCCACTGAGGGCACCGCCGGGGTCCCCTGAATTGAGTTCGATGTTTCCCCTTCGTCCTATTCGGCAGGTAGGACGGAAGGCCGTGTGAGTCTTTCTTCAAAGACTCCGGCAGGGACGCGCGCACGGGAGAAGGCCAGGCGGGAGAGCTCGTCGGCCAGAGTGTTGTCGCGGCGAGGGATGTACCGCAACTCCAGGCCATCGAAGCGCTTCTCCAGCTTCCTGACTGCTGCCACGTACGCTGCCATTTGAGGATCCGTGCACTGGTACTCTTTGGATACCTGGTTGATCACCAGCTGGGAGTCCCCTTTGACCAGTAGGCGACGAATCCCGAGGCCCACCGCGGCTTGGAGGCTGGCGATGAGACCTTCATATTCCGCCATGTAGTTGGATGCGCGGAACTGCAATTGCACGACATACAGGAGTTCTTCACCCGTTGGGGAGGTGAGAACCACTCCGGCCCCTGTGCCTTTCAGCGAGAGGGAACCGTCGAAGTGCATGACCCAGTACCCGGGCGTGTCGTGCTCGGGATACGCAGAAATCTCTTCCGGGACGACCTCGGGGACGGGTGTCCACTCTGCCACGAAGTCGGAGAGCGCCTGGCGACTGACAAAGTGCAGGTCGAATTCTGCCAGCTTCACCGCCCACTTGACAACACGCCCGGTGCCTTCTCGGTTCCGGAGGATGGGCCTCAGTGGATACGTGGTAACCACCGAGACCTTGTGCGCTTGAAAGTAGTGGCGCAGCTTCCGGGAAGCGATGAGGACGGCGTAGAGCAGCTTCTAAGCCTGGGGGTACCTTGTTTTGGCCTCCCGGAGGACTTCACTGACGAAGTACACCGGTCGCTGTACCCGGCGGGCCCGGACTGCAGCCTCACCCGAGGGGCTGTCGCAGCCCCCAGGCTCGGCGGTGTGGTCGGGAGGAACCAAGTGCTCGGGGGGAGCCGCGAGGACTGGGGAGTTCCCGGGGGCGGCCGGGAGCTGGGACCCAGCACCTGGCCCCGCGCACTCGTCGCGCTCCACCACCAACACCATGCTTACGACCTGAGGAGTGGCCGATACATAGAGTAGTAGGGGCTCGCCTTCGGCGGGAGCCACCAGCACGGGTGGTGAGGTGAGGTACTTCTTCAAATCGCGAAAGGCCTGCTCGGCCTCCGGTGTCCAGTCGAAACGACCGGTCTTCTTCAAGAGCTTGAAGATAGGGAGCCCCCGCTCTCCGAGTTTGGAGATGAAGCGCCCGAGGGCCGCCATGCAGCCGGCGAGGCGCTGGACCTCCTTGAGTCGAGTCGGGGGTTGCATCTGCTCGATGGCCCGGATCTTCTCTGGATTAGCCTCGATTCCCCGGCTGGAGACCAAGAAACCGAGGAGCTTGCCCGCGGGGACCCCGAAGACACACTTCTCGGGGTTGAGCTTTAGGCGGGTAGTGCGGAGACTGTTGAAAGTCTCGGCAAGGTCGTCGAGCAGGGTGGCGCGATCTCGGGACTTAACCACGAGATCGTCGATGTAGGCCTCGACGTTGCGGCCAACCTGCGAATCAAGGGTAATGCGAATAGCGCGCTGGAAAGAAGACCCAGCATTGCGCAAACCAAAAGGCATAGACATATAACAGTAAGTCCCCACCGGGGTGGTAAAAGCAGTTTTTTCTTCGTCTTCTACGGCCATGTGGATCTTGTGATACCCAGAGTTTGCATCTAAAAAACATAAAAGATCACATCCCGCAGTTGCATCTACAATTTGATCTATGCGGGGCAAGGGAAAAGGATCCTTAGGGCAAGCCTTATTTAGGTCGGTGTAATCCACACACATGCGGAGTTTACCGTTGGCCTTCGGGACGATAACTGGATTTGCCAGCCAGTCGGGGTGGAGGACCTCTCGGATGAATCCGGAGTCAAGGAGGTTGCTAACCTGCTCCCGGATGAATTCCTGGCGCTAGGGCGCCGGACTTTCTGCTTCACCGGGCGCGCGTCCGGGCGCACAGCCAAGTGGTGCTCAATCACCTCCCTAGGGATCCCGGGCATGTCGAACGGTTGCCAGGCAAACACGTCGGTGTTAGCCCGAAGGAAGGTGACGAGCACGCTTTCCTATTTGCTGCCCAGGTCACCGCCGATTCGGGCGACCTGGGAAGCGCCTTCGCCCACCACGACCTCCTTCGTAGGAACAGAGGCGTCGGCGGTGAGTCGGGGTTTGGATGAAGAGGGTCCCGGGCCCCCTGTGCAGCCTTCGACCTCGGCCTGGGCTGAGACCAAAGCCATGTACGACTGCTCAGCGCAGGAGACGGCGCCGCCGGAGTCAGCGGTCACGGAGATGGGGCCTGCTGGGCTCGGCATCTTAACCGTGAGATATGCATAATGCGCGGCCATCATGAATTTGGCGAGCGCCGGACACCTGAGAATGGCGTTGTAGGGGAGGTGGAGCTCCGCGACGTCGAAGAGGACGTTTTCCGTGCGGAAGTTGTCCCGACTCCCGAAGGTTACGGGTAGCTCGACCTGCCCGAGGGGTAGGGAGTGCCCGAGCGTCACTCCGCAGAATGGAAGCGACGACTTTAGGCGCCTGGAGGACACCTGCAGCTTTTCAAAGGCCTCCTTAGAGAGGAGGTTGAGGCCTGCACCCCCATCGATCAGCACCCTGCCGACCTTGACATTGCAGATGGTGGGGGACACCACCAGGGGTAGTCACCCCACGGCTGTAGTACTGGCGGGATGATCGGCTATGCTGAATGTGATCGGAGCGTCCGACCACTTCAGGGGCCTGGCGGCCTCTTCGCTCGGGGTTGCCGAGCACACCTCGCACAGCATGGTCTTGATGCCACGCCGCGAGGAAGGCGTGTAAGCGCCTCCGTCGATGAAGGCGACGGTATGCTCGGGCTCTTGGAAGCCGAGCTCGGCGTTGCCGGGGGTGGCCTCAGCGTCGCCTCCCCTGCGGGACTCGTCGCGCTCCCGCTGGCGCTGCTCGACGAGTCCTTTGACCGTACGACACTCCGTGAGATCGTGCCATCTGGTCTGGTGGATGGGGCACCATTTGCCTGGCTCGGGCCCCGCGGGAGCGGGGACCCTCGCTGGAGCAGGAGCCCGGGCGGGAGCAGGGGCTCTTGCGGGAGCTGGTGCCCTCGCAGGTGCCGGAGCCCTCCCGGGCATGGGCCGTCTGTCGGCGGCCGCTCGGCGTTCTTGCCGACTGTCGGGCTCTTTTGCCGGCCTCTGGGTGGGGCCCTGGGCCGGCTCGACAGGAGCGGCTTCACGCTTTCTTCTCTTATTGTTTTCCCGCCTGTCGGAACGGGAAGAACTTGGCTGGTCGGCGGCGGGGCGCGGAGCATGCCACGCCCGGGCCTTCGCCGCCTTGGCGCACTAGTCGGTCAGTGCGAAGAGCTCCGCAGTGGTTTTGATTTCATGCGTACCTAGCTTTTCGAGCATCCGCTCGTCGCGGACGCCCTGCCGGAAGGCGACGATGACAGCGTGGGGGGCTATCTGCGGGATGGTGTTGCGGACCTGGCTGAAGCGCTGAATAAAGCACCGCAGCGTCTCCCCCTCCTGTTGCTTGACGGCGTGGAGGTCGCACTCCAAGCCGGGGCGCGTGAATGTGCCTTGAAAATTAGCCACAAACTGGTGGCAGAGGTCATCCCAGGAACTGATAGTTCCTGGGGGTAAGTTCATGAGCCAAGAACGGGCAGAGCCCCTCAAGGCAACATGGAAATAATTTGTCATCACCTTTTCACTGCCTCCGGCCGCCTGGACGGTCGTAGTGTATATTTGGAGGAACTCGACGGGGTCGATGGACCCGTCGTACTTCTCCGGCAGCTCAGGGAGGAACTTGGAGGGCCATTTGACCCGTCGGAGCTCAATAGAGAAGGCGCGACAGCCGGTGCCGTACCCCGTGGCGCGGGCGGCGCTCCTTGGCGGTGAACGCCGGTGAGCTGGGGAATCCTGGCGATCGTGGGCCAGAAAAGAGGAAGCTTGGTCCTCAGCCTCGGCCTCCTGCTGGGTCTCCCGCTGGCACTCGAGAGTGACGCGTGCATCTTCGTGGCCCCTCTACTCGTTGAGATGCAAGCGGAGGTCCTGGGCTTCGGTCGCGGCCAGGGGGTGGCGCTCTGCCTGGAGGCCCCCCGGCCTGTGCGAACGCTGCCCGTTGATGGACCGGTTCGGGTGGCGCCACGCTGGGTGGTGGCGCGAGAATTGCCGGCCAGTACCTGGCGGCAAGCAGTGCCGACCAGGGCAGCGACTTCTTGGATCCAGCGACCTTCCGGGGTTTCCGGAGTCGCCTGGACAGGCGGATGCCTGAGGAGAGCGTGCGCCGCAAGCAGCGCGCTCCCGGGGCCGGCCTCGCTGAAAGTGAGTCTACGCCGGAGTGGCACCCGGCGCTGTCCAGAGGCGGACCTGGTGGCCGGAGTTTCGGCCACCTGATGGGGGTCGGAAGGTGCACCGACACTCCTACTCCTGGTGCTCGGATTGGAGGCACTGGAAGCAGCGGATGGGATCTCTGCAGGAGGCCGCTGTCGGAGGATTAACTCCTGTCGCAGGGATCCCGAGAGACCCCTTTTTAGAGATTCGGCCGGGGGGATGATCCTGAATAAGTTCGCCGGAGAAATGAATGAGAGTAAATGCAACGGCCGGTGGATGGGGGTGATGATCTAGTGCAAAGAGGAGTAAGTGCACCGGAAATTTAGATAGGTTCGGGCCGCACGGGGGCGTAATACCCTACTCCTGTATGGTTGTAATAACTGTCCTGAGAAAGTCCCTTAAGGATGTTGCTGGTTACAGGAATATTGTGTCTAACTAAGAGCTTGAGGCTCCTTGTTCTTGGGCAGGGACTATGGTTCGGTTCTTGGTGCTTCTATGTTCGATGCTTGCGGTCTCTTGGACGTCTCGGATGTATCTTGGGTCTCGGATTGGGTTGGGTTCTCTTGGCCTATCTCTTTTCTTCTGTGTGCCGACTCTTTTATGCACTTGCCGGCTGCGACATGCCCCAAACGGGAAGGAGGGGGGCACAAGTTCCAAGACGCCATGACTGGGAAAGACGTCATCATTTCTTCTGGGTGAAGTGACCGGGGGTGGAAAACGCGGCGCACGCCCGGTCACCTGTCACCATAAACGCCCTAGCAACGGGCACCGTAGAGAGGGCCCACCGGGCAGCCACAGAGCAACCCGACGTGCCCGCCCTGTCTTGTTCCTCTGCCATAGCAGGGTGGCGGACGGAACGCCTTGTTCCTGACGATGTTATCCCGAGACACACTGGATGATACGGGACTGGACCCGTGCAAAATAATGGCCCCACGCCTCTCTGCCAAAGCATGGCAGGGACTGACACTGCGGCGGGAGCAGTTGGGGATGTCAGGCCACGCACGCTCATTAAATGCGACCTCGGGCCTCTGACTGATTGACACCTCATCGGCGGGCCCCTCGGGGGCCTTTCTGGGTCGTCGAGGCACCGAGTGCTCGGGGGTACTGTTCACCTCCCCGAGCACTCTCTCCCGAGAATGCCTATCCTTGCCCTCGGGGTACCGGGTGCTCGGGGGCACTGTTTACCTCCCCGAGCACTCTCTCCCGAGCACTCTTGCACGAACCTTCGGGGAACCGAGTGCTCGGGGGCTGCCACGTGCAACCCCGAGCACTCTCTCCCGAGCACTTTTGCACGAACCTTTGGAGAACCGAGTGCTCGGGGACTGCCACGTGCAACCCCGAGCACTCTCTCCCGAGCACTTTCACACTGACCCTCGGGGAACCGAGAGCTCGGGGGCTGCCGCACGCACCCCCCGAGCACTCTCTCCCGGAACTTAGCTCTTCTGATTGTCAGGGGACTAGGGTGCTCGGGGGTGACCGGGCACCTCCCCGAGCACCTTCTTCCCGATACTTAGACTCTGCGGACCATCGGGGAACTGGGGTGCTCGGGGACCGGGGACTGTGGCCCCGAGCATCTTCTCCCGGGACTTGAACTTTCCTCACCACACAGGAGGGACCTCGCAGGATGGCGACACGTGGCGGATGGCCGGCCGAGCCTCGGGACTCAGGGATCCCCGGTTCCTGATACACCGACAGCCGCCCTGTGATCCGAAGCCAAGCAGAGGGAGCACCGACCAGCAATGCGCTTTTTTTAATTTGGAGATGGCCAAGGAGTGAAGACGCTCTTAAGGATGCTCAGCTTTGGAGTTAAGAGCCGTAGACCGCCTTGATCTCCTCCACCAGCACTTGTTGCGAACCGAGGTCCTGTCGGAATCTAGGGTGTTGAGGCCATCAATGGGGCTGAAAATCATCGGCGACCGGCTCGAAGCCGTATGGGATGGTTACGCCTATGGTGGAGTGAGGAGGGTGTCGAAGTAACAACAAGATGTGTGGCGCGCTGCAACGAAGAGATCGGTTTGTCAGGTGTATTTGAAAGCACCTGGTCTTTCAATTACTTCCACGTAGGAGGGGAACACATGATATGAATTTAATGATTGGACGATTAAGGCTCGATAGGGAGCATATTTGGAAGATCCGAGGAATGAAAGCCGAGGGGTGGGGAGAAGGGCAAATCTAAGGGGACGATTGTGGGTGTGGCTGTGACTGTTGGGATAGAAAGGGGCTAGAGTGGGGGAGGGGGTTAAGGATGGTTAGGGGGTGGGGAACTGAATTGGAATCGGAGGAAGAGGGTCGTGGGGGTGGAGGCGGTGGCAACAGCCGAGAGGAGAGGGAGAGCCTCATCTTCTGGAGGAGCTATGAATGGGACAAGCTAATAGTTTATTGGTGCTAGATCACGATTCTAACCTGTATAACTTGAAAGTCCTCTGTATGTTTATGTTCTCAACTTGAAGTTCACTGGGCAGCTCGATCTGCCCCGAAATCTAGAGCACAGCTCGAAAAAGTTCTATTCTTCCAAAGCATGCACGGTTAAGCTTCGTCTCTGGTCCAGCTGCTGGTTTCATAGGCTGTGAATCTGAGCCACCAAAGAACAAACATTCGAAAACTCACTTCTTCTGACACTCAGTTGCAGAGGATCAAGAAGAGCATGAGTAGGGGTAGGAAATTGATAGCAGGTATTCGTATTATTCGATATTTGTATTTGGCTAAATGTAAATATGGTAAGAAAATTTTGTATTCGATTGATAGACAGATACAAATATGAATATATCCAAATTCGTTTCCCAAATATGAATATGGGTATATCTGAATCTGTTTTTCTATCCGGATAAGTAGAAATACTTCTGTGAAATATAAATTTGAATAACATAAAGTTCTACACTTTTATCTTATTCATTTACTTGATTTTTTAGATCCTACATATTATTTTAATGTTTGGTATTGTACTATATATATTGTAATGATAAATCTGGCATTTTTATCTTCTATCTAACAGTCCAAAATCATCTAAAGTTATGGTATTATATTAAAAGTGGTTCTTTGCCTTAGGGTATATGATAAATCCACTAAAAATAAAGTTCGTTATGTTGAATTGCTATAATACTCATGTCAACTAAATTTATTATTTCACAATTTATCGTTAAAAACTGTAGGGTATTCACATATAATTGAATTTAGTAATTATTCGAATGTAGACTCATATTCGAATAATTCAATTTGTATTTGTATTTGATGATATTCGAATTTATATTCATATTCATATTAAAATATAGATATAATGTGAAAAGTGGGCCAACCTCAGCTGCTTCTATTGCTCGCGTTTACAGTACATCCCATCGGACGGCTGAAACGTATCCCCTCGGGCCAAAATGGTCTCCGCGATATGAATTAGGCTCGGGCCGAAGTGGGCGGCCGTGCTTCTCACCCGAATTCCAAATACCATCCAATTCCGGAGCTTATTTATTTATATATATATAATATTTACAAAAATACAAGTTTATATCAAAAAATTACACATCTAGACTATCATCGCTATTAGAAGAGCGATAACTTATAGGGCTCACTGCATAATGGGCAAAAATTAAATACTCTAACCGACGTGACTTATGTTGATGTATCATAAAAAAAAATAGGTAACATATATATTGTCACTGGTTGAAAGGGCAATAAGACTCTGCTAGACCCACTGAAAAATATGTTATTGCCTACACACAAGTGGTTAGCACGCATGCAGTAGAAGCTGGCGCGAGTGTGTCACGCGGGGCTCAACATAGGGAGACACTTTGCGATGACTCTTCAAACAAACGAAGATTGACTTAGATATGCATTTTGAACTGAGCATATATTTTTGTAGATATTACAAAATAAAAATATCTCTATTACTTAAAAAGTACGTAGTGGTTCCACTAGTTGCCCTCGCAACCAAAAAACCAAAGTATCTATCAACTTTCATAACAAATTACCCGTTCCTACTCCTACCTTACCCCTCGCACCCCCAACACCCCTCATTCTCTCTCATCTCTCCCGTACGAGAACCCTAGCCGTAGCCGTAGCCGCCGCCGAAGATCAGCCTCCAACGGCCGTCTTCTCCCTCCCCGCGCGGATCCGTCTGTCCCTCCCTCTTCCCTCCGCCGTCAGCCAGCCCTGTTCGGCCAACATGGCCGCGTGCTCACTGTGGTTGTGATCTGAGCGCGAGTATAGCAGTTTAGCTGGCTGCATTGTAGTGGAATGTACTCGTATTACTACCCGTGAAGTACCAGGCTACTAGCTCGAGTTAGCTACTTTGCACAGAATAAACTGGGTGTTGTAATCAGTTTTTTCAGCCCTATGTATTCATCGCTGCTTGCAAGTTTGAAGAAAGCATGGCATTATGGAAGCTTGCAAAAGTTTGCCATATGAAGCGCTGCTAAGTTGATCATCACTTAGCCTTACAATCATGTTGCATGTAGAATTTGACTGAGTAGATATCAAACAGGGTTAGAAAATATTTGTAACATGGGACTATCCCAATAATTCATGATTACCTAATACAGAACATAACTCCGCTATCATGCTTAAATTTATTATCACGAGTTTTAACTGTGAATACATAATTTTACAGTATCTCGCTATTATACCTGATGCCATCTTATCCAGTTTTTTTCTGTTGTAACAGGCACTCAACTGGTACAAATAAAAAAAATCTCCAATCCCGCACGCCACGCCCTCTCTAAAAAAAAGAAAAGGAAAAAAAGTACGCCACGTCCCCGGCAGGCCGGCAACCCCCCCCCCCTCTCGCTAGTTCCGCATCCGCACCCCACCTCCGGCCGCATTTACAGTAAATCGTGAGTGCATGAACAGTAAAGTGCAGTTTATTAAAAAAAGAAAAGGAAAAAACGTATGTCACGTCCCCGGCGGGCCAGCGACACCCCCCCCCTCCTCTCGCTAGTTCCGCATCCGCACCCCCACCTTCGGCCGCATTCACAGTAAATCGTGAGTGCATGAACAGTAAAGTGCAGTTTAATACTGTAACAAAGCACTGTAGCAGCTGCTGTTGGGAAAATGCGGTTGCAAATGGTACTGTACCAAATACTGTAGCACTAAAATCCTGACTGTTCATTCGCTATCCGACTAACGGGAAAATACAAACTGCAATTTTACTGTAGCACCTCTGACTTTGCAGATGCGAATCCGAGGGCTGGAGGTGATGGGCTGGATTCCAACAGCTCGCGGAAAGTCACCATGCTACAGTATCCATAACTTTAGCCCTTCGAGAACGGACGACCGAGATTTATTGCTACAATATCCGTGCTACAGTATTATATTTTACTGTTTGAAATACTGTAGCGCGGCTATGTAAAGGTAGAGGATCCCAGTCCGCGCCTTGAGGTATATGAGTGATAGGTCCATGGTTACCGCCACGATCTGTATAGCATTGTGCTTGCATGTCTTGAATGGCACCTGGCTCTCGGTGCTGACTTGAGCCTGTTGTTATTCCTTAGTTTTGATTAGTGATTGTACAGTTTGTATCTATTGGCATATTGTCTCTATGATTGTGTATGACTAACGAGTACAATGTTTACGGAAGTTGTAAATTCAGAATGATGGAAATGGGGAATTTAAAGGAATTTGTTAGGTAAATGGTTGCAAGCTTTCTTGTATAATAACTCTGACTGAAATTCAGTTAAACAAAATTTCTGTTGTTATAACTTTGCTCCAATCATGGAAATAGTTTTGGTGAGCTCAATTTTATTTTGTACAAAGAAGTGTCCCTATGTTTAGCACTAATTGATCTATATGATGTTGAACAGAGGGTTTTTTTCCTTACACTAATTATCAATTAACTCTATGCATTTTGTTGCAAATTGCTTTAGCTTCTCTTTGTACTTTGATGCAATCTGCTCTGTTCAGCAAGCTATTCAGGAGTGCCACGAGGGTTCAGGAGATGATGTTGATTTGCTTTGGTAGTCACACCTAATTCTGATGTCATCTATTTAACTTGTTTGCTTCTTCTGCTCATGTGGACTGCAGACTTCAGAAACAAAGTAATCTACCTACCTGAGCTTGTATCATACTTCCTTTACAAATTAGGTTAGAAGATCTCTTTTCACATACCTTCCCTACCTGCACTTGTATGATATATCCATCTTTTAAAATAAAATGCCTGTGGTTTGATTGACTTTGAGTCATATTGATAAAGGTTTCTTTTCCCACTTACTCACTTAGCTTAGTTTCTACTGAAGTACTCAGACGCAGCTATTTAGCTTAGTTTGTGCTGAAGTACTGAGACATAGCTGTTTGATAAATGTTTGCCACATTATGTGACCACGGTCACTATCCAGTAGCTGTTAATACTTAGCGGCTTCTTTCTACCTTGTCCCATGATATTTTTTTCTATATGATTGAAACAATATTTACTGCTAGATAAGTTGGGCAAAGGCCCATCAGACATAATGGCATGAGGGTTGAGATGTTGATCTGTATACGTAGTCTCACCTAATTCATTCAGTTTTATTTGATTGCTTGTATCGTCTTCCTTTGGCAAGTTTGGGTATATTTTAGCATAATACTACAATTTGTCTACTTGTGCTGTTATTCATCATTTTTCATAGCTTACAAGTCACAAGATTGATTTACGCCCTCTTGGTTAGAGTTTTTTTTCATGTATTTTTTAAATACTTAAATGGTTCTTTTTACCTTGTCTCAAGGCATTGTTCTGTTTCATCATGTCCTCACTGGTGCAAAGCTATATTTCCTTCCTAGGCAACTTGGTAGATACCCCTTAAGAGTTCAGAAATTCTTTGTCCATACATGAGTGCAATTTGTTAGTACTGTTCAACAATCTAGTCTGCTGATTCATGGCCTCTGACTTTCTTTAAAAGATGAATTGGTTGCATTTTCAAGGAGGGTTTTGTACGAGATTCTGATGCGGTTCTGTTCATACCGAATTTCTCGTTTTGTTGCTGATTTTTGTCCGGAGCAGCATCAAGTAGGTCAGCAAACTTTTGATCTTTTCAAAAAAAATTGTCCAACTGCATTAAATTCAATAGTTGAGAAACTGATGCTTTGAAACTCTCAGTGGCTGCAGATCTGTTAGGAACTTTTAGGGTGAGGGTCGGAAGAACCTACCATACATCGGCATCACCATGTCAAATTTGGAGTGCGTCTGAATCTTCTCAAGCTCAGGTATGAACAGCCCTTGCACATCACTCTCCGCCTATTTTTCTCACGTTTCAAGCTCAGCCCCTCTTTCTAGAACACCCAAATTTGTACGGAATCAACAGGCCAGCTACAGGTAATGATGCTCGAGTCTTCCAGCATCAAAGACTGGACGTTCTGCATGGAGAATTATATGCCTCTGGCCTCCTTTTCATACCTCCTTTCCATATTAAAGATGGTTTGACTTGACGCTGTTTTTCTCTAAATTTTTCTCTAAACCTGCATGAATCAGGTTGCCTCTTCTTCGCCTGTACACTCATCTGATCTGAGCTAGCACCTCTATGTCACGCAGACTGTGACGATCCACGTCATTAAGTGTACTGGTCAGAGGAAGGCGAAGATGTAGGTCGTGATCAATCTTCCAGCTACGTGCACTTCTGAATAGCTCTGGAAAAAGATGTGCAACTCTAGAAAGCTCACACCACCATGGCACGCGGGTAGTGGTGGTCAACTCTTCTGGTCTCGTCTCCATTTACCACATCTCATTCTGATGATACTTCTAATCTGACTTGTCACTAGGATTTAATTTATTGTCAGTAACCGCTCAATTATGGCAGTTACCAGATGATTCCCGCATTCATAAACCGAGTTGTTACAACCAAACTCAAATTCAAAATAAAAAAATCGAAAATTTAATGAAATTTGATCGGTTTCTATCGAATTCTACCAAATTATTACCGCTAGCGGGTGGTTTTTGGGGTACAAATGCATTTGTGAACCTTGCTTGTCACTGCTCAAGAGAAGCAAGACGATACACGCCAGCGTCGACATGTGCGACGGCTTAACACAGGCAGAGTTGATCGTTCAGACGCAGGAGAGGCAGGCCGTCCAAGTGAGGACGTGAACGGGTGTTAGATTCAGCCAGCTGCTTAACCAGTAAGCATTGTATTAAGACATGTTGATGAATAAGCTAATGAAAAGCAGTGCAATCAATCGACAAGTTCTAGAGGAGGCCATGCGTATCTGCATATCCATCGGCAGGTACGTTGTCTTCAACTTCATGCATACAAATTTGCTGATCTGTTCCCTTTTGGAGTTTATATGAGCAAGGTCAATGGCTCCTTTTGTCATGGTGCCAAGATTCGGCCAAAATCTAATGGCAGAGCTGTGGTTTCATACTGTATTGTATACATGTTTTCCTCTGGCTTCGCTGGCCATACCTGTTCAGTATTCAGGCATCCGGGATACCACTGATGGCCGATCCTGTATCAGCAGGTCCGGTGAGATTAGTTTGCTTATTATATTTACAAGAACTGTACGATGTCACTGCTCCATAAGAGATTTGTTGAGTTGCAGTAATTTAATAATTTTTAGTTTTATGCAGGCTGGGAAAACAGTTTACAGCGAACACGAGCGTTGCGGATTCAGGGATGATCCATTTCAGCACAAATGAGCAGGTCCCAGAAATTTACAATCTGTTGGCAAGAGCGTCGATCGTACAGACTGTTTGATCAAAAAAATTCAAACTTTAAATCGAGATCAGCAGAAATTTTGTATGCTGTTGTAAATCGCGAGGAACTCGAGCTCCAAGTTATCGGTATGAATCATGACAGGAAGGACCTGTTTATTAGAACTCCAGAGTTTTTTCCTGATTGAGAACTGGTCTGTTTCTTAGGAAATTTCCATATAACCTACGACATTATTCGGAAAAAATATATAACCTGTGACATTATTGCATCAGTTGTGATGCTCCTGGGTCCTGGGTGTAGATGTACTCCGGAGCTCCGCTGCATGCATGCACGCACGCACGCCAGGATTAGTTGTGATGCTCCTGGGTGTAGATGTAGTCGGTGTGCGCGGCGAGCGTCCTCCTCGCCGAGCACTCGTCCTCATCGTTTGCCCCCTCGCAGCCACCTTCCACGGCCACCGTCTCCGCTCCCTCCTTCTGCAACAGCAGACCGGAGATCAAACGTCACGTCGTCGACAATGAAACCTCCGGCTTCTCCGGCCAGCCTGTGAGACAGATGGAAAGATAAGGTACGTAGATTGGCGCGTACGTACCTGGTGGGGAGAGACCGTACCGGCCGCCGCTCCCTCCGCCGGGTCAGCCCGGCCGGCACCGGCCACGGAGGCCGCCGACGCGAGGAGGAGCACGAAGAGCGCCGCCGCGAGCACCATCACCGTCGCCCTAGCCATGGACTCGACGTCGTCGAAAGATCGATCGCTCCCGCACGCTTGCTGTTTGCTTCTCTTGGAACCGCGTCTGTTTCGGGAGAGAAAATGGCGGGCGAGAATGAATAGACGAGAGGAGGAGGAAGAGAGGGAGCGGTATTTAAAGCCGGCGGAGAAGTGGAAACGAGGCAAGAAAATCGCGGCGACGACGGTCCGTATCCTTGACCCGGCCTTGACGTTGACCGGCCGTTGACGGACCCCTCCGGTGTGTGTTACACGCTTGGACGGTTTGTTCACGGTCATAACGTGCAACAGCTAGATTTTTACAAACTCCAATATAACACACAAACAACTTCTACTCACATAATACAATAACTAGTTTGAATATAAGTTTAGAATATATTAATTAATATAGAGGTAAGTTATCTGTGAGATATTTTGTGCAACGGTTAGTTTTTTTAAAATTCCAGTATAATACGTAGTCAAACGCACGCACTCACACAATGTAACGACTAGTTTGAACACAAGTTTAGAACATATCTAGTATAGAAATAAGTTACATGTGAGATTTTTTTTTTCTAGAAGATAGAGATAAGTTCGTGATCATAACGTGCAACGACTATTTTTTTTAAAAACCCTAATATAACACACAGACTCATGTACATACTTATACAACGTCTACTCATACAATATAACGGCTAGTTTGAACACAAGTTTAGAAATATCTAAGTATAAAGATAGGTTGCCTGTGAGACACATTGCCCTTCAGATGAAATGCGTGCGATAGACTTGGCCCTCACCTTAGAGGGGTTGTCGATTTGTTCAAAATAATCTTGTAGATCAATTTTATCACCCATTAGGCCGTTACAATCTAGCTCAGCATGGTGTGTGTATACTAAACAGAATCCTAAAAATGTTTACTGTGGAACAGATAGGAAAAAAGGAGTGTTTCTTTGTGACTCAACAGGGTAAATATAGGTACGCTGTCCTCAGGAGACCAAGCAAAATATGGGAGTATGGACCATATGCAAAAAATGGGAGACATCGGTGCTTTTAACCAATATACTACCATACACAGGCAACCAGCTTTGCATTGGACTGACATTATGTATAGTCGCCCAATCGCTGCTTCTGTGCTGAACGAAGCCGCAAATGAAATGCAACAACAGCGCAACAGAACAGCAGACATCGTAAGTCAGAAAGTAGCTTACAAGGATTTGTTTACATCACCTAAACTACTGCTGCAGGCGCAACACCTAGTCCAACAGTCATATGTCCAAAACATCGCCTGATCAGCAGCCACCAAGCACCTCATCGCCAGCCAGATAACCAAGGTGCGGCAAGCAAAAGAAGCACCAAAACATAGTGTAGGCAGGGGCGAAGCTAGATGGAGCTAGAGTGGTGTATAGGCACCAGGGTAAATCAAAATTTCATAATCAGGTTATTTTGACCATGTTTGTACCCTTTAGGCTAAAATTTTCCACTATAGTGCATCACTAATATTTTGATTCTAGCTTCGCCACCAAGTGCAGGCCGGTGTAGCTAAACTCAGCTGGTGAGCGACGAGAGCATGCCACCACCGCTCTTGGTCGGCACAACGACCTCCCAGCCAGGGCCTTTCAGAGGGATAAGAGGCTCGGCGTCGGCAGCACCAGGTGGACCGGACAGGTCGCTTCGGTTCATCACCCTCAAAAGGTCTTCGTCGCTGATGTTGGTCTGGATCATCCTGTCTTCCTCTTCCTGCTCGTCCCTCAGCAGTGCCAGCAACTCGACCTCCTGCATTCCCATGATGAAAGAAAGCACATCAGCGACGAAAACCTTTGCAGTTTGTCATTTTTTATTTTTGGTGTTCCCATTCATACGAAACAATTGATTTGCTATTCTCTGTTATACTTGGGATGCATGGAACTATTACATCTAAGGCATTAGGCTTCGCTCTATCTTGTTCAAACTGTCCCTTGCCGATCACCACATGCTCTAGCCTCAACTTCCCAAAAGCTCTCTTAATGATCCGTCCCTGCAACGATAACAAGATGAGTTAAACCTGTCCAATAGAGAATCAATGGCCAAGCAACAAGTCTGAAGATGGCTGATCATCCAACTCCACCTCAACAGAATGTGATGTAGCCAGCCTATATGCATGCACTGGGCGTGTTTGACCAATCCGGTGGCATCGATCCATAGCCTGCAAATCCATCTGAGGATTCTGGAGGGCAAAACAAATGAAAAATCAACGCTACAATTATTACAGGCAACTGAATGTACATAGCTAGCAACAAGGAGAACAGCAATCGAAACAGGACGATGGCATGAAGGAAGAACACATCTTTATGTCTGATGGATTAGCAAAGAGAATTACCCAGTCACTGTCATATAGGATACATGTATCAGCAGAAGTAAGGTTGATGCCAAGCCCCCCAGCCCGTGTGCTTAGGAGGAAGATATTCATATTGCTCTTCAAGTCATTAAATTCTGCTATCTGCCCCAGAAAATAGAATCAAAGAAACTTGTGAGGAAACACAATAATAGACAACCATCAAGTTCCTAATGGAGCAAGATCATTTCCATCACTGGAGAAGATGTAAAAAAAGTGTCATAAAGCAGCTTTTACTTTTAGGAACATTGTTTACCAATAACAAATGGTAATGTGCTTTCAAGCTGCATACATCACCTGCTTCACACAAATCATGGCATAAATAGACTAGACAGTTGCAGGGGAAAAGAACTGGTGTTGTGACAAAATAAACAATTTTCTGGCGGGAAATGAACGGTAATGAAAAACATGCGAACAGTAACACGGAGAGAGTATTACAATGTACCACAATCCCAAAGAATGCAAGTTTTGAGGGTTTTAAGTTGTATCTTCAGAACGTGCAATCTAACACGTGCCTTCAGAATTTTGCAGTTAAAATGTAACTGAACACATGTTGCCTGGTCACATGACAAATTCTTGTTCATGCACACAATTATAAAATTAAAGATACAGCCAAAAAGTATACAGCCAAACATAGCTCAATTCTTCGTTATGCAGATGTTATCAAGTAAAATAGTAATATACTAGCACAGACTACCACATTAGCATTTACCTGCCTCCTCCTGTCTTCCAATTTAACACTACCATCAATTCGGCAAACCTCAAGGCCTTTTGAATCTAAGTAATACTCGATAATATCCAACACTTTTGTCCATTGTGAAAATATTAGAACCTACAAAAAGAACTACAGTTGAGATCTGAAAGATAAAAATAGCTAACTTAAACTAGTGTGTGCATAGATGACATGAGGACAAGAGGAGAAAAACATATACCTTGTGCTTTTGTGCGAGCAGGGAATTTAGTAACCTGTCAAGAAGCTGGAATTTGCCACATTGTTCCAAAAGCTTCTCAACAGGTGGATACAGACCTGCAAAATACAAATAAATGACACAGTACAAAAATGTCAGGAAACAAGAACATAAAAGAAATAGATAACAGCCAGCCAATATGGGGCAAACCTGTTGATTCATACGGAGATTCCAAAAGATCAGGATGGTTGCAATTCTTCCTCAGCTGAATTAATAGATTATGCAACTTTGCTGTAATGCCAGGTTTCCGCAACACTACAGTATAACAAAAAGGTGTCAACTAGGTTTATTAGTATAGGCACATACTGGACTGCAAGTCTATATATGTGTATGCCAACACACCAATATCTGATTCATCATGCAAGTAGTTGTCAAATGTTTTTTCAACCAGGTGATCCTGGATTTGCTTCTGATGTTCAGTCATGTTAGCATAAATGATTATCTCTTTCTTTCGTGGAAGCATCTGTTCTACATCCTCCTTCATCCGCCTTAGAAGGAATGGACGCAAAATAGCATGAAGCTTTGAAACAACATGCACCCTTCTCTTCTCTTCAGTTTCTTCTTGTTCTTCATTTCCTTTCCCAGAAAAATCAAACCTTGAAAGAAGATAGTTGTCAGCACAACAAAGGCAAATCAAATCAAATATAATGCATGGAATATTTAACAGCAGCGGCCCATATGTTATGGTGCCCAAATCCATATAACATTAAATAGTATTTGGATAATTAGTATACATTTTAGAAACTAAAACATATCATAACAGAAAATAAATGAGCCACAATACAATATAAATTCCTGGTAATATTTAACAGATATGAAATATCAATAAACAATATAAATCAGTAGAATACATATTTGCTATTCCACACATTTGCATTTCAGCTAGAGAATGCATATGGGCTAAAAATCCCACATTTAAACAAGAAATGGAAGGATTTACAGGTTGCGATGAACGGTGCTGCAACTTCATAATACATATAGCCACAAGAGTATTTATTTCAAGAGTAGCACTATCATTGTGCAATTACAGAATTTATGGATGAAATACATGGTGATGGAAATGATATTGCATTTTAGTAATTTAACTATTCCTTTTGTGTTGATTTAACTGTACATGCTAATTTTTAAGGATCATAACAATCACTTTACAAATCATGGCATCGACTTTACTACAACAAACAAATATGTTCTGTTCAAACTTCAATCCATATATGAACTAACCAAACTATCAAGAGATGATCTGGGGCACTGGCAGAGCAAACCTTAATAAAAAGCTGGCCCAATCCTATATTGGGAGGTTATGATTATAATCTATACAAGACAATAACGTGTCAGCTCGTGGACACAAAAGTGTTTCTAGCATATTGTATTTGCACCTCAGTGCAGAAAGTTGAGGCTACAAACTGAATTACATGTATAAAAGATTAAAAGGTACAAATCGGATAGGCTGGGTGAATCATACCATGATTCAAATTCCTGATGTGATGAGAATATATCAGGCAGAATGAAGTTCAATAGTGACCACAGTTCTGCTAGATTATTCTGAAGGGGTGTCCCAGTCAAAAGGAGTTTATTGTCCATCGGTATGCGCTTTATCTCCCTCAATAATTTACACTTAGAATTTTTCAACCGATGCCCCTGGAGGAAGAAGTATGGAACTGACACGTAAATACCAAAAGGGAAAAAGTAATACAAAGCAATAATTTAGAGCATGTGCTTTAGCATCACCTCATCCACAACAACATACTTCCACTTATAGTGAGCAAGAAATCTAGCATCTGACATGGCCATCTCATATGAAGTCACTACTATCGGGAAATCAGGGCCAACAGTTTTGGGCATGAATTTTCTTCTTATCTCTGCCCGGGCTGCTTTATCTCCATGGTAAATGATACTAGCCAGAGATGGAGTAAACCTGAAATCAAGTGTCTCAACATTAGAAATTCAATGATAAGGACGGTGAAAGAATACCTGGATAGTTACCTCGAGATTTCATTCACCCAGTTCGAGAGAGTGGACAGAGGAGCAATTATCATGTATGGACCATGCATGCCTTTCCCTTTCAGATGAGCAAGAAATCCAATTGTCTGGATTGTTTTCCCAAGGCCCATTTGATCAGCCAGTATCCCATTCAATCCATTCTGCCACAATGATATTAGCCACTTCACACCCTTTATCTGGTATGATTTCAACTTTCCGCCAGTCATTAATGGCACAAGATTGGCCTGATCTTTCTCCCACCTTTCTTCTTCAGAGAGAGTGCAATCGTCAGCAAGGCGATCATCGCGAGATCTTGTAAGCATGGCTGCCACTGCCGTCTTAGCCTTCTTCTGAATAATAGTTTATTTTTGGTTGTCAGAACTAATAAAAAATTAACATAAACCTATGAACGATAATTATCTGTGAATCTGTTTTTCTTATATATTAACTGAGATCATCCCCAGAAAATATTTAAAATAACTTTCGTGATTATATAGCCATGAGATCAGTAGACATCAACAAGTCCAAACAACTCAAACAAACCATAGAATGTTATCCTGATATCCTGACTCTTACTGAGGAATACAGCTGCGCCCATGCTGCAGCCATCCTTGAAAAACCCATTCAGTTATACTTTGCGAGTTTATAAACTACAACACAAGGACGCTACAACTAAAACATGATCAGCACAGCACCATCCAAAGCATAATTCCAGCAGCATCACATGCTTCAATGCGTATGAACTTACTATTGGTGGAAGTCCAGATGAGCAGACTGGACATAATATTCTAGTATTATATGTCAAAGACAACATCCGAAGACAGCGGAACAATACATACTAACAAATTACAAAAGATGGAGAACAATATATGAAGCCTGCACTCACATCGTTGTACTGTGGCACAGTATTCGCTTTCCTCTTTCGACCACGCCCTTTCTTCTTCTCTTCTATCGGTGTCTCTTTAGCTTGAGTTTCAACACCTTCCTGTTTTACAATCAGGCAACACCACCACCATCAGAAAACAAGCAAAAACAACTAGAACAAAAAACATAAAAACAGACAGCACACAGTGAGATACTCGTACATCAGTGATTTGATCCATCTTCTCAAGTAGAAACTCCGAAAAGAGCTGTGTCTTCGTCAGCAGCTCATCTAACTTGCTATACCGTGCCTCAGGATCAAAAGCAAGTTTTGCAGCTTCTTCCCTCTTCCTGGCTTCCTCTTCCTCCTCTGCCTTAACCCGGGCCGCCTCAAGCTGTTCTTCTTCCTTTTTCATTGCTTCTGTGATCAGGGATATATCGCCATTCTTGGCCTCAAGGTCAATAGGTATAGATGAACTTGCATTCATGAAATCATCAGCTTTCTCCTCCTTGACAGGCGACAATAACTGCTCTTCCTCCTTCTTAATGAGGGGGTGCACGTCACCGCTGTTGGCCTCAAACTCAACAGGCAAGGACGAGATTACATCCACAAAATCATCAGCTCTCACCTCATCTTTCTTAATTGGCTCAGTGGCAAGGGAAGCATCCTCATTCTTTGCAGGGGCACATTTAGCGTTGGCCATAGGAAGCGCCCCCATTTTCTTTTTGGAAAATTTGGATTTGATTGCTTGCAGGAAGTAAGATATCTCCCGGAACAAGTAAATCTTAGGCTCTGTTTGGTTCCTGGAAATGAACCGGATGCAAAGGAATTATTGAGACAATCCCATTTCTTGCTGAATTAGAATTGAGCTGTGATTTCAACAAAGAAATTCACTTTCGTAATCCAACTTCATGCCAATTCCAAAGGCTGTTTGGATGTGCTGTTTTGAGAATTGGCAGTAGAAAGCTTTTCCCCCTTTAGTGGTTGATAAATTAGGGTTGCTCATCATACATATATCTCAGCAAATACTACATCCTAACTGTAAAAATGCATTTCCTCATCATTAAATGCGCTAGCTTAATCTCCTTGGGCATCCTATCACAATAAACAAATATATGCAACTGCTGCAATGGTTCTCTCATTCCCTTTCACTTACGTAAGCAAACAAGTATGAACTAATTGCGGATGAGCATGGAGCTCAGTGGCAACGCTCCAGGGCGGAGCCGAGCCGGCGGGGGTTCGAAGCCCCCATCCCACACACCCCTGTTGAGGCCTCCAATGAAGGCCAGGTAAGGGGGCCCTGATCTAAAAAATATTTAAAAAAAATGAACTAACTACAAGGTAACAACTATATCTCTCGTTACCATACCAAACAGAATGATGATGAATGATAATAAGAAAATGTCAAAAAAAAAAGAAACCGAACAAGATATTCATTCATAGAAAAGGAAAGCTTGAGTTTTCCTGCATAATATATACCTCAACAAAGTGACCTATGCTATTCCCCAACCTTCAGCTCCAAGTCCAAATTTCCTTCCTGTCAATACGCAGCAAAAAAAAAAAGGAATTAGTCCGAAAAGGAGGATCCACTTACTCTCTGGATTAGGGGTTAGGGTTTAGAGAAATGGGGTCAATTTCAAGGGGTTCCAAGAGAGAACAAGAGAAATAGTAGGGGAGGAGAGAGTCCGGCCTTACCTGTGTGGCGGCCTCTTCGTCGCCGCTCTAGTATCCCCCTCCCTCCTGCGTTCGCGAGAGAGAGGTCGCGCTAGGGGAAGGGGACGGGAGGCGCGGGGTTTAGGGTTCGCCGCGCGCTGGGCGGGATCTCTGAATTAGAGGGAGGGAGGTGGCGCGGGAACCGGTGTGAATGGGATCGATGGAGGCCCGGGCCAGATTTTGGGCCCACCGCACCCCGGTCTGGGCCATATTTTGGGCCGAACCCACCCCAGTCTGGACCAGATTATGGGCCGACCCACCCCGGCCCGGGCCAGATTTTGGGCTGACCCCACCCCGGCCCGGTGAGCCTGGAAGCCCAAAATGAGAACGAGTTACTTTATTTTTTTTCAATTTTGCACAGAAATGTCTATTTCCACTAGGAAGAAAGAAATAAATCCCTATTGGAAGGTAAGCTATTTGTAGGACATACTTGTAGTCTAATTAACTGGCTTGTAAATATTCAGTCCAGTCAAAAATACTTGATGATTTGGACATGATATGATCTTCTATGTGCACATTTGATCACTATTTTTTAGCTAAAATGTGTTTATAAAATCTAGTAAGTTTACGAGATTATGGGAGTATGAAGGCAGATCCACATATATGATTTTCATGTTTAAAAGTTATTAATGGTTAAAGTTTCTAAAGTTCGATCGGATCTTATCCAAAACATCATGTATTATTTGTGACCGGAAGGAGCAGTACATAAATGGAGTCATAAACCATCCAACTCATTATCTACACTTGCCGCCGAAAGCTCGGGTGTCCTCTCCCTCTGACGCGCCAGAGGAGAGGGGACCATCAGAACCGGTGTTGGAACTTTAGATCGACAGCTCGCCTCTCGAATAGGGTTCACAAAACCGTTGAAAACCGCTCAATATTCTCGAAAACAGGTCAATTCGATACGCACCGCATTTTGAATTTGACTGGTTTTAGAATTTGAATTCAAATAATTCAAAAAAATCACAAAAAATCTAAAAATACTAGAGGCAATTCTAAGACCTTCTGTGCAAATTTCTAAAGTTTCTAAAGTTTGATCGGACCTTGTCCAAACCGTCATGTATTATTTGTGATCGGAGGGATTAGTACATAAATGAAGCCATAAACTGCCACTTGTAAGAGGTGCAAAAATATTGTAACTGACAAGTATAAATAACTTGTAAATGCACTTTGAACTACCTTTAAAGACAACTATCAGTTTGAAACATATAATTTATAGTAGTCATTTAATTTGCACCATGTCTAAGCAACGGGTCTTTGACCATGCTCACATGGTCAGCAAATGCATCCACCTCAGCACAACATATTGTTGCATACATATTCTTGTCACTCATCACGCGTTCGCTCATTGATGTCGCTACGAATTGAGACAGGAATAGAAGGTGGCAAATATACTAGATCACAACGAGTGTTGTGAGATCGCCTATAGGTCAAAGTCAGCCCAAATCATCACCCCTGTAAAGCCAAGCCCTAGAAAAAATCCCCAAAGTGGTCGGGCTAGGCGTGGACTACTATTTCTTGCTAAAACCTTCTTCCTATCTAGCCATTATTCCTTACCTACTGTCTCTCTGGATGACCTCAATTTTATGACCATCACTTGACCCAAATCAAGGTGCTTAGAGGGTCTAGGCACCACAGCCTGCTCTTGGTCACTTTTGTATCATGTGTCATCACTGCAAGTTGTCACACACCGCCGCTCCTCTCGAGGCATGTCTATCGTGCCTCTATCGTTGCCACCTCATATCTCTCCACCTGCACCACCACTCTCTCTAGCATGTCTACCTTGTCGTCGCGTGTATTTGCAGTGCTGGCATCTAGTTGAATATGGTGTTGAGGTGGATGGTTCTACTAACCACATGAACATGACCAGCTCATTTCTTAAACATGGTACAAATTGGAAGATTTGTCCCTACTACAGAAAAGGTCATCACTACTGGTTCAAAATTGACATCACTGCTAGTTTTTTAACCGCAGTAATAACCTTTTCAAATGTGCAAAAATACTCTACCGCAAATTCTTTAGTATGGGGATTTGTCTTACATCAAACTTAAGACAGAAGCCCTCATGCTGAAATGTTCGATGTAGAGTATTTTATACCTAAATCTACAAATAGACATGGATATTGTGAAGCTGCTGCTACAGCCTTACACCATCCGTTATACATCTTGCGTGGTCTTCAGACGTTCCGACTGTACGATAGTGGCAACATTAAGTCTATACAAACGACAAAAGCACAATTTTTAATACTCAAACGGAGAAGGAGACGTGCCTTTTGCCATTCCTTTATATTTATCTATTGCTATAACCATCTTCACACAACAATCACACGGTAAAGATGTGGAGAGAGGATATGAGGAGACGAAGAAGGCGCGTAGCCGTGCATTGGCTCGAGAGATTGTGGGCTAGATGAACATCGCGAGGTGGCGGTGAGAGGAGATGAGGAGACGGTGAGAGGAGACCGCGGGGAGAGGAGATGAGGAGACAACATAAGTCGACCTCGATGAACGGTGGCTACGGCGAGGAGCTCGTGCGAGTGGTGTTGAAACCGAGTACGAGAGGTAGAGGCAGCCACAGTAGAGACAGCCGGTGACCACCGCTCCACTTCGACTGCCACTATCCCTCAAGAGCGGCTTTTAGGAGAGAGAGAAATGAGCGATAGGTGCAGTTGAGGGAGACATGTCCAATCTATAGAAAAATTATCACTGCCAGTTAGGAATATGAACCGAGAATGATCATAATTAACATTGTTGGTTGATCGTCCTCAATTATTGCTCCCTCGGTGTAGTTTACGAACCGACAGAGATAAATATTATCATCGTTGATTAATAAAGGCATGCCTTTTTATGCACATCTTTTTAAGAATTAGTAGTGGTAAATATTTATCATTGCTGGTTTGAAATACGAACCGGTTAAGTCTAATTATGTGCCATTAAGATCATGATTAAGTTTAGGACAATTTATTTTGGCACATCAGAGCATTTAGATTTGAGTCAGTTGGATGAGAGAAAGAAATTCGAGAGAGAAAAAAAATAGAATTCACAGTTAACATAGACTCTTTCTCTAGCACATGGGCCCCACCAGAGTGGGCTAACCACTCTCTCCTTCTCTCCACTTGGGCAGCAGCCCACTCCCTCTCTTTCTCCCTCACTCCACTCTCGTGCTGCCTCTCTCCCTCAACCGGACAAGACAAGGAGAGGAGCTCCCCCTGTCACTCCCCTCTTATGCTCTCTCTTCTCCCTCGGATTTCTCCCTCAAGAATTGAAGTCGAGGTATGCATGTGCTATCCACGCATTCCTTAGCTCATGAGCTTCCCATCCATCCAATTCATTTTCGTTTTTCCGAAGGATTCAAGCCAATTTTGATATCTTTTTGTGTTCTTGGTTGAAGAACGAGTAGCACCAGCGTTCTTCCTTTTCCCCGAGCGATTTCCTCCGTTTACTTCATCATCCGATGAACATCAACCTCGGCAAGGACCCTTGGGTAAGTTCCCTAGGTATCTATATCAAGAATCCACAGTTTGGATGGTTGGATTTTGAAATTTTGAGTTAGGGTTGTGAAGTTCTTGAATTCTTGAACTTCGGAGCAATTTAGAGGATTCAGGTGAGATTTGAGTTAGTAATCGAGTTGCTAGGTTGTTGAATAAGTTCTAGACTTATAAACTCTCTCAAATATATTCCCCTTTGGTTTAGAGAGACTCGCAATCAAGCCGACAATTTTTTCCCATTAAGAATTGCTTTCTGTAGAAATCCAGAAAGACTGGATAAAAATCCAAAGAGTCCAGATAAATCCAGAGTGTCCAGAGATTTTTTTAGACTCCCTAGTCCGTAAAGTTCAAAGAAAAATCCAGAGACTCTGTAGTTACTGTTCATCAGACCTTTTTATTTTGTGCTGATAGCTTGTAAATTTCATAATTAGTTCATGCGAACTCCAAAAAATCATAAAACTAGTTGCATTAGCTTCCTAAGAGGATGAACTACATGTTAAAAATGTTGGAACTCAAGGAAATACTTTTTAAAATTAATTAATTCAATACATTTCGATTTGATTAGATCACAATTAATTAATACAATATCCTAAAATTATGAAACACCTTGGTCAATTCATGTTATGTTTAGTGTTATCTAGGAAAGATATTTTCTTGCTTTATAAAGCCTGGTTTATGGTATTTCATCATATGCATATGGAGGCATCCTTTTTTGCACTTCATTCATGCTCATTATTGCACGCATTCTTATATAGTGAACAAAGAAACGGCACATGACTCGACCGCGGTTGAAAGCGATGCCAATCTACCAGAATTCTACAAGTATTACGCGAGTAGTATTAGGCGGTCACCTGAGCAGCAAGGTAAGCATCTAAATATATTTCTTCCAGTACTTTAGATCATATGTGTCTAATGTGATAAGCTATGATTTATGTATATTTACAAGATGATGAGTCGATGTTAGGTTTATGATGGGTAGAATCTACGTTGATGCACTAATTCTCCTATATTGAATAATTGTTGATCTATATCTTTGTATTTTGGGTTTAATATGGTGTTATCTAATTTAAAATATCATTCGTGATGCTTAGCATGTGCTTAGGTCATCGGTAGAAGTCGAGCGATGAAATATTTCATTGTTCGTGAGCATAGACTTTAATTATGTGCACAATGATCATAATGATTGGTTGATGATGTTGGTTGGATGAGTGGTGAGGATGAGACGAGATGTAGATAATGTTAGGGTGTTTGTCCTATCCGGATGTGGAGTTCCCCTGGGTAGGTCAGGTGAGGGACCCAGACATCGTATACCGCTTGCATCGTTTAAGCATCAATCGTTGTTGCAGTTGACTTTAACATTTTCCGTGCTTACTACATGTCGCATATGAGAACGATAAGCCGATTACCTTTGTAGCTATGAATTTTGGCGTATGGGTTGATGGTGTTGGATATGAGACCGATTGGGATATCTATTTTGCTTTGGGAGTAGTTCTAGATAACCCCCGCACTTATCGATGCATGATCAAACGATCGGGACTTATTGAAAAATGTTGACATGAGTACACTTTATATGGACTTGTGTGATCGTGCAAGCCATATGATCTTCAAGTTGTCTAGGTAAAGGAGTACCCCTGCATGGTGTAAAAATATTTTGAAATATCGTGTTCTCGGTCATGAGCATGCTTCTGTCCATTTGCAAAAGTCGTAGAGTTACGAATGTTGATTGATGTGGTTGACGGGTTGAGATGGTGTTTTATAGACATTGTTCTTATAGTTTATTTACATTATATTCAGTTGATGTTTATGGGCTAGTATGTTACTTTGGTCAAGTATAGATGCTCACACATGTGTATGTTAAATTTGCTTTCGCGTATAAAATTTATTTAACCATGTGACTTTTTCTTGTTAATATCAAAATATATAATCCTTAGAGTCGGGCTATTTATAAGTGTCTATGATGAATTAAGTCTTGTGAGTGCTTTCGAACTCATATTTCTTTTTTAGGTGTTGCTAGCGAGGAGGAGTTGGTCATTGGCTACTTTATGCCTGACGAGGGTGGTGGTGGAAATGAGTAGGTAACTATTTGGAGGTCGCGCTTCTAGGGTGAAGTCTAAGTGCATATGACTTCATCCATTTTTGCAGTCTAGTCTTCCGTTGCGTAGTT
The DNA here is from genome assembly GCF_958298935.1 of Phragmites australis. Lineage (NCBI taxonomy): Eukaryota > Viridiplantae > Streptophyta > Magnoliopsida > Poales > Poaceae > Phragmites > Phragmites australis. The sequence continues at coordinate 29,289,453 of NC_084935.1, read as the reverse complement.
TCTTTTGTTGGTTAGGAGTTGAGTCGGTTTTTATCTTCTCGTAGCTCTGTTTTGCTGTAAACTATAATAACTTGGTAAATACTTAAGAACTTGTAATTTAATATTAATTACTCGCTCTTATTAAGTTGTGTTGTGATGTTACATATTAGAAATGCACGTGTTCCGATCTTAAACACAAAATATATGCTGAGACTAACGAAATAATATTTTAGTTAATCGTTGAAGTTGTGATTAAGTAAATGATCGATTTAATGATTAATTAAAATATTGTTTGAACGGTTCCTTACAGACACCCTAGCAAACAACAAAATATCATAAAAGCCGCGCAAGGTGGTCTTCTCCCTATGGGTGTAATCGGATTAGATACGGACGGATATAGCTTTTCCTATATCATATCCTATATTTTTTCTCAAAGTCAGAGTTGGACACACATATGTCGGATAATTATTTCTTCATATTGTATCCTATCCTATATTTTTTTCTTAGAGTCGGAGTCGGAGCGGATAGTCAGATTCAGTTAGTCGAACAGATGAATTTTTTTACTTTATTTGCATCCACACACAACATATTAAACAGTATAGGGATGCAATCAAAGTAAGCACAAAGAGAGTAATCTTTGAGATGTAAAAACAAGAGCATGCAATATTATTTGTCTACGAATGTGTGATATCTAACTATATATTATTATATTTTTAAGTGAAATTACAATAGATTTTCTTATAACACGTAACATTCAGATACTTCAGACGGATATCAGTCATCTTGTATCCTATCTTACATTTTTTCTCGGATTCAGAGTTGAACACAGGTAATATCGAACAATGGAGGACAAGTATACCAATCATCCCGTATTTAATTCAAATCTCTTTGGACGGTTGAAAAATATTTGTCCAGTCTGCATCCCTACTTCTCCTGCTTCCGATCTCTGTGTTTCTCATCCAGCCACCACGAGGTGCTTTGATGGAGGAACGACGTCGCATATGGAAGTCACTAGCCTAGCAAGGTCATCTAAGCAACTCCAAAACATTGGCGTTCACCGCAAGACGTTCTCATCCCTGTGGCACATCGATTGTCCTCCTTTTCTTCCAGCCAGGACCTCGCATTCGGCATTGCCATCGGTGCAGGACCAACACGACCACCCGGAATCATGTCGCTGGCGCCTCCAATCGTCGATTCACTAGCCCAGAACTCAAATCCGGTGATGACACTGAAGGAATCAACACCCCAGAACATCCAATACCCAAAGGGGAAACAACCAAACTCCAGACAGAGAAAACCTCACCGTCGATCCGATGGATGGGACACCGCCGCTGGTGCCAGCGTTGTCACCAAGGGAGGAAGGGATGGAAAAAAAAACCCCATGCCATGGATCTGGAATAGAGGAAGCCTTATTGAAATTGATCTTGGCCTTGTGATCAGACGTGCTCCCTAACGTGACCGAGAAAGAGAGGAGTCAGTTTCCCTCTCCCCTCGCTCTGATCGGAAACCCCAACCAACCCATGGTTACGATCCCATCTTATGTTGCGTCATATAATTCAAAGGCGAGTCTTATACTACGTGTGATGATAATTCCCACTTCCGGCCTAACCTCCCTCCATATCTTCTAATTCAATCCTAAGAAGGCGCAAAGGACAAGGTGAAGGCTGTCGCCACATACGGCCTACATCACGCTCCTCATAGGTCACTAAGGCATCTGCGAATGTTAGTATATCCATATACTTCTGCTTAAGGTGGTGTTTGATACTAGAGCTAACGATTTTATAAATTAAGACGTAATTATGGTTCACAAGCCTAAAACAAAGCTACTACTAGCTCGTTATCTACACTGGTCGTCGAAAGCTCGGGTCTCCTCTCCCTCCGGCGCACCATAGGAGAGGAGGATCATCGGAATCGGCGTTGGAATGCTAGATCGACAGTTCGCTTCTCGAGTCTCCATCTGCCGCTGTAGCGAGAGGAGAAGAATCAAGAGACCGTTTCTATTAGAGATTTTATATTCAGAATATATTTGTAAATACAATTCAAAGAAACTCGATCCTACGGCACATTATATTATGTTTCTGTGGTTAGTATAAGAATTTAGAGTATGTTATTAGAATAGAAGAAGAGGTATCGATAGATGACAGATCAAGACAGATCAATTTTGTATTTTAGACGAAGAAAATATAACTTCGAATCTTTGTACTAACACGACGTTATTATTTTATAAATACGAGCACTAGTGTAGAGTCTAGGACTGGTATACAGGTTTCACGACGAGAACTGAAGACGCGTGTCGAAACGGCAGCTAAAAGAGAAAAGAAGATGGAGGCATGAGCGTTGCAAAGCACACACCTGACCTCGAAGCCTCCCAGAACCGTCATCGTCGCATACTCGCATCTACTAGTGGGAGTGTTAAGCAAAGGCTGAGGTGAAGACGCGTGTCGAAACGGCAGCTAAAAGAGAAAAAAAAGACGGAGCCATGAAGGCTTTTGCAGCTAAAAGAGAGCAACGAACTCAACCGCCAGTCGTGTGTCGACTTCATGCATCTGCATGCATGGCCCTCGATATCTGCTTTCCTGGTTCACCTATCGTCAGGAAAAGATAGCACGAGGGAAAATCAGAAAAGGGGGGAAACAAAAAGTAGCAGCTTCAGAAAGGCAAAAACTTTGAAGAAGCTTCCATGCATGCTACCATTCTACTACCTCTTGCTCTGTCTCGATATCGAGCGAAGGTTCCAAGTTCCAGCGGAAGAAACAAGATGAGAGTACTGCATGCGATTGGATGATTTTTAGCTAATGCACTTGGATCATCATGCATCGAATTGATCCATGGCTATATTATATATGTTTTCGAGGTGAAAAACATGCAAGGGAAAATCCCCGAAGAACGAATCTAATGAATAGTCGAGAAAAGGTATCTCTATCGCACCCGATGATCAAATGACGCGCTGAGCTTTTCGCAAGGACTAGTTTTAGTTGACGAGCAAATCAAAGAGCCTTTCCGCTTGCTTCCTTCCTGTCTCCTCCTCCTTTCGGATCAGCGTGAGCAGTACCCTTAACCACACTCGCACAAATTAAGCAGGTCCATTCATCCACGTGGCAAGTAATTAAGGAGTATGTTTGATAGACTTTTTTTATCCAAATTCTATACGGTAAGTAATTCTTTAGGGATGTAATTCTGGAGCTAAAAATGATTCTCTAGATAAACTATATAGAAAAAGTAATTATATAAGGAAAATAAATTAGAGGAGCTGATTTTATCAACTATCGTTCAGTAGAACTTATACTAATTTTACTCTGATAACTGATTAGGGAACTCTGCCAAATAAGCTAAGCTTAAGCTCGATCCCACGGGGGATTGACGCTTTGGAGGAGTGCTTAGAATTAAGCCAGGTGTCGAGGGCTAAGCAAAAGCGATAATACTTGGTTGATCTTGCAGCTGCGATACGTTTGGTGAGGCCCAAAGAGAGTGTCGTCAGTGACAATGCGCGCCTACAAAATGGGATCAGCTTCCGCTTCTTCGTCTCCATCACCTTAATTTTTCCATCTTCCTCACTCCCCCCCCCCCCCCTAGTTCTCAACTGCATCTACGTGATCGCGCAATGCTGTCCCTGAACGAGGCCATGCAGCTCGACTTCAGCGCCGGGCTGCAAGGCATGGACGTCGGCTTCGGCTTCGATACGACGACGTCCGGTGCTGGCGGTGTCTCGTCGCCGGTGGACGTGTCGGCCAAGGCTGACGGCGAAGAGGAGGAGCAGCAGATGCGGCTGCTGCTGCGGAAGATATCGAACCGGGAGTCGGCGCGTCGGTCGCGCGCGCGGAGGCGGCAGCGGACGGAGGAGCTCGAGCGCGCCGTGGAGGCGCTCCGGGCGGAGAGGCGCGCGCTGGCGGCGAGAGCGGACGCCGCGGCGGCCCGAGCGCTATCCGTGCAGTGCGACGGCGCGAGGCTCCGCGCGGAGGCCGGTGCGCTGCGGCGCCGGCTGGGAGAGGCGCAGAGGCAGGCCGTCGTGCTGCTCGCGCTGGCACGTGCCCGCCTCGCGCGGACGGCGCCGAGCATCGGCGGCGGAGGACGCGCGCCGGCGGTTGTGCCCCCGCCGCCGCTGGCCGGTGGCGGCGTGGCATCGTCGCTGATGACGTTGTGACAACGGAGAAATGGAATGGCAGCAAAGCAGGCTTGAGGAGTTTTGCCTTTCGGGGCGGAGGAGCTGTGTCGTGTCGTGTCATGTCTGTAGTCCAGTGTTGCTCTGTGCTATGAATGTTATGTCATCTCTCCTACTTATAAAAAAGCTATAAGCTATAAGACGTGTTCCGTCAGCCTGCCAAATTCCTCTTCCCGTCCTCTCGCTCGCACTATCGTTCGTTCACCCGATCGGACGCCCGTGCGCTTCATCCACACGCCCGCGCTCTCTTGCCCTCGCCCAGCGCCACCGCAATCGTGCCCTCCTGCCCTCGCACAGCCATGCCACCGCGTATCCCTCCTCCGCCCCCCCCCTCTCTCTCTGTCCCACGACGCGCATCGAGGGCAGCCAGATCCGATGGCCCCTGAGCTAGGGGCGGTCAGATGCACCGGCTAGACGAGTGGACGAGGAGTGGTGGCTGGACGAGCGGAGACGGAGGAGGAGGCTTCACCTCCTCCAGTGCCGTAGTGCCACTGCTTTCCCTCTCCTCCTTCGCTCCTCCCTCTTCGACCCCCGCGCCGCCCCTCCCCTCGCACCTCCTCCTGCACGTGGCCAGAGCATCCTCCAGCGGCGGATCCATGCGTGGAGCGTCATCAGCGGTTGGATCGGGCGCGTGCGGCGGGGATCCACGGGGCCAAGGCCCATGCGCGATGCCATCCTCCATGCTCGCCGCGTGCGCCACGTTGTCCTCAGCACCCGTTGCGTACCCTCCGCATCGCCATGCCAGCCTTCCCCGCGTCCTCTGGACCTCAAGCCGATGTCGATGAGCTCGATCCGTTGAGGTCTACGGCACTTTGAGCCTGCCGCTCACCACCGCCGCAAGATGCTATGGCCTGCAATCCCGCGGTGGTGTCGTTCCTGACCAACATCACGAAGGCAGCAGCGGGGCTCGGTGCCGCAACCTCCCTCCTCTCCCCATCCCTCTACACTGTCGATGGCAGCGAGCACACTGTCATCTTCGACCGCTTCCTGGGGTGCCTCTCGGAGACCGTCAGCGAGGGAACCCCCCTTCCTCATGCTGTGGCTCCAGAACCCCTTCATCTTCGATATCCCCATGACCTACAGAAGGTCGACCATCTTCACCTCCCTCGGCCTCAAGTATGATGACAAAGGTGCTCCCCTCCTTCAGCAACGAGGTGCTCAAGGCCATTATCGTAGGTGGTGTGCGGATTTGTGGTGGTTGCAGGGAAGGATGGAGCTGTTCAGGACGCACGTTTACCCCATGAACAAATACCTGACGTTGCAGATGATGAGCTCGGCCAAGGGCATGGTCTGTGAGGACATCTTCAAGAGCCCGGTGAGTGTGTGAGTATTAGCTCTCAATTAGGTGCATCGGTTAGGTAGAATTGTTGTTGCATTTTGCAGTTATGCAAAGCTCACATTTTTACCCTCCGTTGCTTCGTAAAAAAAAATAAAGAGCTCACATTTTTACCGATTAGATGTACACACATGATTGTCTAATACTGCAATTACAAACTTAAATTTGTTGTACACCACAAAAATTCATCGGCTATGCATTTGCTACTTTATTTTTTTTTACGAAGCAATACAATTCATGTTCAGGAATGGCAAGATGTGCAGAGTAGTGATTCTGAAATTGTCTCTTGGCATATTGTATTTTCTGAAGCCTGGTGGGTTGGGATAAAAGAAGAAAATCAGAAGAATTTAAACTTGAGTTTCCAAAAGAATTCTAAAATGTTTGCTTTCTTTGCGTCCAAATTCGTTTCTTCTATTTCTTGTTCTCTTTGTGTGCATCATATACGCTTCTTCATTTTCAATTGATAGGACGCAGCAGATTGTGATTTTAGAGGTGGAGCAGGTGCCACCATTGATGAAGCAACTCGCAACAAACCTGGAAAGGAAATTGCAGAACCCCGTTCGCCGAAGTTTGAATCTGATGGTGATGGTGATGCTTCTGAAGATTCAGATCATATTGATGAGAATAGCACACAAAATATGAGTGAAGCACCTTCAGTTAGACATAGGACTGCTGGGAAACTTTGATGTAAGACCCTTTCACTCTTTTTCAATCGTTAAGCCCAGCGATTTGCCATTAGTACTTTCTATCTTTCATGCTTTTTATGTAATTATTTTATTTTTTCCCAGTCCTAGACTACAGGCTTTCGCATGCTAAACATTTTATGCAAAATAGATTGATAAATGTGAGAAGAGTGGGGGCAAAAATAGTGGTCTCGGCTAACTATTGATGATCTTGCATCACAGGTATCATGTCGTTTTTGTTGCAATAGTTATCTTGCATTTTCTTCTGTCGTGACATTTTCTGTGCCGGTCGTGTCATCGAAGAGTATGTGCAATTTGTGGTTGCAGCAACAGGGGAACTGTTCAAACTTCACTGCAATGATTCTTTTTTTTTTACTAAAGTTAACAAATGTTGATGCTTCTTAGTGCTTTATCATATTGCATGTTCAGCTAACCAATGCCACTTTTGTATTTTGCTAAATGCATATAAAATTAACTTCAAGTACCAGATGAAGCTATATCAATATTAATGGACATGGGCTATGAAGCGCTAGCTGTTAAAAGAGCATTAAAGATGACTGGCTATGATATTCAATCATTTGTTGTTCATATCTCCAATTGACTTATTCTCATGTGCTGCAGGAGCCAAAATATCACCTTGATTGATCAATATACATAGCACCATCATCGCTATGACTTTCCTTCATCATCACAAAACCGTCAAGATAACAATTCTTTAAATATGTACCCATATCTTAGTTTGTTAACCAACATTCACAAAACCTCATATATAATAGTAGTTGCTCCTTTAGAGATGGAGCATTATATTTAAACCTTTAGTTATGGACATGGCTTGATCGATCATCTACTTTTGCATAACAGTGTTTGTGTTGGTATCTAACTTTGTTCTTTGAGAAAGTTCTATATCTGATTCATGGTTCAAGAGTTTGTACAAAAATTTTGTCTCCCGTTACAACGCACGGGCAAAATGCTATTTACATTGACGTCTGAATTTAAGCATCTCAATAGCGGGTACGTCTAGTGTCAGTCGGCTCAGCACTAGTTTTATGCCCGATCCAACGACCCACTATCTTTTTCTTTGTCTGACCTCCGTGCCCCCGCCACCATTCACCTATGCCACTACCTTGCCACGGTTGGGTAGGGTCTCACTGTCACTCCCACCACCTCCTCGTCCGTCACCATCATCGTCGACATCATCGCCCCCCTCCCAATCCTGCCCACCGATCATCCTTTGCACCTCAACCGGTGACGTCACCATCGCCTCGCCCTGCCACCACAGCTAGGCCCACCTTACGCCAATACCTTCCCTCTCTGAGCCCACCACTCTCCCTAGTGAAAAATTACATCCCAAATCCTAAAACCTTATTCCAAAGCTTGACGGAGACTCACTGGACTCGAAGACTAAGCACCCCGCGCGAATCATGGTGTTGATCCCATGGCCATAAAAATTCGTGCTAGACTAGGCCAAAACGCTATCCAAGCATCAGGTTTTCCATAAATAGCATGAGGTTGTTACGACGCCAATATAAGTACTACATACATGGGTTGGACGCCCGAATGGAAGGCTCGATTTTTTTCAACCCAACATTAGTTCATACACCACCTGCACTACCATGATCATCCTCTATTTTTTTTAATTTTAAGTTTTATATAAAAAATTATATATATATATATATATTCGTTTAGAAATTTTACAATTCTATAATTATATTGCTGGGTGGAAGGACGACAGGCTACTCAAAGATGACATGCTATAGGATTGGGCCTTCGGCCTCTGGCTACGTAAAGCGAGGTCCATCAAAAGGAAGGCCCATGGGCCTCAACCAGCAGCTAGTGCTACCTAGGGTTTCGCTTCGTCGTGCCCCCACCTCGCGCACCATATAAACCCCTCGCCTCCGCCCCCGACCTCATCGGCGCAGGCGCAGCCTCTCTCCCTCGCCCCCCGTCGTTCCTTCCTCTCGTCCCGGGCCGATCTGGTTTGTTCCCTTTTGGTTTCACTGCGCGATGTGCTTCTCTTGCTGTTTCTTTGGTTGTGATTGCTCTGCTGAATCGGGGGAGCACCGCCCCGATTGCTGGCCGCTGCTCTATCTCGGTGGATCTCGATCGGTCTCTGTTTCAATCTCGGTTCCCGAGATGCTGCAACCCGGTGGCGCTTTAGAGCCCTCATCCGTTGGCACGCAGTCGGATGGATCTTGGGTTACGTTCGCCTCTACTAAATTTGTTTCTACCAGCAGTTTGGATTTTTGCCCTGCTTTTTTCCTGAATCTGACAAGGAAGGAAGGATGGTGATGCTTGGGGTGGGTGCTGTGATTACAAAACATTCCTCGTCCTGATGGGAGATCCCCGTGATCGACTCCTATACACCCATAGAATCTGAGCACCCTCCTCACTCCTTCCGTTCCTGAAACTCTGCTGTTTTCCATTTCATTTTATTTCCTCCTCTGATGATGATTCATTCGCCTGCTTCACCACGAGTCAATTGTTTCGGAATGATTGTTTTACCTCGTAACAATCTGCCGACAGAACTGAACTGGACTGGAAACGGGAGCCGATACAATCGCAGCTGAGCCGATAGTGTACGGGTGCCGGCGCGATAGTGTACGGATGGCCTGCTAAGATGAGAGGAGACATCGGACATATTTGGTTAGTGGCCTTTGCTACTCCCTTCTTTTGGTCAAATATGTGTACCAAGATATACTAAGTTTAGTATAAATTTTAAATGCGAAATGATAAAAATATTTTTGAAAACTAGCTAAAATATTCTAGAATCTACTATAAATAAATATAGATAAGAGATATTTTATAGAGATAAAATTAGAAACTATGGGACAAGTATTTAAAAATAAATAAAATAATTAAAAGTGATAAGTATTGAAAAGTGGATGTAATATAACTTAGACGGATAGTATTTCAACATTTACTCTCCTTCGCGGAAAATGACTTCCTCCGATCATCAACACCTCGTGATCTATCAGCACTATCCTCACCTTCTTCAATGCCACCACTATTATTTGCCTCAATACCTTTGCACCGGTTCATCCTTTGCCTCGATGTCTTTTGAGGAAGCAATAGTTGCATCAGCATCCACTTCCTCATCTTCGGAGACCGAATCTTCGAAGTCATAATTTAAATTCACATCTGGACCTCTCACGAACCGAGTTACGAGAAACCTCTAGGTCCGCAACTTGGTTACCAACAAGTTCCAGATTGCTATTGGTGAAAACTCGCCTCCTAGAAATCAAGTTGTGCCTAGTTGTAGTTGAGCCAAGCATTTACCAGACAGTAACTGAAATAAGCCAAGCATTTACCAGACAGACTAAACATAATTTTAGTTCCATACTTCCATGTAGCTGAGCCAAGCATTTACCAGACAGTAGCTGAAATAAGCCTGAAAGATTAAACTGAAATAACACTTTTCGACGATATAATCAGGATGAATTCGACAGGACAATAGCAATTGATCATAATAACTTGCACCATTCATATTTAAACTGCTCAGCTACATTTATTGAGAAAATTCATAATGACTTAAAACCTATCTAATGCATCAGCTATTCAGCTCTACAATAGAAAAAAAAAGCCCCAAAAAAAACTTCCAGGGATAATGGCTGTAGCGAAAATGGGAAGCAAACTTTTCCACGGATAATGATGAAATTAGTTCTGCTACCCAAGGACTGCTCCATATAACAGCACACGGTTTTTCAGGTAGAAGATTGAATAGTCTTGAGCCCTGAATTCAAAAACGACCGCAGAAACAAGAGCTGCTTCTTATGACAGCATAACCTTCCAATTGCGTGTCCAAAAAGCCTTACACTGCAAGTTGACAACCTTCTCGAAGACAAGAAACCAACACTGAAAATCATATTAATTTTTGAGGAAATGGAAACAACGTAAGGTCCACATAATTTCAGTTTCATGTAGCTGAGCCAAGCATTAACCAAACAGTAACTGAAATATGCCTGAACAATACGGCTTGCACCACTTGCAATTAAACTGCTCAACAGATAAGAAACCATCATATTAAACTGAAACACAATTTTTCAACGATATGATCAGGATGAATTAAAAAAGAACAACCACAGTTGATCATAATGACTTGCACCATGGTACTTAAATTGCCCAACAGAAAATAAACGACTTGATAGTAGTAGCTCTGGAAGAAACCAACAGCAGCAGACTCAAGATGATGGATTTGTCCATTTTGCACTGTATTATTGTTGAGCGCCACATCAGAGATCAGTGAGTCCTTGGCCTCGCTATCGACGACAATGTGCCACGATCTGCAAAGAAAACATGCACAAAACTCATAACCAACTGTCCAACTCAGCACTTAACAATTTGAAGAGCTATGCACTAGAACCAACTAAAAGGGTTACAAGAGTGAGCGTGAGATGTGAGCTTCAGCTATGCCAGAAAATAACAGGTTTGTATGCAAACTTAGCAACTCCAATAATGCAAGGTCCTTAACTACGTCAAATTCCAGAATTCAAATTAGATTCCATTTTCCAATGCCATATATTCAGTTTTCTATAACACACAGATTGTCTTTGGCAATCGCGACATGTGAATAACTGAATATAACAAATATTACTTACATTACAACTGTTCACAAACCAGGACCAACTAGCCAAGCAAACACATGGAAGCTGTAAAATGCAGGACAACAGATGAGCAAGGGCTATTACGATACCAGGAGTGCTGAAGCTCATGTAGGGTAAGACGGAATAGTAGGCCCCAGGCTCGTCAACTTTCTTCACTCGCTCTGACTTGAGCTCGATAGTAAATAAGCCAACATCTGTGATCACGAAGATGACATCCACACCCTCTGCAAAACCTACCACATATGCTCCGTCACCGTCACGGGGCTTGGCCATGGCCATGATTGTGTCCAGCTCGATGACCCTGCATTGTTCCCATTCCTCAGCTCCCTCTGCATTCGCCTTCCTTGACCACAGACAAAGGCTGGAATCCTCAATGATGGCGAGCCCCATGGAACCTTGCTCCATCGCCATGAGGGCAACCCAGCCGTCGTGTGCTGCCGGTGGCGGTGGCTTGATCACAGATAAGCAATTCTTGCCCCAGCCAAACTTGACTATCGCAGTATTCCAAATTGTGAAGAAGATTTCATCTCCGACAGGGCGCTGAGAATTATTTGTGATTCTGATTCTATAAGCAAAAAAGAATTGCCCCTTCAAAGGCTGGCTCAAGCTTTCAATGTAGATATACTCCTCCTAACTTGAACTCTTATCACTTAAAGTTCAACACAAAAACTATATTAGGAAATTAAGCTGAACTCAATGAAAGGGTATAGTCGTATTAATTTGCCACGCACTGATTAGTACAATGGGTTAAGTTCCCATTAGAAGATAAGGCAGAGATCAATGCTGTTTGTAGACATTGAAGTTTTATATAGTAAAGCTATATTGAAAGGTAAAACTATACTGGCAATGTTTCTACACGAACCTGTACAAAATTATCTTTCTCTATCTCCAATGAATCAATAACAAATCTCTATCTATTGTTTTAAAAAAACTGTTTGATAGCTTCCTGCATAGTACATACTCACAAACAGTTTGTATTTAAATTCAGTGAGATAGCCGTTGCATGGATGTGCGCTAGTTCTTCAATGATGGCAATGCAGATATTAATCTAATCATACACTGATGTTTTTCAACTTCTCATACAATTGTATCAAAATTTGGATGTTTAAGCATTATTTAAAAATCAGAAAATGAATACATGTCTTTGAAAATCGAGATCAGTTATCAGCAGTAAACATGAACTTGCGTTCTTTGTAGTTGAGCACTCAAGGACAGAGGCTAATTTTGTGAGGGTAGATGACACAATATGTTCTAAATGAATACCTAGGGAGGATAATAGAATTGATTCTGATCAAATGAAATTACAGCTACCTTGAGCTACAGTACCTACTCTAGCAATGCTTATGAGTTTGCTCAACAATGGAACAATATAAGAAGAGAGGAAATAAAACTAAAATACTGCTGATTGATAATCATTATTGAGGAAATAGTTTACAGATAAGAACCAATATACCGTTTAATAGAGATGTCACAAAACATGTGTTAGCATTTTTAGTTTTCTTTTTAATGAAACTACAATAAATAATGGAATTTTATCAGATAAGAAGCATCCCACAAACAAATGATATATGCCAATGCCTATTATTTGACAACCGGTAGAAAAATATCACTACAAATGAAAATTTTGGCACTCAATTTATAAACATGAAATTTTCATTCAACAACGAATGCTAAAATTCCACTCTGTTCCTGGCATGATCAATAACTTAAACCGAAAGTGAAGAGATATAGGCTACAGATCAGGACGTAAACTGGTAACCATTTCACCTCAACTAACCATCACAATTCACGTTTAAAAAAAGCATTTAAAGTAATTGTAGAGGAAAAAGGTATGTTTGCTCACCTGAAATGCTTTTACCATAAGTCGTCTTGTTCTTGAAGCCTAATTTCAATTTCATAGCTATATAAGCAAGGGAAATTCATGGGAATGAAATGATGTTGTTATCCGATTCATCCAATATATCCTTGGTTATGGAAGTCATCATGTCAACCAAAGCATAAAGTCTTCTTTTGGCTTTTACTAAAGGATCGCTTAAACACAAGAGGGCTACTAAGAAGGAAATGTATGGATTTACAATCATATGCATGTGAAAATTGTATTCTGCAGAGAGGAAACACTACCTCATCTTTTTCTTAGATGCAACTTTGCTCGAAGATGTTGGGCTACCTTAGGTTTGCAGGTGCAAAGGAGCCTCCCTCCTCTTCAAGTCCTCAAGAGCCTCCCTCCTCTTGGAGCATTTGGACAGCAAGAAATGATGGATCTTCAATGGGATTGACCCAACAGTCCAAGGTTGTTACGCTAGATTTAAGTATGTTTTCACAATGGTTATCCATAGAGCGAAGAAGAAATATTTCCCTCAAATTGAAGTATGGATAGAGTCCTTGTAAATCTTCGTTTTTCTTTTTTTCTTTTGATGTTCCTTAATAACGTTTGTCTGTAATATATTTTTTTAACACGTAACCAGTAGGAGAAGACCCTACTGTTCCATAAAAAAAAATGATGTTGTTATGCATACCACCTCACGTTGAAAACACATGTCCTATCTTCACTGAAAGTGCTTGAGGTTTGTTTGTAATAGTTTCTGAATAACTGTTGGTCTCTTTCTTGAATAGTTGCCTTATTGGCTGTGCGCCTTATTTTTTAAACAGAGAAGGAGGACCTGACACTTGTATGATTAAAATTAGACACCTTCAAGCTACAGTAGACATCTCTCTAGTAGTTTGTAATAGAACTATATCCAAAGCGAAGATTAGCATGTGTTAGTGAAAGAGACTCCACTAAGCATTTTAGGAAGGCAGCTGAAGAGGCCACTATTGTACAAAGCAAGAGATCATACCGCTGATATTAGGATGCACTAAAATTTTACCATTGAACTATTCAAGCAGCAGGCAAAGTTCTAGATAGAGTTACTACTGCTTTATAGCATGGATGAAATTCTCATGTATGACGTTTTGGCATTTTAATACAACAAATATCTTCAAAAAAATATGAATAATTTATAAGCTAATATTCAAAGACCAATCAGCTTGTTGAACCAAAATACACTCGCACACTTGACATATGCATTATTCATTCTGCATGAGAAAAGATAAACATAATTTACAATCAGATTTTGTTCGATACCACTATCCTCATGGTCATTCATACTAATTTTTTCATCAATTTTTTTCAATCAAAGTGTGCATCCTGCAAATTTGCACAGATGTACTTCATTAATTATAACCATGTTAGCCTTTGAAAGAAGCATCATTTACGAAAGAACTGGCATTACATACATCTTGTAACAATAGCAAGTAGCACATCAAAAAGTCAGGAAACAGATCAATCTTGTGGGAGCTCAACGCATATCAGCAATACGCACATCTCAGATAGGAACACATGCACAACGGCATATACATCTCGACGGCATGACGTCAGGGCGCCGGGTCGGAGTACCTCAGCGATCACACAACATAAGGAACCAACACAGATTATAACATCTCAACAACGATCAAATTAGCTGGAACACATATCAACAACCATGACAACGAGGCCGGCCAGAGTTCACCTCGACGGTCACCGTAAGCTGGTGAGCCTGAGTACATGGAGCAACACAGGGACACAGGAAATAGTCGGGGATATCACCCACACGGTAGCACGACGACGACCAACTTAGTGGCACGCTGGAGATACGCATCCGACTTGATGTGCGAGCACAGCAGCAGGGGCACGCATGGTCAGAAACAAACAAAACCTCAACGCTGGCGTAGCTAGAAACATCCACGACGGAGACACATGCTAGTGGCCAACTCAGTGGCACGGTCGGAAATACGCACGTGATTTGATGCGAGCGCACGTGAGCTAGGGCATGCATGGTCGGGAAAAGAACATAAGCTTGACGCTAGCGCGGCTGGAAGCCATGCACCCATGGTGGAGGCACCACAAACTTAACACCGGCGCAGCTAGAAGCCATGCACCCATGACGCACATACCTTGACGGCGGTGAGCATGGGATCCAACCTCTCCATGGATGTTGGCATCACCTTGGACGGGTCGCAAGCCCACCACCGTGAGCGGTAGCAGGGCTTCGGCCCTCTTCTCATATGCGCCTCAATGGGCTCTCTTCTCATTTGTGCCTCCATGAGTAGCACCATCATAAAGCTTGCGTCGACACGAAGCTAAGTCGTGAAGGCACAACAGCCGTTCGATGGACGGAGCAAGAAACTGACCAAAATACCATCGGTAGTAGGTATAAGTGTACTACGAGAGAGGGGGGTATTTTGGTAAAACTAGGAAACTTAGGGTCAAGTTTTCTAGGACTATAAATAGAGGGGTAGGGCTATGAGAGAGTTTGAACCAGTCACTTGAGCCCCTTGTGCTACCTATTTGAGAGTCTAGTGCTAGGGTTTTAAAGGAGAAGAAGATGAATGCTTAGCCTATGTAATAGGTGAGAGTTTTTTAGAGAAAAAAAAATCTTGCAATCCGCCTAAAATAGGGCTAACCTTTTTGAGTAATGAAGTTTATGTTTTTGCATATGCTTGAATTCCCCTTCTTCCAGTCTCTCTGTATTGTTTCCCTTGCAAGTTTTCTTTTTTTGGTTGTGATTTTCTTGTTGATTTTCGTTTTTGCCTTTAAGCTAAGATTTTTAAACCTTGGGAATTTATTCTTCTTCTTGCTAGAGACATAAACGTTCATATACTCATGTATTTGAGATGGTCTTGAATCCACTTATCTCTAGACCATCAACTTGGTGAGTTGCTTCTTTCAGTGACTGTTTTTTTCCTTTGTTCTTCATTCAAGTTTCAAGCTCTTGTGCTCAAAGACATATGAAATGGTCTTGAATAGAGTCTATGGTTCATATTACATCCATAGAGTCATGTTACGTTGGAACTTTCATTCTTTCTTTGTCTCTCTAAAGTTTATGCTTCCGTTTGTACGTTTTTGAGGAGCGTTAGGTGAACAAGGAGTAGACCATCTATTTCGCAAAAAAATTGTAAGACGTTTATTCACCCTCTCTAGTCGTCATTCTCGGTCCTACAACATCCAACTTTTGTCGGCCATCTACAATGTAAAAATATTCATTCTTCATTAACAATTACCTTAATTGGGTGATTCAATATGCAAATGAAAATTCTATACAATTACATTAGATTTGTGATATGAAACGGTAGATCAAACAAACCTAGTATCAAATCTAACATAAATACAACTCACTCATATTAAGATTTTGGATAAAGATGCAAAATGATCGATTACAACTCAAAGTACAAAAAATCAAGATTAAATAGGAGTTAGAGGGGGAGAAAATGGGGAGATAAAAACCTTCAAATGCTTAGCAATAATTCAAACTTCAAATCAACAAGTTATTGGAGAGTCTCTGGTGAAACCCAAAAAAATTGCCAGATTACTATGCGCTCAGTATTGTTGAGTCTGTTTTATACGCACAGTAGCTGGCCAGCACTTATAACAGAGCTAAGTCATTGGTGACGAGTCGGAATATAACCCATCACCTATACCAGTCATAAGTGACGGGCCGTAAAATGACCCGTCACTTCTGACTGTTGTAGGGAGATCCGTCACTTATAATCAGATCATAAGTGACAGGTCGTAACATGACCCGTCACTTATGACTGGTGTAGAGAGACCTGTCACTTATAACTGATGTAGGAAGACTTATTACTTATGACTAGATTATAAGTGACATGTGTAGTTATGACCCGTCACCAATGTGATAAGTGACGTGCAATATTATGACCCATAATTGATGATCTGTTATTAGTGATGGGTCAATATACAGTCCCGATCTAAGGTTATATAAGTGGCGGGTCGTATAATGACCCGTTACTAAATTATGTCTCATTTGTCTGTTTTTCATATAGTGGTGCTCGGTAGAAGTCGAGCGATGGTTCAACCATCGTTCATGAGTTTAGGGCTTATTAATATTCACAAAGTTCATGATGATGTTGGTTTGTACGAGTCACGAGGATGAGACGAGATGTTACTGGCACTAGGGGTAGGTTAGGAGAGGAACCCGAATATAATAGACTACTTGCATCGCTTAAGCACCGTCCATTGTGTAGTTGTATTTAGCACCTTTTGTACTTACCACATATCCGTATATGAGATGGATGAGCTAAATACCTTTGTAACTGTGACCGTTTGGTGTGGGTGTCTATGGTGTTGTAAGTATAATAGGCTTATAGAAGTATCTAGTTTGCTCGAGAAGTAGTTCTAGATGATCTCTACACCTATAGGTGCATATTCAAATGGTGGGGTTTATTGGGAAAGTTTCTTATGAGTACCCCCTTATGTGGACTTTAGCAGGTCGCACAAGCCGAATAATCCTCTTGTCGTGTGGGTAAAAATGTACTCCCTACAGGGTGTAAGATCAATTCAAATTGCCGTGCTCTCGGTCATAAGCACACTTCTGTCTATTTGCATCAGTCGTAGAGTTTCAATGTGGGAAGTGGTTGTGATGGTTGAGGTTGGTTATGAGATGGTTCCTTGTACATATATGTTTATGATGTTGATATCTGAATAGGAGGATATAGTTGGTTACGTTGTTGGTGCTCACATTTTTGTGTAAAAATTGCTTTGCATATGAATTTACTTAACCTTATGACCGATTCCTTACTAATTAATCCCCAAATGCATTATCCACGAAGTCGGGTTATTATATGTACCCATTATAGATTAAGTCTTGCGAGTACCTTCATACTCACGTTGCTTTGCTGTGCAAGTGAGTAGGATTTAGTGTTCGGTTACTTCACGCCTGACGACATTGGCGACATGTGAGAGTAACGCTATCTACTCATGAGATATCGTTTTGTGGTGGTGCTTATGGGCACGTGGCACTACCCGTCTTTTTCGTTCACGTATTTATTTCCCGCTGCGTAGTAACTCTAATCAACTATGAGTTAAACTATTTTTTGTCCTTATAGTGTTCGTGCTATGCAAATTATGGTGAAATTGTAATAACTTAAATACTTATAATATAATTTCATTACTCGCTCTTTATTATACTTTGATGTGATGAATCATGTCGTAAAGGCTTGTATTCCGATGGGTATAAAACACTTGTCAGGGCTATGGGGATTGGATTATGGTTAATCATTATGGTCGTGATCGTGTAAATGATCGCCCTAGTGATTAATTAGAATACAATTTGGACGGTTCCTCTCACATTTATAGCTATACCCATAAAGAAAAATCTTTTCCTTTTAATCTGGTATAACTTAGCAATTTGTTTAAAGCTAATTCTCTCAACATTTGTTTTGCAACCTAATTGAAGTGTTGTTTGAGAACTTTATTTAGCGCATTCAATCAAGGAATCCTACCAGTTCCTGGTTATCAAGAATTTTATTAGTGCTGTCTCACTCCAGTTTTCCTCTAATGGATATTCCTTATCTTCGAATGTATTATTTATAAGTTTGTTTATGTGTATAGCATAAATAATCACTTCAGTGAATCAATCATCGGTGCCTCCACACTGCATATCTAAACCATGCAACAGAAAAAGGCATAATTTATAAAAAAAATCCCTCATAATATAAGATTAAGCGATAGAAAATGCTTTGAGCCATTAGATAGATCATTCAAAGATATAATGAGTGAACAAAATTCAGATGTTAAAATGGTTCCATTTGGAGGTAATATTCTTGTCTTAGAGGTGTCATTCGACAAATATTACCTGTTATAAGAAATGGTACAAAATCACAAATAATAAATACAGCTATTATAAAATCGCCCTTGTGGAACTATGTTTAGATTATAAAATTAATATAAAATATGAGATTGAAGAGTAAGACAAATACTGTTATTGAATATCAGGAATTACAAGACTTCAGTAAATGAAAGACCTAACGTGTGGACTCAAGCCCTCAATAGTCCGACTAATATCAACAGAACACGACAACTACAGGGCACCTGGCATGGCCACGGGCCAAACTTTTAGTTTTATAATTTCTAGAGATTTTTTTTACCTCGGTTAACGATTGCTCATATTGTATTACTTATAATACGATTCTTAGTTTCCATTACAACGCACGAGCACTCACCTACGATTAATAAAGCGTAGCACTCTCCTCATGGAAGCAGCCTTCTCTTCTATGCCATACACTGTGTGGTAGCTAAAGTTCAAAATTGTAAAGCCAGTACGTCACTTTTGTTTAATAAATTTTTGACACCCGTTGCAACATACGGATATATAACTATCATATTAAAATGAGGAAAGCCTGTTGCTAACTTCAACCATAGTTTCAGGATTTCTTTAGAAGGAATTTGAAACGACACTCGTTGAACAAAGAATTAGAATAATAATCTTTGCATGGATGTGCATGTATTACCTCACTTTTATTTAACAATTTTTTGACACCCATTGCTACGTAGGGATAAATAACTAGTATATATATATAAAAAACCTATCGCAAAGATGAGATGGGCCTGCGATGCAGCCCGGCTAGAGTTCAGTTCAGCCAAACGGGCCTCCAGGACCCAGTCAAATCGAAACGAAGCAGCCACGTCACCGGTCGTAGCATCCGAGGAGCGAAGACCAACACGCCGCGGTCAACACGGACGGCGCCACGGTCAACGGACGCGTCCCTCTCCCTCCCCAACCCAAAACTGATCCCAGACACATCCCTCTCGAGTCCACCCCCCTAATCCCCAGATCCAACGGCATTCCCTCCCCCTCCACCCGATCCCAGCCGTCCGTCCCACGCTAAACCCCCTCCCCTCGCGAACAAAATCAAATTTAATAACTCGGCTCGCGCACACGTCCGCGGCCGCACCCTCTCCCCTCCACCCTCCGCGACAAAACCCTAGCTTTCTCTTCGTCGGCGATGGCGGCGGCGCCGGAGGGCGGTGCTGAGGAGGTGGGCGAGAGCCGGAAGCTGTTCGTGGGCGGCATCCCGGCATCCGCGCAGGAGGCCGAGCTGCGGGCCCACTTCGGCCGCTTCGGGGAGGTGCGTTCCGTCATCGTGATGCGGGACAGGGAGACGGGGCACGGCCGCGGCTTCGGCTTTGTGGAGTTCGAGGAGGAGGCCGCCGCGGCCAGCGCGCTCGGCGACGGCGTCAGGCCCAGGCACTTCATCTGCGGGCGACTGGTGAGTTGAATCGCCGCCCCGATCTAAGTCCTTATGGTTTCCATGATAAATAGAGGGTTTGATTTCGCGCTTCTGTGATGTGTGAGAGATGGCTCCGAGCTCGGTCGGTCTTGCTCTGCGTAGATTTAGTATTCAATTACGAAGTTGGTAGATTGTCACATGGCCGCGCGTGGTTGCTTAATCTGGTACTCAATTCGTGTATAGTGTCACGCTTGGTAAAATTAGTTGGATATTACTTGCTATTGCTGCCTGGAGGACATGTAATTGTGCAATGTAAGCTTACCGTTTAATCGTAGTTGCTTTATTTTTTATCTGATCTGACTTGATCTGTGACGAACTTTTCTGCTTTGACGCGGATACAGTAATTAGTTATACAAAGTTTTTTTGGTTGTTTTGTATAGGTGGACGTCAAGAGGGCAAGGACAAGACAGCCACGAGACCAGGGCGAGCAACACTTCCAGCATCAGCAGGTTGAACAAGGCCAGGGACAGGGCCACCAGGACAATCAGCCGGCCACTGGTAACGGTTCTGTGGACAGTGGCAACGTCAACTATGATTCAAAGAAGGTTTTCATTGGCGGTTTGCGGGATAACATCACTGAGGAGGAGTTCCGGGCTTACTTTGAGACGTTTGGCACTGTAACGGATGCTGTGGTGATATATGACAGCTTGACAAGCAGGTCTAGGGGGTTCGGTTTTGTCACCTTTGATTCAGAGGAAGCAGTGGGCAAGGTAATGCAACAAAGCTTTCACAACTTGAACGGAACGAAGGTAGAAGCCAAGATTGCTATCCCCAAGGATGAGCAGTATTACCGTAACAGCCGAGGCCGTGGCGGGCGACCCTTTGGTGGGAGGGACCCTGTTGTCTACGAAGGTGTCACATACCAACCATACAATGCTAGATATAGCCTCTACAATGGATACATGCCACAACCCGTTCCCACACAGCCCTACTTTCCTGGTCCTTATTTTGCTATGGGAGGCTATCCCTATGGGAATGGATACCCAAACCAAGGTGTCATGTCAAATGTTCCTGGCATGATGGCAAGGCGGGTTCCTCCAGCCTATGGGACATATCCTCAAATGTATCCAGGGTTCAACTTTGTATACAGAGCTGGTTATGGGGGTGCAGATACTTCTTTTCAGCATGGAATTAATGGTGGAAGCGATAACGTGAAGGGTCAAACCACTGTAGATATTCAGGAAGTTGACAGCACTGCTAGCGTTGCGACAAAGTTTGAACTTATGAAGCTAGGTTCACAATGACATTCTGGTGCGTGTATTCTGATACTCTACTGGTTCAAAATTCGTCACTTTTAACTGTTAGGTGTAGCACACCATTTTTTCACATAGAACTATGGCCATGACACGTTACTTCAATTGCTAGTGTATATGACTCATTTTTATAAACCAATGATAATCTGGCAATTGCTTGATAGCACTTGTTCAGCATGATCAGGGTATTTGGCTTTGCAAGTTATTCTGCTCTCTTCAGCTAAGATTTTGAGAGCATGCATTCTTCAAATTTTAGGAAGTGTGTTGGTGAAGTCTAGTAATTGCATAATGAACAGTTGTCATCCATAAAGGTCAATTTGTTGTATGGCTAGCCAGTGTAATTATTTGAACACTGCAGTTGGCTAATGATGGCATTTAATGGGAACACTGGCACATTTGTTATTGAGTTACGCAAACATCCAATCTATGCTACTTGATTTGATTTGCCAAGTGTTTATTATTTTTAGCTTTCTTATGGTAAAATGTTGGGCATCCATAACACATTTAGGCATCCTAACAACTGGCTACTATTTATTGCACTTCAAGCTATTTATTCACGTAACGAAATGATAGTTTGCATGCAAAGTTCAGCAAGCATTTCAATATCTGAAAGAGCAGGAAATTCGGATAATAGATTGGTGAAAATATATTTTCTCATTTCTATCACTTTATTCTTGACTTGTATTAGTTTATTTGAGATGGAAAGATAGATGTCGGATGGTGGATTCAAGCATTGTCTGAAACAGACAGAACATTGTCCAGTTTATACATCATACTATTTTGGTTGTTTGAGTCCTGTACATCCTTCCTTAAATTGCATGATATGTTGGTTTACAGAGCACCCAAATCAACATGTTATCCTTCAAAATTAAAGGAAATAATTTGTTCCCCATTCGTCACATACTGTGAGATATTCATATATGCCATTACTTGGAATCTAGAAATATGATTAGATTAAAGTAGTGGTGATTCATTCTGAGTAGTGAGTACAAAGGGAACATTCATTAAACACTAAAGTCAAATAATATTATAACTAACCAGATTGTGACTTTGTTGGACTGAAGTACTGAACCTGTGAGTGATGAGGCAAATGCATAAATAGGTGATTCGGTGGTATTTTTATTCGTCAGATGTCTACTACTAAAGTCAAATAATGTAGCGAGTTGACTGAACTGAACTACGGAAAGATTAAGCTTGAGCTAGGGTTTCTGAGATATATATGTTTCTCCAGATAGGTAGAATTGCAGCTCTTGGCTAGATAGGGAGTTGTTTTCTGTGATGTGTACTATCATGTTGCACATAACTCTGTACAGCTCAAAGCGCAAATCCACTGCGCTAGTTCCCTGGTTTCACTTTACGATTAGCTTGTTGAATAACTTATTAATCGAATTAGTTCTTATGCATTCACACTTATTAGATTTTCGTTTGTTGTGTTCTTTAATTGAATATATTCTTGTTGAGAGCACCTTAGAATGGCAAATATGTAAGTGCATGCTATTAAATCTGTGTTCTTGAAGATGCCAAAATTGTGAGCATGCCAATTTATGTTTGTTGTCATTTTATCAATTTTAGGCTGGTTCATCAACTGCTTGTATCATAATCTTCAATTGCCTAAGATTTGGATGACCTATTATTCGTTTAATTTAGTTGTCTTTATGGCTTCATATAGCTAGTACTTGAACGATACTTTGGACATCAATTTTTTAAACTGCAGGTATGACAATATTAACATGTTTGCGCATTTCATTATTGCTCAGTACCATTGCAAAGATCACTGAATCGAAAAAATACCATCCAATAAGTGACTGACTTGTGGCCCCAGGCCCCACATGTCAGCCTCACATGTTGGTTCTTTCAAATGCTTGTGGTTGTCTTCTCCTTGCTCTTCTCACTTCTGTCTATAATTCACTGTACTGAAATGTGCTATTTATCAGTGTGTAAATCTATATTTATTGGTTTTTAATTAAAGTTAAACTAGATTCCTGGATGTAACAGATTACTTTGGACATTTCATTTGGTCTTCTCCATTTGGCCAATATGCTGCCCTTGTTAATCTGTGAACCCACTGTTTAGGTTTTAATGAAGTCAAAGTAGATTTTAAGGTTTGTCATGTTGTTGATGCTCTTATAAATTACTCACTCGTTTTCTTTTGTGAGCCAGGACTATTACTTCTTCATTGATGACACTGGAGTACAACATTGTTTTGGGAACCCGCAACTGTGAAGACTTGAGCTGAGATTCTTTGGTTGACAAGTATATCGTCGGAATTCATCAACTTACCCCCATTCCTTTTGTTTCTACTGCCTGTAAACTGAAAACATGCAAGTTGCTGGCTGTTGACCTCACCCCCCCTGGCTTGTACCAATGTTTAAATTCTTTCGCCATTTAATGTATCAGAACCAGACTATTCAACCCTAATTGCTTGCGTAATCTCGTTTTCGTGTAGTGGGATCCTTGCTTTACTGGTTTTGTTAACAGCGTGCTACCAAAACCAGAATCAGCTGTTGTGCATGTTTGCATTCTGGATATCCAGCAGGTACATACATTGAAGTTCCAGATGTGCAAAAGAGAGGTGCCTCTGCTGATCTCTCTGTTTTGTTTGATGTGCAAAGGGGGAGGGAGGAAGCTCAGGAGTAGGGTGACACAAGGTACTTGCTAGTTGCTACTACACGCAGTTGTTTGCAGTACCAACAGCTCTAGTGGTGGTAGTAGTAGGGTGCTGTTGGCATGTGAAGGCCCACAGAAGAAGGCCACAAACACAAGATGTGCAACTACAGGCCAATCAGGGAGGGACGAATGACCCCTTGTCATTCTTGTTGTCCCTTCAGTCCTCGTCCTCTTGCGTGCATGAATGCATGTATTGAACTATTGAAGAAGCCCTCCCCCCCTCTCACTCTTCGTCACGAGTCCCTACCATAGTACCTACCTCATGGTAGATAGATAGGATAGGGTAGGATGAGATGGATGATGGATGTATGCTTTAGGATAGAAAGAATGATGTGAGGGATGCTTGATAGATGTTTGACACTATAATGCCTTGTTGAGATGACACCATGATATTTAGTGCTGCACCCAAGGTGTGGTGTGCATGCCAAGCAACTTGGCTGATTGCAACTTTGGAGAGTCCCTTTTGGTTACTAGCCACGTTTTTATTTCTTTTCTTCTTTTGGGGCATGTCTAGTTTTTGCAGAAGTGAAGCTTCTTTTTATTGAGTACTCAAATGAAGCTTCTTTGGAGGGGGCACAAGCTGCATGCAAACAAGAGATGATGGCTCCTCTGGGGTCATCACCCCCAAAGGATAATATTCCCTCTTCTTTTGATGGATGGATGCACAGTTTCGTAGGGTAAGTTTTCAACTTTGAAGGGAGGATTAATAGATAGTGCAGCTGAAAAAAGATACAGGGAGCGAGGGGGGCAACATTTTGTTTTGCTCTCCATGCACGCAGGGCAACCCCATCGATCCTCTTTTGCAGAAGATGTAGGGTTTAGGAGCAATAGCAAATGTGCTTGCCTTTGCTTTCTAGAGAGCAAAGTGTGTAGCCATTAGCATTGGTAATGAGTATTACCATGTACTGACAGCAAGCCTTTTGTGCATTTTGTGATAGCAAGAAAGTTGTGCCGACTGTGTGTTAGTAGTATCAAGACTCACTACTGCAAAAAAGGCATAAGAGTGCTGGTTGAAAACCGGCTTTAGTGCTGATTTTTCAACCGTCACTTAGTGATGTTTGCCCACCCGACACAGTTGCTATTTTTAGTGAATAAAAAAAGAAGAAAATTGGCTGTGGGAGCGTCATTCGTCGAGCCAGCTCCGATGTAGCTCCCGTCGCCGTCGTCGCTGATTCCTGTCGCTCGTGTCAAAGCTTATTCAACATCAGCTAAACTGATAGAATCCAAAATCACACAAACTGATTCAACATCATCCCAATGAATAGATTCAATCACACAAACTCACTAAAAATGATTCAACATCACACAAGAGAATCGATTCAATCACATGAATGGATTCCACCTCTGGACTCAATTCAATGTCACATAAAGAACTCAATTCAACATTAGCCCAATGACAACGAAGAGAGTTTGATGGGGGCAATATGTCGAACACGTGGTGGGCGAAGGGGGAAGAGGAGGTGAAGGGTACCTGTGGGCGCTAGGGTGCACACCTGCTCTCGCACCGTCGCTGACCTGGATGCATGATGTCACCATTGGGTCAACAAGGACCTCCTTCCCTGTGTCACCGCCTCCGTCTGCGACGTCTCTTCGCAGCGCGATAAGGACAGCCTCATCGTCGCCGTGCGCGACCTCTTCCATGACCAGCTCCACATCCTCATCAACAACGCCGACCAGTCCCTCTACAAGCCCGCCGTGGACACCACGTCCGATGACTACTCCCGCCTCATGGCCACCAGTCTACTCGCTCACCTCGTGCACATGTCCTCTGTCGCCTCCTTCATCACGTACCCAGCACTGTCCCTGTACTTGCTCACCAAGGGCGCCCTGGTCCTGCTCACCAGGAGCCTCACCGCCGAGTGGGCACTGCACCTCGCCCCCACCTCCATCACCCAGCCCTGGAGTGGACGACAGTGACGCAACAAAGAGGAGGAGTAGCAGCGGCGAGGCAGGAGTGAGGGAGGGAGAGAGGGGAAGAGATAAGGTGGAGAGAGATAAGGACTGAGGAAGAGATAAAATGCGTGAGGACTGGGGACGCTATCAGTCAAACGAATGCGAGGACGAGCCAAAATGCTATTTAAGTGAAATTTCGGGTCTCGTTACTTTTAGTGGCGGTTGTGACCGGAACCGGTACTGATAGTCTGTTTCAGTGCCGGTTCTTTAACACCTCGATCACTGTTTGCACGGAAGCCTAAGAACCGGTACTGATACATCTTTAGTTCCGGTTCCTGTACAACCGACACTGATGTGCTGCTACTTTTAATCAGTTTTGTAGTAGTGACTGAATTAGTCTAACAGATCAGTAGATTAACCTAAATGAGCAGCATATATATGAAATAGCTCAAAGTAATGGATCATTGGACAGGCTTATTGGAATTTAAATCCTATATATGGTCAAAGAAACATTGCGTATCATTAAAAGGCCTTTAGGAGATCCTTAGAGATTTCAACAGGCATCAGCATTTGTCAGAACATAAATGAAAGTCTACTCTTACCAGAGCAGCAACTTTAGCTAGCAATTTTCATCACAAAATTGCTTTTCTGAAAAGCTCAGATTAAAGATACCGGCAATACGGTCAGTACCCTGGAGCATGGTATTGATGGAAACCATGATACATATAGGGCCACTATATCTTTAGCTAAAGTTTACCTTTTGCAAGATTACTGGTTTATTACTTATAAGTCAATACTCTAACAAGTAATATACAAACACAGAGAACATTCGATATGATAAAATTTTCAGTGTTTGAAACAAGACTTGTCACAGTACCTTTGTACACATTGGTGGAGTGACCAGGTCTCTTCTAGATGCAGGTTAACTAATAACTAGTAGTAGATATATAGGATGGCCATCAAATGAGCCAGCCATGCTACATTTTCCAGTGAAATATCCTATATGTGTCCATGCATAGATATGATGCAGCAGTGCCCTGCCTGCCACTCTTATCACCATCAGCAGCATCATCATCTTTTGAGCAGTATATATATACAGGTTTTGTCCTCAGCTAGAAACTCTGATACACAGTCTGCTAGCAATTAATTGACAAATGTACAAGGCAACTTACTGTTTCTCTTTGGCAGCTTCAGGCACTGTCTATTTTCCTTTTTTTCAGTTCTTTTTTCCAGTGTTCAGTACAAATATTTGAACAACTTGACCTCTCTCCTTGACATTTGATTCCTTTTGACCATGTAGCTATCTGCTCTTCTCATTGATAATTGGTATGAATGTTGGATAGAAGAAAGAACTGTAACTCTGAGAGTGATATATTTTTACAGTGACTTGTTCATTCATCAATATATAATAATGCAAATGGCGTGAAGATAGTAGCACTGTTGAGTGTGGCCATGCACAAAATGATAGGAAAAATTGAACTTCCATCAAATCAGCTTTATTTGGATGGAATATTTGATGCAAGAATTTTGTGGGGTTGAGAGTGCTTTCTGGGGGCAGAGAACAAGATCTAGTGGCATGGGAACTAGTCATTTGTATCCTGTAGGCCATTGTCAACTTCCTTTTAGTTTTACCTCTCACTCCCTTCTGGTGTGTGACTTCAATCAAATGTGGAGTAGCTAGATAGATGAGTTAGGCCATGACCATGCATGCAAGATCGAGGAGAGAGAAGCAGAAAACTTAAGGGGTGGAGAAAGAAAACAATGGAGAGGGAGAGAGGCAGAAAAGAGGTAGCAAACGGAAACAAAGTGATTCTCTCTACTACTTTTGCATTCTGCATTCATCTCTCTCTCTCTCTCTCTGATGTCTTTGCATTGACTGCCATCTTTTATCAGAGTGGGGAATGTGGAGGCATGCATTGCACAGTACTGTCCTGGTTAGTATGTTTGTGTGCATCGATCCCAGCTTTGCAAGAAGAGCACAGCAGCAGCAGCAGCAGCTGGGCCAAGCAGCTAGTGAACCCCACGCACCACATGCCGTTTTGCTCTCCTCTCCAACCGGCCGATGCAGGTGATCTGACCGATCCATTTTTTTGCCAGAATTAGGGCTCTTAGGCATGTCCATTTCTGTTTAGCCCTAGCTAACCCCCTTGCATTCATGTTCAGCAACATCAGCCACTAGGATGCTGCCATCTGTACGTACGTACGTCGCTACTAGCCTACTGTATCTCTAGCTTGTCATGCGCTGCCTCCTCGTCCCCCTCATGGTGTGACACTATACGTAGTAGTACGTACTATCCATGCTAGCTTCATATATATATATTTGATTGTTCATCATCAAAGATCATTTTGACTTGATCGAGTTTGTCGTTGTCTAAAACCGACCTTGCTAACTGAGAGGCCAACATGATCCTACTCAATAACTTATTGGTCTTAGTATTGTTCTTCTGTAACTAAACACTTAAAAAAAATGCGTATGCCGGAAGACATCTAATATTGAGCTACATGCATGCCGCGCCACCTATAGTTTATCCAATAGCTTAAGATGCTGAGGAGACATGTTGAACCTACCTAGCTCCCTCCGAAAATGATGGACTGACATCATGAACCTACTTAACTATCAGCATATCTGTTCTTATTAGATCATGTCACGCCATCAACTAAAAAGAGTCTGCCACATATGGGGCTGCATCGGTCCTTGAAATTGTACCAAGAGCTCTGACATGGCGTTCACTTAAGGAGAAGGTAGGCACCCAAGTTCACGCCGTGCTTGATGGCACCCCTCTACCAAATGAGCAAGTTTTGAAGGTTGACATGAAGTTTATTGTTAAGAATGGGTGACAGTTTAGTACTGAACTATATGATCAATAATGTACATTTATATGGTCTTTTATGCTTTTATTTCCTTTCAATATTTTTTTTACAAGTTGAGATGATGTAATAATAAACAATGGTTGTATGGAACACTTTTCCATTGTCTAAAAAACAACTGAGCAAGCGCTCGCTTGGTCCTCAGGCTACAACGGTCCTCGTTCATTGTTAATTTGTTAATTATTTGCAAGATATATATTTATAAGCTAGGTAGAGTACTGATGAACTAGTGATTTCCTAAGGAAGACGAGAGGACGTACACCGGTACACGTATGCACGAATTGAATGCAATTTATTCCTTATAGCCTCTGTCTGTCTGCAATCTGCATGCATGGACCACATGCATATATGCAATACTGATCTAATAAGCTCCTACTACCTCTGATCAGCTCAGGCAACGCCCCAGCAAGGATATGGATTGCATGCATGCGTAATAATACAAGCATGAGCATCTGGTGAGCTCTCTCGGCAGCTGGTGCATAGGCAGAAATCGCAGATGCATGCAGTAGTAGCCCTGAGCCTAACATCAGCATGCAGCTAGCTCTATGTACCATGTGTATGTGATCTGAAACTCTGGAGTGTGCCCATGCATACAAAGGATGCCATTGGACACCACACACCAGCTCCTTCAAGATGGCAACCTCTCATCAGCTTACTTGCTAGTAGTAGATAGAGTGGCATGCATGTAGCAAAAAGAAACGGCAGTTAGCAGCCTCATTCAGTTTTCTGTTGCCATCCAGTCTGTCGATTCTCTGATTGATCCAAAATTATTGCATGGGCTTGAGCTCCCTCTCTCTCCATATATATGTGAATTAACTCGTTCAGTTCTCTACTCTTGTGCAAGTGTTGTGGTTGCCTGACATGAGACATAAATGTTGTGATTTGTTGTCCATATGGACTGTATATGCAGATTAAGTGGAGTTATATTTATTAAAAAAATATTTTATTGATTATATCTGTCTGGATAGACTGATTTGAATTTTTGTATGACTGATCGAATTTAAGACCGTATAAGCATATGTAAGAGTTGAGATTGTGACTAGTTGCTCGTATAAAAATAATTTTATAATACTAACAAATAGACTCATCTATATAAGCGGATATAGAAAACTATATCCACCGGATTAAACTGCATGCGTACTTTTATATCCATCTAACTAGACTATAAAGTACATATAAGCAACCCAATACACTTATCTATGAGATTATCCGCATCTCCAAAGCTAGATTGCTCGTGTGTAGACAACCAATCAAACACTGAGAGGGCAGTGAGACAGGAGATCGAGGGGCAACATTTTCCAACAGCTGTTTTGCAGTCTCGTATAGTAACTATCCGAGCCCTCTTTCAGTACACTTCTCCTTGGTCAGCATGTACGACCCTCCCTGCGTGCTTACTGGCCTACGTACACAACCCTAGCTTTGCATGTCCCTACGCACAGTCGAGGAGAGAGAGAGGGAGAGAGAGGGAGAGAGAGACTACATGCTGAAATGAATCTAGCTTAGATTTTGTTTGGATCTTGCGCATCCATCCATCCACTCGTGAAGGGACAATGAAAACCACAGGGATTCTGCAGAGAGGCTCAGACAGAGCCACCGATCTTTAAATGCAAGCACAGCATGCAGTGGTACTGTGTGTGCTTACAGAAGCATGCAGCTATTTGTAGCCTGTTGCTAGGGTTCATCCCAAAAGCCGACCACCCATATACACCATTGTTCTTTAAAAGTACACAACTACTAGTCACTACCTCCAAGTGTTCGGTACTCTTCTCTATTAACACAAAGCTAGTTTATGTTCTACATTTAGTTTATGTTTGTAACATTGAAAGTTGTATATAATGTGAAGTTGGTAACAGCGTCAACTCGTTTGGTAGAGTAGGCCGTCAAGCCTCACGCCCCAGGCTGTGGCCGCTTCTCCTTCTTAGACTATCTTCAAATATATTCCTTTTATTTTATTTCTTTCTCGATTTTTTTTCTCGTTCCCATTCTCTTTATTTTTCTCTCATCTTCAACAGTTTTTCTTTGAGAAGAATCGCGAAGGGAAAGGAGAGAGAATCCCATCCTAAAGGGAATGATCTTGAGAATCCCTTCGTGACGGGAACCATGAAGGGAGACTGTCGGTGTATTTAGAACCAGGGGTCCCTAAGTCCCGAGGCCAGGCCGGCCATCCACCACATATCACCACCCTGCAAGGTAGGTAGAAGCTAAGTCCCGGGAGAAGGTGCTCGGGGCCGCCGCTTTTAGTTCCCGAGCACCCTAGTTCCCCGATGATCCGCAGAGCCCAAATACTAAGAAGGAAGTGCTCGGGAGAGAGTGCTCGGGGCTGCACGTGGCAGCACCCGAGGACTCGGTGCCCCGAAGGTCCCACCGAAGTGCTCGGGAGAGAGTGCTCGGGGCTGCACGTGGCAGCCCCCGAGGACTCGGTGCCCCGAAGGTCCCACCGAAGTGCTCGGGAGAGAGTGCTCGGGGCTGCACGTGGCAGCCCCCGAGGACTCGGTGCCCCGAAGGTCCCACCGAAGTGCTCGGGAGAGAGTGCTCGGGGCTGCACGTGGCAGCCCCCGAGGACTCGGTGCCCCGAAGGTCCCACCGAAGTGCTCGGGAGAGAGTGCTCGGGGCTGCACGTGGCAGCCCCCGAGGACTCGGTTCCCCGAAGGTTCGCGCAAGATCATTCAACGACCCGAAGGGTCCCGTCGTCAGGGTGTCATCCAGTCAAAGGCCCAATGCCGCATTTAATAGGCACGCGCGGTCTGACATCCTGACATCCTGATATTCTCAGCTGCCCACGCCCCAGTGTCAGACCCTGCCATACACTGGCAGGGGGGCGTGGGTCCATTAAATGCACGGGTCCCGTTCCATTTTATCCAGGTGCCTCGGGATAACGTTGCCAAAATCGAAGCGCTCGACCTGCCACCCTGCCCTGGCAGA
Organism: Phragmites australis; assembly: GCF_958298935.1. Classification (NCBI taxonomy): domain Eukaryota; kingdom Viridiplantae; phylum Streptophyta; class Magnoliopsida; order Poales; family Poaceae; genus Phragmites; species Phragmites australis. The sequence goes on along the minus strand of NC_084935.1, from coordinate 29,257,987 downwards.
AGAACAAGACAGGGTGGGCGCACCGGGCACCTCTGAGGCTGCCCGGTGGGCCCCTTTCATGGCGCCCCAAGGCTCCCGCAGCGGCTGGTGGTCGAAGGCGCGCCGCATCTCTCCACCGCCCCTGTCACTTCGCCAAGATGAAATGATTACGCCTTTCTCCGTGGCACCTTGGCATTCACGTCCCCTCTTTCCCATTCAGGATATGTTGAGGTCGGCGCGCCTATAAAAGGAAAGGATGGAGAACACTAGAGAAGAAAGAGAGCAAGAGCCCCCGACCACAAGATGACCAAGAGACCAGACAACCAACAATCTCCGGCGAACCAGGCCAAAGATAGATCGACAGACACTCGAACCAGCTCAAGTTAAGCTAGAACAGAAGAGCATCAAGCTCTTTGTAAACAGTTCTCCCCTTAGAACCAGATATCTCCTTGAAGAATCCCCTTCAAAGGATAAATATAGCGCTCATACAGGAGTAGGGTGTTACGCCTCCGTGCGGCCCGAACCTGTCTAAAACCCGGCGTACCCACTTTTCCTTGCATTAGGGTGATCGTCTCCCACCAGCCATCGCATTTATTTCCGTTCCCGATTATTTCCCACACAAGCTTTTCCAGGATCATCCCCCCGGCCGAATCTCTAAAAAAGGGGTCTCTCGGGATCCCTGCGACAGGAGTTCACTCTCCGACAGCTGGCGCGCCAGGTAGGGGGGAATATCCCTGGATTGTTTGTTTCACTTTTTTCTCCACAGGAAAAGATGGCCGGTGGGCACCGTCTCCAGCGTTCCGGCTCCACTTCCAGTAACGGAACGCTGCCCCACGAAGAAAGCCCCGTCGCTGCTGCGTACCCGCGGCAGCCGCCATCCACGCGTGCGGTTTTTCCCGCCCAAGGGGATCAAGGCGCTGGGCCCATCAGCGCCGCCGCCGCTGCCGACGTACTTTCCGACCCCCAGCAGGTGGTCGGGACTCCGGCCGCCAGGTCTGCCTCTGGACCACGTCGGGTGCCGCCTCGGCGCAGGCTCGCTTTCAGTGAGGCCAGCCCAGGGAGCGCGTTGCTTGCGGCACAAGCTCTCCTCAGACACCCGCCCATTCAGGCCACGCCAAACACTCCGGAAGGCCGGTGGATGCAAGATGTCGTCGCTTTGGTCGGCACTGCTCGTCGCCAGGTGCAGGCCGGGAGTCCTCGCGCCACTTCTCAGCACGGTGCCGCCAGAGCCGGCTCCTCAGCGGGCAACACCCGCACGGGCCGAGGGGTCTCCAGGCGGAGTGCCGTCCCCCTGGCCATGTCCGGAGCCCGGGACCTTCGTTTGCACCTTGACGAGCGAAGGGGCCACGAAGATGCCCGAGTCACTCTCGAACGTCAGCGGGAGACCCGGCAGGGGGTTGGGGCAGAGGACCAGGCTTCCTCTCTCCCGGCCCACGACCACCGGGGATCCCCGGCTCGCCGCTTCTCACCACCGAGAACCCCCGCTCGTGCTGCGGGGTACGGCACCGGTTGCCGTGCCTTCACCACCGAGCTCCGCAGGGTGAGGTGGCCTTCCAAGTTCCGCCCCGAGCTGCCGGAGAAGTACGACGGGTCCATCGACCCCGTCGAGTTCCTCCAGATCTACACGACGGCCGTCCAAGCGGCCGGAGGCAGCGAAAAGGTGATGGTAAATTATTTTCATGTTGCCTTGAGGGGTTCCGCCCGCTCTTGGCTTATGAACTTACCCCCAGGATCCATCAGCTCCTGGGATGACCTGTGCCACCAATTCGTGGCCAACTTTCAGGGCACGTTCGCACGTCCCGGTTTGGAGTGCGACCTCCACGCCGTCCAACAGCAGGAAGGGGAGACGCTACGGCGATTTATACAGCGTTTCAGCCAGGTTCGCAACACTATTCTGCGAGTGGCCCCCCATGCTGTTATTGTTGCTTTCCGGCAGGGCGTCCGTGACGAGCGAATGCTCGAGAAGCTAGGTACGCACGAGATCGAGACCCCTGCGGAACTTTTCGCACTGGCCGATAAGTGCGCCAAGGCTGCGGAGGCCAGGGCGTGGCATGCTCCTCGCCCCGCTCCCGATCAGCCAAGTTCTTCCCGCTTTGATAAGCGGGAAAAGAAAAAGAGAAGGAAGCGCGAGGCAGCTCCCGTCGAGCCAGCCCAAGTCCCCGCTCACAGGGTACCGCAAGAGCCCGATCACCGGCAAGAGCGTCAGCCGGGTGTCGGTCGGCGCCCCGTCAGGGCCCCTGCTCGGGCTCCTCCTCGGGCCTCTATGCCCGCGAGGGCCCCGGCACCGGCTAGGGCGCCAGCTCCAGCAAGAGCCCCGGCCCCTGGCCGAGCTCCTATTCCAGCAAGGGCCCCCGCTCCCGCGGGGCCCGAGCCAGGTAAATGGTGTCCCATACACCTGACCAGATGGCACGACCTCACGGAGTGTCGTACGGTCAAAGGACTCTTGGAGCAGCGCCAGAGGGAGCGCGACGAGTCCCGCGGAGGAGGCGATACCGAGGTCGTCCCCAACAACGCCGAGCTCGGCTTCCAGGAGCCCGAGCATGCGGTCGCCTTCATCGACGGGGGCGCTTACACACCCTGCTCGCGCCGTGGCATCAAGGTCATGCGGCGCGAAGTGTGCTCGGCAACCCCGAGCGAGGAGGCCACAAGACCCCTGAGGTGGTCGGATGCTCCGATCACGTTCAGCATGGCTGATCACCCCGTCAGTACTGCAGCCGTGGGACGGCTACCTCTGGTAGTGTCTCCCACTATCTGCAATGTTAAGGTCGGCAGAGTGCTGATCGACGGTGGTGCCGGCCTCAACCTCCTTTCCAAAGAGGCTTTTGAGAAGCTGCAAGTATCTTCCCGACGCCTAAAGCCGTCCCTCCCCTTCTGTGGAGTAACTCCCGGGCACTCCCTGCCCCTCGGGCAGGTCAAGTTGCCTGTCACATTCGGGAGCCGGGACAACTTCCGCACGGAGTGCGTCCTCTTCGATGTTGCGGAGCTCCCTCTCCCCTACAACGCCATCCTCGGGCGCCCGGCGCTCGCCAAGTTTATGATGGCCGTGCATTATGCATACCTTACGGTTAAGATGCCCGGCCCCGCAGGCTCTATCTCCGTGATCGCGGTCCCCCGGGCAGGTTCTTTCAGGTTGGCGACGGAGGAAGGACAGCCACTCCCGAATCCGTGGAACATCGAGCATATTCGACGCTTCTACCCGTAGATTGTCGTGTTCACGGTTCAGGTTAGTAAGGCCGGGGGCTTCTCCCTGCCCGAGCAGTATGAAGGCTTCGCCCCGTAGGGTAAGTCGCTGTCGCCCAACCTTGTAAATATTGCACATTAAGTTTTTCAATAAGCAATCGCTATGTCAAAATACTTTTTCTGGATTCCGTATGTTTAATCTGTCTGGTGAGGAGCTCGGTTGTGCGAGAAAAAGTTCGCTCTCTTTTTTTTTTCCCCGCTGACAAAAGAATCCCGATCGGTATGCATGCGAGCAGTCGCCGCTGACTTACGTCCGCCATGGTAGGCTGTGGTGTTCGGTGTCATGACAGGCTCCCGGGCACTACCGAGTTTCGGGGTGCTCCGGGTAATCCCATCGCTCGAGCTGCTCGAGTAGTCCGGAGCTCGGGCCCCCGGAGCGGGCTGTCGGTGCTCGGTCTGGTCTGTCATACCCGGGCGCCACCAAACCATAGGACCTCTGGGTTATGCCTCTGCCCGCTCTTGTCTGCCGGTTTGGGTGTTCGAGAGGTCTCGGGTCGAAAACGAGAGCAGTCTATAACAAGTACCGCACTGGCAGAGCGCACCAGACAAAAAAATCCTATTTTTTCTCTTAAGTCACAGGCTGGCGATCGCAAGCAGCTCGGCCGCGAGGGCTTTAATGCCCCGGCCTTTGGTCGGCCCCAAGGGTCCTCGGGTGGTCCTACCTCTTAGGCTCGAGTGGTCGAGATCACCCGACCCTAGGAGCCTCGTATGCCTCTGGGCACTCGGGCACTCCGTTGAAAGAATCAAGTCCCCGGGCACCCGAGCTCGGAAGCACATCCCTCCTGGATCGATGAGCTGGAAGGCCGACAGCTGTCCGGTGAGTGGTTATATTCAGACAAGTCTGTTTTAAGTAAATTTATGTCTTCGAGTCACTCTCGGGGGCCCTCGCGGTTTAATCTGTTCGGCGAGGTGGCCTCCTCGCACGCAAAACCCTGCCGCGTGACTATTTTTTCCCAGAACGACAGAACGGTTTGCAGAAAAGAGTAGCGTGCTCGCGATAACGTCTGACCGAAGCCCTTCGTGGTGGTCGTGGTGTTCGGCCCGCTTTTAAGGACCCCGAGCACTACCGAGTCCTCGGGTGCCCTGGGTAATCCTATCGCTCGAGCTACTCGGGTAGTCCGGAGCTCAGGTCTCGGGGGCGGGCTGTCAGTGCTCGGCCTGGCCCGTTTAAAGCCCGGGCACCACCGGACCGCGTGGACTCTTGGTCACATTCTTGCCCGCACGCGTCTCCCTCCTACTAACTGAGTGGTCGCAAAGTGAAAAAGTGTTCATCAGGCACGGCGTGTTCCGCGCGGGATCAATCCATCTCCCGGACAAGGAAGTCTCTGTCTTTGTTCTTAACTTAGGCAATACGGATTCGTGAGAGCTTGAAGGCCGACTGTGCCAGTAACAGCGATCAAAGACAACTTCATCCTCGGGGACGGGAAGGTCGGGAACGGCCCGACTGAGTACTCCCCGGGACTTCGAAGTAAAACATCGGAAGAAGCATCGAACACACAGAGAAACTGGAGTTGCGAGCCCAGGGAAAAACAACTATTTAATATTCACAGGATACTCCCAAGGCATTTTCTAAGGGTTCACTCCTACATCTACAAACAAAAGAAAAGAGGCTACAAAAGATCTAGTCGGCGGCAGAAGCGTCGGCTGAATCCTCTGAGTCATCCCCGGGGGCTGGCGGCGGCGGCACCTCTCGCCTGAAGCTGGCCGCCACCTCAGCGGCGGTGCTCCGGACCGCTGCCCGGGCGACCTCCCCCTCAGCCTCGACCACTCCCTCCCGCGCCGGCTCCAATGGGAAGTTCAGGTCCCTACTTCGGTAGCAGGCCAGGACGTGCTCGGCCACGGCACGTGCCAAGCCACGTCCCTCCCGGGCAGCAAGTTCCTGGACTGCCCAGGGCAGGGTCTCGAGGCGCTCACAGACCTGCTGCAGCCCCAACACTTGTCGTGCGGGGCCGTCGCCCTTCTTGTCGTCGACAAGCCGTCCAAGACCACCCTTCTCCACGGCCCGTCGCATCCGCCGGAGTATGTCCTCCAGCATATGCTCAAGGTTGACCCGCGAGACAAAGGCAGTCTCGATTTTCTCCTTGGCGGCCCGCAGCTGTGCCTCGAGTCCCTGGTCCCCGGCCGGACCGGGAGCACCGCCAACCACGGTGGGGACGGCAGCCTGCTTCGTCTTGGCCACCATCTCGGACAAGGCGCGTTCGCGCTCGACCAGTTCCGCCTCGTGCTTCGCATTCTCCTCCGCCCTGGTAGCCGCGGCGGCCGACGCAGCAGCAGCTTCGCCCTCTCGGCGACTCAGTTCGCCTTCTCGGCGACTCAGCTCATTCTCCCGCCGGGCCAACACATCCTCCTGCTGGGCCACCGAATCCTCTCGGGCACCGAGATCCGACGCCGATAGCTCATTGTCCACTTCCCTGATGGAGACGTCCTCCTCCCAGCGCTTGAATTCTTCTCTGATCTTCCGGAGATCGTCTTCCCAGCGCTGGAGGTCGGCGCGCGTCTTCTCGGCCGCGCCCTCCCGGCGGGCCAGCTCGGCTTGCCGCTCCTCCGCAGCCTGCTCCCGGGCTGCGACAGCCACCTCCCTCTCCTGCACCTGCCCCATCCTGGCAAGGGCCTCGGCAGCTTACTGCCTCGACGCCTCGGCCAAGCGGGCGGCGTCTTCTCGTTCCCGCGCGGCCTCTGCCCGCGCGGTCTTCAGAGTTTCTCGTTCCCGCGCGGCTTCCGCGCGGATGTCTTCTAGGAGTTTCTGCTCCCGCGCGGCTGCCGCACGGGTCTCCTCCTGGGCGCCCGCCAGCTGCGCCTTCTCCAGTGCCAGGCGGGCGCACTCGGCTTCGAGCTCCCCCTCCTTGGCCCTCACCACTGCGCCCAGCTGCCCGACTGCTACTTGGACGCCTTTAATGGCGGCCAGGAAGGGATCGACAGGCCGGTCGGGCACTGGGGGGCCCAGGCTTCTCCGCAGGATGCCTCCAGGGGGGCCCAGCTCTCCACCGGGCCTTGCGCCGCCATCCGCCCCGGGCTCTGCCTAACCGGGGTAGGCTCCGCCGGAGCCAAGGTTTCGGACAGCGGCCGCATTCCCGCATCGGCCGCCCTGTCCGCCGGCCCCGGCAGAACATCCACCTCCACCATTATCCGCCCCGGGCTCTCCGCGCCCGGGGTAGGTTCCGCCGGCGCCCTTCTCTCAGCCGCCGCCTCCGCCTCTCTCCCAGGGGCCGCCACGTCAATTGGCATCTCCGCCGTTCCTATGCCGGCCTCCGCTGTTGCAACGGGCAGGCTCGGCTCTGGCCCCGGCGCCTGCTCTCTCTCCGTCACAGCAGCGCCTGCAGCCGGCCTGCGGGAGACAAGTGAAAGTTGTCAAAACTCAGTTCGGGGCGGAAATGCCCATGGAAAAGCAAGCAAGAAGACTCACCGATACCGCCATTTGGCCGCTGGGAGCCTGATGTCCGGGTCCGGCGCTGTCGGTCCTGACTCCTCCCGCCGCCTCTTCCGTTGGGGGCTCGGCTGAGCCGCTGCGCGGGGTACGGGCGCCGTCGTGCGGGCCACGGGTGCCACCGCACGGGTCTCGGTCTCCGCCGTGCGGGTCGCGGGTGCCGATGCAGGCCCCATCCGCACCAGGCGCGGCTCCAGCACCGGAAATGCCGCCGCTGCCGTCGGCGACGGCGGAGAATCCGGCACTAGGATCAAGGCCCGGGGACGCTTTCCCCGATCTCCCGGCGCCAACTCCTCAACAACTTCAGTGGCGCCCTCCTCTCTGGTACGGTGGCTGCCGCTTGCGGTGACCCCTTCACCAGCCTGCGCCGAGCTACCAGCGACCTCATCGCCAAGTAGTTCCTCCAGCCCGGGGAGTTCGGAGGCCTCAGGACTCCGGCTTCTTGGCCGGTCCACGGGCCCCTGGGCATCGAACTCCGGCAGCCCCGCCATAATGGCCACCCGGCTGGGGTTGGCACAGAGCGCCATCTCCGGCCACGTGAGTTCCGCCCGGCTCATATCCTCCGTTCCGGTGATCACCCTTGTCATCCCCCGCAGTTCCGCCGCCCCCAGATCCCAGCTCGCGCCAATCTGGGTCCTGGTGATGTCCTCCGGCCCGGTGTAGAACCAGCTCGGCCGGGCCCGTTCTCGCAGAGGCGCCAACCGACGACGCAGAAAATCCGCCACCACCATGACTGAGGTCAGCCCGCCCTCGCGCAGTTCCAGAATGCGCTCCAGCACCGGCTTCAGTCTCGCATCTTTTGGTGGCGGCGCCTCCCACGTTGATCGCCGAGGTTCCGCCCCCTTCTCTGGCAATTCGAGGCGCTCGTGGGGGTCGATGTCGACGAAGAACCAGTCCCGTCGCCATTCCTCCCACTTGCTGCGCATCACCTGGGGAATGTAATGGTCCCCCAGGCCTTCCCGGAGCCGAAGGTTGCAGCACCCCGCGACGTCCGCCGTGGAGTGCCCCCTCTTCTTCCCCACCGGCCGAAGGACGAAGAAGTGGCGAAGCAGCGTCGCCGACGGCATCACCCCCAAGAACATTTCGCAGAGATGCGCGAAGACCGCCAACGCCACGACGGAATTGGGGCTTAGATGCACCAGTTGAATGCCGTACGTCTCCAGCACTTGCAGAAAGAAGGCGGAGAACGGCGGCACTAGCCCCGCCGCCACGAAGGAGGTGAAGAGGACGGTCCGCCCAGGGACAGTCGTCGCCGGCGTCAGAGTCGCCGGCCTCACCGCCACAGCACCCTCCTGACCCTCCGGCACCAGCAGCTTCCTAATCTTATCCGCCGCCTCCTCGTTCCTCAGACGAGACTCCGGCAAGATGCTGTCCGAAGTTTTGTCCCGTCGTCCTCCTCCAACCCTCGTCATCTCGGCAAGATGGGGGATGTTTTTTGGTGGTGAAAAGAGAGAGAAGGGAGAATGCTCTGGTCGCCTGGGAGTTTCCTGAGGGCTTCGGAGCACGAAGAAGGCAAGTGCAAGAGAGCGTAAAAAGGGGAACGGACCGATCCGTTCCCCCTTTTAAATCTCAAAATTCGAAAACTGCCGCCCGAACGGTTCGCTCGGCGAAGTGTCGCCTCGATCGGCGCAACTGTCAGGCGAATCTCCCGCTGATCGCGCGATGTCAGCGATTGCCAGGCGTATTTTCCTCGATCTGCGCGGCAACCGCGCGTGCCGCCCGGATGGATATCATACCCTTCGGAAATTGTGTGGACACGCGTCCACTCATTTTCTGGTTGGAACATACTTGAGGTCTAGGTCCGCAAGGGCCACCCCTCGAGAGCTGGCCACATGGCGTCCGCGCCAGCCTTTGCCTCGGTCGCGACGAAGGGCCCATTCGCAGTCTCCGTCCCATCGGCTACCAACGGGCCCGGGGGCTACTATCGGTGTATTTAGAACCAGGGGTCCCTAAGTCCCGAGGCCAGGCTGGCCATCCACCACATATCACCACCCTGCAAGGTAGGTAGAAGCTAAGTCCCGGGAGAAGGTGCTCGGGGCCGCCGCTTTTAGTTCCCGAGCACCCTAGTTCCCCCATGATCTGCAGAGCCCAAATACCAAGAAGGAAGTGCTCGGGAGAGAGTGCTCGGGGCTGCACGTGGCAGCCCCCGAGGACTCGATGCCCCGAAGGTCCCACCGAAGTGCTCGGGAGAGAGTGCTCGGGGCTGCACGTGGAAGCCCCCGAGGACTCGGTGCCCCGAAGGTCCCACCGAAGTGCTCGGGGCTGCACGTAGCAGCCCCCGAGGACTCGGTGCCCCGAAGGTCCCACCGAAGTGCTCGGGAGAGAGTGCTCGGGGCTGCACGTGGCAGCCCCCGAGGACTCGGTGCCCCGAAGGTCCCACCGAAGTGCTCGGGAGAGAGTGCTCGGGGCTGCACGTGGCAGCCCCCGAGGACTCGGTGCCCCGAAGGTCCCACCGAAGTGCTCGGGAGAGAGTGCTCGGGGCTGCACGTGGCAGCCCCCGAGGACTCGGTGCCCCGAAGGTCCCACCGAAGTGCTCGGGAGAGAGTGCTCGGGGCTGCACGTGGCAGCCCCCGAGGACTCGGTTCCCCGAAGGTTCGCGCAAGATCATTCAACGACCCGAAGGGTCCCGTCGTCAGGGTGTCATCCAGTCAAAGGCCCAATGCCGCATTTAATAGGCACGCGCGGTCTGACATCCTGACATCCTGATATTCTCAGCTGCCCACGCCCCAGTGTCAGACCCTGCCATACACTGGCAGGGGGGCGTGGGTCCATTAAATGCACGGGTCCCGTTCCATTTTATCCAGGTGCCTCGGGATAACGTTGCCAAAATCGAAGCGCTCGGCCTGTCACCCTGCCCTGGCAGAAGAACAAGACAGGGTGGGCGCACCGGGCACCTCTGAGGCTGCCCGGTGGGCCCCTTTCATGGCGCCCCAAGGCTCCCGCAGCGGCTGGTGGTCGAAGGCGCGCCGCATCTCTCCACCGCCCCTGTCACTTCGCCAAGATGAAATGATTACGCCTTTCTCCGTGGCACCTTGGCATTCACGTCCCCTCTTTCCCATTCAGGATATGTTGAGGTCGGCGCGCCTATAAAAGGAAAGGATGGAGAACACTAGAGAAGAAAGAGAGCAAGAGCCCCCGACCACAAGATGACCAAGAGACCAGACAACCAACAATCTCCGGCGAACCAGGCCAAAGATAGATCGACAGACACTCGAACCAGCTCAAGTTAAGCTAGAACAGAAGAGCATCAAGCTCTTTGTAAACAGTTCTCCCCTTAGAACCAGATATCTCCTTGAAGAATCCCCTTCAAAGGATAAATATAGCGCTCATACAGGAGTAGGGTGTTACGCCTCCGTGCGGCCCGAACCTGTCTAAAACCCGGCGTACCCACTTTTCCTTGCATTAGGGTGATCGTCTCCCACCAGCCATCGCATTTATTTCCGTTCCCGATTATTTCCCACACAAGCTTTTCCAGGATCATCCCCCCGGCCGAATCTCTAAAAAAGGGGTCTCTCGGGATCCCTGCGACAGGAGTTCACTCTCCGACAGCTGGCGCGCCAGGTAGGGGGGAATATCCCTGGATTGTTTGTTTCACTTTTTTCTCCACAGGAAAAGATGGCCGGTGGGCACCGTCTCCAGCGTTCCGGCTCCACTTCCAGTAACGGAACGCTGCCCCACGAAGAAAGCCCCGTCGCTGCTGCGTACCCGCGGCAGCCGCCATCCACGCGTGCGGTTTTTCCCGCCCAAGGGGATCAAGGCGCTGGGCCCATCAGCGCCGCCGCCGCTGCCGACGTACTTTTCGACCCCCAGCAGGTGGTCGGGACTCCGGCCGCCAGGTCTGCCTCTGGACCACGTCGGGTGCCGCCTCGGCGCAGGCTCGCTTTCAGTGAGGCCAGCCCAGGGAGCGCGTTGCTTGCGGCACAAGCTCTCCTCAGACACCCGCCCATTCAGGCCACGCCAAACACTCCGGAAGGCCGGTGGATGCAAGATGTCGTCGCTTTGGTCGGCACTGCTCGTCGCCAGGTGCAGGCCGGGAGTCCTCGCGCCACTTCTCAGCACGGTGCCGCCAGAGCCGGCTCCTCAGCGGGCAACACCCGCACGGGCCGAGGGGTCTCCAGGCGGAGTGCCGTCCCCCTGGCCATGTCCGGAGCCCGGGACCTTCGTTTGCACCTTGACGAGCGAAGGGGCCACGAAGATGCCCGAGTCACTCTCGAACGTCAGCGGGAGACCCGGCAGGGGGTTGGGGCAGAGGACCAGGCTTCCTCTCTCCCGGCCCACGACCACCGGGGATCCCCGGCTCGCCGCTTCTCACCACCGAGAACCCCCGCTCGTGCTGCGGGGTACGGCACCGGTTGCCGTGCCTTCACCACCGAGCTCCGCAGGGTGAGGTGGCCTTCCAAGTTCCGCCCCGAGCTGCCGGAGAAGTACGACGGGTCCATCGACCCCGTCGAGTTCCTCCAGATCTACACGACGGCCGTCCAAGCGGCCGGAGGCAGCGAAAAGGTGATGGTAAATTATTTTCATGTTGCCTTGAGGGGTTCCGCCCGCTCTTGGCTTATGAACTTACCCCCAGGATCCATCAGCTCCTGGGATGACCTGTGCCACCAATTCGTGGCCAACTTTCAGGGCACGTTCGCACGTCCCGGTTTGGAGTGCGACCTCCACGCCGTCCAACAGCAGGAAGGGGAGACGCTACGGCGATTTATACAGCGTTTCAGCCAGGTTCGCAACACTATTCTGCGAGTGGCCCCCCATGCTGTTATTGTTGCTTTCCGGCAGGGCGTCCGTGACGAGCGAATGCTCGAGAAGCTAGGTACGCACGAGATCGAGACCCCTGCGGAACTTTTCGCACTGGCCGATAAGTGCGCCAAGGCTGCGGAGGCCAGGGCGTGGCATGCTCCTCGCCCCGCTCCCGATCAGCCAAGTTCTTCCCGCTTTGATAAGCGGGAAAAGAAAAAGAGAAGGAAGCGCGAGGCAGCTCCCGTCGAGCCAGCCCAAGTCCCCGCTCACAGGGTACCGCAAGAGCCCGATCACCGGCAAGAGCGTCAGCCGGGTGTCGGTCGGCGCCCCGTCAGGGCCCCTGCTCGGGCTCCTCCTCGGGCCTCTATGCCCGCGAGGGCCCCGGCACCGGCTAGGGCGCCAGCTCCAGCAAGAGCCCCGGCCCCTGGCCGAGCTCCTATTCCAGCAAGGGCCCCCGCTCCCGCGGGGCCCGAGCCAGGTAAATGGTGTCCCATACACCTGACCAGATGGCACGACCTCACGGAGTGTCGTACGGTCAAAGGACTCTTGGAGCAGCGCCAGAGGGAGCGCGACGAGTCCCGCGGAGGAGGCGATACCGAGGTCGTCCCCAACAACGCCGAGCTCGGCTTCCAGGAGCCCGAGCATGCGGTCGCCTTCATCGACGGGGGCGCTTACACACCCTGCTCGCGCCGTGGCATCAAGGTCATGCGGCGCGAAGTGTGCTCGGCAACCCCGAGCGAGGAGGCCACAAGACCCCTGAGGTGGTCGGATGCTCCGATCACGTTCAGCATGGCTGATCACCCCGTCAGTACTGCAGCCGTGGGACGGCTACCTCTGGTAGTGTCTCCCACTATCTGCAATGTTAAGGTCGGCAGAGTGCTGATCGACGGTGGTGCCGGCCTCAACCTCCTTTCCAAAGAGGCTTTTGAGAAGCTGCAAGTATCTTCCCGACGCCTAAAGCCGTCCCTCCCCTTCTGTGGAGTAACTCCCGGGCACTCCCTGCCCCTCGGGCAGGTCAAGTTGCCTGTCACATTCGGGAGCCGGGACAACTTCCGCACGGAGTGCGTCCTCTTCGATGTTGCGGAGCTCCCTCTCCCCTACAACGCCATCCTCGGGCGCCCGGCGCTCGCCAAGTTTATGATGGCCGTGCATTATGCATACCTTACGGTTAAGATGCCCGGCCCCGCAGGCTCTATCTCCGTGATCGCGGTCCCCCGGGCAGGTTCTTTCAGGTTGGCGACGGAGGAAGGACAGCCACTCCCGAATCCGTGGAACATCGAGCATATTCGACGCTTCTACCCGTAGATTGTCGTGTTCACGGTTCAGGTTAGTAAGGCCGGGGGCTTCTCCCTGCCCGAGCAGTATGAAGGCTTCGCCCCGTAGGGTAAGTCGCTGTCGCCCAACCTTGTAAATATTGCACATTAAGTTTTTCAATAAGCAATCGCTATGTCAAAATACTTTTTCTGGATTCCGTATGTTTAATCTGTCTGGTGAGGAGCTCGGTTGTGCGAGAAAAAGTTCGCTCTCTTTTTTTTTTCCCCGCTGACAAAAGAATCCCGATCGGTATGCATGCGAGCAGTCGCCGCTGACTTACGTCCGCCATGGTAGGCTGTGGTGTTCGGTGTCATGACAGGCTCCCGGGCACTACCGAGTTTCGGGGTGCTCCGGGTAATCCCATCGCTCGAGCTGCTCGAGTAGTCCGGAGCTCGGGCCCCCGGAGCGGGCTGTCGGTGCTCGGTCTGGTCTGTCATACCCGGGCGCCACCAAACCATAGGACCTCTGGGTTATGCCTCTGCCCGCTCTTGTCTGCCGGTTTGGGTGTTCGAGAGGTCTCGGGTCGAAAACGAGAGCAGTCTATAACAAGTACCGCACTGGCAGAGCGCACCAGACAAAAAAATCCTATTTTTTCTCTTAAGTCACAGGCTGGCGATCGCAAGCAGCTCGGCCGCGAGGGCTTTAATGCCCCGGCCTTTGGTCGGCCCCAAGGGTCCTCGGGTGGTCCTACCTCTTAGGCTCGAGTGGTCGAGATCACCCGACCCTAGGAGCCTCGTATGCCTCTGGGCACTCGGGCACTCCGTTGAAAGAATCAAGTCCCCGGGCACCCGAGCTCGGAAGCACATCCCTCCTGGATCGATGAGCTGGAAGGCCGACAGCTGTCCGGTGAGTGGTTATATTCAGACAAGTCTGTTTTAAGTAAATTTATGTCTTCGAGTCACTCTCGGGGGCCCTCGCGGTTTAATCTGTTCGGCGAGGTGGCCTCCTCGCACGCAAAACCCTGCCGCGTGACTATTTTTTCCCAGAACGACAGAACGGTTTGCAGAAAAGAGTAGCGTGCTCGCGATAACGTCTGACCGAAGCCCTTCGTGGTGGTCGTGGTGTTCGGCCCGCTTTTAAGGACCCCGAGCACTACCGAGTCCTCGGGTGCCCTGGGTAATCCTATCGCTCGAGCTACTCGGGTAGTCCGGAGCTCAGGTCTCGGGGGCGGGCTGTCAGTGCTCGGCCTGGCCCGTTTAAAGCCCGGGCACCACCGGACCGCGTGGACTCTTGGTCACATTCTTGCCCGCACGCGTCTCCCTCCTACTAACTGAGTGGTCGCAAAGTGAAAAAGTGTTCATCAGGCACGGCGTGTTCCGCGCGGGATCAATCCATCTCCCGGACAAGGAAGTCTCTGTCTTTGTTCTTAACTTAGGCAATACGGATTCGTGAGAGCTTGAAGGCCGACTGTGCCAGTAACAGCGATCAAAGACAACTTCATCCTCGGGGACGGGAAGGTCGGGAACGGCCCGACTGAGTACTCCCCGGGACTTCGAAGTAAAACATCGGAAGAAGCATCGAACACACAGAGAAACTGGAGTTGCGAGCCCAGGGAAAAACAACTATTTAATATTCACAGGATACTCCCAAGGCATTTTCTAAGGGTTCACTCCTACATCTACAAACAAAAGAAAAGAGGCTACAAAAGATCTAGTCGGCGGCAGAAGCGTCGGCTGAATCCTCTGAGTCATCCCCGGGGGCTGGCGGCGGCGGCACCTCTCGCCTGAAGCTGGCCGCCACCTCAGCGGCGGTGCTCCGGACCGCTGCCCGGGCGACCTCCCCCTCAGCCTCGACCACTCCCTCCCGCGCCGGCTCCAATGGGAAGTTCAGGTCCCTACTTCGGTAGCAGGCCAGGACGTGCTCGGCCACGGCACGTGCCAAGCCACGTCCCTCCCGGGCAGCAAGTTCCTGGACTGCCCAGGGCAGGGTCTCGAGGCGCTCACAGACCTGCTGCAGCCCCAACACTTGTCGTGCGGGGCCGTCGCCCTTCTTGTCGTCGACAAGCCGTCCAAGACCACCCTTCTCCACGGCCCGTCGCATCCGCCGGAGTATGTCCTCCAGCATATGCTCAAGGTTGACCCGCGAGACAAAGGCAGTCTCGATTTTCTCCTTGGCGGCCCGCAGCTGTGCCTCGAGTCCCTGGTCCCCGGCCGGACCGGGAGCACCGCCAACCACGGTGGGGACGGCAGCCTGCTTCGTCTTGGCCACCATCTCGGACAAGGCGCGTTCGCGCTCGACCAGTTCCGCCTCGTGCTTCGCATTCTCCTCCGCCCTGGTAGCCGCGGCGGCCGACGCAGCAGCAGCTTCGCCCTCTCGGCGACTCAGTTCGCCTTCTCGGCGACTCAGCTCATTCTCCCGCCGGGCCAACACATCCTCCTGCTGGGCCACCGAATCCTCTCGGGCACCGAGATCCGACGCCGATAGCTCATTGTCCACTTCCCTGATGGAGACGTCCTCCTCCCAGCGCTTGAATTCTTCTCTGATCTTCCGGAGATCGTCTTCCCAGCGCTGGAGGTCGGCGCGCGTCTTCTCGGCCGCGCCCTCCCGGCGGGCCAGCTCGGCTTGCCGCTCCTCCGCAGCCTGCTCCCGGGCTGCGACAGCCACCTCCCTCTCCTGCACCTGCCCCATCCTGGCAAGGGCCTCGGCAGCTTACTGCCTCGACGCCTCGGCCAAGCGGGCGGCGTCTTCTCGTTCCCGCGCGGCCTCTGCCCGCGCGGTCTTCAGAGTTTCTCGTTCCCGCGCGGCTTCCGCGCGGATGTCTTCTAGGAGTTTCTGCTCCCGCGCGGCTGCCGCACGGGTCTCCTCCTGGGCGCCCGCCAGCTGCGCCTTCTCCAGTGCCAGGCGGGCGCACTCGGCTTCGAGCTCCCCCTCCTTGGCCCTCACCACTGCGCCCAGCTGCCCGACTGCTACTTGGACGCCTTTAATGGCGGCCAGGAAGGGATCGACAGGCCGGTCGGGCACTGGGGGGCCCAGGCTTCTCCGCAGGATGCCTCCAGGGGGGCCCAGCTCTCCACCGGGCCTTGCGCCGCCATCCGCCCCGGGCTCTGCCTAACCGGGGTAGGCTCCGCCGGAGCCAAGGTTTCGGACAGCGGCCGCATTCCCGCATCGGCCGCCCTGTCCGCCGGCCCCGGCAGAACATCCACCTCCACCATTATCCGCCCCGGGCTCTCCGCGCCCGGGGTAGGTTCCGCCGGCGCCCTTCTCTCAGCCGCCGCCTCCGCCTCTCTCCCAGGGGCCGCCACGTCAATTGGCATCTCCGCCGTTCCTATGCCGGCCTCCGCTGTTGCAACGGGCAGGCTCGGCTCTGGCCCCGGCGCCTGCTCTCTCTCCGTCACAGCAGCGCCTGCAGCCGGCCTGCGGGAGACAAGTGAAAGTTGTCAAAACTCAGTTCGGGGCGGAAATGCCCATGGAAAAGCAAGCAAGAAGACTCACCGATACCGCCATTTGGCCGCTGGGAGCCTGATGTCCGGGTCCGGCGCTGTCGGTCCTGACTCCTCCCGCCGCCTCTTCCGTTGGGGGCTCGGCTGAGCCGCTGCGCGGGGTACGGGCGCCGTCGTGCGGGCCACGGGTGCCACCGCACGGGTCTCGGTCTCCGCCGTGCGGGTCGCGGGTGCCGATGCAGGCCCCATCCGCACCAGGCGCGGCTCCAGCACCGGAAATGCCGCCGCTGCCGTCGGCGACGGCGGAGAATCCGGCACTAGGATCAAGGCCCGGGGACGCTTTCCCCGATCTCCCGGCGCCAACTCCTCAACAACTTCAGTGGCGCCCTCCTCTCTGGTACGGTGGCTGCCGCTTGCGGTGACCCCTTCACCAGCCTGCGCCGAGCTACCAGCGACCTCATCGCCAAGTAGTTCCTCCAGCCCGGGGAGTTCGGAGGCCTCAGGACTCCGGCTTCTTGGCCGGTCCACGGGCCCCTGGGCATCGAACTCCGGCAGCCCCGCCATAATGGCCACCCGGCTGGGGTTGGCACAGAGCGCCATCTCCGGCCACGTGAGTTCCGCCCGGCTCATATCCTCCGTTCCGGTGATCACCCTTGTCATCCCCCGCAGTTCCGCCGCCCCCAGATCCCAGCTCGCGCCAATCTGGGTCCTGGTGATGTCCTCCGGCCCGGTGTAGAACCAGCTCGGCCGGGCCCGTTCTCGCAGAGGCGCCAACCGACGACGCAGAAAATCCGCCACCACCATGACTGAGGTCAGCCCGCCCTCGCGCAGTTCCAGAATGCGCTCCAGCACCGGCTTCAGTCTCGCATCTTTTGGTGGCGGCGCCTCCCACGTTGATCGCCGAGGTTCCGCCCCCTTCTCTGGCAATTCGAGGCGCTCGTGGGGGTCGATGTCGACGAAGAACCAGTCCCGTCGCCATTCCTCCCACTTGCTGCGCATCACCTGGGGAATGTAATGGTCCCCCAGGCCTTCCCGGAGCCGAAGGTTGCAGCACCCCGCGACGTCCGCCGTGGAGTGCCCCCTCTTCTTCCCCACCGGCCGAAGGACGAAGAAGTGGCGAAGCAGCGTCGCCGACGGCATCACCCCCAAGAACATTTCGCAGAGATGCGCGAAGACCGCCAACGCCACGACGGAATTGGGGCTTAGATGCACCAGTTGAATGCCGTACGTCTCCAGCACTTGCAGAAAGAAGGCGGAGAACGGCGGCACTAGCCCCGCCGCCACGAAGGAGGTGAAGAGGACGGTCCGCCCAGGGACAGTCGTCGCCGGCGTCAGAGTCGCCGGCCTCACCGCCACAGCACCCTCCTGACCCTCCGGCACCAGCAGCTTCCTAATCTTATCCGCCGCCTCCTCGTTCCTCAGACGAGACTCCGGCAAGATGCTGTCCGAAGTTTTGTCCCGTCGTCCTCCTCCAACCCTCGTCATCTCGGCAAGATGGGGGATGTTTTTTGGTGGTGAAAAGAGAGAGAAGGGAGAATGCTCTGGTCGCCTGGGAGTTTCCTGAGGGCTTCGGAGCACGAAGAAGGCAAGTGCAAGAGAGCGTAAAAAGGGGAACGGACCGATCCGTTCCCCCTTTTAAATCTCAAAATTCGAAAACTGCCGCCCGAACGGTTCGCTCGGCGAAGTGTCGCCTCGATCGGCGCAACTGTCAGGCGAATCTCCCGCTGATCGCGCGATGTCAGCGATTGCCAGGCGTATTTTCCTCGATCTGCGCGGCAACCGCGCGTGCCGCCCGGATGGATATCATACCCTTCGGAAATTGTGTGGACACGCGTCCACTCATTTTCCGGTTGGAACATACTTGAGGTCTAGGTCCGCAAGGGCCACCCCTCGAGAGCTGGCCACATGGCGTCCGCGCCAGCCTTGGCCTCGGTCGCGACGAAGGGCCCATTCGCAGTCTCCGTCCCATCGGCTACCAACGGGCCCGGGGGCTACTATCGGTGTATTTAGAACCAGGGGTCCCTAAGTCCCGAGGCCAGGCTGGCCATCCACCACATATCACCACCCTGCAAGGTAGGTAGAAGCTAAGTCCCGGGAGAAGGTGCTCGGGGCCGCCGCTTTTAGTTCCCGAGCACCCTAGTTCCCCGATGATCTGCAGAGCCCAAATACCAAGAAGGAAGTGCTCGGGAGAGAGTGCTCGGGGCTGCACGTGGCAGCCCCCGAGGACTCGATGCCCCGAAGGTCCCACCGAAGTGCTCGGGAGAGAGTGCTCGGGGCTGCACGTGGAAGCCCCCGAGGACTCGGTGCCCCGAAGGTCCCACCGAAGTGCTCGGGGCTGCACGTAGCAGCCCCCGAGGACTCGGTGCCCCGAAGGTCCCACCGAAGTGCTCGGGAGAGAGTGCTCGGGGCTGCACGTGGCAGCCCCCGAGGACTCGGTGCCCCGAAGGTCCCACCGAAGTGCTCGGGAGAGAGTGCTCGGGGCTGCACGTGGCAGCCCCCGAGGACTCGGTGCCCCGAAGGTCCCACCGAAGTGCTCGGGAGAGAGTGCTCGGGGCTGCACGTGGCAGCCCCCGAGGACTCGGTGCCCCGAAGGTCCCACCGAAGTGCTCGGGAGAGAGTGCTCGGGGCTGCACGTGGCAGCCCCCGAGGACTCGGTTCCCCGAAGGTTCGCGCAAGATCATTCAACGACCCGAAGGGTCCCGTCGTCAGGGTGTCATCCAGTCAAAGGCCCAATGCCGCATTTAATAGGCACGCGCGGTCTGACATCCTGACATCCTGATATTCTCAGCTGCCCACGCCCCAGTGTCAGACCCTGCCATACACTGGCAGGGGGGCGTGGGTCCATTAAATGCACGGGTCCCGTTCCATTTTATCCAGGTGCCTCGGGATAACGTTGCCAAAATCGAAGCGCTCGGCCTGTCACCCTGCCCTGGCAGAAGAACAAGACAGGGTGGGCGCACCGGGCACCTCTGAGGCTGCCCGGTGGGCCCCTTTCATGGCGCCCCAAGGCTCCCGCAGCGGCTGGTGGTCGAAGGCGCGCCGCATCTCTCCACCGCCCCTGTCACTTCGCCAAGATGAAATGATTACGCCTTTCTCCGTGGCACCTTGGCATTCACGTCCCCTCTTTCCCATTCAGGATATGTTGAGGTCGGCGCGCCTATAAAAGGAAAGGATGGAGAACACTAGAGAAGAAAGAGAGCAAGAGCCCCCGACCACAAGATGACCAAGAGACCAGACAACCAACAATCTCCGGCGAACCAGGCCAAAGATAGATCGACAGACACTCGAACCAGCTCAAGTTAAGCTAGAACAGAAGAGCATCAAGCTCTTTGTAAACAGTTCTCCCCTTAGAACCAGATATCTCCTTGAAGAATCCCCTTCAAAGGATAAATATAGCGCTCATACAGGAGTAGGGTGTTACGCCTCCGTGCGGCCCGAACCTGTCTAAAACCCGGCGTACCCACTTTTCCTTGCATTAGGGTGATCGTCTCCCACCAGCCATCGCATTTATTTCCGTTCCCGATTATTTCCCACACAAGCTTTTCCAGGATCATCCCCCCGGCCGAATCTCTAAAAAAGGGGTCTCTCGGGATCCCTGCGACAGGAGTTCACTCTCCGACAGAGACCGTTGGAATGCTGAAGGGAACGAAAATCCTATCGTGAAGGAAATTTAGACCCCGAAAGGAAACCCTTGGAGATAGTCTTAAAACCATCTTCAACCATATTCTCTTCATTTTGTTCTCTTCTCGATTCCCTTCTGTGTTCATATTCCTTTTATTTTCTCTCATCTCCAACAGCTTACTTTCGAGGGGAATCGCGAAGGGAAAGAAGAGAGAATCTTGTCCTAAAAGGAATGACCATGGGAATCCTGTCGTGAAGGGAACCATGAAGGAAAACTGTTGGAGCGCTGAAGGGAACAAAAATCACTTCATGACAGGAATATCACCCCTGAAGGGAAGCTGTTAGGGCTAGTCTAAGAGTATGCTAGAAGCTGTCTATCCCCTTTAAAAAAAGTTGTATAGTATATCTGACATTATGAAATTGTTTTCATTATTACTAATACTCTGATTATGATTAATTGCCCGTTTTACTTATGATGATCAATGCCATATTAGCAGTCACCCTTGGTTCAATTTCTTTCCAATATTTTGAATTGTCCACCTATGCCCTCAACATTTGTTTTTTAGTTTGAACTCGTCCCTTTGCTGACTTGGATATCCACATGGACCCGGTGTCTAAACACACAAAGCCTTCATGGTAGCTAGTGGTAAAAGGACAACTTTGCCCTCATTATGCACTGCGGCACAACATGTTAGGAAATAAGCCAACAACAGAAGCAACGGATGGATCTACCGAGATGATGCACACAATCACAGACGACACCAGAGATACAATGTTTGTTAACGAGGTTCAGCCGAAGCCTACATCCCCAGGGCATGACTACGGATGCTCCACCCCAACTAGCAACATCGGCCACTTCCCAGGGTTCCCGCAGACTCGCTGCCTCCCTACGAACTTGTCACTATGTCGTCATGGTTACAAACAGTGGCCCTCCTCTCATATTTATGAGGAGGCCTGGAAACAGGAGTCCTACTAGGATTCCACTAGAGTCCTACTAGGATTCTACCATGTACCGCTAATACAACACCAAGTCCTATATGTAATCAACTCCGTACAATTATTCGACACATATCCAACAAACTCCACCTTGATGAATAAACATGCCAACTTGAGTCCACCATGTGTGAATCTCCGTGTACCTAGACTTGAGCCGTCTATCGTCGTTGCTCATCCTGAATAGCTCGACGAGGATGTCTCGCCGCTAGGAACGTATTTCACAAAATTTGCAGCTCCCACCTCCATGACTTCACCTTTCAGTTTGTACTGATGATCTCCCATCTTCTCACCTATCATCACAGTCTTGCCATCCTGCATCACATTCAAGATCTTCTTATCTGACATTGCCTGATATAGCCAACCTTCTCTATGCAGAAATCCAAGCAATATTAGATTCTTCCTAAGTCCTGGCACATGCCGCACACCCTCAAGTAGCACTTCTTGTCCATCATACATCTTCAGTTTGATATTGCCGACTCCCATAACATGGTAACCCGTGTCATCTCCCAAGCGAGCAAGACCAAAATCACCTTCAGAGTATGAAGAGAACCACTCCTTGTTTGATGTTGCATAATATGAACTTGCCAAATCTAACGGCCATGCTTCACCACAAGACTTTTCACTTGATAGCATGAGAAGATCACCATCACTATCCGAGTCATCTTTCTTCAAAACCCCAATATTTGCCACGCCCTTCTTCAGCTCTGGATAATATTTTGTTACATGTCCCCAATCCTTGCATTTATAGCACTATAGCCCCTTCTTCTTTTTTTTCTTGTCAGTCTCCCTGCCTCGATCACCTTTGACGAAAAAAGCATCTCCAGATGAACTCTCACCAGCATCGTTCTTCCTCCTTTGTTCATGAGCAAACAACGTTGCAAGAATATCATCCACTTTGACTGCCTCTTTACCATACGTTAGTGTTGTGACCAAGTACTCATAAGACCTTGGCAAGGAACACAGAAGAATAATCGCCTTGTCTTCATCAACAATTGTCACCTCCACCTTCACAAGATCACCGGAAGGTCCGGTGAATGTGGTGGCTACACTGGAGGGTATCACCAAAGCATTTTCAGTGCTGAAGCAGAAATGAAAGTAAACACCAGATGGTTCGGTGATGGACTTTGAGAGCGTCAGAGTATTTTGTACAGAGAGGAGATTTTTTTTGTCAAGTCTGATTATGTATGCCGGATAGTCCGGTGTTGTAATTATGAACAACGGAGAATGTACCAGACCAATGAATGGAAAAGAAAATAGACTAAAATACTATCGCTGGTAGGTATAAGTGTACTATAAGAGAGGGGTATTTTGGGAAAAGGTTAGAAAACTTGGGGGTCTAATTTTCTAGGCATATAAATAGAGGGATAGGGCTGTCGGAGAGGATGAATCAGCCATTTGAGCCTTTTGTACCACTCATATGAGAGCATTGTGCTAGGATTTTAGTGGAGAGGAGAATGAATGCTTAACCTATATAATAGGTGAGAGTTTTGAGAGAAAAATCTTTATAATTCGCTTAAAATAGGGTTGACCTTTTGAGTAATGAAGTTTATTTTATTTTATGTACTTGAATTCCCCTCCTTCTAGTTTGCCTCTCTTGGTTCTCTTGCCCTGTGTGCAAGTTTTTCTTTTCCGATCTTCATTTTTGTTTTTGGTTAAAATTTCAGTATCATGTGAGATCATTCTTCTTGTTGCCAGAGATATAAAATTCGTATACACACGTTTATATGATGGAGTCTTGAATTCCCATGCCTCTAGACAATCAATTTGGAGAGTTTCGTTGCTTGATGTTCATCTTTTCTTGTTTCTTTGCTAGTTGTGATCTTTTGAGTGCTAAGATACATGGATTGATCTTAAATAGAACATATATTTTATATATCATCTGTGGAGTCGCGCTGTCTCGATTTTTTTGTTAAAACTTCTCTTGATTTTTGCTTCCGCTTGAGTTTTGAGGTGCGTTAGATGATCCAAATAGGAAAAGACCATCGATTTCGCAAATTTTTTATTGAGACACCTATTTACCCTTCCTCTAATAGTTAATCTTGTTCCTACGTAATAATTCTATTGGGACGAGAAAAACGGCGGTCAAACCCTGGTCCTTAAGAACAAGAGATATGGGTATTTTCTCACGGCTTCGTTACTGGATAGGAGGCAAAACTGTCATTTCCTCTCCTAAGGTTGTCCCTAAGGCATTCGGTGTTCAGCGGGTTTAGGTGTGGCGACCAAGTCAGTAGAGGAAGACATGTTCAAAAAAGAAGAAGAAGCAAATGCTGCGTGGGGTGAACAATTTAAAAGGTCGGGAGCCAAGCTGAGCCTTCAGTGGAACTTGAAGAACCACATCGCCTATTCAACATTTTTCGTACTTCAAAAACCTAGTTCTTGGTACACTCTAAAAGTATCGAGTCGCATTTCCTAATTTCTGTACTTAGTTGACTATTGCACCAAAAACTAAATTAACAAGCGAAAAGAAAAGAAACTATAAATCCACAGTACATTTGGAATCTGCAAGAGTTTAGGTACAGCAAAACTGTTCTGCTTTTCATTGTCAGCTTATCTGGGGTGATTCCTAGTGGTCTACTAGCTTCTGCAGCTTCTGCTCTTTTGCCTATGTCAGGCCATATATCGAATGCATGCATGAGATCAGAGCCATGACTGTTGGGCAATAGAGGAAAAACTCAAAAGGAGATACTATAAGAGTTTACTCATGCATGCATCGATGCTTTTGTTCCAAAAAAAAAAAAAAAAACTCATGCATCCTGACCCTCAATGTACATGTTCTTCTTTGCCTCACTTTGCATTTGTCTTTAATTTGGTTGGCATGCAATACACGCAGAAGTTTTATCATATTATTTGATGTTAATAATGTTAATAATCTCGTTCCATCTAGAAAAGATCCAAAAATAAGCTAGCGTGTGAATGTGACTTGCTAGGTACGTAGCTGCATGTATGCTCGGCGTGACGAAAAAGTTGCGAGCTGAAGAGGGAATGCTGCAGAATGCGTTTCAAAAGCGAGACAAGGCAAGGCCTAACAAGTCGGACAGAGTCGCATGCCAAAGCAAAGAAAAAACTAACGTGCCTGACCATAAAATGCGTACGAATTAATCGTGTAAATTATCGCATGATTAAACTGATCAGATCACGGGCCTAACAACTAGCTGGCAGGGGATCCCAACTTGGATCAATGATGATATTTGCAGCTTAGTTTTTACTTCTTGATGCTACGTACTCCATTAGATTTCATGGTCTAATAGGAAAAGAGTTGTGAACCAGACAGAGAACTTTTTAGTGATCAACTTGCCAGGTTTTTTCGATAATAGAAACTTTTATTGTACTCAGTTAAATACATCAAGATGATACAATCGAGCTGAAATACTCCTAGCCTCTGCATAACTAAGATACACACAGCCAATCAACTTGCCAGGTGCCCTAGTCAAGAGACCATGATGGCTCAAATCCTTAACATCAACTAGTTTATTTAAGAAACTGGTTTCAGTGCAAAGCTAAGCTGCACGCACTGAATTAAAAAACCCTAGATAGCTAGATGGTGCAAGAATTACAAACCATCAACTTAAGTAGCTTTGTCAAATGAGCTAATGACATGTTTGTTGGGCGCACTCGCGGGTGCATGACTGTGATCTACGCGTGTCGATGATGGTGTGTACACGCATGTGTCATCATTGAAACCGCAAAAAAGAAGATATCTTCCTACATAATTTGTCGCAACTATGATGGACAATGTAGAAAAAAGAGCACATCATAGTCTGATCTAGAAACTTTTTTTTTGGCAAATTATGGCTCTCAACCAAGTTGTGCCTCCTAAATATAAACGACAAAAAGGTTCCCATATATAATCATTATTTATTTGAATGTATGACTCGATGGTTTTGCATATTACAATATTTCTTCTACGTTCCCATATATAATCATTATTTATTTGAATGTATGACTCGATGGTTTTTTTAAAAAAAACTTCACTCATATGGTGGACTGTAAATGGGCCTTTAGGTGTTCATGATGGAGAGAGAGTGAGATACCCTCATGCACGAATTGTTTCATCCCATGTGATGGCGTGTGGGGCCCTGCATATACATATGCGTGGCAATCTACTACGTGACACAAAGGCGCGCATATTATTGCACCCAAGTCCTAAGAAAGCCAGACACATACACATACACATAGATAGTCCTTTTTGCTAGGATTTCTTTTTGTTTTGTTTATTAGGCGAATATATGGAGCTATAGGAAGTTGAAGTACTTGTCGTCACTTTTGTAGTTCACTGTTGTCCATATCATGTTCCTCCCTGTTCATATTGCATGCAGCTACATGCATGTACTGTAGTTTATCACGATCTATGGTATCCATGTGACGTCCCTACAGGGTCTAGCACCTAACACTCAAAATATTTTTCCCTCACATTTTTTGACATCTTTACATAGTGTTATAGGTGATTAGCTATAGTGCTATTTTTAACACTTGCAACATCTGATCGGGTTCGCCAGTAGTTTTGCACAGAGTCTCCATGCTTATCTTCCATCATTGTTTTCTTAAAATTTATATATAAAATAATAAAATTATAATAATATAGAGCTACCTTGAAGCGAATATATTCATAACCATGCTTATCTTCAATCATTGTTTTCTTAAAATTTATATATAAAATAATAAAATTATAATAATATAGAGCTACCTTGAAGCGAATATATTCATAACCATGCTTATCTTCGATCATTGTTTTCTTAAAATTTATATATAAAATAATAAAATTATAATAATGTAGAGCTACCTTGAAGCGAATATATTCATAACGTTTGCTCGTGAGCAATTGTGAATATTTGGTGTATAGTAGTGGTTAAAGATTTAGAACTTTTTTAGTACAAGATTTAGAAAGTTTGACTATACATATTCTTGAACGTTATCTATTTTCAACTAGAGGTAGTAAAAATCAGCATTAGTGACTCGTGGGTAGACCCTGTCCAAGTATAAGAAATTCCTGAGAACCATATCAAATGGATGACCCTATTTCACGCCGGCTGGATAAAATGCACATATATGTATGTATGTTGTGCCCTTGTAACACATCATACAACGACATGTCATCCTTATTATAAGTTCTGACATTAACAAGAAAAAGGTAGAAGAAATATTCTAAACCATCCAACTCCAATGCCCATACAGATGTGCCCTGTGCATGCATAAATGCAAGGGAATAAATCAAAGGAAACTGCAAAGTTTCTTTAAGCCCCCTGCATTGCACTGCACCCCCCTGCATGAAAGGGACTGGAGCATGAATATTCAGAGGTATCTTCTTGGTTGCTTTCCATTTCAATGGTCATGCATTGGCCATATCCATCATCTGGTGTGTGGTTGGGTTCAGACCAGCCTGAATGTGATGGATGTGTACATGTGCTAGCTCTAGCTGCTGTTGTTCACCTTCACTTCTCCCCAAGGAGGAGGGGTAGCAAAAGTGCATGCATGGGCTGTAGCTGCTGGCCATTTGCCATCATTACCTTAATCAAAGTTGTGTCATGGACTGGATCCCTAGTTCCTTTTCATAATTGCACCAATCTTGGATCCTTTGTGACATGAAGGCTGACACTTTAGCCAGGTGATAGATGGTGTTGCTTGGAGTAGGACTTGTGTGGTTGTGGGTCAAAATGGTTTTGTAGCTAGCATTGCTGATGAATTTGGTTACTATTATGGAGGCTTGTGATCTCTCTCGCAGTTATATCATCAATTTGAGAGAAATGTTTCTTAAAAACTTGTTACGCACAATATTCTTAACAACTTATTACACAGGATAATTGGTTAGGTGCAAACAAACTGGCAACAAAACAACAAAAAGACATTAATTAGCTATGGTCCGGCGAAATTAGTAAAGATTGGTTATTTTCACTACTCTGCTTGCTTTGCATCTTTTTCATATTTAGGTGGACATTACATTATGCTCCTAGTATAAGGGTAGTTACTGCCAAAATCCTAAAAGCATAGGATGCCACCATGGGTGGACCCAACTCATACGGAGCGAGGGCACATGCCCTCACTCAATTTTTTTGTTTTTTGTTTTTAGGGGACTTCAATGAATTTAGTCCTTTTTCGTGAAGTTGAAAAGTCCCAATCGCTGATATGCCCCCGCTCAATTTTTGAGCTAGGTCTGCCGTGCTCCTGGATACCACAAGCAACATTACAAGAGTGCTTCTCATGGAGAATCTTAGGATTTTAACCTAAGCTCCTGACCCTATGAAATACTTATAATTCCACCTAGACCTGCTTACTTAATCATGTGTGATAGAATATATGTCTTAGGATGTTTCTCCCTGCATATGAATGCCATTGACAAAATTAAAGTGATATTAACTTAATTAGGTTGAGCCAGCTCATGTTCAAACTTGAAAAAACAAAGTAAAAGTAAGAATTGTTAGGCCATGCATGCTCAACTTTTCTTTTGACAAAATTGAAGAAACAAGACAACAAAATAGACACTTTCCACAGCAACACTAAGCTCTTTGGGAAAAAGGACCTCATCTCCATGCATGCATCCCAAGAGCATCATACTATATATGCAGCCAATGTTTGATCAAAAAAAGATTGCAGCCATTGTTGCTCTTGATCCATTGCTGGAGCTCTGCCCTCAACCATTGCAAAAGTCCAAGGGAGCTGGGGCCAGCAGACTGCCAGGAAGTAGCCAAGCATGCTTAAAGTGGGGAGGGGGTGGTGAAATAGTACTGGTACCTCCCAATTAGCAACAGCCTTTCTCTCTCTCTCTGGCCCCTTCTTCCCTGCATCATTCATGAGAACATGCTATTGACCGACATGTATCTTTCTTGTCTGCAGCTGTTGACTACCCGAAATTCAAAAGGAAACAATCTATCTAGTATCTATCAGCTCCAAGGATGCTTGCATGCAAGATGAAAGATCATGACACACTCTTCACACTCATATTGACATACACCTCCCTATGCATTTCAGCTCTTCAGAAGACCAGCCCTATGCAAATTTTAAACATTTCTCTATATATGCCTCTACAATACAGTACTGTACTGTAGTAGGCTTGGTGTTGGTGTACATGTACCATGCCCCATCATGAATTAGTAGATATGCCAAGAAGCTTCTTTCTGCTGCCAAGAAAAAACTAGTACGTGACAGTTGGTCATGCACCAATGTTTGCATTATTTTTCCACTTGTATGTGTGTATGGGACTAGAGTGACCATCCAAATTCAAGATACGAGCAGCATTGTACATCACAAGGCTTTATATTGTCGGCTGTCTTCACTGCAGGATACATTATGTTAAAGTCAAGGGTTAGTTCGAAACACATTTCAATAGGATTATTTAAAGAGATATATTATGTTACATGTTTAACTTTTGAAGTTAAGTTATGGCATATCAAACCAGCATCTGTATCTACTGAAACAACTCTTCTGTGCAAGTGACACTGCAACTGCAGTACTTATATCCATTTTCCAACAGTTTGTACGTGTCTGTGTGCAAGTTATGGCATATCAAACCAACATCTATATGTACTGAAATCACACTCAGCACATTAAATAGGGATTTACCGTTTGTCGGTTTTCTTATTTCAGAACGAGTGTTTTCCTGTTTTGTAATGTGTGATTTCCAATTTTCTATTAATGATTTTACTATTTTTAGTTTTTCTGTTTTTTTATAAGATGTGATTTCCGGTTTTGTAAACAAGGATTTTCCGATTACACGCTGATTCGACTAGGTTAGGTTGACCGACACGTTATATATATATATATATATATATATATATATATATATATATATATATATATATATATATATATATATATATATATATATATATATATAGAAAGCATATTTGGTACTCCCGGAGTATATACTCTCACATACGTATCTCATAATATAGGGAGTATCTCATGTGATAAATGGTATGTACATAGAGCATGCGAGTATATAAGATCATCCAAGTGGTGTGTATACTTTTTTAGGTGGTTTGTACATATTGTTTTTGAGTATATTACATTTTATGTACAAATACGAAGGTATTACCAAAATCTATTAATATTGATGGACTTCTTTTCATTTTTTTTCATATAATTCACATTGGAGTATCTTAGAATGAGTATATAAGTATACTTATAGTGACAAAGTGGTATATCCAGTTTATTTATATGATACATCATAGTAGGAGTATGTACTTCAAGAAATACAAACTAGTTTTTCTATATATATATATATGCAAGTTATAAACGTGTGTGGAGTAGAGACAAGACAAAAATACAAGATCTTCGATCATGCTTTCAATGTGTCAGATATAAAAGTGGAGTGGTGTACGTATATCATTGTATGATCATGCACTGGCCGTTGTATTTATACACCTGTTTGTACATGAACATGCATGCATGACCTTCTCCTTGCACTATTGCCATGAGAGATCAACATCGAGGAACAGTTAATTTCTCATTCCTTCAGTTCCTATTCTCTTTCCTGAATTTCTACTTATTTCTCACCCTGTAGACATGTACCCTGGTGGTAGTAGTAGTATTGGGCAGAAGCTTCAGAACCTAGCAAGCAGGATCAAAATCTAAAATTAGACAATATATATGAGTATATTTATTAAAATAATATTGTTGTATTTACAATTTTAGCATTCGTATTCAGCATATTATTTACCGAAAATAAAATTTCGGTACACCGTATGCCAAAAAATCACGGGCCCGGTCATATTCGGCACACCGTGTGCCGAATATGTCCTTTGCCTGCCGTGCGGTCACACGGTCATATTTGGCACACCGTGTGACGAATACGGCACTGTAGCCCATATTCGGCATACCGTGTGGCGAATACGGTACTGTAGCATGTATTCGCCACACGGTGTGCCGAATATGAGTTTTTCGACGTACGGTGTAAAAAAAATCTATTTTCGGTAAATGATACGTCGAATACGGATATTAAATTTGTAAATACAATAATATATTATCTATTTCGATAAATACACTTATATACGTTGTCTAATTTTAAACTTTTATCAGCAAGCAGCGCATGTATAAATTTCCCACACATGTAGAGTCGAATTGCTCTTTCTGAAATGAAAGTGTCTGAGACGGGTCTCGGCTGCTGGCATGGATGAGGCCCCCCTGCACAGTGCCACAACTGTTCTGAAGTGATTGCTTGTGCAGTGAGTATTTGTCTAGTAGAACAAAAGTGGCTGTACTGAATACCTACTGCATCCTACACACAGCAACACTACTGTATGCACCAATGGCAACAAAGGTGTTGATCATGCAAATGAGCAAATTATAGTTAAAAAAAAAGAGCAAATTCCTTTCATCTTTTCTTTTTCAAAAAGGAAGAATGTGCTCCCTTGGATTTGTTGGCAAATGTATGACATTTTGGAAATTACGGCCTCAGATGTGCAGCGTGATACGTATCTTTTATATAAAAATGATAATAAAAACTTGTGAAATTACAATATTACTCATTGATCCCTCCTATCCGAAATATAAGTCCATATTTGACAAGAATTAAGTTGAGGGGTACAATGACCCTATTGCTCATCAATTATTACTACAGTTAAGTTGGATGTCAAGTTTACTGCACTGATTATGGTGCACTTAAGTAGAAAGCGACATAGAAGAATGGAGTAAAAAATTGCATTGGAGTTGTAATGGACTTGTCTTTTGTGCATTTGGAAGAAGACTTTATGGATTTATATTTGAGATCAGAGTGAGTATGATAAATACTTCTAATAACAAATGTAATGATCCTATGTGCATACGACTAATACAAATAGTCTTTTAAATCAATGTTCAAAATTAAAAGAGTTTTGACTGCACTACGCTCCCTGTAACACATACATCTACGAACGGAGGAGAACATTGGAGAGAGATTTCCTTGATCTTTTCTTTTGGGCAAATTTGGAAATTTAGACAACATACGCGACCGTATTTGCGAAATTAGACAACATGTCGACGTATTTGTAAATCTAGCACTCGTATTCGGTATCTCAAATTCCGAAATTTGAATTTCGGAAACTGAAATTCCGAAAACACCGTATTCGGCAACTGAGGTGCCGAATACGGCACTGTGGGCCGTATTCGGCACCTCAGTTGCCGAATACACCCTGTACTCTGCTGTATTCGGCAACTGAGGTGCCGAATACAGCCCACAGTGTCGTATTCGGCACCTCAGTTGCCGAATTCAGTGCATCATGTCGCTTTCACGCCCTGTCGATGCTTTCGGTGTGTGCGTGCCAGCGGGATGCTGCTTTTGCGCTTAATAAAAAGCCCTGGCTCGCAGAAGAGAGAAGGGAGAAGAGAAGAGAGCAGCAAAGGAGAGAAGGGAGAAGAGAAGAGAGCAGCAAAGGAGAGAAGGGAGAAGAGAAGAGAGCAGCAGTGGAGAGAAGGGAGAAGAAAAGAGAGCAGCAGTGGAAAGAAGAGAGCAGCAGCGGAGCAACGCTAGGAGAAGCAGCTCGAGCAGAGGGGGCAGCCGGAGAGGATCGACGCGAGCAGCAGCCGCGCTCAATTTCCTTAAGGTAAGTTTTTAGATTACGTAGTTAATTAGTAATTGTAATTAGATTTTTTTTAGTTCGTTCAGAAGTATATTAGTCCTTTCGTCAGTATATTGTTAAATTCATTCAAGTACTTTTGATTAATTATATTATTTTGGTAAATTAGAGTATTTAAATTAATGATTTAGTTGGGTTATATAATTTTTATTAGTAAGTGTGATTAGATTCTTTACTTAATATAGTAACATGAATTTACGTGATTTAATCTAGGTAATTAGTTTTATTAAAGTAATATAATTAATCAATTAACTTGATTAATTAGTTTAATCACTTAGGTTTGGTAGAACCGTAGAAGATAGTGTCCAGTAGCAACAAAGATGCATATTAGTTGTATATTGCACTATTTAATTAGTATTATTTTTGTACTTATTATTTATTACATGTATATTTATTTAGGAGATACGGTATGATTTTCCATATTTATTATGGAGAACGTCCCACAGTTTTGCACGGGAGACTTGTAACAATTCAGAACTGCCAGCACATAGAGAGTTCGGTTGAGGTACCTATTGATCTAGATGGCCTGAAATCACATATTATGCGCCTTTTGCATGTGAACCAGCAGTCCCATACTGTTGTCTTAGAGGGTGTACGGCCGCGGCTTGTTCCAAATAGCTCGGTCGTTGTCCATACGTTGTTCGAGGTGAGTAGGAACAACGCATGGACTTTGTACTCACGCAAGGCATTGGAGGAGAACTTTGATATGGCGGTGTACGTAAACATAGTGTCACGACTGGTGCAAGGTGATGCAGTGACCACTGTGGAAGGCTCAAGCCAGCAGGTGATGCATGAAGAGGATGGAGGGCATGTCGGGGAGGGCAGTTCCAGTAGAGAGGGAGGTAGAGTGGACCCTTGTGAGGTCGATGCAGGATGCATGGATAATGAAGACGGTGGTAGCGGGGATGAAGAAGCTGCTGACAATGATGACCCGGTCCCGGCGATCCTATACTTTCGTGGTACTGGGCTCCTGGAGTGTGTCGTCGTTGAGTATAACACCTTATCTAACTGGGGATACCAGAATAGCGACATTCAGGTCGGGCAACAGTTTCGTAACAGAGGGGAGGTCATCCACTTTATTAGCAACTATGCTGTAATAACAAGAATGGACCACAAGTGCGTCCGGTCTAACCCTACGGAGTATGAGGTCAGGTGTACGAAGCACCCGAATTGCCCTTACTTCGTACGAGCACATCAGCCGAAATATGAGAACTATTTTGTGATCAGTAGACACACCCCACATACATGCAGCGAAGAGGCTATTAGGAATGTGAGCCACGCCGTTGATGCGAGGTTCGTAGCCCAACTCCTCATCACACTTATTGGCACAGAAATTTGTTTGTCGCCAAAATCGATTATGGGGGAGGTGCACACTAAGACTGGCATGCTTATCAATTACCACACCGCGTGGCGAGCGAAGCAGAAGGCGTTGAAGATGCTGTTTGGAAGCTTCGAAGAGTCATACAACAATGCTCCGAGACTGCTACAGAAGATTGCCATGACGAATCCAGGGACTCAGTGGGCCATGGCGGATGAGCCGATCACGCTAGATGATGGGTCATATAGCACCACTGACCGATACCTCATTAGGTTATTCTGGTCCTTTGGACAATGCATCGAAGCATTCAGGCATTGTAGGCCAGTTGTATGCGTGGATGCCACATTTCTAAGCGTCAAGTTCCATGGTACCCTTATGACAGCAATGGCGGCGGATGCAAATAATCAGATCATTCCTCTCGCCTTTGCAATGGTTGAGAGTGAAAACAATGATAGTTGGCTGTGGTTCCTCACCTTGGTAAGGACACGTGTCGTGGGAAATAGGGAACGAGTTTGCGTCATCTCAGACCGCAACAAGGGTCTTCTGCATGCGTTGGACGTGCTGCATGATAGCACAAACTGCTCTATTGCATGGCCTGATGTGGAGAGAAGATGGTGCATGCGACACTTGGGCGTGAACCTGTACACAAGGTACCGCAGCAAGTCGCTTGTAAAGAGATTCAAAGGACTATGTCTTCAGAACCAGCAGGCGAAGTTCAACGAGATATGGAGAGAGTTAAATGAGACCACTCGCAAGATGATGGCAGACCAGCAAGCAGGGGAGGATCAACTGCGGGCGCAAATGGTTGGGGGCCAAACTATCGTTAGTCGTTCACGTGGTACATTTAGCCAGTGGATAGCGGGGAAGCCGGCGGAGCGTTGGGCCCTTATCCATGACACTCATGGTGCCAGGTTAGCGCATAGAATTGTAATGATCATATTGTACCGATTCTTATGCAAATAGCCATTCTAAAATTATTGTATCCCATGTTAGGTACTCCATCATGACAACGAACATAGCGGAGGCGTTCAACAATGTCCTAAAGGGAGTACGGGGCCTCCCGTTGTGTGCCATTATTGAGCTTACATTCTACAGAACGGCGGACTACTTTCGAGACCGTGGTAATGCTGCTATGAAGTGCAGCACACGGTTTGCACCTAAGGTGGAGCAAATCATATCAAGAAGGAGGAGCAAGGCACACTTTCATCGGTCGAGGATCTACGACTTGGCCAACAATGACTTTTAGGTCATGTGCCGCCGTAGGTATGCTTCAGGGTATAGCGCCGGGGACACCGTGCAGCAATGTCAACTTGGACCTAACGAGGTGAAGTGCACATGCAATAAGCCAAAACTGCACCATATCCCGTGATCGCATGTCTTAGCCGCTTGCAGGGACATAGGTGGCAATGACGGATCACAGTACGTATCACCGTACTTCACGATCGATGCATTGAGGAGCACATGGCTTCCAAAGATGCGGTCCTTTAACATCGGAACCAACTACAAATCGATCGAGGGCCATAAGTGGGTACCTTATCCACGAGCACGACGCACAGATCCTGGAAGGCCTAGATCTACGAGGCTGCAAGGTGACATGGATGAAGCAGATGCGTTGATGGCCTTCGCAGGTGCAAACTTTGCAAACAACCTGGACATGACAGGAGGACTTGCCCGACCCGTCAGTAAACTATCAGCCCACTGTCAAACTGAACTGTCTTAGAGACTTTGTATTGTAAAATGTTATTCATCTGTTAGTTGTACTACTTATTGTGCATTATGTGGTTTGCATTGTACCCCTTTAGACAAGAAGTGACCATTGTATTGTAAATGTA
Organism: Phragmites australis; assembly: GCF_958298935.1. Taxonomy (NCBI): domain Eukaryota; kingdom Viridiplantae; phylum Streptophyta; class Magnoliopsida; order Poales; family Poaceae; genus Phragmites; species Phragmites australis. Next base: position 29,223,596 of record NC_084935.1, on the reverse strand, counting down.
ATTTTATTTATTTATTTCGTGTTTCTTAAATATTCATGGATCCGTGTTTTGATGCAGAGACAGAGCGTAGGTAGTCAGTGAGCAAGAAATCTATGGTGGGATCCTCTAGTACAGGCTTTCCATGGACACCTGCAACGATCGCTATAGCACTTAATGCCTCCTTACAGGTTGTGCGCGAAGGAAACGATGATCCGTTAAAGGAGAACAACATAATCCAAGCCGTGGCGAAATTGCATGCAAGACCCATATGTTCTAGGTTAACCGCGCCGCTCCAATGTGTAACCACCGAGGACCTTAGGGCCCTCTTGTATCACCGGCGTCAAATGTATCTGAGGGTCCGCGAACTGGCCGACCATCCTTCTGTGATAGGTTTCTCTAGGAGGCAAAGAACGATAGTAATGTCGCCGGACCAGTATGCATCCCATATTCAGGTATGTCATATAAACATTTGGTCACCCTACTTATCTTATTTCCATTGACTCGAACGGTCCTCTTCTGCGTCAGGCTTTCCCGGAAGACGAACAGTTGATCAACAAAGAAATCTCACACTTCTTGACGATGTATATGCTCTTCGGCGGGGGTGTGATGCCTGGTTCACGTAGAAGACGACGACAGTCAGCGAATCAAAGGGGTACAGAGGCGACCTCTACGAATCATCCAGATAATGACGAGGACGAAGACGATGACGATTTCATGCCCCCCATGCCTAGACGTTCGAACAGAAATACAGGAGAAAGTTCTAGGAACACTGCAAGAGGACGTTCACGCACAACATCGAGATGCCATACAACTGATAGGGAAATAGGACGTGGTACCACCTCGGAGAAACCTCAAGATGATGACGACGACGACGATTTCATGCCACAACGACCCCGCCCTCCGAGGCTTCCATCTCCGGAGGACACTGATGACCCTGAAAATGATGATGGATTTGCTCGTACTCATTTTTACAACTTCCCAGAACCACCTCGGAGACGACAACCATCTTACCCGGATAGCGTTGACCATCGCACCTGGAATTCTTACGCTAATTTGCGTCGCCACTTTCCTTCGCCCTAAGCATCTATTGTAACCCTATATATTTTATTCCCTTAAGGCATGTTATTATGTTCTTTAGGCGTATCGTACATGATAATGTTTGTTGTTGTTCGCTCTTTATGTGTAACCTCTGTACCGGGTTCCATGCTACTTATGCTTTACAACTACTATTGTTTCCTCTGTACTGAGAATTTCTTAAATTAACAATACAGTGAATAAGATATAATAGGGATGACCTCGACAGTAAAATCAATAATACATGTGTCATGACAAATTATCCTGGCTACTCAACGGCGACGATGCCTCACACAATCTCCAGGCGTGTAAGCGTCTGGCGGGTGTGTGGCTCTCATCCCAGCAGCCTGCGCAGGCCCCTGCCTTGCGTGCCCTTGGTCGTCTTCATCATCATCTGCCTGCCCTGTGGGAACCCCACCGAACGTGTATCCCGCCCCGCTTACTCGGCTCTGCATGTACCATGCCGAAGGATCCTCGTGCGGAAGTGTGGACGGCCCTAGAACGTGCTCCGATGGAGTCCAGTGTGCCGAAGGCTCGCCATGCTGGTACCAATGTGAACTTCCAGGTTCATTGAGATCATGGGAGGACTGTCCGCTGAGTAGATCAGTGAAGGTGGCGGTTGCATGCATTGCAGCACCCCAGTCAAAAGCATTAGGGTCGCTCCAGCAAGGGGTCTGCTGCGTGTAGTCAACGACGTCCTCCTGATGAGTAGATGCTTCAGCCGGAGGTGTCATCGTAGCCGGAGGTGCTAGTGAACCCAGCGTAACCTGCTCGGGCGCAGGAGGCTGCGTGCACTCCTCGGCCTCAGCACCGGAACATGAGACATGACGCGCCGAAGCTGAAGATGTATGTCGTGATTCTGACCGGACGGGTTCCTCACGAGCACTGGATGACCGCCTGCTGTGGGAGGACCGCCTGCTGTGGGAGGCACGAGACGGGTCCATGGCATGTTGGTCGTACCCCCTCCATTGCGGGGCACACCCACCTAGACCACGTATAGCGTTTAGGAAGCGGGATCCTCTTGTCCTCATGTACTCCCGGAGAGGGTTACGATCCCTCTGCGATGATGACCTGCTTGGTTCCCCAAAAGGTTGATCCGCTTGCGTATGCATCTCATACGCCTCTTCAGTCTGTATAAGATGAGGGACATGTCAGTAATACAGAGATTTTCCAAAGAAAACCAATATAAGTAACGCATCACTTACCACAACATGAAGTAGGCAGGCACGATCCTCGGGGAAGGGTCTGGGGCCCGGCTGTACAGGTCCGCTGAGTAAGGTGGCACGCGTGCGCGGACGGTACCAAGCAAGGTACTCCCAGTACGTGGCCTCGTCGTATTGTCCAGCAGTAATGATGACATCCACCGCAGCTGACTCTGTCCACCTCCGTATGTAGTCGGCATTCTTGGATGCCCAGTTCTGCATGCCTCCACCCCCCTTTGAGCTCCACCTGTACGTGACATAAACAGTTATAATTTGTTAACATGGATAACCAATGTACTAAGGCAACATACAATAACACACTTACTCGTGCGGCCGTCCGGCGTCTCGTGGTGCTGGAACAGGCACCACCTGTCGGTACCCGAACTGCCTCTGTACACGTTCTGGAGAATATACTTCTACGCAGTTCATGTACAACAAGAAGCATGTGGTCAACCATAAGTCTGCGTCACGGCTACAAGAGGATGCGATGAGTCCACCATCTGCAATTTCTTCTACTCGTGCCATACGTCATGGATCCCACTCCACTAGATCAGCGCTGAGGACGTCCAGGTCACTAATCACCCTGGAGTAGTTACCATGGTCTTGCTGCTGACTCCATCTTAGCCTGGCATGAATCCACCGATACCCCATCGTTGGCCTTATGTCATCGGCAATGCCATCGGAGATGTGGACTGGGTAGTAGCACTTGAGCACCCAAGGTCTGGAAACCGGGAGGTATTCCCAACTCCATAGTTGTAAGAGGTGTAAGCACCCTGTAATAGTTGCCTTCCTCTTTGTTCGCTGGGTTGCATCACACAAACCTCTGTAGGTTGCAGCCAACACTGCAGATCCCCAACTGTAAGATGTAGGCTCAAAAGGATGTGACGCGAGGTGGGCTGCTAACCATACAATATGGGGGACGACATAATCGCCAGCTGTATTGCAGAACATGATGCCTCCGAGCAGGATGTACAAGTACACCTCATAGTGCTGCATAAGTGTAGCCTCGTCCGCATCCAGTGGGTAAGGACCGAACTGTGGGAGCCCATGAACCCAGGACATGGAGAGGCCAGCATCCTTCCCGTCGTATTGCACACCAAACCTATAACATGCAGATGGTCAGATGAAGCTTTAATAGCACTATAATATTTGAAGTGCATTACATAACAAATAATTACCTATCCGCAACATAACCCTTCCACTCCTCCCTTGCGGGTCGCGAAACTATTAACGGGGCGCCCCTGATTGGTAGCCCGGTCAGCATGGCCACGTCCCTCAATGTTACAGCCATCTCGCCAAAAAGAAAGTGGAACGTGTGCGTCTCAGGACGCCACCGGTCGACGAGACCTGTGAGCAGTGCCTCATCAATCGCCGGCAGAGGTGTCCTACCGCCGACCTCCATGGGAGCTCCGGCCATCATGAGAGCGAAAGGTAGTAGTCCCGCCCGTGCGAGTGGCTCGTGGAATCGAGGGTCCAACTCCTTAATCTTGTGCACACTCCGGGCTCGTAACGGACCCAACTGCATGAGTTATCTAATACATGTACAGAGTTAGTTCGAAATTATCGTGGCAATAAAATAGCACATATAAACGTGGTACCTGCTATCCTGTGAATATCATCCTTCCCCTATGGTTCTCGTCGTACCGCTGCTGAAGAAGCTCGGGAAGACCACCATGAGCCATGATAATGATTTAAGGCTTCATGGTTCAACAAATAGGTGAACAACATATTAGAATAATCTAAGTACTCTAATTAAATAAACTAAGTACTCTAATTAAATAATCTAATTTGTATAATCTCAAAACTCTAATTAAATAAACTAAGTACTCTAATAAAATAATCTAAGTAATATAATAACATAATTAAATATTCTAATTTGTATAATCTAAGTACTCTAATTAAATAAACTAAGTACCCTAATTAAATAATCTAAGTAATATAATAACGTAATTAAATAATCTAATTAGAATAATCTGACTACTCTAATTAAATAAACTAAGTACTCTAATTAAATATTCTAAGTAATATAATAACGTAATTAAATTATCTAATTAGAATAATCTGAGTACTCTAATTAAATAAACTAAGTACTCTAATTAAATAATCTAAGTAATATAATAACGTAATTAAATTATCTAATTCGTATAATCTAAGTACTCTAATTAAATAAACTAAGTACCTAATTAAATAATCTAAGTAATATAATAACGTAATTAAATAATCTAATTAGAATAATCTAAGTACTCTAACTAAATAAACTAAGTACTCTAATTAAATAATCTAAGTAATATAATAACATAATTAAATAATCTAATTTGTATAATCTAAGTACTCTAATTAAATAAACTAAGTACTCTAATTAAATAATCTAAGTAATATAATAACATAATTAAATAATCTAATTTGTATAATCTAAGTACTCTAATTAAATAAACTAATATAATTAAATAAATGTAATTGAACGGATTAAACAATCTACTACCGAAAGAACTAATCTATTTCGAAACTGACTAACCAAATAAGCTACTTACTCTAAATATTATTACTAACCTAAGTATTAAATAGGTAATCTAATAACTAACCGGTACGAAAGTGACTGATCTCGAAGTATTAAACTGCCGCTGCTGCTGCTCGCGTTGCTCCTCTTCTGCTGCTCGCGTTGCTCCTCTTCTGCTGCTTTCTCTACTCGAGATGTTGCTCCTCTGCCGCTCCTCGCATTCCTTGCTCCCTTCTCTGCTCTGGTGCTGCTCTCTTCTTCGCGACCTCAATTTATTTAGCTCTCCGTAGACCAACGTGCATGCATCCTGCACCAATTATTCACCGGCCGGCCGAACTCACGGGATGCAAAAAAACGAACGACGTGACGTGACAAAGATTGATGTGACGCGGGAAAAAGAAGATGAGATGCCGGCCGGCTGTGGGCCGTATTCGGCACCTCAGTTGCCGAATACAGCAGAGTACAGGGTGTTTTCGGCAACTGAGGTGCCGAATACGGCCCACAATGCCGTATTCGGCACCTCAGTTGCCGAATACGGTGTTTTCGGAATTTCAGTTTCCGAAATTCAAATTTCGGAATTTGAGATACCGAATACGAGTGCTAGATTTGCAAATACGTCGATATGTTATCTAATTTTGCAAATACGGTCGCGTATGTTGTCTAAATTTCCAAATTTGCCTTTCTTTTGAGATAAACATCCCAAGGAGAGAGAAAGAGTAGCTACACAGATCCCTATGAGCCGGGGGATGTGTGAAGAGAATGTTATCCATCCAAGTCGAAACATTTCTCCCTTTTTTTTTTGTTGGATGTTGTGTAGTGTAAATGTGGGAGTAAGTCATTCCTTTTGCTTGCTTTAAAGCCACGCTCACACACGCAGTGCAAGCACAAGCACACTTGCTCACTTCTCCTCCACTTCACACTCCGCAGCTTCACCTAGGAAACCCCGGACCTCGAAGCTCTCGATCGCCGCGGCAATGGCGGGGCGCATCATTGGGCCGCGTACTCCCCAATGATTGATCCGCTTCCGATCACCATTGCCACCACCTCCATCTCCAATAAGCTCTCGTTAGTTTTCTTGTAGCTTAATTAACACGATGACCAACCACAACGGCAGCAGCAATGGCAATGACACGAACGCGGCGGCGAGCGGCTGGCTAGGCTTCTCGCTGTCGCCGCACATGGCCTCCTCCATGGAAGACCACCACCACTACGTGCAGCAGCAGCAGCACCATGGCTTCTTCTTCCCTTCCGTCACTGCTGCTGCTGCCGCCGCAGCCTACGGCCTCGGCAGCGATGCCGTGGCCACCATCGCGTCGTACTACACGCCGCAGCTCGCTTCCATGCCGCTCAAGTCCGACGGCTCCCTCTGCATCATGGATGCCCTCCGAAGAACCGATCAAGATCACAACGGTATGCGTGCAATGCAAACGGGTAGTATCTTATCAACGCGTCGATCCATTTCTTGGTTAATTTCTTGGATCATATATATGTGGTGTGTGATCGATGAGCAGGGCCGAAGCTTGAGGACTTCTTGGGCGCGGCGCAGCCGCAGGCCATGGCGCTGAGCCTGGACAACGCCTCGAGCTTCTACTACTACGGCGGCGGCGGGGGCCACCACCACGGCCACAACGGGTCGTTCTTGCAGCCGTGCGCCGACGTGTACGGCGGGGCATCGGCGCCGGCGCTTGTAGCCGACGACGAGGCTTCGGCGGCGGCGGCTGCCACGGCGATGGCGAGCTGGGTGGCCGCGCGCGCCGAGAGCGGCGTCCTGTCTGCCGCGGGGGCGGGGCAGCAGCACCACCCGCTGGCCCTGTCCATGGGCTCCGGGTCGCTGTCGAGCTGCGTGACCGCGGCGCACTCCCAGCTGCACGGCGGCCAGTACGGCATGGCGGGTTCGGCGCTGGCGGTGGACGGCGGGCGGAAGCGCGGCGGCGCGGCGGGGCAGAAGCAGCCGGTGCACCACCGCAAGTCCATCGACACGTTCGGGCAGAGGACGTCGCAGTACCGGGGCGTCACGAGGTACACATCTCAGTCTCTTTCTCATCGCCGGCGGCGTGTGTTGGTTAAGCATGCGATTGATTCATTAACATGACAATGGCATCTGTGGACTAGAAGAAGATTAGCGCGTGCTAATTAAGCAGGTGTGGATGAAATTAAGCAGGCATAGGTGGACGGGGAGGTATGAGGCGCACCTGTGGGACAACAGCTGCAAGAAGGAAGGCCAGACCAGGAAAGGCAGGCAAGGTATCAAACACGCTGATCGATCGATCGATGAACATCTCATAATTAAGCATCATTAGCCTGTTAATACGGCATGTAAAAGTGTCATTAGTAGCTAATGGAGCCTGTGTTTTGCCTTGTTTAACCAACGGCGACGACGTTCTTGCTGGCCGGGGAATAACGGACTAATCTGCCTGCATGCCACGAGCAGTTTATCTCGGTAAGTGTTTTGTTACCCTCTGCTCCAGTCTATCTGTGCACTTAATGCATGGTTAAAATGTTGAGCTGTGGTGGGGTAAAAATTTCTTGACTTGGTTGTGTGTCTGTATCAGGCGGGTATGACATGGAGGAGAAGGCGGCGAGAGCCTACGACTTGGCGGCGCTCAAGTACTGGGGACCCTCCACACACATCAACTTCCCGGTAATTATTCTACCAGCCTATCTACTAATCTTCCACTAGTACATTTTTTTTTTCTAAAAAAGGTGAAGTTACATCTGCATTTGACACTGTATTCACCTTGACAGCCATGGTAAATTTGTAGTAGTTGTTGAGAGTGTGGTTTAATAAAATGTGTTGCGCAGCTGGAGGACTACCAGGAGGAGCTGGAGGAGATGAAGAACATGACCAGGCAGGAGTACGTGGCTCATCTCAGAAGGTACACTCATATCTGTTTGTCATCTGAACATTGTGACCTAGCAGCCAGTAGTCACTAGTCAGTCGTCTGAACAACTGCTGGGTATCCCGATCGCTGCAGGAAGAGCAGCGGTTTCTCACGGGGCGCGTCGATGTACCGTGGAGTGACAAGGTCTGAATTATCAACACACTCGCACGTACTGAATATATAATGTTTGTTATCTAGTTACGGCATTTTACAAGCACCATTTACGTGCTGAATCGAACCTAACAGCGAGTAAAACAACATGGGCCGGGCTCGTGTTTGCTGGGGTTGGGCGTGCATGCAGGCATCACCAGCATGGGCGGTGGCAGGCGCGCATCGGCCGCGTCTCCGGCAACAAGGACCTCTACCTCGGCACATTCAGTCAGTGCATGCTCCCTCACAGCTCATCTCTGCATCTGCATCTGCATGCTCACCCATTCAGTTATGCGAGCTTCTACACATTGCATGCCTCTAGTCCATAACGGCGTAATAGTTAAGAGTCTGAGAGCAGGTTCGCGTAGCATAGTTCGATCCATGGAGAGCACCATGCATGCAGTACGTGAAAGGCGATGCCGATGCATGTCTGAAGACGTTGCATGCAGAAGCTGTCTGTCATGGCCGGAGGGCACAGGGGGCTGCCCTGTCTGTCGCAATGATCATTTATACATGCGTGCTGCTGCTGTAGTGTAGCCCCTAAGTCGCAAGGCTTCGCTTTAGCACCCAATGACATGGTGCCCCTCCCCTGCCAAAGAATGTCTTCTTGCTTTCTTTCCTTTTCTTTTTGCCTTCTCTCTCTGCATCAGGCATCAGAATGGGGAGAGAGAGAGCTTTTGCATAAGGCTGCCGCTTCTAGTTTTTACACCGTCGCGGATCGCACGCGCTGGAGGCTTTTTTTGACCAGCATGCCCACACCCGTCGAATCCGCCGGCCCGCTCATCATTCGATTCGATTCCATTTCTCCTGTTCAGATCATTCCTTCGTGCATGCCGACGTGGCTACGTGTACGTGGTAGTCGTGTGTACTGACGAGGCATGCCGTACGTGTTGCTGCTGCTGCAGGCACACAGGAGGAGGCGGCGGAGGCGTACGACATCGCCGCCATCAAGTTCCGCGGCCTCAACGCCGTCACCAACTTCGACATCACGCGCTACGACGTTGACAAGATCATGGCCAGCAACACGCTCCTCCCCGGCGAGCTCGCGCGCCGCAAGAAGGACGACGAGGTCACCGCCATCACCAACGACAGCAGCGCCGCGGCCCTGGTGCAGGCCGGCAGCAACGCCGCCACGGAAACCTGGAAGATTGCCGCGGCGCTGTCCGCCGCCCCGAGTAGAGCCGGCGAGCACAGCCAGATCAACCACCACGACGAAGTGTTGTCCGGTGCCGAGGCTTTCTCTGTGCTGCACGACCTGGTGACAGCCGCGGACCACGACGGCGGCGCCCACAACGGGGGCGCCCACATGCCCATGTCGAGCGCGTCGTCGCTGGTGACGAGCCTGAGCAACTCCCGCGAGGGGAGCCCCGACCGTGGCGGCGGCCTGTCCATGCTCTTCTCCAAGCCGTCGCAGGCGCAGGCGCAGGCGATGAGCCCGCTGATGCCGCTGGGCTCCTGGGCGTCCCCAGCGTCGGCCAGGCCCGCCGCCGTGTCCATCGCGCACATGCCCGTGTTTGCCGCCTGGACCGACGCGTGAGCCCCACGACCGATTCCACCATGCACGGGCATGCACCTCCCGATTACCACGTTCCCGTTCTTGGTGCATGAACTCGCGCGTCCTGCTGCCTGTGGCGGGTCTTCGTCACTTATGCAATTTAGGGTTTTTGGATGGTTGGCGTAGCGGGTTAATTAGCCATGGGAGATTGATTAGTTAAGCTAGGAGAGGGGAATGAATGCACGGCGCGGCCTCTGCTGTTTCCTTCTTCTCCGGCGACGGCCGACCGGGTCCGGAAAGAAGGGGTTTTGTAATATGGAGGCTGGAGATCAGGTGCATCTCCTCCAAAAATCCAAAACTAATGCAATGTTATAGCTTCTCACTAATTCGTTGGTTCCTCCAGCAAGTCCCATGTCTGCCGCCCGCACCCATCGTGTTCTTGACTTCTGGGCCTATTTGGGCTGGCCAATCAACCATTGAATGGGCTGGGCTAGGTCATGGATTATTTTAGAGAGAGAGAAAGATGATGGTACTGCTACACGTATACTACGTGATACAGTACTAGTACTACAGTGTGTAGTACGCAGTACATGAGCATTTGCACACAAGAAGAAGAGTTCAACAGTGAATGTGTCCATGGATGAATTGAATCTGTACCAGCCGCGAACCAACCAACCAACCAACCTGACGCGGTCATGTGAGACGGATGATCTCAGCCGTCACGACCACAGCCGGCCCTGTCCTGTCCTGTCCTGCCCTGCCCTAGTGCCCTGCCCTGCCCTGCCCTGCAGCAGCGGGCGATCATGCTGCACCTGCAAATCACGGTTCCCTGCAGCTACTCGCCCCCTGTCATGGCGTCACCCACAGCTCATGGTCATCATCATCTACCCGGCACTCGCAATGGCGAAGGCAATGCACGCAGCCAACAAAAGCGGTTCCTTCCTGCAACCATTACTGCTGCGCTCAGCGATCAGCGTAGACATGGTGTTCTTCCGACAGAGGAGGTGAAGTGATCAAGAGATCCTGCAGCTGTCTGCACAACACTCAGCAGACCTATCAACCATACTCAGGTAGGTGAAAGCTGTGCTGCTGCCGGGACACTTGAATATATCATCCAAATTGCTCAGGGTTGGTACAATATTATTCCCTAAAATAGTAGATAGCGTCAGGGCCGGTCCTAGAGGGGGCCAGCGGGGCAACTGCCCTGAGCCCCCAGAACCTAAGGGCCTCCTTTCATATCATGAGAGGTGTATGTACTTTGGTTAAGGTTAATTACTTTTATAATTAAGCTAAGAATGATTTTGAAGTTAATTATTTTTTGTTTTGGTTGATATGCCAAATACTTTATTGAAAAATAGATTTAAAGAATTCTAAGCATTCAAAAGTATATTTGAAATTTTACTGAGCTCGACAAACTTGAAGTCATTTGATGATATTGAACTAAAAGATTGCTACGCTAAATTTGCAAATATTTTCTCTCTAGATGGTTCATATGATGTTGAGTTAAACGATGTAATATTTGAGTTAAGGGTTATATAATTAATTTTTCCAGATAGGCAAATGACTTCTATGGAGATTTTTAAGTATGTTAGAAAAGCATATTGTTATTTTAATATTTTTATTGCTTACTGAATCTTATTTATCATGCATGTGCCTATGACGTCAGCTGAAAGAAACTTTTTAAAGTTGAAATTATTGAAGAACTATTTAAGGTTCACAGTATCTCAAGAAAGATTAAATGGTTTGACAATTTTATACATTAAGAAGAAATTGCTAGATAAAATTGATGTTGATACCAGCATCAATGACTTCACATCTAAAAATGTTAGAAGAGATTATTTAAGATGATCTCTAGAAAGTGTTTTAGATGGGCGTTGTTATACACACACACACACACACATATATATATATATAGACATTTAATTGTTTATCAAAAATAATTTTTTAATACACTGAATATTATATTTACAATTTATATATTAATTATTTTTGATATTTCAATTCAATGGGTCTCGTTTTTAATTTTGCCTTGGGTTACTAAAATCTTAGGACCGACCCTGGATAGCGCACACAGAAGTTTTGGATTATACATAGATTGTAGCTTACAATATCAACCATAAAGGGTTGGACATACATATGGCCTATTGGCTGAATAGATATTTAGAGTTCATCCAAAAGATAGCAGTGGAAATGAAGCGATGTGATGGAGCCCCATGCTATACCACCGGCAAGTGACTGGGGTTCCCGACCCATAACACGCTGTCTTCGTCTTCTTCTCCTTTGTAGGCGTATGGATCCTCCTCCACTGTTGGTTTATTTATATTGAGCACCATACTCAGCAAGTATGAGTATTACTCATCGTACTCAGCAAGTATGAGTACTACTCACTGTACTCAGCAAGTCACCACAACAGAGATACATATAAAATAATATGCACAACTTTAACAATAAAAGGCTAAGGTTCTTGATGCGTAAAGTCAAAGTTGCAATATTATTATCATGGATTGCCAAAACCTATGACTTAGCATACCATGACCATCCTATATTGAATCAAGGGTGCTTCATCTTTCATACTGACAGCCAATCCGTCATCTAAACCATCATGACTCTCATAGCCAACACATTACTTGCACCAAGGGCCACACCCTTCCCATCCATCAGTCACCAGGATCAACACACTTACTATTCCATTGCCTTAATCTCACTTTACCAGACTCGACCATCACTGGACTCGATGATTCGCATCTACCTAGGCTCACACCAATTCCCATTTAAAAATAATCCAAAGTATATATCCCTGATATACCTCGCCCCACTCTTGACCGTACTAACCACTATTTGAATAGTTTTTACTTTGCAGAGGTTGTGCACTTTACCCACCGGACACGAATTTCCCTTTGATGATATACTCGACACAACGAGTGTATCAAGTTTCCATAACAATGCCTTTACAGTGTGTCGTTCCAGTCTAACTCCGAGCTTGCTAGGTTTCAAAAAATGGTAGAATGTGACGCCAAGCCCGAGCATCCTTGCAGGACTACTAGGTCGAGCGCATACCCGTTGTGTGCCCTAGATAGGTCATGACCTTGCCTCATAAGGGTGCCCCATCGCTAGCCGATACCCCCGCAAGCCTGTATCTTTTTCCCGATCAGCAACTTCCTCACGTTGGTCCTTTTGTTTTCTTGGTCTTAGTCGTTTGTGTGCTATGCTTAACCATGCGGATGACTAGCCTCCACACCACCAAGCCGCCTGATAACCTGCAACACGCGCGCCCGAGTAGAACTCCAGCAACGCATGTGGGCCACAGCCTCTGGGCAAGCCCACAGAGCCCCACACGTGCACGAGCCTACCAGCAGACCTTGGACTCCTCGCCCACGTGGCCACACTGCCGCTCTGCTCAGTCAAGAGCACAACGCCTACCTAGCGGGACTCACCTACATGGGTTTCGTGTCCATCACGGGCATTTCAAGCCACTAGGAGTCCTGCTCGGACTCCCCTCCAGACCTGTGCCCGACTCGAACACGCCTCCTCGCAGATCTCGCACCGAGCACCGCCACATCCGACTCCTACATGAACACACCTGCGACCCTCCAGCCAAGTCAACCACCGCACCCACGCGCCCGTATTCCTGGCCACCGCGATGCCCTTCACGGTGCTGTCTGCGCCAATCGCACACCTCGCGCTGCACATCCGCAACTCTTTGCGAGGACATCCGCGCACCCCCGACGACAACCTCAGCCGTACGTGTCTGTGCGCACCGGCCGCCACTATGCTTCACCTTATGTCGTATCCATCTGTACCGCTTGAGCGTTGCACGACGCCCTATAGATGCATAATCCTCGCACCTCTACATGATCTTCCATGTACCGTCTCTAGATCCAATTCAACCATAGCTCTGATACCACTTGTCAGGAAATTAAGCCACTATCAGAAACAATGGATGGATCTACCGAGATAATACGCATGATCACAGACGACACCAGAGGCACGATGTTTGTTAACGAGGTTCAGCCGAAGCCTACATCCCCGGGGCAATGACTACGGATGCTCCTCCCCAACTAGCAACACCGGTCACTTTCCGGAGTTCCCGCAGATTTGCTGCATGAGTCATACTAGAATTCCACTAGAGTTCTACTAGGATTTCATCATGTACCGCTAATACAACTCAAAACCTTATACATAATTAACTCCGTACAATTATTCGACACATATCCAAAAGCGCAATGCAAGCTTACAAGTGCTTGAGTGCAATGAGAGGGCGAGGAAGGGGAAGAAGGAGAGGTGACAACCGACTAGTGACAAGTGAAACATGATCCAAATCGTTAGAGGTGAACAATAGTTTGGGAGACGAAGAACTAACGGCAAACACTGTAGTAAAATTACTGTTTATAGATCAATGTATCATCAGTATAGCTTGAAATCCTACCCATTTATTTGAGATCTAGCGTCTCATGATAGAGTGAAATCACGTCAGGTGACTTTACTGTGGAGTGAAGTCAGAGTGGGAGAGATAGAAGGGTACCGGGCAAGGAACAGCTCAACACGTCCGAGAGACAGGACAACGATTTGAGAGGACAACGATTTATGGCGTTGGCATCTGCGTTGAGCGTGCATGGTTTTCTAATTTTGAAAAAAATCAAGTGGCGTACCCATTTGATTGAGTGAAATCTGTAGGATTATTACGCAGTTTAGCCTTCAAACTTTTAAGCATAACAAGGAAAGGTGACGGGATCTTGGATCTCCGAGTGAAATCTGTAGGATTACTGCTGCTGCACTGTGCAGGCATGCATGGCATCGGAGACATGCGGACAGCATTGACCATTAGTTGGCTGCATGATGCCACCACTTAAGTTAAACACTACTCTCAATACACAGTATCAATTTGCTATATCCAAGAATATCACGTCACATAGATATAATTAAATTGATGTGTAGAAATAACTCATACAGTGTATAACATATTGATATTTCCAAGGTCTCCAAAGCAATTAAGTATTATATATTTTGTGAACAAATTCTTCCTATAATTCAACACAATGCATACTACATGATTTTGTACTATTAGATATCGCACCCAAGCTATATCTTATATAAAATACAACTTTTATCTTTCTCAGATTCAATTCTTTGCCATGTCATAATAAAACATGGCAAATGCACACATGTTTTACTTGGCACGCACAAATTGGGCAACGAAAGAAGAGACGAGCAATCAGAGAGAATATCGTTGAGTCCGTACTAGTTTAACACCCCGATCGAGCAATCCACAAAAATAAGTACTGCTTAGAGTAAACGTGACCTCCTAGCCAACAACTACAAGACATTCCTTGCGCATCTTGCATATAATTAAGCAAGTTCATCAGGGTACGTAGATTCATTCATCCTCGTTTTGCAAAAAGATCGAAACTGATCGAGGTTGACAGTTTGGAATGTTTCCAATATATAAATCAGCTTCTAGTTGGGTTGGGATCTATGGAGCTGTTAGGACCTGATAACAGCTACTTAGTTGCAGTACAATGTGATCGTTGCTGAGGTTGATAAACTAGTGCTCCAATTTTGGATGGTGTCTTCTTATGCTTAAACATAAAAAAAGGATGATACAAAAGGTTCAGACAAAAGGAGAAAAAATATAATCATAGGTGGCTAGGCTATATAGGAACAATTGAAACAGAGGAGGAGCTGCAGCAGCTGACCAATCTATGGCGTCTTTTGAGGGACATTGTGCTGCAACCTGAGGTAAAGGACACAATATCATGGATTTGGACCTCCAGTGGCCAATACAGCGTAAAAAGTGCTTACAACATTCAGTTCGTTGGATCGATAAAGAGATACAATATGCAAAAGATATGGCGCGCAACAACTGAACCAAAATGCAAAATGTTCTCGTGGACCCTCATACAAAATAAAATCCTAACCGCGGATAATCTATCAAAACGTAATTGGCCGCACAGCCAAAATTGTCGGTTATGTGACCAAGAAAGGGAGACTGCCATACACCTTTGCAAAGATTATGTCTACACAAAGAAAGTTTGGATGCACATCTCAAATTGGCTGCACCTAACCAACTTGCCCCATTTTAATCAGTTTCACACAATTTCAAGTTGGTGGAAGGAGGCATCCAAAAGGATTGACAAACAGCTTCGCCGAGATTTCAATGGCTTGCTCTATCACCTTTTGGTGGAACATTTGGAAGGAAAGGAGAGATTTCAATGGCTTGCTCTATCACCTTTTGGTGGAACATTTGGAAGGAAAGGAATCGAAGAACATTTCAAAACAAATCCGAAGATGCTTTTAAGGGTGGCACAGATAACTAGAGACCATATACACGAAATCCGTAGAGCCATAACCTCCGTTTTCTGATTTCGTTCTGTTTTGTTGTTGTTTCGTTTTGTGGCTCTGTACTTACTGGGTTGCAGTTCAGTGCAGGGGAGTGGCGCAGGCCACTTTGTAGCTCCCTGCATCTGAATGTTATCTTTTTTAACTCTTTTTTAGTCCTAGTCTAATAAAAGCGGCAGATCTCCCGCCGTCGCTTCTAAAAAAACAAAAGGAGAAAAAAATATGTCAAGACAAAAAAAGGAGGGGAAAAAATGGAGACAGAGCCTTTGTCAGGGATGTATGTCTGTATGCATACCACGCTACAGGTAGACCAGTTCTCCTCTGCAAAAGTGAACATACAATTGTGTGACTAGTGTCAACTTGCAAGTCACAAGAACAGCTAGCTGTTCTAGAATCTGACATCGATGGATGGCAGAACATGCGCAAGAGATGGTGGCTAAAGACTGGTTGATCATTCAGTGATGCATTGAACCCTGTTTTCGTCGTTAGATCTCGCTCTGAACCCATTATTTCTGCCCCATGTTGGATTCAGATCGTCAATCCTGTTTGTTTCCTTTCCCCAGCTGCCAATGGTTTGCTTTGGGACAGATATGCAGAAAGATAGCATCTACTGAAAGTTGTATGTCCTGCAGGAACTGGGAAAAGGGATGTGATCAAGTGAGACACACAAAGTCACAAAACTTGGACGGCCATACCAAATCATGGATCATTGTCGAACTAGATAGAGTTCACAAGTTCGATTCACATTGCAGTGACAGGCTGACAGCTCAAATAAATCATCTTCAGAAGAAGACTAGGTTCGCTTGCTCAGCTGAAGATCATTGCTCAGGCACAAAACAGTGTCCGAGTGAACATCTGATCGAGGTGCACGAACCATTACAGATAAGAACTTGGGTTGCTGGTGAGGGCAACTAGCTAGCTGGAACATGAAAGGCGTACTGTTCACGTGAATCATGGCGAGATCACGCATGAGCAGCATGCCGGCATCTGGAGTCTGGACCTGGCCGGCAATGCCAAGATGGTCCATGACCTCTCCATGCCAGGTCCTATCGACTAATGAAGCTAGCGTTTGCTGTTCGATCTCATCGTCTCCTGTAAGCTGCAATTGAAGCATGGGACTAGTTCTGCCTGCCCTGGCAAGAAAGGTAGAGAGGCAGTAGGATAAAGCAGGAAGCTATCTCATGGCAAGAAAAAGGTATTTCTCAGATAATTCATGGTCGGCACCTGGAAGATACTTGCACATTTTACCCGTTACCATACATCTGAAGGTATTTCCAGCAGCTGAACTCAAATCAGTTATAGAGCGTCATGGAAGTAGAGACGAGTGTTTTACAATGTAATAACAAATGCACCAGATCGAGCTATGGATTGCAACAATAAAACCATACAATGGATCGAGAAAAAACGTGAGCAAAGCTACTCGTCAAGTTCAATTGTACCAGGCTGAAGTTCTACCTTGTGCCACTAGGATCAAATCTACTTTATTAAAAGGTTTATAAAGCTTAACAACAGGGCCTACTACAGCTTTTCTGAGTGAAACAGAGTTTATAACTTCAACGGTCAAACAGTACCATATATACAACAAACCCTCCCCCAAACCCAAAATTGTGAATCCATTCAGCAACTTCCGTTTTGCCGTTCTAATTTTATTGCTTCATAAGAATCCATTACCTCTTTGAACTTTGCCTCAGCAACCTCTGCCACAAACAAAAGAGACAGATTTTGAGCACATGTATACATAATCAGCATATATTTGCTTTACATACCGGGAATGAGGAGAAAGAATGACAAGCATTTACCTTTGTTATTTTGGTTTTGGTCTGGATGGTACTGCATTGCTTTTCTCCTAAAAGCATTCTGGAATGGAAATCATAAATCAAGTAAGCAAGGCAGACAGATGGATACCAGAAAACTTTACTGTGTTACCCATCTGGCAGGAAAGAACACAAAACAAAACATAGAGAAGACAACTTTCATTGACTATTGAACACTGAAATTTCAGAGTTGGTGGGCACAAGAGGGGATAAGTGAGAATTTTAACAGGAGAAAATGTTTTCTTGCTCAAACTGGGGAGTGCGTACTCTGACCCCCAAATCGGCATGCTGTCCTCGGGCCCATTCGTCAGATTTCCTCTACCTTGTGCTTCCTATGCAGTACTGCTCGTTTTCTCCTTCCAAATTCATGGCCACACTCTGTGACAGCTGCTGCTTCAAGTCTTCTGACCGCCATGTCATGCAGAGTATGGCCAAGATTCAAGAATAGAAACTCGGCTCTAATCTCTTGGATTCTTTGGTCCTCCTTCCATCATGCATGGACTAATTGGCAAAGAACAATTTTTCTCTAGCTGCTATCTCCATTTGCACAATTAACTAGAAGATAGGAATCAACAAAGTTGTAGCTCCAAATTGGGAAGACAGTTCGCCCCATGCAGTGCAAGGCACGGGACCCCAGCCGACTGCTTCACTAGCGGGAGTAGCGGCAGTTGTGTACCACCCTCGAGGCCGCAGCACCAAGTACTACCCCGTCCCGCTCCTCTTCTCCCCAATCCACTGTTGTAGCACGGCACCTCCGAGCATTGGGTCTGGCATCAATAAGATGCATCCGAGGGCATTTTTGACCTTTACACCGTTTCTCTCTCCTCCTTAGCCCAAAATTCTCTTCTATACTATATAAAACATGAGTTGGTTCCTGCGTCATCTCTTCCCTACTCTCCTCCCATCTAATAAAACCCCCTAAAATTCAAATAATTAACCCAACTTTGCCACCCTCGTCCTCCAGCCTCCTGACTCGTTACCGGCTACGAATATGGGATCGGTTTTACTAATGAAAATTACTGAAGAAACTAGAAGGGAAATTAGCGGACAATCTTATCCTTTTTCGGATCCCCTCTGAAATCAAACTACGACATCGCTCTTGATATATTTGTTCGACGGCACTCTCATGACGCATCCACATCTCGATACCTTGAGTTTGTGCTTGATGTTAATGTGTCCAATGTTTATGTTTTCGTTGCAATACACGTGCACTTAGCTAGTATTATTTTAATAGGTGTGGTGTCCAGCGGCAAATTTCCACTCTTTGGCAGTGTCCAACAAATATGACTTTTTCCAGTGTCCTACAACTAAAACCACAAAGTGACGATATCCTACAACAAAAATTGCCTTATTCTTTTGAGTTTTGGATTTTTCAGATTTTTTTATTTGATTTGGCATTATTCAACAAGAAAAGAAAAAGGAAATTTTTGACAAATTACTTTTTTTATATAACGATGTGATAATTACGAGAATCAATCATACTACTTCGCGTCCCTGGGTTTCCACAATTTGTAAGTAAGTGATCAGGGGATAGTTTTTAAAACATCTAAACATATTTACTGCAACTCTCTTCCCTCCTCTAGCTCATTCTACCATTTAAGAACTCCAGAGAATAACTTTAGAAAATTCTGCATTTTTTCTAAAGGAGCAAAATTTTGATTCATTTTCATGTCATGAACTGTGCAGACACAAGACTGGACAGTAAGTGCTTTGGATTACAAAAGAACACAGTTGCAAACTTTTTGGCTGTAATGTTCACAAGTCACAAAATAATCAGGTAACGAGAAGGCACACCTTGATATCAGCATCTGAAAATGGCTCTGATCTTGACCTATGCAATGAAAGGCAAGAACTTCTGTTATGGGAAATTATCATGACATCAATTACCAAATTTATGTATGTCAAGTGCATGTTAATATCAATTTAAAGGCCAACAGAAATGCAACATGAGTATTGGAAAATACTAAGAGCAGATGATCAATTATATCTGACGAGAAGCACATTTGTTTTATTTAGCCTAGTTATACCATGGGGTACAAGTCTGGAAGTAAAAAAGCACATCATTCCACATCTACATGTAACTATGTTGTAAGCTGATATGCTTGACTGCTATACATCAGAACACGTGGGGTAAAAGGACCAATGAATTATAGTGTTTCGCAATAAACTAGACTATCATCACATATAACTGAGAAGTACATAAAATCGAAGTTGCTTGACATGAATGATTCTAGTATACCTGTCGAGACCCAGGACGGAATAGTGATGTGACATAGTGTAATTCATAGCTTCCCTGGGCTTTGATCTGTAATTTGTTCTTTGATTGGCATAAAATGTTTCTGCATCCCAGTACCAGTCATCTCTTCGGCTATGCTGATAATAGCTCGGATCATGGCCATCCCAAGTACGATAATCCCGGCATTTACTTCTTTCGTTCTTGAATACATCTTGCATGCGCCTTATATGTTCCTACATAATCACTAGTGTTGGCTGAAGATTAGTTGAACATATCAGCATGTAAATACTAAAAACAAAAAGAAAACAATGAGTGCCTGTCATAGTGACACCAAACTTCTTCTCAAACACATTTGTCGTATCAAAATTCTTTTTGCTAGATATTTTAGAGGCACTTGAGGAGAAAATGCTGCTCCACACCAAGCAACATGAATGACATTGGCTGCTTCTACATTTACATTTTCCAAATATCAATAGGTTATCGATATTACCATAACTTCCAATGCAGTTCATAGATCACATGCAACCAAACAATGACAATACAGTTCTGGGATGTGCAGCCAAGTAATTGCATAACTTTAACCATGCAAATGTTGAAAACTACAATTCTCATCTCTTGTGTATGAGCAGAGAACTGACCACTCTTTCCCGTTGATCCTCGTTTTTTTCACGCATCCTCTGGTAATACCGTCCCCAGGCTTCACCTCTCCGATTTGGGGGACGAGGTATGTCTTCCCAGCGCACGAATGGTTCCGACCTACTAAGCTTCAATCAAAGGAAAAGGTTTCACTAGTCTCCCGCAAATTGGCCACGAGCGCAATGCTTCTTAGAAAACCATTGCTAAAAAGGGCACCTTTTTATACCTGTGAGTAGAACCAGCTGACCGTCCGGCGCAGTTGACCGACCTACAAATTCGAAACAAATGCACAATTTACACCTAAAATGCACAAAGAAATGCAAGAAGCGCAACCCAAACACATGAACAGTCCAAGCGAATGATCATTTCAGAAGGTTTGGCTCAGTCCAACACGAACCACACAACACAGAAGCAGCAGAGCGACACTACAACTACAAGGCTCGGAATCTACGCATCGGGTGGCCTCACGGGCGCTGTAGCCTGGATCAGGGTTCGAGAAATCTGGGGTGAGTGGGAAAGGGAGAGCGGACGTACGGCGGCGGTGGTGGCGGTGGCGCCGACGAGCGCGAAAAGGATGATGGCTGAGGGGAATGAGCCGGAGTCCTCCTCCTTCTCCAGCGGCCCTGGCTGCCACCGATTCGCGTCGCGGTCGCCGGCCATGGCCGAAGCAAGTCGCGCGTGTGCAGCGCGGTGACTGAATTGGGGATCCGGAGTCGCCGGCGAGACGGGGTGCACGCCGGGGGAGAGAGAGAGAGATAGAGAGCGCGGAGGTGCTGAGACTGCAAGTGGGCCCGGAATCTGCCTGTGTAGACTGATGGGCCGAGTCTGCAAGGGGGCTGAGAAGGAAGGGTGAATGGGCCCAAATTGAAGGAGGGTCCAGTGTTGAACGATTATGCTGACGTGGACAAAGGCGGTCCAGTACTCGAGGCCCAGGCTACAGTGAATGACAGAGACCAAACAGCCTTTCATCTTCGTGTTGTGGAATTTATGTATATATATATTTCAATATTTACAAAATTACATATCCGTTTTAAAAAATTACAACAATAGACTACCATCGGTCGTTTATCGGGTGAGAGCAAGGTCTCAGCTCATAAACAAACGACACCTTACCAGCTCCGTCGGTTAGAATATAATAAATGCGGTGACGTGCGGTCTCGCCCGTTTAGCCGGCGAGACCTTGATATCGCTCGCTGAATGGGCAGACCTTACTCACAGCAACATCCGACAAATCCACCCAAAAGGTGTTGTTCACTATTCAGGTGAGACCTTTTGGGTATAAAAACTGGTCATGTCGGCCCTGCCGACGTCAGTGGCCATCTGTTTTCAACCTAGCTGAGAGAGAGGGAGGAGAGGAAGGAGAAATTGGAGGTGACGTCCTACCGGAGAGAAGATGTACGGTTTTTTTTTATAAATCTGGTAGGATAGCCACTAGTGCTAAGCTTTGACATAGGTTAGATGCTAGATCTAGGATTTTTTTACAAACCTGATAAGATATGCATTAGATGTAGACTCGAATATAGATCTAGATTTAGAATTAGGGTTAGACCTACGATCCTGTGGCGGCCGCAGGTTTAGAGACTCAATTAAAATTGGTCTATAATAATTTGTTCTGAGATAATGATTACAATTAGAAGATTACTGGCAAGTCCAAGTCCAAATCAACCCATTACAATCGAGTTTAACCCTCGTCCATCGTCCCTCTAGCCTATGGTGATTGGTGGCGGTGGATGCGCGCGTGCAGGCGGCTGCTACCAGCTGGTGGTTACTTGTGTGATTGTGTATCGTAAGTGGCTGGTGAAGTTGAAGCACACAGACTACGACGTTGATCAGATCGTCTCGTCTTCGTAGGGAAAATTTCTGTTGCGTAACCGTTACACAAATCAGATTATGTAACTAATTAATCAAAACTCTATGTTAATTGTAACAAATTCCAACAAAAATATGATAGTATAGAGAATGCTATTATCTACCATCTCATGAAATTTGAGTTCAAACAACAATTTATCCATAGGGAAATAAAAAAAAGAAAATTCGATGATTCATAGAGATAGCATTCATAGATAAAGTTTCTCTTTTTTATTTATTCTTATAGAAGTTGTTGTTTGAGCTCAAAATTTATGAGATGGTAGATGATAGCATGCTCTACACTATCATATTTTTTTTTCAAAATCTTTTACAACTCCTAACATAGTATTTTTGTTGGTTAGTTGTACAAATTGATTTATATAACGGTTACACAGTAGAATTTCTCTTTTGGTCCTTTACTGTGAAGAGCCTGCTTTTGGAAAATGAACACCTTTCTATTGTAAAAAGTTAAGTAACTGTGATATTGGATTCAAACTTATTTACGGAACTTATTTGTTGAATTTAAAGTATTGAGAACTTTTAATATATTTATATTTTATTTTTAGCAAAATTTATATTTGTATATAGGATTTGAAAAATTATAATGGGCACATCTAGTGATCAAATCATAGATCCACCACTGATGTATGCCATCCTATTGCTCCGTGCCCAACGTTTCAACCTTCGACGCACGAGAAAATCAAAACGAATAAAGCGCACGAATTACGTACACGATCGTTGATCGTGACTTTAACTTGGTCCGGTACTATGTGCTAGCTAAGATAATTGTTAGCTTGACTTATCTTCCCTCGTAAAAAGACAGAAGATCTAGCCTGGTCTACATGGGGTATAGTATATCAGTATGTTGTTCTCGCAAAAAAAAGAGTATATCCGTATAGGGGAGTGTGTAAATACATTCTTTCGTGGCCATTTACCTACATATGCATGAATTAACGATGATAGAATGTATGCTTAATTTTTAGTGGCTTAAGTCGGCAAGTAGCGTATAACACTTGGTGTATACGCTAGATAGCTGCTTGGTGTATAACACTTCGTGTAGACGATTAAGTTTCACTAGATAGCTTCGTTCCATAATACTTATCGGGACAACAACATGCAAATTACTGCGCTGTTCGGTCTCAAACACTTGGTACGCATACGAGTTCATCTATGTGACAGCACAAAATTCCGGCGAGAGCAAAAGGCCGGCGGTCCAGATGAAGTTAGACTTCGATTCCAAAATCCAAAACGCCGTGCCGCTTTTAATTTACAAGAAGCGTTATTCCATGTAATGCACGTGCAAGTCCTCTAGCTATATAATATTCAAGTTTATCCGAAGCAATCTGCAGTGCAAATCGATCGATAGCGTCCACGAAATTCTTGTCCCTTTTGGACAAATTTAGCTAGCTAGGCGCCACAGTTTTGTTGCCTGCTGGTTGTTCAAAATTCCGGCGAAAATCCAAATAAATAATCTTCTGGAACCCTAGCTTTCATGCACGTAGACACTGACATGGCCGGCCGGACAGATTAAATGGCCCTGCCCTGTGTGCAAGTGCTACTTCGAGGACAAGTCTTCTAGGTCAATCAATCCTTTTCGCGTCTATGGAATTCTTTCACATCTTAGAAAAGAAAATACTACCTATACTATCTTTTATTTATCGTTTAGGATATCGACACGGTCTTCAACAAGGACGTTTAATTATTATTTTTTACAACTATATCTTAGTAGAAGTTGATTAAATTAGAGAATATTAAAATATTTTTCATAATGAATTCATTACTATTATTTTTATGTATCCAATTCTAATAATTTTGTATATATTAATAATTAAATTTTTTAAAGTTTAACTATACGAAGATAGTAGCTTTCAAGTGCCACCATTATTGACTGACCAAGTGCAATCAATCTCTATTTCACAGTTTCCTAGAAGTATCTTGGACAAGTCACCGAGCTCGCTCGCTGTTGTCGCTACTAGTATAAGTACCCGGCCAGACACTCGTCACAATGCAACTCATGCATTACAACGCCAATAAGCTAATCGTACATATATACAAGCTTCATAAGTTTATTAGCAATGGCATACTCATCGAAGCTAGCGTGCTTAGCTCTGGCTTTCGCGGCCATCGTCGTCGCGCCGTGCGCGGCGCAGAACTCGCCGCAGGACTACGTGGACCTGCACAACGCGGCGCGCGCGGACGTGGGCGTCGGCCCGGTGTCGTGGGACGACAACGTGGCGGCGTACGCGCAGAGCTACGCGTCGCAGCGTCAAGGCGACTGTGCGCTGGTGCACTCCTCCGGCGGGCCCTACGGTGAGAACCTCTTCGCGGGCTCCGCCGGCGCCGACTGG
Organism: Phragmites australis; assembly: GCF_958298935.1. Lineage (NCBI taxonomy): Eukaryota > Viridiplantae > Streptophyta > Magnoliopsida > Poales > Poaceae > Phragmites > Phragmites australis. The sequence continues at coordinate 29,199,099 of NC_084935.1, read as the reverse complement.
TCGGCGTCGGACGCCGTCAACTTGTGGGTGGCGGAGAAGCAGTACTACGACCACGACAGCAACTCCTGCTCGGCGCCGGAGGGCCAGTCGTGCGGGCACTACACGCAGGTGGTGTGGCGCGATTCCACCGCCATCGGCTGCGCCCGCGTCGTCTGCGACAACGGCGGCGTCTTCATCATCTGCAGTTACAACCCGCCGGGCAACGTCATCGGACAGAGCCCGTACTAGACACTATCATACGACGTGCAGCATGCAGAGGTGCATGCACCAATGCACGATGCATGTTAAATATATATATATACACGTGCTGTCTATATGAAAATAAATTGTCAACTACATACGATAAAATGAATTACTATGGATAACTATATGTCAATAATATCATGTGATTTGTGAGAAACGTTGCTTTTCTTATTGTCACATATAGCCGTGGTTGTGTGCTTATCGTCGTATAGAATTTGCTGTAGCCACCTACAACTGATGGCCATGTATCATCAATGTGGTACGTCTTTCGCTCGCTTCAGCTCTTGCATTTCCGTCTCCCTCGAGACAATGAACTTGTTGTTGTAAATAGTTGTTGTGTATGAGTCTCTCTCCCAACCCTGAAACTAGGAATCCTTGCAAATCTTGCGCATGGTTACCAGCTGGCACTAAAAATGTTTTTGCAGCAAAAAAAAATAATAAATGAGCTGGCTCGATTTCGAGCCGAATCAGCTGCCGCCACTGTCCCGATCGGATGAGTCGCTGACCATATCGCGGAACGGAACAAGAACACACAAAAGCAACCACGTGATAGTCCTCATACATCAAAACATGTACTCACGGTTTTATTCTCTGAACAATGTCATACAGATCTGCACAAACACGATAATTGTAAAGCTAATCTATGGGAACCATAAGACAGATCGCTTGCAATAGAGTCATTTTGCAGCAAGGCTCCCAAATCCTGCTATAAAGAATACAAACATGAGTTCACTTGACCAACTGAAGAAAGAAATCAACGATACAAACATACATGAATCATTCTTGCTGGTTTTTACCTCCCTAGGAATGGCAGAGGACTCTGTTCATCTGGATCTAGTAGCTGTTAGGGCTTGTCCTCCACATCTACACTCCTGGGGCTCACCACAGCCTATGTGATCATCAACACCGTTGTCTTCACCATGCTAACCGCCATGACCAGTAGCCTTCTTGCCCGATGTCGAAGGCTCCTATCCACCGCCTCCCATGTTGCCGGTTGAGGCAATAGCCATGGAGCTCACATCAGGACAGAGCCCGTACTAGCTAGCTACGTACCTTGCTAGTCCCAAACTCCCGGCCAATTGATCGATGGTTGCAGACATGCATGCAGATGCTTGCACGGTGTATGTTTGTGTGCTGCTTATGAATAAATGTATACCGGAGGGAATAATTAAATTGTCAGGTATGATGTGATGGATATTATGGATAATTATAGGTCAATAAAAGCATGTGATTTGTAAGACACGTTTCCAAGCTGTTCTCATTCTACCCAGTCTTGATTATTATTCTGGAATAATTCTAGTCATATGGATTGCGCTAGCTTAGAACAACTTTAACAGATCATCTATAATACATTATCTATATCTCTACATGGATTAACATCTATAAAGATTCCTCTTCCATATTACTCCATCACTCCAATCGTACATTCATATTTTACTCTTCATATTCTCTCTCCTATTTTTTTAATAGTATTATACAATTAACAATAATTTTAGAAATTAATAAATTAATTTATATGATTATTCATGATTTTTTCGTGATTTTTGGGAATTAAATTTATGCCCTAAAAATTCAAGGAAAATACAAAAATACTCAAATTTAGAGAATTTTTATTTAAAGTTGGTATGAGATTTTTAGTTGGAATCAGTTAAAATGGATTCTTTGTTATTTATTCTATTAGTACAAAAATTGATGTGATTTAGAAACTCTATAAAGTCACCTTTTGAATTTATAAAAGAGAAGAGAAGAAATAAAGTTTTGAAGAAAAGCTAGCTGGCTTCAGCACGCCACATCTGGTGTGTGCGAGGACTTGAATGGTGTGTCTAACAAAATAGAGTGCCGGTTGGAGGATCTATTGAAGGTAAGTTTTTGAAGAAAATGGATGGAGGATGAGATGAAAGGTGGGACAGAAAGTCTCTTGGAGATGGACTTATCGACCAGTATAGAACTTGCTGAACCATCTACAGTTGACAATATATACGGTTTGAGGCATATGGAATTTTGGTCCGTATGAAATGTAGTAATCTTTCCTATCTCCATAGGAACTGAACAATTTATTACCATGAATTCCATTTAATTTCTTAGAGCAAGTATATTGGCACACCTTAGCCATCTTGTAGGTTGTCTCATGCATTGCCACAGGATTTTACGTGGTGAAGGAGAGAGAAATAGATCATTGTTCCGCGAAGCAACAGTCTCATAAGCTATGAGACTACTCCCGTATTATTGTACGAGTTGCTATTGTCATGCAACTCATAATATTCTGTTGTTCTATGCATAAATCAAGAAGTTGTGGAATTACTATGAAACAACTAAAAAGATAACCTATTATAGAAGTTGTCTATTAAATTCTCTCAAGATTACATGTCAATATATGAGACGGCCTATAAGATGGCACCAATGTATTTGCCCTTATGCTGCAAATTGGCATGAGTGTGTCAAAAGCGAGAATGCTGCTTGATTCAAGGCATTAATTTCTCGTGCATATGTGACCTAGATATTCATCAAGGCCACGTTATAAGAATACACCAGCACCTCACCAAGCGATTTCGAGTGCAATCTCGGTGGCGACCTAGGCATCGACCCCTTGCCACTGCCTCCCACACAGCTTCTATATCTCTGTCCTCTCCTTCTCTTCCCACACCACAGCCACCACTGTCACATGCACACCAACACTAGCCCCTCACGTCTCTGCGCACCTCTCCGCCATCGCCTCCCTCCCCCCCCTTCCTCTTAACTCATAACCATCCTTGCCAATCCCAACCCTTCGCTAGCCAATTGGTCTCCCCAATATTGGTTCCTTTGGGTTTGAGAGTGCCCTCGCATCAACCTGGGGAGTCATCCTTTCCGATAGGCGACCAGACCAGATGACCGCAGTCCTTGGGCTGTTAAGCTTTCTACCCTTTCTCCCTCCTCCACTTCTTCTCCCCGGTGAGCACCGCTCACGGATGCGAGCATATACATGCATACCAGAATCAAATATTTAAGCAACTCCAATTTAGCAATGTATTAAACCATGTTAGAGATTAAATTAGTTTGAATTGTAATCCGGGTATCCAAGTTATTCAGATGTGTTTGTTTCGGTTTAGCATAGAGATAGAGATACATGAGATATTCAAGTTGTATAGCAAGACTTGTAGATAGATTCTAACTCGGTTTGAACCGAAACCAGCTGGAACTCATGATCGATCTGTAAAGCCATGCCAGGGGCTATTCCCTGCACATATAAACATGTAATAGGCGGCCCGAAATGGTTGAGACGCTTTGGCTATTTTCATGGCATCAGAGCCTACCTCCTCTACCTCATCTGCGATGTTGAGCTCGCCTATGTCGATCTCATCCGCGCCGGCAACACTAGCAGTCATGACCGGCTCTTCCTTCGGCTTGACAGCTGCAGAGAAGCTAACCCATGACAACTGTATCCTGTGGCGGTCGTAGGTTCTACCTATGATCAGGGGAGCCTAGCTCGTCGGCTTCCTTGATGGTTCGGTTCCAACCCCCTCAGCCATCATCAAGGTTGTGCAGGAAGGCAAGACCGTCAACGTAGTAGTGAACCCTACGTATGCGGCGTGGATCACACATGATCAGCATGTGTTGACATTACTACATAACATCACATTTGTAGCGCCTCATCAGTGCCGATTCAACAGTAATCGGCTCTAAAGATGTATCATTGCTGGTTCTTAAACTCCCGCGTGTAAATAATGACTGAGGAGCAAAGAAACAGAACTGATAGTGACTGTATTAGTACTAGTTATAGACATGAACCAGCACTAATACATCAGTGCCAGTTCTAGTCACGAACCGGCACTGAAGATTGCTACCATTACAACTCATCTTAAAAAAAAATCATAACTTTTTCACACGAAGTCAGATGGGGAAAAACTTTATATGCAAATTATCGCTCTCGATGAGATCTACAACTTTGTAGTTGAAATTTTTAATTTGAGGTCATTTAAATGCACAAATAATTATAATAAAGTTGCAGCAGTGGTTGATGACAGCTCACATTAAACAATTCATAATTTTTTCACACGAAGTCGGATGGGGAAAAACTTTATATGAAAATTATAGCTCTCGACGAGATCTACAACTTTGTAGTTGATCACTTTTTTATTTGAAGCAATATAGCTATACAAATAAATCAATAAATACTGTTGAAGGAACCGCACACAGGGTCACAAACTAAAGTGCTGGATTTAGTGTAAAACTAGTTCGAATCATTGAAAAAGCCACATATTTGGCCATAAAGATGAAAATCGCAAATTCAAAAATTTTTATCATGAGTTTGATAACTTGGATTGATGAAACGTCTGCACAACACTACCTTTCAGATTAAGCACTATGTCTCAAAAAAATTCCAGACAAATCGAAGAATGTCAATTTTTGATGAAGAACTTCAGAGGTCTTGTTGAGGGTCTTATGAGCCTTTTTTGGGGTTGAGAAGTGTACATGCATAAAAAACTTGTATTTTTTTTGGATGCACCTCCTCGTTAGCTTCGAAAGTAGACGTCGAACGTTGAAATCGGACTCCGTATGCAAAAGTTATGGTTGTTTTACTGAACACTGCATGGATTAGACGCAAACTTGAAATACGAAGTTGGATAGAGGCAAACTTTATATGAACATTGTAGAACTCGATGAGATGTACAACTTTGTAGTTGATAACTTTTTTATTTGAGGTCATTTAGATGTCAAAATAGCCATTCAAATGTTCGGTCAGAAGATGTCAAAAGGATTTATTGTGCTACTATACTCACGAACGGACAATAGCTAAGATGGTTAGAGGGGTCACGTGCGTGCACAGGCTATGAGGTCTTGAGTTCGAGTCTTGGTTGCCACATGCGAGTGAATATCGCGTGACTTGCGAATGTTGGGCACGTTCGGGTGGGCACCCTCTGGTCGGGTGCCCTTGGTCACAAATTTGTTTTGAAGCTTTTTTCAGCCCAAAAACTGTTGAATTAAGACCGAGACTATCAGTGGCGGTTGGAGCCACCAACTGACACTGATAGTGATTTTCAGTACCGGTTACATACTTGGCACTGATAGTCACTGACTATCAGTGCCGAGTAATCAGTGTCGGTTCAAACCCACCACTGATGATGATTTTGAACCGACATTGATGAGGGTTTCTGCAGTAGTGTGAGCTACCTTCTAGCATCTCTATCAAGAGAGGTGCTAACCCAAGTTGCGATGCTAACGAGCACCGTTGAAGTCTGGAAAGCGATTCAAGAGATGTTCGCTTCTCAATCACGTTCAAGAATTATTCATCTCCACTCCAAGCTGACAAGCACGCATAAAGGAGACATGTATGCAGCAACATACTTCTCCAAGATGAAGGGATTTGTAGACGAGATGGCTACTGCAGGTAAGCATCTAGATGATCTTGTGTCTTACATTCTTACTGGTTTAGATGTTGAATATGATCCACCTATTCTTACTGGTTTAGGCGGTGAGTGCAAGAATTGACCGACCAGTTTAAGTTATCTTTATGCTCAACTCTTATCCACCAAGGCGCGTTTGGTGTTACAAAATTCTCAGTTTCAGAATTACAACCAATAGTGCATCTCGAAGAGGACATGATCGCGACTGTGGAGAGCATGGCCATGGTGATGGAAACCGTGGTGGTGGACATGGTGGCCGTGGCTATAGTAACATCGACAGTTCATCAAGTTCAAAGCCAGTATGCTAGCTTTGCTCCAAAGTTTGACATACTGTTCATTGGAAGAGGTTTCACACTACTTTTACTGGTGAAGAGATGGTTGCAAGTGCAGCCATTAATTCATATGGAATTGATACATGGACACTAGGGCTACTGATCACATTACTTGTGAACTAGAAAACGTTGACCACACGAGAGAAGTACAATGGACAAGACCATGTCCATACTGCTAATGGTGCAAGTATGGTTATCAATCATGTTGCATACTCTACTGTTCACACTCTAGTCAATCTTCATCTTAATAATGTTCTTCATGTTCCTAATACCAAAAAGATCTTGTCTCCGTTCATCATCTTACTTCTGACAACAATACTTACCTTCAATTTTATCCTATTTTTTTTCTGTTAAGGACCAAGCAAAGAAAAGAACTCTTCTGCAAGGCAGATGTAGAGGTGGTCTCCACCCTCTTCCAACTTTGAAGAAGTCATCCTCCAAAAGGCATGCTCTTAGTGTTGTCAAACCATCATCTGAACGATGGCATGTTTGGGCCATCCTTTGTCTATCATAGTTCAAAAGGTCAATGTGTGATGCTTGTCAACAAGCTAAGAGTCATCAGCTTCCCTATCCAATGTCACTAAGTATGTCCAGGTTTAGAGCAAGTGCTTTTTGATGTGTGGGGGCCTGCTCCCAACTCAGTTGGAAGGAACAAATATTATGTAAGTTTCATCGATGATTATAGTAAGTTTACTTGGGTTTATATGCTAAAGCATAAGTCTAATGTCTTTAGTAAATTTCATGAGTTCCAATAGCATGTTGAGAGGCTTTTTAACAGAAAGATTATAACCATGCAAACAGATTGGGGAGGTGAATATCAAAGGTTAGACTCCCTTTTTTTAGAAGGGTAGTAATCTTCCATCATGTTTCCTGTCCTCATGCTCACCAACAGATAATGGGTTAGCCGAACGCAAGCACCATCATATTATAGAAGTTGGTTTAGCTTTGCTTGCTCATGCTTCTATGCCTTTAAAATTTTAGGATGAAGCTTTTCTTGCTGCTACTTATCTTATCAATCAGTTCCCATCGAAAGTTATTAATTTTCAATCCCCTATGGAACGTCTCTTTGGCCGTAAACCCGACTACTCGCTTTTTCATGTGTTTGGGTGTACCTGTTGACCAAATCTTCGTTCCTACAATATAAGAATGCTTCAATTTCGCTCTACAAGATGAGCTTTCCTTGGCTATATGTAAGGATCGGTGACGTCCTAAGAGGGGAGAGGGGATGAATTAGGACACTTAAAACTATTTGGGTCCAAAAACTTTACAAGATAAACCTATATCAATTTCTATCTAAATATACTCTAGGGTTATCTAGTGTGTCTACTCGACCATTCAAAAGGTTTACCACATACTCTAGGAATTAAAATTGCAAGTATGTAAATGCGGAAACATAAATAAGGTAGAGAGAGAAAACTCGACACAAGAGATTTTTATCTCGTGGTATCGACGGCATGAATGCCACTCCTAGTCTACGTTGGAGCTCCACCAAGGATATGCTCCCGGTCACCAAGACTCTTCTGGTCACGGCTCTTGAGCCACCAAGCCACCGAGGTAAGGTCTCAAATTGGATGAGGCACCAAGCCACCAAGGTAAGGTCTCACTACTAGTCTCTCTTACAGTCACCTTGTCGTCATCTTCACTTCAGAGCTTGAGTCACCAAGACAAGGGTCCCCACGTCCCCATAAAAGCTTCTTGCCGCCACTCCACACCAAGTTGGATGGTCAACAAGCTTGACCACCAAGACCCAAGGTGCCGACGAGTCACCAAGACTCCAAGGTACCGATGTACCTCTAGGTACACAGTAGGACTACTCTTTGATCCACTCTCTAGGCAACAACACCTAGCAACAACTCTCTGTATGCCTAATAGCACTAATCACTCACTAATCTATGTGCTAATTGCCTTGGATAATAACTTTAAGCACTTTGGTGGCTTGGATGTTTTCACAAGTATCTATGAGCTTGCCCTAGATAGCCGCACCTTCAAATGATCGAGTGGAGGGATATTTATAGCCTCAACCCTGCAGACTAGCCATTGTCCCAACGACTCAACTTTTTTGGATACGCCAGATGATCCTGTGTAAACAGATTGTACTCACTAGACCACCTAGCATGTACATCCTCTACAAAATAGCCGGTGGAACCCCACTCAAATTCATTCTAAGCACCAGATATTCCGGCATTGACTTTAACTCCATCGTCGGACCATCTGGCGTGTATACTTGAGCCAAACCGCGTCACTTCCCTCTATGCAAAATACTCTAGCGTAGCCAATTTTCATCGTTGGACCATCTGACGTGTTCAACCACGCCAAACAAGCAGTTGACATCTTCTCTGGGCAAATCACTTCGGCGTCCATCATCTTCAGAGCGTGGGACCATTCGGCATGCATATCTTCTTCTGCCAACCGAGCTATTTCTTCTCTGCACAAAACACTCCAACGTGTAGAACTTCAGAGCGCCATACCTTCTAGCGTGTTCTTCAACTTGCTCTTTTTCTGTTAGAAACACTCCGGAGTGTACACCTTGCTGATCATCGGACCATTCGGCGTATACAACTTTTCTTAGACATTTTCAACTCAACCAATCTTTGTCCCGACTTCGATGGTTTCTTCATGTATTTTATCTATGAGACCTACTTAAGCATATACTTGACAAACATGTTAGTCTCATTGACTATGTTGTCATTAATCACCAAAATCACATACATACCCTAAGATGACCATGTTCGCTATAATCTCCCATTTTTTGGTGATTGATGACAACACAACCAAATCAAGTGGCAAATAAATGATACCAAATGTAAATTGCATAAATATAGCAACAATTTTGTAAAAAAAAAAACACAATGCCTTATCACTTTTCTTGGATGCATGGTAAGACCAACTAGAGATACCAATTGCGAGGAAACTTGTTCTTACCTACACTTTGTCCCCTTTTTCTCGTGGCTCCTCCTTTTTCTATTGCCACTATTTCTCTTAGTCGACCCATGCAAGAGCTTCTACTTCTCCCTTTTGTTGACTTTGGAATCCCTAGTCATCTTGCTTATCATACTTCTTGCACTTGCTTTGGTCATTAAAATCCTCCCACTTTATCAACAATCTTCAAAAAGGCTACAAGCACATGTTGAACTCAAGGGAAAATGTTAAAGTATATGGGAGAGACCTTCATGAACCATGATCCAATAAGATGATACCACTTGTATCAATCCAATTGAAATGGTTATTTTCTCCCTGTAAATATTCTTCTATTGTTAAATTTAGCTGAAAACTTGAAAAATTCATTAACAAATGATTAGGGTTGAGAAAACAATATGAAATCAAATTTTTTGAGTTTGTATTGCTATCGCCTACCTGATAAAATATTTGCATGCATGAAATGTGCACTGAATTATATTTATTTCATTAATAAGTCTGTCATTTGTTAATTCTGTGATGAAATTATGAAATATCCATATAAAAAAACATGTGAAACCAATTATGTTAATCTTAAATTCTCATACTCTTTATAGGAAAATCAATGTTAACCACATATTCTTGGTTAACTTTGTGATTTTTAGCTCTTTATTTGATTTTCTCCTTTTAATCCAATTTGAATTCTAACCAATTCAAACATGCACAAACTTAATAATATAGATTTCCATCCAAAGAAAAGAGTTGTGTCACATAAGTCTGATCGCATGGTCTGACACTCAGATCAGAACTTTCAAAAAGTTACTCCTCGCCATACATGTCCTCGATACAAATTTCAGCAAATACATGAAAGCTACTTTCATTGAACGATTAACGCTTCGTTATGGTCGCGGTGTATGTAGGTAGCTTCCTTAGTGTCACCAATGAGAGGCAATTTGACATTCTCTTCAAAAGGAGGTAGGTCGTCGAATTTATCGTTGTCTTCTTCGTCGACAACATCCTCAACACCGATAATCTTTCTTTTTCCTTGAAGAACCACATGACGCTCTTCCTTGTTAGCTGGGTCCGGGTCCTTTACATAGAAGACTTGTGCAACATCCTTGGCAAGCACGAGTGGTTCTTCTCTATATCCGATGAGTTTGAGATCTACAGTAGTCATATTGTACTTGTTGACCTTGACTCCCTTGGGAGTTTGACCCATTGGCACCGAAATAGAGGGACCACCAACTCGCCATATTCAAGCTCCCAAATCTCCTCTATGAATCCATAGTAGGTCTCTCTATTGCTAGCGCGGTCATAGGCATCAATACGAACACCACTATTTTAGTTAGTGCTCTTGTTGTCTTGTGCTCTCGTATAAAATGTATAGCCGTTAATCTCGTATGCTTAGAATGTGTGAATCATAGTTGACAGGCCATTAGCTAGCAGTTCCAATAGAGCATCGTTGGAATCTTTATTCATCATGTGTTCACGTAACCAATTACCAAAATTATCTCTGTGCTCTCTTATGATCCAATCCTCTGACTTCGTTGGATTTGTGGAGCGTAGCATGCTCATGTGCATATCGACATATGAGCCCACTGCAAGTGGTTGTTGCAGGACTGCAAAGTGTGCTTGAGTGAATGAAACATGATCTTGATATGGATTGAAGTATGACCTATCGTCCCTTTCCCCTTTAGCCTCCCCTCATAGCGAGATATAGGCACACCAATCACGTTCAGTTTCATATAGGCAATGCAAAACTCAATGACATCCTCCGTACTCCACCCTTAGGCAACGTAACCTTCCAGGCGATCTCGGTTACGAACATATTTCTTCATAACTCCATGAACCTTTCGAAAGGATACATCTGATGCAGAAACACAGGACCAGGGCTCTTTATCTCACCCACAATGTGAACAGTTAGATGGGGCACTATATCAAAAAATGTCAGAGGGAAAGGGACTGTGGAGGCACTACCTCAATCTGGACCAAATAGATGCCTGTGGAGGCGATGAGGTAATTCATAAAGACGCCTATGGAGGCGATGAGGTAATTCATAAGTAGAAGAATGCATATGTTCAGCATATTATTGTATAGGTTCTTAATATTTTTTTCGCTTATGCGCAGATGCCTGATGCTCCCGAGGGTCATGACAATGAGCAATCCCAGGAGTGGCATTGTGCCCGAGGTCGGGGCCATACAAGTCTGTCTATGGGATAGCAAACGAGGTGATCCGCACGTGGTTTCTGATTCAATCAAGAACGACATCATGTGGTCCAAGATATTAGAGAGGTTTAAGTTCCCTGCAGAGACAGATATGGACGTAGTTAAGCGTAAGGCACTAATGATTATGGGCCTTTCATTTAATAATTGGAAGGGCACATTGAATAGAACCTATGTGCAGAAAGGTACAACACCAGGTTTCAGCAAATGACACAACTGAAAGATCATTGGTAAGCCTTTGTAGAGTATAAGTTGTTAGAATAAGCATAGAGGTTGAGTGAGGTGAACAAAGCAAACTCAAAGAAGAACCTCTACCCCTACAAAGTCGGTAGTCGTGGGTACATGAGGAAAGAATGACAGTAGCAACAATAGCTAGATGAACTGCGAGAGAGAGGTGTCACGCTTGATACGAAGGGCTGGAGCGAACGATTGATGCGCTTCCTTCTTGTGAGGGGTGCTTCTTACTCGTGTGATGAAAGCTTATGCTTTACGAGCTCCAAAGACCAGGAAGTGATGCAAACTCTTGCAAAAAAGCTTGTGGGAGGTCACGAGCAGTTTGCACAAGGCTCTTTCAAGCCAGACAAGGATAGGAAAGAGCTCACCTTGGCACTGGGAAATAAGGAGCACAGTGGTCGCACACGAGGTGTTGTGGTGATGAGTTGGAAATATGGATTCCCATGCAACATCAATAGTTACAAGAGTCGAAAGAGATCCCAAGCAGAGCGAGATGCAAAATGAGAGGCACAAGAAGCATACGATGGGTAGGATGACTCTTCAATAGAATGGCGTTCCAATGATGATGCGAAGGAGGAGCAAGAAGCAACAGCTCGTAAGCGTGCCCAGGAGGAGGAGAATGAGAGGTTGGCCTGTCAGCTGTGCACCGTGGAGGAGCAAGAAGCAGTGTCCCATAAGCGTGCTCAGGAGGAGGAGGACAAGAGGGTGGCCCATTAGTGTGCTGTGGATGAGGACGAGAGGGTGGCCCATCAGTGTGCTGCGGAGGAGGCTGAAGGCTCAAACTGTAGTGGCATTCAGGTGTCCGACTTCAACGTCTTTAACACATCAGCGAGCTTGGAGCATAGGCGACACTGCGGTCGATCAGGCCTGGCTGGGTCTTTCGCTCCACCACCATCGCCCCCCCCCCCCGATGTCCCCAGACGTACACACGCCATCAACCATCCATGCGGAGATGCGGTCCTCATCGTGGGAGATGCAGAGGGATACTAGATTGGCTCAATTCGACCGACTTTTTGGGGGTTCATCTGTGAGAACTATTATGTATATATGTGTGTTTGTTGATGCCCAGCATCTTCATTGTATGACATGAATTACTATGTATTAATGAAGATGCCTTTATTATTGATTCACATTAAATATGTCTCATTGTAAGCATGTATTGAGAGGGAGAGAGACGGAGAGAGAGGGAGGACAGAGAGAGGGATAACAGAGAGGAGAGGGGAGGGAGGCCGGAGAGGCAAAACACTGCTGGCTGAAGGCTCTAGCAGGCAGTGTTCCCTAGGAATAACTGTTGGTTGGTGGTTGAGTCGGCAATGAAAACATCTTTCACTGCTTGTCCTCCATACCGGTAGTGATAGTCTCCAATTATCACTGCCCATTACCCACTATCGGCTCCAAAATCAGCAGTAAAGGGGGTTTTAGAGTCGGTAGTGATAGGTGGTTCTACAGTAGTGAGTGATCGGCACACTCCTTTTTTGGCTTCTTGTACACCGTGGCAGCCCTAAAAAAAACTCAACACCAATAAATAACTCTAGTCCTCGATCCTTGTACATCCATGATCGGTTCATCTACAAATTATTTTAATTAAACCAATTCAACTTATAATCATTAAACATTTCAAAATCATGAACAAATTCATTGAATTATCTCGCATCTTGATTGGTCCTTATTTGAGGGCCCATCTTCTTCCGGTACTTAGGCCAGGTTAGGGGACCTACCTTCCAAAGGCTGTCGTGTTCGATTGTGACTCGTGTGTGAACGTATCATTCCTACAACACAGTATTATATCAATTGTATTAAATTCACTAGGTTGAATAATGAATAGAGAAAATCCACTGGATTATTATTTAAATTCTAGACTTTAAAAATATATGCAATCCACATACTAGAAAATTTGAGCTAGATTTAAGGGGAATTTTCAAATACCTCCCTGATTTTTTATTTTTTGCAAGGATGCCACTCGAATGATAGTTCTAGTGGTATTTTTGTAATTTTTTAATAAAAATAACGGTTCAAATAGTGAAAAATTTGTAATTGTCCGTAGATTTTTAATGTACGCACCCATATCTATTTACATGTGACTTTAATCTACTCCTTAAATCATCTACAATGATAAAATTGCGATCTTTCTCTAAATTTTATCGATATTGGAGCTCTTACTCCTTCCAAAATTCAACACCAAGGAGCAACCAACTAAATTCAAACCTAGAGCAATCTAGCAACTAAATCCAACTAAGAATGAAATATAGATCATCTCTATACATCAAACAATGACAAAGTTGCAAAGTTTTCTTAAATTAGATCTCAAAATCTATAACCATAGAACAAGTACCAACCATCAATCCTAGAGCAATCTATCAAATAAATCTATCTAAAAATGAAATACAGATCATCTCACTAACCTTAGAGCAATTAACTCCTCCAAATTTTGAATCCTCCAACCGCACTACGACAAAAAAATGGCGCCCGACGTTGTTTGCTTGGACTCGCGGCGGCTTTGTTCTGGTCGAGCTGTGGGAGAAGGTGGGAAAATGTGGGTTGGTATATGAATCCGACACTGATAGTCACTATCAGTGCTAGTTCGTGAATGAAAACAGAACTGATGTATCAGTGCCGGTTCCAGCTAAGAACTGGCACCCATAGTGACTATTAGTGTTGGTTCTTAATTATCACCTCAATCGTTGTTCGTGCGTGGGAGTTTAAGAATCAGCATTGATACGTCTTCTGTCGTGGTTACTGTTGAACCGACACTAATGAGACACTACATATGAGGTGTTTTGTAGTAGTGTATGGTTATGACCGATTGTGTCATGACAACATGTATGCAACTTTTTTTGTGAATAAAAACAATGATATATTTAGAGAATTTAGCATCGAAGCCTACATATGGGCTATTGTTTGTATGCTTTCTATTGTTTATTTACGGCTATCTGTGATGATCATCACGGAAGTAATTTGAGATTATCATAGAATGTCTTCATTTATGATGAACCAAGATTGTCACATATTAGCTGCCCGGTTGGGCAGCCCTGCCCTGAACTTTGTGACATATGCAAATTTTTGTCATGGAATATATAATGTGACGTATCTTTTGTGACAAACGGCATGGCACCATAATTATGTCAAAGAAACTCTTCTATGACAAAAATTGGACTTTTTGTATTGTTTATGCTTTGTCATGCAATGTTAGAATTGCTGTAGTCCTATACTAATCATAAATTTCAAGTAAATTTCCACAATCAGAGAAGAAGAAAAACATCCGTCCATCTATATCTGATGTGGATCCAAGTTATATGAGTTCAGATTAAAATTTCATATAAAGATTCATGTGGCACCGAATTCTAGAAAGGAAAACAACTCGGTCATTAAAAGTCTGCACCCATAGAACCTACGGCTTGGATTGGTCAAAGCTGTGTCCAAACCATCTGCTCTAACGTTTCGACAACGAAAGGCAATAAAAAATAGTTTGTATGCAATGGGACTTTAACGTGTGGTTGAAATGCATTTTATCTCCCATGTGAACGCACGCCATGTCCCGCAGATAACGCATGTGGACATTGAACTTCGGAATGCAACTCCACGATATATTACTATGTATTTTTCATCTTAGCCGTCTATCTTTTATCCATCGGTTGATTCTCTTATTAACATTATATTTTTTTATCTAACCATTCAATACGAATTTCAATACAATAGAGAGGTGCACACCACCTTATAGAATTTTCCCTTCCAACTTCCACTAATCAGGCAGATGACGGATGCACATCCGGTGGCTGAGAAGGTGTGCGGGCGGAGGGATGAGAGCATGCATACTCGAAAACTGGTCTTAGACACGGAATAGTTTGAGACTTTAAATAGATATATATAGCTAGCCGAATTTGATACAACATGCTAAAATAATGTTGTCGCTTGGCTCTGGCTGTCCATCCGATTATCCGAGTACATATTTATGTGACTATCAGAGGGGGAAAATTAAGGTGCTACAATCAAAGGTCCAGCCATGACAGCATGATGGGATAGAATTTGCATTAGGCGTCCGGATGGATTCATATAGGTCATTACACGTATGGAGGATGGTCTGTATTGTCGATTCAACAAATGAGCCAATTTGTTTAACAATGCTAGCTAATTATTAAGTGATTCCCACATTAATTGAAAAAATTGGAAAATAGTTAGAAACCCTAGCATATATCCCGTGCTTTGATCATCAGAAAAGCTAAAAAAATTGCCATGTCAATCAAAAAAAGGAAAAATAGTTAGAAACTAGCATATGGTCCATGCTTTGATGCGGAATGCTTGAAGCCTTGAATGATGTTTATTTCTCCATAACAATTACACTAAAATTCCATGTCTAAGACAATTACTAAAATAGGATTAGAAACGTCCCAAAAATGTTTAACTTAATTGCAAGAATAATTGTTTCAAGACTCAATGTATAGTAGAATTCTAAGAAATTATTCTGTTCAAGAAATAACTTAGAAAAAGTATGGACTCTGATCCAGCAATAAGTGTTACGAAGAATTAGATATTTTCTTTTGAATGGAGAATAAAACAAAAATATTGTAAACATTCTTTTGATAGGACAGTTTTATAACGGATTACATTGAAAGGAGCATAACATGTACATGTATAAACTTGATCTGATTCAATGAACGGTAGTTAGACAAGGGGTAAGAAAGTTTATCCGTCAATTTTGTTATAGTTTCAATTGAAATATAACAATATTTTCATAGTTCAATTATTACTATCGCCCGTGGGAATGCATGGGTTGGCGACTAGTTCCTTTTAATTAACAAGCGTTTTTCCATGGTCAAGTCCTCGAGCTATATAATATTCTAGTTTATCCGGAGCAATCGCCGTGCAAATCGATCCATCGTGTCCATGAAATTGTTCTCCCTCTTGGACAAAATTTAGCTAGCTAGGCGACACAATTGACTGACCAATAAAGTGATCAATTACCTATTCTTTTTCCAGTTTACTTGTTCGATATATCTTGTCCGTGCATATAAATCGCTCACAGATAAAAGCTGCCACTTGTACAAGAGGTTTAACATTTCTTGGTCTCGACCAGCCTGATATTGACCCTCACATAAATCAATGCACGTGTCGTGTATATACTTGTCACAAATCAAATATTCAAGGAACTCCAACTTGTAAGGGACAACTTGAAGAAAACAACACCCTACACAAGATGGTTAACTTTAGTAGCCTAAATCTCTACAAGTAGAACTTCTGTTGCTTTAATTTGTCTCACCGATTAAGTTGCCCGAACATCCATGATACTCCTCAGGCAAATAACATGCAAATGCCATGCTGGCAATTTTGTTGCCTGCTAGTTAATTGTTCAAAATTCCCGTGAAAATCCAAATAAATAATCTTCTGGAACCCTAGCTTTCCGGCTATATATGCCATGCCAGATGAAGTACACCTTCCAAATAAAAGTCCCTGCCCCTTTTGCATCTGCTACTTCAAGAGCAAGTCTTCTAAGTCATTCAAGTTTATTCAATTCAATCCTGTAGCCCGTTCCGATCGGCTATGGCGTACTCACCTGGAAAAAAAAAGCTTCTAGAGGCCACCATTGACTGACCAAGTCCAATCAATCTCCATTTCTTTTACAGTTTACTAGAAGTATCTTGGAGCAGTCACCGAGAGCTCGTTCTCGTTGCTACTATAGTATAAATACCCCGGGCACTCGCCACAGCTCATGCATCACAACGGCAATAAGCTAATCACACACATATGCAAGGTGCAAAATCACTCAAGCTTCATATATAAGTTTATTAGCAATGGCGTACTCACCGAAGCTAGCGTGCATAGCTCTGGCTTTCGCGGCCATCGTCGTGGCGCCGTGCGCGGCGTAGAACTTGCCGCAAGACTACGTGGACCTGCACAACGCCGCGTGCACTGACGTGCGTTAGAATTAATCTTATTGTTTATGTGTTTTTTATGTGCGTTGAGTTGAAGTTGTGGGCTGAGTCTAAATTAGTGTGCGTGTTGCATGGTTTAAAGAGTTGATTAGCTATTGGTGATTGACAAAAGTGTGTGTGCATGGCGGGCAGATCAGCAGGGCCAAATAGCTGAGCAAGCATTGTGTGGACGCAGTCAAGTGTGTGGACGCAGTCAGTGCATGACACACGTCCTGGAGCTGTGCATGGGCTTCGGATTAGTGGAGTGCATGCAAGACTACTTAGTTGTGTTAGTGGGCAAGCTACGTGAGTGGTCGGCCGAGTCGTGTGGCCAAACGTGGCTTGGCTGCCTAGTGCATTCGTGCCTATATAAGTCTTTATAATCAGCGTCGTGGTTAAGGGTGGTGAAGAGAAAGAGAAGTGAGAAAAGGGCCCTGGTGTGCAGAGCCGCAAAACCATTCTCGTGTGTGTGTTTCCAAGTGCTCGCGCGCTACTCGGGGGGAGTGGTCGAGCAGCTCACTTGTGTGGTTGTGTGCACTCGCATGAGTGGTTGTGTATGTTTCCAAGTGCTCGAGCACTGCTTGGGAGTGGTCGAGCATAGCTTGTGTGTCCTCGGTGAGGTTTGGAAACCAATAATTGATATCAGAGCCAGGTTGAGTGAATACCAAAGATCATGCCAGGTGATGGGTCACCAAAGTCGCCAGAAAGCGGTGTCACCGACAGTAGTGCTACACTGAGAATGCCCATGAGGGAGGGAGCTGTGACCCTCCAGTACCCCATGCTCATAGAGAGCAATTATGAGGTGTGAGCTGTGAAGATGAAGATATTCATGCATGCACAATGCGTGTGGATGGCCGTGATGGCTGATGGAGTGGTCGATGAGAAGAAGGATCAAATTGCTATTGCTGCCATTGTCCAAGCTATGCCAGAGGCTATGGTGATGGCCATATCTGAGGAGGAGACAACAAAGGAGGCTTGGGACACTCTCAAGAAGATGCATGCCGGTGAAGATCGTGTGAAGAAGGCTCGAGTACAAACTCTTAAGAGGGAACTTGGCGGTATGTACATGAGTGATTTTGAGAAAGTTAATGAGTTTGCTTTGAAGGTTACCACGATTGTAAACGAGATACACTCTCTCGGTATGAAAGTGGAGGAAAGCACCACCGTTGAAAAGCTCCTACAATACATCCCCGACAAGTTCTTGCCCATCGTCAGCACCATCGAACAATGGGGGGATGTGACATAGATGTCAGTGTCAGAGACTATTGGACGCTTGAGGGCATTTGAGGAGTCCTCCAAGGGGTGGCATCGTGACAAGGACGGGGAGCCACAGCCGCTGCTCATGCATGCCATATGGGAGGCCAAGTTTGCTGAAAAAAAGAAGAGCGACGAGGGCTTTGGCAGCGACATCAACAAGTACGTTGACCAGAAGAAGTATCGCGGCAAGTTCGGCAAGTCAAAGATCGATTGCCGCAACTGTGGTGAGTACGACCACTTCGTCGATGAGTGTGAAGAGGTGATGTCAAGACCAGTTCAAGAAACAAACCAATCTCATCTATGTGCTGAGCCCAGAAATCAATCCCAACACATAGTGACTTCATTGATGATAATTATTACAATATCCATACTTAATTGAATTAACTGTCTTAGAAAAAGTGACCTTCAAGGGTCGAAGAACCAAAAAAACTGCAGTGGAACTAAACAAATTATGAAGACTCTAATCCTTTATAACTCTTCTACAGGCATCATCGACGTAGAAAATATCTTAGAATGATCCACCTTCAGTGTACTACTTGATACCCTCTCCAACTGAGTATTTGGTGATAGCAAGAATGAGCCCTTGTCGTACTTAACAAGTTGTGGAGGAAATAGTATGCATATGAAGGCTTGACAAGAATAAGGCTAATATGGCTCCCTTGCATAAATTAGAATTTTAGTAAAAACATTTGAAAAGCAATAATAATTAAGTGAATGACAAATCACCTTAAGATTCCATCCATCTTAGCCTAACCAATTAACAAACACCTCAACCATAGTTCCATCCACTACGGTTGAACCCTCAATCATAGTTTCCACCACTATGATTGACCATTCTCAACCATGATTCCCACCATCACAGCTGACCCGACTAACCAAAACATCAAGTTATAATCATGGTGGGTTTTTAGTGCCGCTCATGACCGTGAGCACAGCTGAATATTTAGTTTAAACTCTGCAGAGGTTGTACTTTATCCACAAGACATTTCATCTCATTTTGCCAAGCATCCGTTGGCCGACGGATAACTCTTACGCACTACCAAGGTTTACGTTAGGAATCCACTACAAAGCCTTTATAATGCCCCCTCTCAGCACATGTCTACCCGCTAATGGTGGACTCTGGCACCCTTGTTCTGCGACCGGCCTCGGCGTCAAGTTTTCTGCTCATGCTTCCCACCGAGCAAATGGTGCAGCGGCTCGTCGGACTACGTCAACCTCTTCGTTCTCCTACATCTCATTTCAGTTTGCTGTGCAAGAGGTGGTCGCGGCTAGCTGGTGCAACCGGCCGCATTCTACCACATTTGGTTGATGTTGAGCTACGAGGTGTGCCAATTCATGTGTGGGAGACCTCGACAGTGAAGGAGTTGCTACGTCCTCATGCTTGGATTCAGAGTGTGCATCCAGAAACTCTTGAACTACAGGACTTGTCATCCTTTCGGTGTTCGGCCTGGTGTTTCAACTTGGCGACCATTCCTCCGTCCAAGGATCTTTGGGTGGCTGAACCTCCGACTGCCGTTGTGGAAGACCCACCGGTTAAAAGGGTTCTCTCTTATCCTGTTCAATTCAGTTTTTCAGTCGCACTTGGGCTTGGTGGTGATGCTGTTCCAAGTCTGCCACCATCGCCTAGAGATGATAGTGGGGATGATGATACCTCGGCGAGGCGACGGCGCCGATTCCGGTCACCCTCCCGGCCGCCCATCTTTGGTTCTGCCGGTGGGCGGGGTTCGGGTGACAACGGCTCGGTGCGTCAACCAGTCAAGGAACGGTTGGGCCCCAGTGCCCCGGCATGCTGCCATGTGGCAGACCCCCATTCAGGAGAGGTGACGGCTCAGGACGCCGTGTCCCAGGAAGAAATTGATGATATTCCGGGAATTCGAAAGGATAGGTAACACAATGATGGCTCTACTTCCACAGAGCTGCTGCCGGCATTTTTTCCCAAGGTGATGGCGGCTGCTTTGCATGGTGAGTTGGCGGGTGTTGGAACCGAAGAAAATCTCTCAATGGCTTCACCAATACTGGAGTGTTTTGAAATTGCTACTGGCAACTCGACGAGTGAGCTGGACGGAATTTTAGCTGGGCCGAGGGATGAAGAGCTGGACCGTGGGCTCCCTACTCCTGTTCCGGTTCGGACTGTGGAGGCAACGGATGGGACGTGCCCATGTGCTCCAGTGCCTCCATCTGCGGCCTTTGTGCAGGAAGCGTTCATCAGCAAGCTGGCTCGGCACACAATTAGTCTCCTTCAAGCTCCGAAAGCTAATAAACGCCAGGGGTCAGTGGCGTCACCATTAGCCACCCCGCGACATAGCAGGCGGATAGCAGGAGCTGGAGTGGAATTCCAGATGGGTGACCTTGATAGAAGATCGAAGAAGAAAGCCATGCGTGCTCTCGATATCATAAAAGAGCATGAAGGGATCGATCAGCAGGCACAAGAAGATTATGACAAGATCTTTGGGCAACCTTTATCGGATGAGCACCTGAAGGCCTTAGCTGCATTGTTTAAGTGGAACATCCCCAATTTTGATCCTGTTGGGGAGGGCGAGGGTGTAGTGTAGCCCTGCTGATTACAAACCTGATGTGTGTTGTTTGTGGTCGACTTTTTTTCTGATTGTTCATATGGATCCGAAAAAAATCTTTATGTGGAATGTGCGTGGTCTTAACTCGACTGCCCGACAAGATTCTGTCCGCACCATGCTCGAAGCATCGCGAGCGGATATTGTGTGCATTCAGGAAACGAAGGTCACTGCAATCTCTCAACGGGTTCTGCTCTCTGCTTTGGCAGCGGATTTCACGGAATTTGTTGAGCTGCCAGCGGTTGGTGCCAGCGGTGGTGTTCTTTTTGCCTGGCGCCGTCATATTGGAAGTACAGGGAATCACCGCGTAGATGCCAACAGTGTGTCTATTGAATTTTGCCCGAACAATGGCACATCTTGGTGGCTCACTTTCGTCTATGGTCCTCAAGGTACAGGGGAGAAAATTCAGTTCTTACAGGAGCTGCGTGATATTCGCATTGCTTGTCTAGGGCCGTGGATTGTTGCTGGGGATTTCAACTTGATTTACAAAGATGAAGATAAGAATAATACCAACTATAATCGAGCGATGATGGGTCGTTTCAGGCGGCTAATCAACGATCTTGCTCTTAAGGAAATCCCCTTGCATGGACGGAAATTCACATGGTCAAACCGACAAGACTCTCCTATTCTTGTTAAGTTGGATAGAGTTCTTTGTTCGGTGGACTGGGAGGATCTCTTTCCTAATTGCCTGCTACAAAGTCTATCTTCGGATGATTCAGATCATTGTCCTCTCCTGCTCGGGTTGCATGACAACAAAACAGGTCGGAGGAGATTTCATTTTGAGTCTTTTTGGCCGAAGCTAGAAGGGTTCCAGGAAGTGGTGGCTTCTGCATGGAACTCGGTGCCGGCAGGACCTTGTCCTTTCTCTGTCTTAGATGGTAATCTCAAAGCGGTCTCCAGGAGCTTGCAAAGCTGGAGCGACAAGACGGTGGGGCATGTGAACTCTCAACTCGCCTTGGCTCGGGAAGTTCTTCACCAACTTGAGATTGCCAATGATAAACGTCATCTCTTGCCGGAAGAATCATGGCTGCAGCATAATCTCAAGAAACATTGTCTCGCCCTTTCGTCACTCAAAAGGACCATTGCTCGTATACGTTCATGAATTGGATGGCTGCGAGATGGTGACGCTAATACTAAACTTTTTCATCTACATGCTCGCCATCGCAAGAGAAAGAATTTCATTGGCCATCTGGTCGCCGATGGGCAGGTATACACCAATCATGAAGACAAAGCAAGGCTCATATTTGATTTTTATGATGGCCTACTTGGTAAAAATGTAGATCGAGATCGTACCATCAACCTCGCTGAACTGGGAATTCAATCACATTATCTTGCTGATCTTGAAGCACCCTTCTCGGAGGATGAAGTGTGGGCTACTATCAAACAATTACCACCGGATAAGGCCCCAGGTCCCGATGGGTTCACAGGGCGTTTTTACAAGGCTTGTTGGCCCACAATAAAACAAGACATCATGGCAGCAATCTCGGCTGTGTGGAGTAGAAAATTTATGGGTTTCAACTCACTAAACAAGGCATATATTACTCTCCTTCCCAAGAAAGAAGACGCTGAACAGCCCAAGGATTTCAGACCAATAAGTTTGGTACATAGTTTTGCCAAACTCATCACCAAAATGTTGGCCAATTGATTGGCAAGTCGGCTGCAGCAGATGGTGTCTCCTAATCAAAGTGCTTTCATTAAAGGTCGATTTATACAAGACAACTTCATGTTGGTGCAGCAGACGGCAAGGTTTCTACACCAACAAAAACTACCACGATTTCTCTTAAAACTCGACATTTCTAAGGCCTTTGACAGTGTGGCATGGCCCTTCTTATTTGAAGTCTTGCAGCAATTGGGTTTCGGACCCATATGGAGAGACATGATCAGTGGGCTACTTTTCACATCATCGACTCAGGTTTTTTTGAATGGAGTTCCCGGTGACCGTATTTGTCATCGGCGTGGATTACGTCAAGGTGATCCGTTGTCGCCTATGCTCTTCACATTGGTCATGGATGTCCTAGGACATATGATTTCTACAGCAGCAAATGAAGGGCTGTTACAACCTCTCTCAAGACGGGCACTCCAACACCGGATTTCTTTATATGCGGATGACGTGGTCATGTTTCTCAAACCGGAGGCTGCAGATATTAATATTACAATGGATTTGCTTCATTTGTTTGGTGATTCCTCTGGGCTGAAAGCTAACATGCAAAAGAGTAGTGTGCTACCAATAAGATGTGGGGAGTCCGAGCTAGCTACCCTCCACCAGTTGCTCCCATGCGAAATCTCAGAGTTCCCGTGCAAATATCTTGGTCTACCTCTCTCTTTAACAAGGTTGAAGAAGGAGCATATCCAACCCATTATTGATAGAATTGCCGATCAGCTACCGGGTTGGAAGGCGGATCTAATGACCCGAGCAGGGAAAGAATACAAGTTCAGTTTGTGCTAACTGGGATGCTTATTTACCTAGCTATGGCTGTGGACTTCCCGCAATGGGCTATCAAAGCGGTGGATAAGATTCGACGAGGATTCATTTGGAGAGGTCGCAAGGAAGCACAAGGTGGCCATTGCCTCGTGGCATGGAGCACAGTGTGCCGACCACTCCAGTTGGGTGGGCTTGGCATCTCTGATCTCAAGAACATGATATGGGCATTAAGAATGCGTTGGGTTTGGCTGCAGAAAACAGAACCTCACCGGCCATGGTCTGCACTACAGATCCAAGTTCCAACACAAGTCCAAGCCTTCTTCTCTATTGCTCTCAAAACTGAAGTAGGAGATGGCTCACGTACTCTGTTTTGGACTGATCGATGGATTCATGGTCAGTGCATTGCTGATTTGGCACCTCGCTTATTTGCCATAATACCAAGATACAAAGTGCAGCGACGTACTGTCCAGGAGGGCCTCACAAATCGCACATGGGTTTTGGATATACAGGGCGCTCTGTCAGTGGGGGAAATTATTGATTATTTGCAGCTTTGGGATCTCCTAGCAGATTTCACATTACAACCAGATGTCAAAGACACTCATGTTTGGCAATTCTCGTCGACCGGACAATACTCGGCTAAATCGGCATACGAGAGCTTGTTCTTGGGTGCTATTCAGTTCAGACCATGGGAGAGGATTTGGAAAACTTGGGTGCCCGCTAAATGTCAATTTTTTGCATGGTTGGTCGCCCACAATCGGTGTTGGACAGCGGATCGTCTTGCGAAACGGGGACTGCCACACCCTGAACAATGTCCCTTGTGCGATCAGGAGGAAGAAACTATTGATCACATGTTGACCTCTTGTGTCTTTGCTAGACAGTTTTGGTTCAGTTTGTTGAGACAGGTCGGGCTTCATGCATTTTCCCCACAGCCTACAGATTCCTCATTTGACACATGGTGGGAGAAAGCTAATGAAGCAACCAGTGGTTTGGTGAGACAGGGACTCAACTCTCTCATTATTCTTGGAGCTTGGGTACTATGGAACCATAGGAATCGTTGTGTGTTTGATGGAATATCCCCTAGCATGTCTCAGGCTTTAGTTCTAGCAGGGGAAGAGCGTCAATTATGGTCTTTGGCAGGGGTTCGAGGGATCTCCTTCTTGATTGCCCATCTGCCTGGATCATGAGTTTTATAACATTAGGTCGTTTTTCTAGTTTGTAAAAGGCGCGAATGTAATCTAGCAGTGGTGAGGTGTGTGTGTGTGTGGGCGTGTGGTATGTTTGTGTGTGTCCGTGTTGTAACTGGGTTCTTGTCCCATCTTTCTTCTTAATTTAATGAAGCGCAGCTCTCCTGCGTTTTCGGTAAAAAAAAAATGTTTCACTGCCACGTGATTCCACCTCAATAACGGAAGCCCCCTCTTGCGCCTTTCGGATCCTAAGACATCGTCCATTCACTGCTCTTCGACTTGGTCTACACTATACTGAGACTAAGCAAATTACTTGGCTAGGTCTGTCTCCTTCCAGACTTGTGGTTGTACTATAAACACAAAAAGGTCACCCCATGAACCAGTTCTTAGATTTGAGCAATACTACCACTTTTCCAACCATACATCTCATCATACAACCTGCTCAAATCCCTATACCATATTGCTACAAAAATTATTCCATCATATTTTATCATTGTTGCATAGGACCATTATCTAGTTCGTGGAACAATTATCATGATTATCATCCAAAGCAAAGCTAAGCATCATCTATCCATTCATAACCCTAAAACGAAACTATGGCGACAAGGATGATAAGGGAAAAACTAGGGTAAAATCTAACTCTTGGGATTCCTAACAATTTATTAGCATGCACATGTTTATAAAACAAAATATTTATAAAACTAGGATAAAAATGATCAAGAACACAACTTGCCTTCACTGAACTCAGTTGGGTCTTCAAAATCCTGATCCTGCAGACCTTCTAGATCCTCCTAAACATTGGTGTCTACTCGCAACATACATGGAAAAACAACAACATATAAACAACAAGATCCAAAAATAACAAACATCACACAACAAACACTATCATCACAAGATTACACAATTCTGGACAATTTGGCGAAAGAACGGATCAGAACGAAGCTACGATTTACATGTTATAATTTTCTAAAGATTAGAACATGACTAAAAAGATTATCTACATACAAAATTATGTTGCTAGGAATTTTCTAAGATTTTTACAAAGTCATCTATGATTTTTTGGGAATTTCCTAGCATTTATTTGAATTATAAAACTATTAAACAAAATTAAATAAACCTATAAAACATTTTCAGAAATTAATTTCCTATTTATTTTTATTTTTAGGATTATTTTTATACTAAAAATTATTTATTGCGCAATATTTAAGCTTTATGACATCAGCGCACAATTAAAACAATTAAAAAGAAAACCAACGCTGACTATACTGCTGACTGAGCATCCTTTGCTGAGATGGCATGCTTAACGTAAGCAAAAGTGTTGACGTGGCTGGATGACTTGGCTCAGTGACGTGGCGTCTGACTAACTGGGATTATAACTTGACACGTGGCACTTCATGATTGGCTACCGAAGGGGTATGAGGGGCTTCAATCTCGGCTCTTGGTCTCGGATCGAATGGCTCACGTGCACTGGCTCTCATCTCCGGCTGAACAGAGGTGGTGGTGATAGCTTCCACGGCGGCGCAACGCCGGAATCTCGCCAAAACGGGGCTCCAGTGACTTATCTACTCCGGTGAGCAGCATAACAGGGTCGGGGAAACACGGGGAACTCACCTAGGGAACGTATCGGCATTGGCGAAGCTCCAGGGATGCGGACAACATCACATGGCGGCAAACCTCCTCGAAGCTCATCGAAACTCAGTCCTGGGCGACGATTGGCAGTCGAGATCGCGTCGGGAAGCTTGCTTGAGCCCTTGCGATGCTGGAGAACTCCTCGGTGGTGGCTTTCATGCTATGGTGGTCGAGATCGATGGCGGTGTCTTCCTCTTCCGATGCAACGGCTTCCTCTTCTGATGTGGCGGCAAAATCGCGGCTCTAGACCAAAGGCTTGGTTTGAGATGCTCTAGGGGAGGGGTCTAGCATGCTATTTGTACCCGGAGGAGATAGAGTTCGAGGGCGGCTCGGCATCTATTTGAACAACGGTGGCATCTACTCGGACTCCAATTTGAGCTTGATTCCAATTGGAGATAGGGCGTACTCGTCTAGGACTTTTGCTTATCCGTGAGCTAGCAAGCTTCTAGAAGCTCCTCTCCATTGAATGTGCGTCGGGCTTTATCCTTGGCTCGTGACCAGCTCGGTCTTCTTGGCGGTGCAGCGTGGCGGCGGGAGAGAGAGAGGCTGGAGGTAGGGGATGAGCTCGGCGGGCTAGGCAAAAGAAGTGGGCTGCAGCCCAGAGAAAGAGAGAGGAGGGCAAAGATGGTGGTGGGCTGGGCTGAAACCGAGAGAGAGAGAGAAGGGAGATGGGCTTAGCTCAAAAGCTTCTCTATTTCTTCTCTAATTTCTCTCATATATATACACTTGTATAATTATACATACAGTGTATATACTACCTATACAAATACATTAGCTCACATAATCAAGCAATCAAACAAGCAAACAAAAAATATATGTGCATATATATATATATAAATTTTTATTTTTCTTTGAAAAAGTTTTTGATTTCTATGGTTTTAAGAACTTGGGCTGTTACAAAACCTACCCCCCTTAAAGGAATCTAGTCCCCGAGATTCGGACTGATCTGCAAACAGGTGAGGAAACTCTACCTTTAGCTCTTCTTCTTGTTCCCAGGTTGCCTCATATTCAGTGTGGTGGTTTCACAGTACTTTGCTCATGCATATGACCTTTCTCTGAGTCACACGCTCCATCATTTCCAGAATCTTAATCGGGTATTCTAAATATGTCAAGTCCTCTTGTGGTTCCACTTCTTCCAAAGGTAAATCTTCCTCTGGCACTCGCAAACACTTCTTTAACTATGATATGTGAAACACATTGTGCACATCTGCTAGCTTGGGTGGCAATTCCAACTGGTATGCCACTTCTCTATGTCTGGCACTTACTTTGAATGGTCCAATATACCTAGGTGTCAACTTTCCTCTAACCTTGAAGCAAAAAAATCCTCTTAGAGGCGAGACCTTGAGATACACATAATCTCCAACTTTGAAGGTTAACTCTCGGGGTCGATTATCCACATAACTCTTCTATCTGGATTGGGCTATCTTTAACTTTTCTCGTATTACCTTGACTTGTTCCTCAGCTTCCTTGAGTATTTTTGGTCCAAACACTTGACCTTCTCCAGTTTCACTCCAATGTAGAGGCGTTCTACACTTCATTCCATATAATGCCTCGAACGGAGATATCTGTAAACTGGATTGATAACTATTGTTATACGAAAACTCTGCATATGACAAGTTCTTATCCCAACTATTGCGATTCTGAAGCGCACACGGTCGCAACATATCCTCAAGTATCTGATTTATTCTTTCTGTCTGTCCATCTGTTTGTGGGTGATATGCCGAGCTAAAATGCAGCTTCATGTCCAATGATTTATGGTTCCTGGATATAGATAACTCTGCCAACTTATCTCCTTTATAGGTTGTTTTAACCGGAATAAAATGAGCTACCTTCGTGAGGCGATCCACAATGACCCATATTGAATCATAGCCTTATTGGGTACGAGGTAAACCGACTTTGAAATCCATCCCAATTTCTTCCCATTTCCATTCTGGTATCTTCAACGGTTGTAGTAATCCTACTGGTTTCTGATGTTCTGCTTTCACACGGTGACATACATAACACACTGCTACATACTCGGCTATTTCTCGCTTATACCAGGCCACCAATAGCAATCCTTCAGATCATGATACATCTTAGTACTACATGGGTGAATAGAGTAAGCTGACTCATGAGCTTCTCTTAAGATTATCTCCTTATGCTCTTTCTGGTCTGGTACACAGATACACTTGCCAAACCAGATTATGCCTGTCTCATCTTTCGAGAACTTTGGGGCTTTGCCAGCTTTGATATTAGCTTTAATCCCTTTGATATTTTCATCTTCCACCCGCCCTTTCTGGATGTCCTCATCCAAAGTAGGTTCCACTTCTATGGTTTCTGCCTCTAAATCCGTGACAAAACCTAGGTTATGTCATCAGAATTCTTCACACAAAGTCGATTGAGCTTCTTGCAACATAGCCATCGTATTGTAGAGTTTACAACTTAACACGTCCGCAACCACGTTTGCTTTTCCTGGATGATAATGGATTCCTACATCATAATCCTTGATCAATTCTAGACATATTTGTTGCCTCAAGTTAAGATCTGTCTGGGTGAATATATACTTTAAACTCTTATGATCAATATATATTTCACATCTTTTCCCAAGAAGATAATGCATCCATATCTTCCAAGCATGTACCACTGTTGTTAACTCCAGGCCATGAGTTGGATAATTCTTCTCATGAGTCCTCAACTGTCTAGAAGCGTACGCTACCACTTGTCCTTCTTGCATCAAAACACATCCAAGACCTTGTCGAGATTCGTCACAGTATATGTTGAAGTTCTTCTGGATATCCGGCAACACTAGCACTGGTGCTGTAGTTAACTTCTTCTTAAGCTCATTGAAACTCGCTTCACAAGCGCTTATCCATTCCTACCTCTTTTCCTTCTTTATCAACTATGTGAGTGACTTGGCTATCTTCAAGAATCCTTCTATGAAACAACGGTAATAGCCTGCTAGACCAAGAAAACTTCTCACTTCTGTAACGCTGGTAGATGATTTCTAATTCAACACATCTTTCACCTTACTTGGGTCTACTACAACTCCTTCGGCAGATAAAATGTGTCCAAGAAATGGCACCTCTGTTAACCAAAACTCACACTTGCTAAGCTTAGCATACAATTGATGTTCTCTAAGCTTCTCCAGAAGCATTCTTAGATGTTCCTCATGTTCTTCTTACTCTTAGAGTAAACCAGTATGTCATCAATGAACACTACCACAAACTTATCTAGATACTCCATGAAAACTTTATTCATGAGGTACATGAAGTAAGCCGGGGCATTAGTTAAACCAAACGACATGACTATAAACTCATACAATCCGTATCAGGTGATGAATGTTGTCTTGGATATATCCGATTTCTGAATCTTTAGCTGATGATATCCTGATCTTAAGTCTATCTTCGAAAACACTCGAGCTCCGATAAGTTGGTCAAATAGATCTTCGATTCTGGGTAAGGGATACTTATTTTTTATGGTGACATCATTGAGTGCTCGGCGGTCTAGGCACATCATTTGGCTTCCATCTTTCTTTTGCACAAAGAGTACATGTGCTCCCCATGGCGAGGTAATAGGGTGAACATAACCCTTCTCTAACAACTCTTGTATTTGCTTCTTTAGTTTGGCTAGGTCATTAGCGGGCATCCTATAGGGTCTCTTAGCGATAGGCGCAGTTCCAAGCACAAGATCAATTACAAACTCAATGTCTTGGTCTGGTGGCATACCTAGTAATTCATCTGGGAACACGTCTGGAAACTCAGAAAATATCCGTATTTGGTCCACTGTCGACCCTTCAAGATGGTTCAACTTGCATTGCTCTGCTGACAGTGTGTCTGCCACGAACTCTACCTTGACACCTTCTTCGTTTTCCAAGGTGACTGCCCTTCTAGCACACTCTATCACTCCTTTATAATTTGCTAACCAATCCATTCCATGAATCACTTCGATCCCATCTGCTTTTAGGACGACGAGGTTGGCTAGGAACTCTACCCCCTTAAATTAAGGTTTAACTTAGGGTACAGGAGACTAGCTCTCATTTCTCCACCATGTGAGATAATTAGCATCTTATTTTTGGTTGTTACTGGTAAACTATGCTTGGCCACATACTTAGATGTAATGAACGAATGCGAGGCTCCAGAATCAAACAAAACAGATGCAGGGGTTGAGTTGACAAAGAATATGTCGAGTACGATATCAGGTGCATCCTGAGCTTCTTCTGTAGAGACGTGGTTCACATGTCCCTTCGCATGGTTCTACTGAGCTCTGTTGGGCATGCAACTATCTGATACTGATTGCAGTTCTAAGTTGAAGCAGGTGTCTTCATTGGTATGTTCAAGTTGAATGGAACTGGTGATTGGTTCTGCCTCCTCTTAGGACACTAATTGGCATAGTGTCCAATCTCATGAAAGTTGAAACATTTACGGCCAGTTGGAGCCTGTGGGTTAGGGTCCTTAGCCGGGGCTAGGGTATTGTAGCTGGTGTTGGAGCGAGGCTACTATTTCACATAACGAGGTGCTGCTGCTTGATGTCTAAACTGAATGGATGACTGCTGTTGTCCCTGGGGTGGCATGGTGCATGGGCGAGAGTTACTGCCTTAGTGTTGTCCTTGTGAGACCATTCTTCTCTTGCGATCTTCACCGAGCATACAACATTTGTCTTCCAATACCAGTGCCTTGTTTACCAAATGCTGAAAATTGAGGTAGTCATGGGTGCTTAACTGAGCTTGCATTCCATAAACCAATCCGTCCAAGAAGCGCTCCTATTTCTTCTCGTCAGTGTCGACATTCTCTGGTGCATACCTTGAGAGTTGAGTAAACCTGTTGACATACCCATTCATTGACATTGACCCTTGCTTCAGGTTGTGGAACTCCTTCATCATGGCAATAGTGCCTACTGACACATGATGGCGGCGAAAAGCTTCCCTAAATTCTGTCCAAGTGACTAACTCCTAGTCCTCATGGGCGTTGTAGAAAGCATCCCACCAGTCAGCGGTAGGACCGGTGAGTTGATATGCAGCATACAGTACCTTCTCACAATCATTGCATTGGGCGATCAATAATTTTTTTAATTATCTTAAGACAATCATCTGCATCGAGCGGCTTAGCAGTGTGAGAGAACGTAGGTGGATTAGTCCTCATGAATTCCCCCAACTTGGACTGGTTATGGCAGTGGGGCTATGGTGGTGGCTGATTCTGAGTAGTCTGTTGCATGTTGGTTATTGCCTGGGCCATCCCTTGCAAGATCTGGGTTTGCATAGCCATAATCTGCCCCATAGTCATCAGAGGTGGTGGTGGAGGCGGGGTTTTTATGTGGTTGCCACTATTTCCGAGGGTGCTCCTGGTGTTGACCATCTAGTAGAGTAGGGCATATATAAGAGGTAAGAAAAAGATTCTAAGAAGTCTATGTTGTAGAGACTGATTTTACTAAAGAACTCTTATTATATTTAGTACTTACTATCATCAAACCCTACTTCTAAGATGTGGATGTAGACAGGGTGCTTAAGGGTGATCCTGAAACTCACATCTGACACTTATAAGCAATAAGATCCATAAGAACAAAAAACTCTGGAATGACCTAAACAACACTACCGATCAATCTCTATTATTCTAACAGGGGACTCCCTATCTGGTAGACATGGTAGGGTTGCAGGTCCTCCATCCAAGTCACTGTCTAGGTACAATGATCCTAAGCTAGAGGGAGGTTTGGAGCGAGCTCTCTTGCCAAGGGGTGACACTGGTGTAGGAGTGAATTCACGCAAGCGACATCGAAGTATCATGTTTGCTTCTTTAGCTTCATCCAGGCGATGGGGAACCTCCTTCACTTCTTTCATGGTGCCTTCGTAGAGATGATCCAGGGCGACGGTGAGTTGAACTTGGATCCGGAGTGTGGTATTCTCTTCATTACAATAGCATCGAACTCTAGTATCCGAGCTTGAGTCATCACGAATAGGGACAGAGCAGTACAGCGAGTCCTTAGTTGTTGCTCCATATTCTAGGCACACGTGGTAGAGGGCTTGACGGGCAGTGTCTCGTATGCCTTCTTCGAAACTGGATCTCCCTGTCTCCGTGGTGTATGTGCGTGCAACTCTGAACTCTCCCTTGTGTGCGCGATGTTCGTAGACGAAGACGGTGACGGACCATTTTGTGCAGCTGGCTTGCCTTGTTCCTTCGTACATCGGCTTCGTTTAGTGTCCCATGTCGGTAAGTAAGGCCCATAGCATCTGTCGGTGAGATGGGAACCGGGGGTCCCCGAGTCCCGAGGCCAGGACAGCAGAGTGCCATGTGGCGCCCTCCCTCGGGGATTATCTCCCCGAGGTCCGAGAAGGACAAAGTTCCGGGAGAGGGTGCTCGGGGCCATGAATAGTGGTCCCCGAGTACCCGAGTTCCCCGATGACCCGAAGGACACAGTTCCGGGGGAGGGTGCTTGGGGCCACGAACAGTGGTCCCCGAGTACTCGAGTTCCCCGATGACCTGAAGGACACAGTTTCGGGAGAGGGTGCTCGGGGCCATGAATAGTGGTCCCCGAGTACCCGAGTTCCCCGATGACCCGAGCAGACGCAGTTCCGAGAGAGGGCGCTCGGGGCCATAAACAGTGGTCCCCGAGTACCCGAGTTCCCCAAGGACCGAGAAAAGGTATATCTGGGAGAGGGTGCTCGGGGCTATGAACAGTAGTTTCCGAGCACCCGGAGTTCCCCGAGGACTTGAGATGCCCTTTGCTGGTGGACCCCACAAGGGCTCAGCGGTGAGGTGTCAATTGGTGAGAGATCCGATGCTGCATTTAAGATGGAGCGTGGCCTATCACTTCCAACCACTCCCCCCACGCCTGCTGTCAGTCCTTGCCACTGCCTGGCACGGGGGCGTGGGGGCATTTAATGCGGCGGGTCCCATCGCGTGTCATCCGGCGCGCCTCGGGATAACGTCGCTGGGCACGAGGCACATCGCCTGCCGCCCTGCTGTGTCAGGCTTACTCTGACCGGGCGGGCACGCGGGGTTGCTCAGTGGCTGCCCGGTGGGCCCTCCCTGCTACGCCCGCTAAAAAGCGGGATGATGACAGTACCGGACCGGGGGTGCATTTTCAACCCCCCCCCCCGTAACATCAAGCTACAGCCCATAATGGTTGCTTTCCATTTATGGCGCCTTGGGACTCGTGCCCTCCTTTTTGGGCACGCCAAGCCCCCTCCCGACGGTATAAAAGGAGGGGGTGCATCCCGACGATGGGAGAGAGGCTTTTTTAGAGGACCAAGTGCTTGAGAAACAGCTTCTTCAAGGCCGGACAAGTCCATGAAGCTCAACAGACGCAGACAAGCTAACGAAGCTCTAGACTTAGACAAAAACCTTATAACACAAGAAACTCAGAGCATTTATAGCATACACAGGAGTAGGGTATTACGCTCCGCGCGGCCCAAACCTGTCGAAAATTCCCCTGAACATTTATTTCCACTAGCCTTCGATCATCCATCCCGCCTGCATCTCATTTACCCTCATTAATTCACGTGCGAAGCAGTTTCAGAATCATCCCCCTGGCCGAATCTCAAAGGGGGTCCCTCCGAATCCCCGCTTGTGGAGTT
Organism: Phragmites australis; assembly: GCF_958298935.1. Taxonomy (NCBI): domain Eukaryota; kingdom Viridiplantae; phylum Streptophyta; class Magnoliopsida; order Poales; family Poaceae; genus Phragmites; species Phragmites australis. The sequence goes on along the minus strand of NC_084935.1, from coordinate 29,165,274 downwards.
CACCCTCCGACAGCTAGCGTGCCAGGTAGGGGGAGGTTGCATCTCTGAATCCGCTTTGTTTTCTGGAGAAAAGATGGCAGCTGGACATCGTCTCCAATGCACTGGCTCTGGCTCCAGCTCCAGCGAAGAGGTGGAGCCCATCGCTCAGGAGGCCCCAGTTTCTGCTGCTCCTCAGCAGCAGCAGCAGTCGGCCCGCCTGATGCCCCCCTCCCTTGGGCACGACGGCGTTGGGCCCAGCAAGGTCCCCGCCGTCGGGCGGGCCGCCTAACCCCCAGCAGGCGGCAGACGCCCCTGCCGCAAGATCCACGTCCGGACAACGCTGGGCACCGTTACAGCGTAGGTTCGCCTTCGGTGATGCTAGCCCTGGGAGTGCGTTGCTTGCGGCGCAAGCACTCCTCAGGCACCCGCCTGTCCAGGCAGCGGGGGAAACCCCAGAAGGCCGTTGGCTGCAGGAGGTGGCCGCCCTGGTGGGCACAGCTCACCGGCAGGTGCTGGCCGAAAGCTCCCGTGCCACCTCTCACCGTGGCGCAACTAAAGCCGGTCCATCCTCAGGTGGCGGCAGAAACGGCCGGGGGGGCTCCAAACAAAGTGCCGCCCCCCTTGGCCACAACATAAGTTCAGGACCTCCGCTTGCATCTCAACGAGCGGAGGGCTGTCGAGGATGCACGTGTCACCCTTGAGCACTGTCGGGAGTCCCGGCACGAGGCCGAGGCAGAGGACCAGGCTTCCTCTATGCCAGCTCATGACCGCCGGGGTTCCCCGGCGTGCCAACATTCGCCCCCCAAGGGCGCAGCTCACACCACGGGGTACGGCACCGGCTGCTGCACATTCACCAATGAGCTCCGTTGGGTCAACTGGCCCACGAAGTTCCAGCCAGAACTACCGGAGAAGTACGACGGGTCCATCGACCCCGTCGAGTTCCTCCAGATCTACACCACCGCCGTCCAAGCGGTGGGAGGCAGTAAAAAGGTTATGACCAATTACTTCCATGTGGCCTTGAGGGGCTCTGCCCGCTCCTGGCTTATGAACTTACCCCCAGGATCCATCGGCTCCTGCGATGATCTTTGCCACCAGTTCGTGGCCAATTTTCAGGGCACCTTCACACGGCCCGGCTTGGAGTGCGACCTCCATGCCGTCAAGCAACAAGAAGGGGAGACACTGAGACACTTCATACAACGCTTCAGTCAGGTCCGCAACACAAACCCACGGATCACCCCCATGCTATCATAGTCGCATTCTGGCAGGACGTCCGTGATGAGTGGATGCTCGAAAAGCTAGGTACGCATGAGGTCGAAACCACCGCGGAGCTCTTCGTGTTAGCGACAAGGGCGCTAAGGCAGCGGAGGCTCGGGCGGGGCATGTCCCGTGCCCTGAGCAACCCGCTACCGACGTGGTAGGTCCTTCCCGCTCTAACAGGCAGGAAAAGAGAAAGAGAAGAAGGTGTGACACTGCCCCTATCATGTCGGCAGAGGGCCCTACCCGTAGGCCGGCATGACGAGCGGCTACCGACAGGAGGCCCGTGCCTGCGAGGGCTCCCGCTCACGTAAGGGCTCCCGCTCCCCCGAGGGCTCCCGCTCCCGCGAAGCCCGAGCCGGGAAAGTGGTGCGAGATTCACCAAACTGAATGGCACGACCTCACAGAGTGCCGGTCAGTCAAGGGGCTCGTCGAGCGGTGCTAGAAGGAGCGTGAGGAGCGCCGCAGGGGTGACGACGACAGAGCCGCCCCCGAAAACCAAGAGCTCGGGCTCCAAGAGCCCGAGCACACCGTCACCTTTATCGACGGAGGCGCATACACGCCCTCCTCTCGTCGCTGTGTTAAGACCATGCGGCGTGAGGTGTGCTCGGCGACCCCGGGCGCTGCAGCCGCAAGGCCCCTATAGTGGTCGGAGACCCCGATCACCTTCAGTCTGGCGGATCACCCCGCGAGTACTGCAGGGGTGGGGCGACTACCTCTAGTAGTGTCCCCCACCATCTGCAATGTGAAGGTCAGCCGGGTGCTGATCGACGGGGGTGCCGGCCTAAACCTCCTGTCCTAGGAGACCTTCGAGAAGCTGTAGGTGCCATCGAGGTGCCTAAAGTCGTCCCTCCCCTTCTACGGGGTGACGCTGGGACACACTCTCCCCCTCGGGCAAGTCGAGCTTCCTGTCACCTTCGGGAGTCGGGATAATTTCCGGACGGAGAACGTCATCTTCGATGTCGCGGAAGTCCCTCTCGCCTACAACGCCATACTCGAGCGCCCGGCACTCGCCCGGTTCATGGTGGTAACACACTATGCTTACTCGGCCTTGGTCTCTGCTCAGGTCGAGGTCAAAGGAAACCTAGGGGGCCCTCTTCATCCAGACCCCGACTTGCCGCCGACGCCTCCATCCCTACGAAGGAGGTCGTGGTGGGCGAAGACTCGTCCCAGGTCATCCGGATCGGTGGTGACTTGGGCGACAAATAGGAAAGTGCGCTCATCGTCTTCCTCCAGGCCAATGTCGATGTGTTTGCATGGCAGCCGTCCGATATGCCCAAGATCCCTAGGGAGGTGATCGAGCACCACCTGGTTGTGCGCCCTAACGCACGGCCGGTGAGGCAAAAGGTTCGACGGCAGGCGCCTGAGCACCAGGAGTTCATCCGGGAGCAAGTCAACAAGCTCCTCGACGCCAGCTTTATCCGAGAGGTCCTCCACCCAGAGTGGCTGGTAAACCAAGTTGTCGTCCTAAAGACCAACGGCAAGCTGCGGATGTGTGTCGACTACACCGACCTGAACAAGGCTTATCCGAAAGATCCTTTTTCTTTACCCCCGCATAGATCAAATTGTAGACTCCACTGTAGGATGCGATCTTTTGTGTTTTTTAGATGCAAATTCAGGTTATCACCTAATCCACATGGCCAAACAGGACGAGAAAAAAACATCTTTTACTACCACGGCGGGGACCTACTGCTATGTCTCAATGCCTTTTGGTCTGCGCAACGCTGGATCTTTCTTCCAGCGGGTCGTGCGCATTACCCTTGATTCACAGGTTGGCCACAACGTCGAGGCCTACGTCGATGATCTCGTGGTCAAGTCTCGAGACCGCACCACCCTGCTGGAGGACTTAGCTGAGATTTTCAATAGTCTCCGTACTACCCGCCTGAAGCTCAACCCCGAGAAGTGCGTCTTTGGGGTACCCGCGGACAAGCTCCTCGGTTTCTTGGTTTCTAGCCGAGGAATTGAGGCCAATCCGGAGAAGATCCGGGCCATCGAGTAGATGCGTCCCCCAGCCCGACTCAAGGAGGTCCAGCGTCTTGCTGGCTGTATGACGGCCCTGGGGCACTTCATCTCCAAGCTCGGAGAGCGAGGGCTCCCACTCTTCAAGCTACTGAAGAAGACCGGTCATTTTGACTGGACACCGGAGGCCGAGCAGGCCTTCCGGGTCTTAAAAAAGTATCTCACCTCATCGCCTGTACTGGTGGCCCCCTCCGAGGGTGAGCCTTTATTGCTCTACGTCTCGGCCACTCCTCAAGTCGTGAGCATGGTACTGGTGGTGGAGCATGATGAGTGCTCGGGGCAAGGTGCTGGGTCCGAGCTCCCGGCCGCCCCTGAGTAGCCTATGGGTCTCGGGGCTCCTCCCGACCAGGGAGTCGAGCCCGAGACCCCAGCTCCTCCCGACCAGGGAGTTAAGCCTGAGAGCCAGGCCGGCCCCGACCACTGCGCCGAGCTCGGGGGCTGTGACAAATCCTCGGGCGAGGCCTCAGTCTGGGCCCGCCGTATACAGCGACCGGTGTACTTTTTCAGTGAAGTCCTCCGAGACGCCAAGACAAGATACCCCCAGGCCTAGAAGATGCTTTATGCCGTACTCATCACTTCCAGGAAGCTGCGCCACTACTTCTAGGCGCACAAGGTCTCGGTGGTAACCACATACCCACTGGGGCCGATCCTCCAGAATCGAGAAGGCACTGGGCGTATCGTCAAGTGGGCGGTCGAGCTCACAGAATTCGATCTGCACTTCGTTAGCTGCCAGGCAATCAAGAGCCAGGCTCTGTCTGACTTTGTGGCAGAGTGGACTCCAGTCCCCGAGATCGACAATGAAGAGATTTCCGCGTACCCTGGGTAAGACGGGCCCAGGTACTGGGTCATGCACTTTGACGGCTCCCTCACGCTGAAAGGCGCGGGGGCTGGAGTGGTGCTCACCTCCCCAACGGGTGAAGTACTCCAGTACGTCGTGCAGCTGCACTTCCGAGCAACCAACAACATGGCGGAATATGAGGGCCTTATCGCTAGCCTTCGAGCAGCGGTAGGCCTCGGGATCCAGCTCCTGCTGATGAAGGGAGACTCCCAACTGGTGGTCGATCAAGTATCCAAGGAATACCAGTGCGCGGATCCTCAGATGGCGACGTACGTGGCGGAAATCAGGAGGCTGGAGAGGCACTTTAACGACCTGGAGCTGCAGCACATACCTCGCCGCAACAACGCTCTGGCCGATGACCTTTCCCGCCTGGCCTCTGCCCGGGCGCTCATCCCAGCTGGAGCCTTTGAAGAAAGGCTCACACGACCATCCGTCCTGCCTATCCACCAGGGCGAAGGGGAATCCTCAAGCCTAGTTGCGGGAACCCAGGCAGCACCCTCAGTGGGAGGTCCCGTCAGGGTGCCGCCTCCCGGTGAGTGCGCTGCTCTTGCCGGTGGTTCTCAAGATGCCTCATGGATCGATGAGATCCAAGGGTAATTGAAAGAAAAAACATCCTTCCCAGGATGATGCCTCTGCGGAGAGGATTGCATAGCAGTCCAAACGCTATGCCATTGTAGATGGGGATCTCTACTGGCGTGGCACGGACGGTGTCCTCCTGAAATGCATCACCCGGGCAGAAGGCAGTGAGCTTCTCACTGAGATCCACGAGGGCGAGTGCGGTGGCCATGCATCGTTCCACACGTTGGTCGGAAAGGCCTTTCGGCAAGGTTTCTACTGGCCTACAGCTCTCCAGGATGCTTCCGAGTTGGTTCAGCGTTGCAGGGCATGCCAGTTCCACGCAAAGCAGATTCACCAGCCAGCTCAGGCTCTCCATACCATCCCCCTATCATGGCCCTTCGCGGTATGGGGGCTAGACATCTTGGGTCCATTCCCCCAAGCAATCGGGGGCTATGAGTACTTCTACGTCGCCATCGACAAGTTCACCAAGTGGCTGGAGGCGGTCCCAATCATCAAGATTACTAAGAACATGGCGATCCAATTCATCCGCAGTATCACAAGTCGCTTTGGCGTCCCGAACAGGATCATCACTAACAATGGTACCCAGTTCACGAGCGCTCTGTTCAGGGACTACTGTGAGGACCTCGGCATCAAGCTTTGCTTCGCCTCTGTCGCTCATCCTCGGAGCAATGGGCAAGTAGAGCGTGCAAATGTCGAGATACTGAAGGGGCTCAAAACCTGAACCTACAACGTGCTCGCAAAGCACGGGAAATGGTGGATCGACAAGCTGCCTGCTGTGTTGTGGGCCAACCAGACCACGCCAAGCTGCGCCACCGGGGAGACGCCTTTCTTCCCCATCTACGGCGCCGAGGCGGTCCTCCCCTCCAAGCTCACTCTCGGCTCCCCCCGGGTGAATGCTTACTCAGAAGGTGAACAGGAACAACAAAGGCGCGATGACGTCGATCACCTAGAGGAGTGTCGGCGATGAGTCACCGTCCGAGCTACCAGATACCAGCAGAGCCTACGACGCTATCATCAGCATCACATCCGGGCCCGGCCACATGAAGTACACCTTCCAAATAAAAGTCCCTACCCATTTTGCAAGTGCTACTTCAAGGGCAAGTCTTCTAAGTCATTCAAGTTTATCCAATTCTGTTGGACTAATCCCAGCGTGGGCCTCGGGGACTCCTTTCACACAGCGTGGAAGCAAGGAGCCATGTTCAAGTTAGAAACTTTAGTTCGTATATGGTTCGGATATCGTATGTGTGCAGGAGTACGTATAGTTAGAGTTCGAGTCCGAATTGATTTAGTTTAGAGTTCGATTAGCAGTCACTTTAAATATTGAGTTGTAACCCTGAATTGTAGCGAGTTAATTGAGTCTAAATTTTCCTCCAGAGAAGTTTCAATCTGCTCATGATTCTTGCTTATTCTTGACAAGATTGCACGAATACGTTCTCATCGAGTTCAAGTAACACATGTTCAATCTGTCTTTCCATCTCGCCGGGTAGGTCGCGACTTGTGTGTAACTACACAAGCACGTACTCGGTGGTCGCGTGCTCAAGCGCCTGCATGGTCAAATTCCTATGTGGTCGACATATTACGTGGTCGAGCATGCATTGCTAGTCACTCACGTGATCGATTGGTCGGGCGTAAGCGGGTCGTGGTCAGGAAAGAACTGACCGCACACGTACTGATCATGGTCATGCGTGGTCATGGTCGGGCATGAACTAATTGCACACATACTGATTGTGGTCAGGTGTGCGCATGATCCGGAGGCAGGAGCCAACATCTAGTATCAAAGCCTGAAATGAATCCGACACTAACTCGTGAACATGTCGATCGTTCCTCAAGGTGAGACGGTGTGAGAGAGCGATAGTGGGTCATTCCTGTACCCGCAGCTGATAGTGAAGAATTACATGAGCTAGGTAATTAGGGTGCAAGCAATGATGGAAGATCAAGGCGTCTAGGATGCAGTTGAACTGACAGCCGAAGCGGCCATCGATGACAAGAAGGACAAGAAGGCAAGGTCACTTCTTTTACAAATGCTCCTGAAGGATCTCCATAAGCAGGTGGCAAGGAAGAAAACTGCAAAGGATGTCTGGGACTATCTCAAGACAAGGTTCATTGGCACAGATCACGTTAAGAATGCGCGACTGCAGACGTTGAAGGGTGACTTCAACACCATGTGCATGCAGGACGGAGAGACGTTGTACTAGTACGCGGAAAGCTCAACGTCATGTCCGGGAGGTATGCCAATCTGGGGGAGACACTTGATGACACTGCGTTGGTCAAGAAGCTATTCGACACTATGCCAGATCGATTCCTGAGTGTGATCACTAGGATCGAGCAGTTCTACAACCTCAACAAGATGCCGTTTGAGGAAGCCATGGGGCGGCTGAATGCTTTTGAAGAATGTGCGCACCCGTGTGCATTCGGCAGCAACAACACTGGTGACGGCCAGCTTCTACTTGCTCAAGCCGAGTGGCAGGCACAGTAGATGAAGGACGGCGGCACTTCTCGTCAAGCAACAAGGGCAAATACCACCCTCCTGTAAATAAAAACCATGGCCATAATGGTCATGAAAGAGGTGGTCACGGCGGTACGTAGAGCGGCATAATGATAAGTAGAGCGGCTCAGGTGGCGGTCGCCGCAACAAGAGTCACATCAAGTGCTACAATTGCTACAAGATGGGGCACTACACGAATGAATGCAAGGAACTAAAAAAGGAGGAAGAGAAAGGCGAGACACATCTCACACGTACCAATGACACTAAGCCGGCCTTACTGCTCGCAGTGTTAGAGCAACGGTGGTGGCATGCCATGCTTTGTGGCTTAGAAGTCTGTTAGAGTAGCTAACAGGAGAAGAGTCTAAAGCAGTGAAATTATTGGCTGACAACAGATCGACAATTGCTTTGATGAAGAATCCAGTGTTTCACAACCGCAGCAAACACATTGACACCGAGTTTCATTTGATTCGTGCGTGTGTTGAAAGAGGCCAGATTGAAGTGGAGTTCATCAGCACAGAGGAGTAGCGAGTCGATGCTCTGACGAAGGCATTGGCGGCGGTGAATCTGGCGGTCATGCGACATCTACTAGAAATTCGTGATCTCAGCCCACATCAGGATTAGGGGGAGTATGTTGGATTAATCCCAGCGTGGGCCTCGGGGACTCGTTTCACGCAATGCGGAAGCAAGGAGTCGTGTTCAAGTTAGAAACTTTAGTTCGTATATGGTTCGTATACGGGTCGGATGTCGTATGTGTGCAAGAGTACGTGTAGTTAGAGTTCGAGTCGGAATTGATTCAGTTTAGAGTTCGGTTAGCGGTCTCTTTAAATATTGAGTTGTAACCCCTGATTGTAGCGAGTTAATTGAGTCTAAATTTTTCTCTAGAGAAATTTCGATCTGCTCCTGAGTCTTGCTTGTTCTCGACAAGATTGTAGGAATACGTTCTTGTCGAGTTCGATCTGTCTTTGCATCTCGTCGGGTAGGTCATGACCTGTGTGTAGCTACACGAGCACGTACTCGGTGGTCGTGTGCTCGAGCGTCCGCGTGGTCGAACACTTATGTGGTCGAGGGATTACGTGGTCGAGCATGCACTACTGGTCGCTCACATGGTCAAGTGGTCAGACGTAAACTGATCGTGGGTCAGGCGTGTAGTGATCTTAAGGCAGGAGCCAACAAATTCAATCATGCAGCACGTTCCTATCGGCGATCGCGTCCATGAAATTCTTACCCCTCTTGGGAAAAAAAATAGCTTCTTGTGGCCACCATTGACTGACCAAGTCCCATCAATCTCCATTTCTTTTACAGTTTACTAGAAGTATCTTGGAGCAGTCACCGAGGTCTTTTCTCGTCGCTACTATAGTATAAATACCCCTGGCACTCGCCACAGTTCATGCATCACAACGGCAATAAGCTAATCACACACATATACAAGGTGCAAAATCACTCAAGCTTCATAGGTTTATTAGCAATGGCATACTCACCGAAGCTAGCGTGCTTAGCTCTGGCTTTCGCGGCCATCGTCGTCGCGCCGTGCGCGGCGCAGAACTCGCCGCAGGACTACGTGGACCTGCACAACGCGGCGCGCACTGACGTGGGCGTCGGCCCGGTGTCGTGGGATGACACCGTGGCGGCGTACGCGCAGAGCTACGCGAAGCAGCGCCAAGGCGACTGCGCGCTGGAGCACTCCAGCGGTCCCTACGGTGAGAACCTCTTCTGGGGCTCCGCCGGCGCCAACTGGTCGGCGTCCAACGCCGTGGGGTCTTGGGTGTCCGAGAAGCAGTTCTACGACTACGACAGCAACTCCTGCACAGCGGGCCAGATGTGCGGGCACTACACGCAGGTGGTATGGCGCGACTCCACCGCCATCGGGTGTGCCCTCGCCGTCTGCGACAACAATGGCGGCGTCTTCATCGTCTGCAGCTACAACCCGCCCGGCAACGTCCTCGGACAGAGCCCGTACTAGACACTATCATACGACGTGCAGCATGCAGAGGTGCATGCACCAATGCACGATGCATGTTAAATATATATATACACGTGCTGCCTATATGAAAATAAATTGTCAACTACATACGATAAAATGAATTACTATGGATAAGTACTATATGTCAATAATATCATGTGATTTGTGAGAAACGTTGCTTTTCTTATTGTCACAAATTGATGTTCAATGCTATGTTCAAGGCAGAAAGCATCAAATAGATAGTTCTTGAACTCGGTGCCATTATCACTGCAATTTCAATGCATCAGGAAGTTCTGTGAACAATCTCAAAGCTAAGCTCCGAAAGTGTGAAAACACTTCATCCTTGCTCACAAGAAAGAAGACCCAAGAGTAGCGAGAGAAATCATCAATAATGACAAGAACATACCACTTTCCACCCGCCGAACGAACCCGAGAAGGACCAACAGTGTCCATATGGAGAAGTTCTCCCTGTCGTTCAGTCATCACCAGATTGACTGGTGGGTGAGGAGCGGTAACCATCTTGCCATGTCGACAAGGAGCACACACAAGGTTCTTCTCAAACTTGAGCTTGGGCAATTCTCGGATCAAGCCTAGGGCACTCAAACGAGTAAGCAAATCGAAGCTCATATGCCCTAGTCTCCTATGCCACATCCAAACCTCAGAAGAAGGTTGAGCAAGTAAACACCGAGAAGAACTAGAAGACTCAAAAAAATCAGCTCCAAAAACTCTCCCAACTCGAGAAATCTTGCAAATTAAAGCGCTAGAAGAATCAAGAACGCGAGAAATATTGCGTTTGAAACGCACTTCCAAGTCCTCATCTAGCAACTGAGATACAAAGAGAAGATTGTATCCCAGATGCTCCACCAAAGCCACATCTTCGAGAGTGAAACTCTCATTCACCCTTATCATACCTTTGGCTTTCAGCCTTCCTTTCCGATCATCCTCAAATGTGATATACTCGTGTCGCTTCACAGGAGTGAGGCTGGAGAACCATGATGAATTTCTAGTCATGTGGCGCGAACAACCGGAGTCGATGAGCCACTTGTTCTCCAGGCCTCCACCTACCACCTACACATGAGAAGAATAGAAGGTGGATGGCTCAGTACTGGGGTTAGTCAAAAACCTCATAGGAATCCAGTACTGGGTCATCCGCCCTGAAGCAGAAACAGTAGGTAACTCAACACCAACACGCTGGGGGTGAGTACCACGATGAGGAAAATATGGTCCGTCAAAGCGCTGAGACTCAAAGCCTCTTACATGTGAACCAAAACCATATGAGTTATGGTAAAATCCATGCCGGGCAACACCTTTAGCAAAAGACTGAAAAGTGCTAGGAACTCGTGCGTGGAAGCGAGGAAAAGACTCATGTACACCAATAGAGGGGCGGTACATGTCCCGGGTGCTCCAATCCCACTCACGCCGCTCATCTCTCCTACGGCGAAAGCAAAACCCAACCAGGTGACCATCTCTCTGGCAGTAGGTGCAGTGGTAGCGTCTCTCAGGAACTCGATTGTCGGTCACTCGGGGCTCTCTTACAGGCTCTCTCATCTTAGGTTGTGGAGCTCTCTTGGGTTGTGGTGCGGGCTTCTTCTTTGTGGGTTGTGGAATTGGTTTCTTGATGGGTTGTGGTGCGGTATTGATTTTGGACTTCTCAGCATCTAGGGTAGTAGATATGGTGAACACAATCTTACTCTCCCCATTGTAAGCCACTCTCTTAAAACCCAACCCAAGAGCTGAAACATCCATGATACTCCTCAGGCAAATAACATGGAAATACCATGCTGGCAAATTTGTTGCCTGCTGGTTAATTGTTCAAAATTCCCGTGAAAATCCAAATAAATAATCTTCTGGAACCCTAGCTTTCCGGCTATACATGCCATGCCAGATGAAGTACACCTTCCAAATAAAAGTCCCTGCCCCTTTTGCAACAGCTACTTCAAGAGCAAGTCTTCTAAGTCATTCAAGTTTATTCAATTCAATCCTGTAGCACGTTCCTATCGGCCATCGCGTCCATGAAATTATTACCCCTCTTGGGAAAAAAAAAATAGCTTCTTGTGGCCACCATTGACTGACCAAGTCCAATCAATCTCCATTTCTTTTACAGTTTACTCGAAGTATCTTGGAGCAGTCACCGAGGTCTTTTCTCGTCGCTACTATAGTATAAATACCCCTGGCACTCGCCACAGCTCATGCATCACAACGGCAATAAGCTAATCACACACATATACAAGGTGCAAAATCACTCAAGCTTCATAGGTTTATTAGCAATGGCATACTCACCGAAGCTAGCGTGCTTAGCTCTGGCTTTCGCGGCCATCGTCGTCGCGCCGTGCGCGGCGCAGAACTCGCCGCAGGACTACGTGGACCTGCACAACGCGGCGCGCGCGGACGTGGGCGTCGGCCTGGTGTCGTGGGACGACAACGTGGCGGCGTACGCGCAGAGCTACGCGTCGCAGCGTCAAGGCGACTGTGCGCTGGTGCACTCCTCCGGCGGGCCCTACGGTGAGAACCTCTTCGGGGGCCCCGCCGGCGCCGACTGGTCGGCGTCGGACGCCGTCGACTTGTGGGTGGCGGAGAAGCAGTACTACGACCACGACAGCAACTCCTGCTCGGCGCCGGAGGGCCAGTCGTGCGGGCACTACACGCAGGTGGTGTGGCGCGATTCCACCGCCATCGGCTGCGCCCGCGTCGTCTGCGACAACGGCGGCGTCTTCATCATCTGCAGCTACGACCCGCCGGGCAACGTCATCGGACAGAGCCCGTACTAGACACTATCATACGACGTGCAGCATGCAGAGGTGCATGCACCAATGCACGATGCATGTTAAATATATATATACACATGCTGCCTATATGAAAATAAATTGTCAACTACATACGATAAAATGAATTACTATGGATAACTATATGTCAATAATATCATGTGATTTGTGAGAAACGTTGCTTTTCTTATTGTCACATATAGCCGTGGTTGTGCGCTTATCGTTGTATAGAATTTGCTGTAGCCACCTACAGCTGATGACCATGTATCATCAATGTGGTACGTCTTTCGCTCGCTTCAGCTCTTGCGTTTCCGTCTCCCTCGAGACGATGAACTTGTTGTTGTAAAAAGTTGTTGTGTATGAGTCTCTCTCCCAACCCTGAAACTAGGAATCCTTGCAAATCTTGCGCAATCGTAGGGGCATTCTTAGCATCTGCCTCCAGATCTCCTTCATCCGAATCCACACATGTCCATGAAAACACACAGAATTGCGCATTTTCTATAAGCACCACGAGGCAGTCGAAGATATAATATTCAAGATTGCACTTCTCTTATTGCTAACCCACCAGCGTGCAACTGATTCAAAATCAGTGGCTATAACTTTACCAAACGACTCAGAAACAAAGCACCACAAGTGATTAGCTACTTAACACTTGAAGAATAAATGGCAGATGCATTCTGCCTCGTTGCAGGATAGGCTACTCTCAGACGATTATATTTTCGATTCTTTTTAATAACAAATGCTTATAAAGTAATAGTCAAAGATGTATATTGGAGATCGTATTGATGTCTAAAATGATAAGTGAAAAATGATGAAGGGTAGTAAATTTTACTTGTTCACTACTACAATAATGGTCATCAGTGCCGGCTAAATCGGCTGAATCGGCTGCCGCCACTGTCCCGATCCGATGAGTCGCTGACCATATCGCGGAACGGAACAAGAACACACAAAAGCAACCATGTGATATTCCTCATACATCAAAACATGTACTCACGCTTTTATTCTCTTAACAATGTCATACAGATCTGCACAAACACGATAATTGTAAAGCTAATCTATGGGAACCATAAGACAGATGGCTTGCAATAGAGTCATTTTGCAGCAAGGCTCCCAAATCCTGCTATAAAGAATACAAACATGAGTTCACTTGACCAACTGAAGAAAGAAATCAACGATACAAACATACATGAATCATTCTTGCTGGTTTTTACCTCCCTAGGAATGGCAGAGGACCCTGTTCATCTGGATCTAGTAGCTGTTAGGGCTTGTCCTCCACATCTACACTCCTGGGGCTCACCACAGCCTATGTGATCATCAACACCGTAGTCTTCACCGTACTAACTGCCATGACCAGTAGCCTTCTTGCCCGATGTCGAAGGCTCCTACCCACCGCCTCCCATGTTGCCGGTTGAGGCAATAGCCATGGAGCTCACATCCGGCCACCAGAGTTGAGGACGACATACACCAAGTTGAGAACCAAGGAGGGGTGCCCAACATCGTCACGCAGCACATAGGCCTTGACTCGCTACCGCATGGGCAGGCGGTGATGGCCTGCATGGGCACGCTTGCACATGCGAGTTCCAGCGGTCGGCGTGTGCTAGTTGAGGAGATAAGGGAGGGAGCAACTGAAGAGATAAGGGGGAGAGAGGAACTGTGCGGAAGAGATAAGGGAGAGAGAGAGAGAGAGAGAGAGAGAGAGAGAGAGAGAGAGAGAGAGAGAGAGAGAGATTGATTGAGCCGGACCTCAACACATGAGCCAAAACCAGAGTGAATCCAAATTTTGGGTCCGGTCAGATATTCAGTGCCGGCCCGTAACACGAACCGACACTGATAAAAACGTATCAGTGTTAGTTCATGATTACCAACCGATACTGAAGTATCAGTGCCGATTTGTGCTATGAGCCGGCATTGATACTAAGTATCAGTGTCGGTTCACCCCAGCTCAATCATTGATCGAGAGCAAAATATTATGAACCGACACTGATACTTCACAGTGCGGGTTCAAGCCTACTCGACATTGATGATCTGGCGTGGATGACCAGTTCTGTTGTAGTGGTACTATCAAATGTTGGTAGAAGAAAATGATAAAGTTGAACTTAACTACAACATGATGGAAGACTAGAGGAGGTAAACCTTTGAAAATGATCTCCATGTTTATACGTTTCCATATCACGTCTGCATTATTCCTGCTTGAGTGGACTTCTGTGCTCTCGTTGATAAACCACCATCCAGTGGCTTCACTTAACCCGAATCATAATGCAGAAGTAGTCATGTTCGATTGCGAGCTTGTCTTTTGCATGTGCAACCTGCATGCAAGTTTCGAGCGACTTGGTCACGGGGCACACGTTTGGTCAGCGTATAGGCCATACATTTCCACACGTGTCTAAGATAATCAACAGATGGCTAAACTTTAATAAGTATGCTTACTTCGAATCTTCGATTAAGAAAGGATGAGAAAGTTCATCCCGATCGTCATCGATCTGTCAGCTTGATATTTATCCACATGTCAATGTTATATATATATGTAAATCGTATCCGTCACGAGACTTGTAATCACCCAGAGAACTCGAATGAAGATTGACCAATCAAAGAGACCCAAACCAAGATTATGCAGGGAACGTATGTTTCTGTCGATGAGTCGTTCACAGGATGCGCAGTTTGCCTAGTTGTTGCTTGTTAGGTACTTATGAGACTCCTCGAAAATAAATAAAAAATAAAAAACATACAAGTTTAGTTTTTTTGGAAAAAGTTTGAGCACGCTATTTTCTTACCAACCGAGCAAGCAGGCATCACACGACATGCTAAACTAACTGCCATATCAATCACGTATTACGTACGTACGTACGTAAGCAGAGAACGTAATGTTAGCCGTCGCGTGCATGCATGCGTGTCTGTACAGCTGCACTAGTGACGACATATATACATCACACGCCTAGCTAGTAGCTACCGTCCTCCATTTCCAATTGGTGTTCGAGTAACTTCCTAAACAAGCTAGGTCAGTTGGAAATGCCGTCCAATTATGCACGCATCCTAATATTTTTCGTACCAAAACTGACCCGTCAGAGATGTGGTTTATGCATCTTCCAATCACGCATGCATCCTAATTTTTTCGTATGCAATCTTAACTACTGCTGGTTCTGACGGGCCATACATGCTCGTTATGCATGACTCAAGAAACTGATTTTCAGTTCACTGCTAGTACCGGTAGAAAGAGAGAAAGAAAAGTACTCATGATGCTTTCGAGATGCATGCCAATGTGCGAAATGTCAACCCTTCTCTAACTTCCAACTTAGTTCTATGTACTAACCACCACATGCATGTTTTTTTACGGTGCATTGATTTTTTTTAGCATGCATGCATGAATTTAATATAATACAATCCGCCGCCAATGGCGGGAAATTAAGGTACGACCGGGCCGGTCGAGGGTCGTGATTTCCATATCGTTGGTGACTCTTGAATAGCACATGCTATATAGTATGCGGAAGTCATACGTATATACCTATTGAGTGTGTCAAAAGGGAGAGATGTCCCTTGTTTCAAGGCATACTCATGCATATGTAATTAGGCTACATCACAGAAATCACAACTACAGAAATTGCCTATACTGCCGGGTGCCGGCTGGTAACCCACTTTCACTGCCGTTTATTCAGCTGACAATGTGTAACGGGTAGTAATAGTCAGGGACTATCACTACCGGACTTAGAATTGGCAGTGATATACTTATCACCGCTAGTCTGTAATATGGACCGGCAGTGATAGTCTGTTATGCATGGACCGACAATGATATTCCAAAAATTTGATGTTTTTGGTGCTAAAAAATTAAAAAAAATATCCTTTTGCACCTGAGGAACCCTCATGCCATTAGGGCAGTTTCTCATGAAGTGGCTGGTTTGATTGCATATGAAGCATGCTCTCGGCGCATTTGCTGGCATTAGGGCGCTGCTCTGCTAGGATTGTGCTGCATTAGGATTGCAGTAGGCTGGTGCTGTTGTGCGGGATGTGGATCCTGGAGTTTGATACTGCATGGTTTGTCCTTGCTGGTGTTTGGTTCTCTGGCATGGGCTAGATCTGTTTCCTTGGAACTTTTTGTCTTGCTGCCTCTACCTTTGGTCACGGAATTTCTTCTTTCTCTCGCTTCTATGGATGCACAAGCTTCTTCCAAGAGGATTGTCTTGTTCATATATGTGTTGAAATCCGAATAGATGATAGGCACTAGCTGGACATACAAGATGTGATGTAGTCCCTTCTTGAAGCGATCCTGCTTCTTGTAGGTTGACACATGACACATCTTCGGGTGCATAGCAGCAAAGCCTGATGAATTTTCTGATGTACTGGTTCACTGTCGTTGGACCTTGCTTTCGGCTACAAAACTCGTTAGCCTTCATCTCTGTAGTTCTTTCTGGATCATGGTATTTCTAGAACTCCTCACAGGTTGATGGCTTCAGCATCCGCTGATGCTTCACAGTAATTTTCCAACCATATTATTGTTGTGTCGGTTAGCTGGTGAGCTACTAGGTTAGTTCACCCTATCAGGACCTTTACACATGATGACATTAAGCTTCTTGGTGATGGCTCTATGCCAGTCATCAGCTTCTAGTGGATCTTTGGTGTTGTCGAATGTTGGAGGCTTGATCCTCATGAATTCTGCCATCTTGCTGGGTGGTCCAAAACCATAAACATGATTATTGTTTGCTCCCTGTGCTATGGCCTCCGTCCAATGAGTCTAGTTGGCCATTACTGTCGCAAGGTCATTTGGTGGTGGTGGGGGGGTAGTTTGGTCCACTAGCTGTTGTGGCGGCTTTGTTGTACCACTCCTTAATATAATTATTGGTCTTCTACCTTATATTCCTCAGCATCATTGTCCTCCACATACTCATCCCGTTCATATGCTTCGTGGCCAAGTTGGTTGTTGGCAGCTCTGCCTCTTCCTTTATCTTGGTTTGCAGCGGCGTTGCCTCATATTCTGCCTCAGCTTGCAATAGCTCTGCCTCAGCTTCTCTAGCCCTGCTGGAATCTCCCTCTAGTTTCTCTTGCAACTTCCTTTCCAGAAACCCTCTCATGGCCACATTTGCGAGGATCATGTGGTGTCGCTGCTGAATGCGAGACGACTGCCTCACTGGCTCCATCTATTCTCCGGAGGATAAGAGAGAAATCAAGAGTTGAGGTACAAAGCTTCGAAATCAGGAGCCTTGTGTACTTTTGAGAGCCATCTTCGATGTAATTGCATACTGTGTACTTTCGACACCTAGTGTACCGCAGACGGCACAAAGCTTCCCACAAGAACTAGGGAAAGCCCTTCACTCGCAGACAACACAATGTAGTTTGGACTTCATATTCCATCTGGCGAGGAAAAGTAGAAGCTTAGAACCAGCATAACGGAGTTTTCAAAAAGCAACAAGGCATAAGGTATGCAAAGAAGTTTTCACAACACAATTGTTAGAAATTAAGGAGACAACGAACACATTTATCCTAAGGTCACGTTCCACAGCCAAGTATGGCTCTAATACCACTCCTATAAGATCCCATTCCCAAGATATCATATGCCTCTTATATCGGTCTCCAGATTAAATATAAAAGTTGATATGCATAGTACAACAATTGTGACATCACAGTAATACATCATATATAAAAGTATTAAGGTTACATAAAAAAGTCTTAAACCATAGAGTATTACAAGCCTGGCCAACAATCCAACAAAATCACAACGGAACAACAACAACAAGCCACAGGCAGCTAAGGTCCGAATGCAACAACTAGTCTATTCCTCATCCATGTATTTTGTCTCTAGCAAAGTCGATATCTGCTTCCTCATCTGAATGATAGCAATGAGTACGGAAGGTACTCAGCAAGTCCTATACTATTGCAAGGGTTTGATAGATGCATAAAGGATGACTCAATGATAAGGATTTATGGTTTTAGTTTTAAGCATAAAATAATTTATGCAGGTATCCAATTATATTCTCTGCTGTTAACTTTGAAAACTGTGTAAACAAGGTAATAAGGTTTATCTGGTAAGGGGGTTCGGTCCTGGGAGGGGTTGCACCTCGCTCCATAATCTCTATCTTTGTGTATGGTGTACCTCTAGTACTACACAGTTCCTGGCAGATCAAGCCATCAACCTCATCACATAGACATCTAGTCTCCACACACTTAGTCACCAAAGATACACACACACCGATTCTAACCAAGTGAGATCATTGCTTTGCATGCCATGACTGTGGGCACAACTATTCAAATAAATTTACACTCTAAAGAGATTGTATGATGTATCCACATGATATGCTCAGCTTCCAACCGTTGCAAGCAAAGGACCGAATCAAACCGAGACACTTCTAGCTATCACCTTCTCTTGTTGGACTATACTACAAGATATCTCAAGTGCTTCAAGTCTACGCAAGGGATGACAAGGTACCACGGGGACCTTCGAAAAGAGTCTGGTTCTATAAACATTCGTGAAGCACCTAACAGATAATTGGGCTCTATTTGCTTCCGTGACCTCTAGGTAAAATGTCCAGTTTTCTCGGAGGATAGAAAAGTTAAGTCCTGTCCATACAGGATGCATAGTTGCACTGTGGTGGCTTAGCATGATGGCACAATTATTCGGTACTTATACGGCCAGGGCAGACATCTTCAACTGGCAATGAATGCCACGCGGGTAATTCAAGCACTTAAGAGAATCCTCACCAGAGAACTACTCTACTTGCCCCTGCTAAATGGTTTTCACCCATTTTACACACCACCTGCCATATCCCACACCACATCAAGGATTTCATAATCACAAAGATTCATGGCATATGGGTATGAGTTGAATTAATTATTCAGTGAAGCGACATCTCCAAAGAGATGTTTTCCACTAGCGACATTTCTGAAGAGATGTATTTCATCCTAAGCATGCTAGATATTAAGCTGTCTTCCGACGTTAATATAGATAATGACAGGTAAATCCTAGTGTGATATGTATTCTGGATAATACATTTAATTAATACATGATAATTGTTTGAGAGGATTTAACTACTGCAAGTAGTTGAGAATAGCACACTACATAGCACATGCGATAATAAGTTATATTTTTAAGTTGATCAATTTAGATTGTTGAAAACATAGATTCAAAATGATCAAGGAGATATAACTTGCCTTCTTTGAAGTCTTATTCTAAAATTTGGTCAAAGTCGGGTTTTTCCGGTTCCTTAGTGAACTCCTCCGGTTCTGCAAACGCGATTACGATCAATAATTTTCTATACTACAGAAGAATCAAATAACACCAAATGAAAAACCAAATGAGCCCTAATGGATATCATACACAAAGATAGAAGAATAGATATCGAATTTAGATGAATTTAGACTAAAGAATTACCGAAATCATAGTCAATTATTACTATCGCCCATGCGTATGCACAGGTTGGCGAGCGCTAGTTCCTTTTAATTTACACACGTTTTTCCATGCAAAGCATGGTAAGTCCTTGAGCTACATAATATTCAAGTTTATCCGAAGCAATCCTAGGTGCAAATCGATCGATCGCGTCCATGAAATTATTCTCCCTCTTGGACAAAATTTAGCTAGCTAGGTGACACACTTGCATTGACTGACCAATAATGCGATCAATTACCGTTTCTTTTTCCAGTTTACTCGTTCTATATATCTTGTTCGTGCATATAAAACTCTCACAAATAAAAGCGGCCGCTTGTACAAGAGGTTTAACATTTCTTGGTTTCGACCAGCCTGATAGTGACACTCACATAAATCAATGCACGCGTATATATACTTGTCACAAATCAAATATTCAAGGAACTCCAACACCCTACACAAGATGGTTTCTACCCTACAAGTAGAACACTTTTTGATTTAATTTGTCTTAGCGATTAAGTTGCCCGAACATCCATGATACTCCTCGGGCAAATAATATGCAAATGCCACGCTGGCAATTTTGTTGCCTGCTGGTTAATTGTTTAAAATTCCTGTGAAAATCAAAATAAATAATCTTCTGGAACCCTAGCTTTCCAGCTATATATGCCATACCAGATGAAGTACACATTCCAAATAAAAGTCCCTGCCCATTTTGCAAGTGCTACTTCAAGGGCAAGTCTTCTAAGTCATTCAAGTTTATCCAATTCTGTTGGACTAATCCCAACGTGGGCCTCGGGGACTCGTTTCACATGGTGCGGAAGCAAGCAGCCGTGTTCAAGTGAGAAACTTTAGTTCGTATATAGTTCGTATACGGGTCGGATGTCGTATGTGTGCAGGAGTACGCACAGTTAGAGTTCATGTCAGAATTGATTCATTTTAGAGTTAGGTTTGCAATCACTTTAAATATTGAGTTCTAACCCTTGGATTGTAGAGAGTTAATTGAGCCTAAATTTTTCTCTAGAGAAGTTTCGATCTGCTCCTTAGTCTTACTTGTTCTTGACAACACTGCAGGAATATGTTCTCGTCGAGTTCGAGTTACGCATGTTCGATCTGTCTTTGCATCTCGTCGGGTAGGTCGTGACTCGTGTGTAGCTACACGAGCACGTACTCGGTGGTCGCGTGGTCAAACGCCTGTGTGGTTGAGAGATTACATGGTCGAGCACGCACTGATGGTCACTGACGTGGTTGAGTGGTCAAGCGTAATCTGGTCGTGGTCAGGCACAAACTGATTGCACACGTACTGATCGTGGTCAGGCGTGCCTGTGATCCTCAGGTAGGAGCCAACATTTGGTATCAGAGCCTGAAACGAATTTGGCACTAACTGATGAAGATGTTGATCGTTCCTCAGGGCGAGGCGACGTGGGAGAGCGGTGGTGGGTCGTTCCTATACCTGCAGCTGACAGCGAAGAATTACACGAGCTGGGTAATCTGGGTGCAGGCGATGATGGAAGATCAAGGCATCTAGGATTCAGTGGAGCCGATGACCAGAGTGGCCATCGACGAGAAGAAGGACAAGAAGGCAAGGTCGCATCGTTTCCAAGCACTCCTGGAGGATCTCCAGATGCAGGTGGCAAGGAAGAAAACTACGAAGGGGGTCTGGGACTATCTCAAGACAAGGTTCTTTGGAGCCGGAATAATCCGTTTTGTTATTAATGGGAAAAAGGTCTTCTTATGAAAACTCTTGTTCCAAACAAGCAACGGATTGAGCAACTAGCCTCGTGTTAAGAACGCGCGACTGCAGAGATTGAAGGGTGACTTCAACTCCATGCGCATGCAGGACGGAGAGACACTGAACTAGTATGTCGGAAAGCTCAACACCATGTCTGTGAGGTACGCCAATCTGGGGAAGACACTCGATGGCGCTGCATTATCAAGATGCTGCTCGACACCATGCTGGATCAATTCCTGAGTGTGATCGTCGGGATCGAGCAGTTCGACGACCTTGACAAGATGCCATTCGAGGAAACCGTGGGGCGGCTGAAGGCTTTTGAAGAATGTGCTCACTCGTGTGCATTCTCTAGCAATAACACTGGTGACAGCCAGCTTCTGCTCACTCAGGCTGAGTGTTAGGCGCGATAGAAGAAGGATGGCGGTGACTCCTCATCAAGCAACAAGGGTAAATACCACCCTCCTACAGATAGCAACCGCGGTCGAGATGGTCATGGAAGCAGTAGAGGCCATGGAAAAGGTGGACGTGGTGGTACATCACGTAATGATGAGGAGAGCGGCTAAGGCGGCGGTCACCGCAACTAGAGTCACATTAACTACTACAATTGCTACAAGATGGGGCATTACGTGAATGAATGCAAGGCACAAAAGAAGAAGGAGGAAGAGAAAGGTGAGACATCTCTCATGTACCGATGACACTGAGCTAGCCTTACTGCTCGCAGTGTCAGAGGAGATGATACCAGGTCTGCAGCAAAGGCGGCATGCTATGTTGCTGAATGAAGAGAAGTTGAAGGCGGAGCTACGCGACACCATAGAGGTTGGTTCCAGCTCTGAGGTTTGGTACCTGGACAACGGAACTAGTAATTACATGACCGGTGATAAAGAGAAGTTCAGAGTATTGGATGAAAGTGTCACTCGCAGGGGTGAAGTTCGATGATGGCTCCATGGTGCAGATCATGGGCTTAGGATCTATCCAGTTTAGCTGTAAAAATGGTGACCAGTGGTTGTTACAGGAGGTCTACTACATTAATAGACTGTGCAGATACATCATCAACCTAGGACAACTTACCGAGGTTGGACACAAGGTGATCCTGGATGCTGAACATCTACGCGTATATGATAGTAGTCCTACGCGATTGCTAATGAAAGTGAGGAAAACTCCAAATTGCGTCTACAAGATCGAGCTGCATCAGGCGATGCTAGTGTGTTTCTTAGCTAACCTTGAAGACCCCGCATGGCTATGGCATGCGAGGCTTGGTCATGTCAACTTGAATGCTATAAAGCTGCTCGTTGACAAGGAAATGGCGATAGGGGTATCACTGATCACGCACTCAAACTAGCTATGTCAACGGTGTTTGGTAGCGAAGCAGGTGAGGCAGTCGTTCCTGGCAATGAGAATTTTACAATGGAGAAGCCACT
Source organism: Phragmites australis (assembly GCF_958298935.1). Taxonomy (NCBI): domain Eukaryota; kingdom Viridiplantae; phylum Streptophyta; class Magnoliopsida; order Poales; family Poaceae; genus Phragmites; species Phragmites australis. Next base: position 29,142,906 of record NC_084935.1, on the reverse strand, counting down.
TGAGCTGCTACATGCTAATCTCTATGGGTTGTTCACACCATCGATTCTCGCCAGTAACTGTTACTTTATGTTAATTGTTGATGATTAATAACGGTGGATGTGGGGTATATGGTCAAGTCGATGTACCAAGCCTGCTCCATATTTAGAATGTTCAAGCTGCAGGCCGAGAACACGAGTAGGCAACGTGTTAAAACATTGAGGACTGATCGCAATGGGGAGTTTCTCTCTTCCGAGTTCACCCGGCTATGCACGCCACATCAAAATGGCGTGGTGGAGCAGAGGAACAAGACCATGCTGGCGACAGTGAGGTCATTTCTCAAGAGCACGAACGTGCCTGGAAGATTTGGGGGGAGGTAGTGTTGCACACAATGTACCTACTGAACCGGTTAGCGAAGAAGGCGCTGGACGATAGCACTGCGTTCGAGGTCTAGAACGGAAGAAAGCCACACCTAGCACACCTTCGTGTGTTCGGCTGCATGGCGCATGCAAAAGTAATGATGCCACACTTGAAGAAGCTCGATGACCGAAGCCAGCAGACGGTGTATCTTGGCATCGAGGACGGATGCAAGGTGCACCATCTCTTTGATCAATGACGCGGGAAAATTCATGTAAGTCGTGATGTCAAATTTGAAGAAGACGTGGAGTGGAATTAGAGTACAAGCGCAGGCGGAGGGGATCCATCAGATTTCGCCGTTAAGGTGGAGTTCATCACCGAGCCGGTAGTGGACGGCTCTGCGTCTCACGGGTGTGGTACGGTAGGCGTACCAGTGCCCGTGGCACAAGTCGATCCAGCTCCTTCATTAACTCCGCTAGATGGCGAGGTGACACCGGGAGGACTAGTTACCAGGGCGCAGGCTGTTGCATGCATGGCACTGATCGCTTCGACATCTCCTGCCACACATATAGTGATGCCGACCCCTAAATCACCATCGGATAATCAGGCTACACCGTTGCCGAGCGGCAGTAGCAACACAAACAAAGGGCCTGTTCGTGACAGGCACATCGACGACATCATGAGAGATTCTCGAAGGGTGGACCTTGAGGAGGAGGATGTGAGGAACCGTCCAAACAATATTCTAATTAATCATTAATTCGATCACTTACATATTCTCGACTTCAACGATTAATCAGAATACCACCTCGGTAGTCCCTACACGTGTTTTGTGCCCAAGATCGGAACACATTTCTTCCAACATTTTGCATCACAACATAGCTTAAGAAAGAGCAAGTAATTAAAGTTATATTACAAGTTCTTAAGCATCATGATTTACAACAATTTACAACAAAAGATAAACTACACAGCAGAACAAAACCTATCAGCACAAAAACTAGGCGGAGCCATATGCCCTTAGACTCCACCCAAAAGCACGCTATAAGAGAGTAGGATGCACTAGTCTTGCCTGCCACCGACATCGGCGAACATGAAGTAGTCAAACACGACTCCTCCTCACCTGCAAAACCTGTAGAGAAGCTGAGTACGAAGGTACTTGCAAGACTTAATCCGTATAGAACACATATAAATAGCTCGACTCCAAGGATTATGCATTGAGCCATTAACAAGGAAAAAGGCCACAAGGTTAAGTAACTTATTATGCGAAAGAAAAACTTGACACAAGTGTGTGAGCATCTACACTAGAATCCCTATATCAAACTATTCCATAACCAACAACATAATATAACAAATATTGTAAATGGAACCATAATAGACCAACAATAGTAACGACCAACCACCTCCCAACATACCAATCATCCCACAAGCATGACTCTACAACTGATGCAGATGGACAGAAGCTTGCTCAATAACCGAGAGTGTGGCAATTCGAATTGATTTTACACCCTGCAGGGGAGTACTCCTGGACCCACATGACACGAGACCACCGCCCACATGACCCATCAGTCGCGAGTGATGATTCACGTATCAACCGTTCACGTACCCACCCCAAACCTTTGTGCCCCGGTTGAGTTAATGTGGAAGCCACCTAGGTCCCGTGCGTACGACGAGTTACCGGCACAACCTCAGGCACCCCTAATAGCATCCCCGCTCACACCTCAACCACAGGGTCAAATGAATGCGGTGACTTACGATACTTGGTTTACCGTTCCCATATACGACATGTGGTCAGTACAAAAAAGTGCTAAGGCCAACGACACCAACGGACGGTGCTTAAACGATGCAAGCGGTCTACAATGCCCGGTTTCCTCTCCCGACCTGCCCCCAGGACTTTCCTCTGGAGTAGATAACACCCCTAACACCGCCCACATCTCGTCTCATACTCACCACTCATCCAACCAACACCATCGACATTATCACTGTGAACAATAAATAAACCTAAAGCTCGCGAGCGATGGAACATACCACCACTCGACTTCTACCGGTGACCTATGCATTACTAAGCATGTCGCAGCTCTTTTAAGTTAGACATCATCACGTTAAAACCCGGCTACAAGGGCTACGGATCATCAATAATACAAGGTAAAGGTAATGCATCAAAATAGGTTCTACCCATATCTCCTAACAAATGACTCACTAATATGCAAACATACATAAAGCGTAATTTATCAATTTAGATATATATGATCCAAACTAATAGTTACAATATGCGTAGATGCTTACTTTGCTGCTCTTATTCAAAACAAGATTAACCACAAAGCCTCCTCGTGAAAACCCGCTACTCTCCGGTTCGACGATCGCTAAAGAAAATAATGCATCGTAATAAGCATGATGAAATACTATAAAATATGCTTCAAAATGCATGAAACTATTTTTCCTATTTAGAACAAGTCATAAGAAAACTAGCAAAATTGGTTTCACTAATTTTGGACTTGTAAAGAATTAACGGTGAATTAATAAAGTCTTAACCAAATTAATTTATCTTAGAACGTTAATTTATTATTTAATGGTTGGAGACATTTTTAATAGGCATATTAGGTTATTATGAAACCAAAAATGTTAGTTTCATGATTTTTGGAGCTATGGAGAATTTATTATGAATTTTACAAGTTTTAGCGAACAGTGAACTGCGCTGAAACGGTTTTGTCTGAGTTGACCGCGGTCAGACCGCCAATAGGGGTGGTTAGACCGCTGGGAGTCTCGGTCATACCGCCGGAAATCGTGGTCAGACCACCACGATTCAGAGAGGTTTGGGTTTTGGCGGTTAGACCGGCTCGAGGGGCGGTCGGATCACTGGAACGATAGTCAGACCACGGAGAATCACAGTCAGACTACTCGGAGCGGCCGGAGGCACTTGGTGGGCTCACTGGCGATGATTCTGGTGATTCCAGTGGCTTTTGGGGTGGGTATTTGGACCTAGAGCACCCTCTTGACCTCCTCTACCGCATACGACCACACGTATAAGCCGAAATCGTCCAAAACTCAGCTATTGCCTTCAATGCTCAAGAACACTAGAACTTCACAACCTTAGCTCCAAATTCGATATCTATCCAACCAAAACACGGATTTTTGACATGTATGCCTAGGGGACTTACCCAAGGTGCTTTTCTGAGGTTGGGGACCAGTGGGTGAAGGAGGAAACAGAGGGAAATCGCTCGGGAGGAGGATGAACGCCAGTGCTTCTCGTGTTTCAACCCTAAACACCAAAAGACATCAAATCTGGCCTAAATCCTTCGGGAAAGAGCAAACGAATTAGAGGGATAGGAAGCTTATAAGCTAAGGATCGCGATGTTACCACATACTCACCTCGAATCCAAGTTCTTGTGGGCGGATTTGAGGGAGAAGTAAGAGAGAGCTTGAGAGGGAGAGAGGGGGCAGCTCCCCTGTGCTTGACCGGTGGAGAGGGATCACAGGAGAATGAGGGAGGGCAGGTGGCTGCACGTGAGGGAGAGGGAGGGATGGTTGGCCCACTCCGGTGGGGCCCACGTGCTAGAGAAACAGAGTATTTTCAATGCGATTTCTATTTCCAATGAGATTCAAGCAGCAGATGATGAGTGAGTTTGAGATGACCCATCTCAAATTGCTCAATTACTATCTTGGGATTGAGGTAGCGCAAGAAGATGGGAGAATTAATCAAGCAAACAACATATGCGAAGAAGGTCCTTGGTCAATTTGGCAGGCTGGATTGCAATCCCACAAAATTCCCCATGGAAGAGAGGACTTAGCTGCATACGGATCCAGATGGGTAGCCGGTGGATGTAACTGAATATCGCCGTATCATTGGTTGTCTAAGGGATTTACTCCTCAAAAGATCTAACCTTTCATTTGCTGATGTGGTGGCAAGCAGATTCATGGAGAAGTCCATGGTGATGCATCGCAAGGCATTGAAGCAAATTCTTCGGTATTTGAAGGGCACCATTCATTATGGGCTTGTGTATTCGAGAGGAGGAAGAGAAGAAGTAATCACTGGGTACACTAATAGTGATCTGACTGGTGACATAGATGACAGGAAGAATACCGGAGGTATGGCTCTCTATATCAATGATAGCTTGGTGTCATGGAACTTGCAGAAGCAGAAAATAATGGCTCTGTCTCTGTACGAGGCTGAATTCATTGCAGCAACGGCGGTGGCATGCCATGCTTTGCGGCTTAGAAGTATGTTAGAGTAGCTAATAGGAGAAGAATCTAAAGTAGTGAAATTATTGGCTAGCAACAAATCGACAATTGCTTTGATGAAGAATCTAGTGTTTCACGGCTGCAGCAAACACATTGACACCAAGTTTCATTTCATTAGTGAGTGTGTTGAAGGAGGCCAAATTGAAGTGGAGTTCATCAGCACAGAGGAGCAGCGAGCCGATGCTCCGACAAAGGCATTGGCGGTGGTGAAGCTGGCGGTCACGCGACATCTACTAGGAATTCGTGATCTCAGCCCACAGCAGGATTAGTGGGAGTATGTTGGACTAATCTCAGCGTGGGCCTCGGGGACTCGTTTCAAGCAACACGAAAGCAAGGAGTCGTATTCAAGTCAGAAACTTTAGTTCGTATATGGTTCATATACGGGTTGGATGTCGTATGTGTGCAAGAGTACGTGTAGTTAGAGTTCGAGTCGAAATTGATTCAGTTTAGAGTTCGGTTAGTAGTCTCTTTAAATATTGAGTTGTAACCCCTGATTGTAGTGAGTTAATTGAGTCTGAATTTTCCACCAGACAAATTTCGATCTGCTCTTGAGTCTTGCTTGTTCTCAACAAGATTGTGGGAATATGTTCTCGCCGAGTTTGATCTGTCTTTGCATCTCGATAGGTAGGTCGTGACCTGTGTGTAGCTACACGAGCACGTACTCGGTGGTCGTGTGCTCGAGCGTCCGCGTGGTCGAACGCCTGTGTGGTTGAGAGATTACGTGGTCGAGCATGCACTGCTGGTCGCTTACATGGTCGAGTGGTCGGACGTAAACTGATTGTGGGTCAGGCGTGCGCGTGATCTTAAGGCAGGAGCCAACAAATTCAATCCTGCAGCACGTTCCTATCGGCCATCGCGTCCATGAAATTCTTACCCCTCTCGGGGGAAAAAAATTGCTTCTTGTGGCCACCATTGACTGACCAAGTCCCATCAATCTCCATTTCTTTTACAGTTTACTTGAAGTATCTTGGAGCAGTCACCGAGGTCTTTTCTCGTCGCTACTACAGTATAAATACCCCTGGCACTCGCCACAGCTCATGCATCACAACGGCAATAAGCTAATCACACACATATACAAGGTGCAATATCACTCAAGCTTCATAGGTTTATTAGCAATGGCATACTCACCGAAGCTAGCGTGCTTAGCTCTGGCTTTCGCGGCCATCGTCGTCGCGCCGTGTGCGGCGCAGAACTCGCCGCAGGACTACGTGGACCTGCACAACGCGGCGCGCGCGGACGTGGGCGTCGGCCCGGTGTCGTGGGATGACAACGTGGCGGCGTACGCGCAGAGCTACGCGGCGCAGCGCCAAGGCGACTGCGCGCTGGAGCACTCCAGCGGTCCCTACGGTGAGAACCTCTTCTGGGGCTCCGCCGGCGCCAACTGGTCGGCGTCCAACGCCGTGGGGTCTTGGGTGTCCGAGAAGCAGTTCTACGACTACGACAGCAACTCCTGCACAGCGGGGCAGATGTGCGGGCACTACACGCAGGTGGTATGGCGCGACTCCACCGCCATCGGGTGTGCCCTCGCCGTCTGCGACAACAATGGCGGCGTCTTCATCATCTGCAGCTACAACCCGCCCGGCAACGTCCTCGGACAGAGCCCGTACTAGACACTATCATACGACGTGCAACATGCAGAGGTGCATCCACCAATGCACGATGCATGTTAAATATATATATACACGTGCTGCCTATATGAAAATAAATTGTCAACTACATACGATAAAATGAATTACTATGGATAACTATATATATGTCAATAATATCATGTGATTTGTGAGAAACGTTGCTTTTCTTATTGTCAAATATAGCCGTGGTTGTGCGCTTATCGTCGTATAGAATTTGCTGTAGCCACCTACAGCTGATGGCCATGTATCATCAATGTGGTACGTCTTTCGCTCGCTTCAGCTCTTGCGTTTCCGTCTCCCTCGAGACGATGAACTTGTTGTTGTAAAAAGTTGTTGTGTATGAGTCTCTCTCCCAACCCTGAAACTAGGAATCCTTGCAAATCTTGCGCAATCGCAGGAGCATTCTTAGCATCTGCCTCCAGATCTCCTTCATCCGAATCCACACATGTCCATGAAAACACACAGAATTGCGCATTTTCTATAAGCACCACGAGGCAGTCGAAGATATAATATTCAAGATTGCACTTCTCTTATTGCTAACCCACCAGCGTGCAACTCATTCAAAATCAGTGGCTATAACTTTACCAAACGACTCAGAAACAAAGCACCACAAGTGATTAGCTACTTAACACTTGAAGAATAAATGGCAGATGCATTCTGCCTCGTTGCAGGATAGGCTACTCTCAGACGATTATATTTTCGATTCTTTTTAATAACAAATGCTTATAAAGTAATAGTCAAAGATGTATATTGGAGATCGTATTGATGTCTAAAATGATAAGTGAAAAATGATGAAGGGTAGTAAATTTACTTGTTCACTACTACAGTAATAGTCATCAGTGCCGGCTAAAAAACGCTATCAGTGGTGGTTTGTGAACCGGTACTGATAGTCCATTACTCTCAGTGCTGGTTTATGAACCGGCATTGTCGGTACATGGTTATCAGTCGGTACTGAAAAGGTTCTTGCAGCAAAATAAAAAATAAAAAAATGAGCTGGCTCGATTTCGAGCCGAATCGGCTGCCGCCACTGTCCCGATCCGATGAGTCGCTGACCATATCGCGGAACGGAACAAGAACACACAAAAGCAACCACGTGATAGTCCTCATACATCAAAACATGTACTCACGGTTTTATTCTCTGAACAATGTCATACGGATCTGCACAAACACGATAATTGTAAAGCTAATCTATGGGAACCATAAGACAGATCACTTGCAATAGAGTCATTTTGCAGCAAGGCTCCCAAATCCTGCTATAAAGAATACAAACATGAGTTCACTTGACCAACTGAAGAAAGAAATCAACGATACAAACATACATGAATCATTCTTGCTGGTTTTTACCTCCCTAGGAATGGCAGAGGACCCTGTTCATCTAGATCTAGTAGCTGTTAGGGCTTGTCCTCCATATCTACACTCCTGGGGCTCACCACAGCCTATGTGATCATCAACACCGTTGTCTTCACCGTGCTAACCGCCATGACCAGTAGCCTTCTTGCCCGATGTCGAAGTTTCCTACCCACCGCCTCCCATGTTGCCGGTTGAGGCAATAGCCATGGAGCTCACATCAGGCCACCAGAGTTGAGGACGACATACACCAAGTTGAGAACCAAGGAGGGGTGCCCAACATCGTCACGCAGCACATAGGCCTTGACTCGCTGCCGCATGGGCAGGCGGTGATGGCCTGCACGGGCACGCTTGCACATGCGAGTTCCAGCGGTCGGCGTGTGCTAGCTGAGGAGATAAGGGAGGGAGCAACTGAAGAGATAAGGGAGAGAGAGGAACTGTGCGGAAGAGATAAGGGAGAGAGAGAGAGAGATTGATTGCGCCGGACCTCAACACATGAGCCAAAACCAGAGTGAATCCAAATTTTGGGTCCGGTCAGATATTCAGTGCCGGCCCGTAACACGAACCGACACTGATAAAAAAGTATAAGTATTAGTTCATGATTACCAACCGATACTGAAGTATCAGTGCCGATTTGTGCTAGGAGCCGGCATTGATATTATGTATCAGTGTCGGTTCACCCCAGCTCAATCATTGATCGAGAGCAAAATGTTATGAACCGGTACTGATACTTCACAGTGTGGGTTCAAGCCTACTCGACATTGATGATCTGGTGTGGATGGCCAGTTCTGTTGTAGTGGTTCTATCAAATGTTGGTAGAAGAAAATGATAAAGTTGAACTTAACTACAACATGATGGAAGACTAGAGGAGGTAAACCTTTGAAAATGATCTCCGTGTTTATACGTTTCAATATCACGTCTGCATTATTCCTGCTTGAGTGGACTTCTGTGCTCTCGTTGATAAACCACCATCCAGTGGCTTCACTTAACCCGAATCATAATGCAGAAGTAGTCATGTTCGATTGCGAGCTTGTCTTTTGCATGTGCAACCTGCATGCAAGTTTCGAGCGACTTGGTCACGGGGCACACGTTTGGTCAGCTAATAGGCCATACATTTCCACACGTGTCTAAGATAATCAACAGATGGCTAAACTTTAATAAGTATGATTACTTCGAATCTTCGATTAAGAAAGGATGAGAAAGTTCATCCCGATCGTCATCGATCTGTCAGCTTGATATTTATCCATATGTCAATGTTATATATATATATATATATATATATATATATCGTATCCGTCACGAGACTTGTAATCACCCAGAGAACTCGAATGAAGATTGACCAATCAAAGAGACCCAAACCAAGATTATGCAGGGAACGTATGTTTCTGTCGATGATTCGTTCACAGGATGCGCAGTTTGCCTAGTTGTTGCTTGTTAGGTACTTATGAGACTCCTCGAAAATAAAAAAAAAATAAAAAACATACAAGTTTAGTTTTTTTGGAAAAAGTTTGAGCACGCTATTTTCTTACCAACCGAGCAAGCAGGCATCACACGACATGCTAAACTAACTGCCATATCAATCACGTATTCGTACGTACGTACGTAAGCAGAGAACGTAATGTTAGCCGTCGCGTGCATGCATGCGTGTTTGTACAGCTGCACTAGTGACGACATCTATACATCACAAGCCTATCTTGTAGCTACCGTCCTCCTTTTCCCATTGGTGCTCAAGTAACTTCCTAAACAAGGGCAGTTGGAAATGCCATGCATGCATCCTAATATTTTTCGTACCAAAACTGACCCATCAGAGATGTGGTTTATGCTGCTTTGAAATTTAGTCACTCGTATGTAATCTTGGTACCAAAACTGACCCATCCTAATATTTTTTCTCGGTAGAAAGAGAGAAAGAAAAGTACTCATGATGCTTTCGAGATGCATGCCAATGTGCGAAATGTCAACCCTTCTCTAACTTCCAACTTAGTTCTATGTACTAACCACCACATGCTTGTTTTTTTTTTTTTACGGTACATTGATTTTTTTTAGCATGCATGCATGAATTTAATATAATACAATCCGCCGCCAATGGCGGGAAATTAAGCTACGACCGGGCTGGTCGAGCGTCGTGATTTCGATGTCGTTGGTGACTCTTGAACAGCACATGCTATATAGAATATGGAAGTCATACGTATACCATACCGATTGAGTGTTTCAAAAGGGAGAGATGTTGCTTGTTTCAAGGCATTACTCATGCATATGTAATCAGCCTACATCACAGCAATCATTACTACAGAAATATCCTATACTGCCAGCTGGTAACCCACTTTCATTGCTAGTTATCCAGTCGGTAGTGAATAACGGGTAGTAATAATCGGAGATTATCACTGTTAGATTTGGAACCGGCAGTAATAGTCTAAAATTTTGATGTTTTTGGGGCCCAAAAAATAGAAAAATATATCTTTTTGCACCCAAGGAACCCCGTGGTATTGGGGTAGTATCTAATGAAGTGGCTGGTCTGATTACATATGAAGCATGCTCTCGTCGCATTTGCTAGCATTGGGGCACTACTCTGTTGGGACTGCCCTGCATTGGGATTACAGTAGGTTGGTGCTACTATGCGGGATGTGGATTCCGGAGTCTGATACTGCATGGTCTGTCGTTGCTAGTGTTGGGTTCTCTGGCGTGGACTAGATCGGTTTCCTTGGAACCTATTGTTTTGCTACCTCTGCCTTTGGTGAGGGAATTTCCTCTTTCTCTCCACTTCTATGGGTGCATGAGCTTCTTCTAAGAGGATTATCTTGTTCATCAATGTGTCGAAATCCAAATAGATGGCAGGCATTAGCTGGACATACAAGCTACGATGCAGTCCCTTCTTGAAGTGATCCTGCTTCTTGTCGGTTGACACATCTTTGGGTGCATAGCAGGAACTTTCTGATATACTTGTTCACCGTCATTGGACCTTGCTTTAGGCTACGAAACTCATCAGCCTTCATCTCCATGGTTCCTTCTGCCACATGGTATTTCCTAAACTCCTCCCAGGTGATGGTTTCAGCATCCATTGATGTTTCGTAGTAATTTTCCCACTATATTACTGTTGTCCCAGTGAGCTGGTGAGCTGCTAGGTTAGTTCACCCTATCACAACCTTCACACAAGAAGACATTAAGCTTCCTGGTGATGGCCCTAAGCCAGTCATTAGCTTCCAGTTGATCTTCAGTGTTGTCGAACGTTGGAGGCTTGATCCTCATTAATTTTGCCATCTTGCTCAGTGGTCTGAAACCATAACCACGGTTATCGTTTGCTCCCTGTACTATGGCCTCCATTAGATGAGTCTGGTTGGTCATTACTTCCACAAGGTCATTAGCGGGTGGTGGGGCAGTTTTGTCCTCTAGCTATTGTTTTGGCTTTGCTCTTTTTAGCAGAACTTTTGGACTTATGCTAGGTCTTCCTCAGCCTTATTGTCCTCCACATACTCATCCCGTTCATATGCTACATGGTCGAGTTGGTTGTCAGTAGCTCTGTGTCTTCCTTTATCTTGGCATGCAGCGGTGTTGCCTCCTCCTCTGCCTCGGCTTGCAGCGGCTCTGTCTCGGCCTCTCTGGCCCTGCTGGCCTCTCTCTCTTGCTCCACTTGGGACTTCCTATCCAGAATTTCTATCATGAGCACTTTGACCAGACAAATAAGACGTAGGGTTATTATCCTCAAGTAGGTTTGAACCTGTATAAAAATCTTGTGTGTTCTCCTATGATTTGTCAGTTCAAAACATCCCCTACCTCTTCAACAAGTTTATTAAATTGATAGTTCACAAATCATCGATTCATGACACCATCTGTGGGGATCATGACAATAGGCATTGAAGAATCTACATAGAACATGCCATCGGCGTCACCCAAGACTTCACCGAGAACTGGTTTTTTGGATGAGGGGTTTTATGACAACTTTACCCCTCAGATGAATTTCAACGACCAACTTTCCAGCGATGAAGTAAGTCAATTTATGGATCCATGGCCAAATATTACTGCATCGAGTTCAAATCACTTGCCTGCCAAGACAACTATGAATGTCTGATTCATAGCAAGTCAGGATCAATCCCACATCTTTTGACAACATGGATTGTCAAGACACCAACCCAGAGAAATCCGATAAAACATCCATGATGGCACTGGACACTTCCTCCAGCGAAGGTTACCCTTGAGAAGTTTTCCCATTGGAGATGGGGGTGACAGTCTAGATAGTCATGACGACAATCCTACAAACCAATAGGGTCCTTCGACTTGGGGTGCGGGCAATGGTTAGCTCCAGATGAGAACACCTCCCCAGATCCTTAACAGAGCCCTGATCTTACCATCTTCCAACCACCAATAGGGGGCTAGACTCTTTAAATCCTGCAAAGAGGATCCTTCTTCTACAAGAGGCCATCATGCGCCCTCCGATGAATCTGGTTACCCTAGTCGGTAAGAATTTGATGAACTCGACAATCAACTTGATGAATGAGGTCATCATCTAGGTTGAGAACTCTCATCTAGCCTAGCTAAAAACAACGCTAATTGGAGTAGACCATGCAATCCCCCGTCACGAGACGTGTCGAACTCGGAGAGGCGTAACCCTTGGAATAAAGCTTCCTGAGAAGATAATCGGACGAATAACCACCGCCAAGCCTCGCAAATCAAAGGTCATCGATCAGTGACTTGCGTGAGGTCATCGATGACTGGTGAAAGCGCCCGAGGTCTTCTATAGGTGCTTCATCTACCCCTCAGCGATCTAATCAGGGAATGTCCTGACATCAATCAAATCTGGACCGATCTTCGATCTCCATGGGAAAAACTCCTGAGGCTGCTAGAACCAAGCAAGGCGTCATCAATGGATGTCTGGCCTTCTACCTAGATCTGCAGAACATAAGCTGGCCGACAAGGTTGCATCCTAGGATGATCAAGAAATATAATGGAACTACAAACCCTGTTGAGTTTCTCCAGCTCTATACCACTTTCTTCCAAGCAGCTGGTGGGGACAAGAAGGTAATGGCGAATTACCTCCCTACCGTCCTTGAAGGTGCAGCCAGGACATGGTTAATTGACATATTGTCGGGAATAATCTACTCATGGGAACAACTTTGCGATGTATTCAAAGCAAACTTCCAATGTACATACGTTCGCCCTAGCACAAAAAATGATCTCTACCATTGTGAGCGGACAGAGAATACAACATTGCGCGAGTTTGTATGACACTTCAGCAATATACAAAACAACATCCCCATGGTCAGCGACTATGATGTCATACAAGTATTCACACGAGGGGTTAGGAGCCAGAGATGCGTTGAAGATATCACCATTTAGGAGCCTGAGATGGTCAAGGAGCTCATGAAGATCATCGATGAGTCCATTAAGGCTGAAGACACACTTCTCTTCATCAAGGAGAAGACTCAAGGCATAAAGAACCCTCAACCCAAGCTTGAGGGTGACAAGGCAAAGGCCATTCGCAAGAAGAACACCAAGGGAGGCAAAGGCAAGAAAAATAATTCTGAGGAAGTTTTTGCTGATCTGTCTGGCACCCGTCCCAACAAGCGTCCCGGATCCTTCCGGGGCAAGAGCTCTACACTAGGCTCTGGCGAACGTAACAGTAAGCCTTGGTGCGATCTCACCAGACCAATAACCACAGCCTCCGCGAGTGCTGCCTCTAGAAGAAGATGGTCAAAACGGAGGTCAAGAAAGTGGCCAAAGGAATGAAGACCCAGGTCACAACCCATAGTAGGGATTCTAGCTATAGCGGTAGTGAGGACAACACAAATTCAATGTCTTTTCAGCCAGACAAGAGGACGATCGTCTACATGTTTGGTGGTTCTGCATCCTACAAGTCTAAAAGGCAGTACAAGATGGTGGCCCGAGAAGTCTTAGCTACCATCCCCAAGGGTTGCCAGGCTGTTAAGTGATCAAACATTGAAATCGTCTTCAGCCAAGAAGATTGCCCAGATAACTTTCTAGGCCAAGCCGCTTCCCGACAGTGGTCGAGCCTACGATAAATAACTACAGGGTTACCCAAATTATTATCGATGGAGGGAGCTCCCTAAACATCCTCTTCGCTGACGCACTCAAAGGGATGTAGGTCTCCCAGACTGTTATCAAACTGGTTACTCAAGCCTTCCATGGTGCAGTGCGCTGATGTTTGGCCACCCCCATTGTCTAGATATCGCTCCCTATTACCTTCGGGAAGCATGACAACTTCTGGATAGAAAAAATTATGTTCAACGTTGTCAACTTCGAGATGGCATATAATGCCATCTTGGGAAGACCTACTCTCGCCAAATTCATGGCAGTCAGGCATTACGCTTATCAGTGTGTGAAGATATGAGGACCCGAGGGGGTCATCGCTGTCTGGGTTTGCCCAAAAGCATACCTATTCTATGACAAATAGAGTCTGAACATGGCCACGTAGCATCAACCTGAAAAGGAGATGACATATTCGAGGCCTAAGGTTATCGTGAAGTCCCACGATGAAGTCAAAGTAGTTCCTCTAGACCCAATGGATCCATCCAAGACTGTTCAGATTGGCTCTAACCTGGATCCCAAATAGGAACTCACGCTCATCACCTTCCTCTGGGCAATCGCAGATATGTTCACTTAGCAACCGTCAGACATGCCCGGGGTCCCTAGGGAGATGGTTGTGCACAAACTAGAAATCTATCCCAACCCAAAGCTGGTCAAGCAGAAACTCTAACGGTTCACTGATCTCAACAAAGCCTGCCCTAATGAAGCTTTTCCTCTGCCCTTCGAATTGAAGAATGCCAATGCCACATACCAACGAGGAATGCAGATAACACTCCATGATCAGATATGATGGAATGTCAACATCGATGGTCTCATCATCAAAACCAAAAAGAAGGAAGATCTCTTCTCTGACCTACAACAAAAGTTCAACAACCTGTGCAAGAATCGAGTCATTTTGAATCCAAAAAAAGTGTGTGTTTGGAGTTAACACTGGGAAACTGCTCAGTTACTGGTGTCCTACTGGGGAATAGAAGTCAATCCTGAGAAGATCAAAGCTATTGAAAAGATGCAACCTCCCAAGTCAATATGAGAAGTTCATAGACTAACCGGATGCATGGCGGCTCTTAGCCGGTTTATTTCCCAGCTCGAAGATTGAGGACTTCCCATCTTTCCCCGCACCCCCACCCCCTCCCCCAATGCTAATCGCTCTTAACCCTAATGAGCATTTTCTCTTATACATCACGGCCAGACCACGTGCTATAAGTGGGGAATTGGTTGTGGGAAGACAAGCGCAAGACAAGCGAGAAAAAAGCAAGCAACCGGTGTACTATTAGTGAAGTACTCCACAGTCCTAAAGAACGTTATCCACAGGTGCAAAAGCTACTATATGATGTACTAATTGCCTCTCATAAGTTACGACATTACTTCCAGGCTCATAAGATTGTTGTTCCATCAATATTTCCACTCGGCGAGATCCTGCACAGTAGGGAGGCAATTGGCCGAGTCACAAAGTGGTCCATTGAAGTTGGAGAATTCGACATCCATTTTCTGCCTTGAACAACAATCAAGTCACAAGTCTCACTGACTTTATGCCGAATGGATAGAACCAGATCGATCCTAGGATGACTGTGGCAACATATCATATGTATGGACTTTATTCTTCGACCGATCACTCATGCTTCAAGGTGGGAGGCTAGGATTGTATTGATCTCTCTAACAGGAGAAAGCCTGCAGTACGCTTTGCAGATCGATTTTTCGGTCATGAACAACATAGTCGAATATGAGGGTCTACTCGCTGGACTCCGAGTAGCTTCTGCTCTTGGCATCTGCCGTCTACTCGTGAAAGGGGATTCACAGTTGGTGGTGAAACAAGTTAGCAATGAGTATCAAACCTCATATAAGACCATGACAGACTACCTCACAGAGGTGAGAAAGCTAGAAAAGAAATTTATCAAACTCGAGGTCAAGTATATCCCAAGGAAGGACAATTGCCTTGCTAATAGTCTTGCCTACCTAGCATCCTCACGATCTCTAGGACTTCCATGGAATTTCATAGAGGAACTCTCCAAGCCATTTGTAAAATCATCAGAGGATACAGTCAAAAGAGTGGTAGTCTATGCGACCTATAACCAGCTCAGGGGTTCGCCAAGGACCAACAACCCAAAAGGAGTCATAGGGGAACTCATGGCTCAGCTCGAAAGGGAAATTTTGTGGATGGACCCAATCTGTAAGTACCTTCAAGATTGAGTTGTGCTTGAGGATGATACACTAATCGAGCAAATTTCTTGTCAATCCAAGATGTATACCATGGTGGATGACACTCTCTATCGAAGAGGTGCTCATGGAGTACTTATGAAATGCATATCTCAAAATCATGGTAGGGAACTACTCAAGAAAATCCACATAGGGGTGTGTGAAGCTCACGCTTCCTTCCAAACCCTGGTCGAAAATGCATTTAGATAAGGTTTCTATTGGGCTACTGCTCTCCATGATGCAAGTTAGTAAAAAAGTGTATGAGCTATCAATTTCATAGTAGACGAGTACATCCACTTAGGTCCTACATATGATCCCCTTGTCGTGGCCATTTGCTACATGGGGGCTAGAAATTCTAGGGCCCTTCTCGGTATCGTCCAAGGGCATCAAGTTCCTATTCGTCGCAATTGATTCCTTCACCAAGTGGATTGAAACTAAACTAGCTGGAAAAATTACTTCAGCGACCACCAAGAAGTTCATCATGAAAAGCATCATGATAAGATTCGGCCTCCCGAGTAGGATCATCACCGACAATGACACTTAGTTCTCCAACGCAGCATTCATTGATTAATGTGAGGAACTAGGCACTATAATCTACTTTTTGTCTGTGGTGTATCCACAAAGTAATGGATAGGTCGAGCGGGCAAACGCTCTAGTACTTCAAGGGATCAAAACCCATCTTTAACCACTTAGCAACTTACGCTAAAGCCTGGGATTCCGAGTTGGCTAACATACTCTAGGCACTTCGAACGACATATAACAGGGCGATGGGTGAAACATCTTACTTCCTAGTCTATGGGGCCGAAGCAATGTTGCCATGTGAACTAAAATCAAATATCCTTGAGTTAAACTAAACGCCAACAAGGATGAAATCCCGAGAAGAAATAATCACTCAATGTTCTCGAAGAAAAAAGGACACAAGTGTTAATAAGATCAGCATAGTACATCAAGCTCTTTGGCGTTATCACGACCAGAACATCTACAAAAGATCTTTTGAATCTAGAGATCTGGTTGTATGACTTGTACAGAGCCAAAAGAACAGCAACAAGCTATCTCATATGTGGAAAAGTCCCTATAGGATGGTCGAATCTAGCCAACCAGGTTCGTATAGGTTAGCTATGGAGGAAGGTCAAGTCCTTAAAAATTCTTGGAAAATTGACCAAATTCGCAAGTTTTATGTGTAAGTATTTAGAATATATTTTGTAAATATTACTTGTCATATTATCAATATTTGTCTTTTATCTATTTCAAGACAATGCCTTAAAAAACTGAGATAAGTCGTTATCCGTGTACTTACGCCCATACGCGCACTTGGGATTCTAGACTGCCCATCCGGGAATCCTTCCTTGATAACTAGTCAGGGGCTTCACGTACACTAGGACTCTAAAACTTGTAGTGCGTGCCATATTTCTGATTAGAAGGGAAGAAACATCTTTAGGAACCGCAGAAAGTGTTATCGTGTCCCTGAAGTGCATGAGAGCTAAGACGTTTTCTACTCGGAGTCTGACCTAAGGTGATCGCGATGAACATTCTGATAAGAAACCTAAAAAAAAAACCTAACCTACTCAGAAGAAACAAAGGCAAAACACTTGTTTCAAATTTTCTTCCATTCACTAGAAGATTCATAGTCATACACAGGAATTACAGTAGAAATAGGAACATTTCATTTAATAAGATTTTGAGCTCTTTTATAGATGAGCTAAGGGAAAGAGGATTACAAAAAGTCCTAAAAGATTTACTCGACGAAGACGAATGAGACTTCCTTGTTTCTCTCCGACCATCGATGCCGACAGGGAAGATGGGGTCATCGCCACTCCGACCCCATGCTGAACTTGCCGATGTCACTGCCTGATCATCGAAATATTCGATGACAATGAGTTTGGTAGAGGCATTGGTTCCCCACCCTTATTGTTGGTGTCACTATTCCAGCTACACCCTCTAGCTGCCCTCGCCAGAATAACACAAGGATGGAGAGGATGAAGTGGCCGATGACTTGTTGTCTTTAATGAAGACATTGTTGGATGCCTCCCTTTTCTCCGTTGCAACCATCGCCTTTTATTCCTCTATTTCTACCTCTAAGATATCCTAGTCCACCTCAGCTTGGACTAGAAATACCGGGAGCTTGCCATCTTTAACAAGGATGTTGAGAGTTGCCGCCTTCTCTTCAGCCTCCTCTTCGGAGGAGACGTCGATAACCTCCACCACCGAACCAGATTCGGTGGGAGACAACGACGGGGTAAGGGGTGAGTACTCGAGGGAGGATGGAGAATAGTCAGGAGAGGAAGGTGTGTATTCAGGCAAAGGAGGAGGTTCCATGAATGGATTCATGTATCATGCAGCCGAGCTCTGGCACCCTGAGGTTTATATAGGCCAATGGGTCAAGAGACGTGTCACTTCATATTGCAAACATTAATTCTAGGCACATCCACATTATGAGCTACGGACGCTCAAGCGACGCACGATCATTGAGGCTACATCTTTTCAACTAGCTCACACAGACAAAGAAGTGGTCGTTGATGCACTCGTTTGTCCGCTGGATTTTTCAGTGCTCGGGGTACAGTTGAAAAGACGAAAGAGCAACTCTTCCATGCTCGTGACAGATAATCTTTTCACTACTATGCAAAATTTTCACTACGATAGTTCAACTTTCAAGTCTAGGCAGCGATGAGTCTTATCTCTTTCATACGTTTGCAAGGACGGGATGATATTTATAGGCCGATTAGAAAATCTACACGAATAGAACACCTTCTCAAGAACTCTCTTGAGAACTCAGGGGCATTTGGAATCCCGAGGTGATCTGGGAACTTGGAGAACCTGGTTAGCTGCTTCAGCCTAATCGGGGACCTAAGTCTCACTCGATTACATGATCAGACAAAAAGCTTATCTTTGCTTGCCATCTACTTGATATATCGAAACCTCATTTCATGTACCGATGGGGGGCTTGATGATGAATACTGGACAATTACCATATCCATACACCCTAGGATTTCCCACAATTCTCGGGGTACATCTCTATCTTCAGGAAGAGGATCCCTGGATGAAAGAAAACTACCCGTAGGTACCCGAAGCATCCTGTAAATTGGAAGGTTTATCTCCAATAATGGGAAGGATGACTCCAGAGGATGTATGACACCCCCATATATATACAGAGCCAGGGGTCCTATGAAGGATAAGTCGAGCGAGAGCCAATGGAAGTCGAAGAAGTCACGCAAACCTTTCGACAAATCAGAAGACACTCAAAGCCAAGCAAGGAAGTTGACAACTAGGTTTAGATCCATCGAGGCTAGCACCATACCCCTTTGTAACAGGCTCAGATCAATACCAGATAAACAGAACGTAGAGTTATTATCCTCAAGGAGGCTCAAACCTGTATAAAAACCCCTGTATGTTCTCTTGTGATTCATCTACTCAAAGCATTCCCTACCTCTTCAACAAGTTTGTTAGATCGGCGGTTCACAGATTATTGACAAACAGCTTCATGTTCAGTCCTAATTTTGCCATTAGAGCCTACCAAGGGTAATACTGGCAATGGAACCACATGTTTTCCATTATGCTGCTTCAATTGGCTCACATGGAAAACAGGAAACATGATGTTATTCAGCTTCCTCGGGTAATAGCAAATTGTAAGCTCTCTTCCCTATCTTCTTCACTATCCTAAATGGACCATAGAATTTTGACCTTAATTTGAGTGATCCCCTATATCAAAAGGCATTTTGCTTGTATGGCTGCATCTTTAAGTACACCAAGTATCCGACTTCAAAGCTTCTCTTTGTCCTTCTCTTGTCTTCATACCTTTTGATCCTCTGTTGAGCTTGTGATAAATGTAGTTTGAGCTTTTGAATCACGTGTTCTTTCTAGTTTATGGTTACCCTTGCTTCTTCTGAAATGTTAAATGGCAAAAGTCAACTCTCCAATTTGAGGAGGTGGATATCCATATAATGCTTGAAAAGGTGTGAGTTTAAGGGATGTATGGTATGAAGTATTGTACCACCATTCTGCAGTAGGTAATCGAGTGCACCACCTTTTAGGTTCTAGGAATACCATGCTCCTTAGGTAAGCCTTCAAGCATTGGTTAACCCTTTGTGACTAACCATTAGACTGTGGGTGATAAGCTATATTGAACCTCAATTTAACTTGAGTGCCTTGAAGATTTCAGTGAAACCTTGCTAGTAAATATCTTGTCTCTATCACTAATGATTGAGATAGCCATGCCATTTAGCTTATACACATGTTCCATGAAAAGTTGCACTAGTTGAATTAATGTGTATGGGTGAGCAAGGGCAATAAAGTAAGCATATTTGGTCAACCTATCGACTACCACCAAAATCACATCTTTTCCTTTTGATTTGGGCAAGCCCTCAATGAAATCCATGGTAAGGTGAGCCCATGCCATGTTAGGTGCCTCCAAGGGGTCAATAATCCTTGATTTGCCACATGTTCAGGTTTAGTAACTTGGCATATTAGGCATTTAGAGATGTGTTGCTCTATGACCTCCTTTTTCATTCTTTTCCAGCAAAAGAGTCCCTTGATTCTATGGTAAGTAGATATCATCCCAGATTGGCCTCCAAAAGCAGATGAGTGGAAATTGTCAATCAATTTGGTCTTAATTCACAGTCATTTCCAACATATATTCTGCCCATAGAGTAGAGGAGACCTACTTCAGTGGTGTAGTATTTGTTCCAATCCTGTCAGCCTTGAGACAGTCAGTAGTTATTGGCATTTCTAATCTCTTAAATATCTTTGCATGATATACTCCAACCATAGTGGTTTCCACGGCGCATATAGGTTGGCAGCTTAGATCATGTTCTTCCATTGAACCCTCTTTTATTGATAGAGCATCAGCTATAATGTTTTCCTTTCCTCTCTTATACTCCGTAGAAAAATCATACTCAAGTAGTTTGAGTAGCAGCTTATGCTAAATATAATCCATAAGTCTTTGAGAAGTGATGTATTTTAGGCTTTGCTGATCAATTCTGATAATAACCTTGCTACCTAGCAAATAATGTCTCCACTTTTTTAAAGCTTCCAATATTGCCATGGCCTCCTTGTCATATATTGATTGAGCTTGAGATTTTCTCCCCCATGGATTTGCTAAAAAAAATGCAATAGGCTTGCTTTCCTGCATTAGTACAACCCCTAATCCTGTGGTGTAGGCATCTGTCTCCAGAACAAAGGGCTTGGAAAAGTTGGAAGGGTGAGCGCTGGACAACTAGTCATCACACTTTTGAGCTGTTCAAAAGCCATGGACTGTTCTTCTCCCCATTGAACTGAAGTCTTCTTGAATAAATCAAAGAGTGGCCCGTAGATGTGCCAATGCCCCTGGACAAACCTCCTGTAATAACCGGTGAGACCTAGAAAGCATCTCAACTTTGTGAGGTCAATAGGTTTATAAACAAATCTACTAATTTATGACGAATTTTCAGTGATAACAGAACATTTCATCACTAATTGAGCCCTCTTTATGATGATGTTTCAGCAATTCATCATAAAGGACCCCCAAGGCTAGTTGCCTTGTTGTTACTGATAAAAAGGGTCAAGTTTGTCACTAACATAATCATCATAAACACTAACAATCGTCATAAAGCTATCTCATACTTGCTAGCGAACACAACCAATGTGGAAGTTAGGTCCACATATCTTCTTGGACTATTAGACTTCGTGGGCTACTATTTGCTTCATGGGCTTTCGGGCTATTTTAGAACACTCTTTAAGGCAGGTGAAAATGCTTTTGGGTGCTTTGAGATGGTGGGTGGGAAATGAATTGGCCATTTTTAGTAATTTGAAGTCTCAGTTTCATAATTTATATTTCATATGATTATTTATTTGTTAAACTATTTTTTCATATGTTTCAATGTGAGTTAGAACTATAACTTTCAAAATAGTTGATTGTGTAGGAGGGACTTTTTGCAGGTAATAGCAGTCCCAATATAATTGATTGTCTTGTTCTTTTTTTAAATAATTATGTATGATGTACCCTAGTTTTTACAATTTTAATAGTACTTAAAAAATTCAGTTCTGAAATTTGAAATTTTTAGTGTACAAATTCAGTCATTTTTTATTTTGTTGTCTGCTATAAGAACTGACTGCAATCCAATAAAATTGCAGTAAATTTTTATTGGTTGTCTGAGTTCAAAAATCTAACTGCAATGCAAAATTAACCAGTCAATTTTTTTCTTGCAATAGAATTGTTGACTACGTGTCAACTTGCTTTTGGCCAAAAAGTGACTACAATCCAAGAGAAAAACAAACTGATTTTCAGCTAGACAGTCCAAAAAAAAACTTACTGAAGTACCAAACAAATCCAATCAATTTTTCTTTGTTTTTCTGGTAAAAATACTGATTCCAAAATCTACCGGTTTCTGCCACCCACCTTTATGAACCGCGCATTGCCTTCGAGCCAAAAACCAGTGAAACAAAGAAAACTAATGAAGATCGGTTTATTCTTTTCTTCAGTTGATCAATTATTGATCAGGCCGGTTCATCATATTTAATACCGGCCCTTGAAGTTTCGTTTCCACCAAATTTTTTTATAAATCCCCTAGAAGCTTCTAAACCCTTCCAATTTTGAAGAATCAGGACCATGTGCCGGCTTATGTGTCAGTGTCCTGATCTCTATTGCAGCTGCTCTTTTTTTTTTTCCAGCACGTGAGATGCACCTGCCTTCGGCCTTTTTTTTTTTTGTAGCACGTGGTTCCTGCGCATGGGCTAAGCCCAGCTGCAGCCGCAGGCCATCAAACCAGCAGCAGCTGCCCGCTGCTTTTGAACGGGCTGGTGCCAGCGCAGGCCGAGCCGCACAGCCCCTTCTGCCGCACGTGCCTAGGCCCGCCTAGAGCAAGCCGTCTTCAACCTGGAGATTAGAAACCCCAAATGGGAATATTCTCTCTCCATTTTTCTTTTTCATCCGAATCAATCTTCCACAAGACCGTTCTAGCCCGTTTTTAACTCCGAATTGAACCATTCTTTCACCATAATTCATCTAAAATCATAATTGTTTTATTCGAATTTGGTATTTTATTCAAATTCGTTTGTTTTAATCAATAGATTATGATGATAGTGAAGGTGTAGATTGCGACCCGCATGCTGAAATCTACCAGGGAGATGGCAAGTAACACTTTGATCATATTGCTTAGTTTTCAAATGAATTTGATTTGAATTCATGCATTCTTTATGTTTTATGCATGTTGTTTGAATTCTACCATGCAACCTTGGTACTTCTACCATATGACTGAGTTGGCATGACATCTGGCTGGCAAAAGATTGACGTCATATTGCTCGGCAAAAGACTAACATGGTGGTAGCCGATCTGAAAAAAATGGTAACCTTCTAGCACCACCCATTACAAGGTTCCCCTTATACCGAATCACAACACCGCATCCACCTTCTAAAAAATTTTATGTCCTAGCTGCGTGCGTGTGATCCGTGACCTGGGGCTGATCCGTGACCCGTGACCTGGGGTTGTATGTCTTACCTGCGTGCGTGTGATGAACTCAAAAACACCGGAAATTATCTAGGTTTGGGCCTCTCTTGGTATAATAGCCCTACATCCTGCGTATTTTTTATACGGGTCTGAATGAACTGAATACACCCACCATCTTCTCTATGTCTCTGACCCTTTATATATCTGAGGGAGAGAGGACTTACATAGGGACCCAAGCTAGGCCTAGGCCTAGCTAATCCTTCTAACATATGCCCATCATTATAGCAAGTGGCCGCATTCCACTTGCCCTATCAGTTTGCAAGGTCCGTGCCATCGATTTCACGCCCGCGCCATCCTTATCGCCTGGTCTGCCAGGTGTCATCCCCATGCGTTGTCTGCGCTCTTGCAAAACCTACTGTCATGCTATGTCAGGCCATCCTATAGTGTTTAATGCTACGGGACGGAACACAACAAGTATGTGTTAGTCACGCCTTGGTCCGCCCGGAAGGATGAGCTGGGTAAAAGATAACACTTGAGTGGAAAAATATGTAATAAAATTAGACTGATTCAACACATACCTACCCCGCGACCAGAGAAAACTAGTCGCAAGGTTTCCCTCTAAGACCTTGAGACTGGTCAAAGAAACTAGTCGTGTGGTCACAGGCTAGACGCACCGGGGGACCATGCTCCTGCCCAATCATAACGTGTAGAAAAGGTTGATATTTGACCATCATGGGTCCCCTACCAGGTGACCCTATTATTCTTTACACCGATAATTTATTTGTTCAATGTGATTTGCATACCAGTATGCTTCCAAAAGGTTTCCAGGTTTGTTGTAGGTTACTTGGTGTCAAATGCGGATTTTTAGTCCTCCTATGAAACAACTTGTCAACGATTGGTGAACCGTCAATCTTACGAACTTGTAGAAAAGATAGGGGATGCTTAAAGTAGATAAATCAAAGCGCACACAAGGGGGTTTAATACAGGTCTAGACCTCCCTTCGGATAATAGCACTATGTCATGTTTATCTTGTATTGATCTCTGAGACTGTTACAAAGGGGGTGTGTGGGTAACCTAGATAGATCTAATCTAGTCATGTAGCTTATTTATGCATAGTCGAAAGAGATCTAGCTACATGAGGCTTGGTGTAAGTAGAGCTTCTGCAGGTGCATAATGGCTTCTAATTCTCGATTGACTTGTCACCTGTCCTTCGTAGGGTCACCAGTGTGTGTGTGTGTGTGTGTGTGTATGGGGGCATCGTACATCCTCTAGAGTCTTTCTTCTCATTCTTAGATATAAACTTCCTTATTTATGAGATATCCTGGGTGCCTACGGTAGTTTTCATTCATCCAGGGTTTCCTTTCTCGAAGATAAAGATACGCTCTGAGAATAGCGGGAACCTTTGGGGGTATCTGAATATGAAGTTACATACTAGTTCGTCAAGCCCTCACCATTACATGAAATGAGGCGTACTTGGTTAGCAAAGATAAGCATTTTGCCGACCGTGTCCTCAAGTAAGACTCAGGTTCCCGATTAGGATGAAGCGTCCAACCGAGTTTTGGGGGTTCTTAGATCACCTATCTGGGGTTCTGAATGCCTCAGAGTTCTCAAGTGAGTCCTAGAGAAGGTATTCCATCTGAGTAAGATTTATGTGTCACCCGAAAAAATATCATCCCATCCTTGTGAAAGGACATGGAAGATAGAATTTGTTACTGGCCAGGTCCGAAAGTTGGACCGTCGGAGCGAAGATTTTGGGTAATGTTGAGAAGCTTTCACCTAATAGGATATCATGATTATGCTGGGAAACCGCACGCACATGGTGGCACGGTGCGCTAGGTTTCCTGTGCTACTGCTTCAACTGCTTCCGCATGCATCAGGCAATAAATGTTATATGATGGTAAAGCAGGAGATTGTGGCCTTGAGTCGTGCCATGACGTTAGTTGAGGAGTCATTTTCGAGAGCCATTGCTTCATATAAAGTCTGTCGGGGAGCCCACACATTGTCCACCCCTCTGTCATCATCTACCTCTTTCATCTCTTAGCAACTTCTCATTTTCATTTGCCTCCAACTCCACCCCCCCCCCCCTAAATCCTCCGGCGCCATGGGCCAAAAGAAGATCGAGAAGGTGGAGAGATTCACTGCCAGCATGGCGGTGAGTGCGATCTAGACCTAGCGGGAGTCTAACATTACGGAGGAGGCCTTGGACAAGGCAGAGAACAATGAGGTAATCCCTTCTCGGGCCTTAACTGCTTGTGCGCCAGTGGCGGGGTAGACTATCCCAAGCCCAGACACTACCTATACCATAGTTTTCCTCAATTTCTTCTCCAATGGTTTTCGCTTCCCCCTTCCAGCTTTCTCCTTCAAGTGCTTGCTTTTATGGCCTTAAACTCATCCACCTCTACCCTAACTCCATTGTCATGCTTAGCATTTTCGCACATCTATGTATTTCCTGGGCATGCATCCATCCCATGACCTCTTTAGGTATTTCTACCTCTTGAAGACATTCTAGGGCAAGGTCACTGGTGGAGCCGGATTTTGCCTTCGGGAACGAAAAACAGCGGAGTACATTGATTTCACCAACAAGATTTCCTGGTCAAGTTGAGACAAGAAGTTGTTCTAATACCAACCTGACCCACCGGGGCTTCCTTACTGGGGCCTACCCCTGCTGTCGAAGGCATCATGGATGGAAGAGCCATAGGTGACCACCCTTCGCTAGACGCTCATCGATGGGATCTGGTATCTAAAGAAGAGGAAGGGGTTGATGCCGTATGATCTCACCAAGGATTTCATCAAGCGTTGCCTGAGCCCTCCGAAGTCAAGGATCACCAGCATTTAGCCGTTCACAGCCGAGATGGACCTGACCCATGAAGGTAAGACAAGTACCAATCAATCCTGAGTAACCACTTAGAAAAGTTGTAGGCTTATTTCTTATGAGTCATTTTTGCTTGTCATTTTCCATAGAGCTTCTACCAAAGGTGGTGGACTAGAGTACCAAGCTCCTATTTGACTCAACTCAATCACAGAGAATCTTGTTGGTAAGTCTCGCGAACCTTCTTATTTTTTGATTTCATCTTCTTTCCGAGTAGATGTAGACCATAATTATGGCTGTTGCAAAGTCATAAAGCTACCCGGGAGAGGGTAGCCTTACTCAGAAGACAAGAATGTGAGGGTTTGGAACGTGCACCCGAATGAGGTCCAGATCATAGGGACCAAAGGGCCGAGTGGTAGCGGTGGTGGTAGCACCACAATACAAGCCTCATCCTTCGTTGACAAAGAGGCAATGGATGGGGATGACCTCTTTGTGGAGGTCGACTAGCTGATTGGTGGCTCTAGGCTGCTAATGCCTGCTACTTTAGCTCCTCGGTTCCAGCTCCATCCGCATTCCACGAGGTCCTGGACCCAAATCGTCCTCCTGCAGACCTAGCACTAGCTCTGTCAGACAGAGATCTGTCCCCAACTATGGCCATTGGAGATCTGATCATGACATGAGCACTCAAAGCTCCAGCCCTGACCCCAGATAGTTAAGCATTTAATTAGAGCCTTTGTAGATGCGATGATTGAATTTGAGTGCATTTAGGCACTGACTCAGGATCGAGAAAAGGTGATGAACTTAAGAACACCGGGGGTTATCCATGTTCGGGTCTCTCTGAGGATAATAGCTCTACATCCTGTGTATTTTTTTGATATGGGTCTGAATGAACTGGATACACTTACCTTCTTCTCCGTGTCTCCCTCCCTTTATATATCCGAGAGAGAGAGAACTTACATAGGGAGCTAAGCTAGACTCAGGCTTAGCTAATCCTTCTAACCTATGCCCATTATTACGATGAGAGGCCACATTCCACTTGCCCTATCGGTCTACAAGGTCTGTGCCATCGGTCCCACACCCACGCCATCCTTATCGCCTGGTTTGCCTGGTCCCGTTCCCACGCTCCATCTGCGCTCCTGCAAAACCTACTGCCACGCTTTCTCAAGCTGTCCCGTAGTGTTTTATGCTACGGGACAGGACACGGCAAGCCTATGCCGGCCACACCTAGGTCTACTCGGAAGGACTACCTGGGTAAGAGATAACACTTGAGTGAAAAATTATGTAATGAAATTAAGCTGATTAGGCACATACTTACCCCGCGACCAGAGAAAACTGGTCCCGGGGTTTCCCTGTGAGACCTAGAGACTGGTTGGAGAAACTGGTCGCATGGTCGCTAGCTGGAGGCGCCAGGGGACCATGCTCCTGCCCAATCATAACGTGTAGAAAAGATTGATATTTGACCACCGTGGGTCCCCCTGCCAGGAAACCATATTATTCTTTACACCGACAAGGCTCGACATCGCTTATGTCATGCAACAAACATGCCTTCATAAGCACAATCCACGCAATTTTCATTAGATGAATTTGTGCATGTTTGAATTTGTTTAAATTCAAATTGAATTAAAAAGAGAATATCACATGAAATGATAAAAATGCATATAAATGGAGCATTACAAAGAAACTTACTTTTTTACCGAATAAGCTAGGGTTGAAAAAAAAAATTAAATTAGTACATCACATGAGAAGAATATTAGTGAATTTTTCCCGATTTTGGGGAATTTATTTGATTTTTAAAAATTGCAAGAATTTATAAAGGTATGTTTCTTTGGAGAATTTTAATTAAATATTGGCTTAGGTTTTTTGGATCAAACAATTAAAATAGGTTGCTAGTGAGCTCTAGTTTCCTCGTGAAAATGTTTAGAATTTTTAGACCACTCTTATACTCCCAGATAAAATCTATAGTTAAATAAAACACATGAACACACGTACAAACACGAACACACTTACATACACGAGCGACCATGAACGAGCGAAATACCAAAAGGTGTCACCCAAACAGTGGATGACACCTTTTGAATGGGCCCGCCGATGCAAGATCTCCCCTGTTCAGCGGACAAGTAAGATCTCACACGCAGAACAGGCGACACTGGCATCCATGGGTATTTTACTCGACAGGCGAGGCCCATAAGGTGTCGTCCGTTCATAAGGTGAGATCTTGATCTCGCCCGGTAAACGGGCGACGATGACTTATTGTTACAATTTTTTTCAAAATATTGAAAATATTGGGAAAAATATATAAAAAAAAAATCGACAGAAACTTGGTCGCGGTAGGGACGTAACGTGAGTTACATATATTTGAGCCTTTTCTTGCTACTTCTCTCGGGCTACGGCCTACTTAAATTTGGGTTGTTTGTACGATGTAAACTTGGGCCTATAAGCTGGGCCTCTCGCTCATGCTTGTCACCTCCGTTGGGCTTCAATTTGTTGCAGGATTAAGGGCTCCTGCTTCAAGTGCGTGCAACAACTTTGCGAAAAAAGAGAAGACAACACTGCCGACCGATACAGATGCAAGGATTGGATTGTTCTGTTTGCTTTAATTTATGGGGTCACACTCAACTCACTCTATGTGGATTACGTACTACTACTTACTAGCCAGCCATTTGTGACTTGACAGATGGCAGGCCGTTTCCTCTATATTCCAGTCTCAGGTGGGATCCGATTTTGTTTCGCACCACACCAAGTAGCCAATCAAAAGCGCGAGATCAAATCAAAGCCCCGAGAAGTCGAATCGGATTCAACAAGAATTCCCCACTATTTCCTTTTCCCCTTCACGTTCCACACTGCAGAGAGAGCCAGTTCAAACAGAAGAAAAAAAGTGCAGAGAGAGAGCGTGTGTGAGGAGTAAGGAAAGGGCTACAGCTAAGCAAAGAGTTCCAGTGGACTGACCGAGTTAAGAGGGGACAGAAGGGACGTTGGACTTGACAGGGAGCGGGCCCCGCGGATGCATGCACCACGAACGGTGGGCCCACACAGTCGCACGCCTCCCTTGTCTTCATGGTGTCTCTCTTCTAACCCTATTGGCTGCAGCTTTCACTCCTACTGCTCACTAGCAGGAAATTTTATAGAAATCTATGTAGTAAGTACTATCTATCTCGTGATCAATAGTTTAGTCGAAGAGGAGAAAAAAATAGATAAGTATTATCATAAGAGAGTTTTTTTAGACTGAATGAATTTGTTTTCACCCAGCTCTTTCTCAAAGTTCTTACATGTAAGCCCCTATGCTCATTCTCGATTCTGTCATGGCCCTAGATATGATTGACGATGCATGGATGAATTTGATTGAACTGATCTTTTTTTTTCTCACTTCTTATACTTTGTAAAGAAGCAAGGATGATTAAAACATAGCACTGTTGTTTAGGATTACTTTTGACCGAGTCCCAATGAACTTTGACAGTGCTTTTAGTTTGGAGTGATCCAGCTGCATTTTGACACGTACAGTAGCATCTTAAGCTAGTACCCGGTAATTTCTTTGATCTCAAGAGTATCGGTTGCCTAAACTCTTGCCCTAACAGTGTCGAGTCAGCATGCATGCTCCTATAGTGCCATTCCATCATGGTCGTGCAGATCATGCCGTGGCATCGCATCGCTCACGAACTAAAGCACCCAAAGTTTAACTTGCTTTGTGATCTACCTTGCCGTACGTGTTAACCTAGCTTTCTTCTGTCTGGTGATAAGACTACTGTTGATGGAGTAGTTCTGCATCTGCATCTTTTGCACGCTATATATCTTGGCTGTCTTCGAGCTGAATTTTTTTTTTACCATCACTGGATCCAAGCCTATATACGGAATTTCATTAACCTTCATTGTACTTGAGACAGGTACTACAATTTTTTACAAAGCTAACGCTGACGTTTGGAAATTTCGAAAGATGAATAACTGTCGATATTCTAAAAGAAACCCTAGTAACAATTTTATTTGAAGAAAACAATAAAACTATTACCCTATATGCTAATATGCAGGAGCATGCATGTCATCTATAATCACTTCTAGATAGCTGAGACAAGATATATAGCAAAAGTGTGAGATAATCTTTCTATCATGTGGAGTTGTGGACAAAAGAAAGGCTGAGTTCTATCCATCATTTCACTCATGGAAAACATGTATGTACCTGTTAACGATCAGTTGGTGGTCATTTCGTTTTGATACCAAACTAATTGTACATATTGAGGAAAGTCATTGTTCAGGTCCCATTAATTCAATGCCAGATGATCCCATTGTATTGACAATCTTCATCTACTATAGCTCACAGCTGAGCCATATATGGCCTTTTCATAGTACAGAAGTTTCACAAAAAAAAGACATGGATATATACCCTATGGCAAGGGGCTCTTTGAAATGAAAGAATGGAAATACACCTGAATAGAACTGCTAGACAGACGATACAATTATAGTTGCTATTATAATTATTACCAATTAGGACACTCTATAGGGATTTTGGAAGCTCACCCCTTGTTTAAAAAGGCTCCATATAAAATTTACCTCTATGATTTAATTCTTTTGAATTATTTCATCTTTCTTTTGAGAACCTGAATTACATGACATTGTAGGGATTCAGAAGAAAAAGGGACAAGAAGTGTAAGACTCTGCATTTCGGTTGCGCAAGTTGGTGATGCTCGGCTCACAGTGGCACACGACGACCACACGGACTCCAAGGCACTAGCTCAGGGCCACAGACAGGTGAGCCCGGATTCACCCGGCAGCGACACGACGGGAGACTGCAGCAAGCAGCAGGTCAGATCCGTCCGTCCGGAGCAGAACCCGCGCGATTCGCGGGGAATTTCTTTTCCCCCTCGTCTGCACGTAGAATTCTTGCCAGATTTAAGGCTCTGCTCTAATCCAGAGTCTTTTTTACTTTTTACCTTTGCCTTTTCCCTTTCTCAGTTCACCCCATGGTGAATCATATTTTAGTCTATTTTTCTGAGTGAAGGAAGTTACTTAGAGCTAAGGTCGTGTCTATGGCCACACCTTCTGTGTACCACAACCCTATTAAACATCATGTTATTGGTTTGCTGGGGCAAGGTTTTATGGTGAATAATACCACAATAGCTATTGTATTATTGTTTATATAGAGTAGTGGTAGAAAACTATATAATATTGGGAGGGTTAAAGATAGAGTTTAATTTGTTTTTTTTTGTCTGCTAAAGTTAAGTACTTTTTATACTAGGGCTCTGCAGAATCTCACCGAACCAAATTAACCAAACCGATCAACTCAATTTTCGGTTCTGTTTACATAAACATTGCTTTTAAAACCATCGGTTTTTAGGTATTAGTTGGATGAAAACCAAAAAATCGAGATACTGTGGTGGGTTGCTGCCTGCTAGAGTGCACTACTGTTGCTGGCCTGCTGGAGTGTTGTTTCTGTTGGTTCACCACTGTAGTATTGCTGCCTGCTGGAGTGCTAGGTGTGGGCGTGCATCGTGCTGGTGTGCTGCTGCTGCTTGCTGTTGTGCCTTGTTTGCTAATAAATATCCTTGTATATGCATATATGCATGTACAAACATGTGATATGGCACACTTGTATATGCATATATACATATCCGCTGACAGTTCTGTGTACATATTCTAGCTTATGCTACTCTCATAACATGTGATATTTCACACTGATCATTGATCAATGTCTGCATATATGCATGCACAAACATGCATGTAGGTGCTAGGAAGATTCATGCATGTAGTGATCTAGACTTCTAGGAACATTATATGATTGTGTATCGTCAGTCTAGAATTTACGTCTTTTTAATTTGCGTCAATTTTGGTAGAAATGGTGTTAACTGACACCAAACCGAAATAATTTGATATTACCAATCCAAAACTATATTTTATAAAAATACCATATTAAACGAAGCAACAAAACCATATTACACCGAACTACCATATACACCGAACCTAATTAGCCGAATTAACCTAACAAACAGCCCTAATTTGCACAGCTCGCAAATATATGACATGTTATTTGGTTTTTGTCAAGCTTAAGCGTTTGCAAGAAGAAAATTATTGGTGGTCATGTAATGGTCATGTATTAGTGCAAAGTAGTCAAGGATTTTGCAGTTTAATTTGTTACAGGTTTATTTTCTATCTATTTTTTCTCACCAGTGTATATGCATATGTCTGCAGTGGGCGGAGTTCAATTAATTCAAATCCCGGCAAGTATTGTTTTCCCTACTAGTATTAGAAAAGGTCAACATACACTTCCTTTGGTGTTTCTGGAATAAGGAAAATAACCATATACTGCTTCCATATTTGCAAAAGGGACCTTCAGATCTTTTATAAAATATTATAAACAAATATATATCTAGTTATCTATTCTTGATATGTCAAAATAATTTTCACACCTAAAAAGAGATACTCACAAATTTGTCTCCATAATCCGTTCTTGTCATTCCAGTGATATGATTAAGCTGGGTGGGCCCATGGATGCCGGGCTTTAAATTGACATAAGTCGCTATCCTGAACAGGGATGTTGGAGGTAAACACGTGTAAATCGGTACATCTTACGTAAGACATGTCGTATTCAGATTCAACGAAAGTAGATCAAGTGGGTATAGTTTCTTCACGCAACGCAAATCAAACTAGAAATATGCAAAGGTCACATTATTTTCGCATTATCGCATGCACCTTCTCTTTCGCACGACTTCTAGTATGCCATTTCGTTCCTCATGTCTACAGCAGTCCCATCATTCCCATTCACTTTCTGGAAAAAATGGACAATATACCCCTCTTTTTTTGTCGTGTTTAGTTCTATGTATACAGCCAGCGAAAACTGTGGGTAAGTCCACTTGAAACGTGAGAATTTCCTAGGATTCTATACTGGTTTCTTTTAAGATAATCGTGTAACTCCGTAAAAATCTTGTGACACTGCTATAGGAAGTGCTATAATCACTTTTACTGTTGGTTTTGGAGCTGTTAGTGGGCAATGGACAGTCATAGTCTCTGATTATCACTGCCGGCTCGAAGAATCAGCAGTGAAGGAGATTATTACTGCTGGCTCAAGACTTAAGCCGACAGTGATGCCTTGGGTATCACTGCTGGCAGGGTATCATTGCCGGCTAGTGGTTTCGACCGGGAGTGATGCATGTGAAATCATTGTCGGTTGAAGCTTTGAGCCGGCGGTGTTTTGCCTTCGAAGCTCTCACGCGTCGACGGCACAATCGGTTCATAAAACTCGTCATTTGGGTTGATAACATGTTCGATGAAGAACCCGACGATGTGGTCTTGAATGGCATGTATTTCTGCAAATAGTGTCACACGTGTGCGTTGTTTGAAGCATTGCATTTGAATAATCAAAAGAATTAGTTCTTAAACATGTATAGAAATTAAAAAGAATGCATGGATATGTAATTTCATACCTCATTAAACATGACAGCGTCTCCATCTTCGATGAATGCGTGCATGAAAGTAATAAGAACATAGAATCCGCAAAGATTGTTGCTAGTTGGCTGCCTGATAGAATTCAAGAGGAAAGGATTTGTTGGTGGAATAAAAATTGAACATTTTTATTTAGTGGGAAATGCAAGATATGAATATTCCTTGCATACCAGAAAGTTGGTTTTTATATCATACTACTTCCTGTATGGAAAGTAGACAACGCTCTTTTTGCAGTATCTTGTGTACGCCCTGTACTTGAATATAAATACCAATTAAACTTAGATATAATCAACATGAAGATTCAATGATCGAGTTTACCTGTTTAGCATGCTGATGAGATCTTGGTAAGTTTACTCTCTCTTTTGTGAGTCCTAGACAAAGAGGAGGATGAAGAGAGGATTGGATCTGACATGAGGAACCCATCATTTGTTTTAATTTATTTTTCTTTTGTTGAGTGGGCTGACATGTCAATAAAAAATATGTGATATGGTTACCAACATGATAAAAACAGCCATCACATCATCCAAATACCACCTCAAACAAGCTCGAGTAGAAATTGAGTTAGGTTTGATAGTTGGGGGTGAGAGTTATCTAATTTCATAGTTAAAATCGGACAAACGTAATAGTTAAGGAACTAAAACTAGACTTATTCATTTTTTTTCTCCTAAATCCTAGTCTCTTTACGTATATAGTCTACCTAAGAGCATCTCAAGGATTTCCTTTATAGATGAGAATTCTTTCATGAATAGATTTTCGTTCACTTTAGCACTTCAACGATTTTCGTTCACGATTCCTGTTATGAAGGAATTTTTAAGATCATTTTCTCTTGGACGAAATTATCTCTCCTTTCATTTTACAAATTCTTTCAAAGCGTAACGGTTAAAGATGAGAAAAAATAAAAAAAATAGGAATAGGAAGAGAAATTAACAAGAAAAAAATAAAGAGAATATGGTTTACAATGATCTAAGAACGCCTGCTCATCCTTACACCTGTCTGCACAGTACTGACCTGTCGTTTGTCCAAAGCCTTTTGGAGCCTTTTGTTTTAAGCTCTACCATCTATCCATCCGTCCGTTGAGCATGCATTCCCAGCTAGCGCTGGTATACCAGACCAGATCAGACTAGACCAACCAGTGGGGAATGGATCTGATCTGATCCATGCATTTGCATTCATGAGTTGATGGAAATGCGTGTCATGTATTATCAGTCTTTCAGAGGCAGGCAGCTACGACAGCTCGTAGGAGTAGAATCTCAAGCAAATCAAATCGTCTCAGTCCCAGGCTACACACGCCTGTCATTTGACCAGCTCCAGACTCGAGAAAAAACATCCACTGCAGTTTTTGATCCTGAACCATCACTGACTCCATTAGGACAAAATGGCTTTTGATCCAAAGGCTCATATATAGCTTGACTAATATGATTTCATGAATTTTAACCGCATTTTGCATGGACAATCCTGAGATTACGTAAATTTAACCAGCTACATGGAGACCTTGTTGTCCGGTGGATTTGGTTTGAAAATGAACCCATGGATTGAACAGTAGCCGTAGGGCAGCATCAGACGTGCATGTAGGGTTCCAAAAAGGACAACTTAGGTGACATTGCTTTAAGTCCCATCCTGCTGTGTTCGATAAGATTCTTTTGACCATTATCCCTCACCTTGGATAACTGATAAACTATTCTGCGTGCATCAACCTGACCCAGCCCTACTGTTCACAGCTGCTAGTGCGTAGTACATATATACACAGCCAGCTGCTATGACTATGCAAAGTGTGCATGAGATTACATTCCTGTAAAGTTTCAGTAGGATTTGTACTAATTCGAGTAGAAGTTTGGAAAAATTCCAAATAATTTTGCATTTCCGTACAGTTTCAGTAAAATTCCTAATAACCTTGCATTCCAAACGGGACCTCAGATTTAGGAGATTTGCATAAAATTCCTAATGTTCTTGCGTTCCAAACATAAAAGGTTTAAGAAAGGCCGCTCCATATTAAACTTGATAGTGCTACTATGATCTTGTTTGGTAGAGTTTTAGCTTAAAACTAATATATGATTTAAAATTTATAAATAAAATAAAATAGTTTAAATATATGTTTTCATCTAAAATAAGAGCAAAATATCTAAGCAAAAGACTCTCAATTTCTGTATAATTCCAGCTCCAAAAATTTTTAGAA
Organism: Phragmites australis; assembly: GCF_958298935.1. NCBI lineage: Eukaryota > Viridiplantae > Streptophyta > Magnoliopsida > Poales > Poaceae > Phragmites > Phragmites australis. Next base: position 29,107,311 of record NC_084935.1, on the reverse strand, counting down.
CTAGAGATGATCTGCTTAAAAAAAATTAAAACTAAAACTCTATCAAACATGCCTATATATATCAGTTGGATCCGTGACTACCTAATGAAATTGGCATAGATCTGCTATCATCCCAACCGGCTCATTTCCTTGTCATGGCCTCTACCCGCTACCATGCCTCCATGGTACCTTCGTCTAAGACTGGGGTTCAGGTTGCTCTGATGCGTCTGAACCCTAATCTCTTCTTGGAATCTAACCTTTGTTGCAAAAGAGAAGCCATCATCAGAGATAAGTTGCCCATGTGAGAAAATATCGACAAGATCGTTACGTAAGAATTTAAATACAATTTACATTTATTTATTTTGAAGATACTAAAAATTGTTTGATCAAATAATAAATTTACGTTACAAATGATTGGCTACAGCAAAAGTTAACTCTAAGGTGGGTTCAAAAAAGAAGAATGAAGGTTCTAACTACTTTCAATTCCACAAAGGACTCGCAACAGAAGAAGTATATTTCACCGGAATAGCCATTCTATACACTTCTGATTTTTTAGTTTAATGATGTGCATATATACCTTTTTTATTAACTTTTTTTTTTCTGTAACTGAGATTGGCCGTGACCCAGGGAAACACTGACATATGCACACACGGTGAACGTGGTCTTGTTGTTTCGACAGTCAAATGATTGATTTCTTATATAGTCAGTATGACCGGCCAGTGCCGGCGGATTCCCTCGGTGACCAGCCTTCTGGCGACTGCACAACTTTTGTACAGCAACGGGGCGAGAGAGGCAAAGTTAAGGAAGCAGGCGAGAGAGAGAGAGGGATGAGTGGTCGTCTCGATCCATTGTGTGGTCACCAACTACGCATGCATGTCTTGTACGTTGCCGATGGAGCTCGAAATGGAACGCATGCGATTGCCATGCATCGTCCTGATCCCCTTCTGCAACGGGTGCCAAATTAAAGCCTGGCCTCATGTGTCTTCATGCATGCTTGCTGCCTGGGCTCTCTTTCATCTTCACATGCTCCAGCAGGAGCCCAAGGTTCAAACGACAGTACTACCTAGTACACTATGTGCTGCCATCTGCTAATAAGTGATCTATTTTCCATGTATTCTTGAACGTAAATTGAAGGCCGGCAGAATGCGATCAAATACCATCCATTCGTCACCACATTCCTTGACCATGGTACAAATTAAAGCAGAACGACGTAGCTTGCTCATCAGTTTAATTTCGCAGATCGTCATCAAGTGGACGGCTGCACGTACAAGTGCAGTGACATAGACAGTAGCATCATACATATCAAACGATTAGTAATTCTGTAACACTTGGTATGTAGTATTAACTCATATATGCACGTACACGTTATTTCTATACTAGCAGTTGCGTATGTGTTTCATACACGTGTAATCTATTCAGGATACAGTAATATATGGAAGGTGATATTTGACATCTAAATATAAAATATAAATAATAAGAGATTGAATATATTTTTAAAATATATGGAAGGTAAATATTGAATGTCTAGATATAAAAATAATTAATATGTGATTAAATATATTTTTAAAATACGAAATAGAGAAAATATTTGCATCATGTCCGTTTAATTAACGCAGTGAAAAACGGAGATCCTTTAATTCTGTCACAACTTATATATTTCATTAAGTATAGAAATAGATGTGGGCCTTGCTCCTTTGATCCTTTCCCATATCGGTGTTTTTTTTTGCTGTTGCAAAAAAAAAAATGGCTGCCTAGATTTAGATGGAGCAGGGTGAGGGTAGGTTTTACCTTCACTCGTCTCCACCTCGTGGATCCCTAACTTTGGCCCGATCTGTCTCGATTAAAGTCGTTAAAAACTCTAGATCAAATTTAATTATAAAATAATAATTACCCAACATAAAATTAATAAAAAACCGTATATAAAATTCACAATACCTAATATAATATGACAATAGATATATATATATATATATATTAGTTTATTAAAAAAATCATTAAAAATAATAAAATTCTTAATAAATTTATTAAACATATATATAACAAATACTTCAAAACCGAACAAATAGAGGCAGACCTCGATCCACCCACCCCCATCTCGACACGTGCTTGACCCATCTTTCTCCGCTCTAACCGAAGCAGGGTGGATGGGATCCGACGGGGCAGATGGAGATTTAGACCTCTAGTGCTGCTGCTGCCCTTTTGAACGCAGCCAGTGCGGCCTTTCCCCTCTGATCTGATAGGACAGGACCTGCACCAAACACTCACGCATACCTGTACTGACTATACAGTGTATGAATAGTATACCGCCATGTATGCGTACTCCTCCGTCTCTCTCATAATCCCATTTTCTCTCTGCGTGTTACTGAGCATAGGACTCCGAGGACGGCCACGTGAGGCTCGGTCCGGCACACTGTTAATGGGTACTGTAGCCAGTTTGCATATACGTGTACTGCCACACATACGATATCCCATGTGTGAATGTCTGCCAGCTGGATGTCCTAAATTATTTTACACATGCAATATATGCATGGTCTTAGAGATTGTGGTCAAACGTACTGTATCCGAAATAAGGATATGGCACGACCAAATGAGCAAGCGAAGGTTTCAGATACAACATACGGTCTTGTTCTCCACCAAACTACTCGTATTTGTTTAACCTTTTGGAGGGTCTGGATTTATTACTCTCTGCCACTTTTTTTACTGTTATCCTTTCATCTGCTCAGACAGAAGCTAGTACTTCTGTTCTTTGTTTCCATTTCTTTTCTTTGTTCTGCTATTTGAAGTTTTCGTTTTCCTGCGTTGACAAACTGCAGTATTTATTGTTAACCAGCTTGGGGCTGAGTTTGCAAATGCAAAATTAGGATGAGAGGAGGAAGATTATCAATGCATGGTAGATCCGATGTGCATCCGTAGCATTCAAACTTCGATTCCTTTGGGATGGTAATGAGTAAATAACTTCATTGTTATGTATACAAATACGTGTAGTACAGAACGTAGCTAGATAGTACCACAGTTAGCTGCGGTATGCAGAGAGTAGATCTCTATACACAAAGAAACAAAACTGATGCGTACATAGTAGAATTGGAGTGTAGATTAATTAGTTAATCCTAGATGCATGATTAGTTAATCCTAGATGCATGATATGACTGATAGAAACGTAGCATATGAGCTGTCGTACACTTCGATCATTGACCGGTCAAGGCTGCAGAGTTTGTGAACGTACGGGACCCTTTGAAAAGAAAATATCAACTCAAACCAAATAAGCTACGTGAGAGGATCAAATCGATTGAGGCGTAGGTTCCTCGTTTCAGCACAAGTTTATCACGGTACGCACGCTTTTCGAAATGGCGTGATTAATTTGTTTGTTTCATTTCTCAACAACGGACAATTTTACTTTGCCACAAACTCATCGTTGCTAAACCAAGAGCAAAAATGCATGGAAATGTATATTGCAGGTTGTACAATAACCAGCTGTTATTACTATAGAACTTGTCAAAATAGCGGCACATCAGTATTGGTTATACAGGAACCGAAATTGAAGATATATCAGTATCGGTTCTTAAGTTTTCACGTGCGAACAGTGATCGAGGCGTTAAGAACCGGCACTAAAAATGACTATCAATACCGGTTTTAGTGACAACAGCCACTAAAAATAAGCTGGACCTGAAATTTCCTTGAATCGTGCTTCGGCTCATCCCCGCGCCCATTCGGCTAACAAATCAGTGTCGGTTCCAATGACAATCGCCACTGAAAACAAGCCAGATCCAAAATTTCCTTAAATCGTGTTTTGGCTCGTCTTGCATCCGTTCATTGATAGCTCCGCCTTATCTCTTCCTTAGTCCTCACACGTCTGTTTCCTCAGTCCTTATCTCTCTCCCTCCCCTCACTCCTGCCACGTCGCTACTGCTCCTCCTCTTTGCTACGTCGTCGTTGTTTGCTCTGGGTCCCTGACCTCCGGCTGATCAGGTTCTTGAACACGTGCACCAGCTGTGACTTGAAGCTTTGGCTTGCTACTGTTGTTCAGAGCGACGCAAGTGGATGCGGAAGTCTACGAGCTCATGCTCAAGGGTCTCGGTGTGATGGCTAAATACCAGCGCTCGAGGGTCTCGCGCTTGAGGGTCTCGATGTGGTGGCTCGATACCAGCGTGAAGCAGTTACTACATTCCACCAAGTTTCTGCGTGTTCTCTATGTGTATCTTGTTCATCATCTCCCAAGTGAGCTTGTGTGTGTACTAGTGCTAGTTGTTCCGGGTGTATCTTGTTCATCATCTCCCAAGTGAGCTCACGTGTCTACTAGTGCTAGTTGTTTTGGGGTCGCCGGTGGAGCAAGTCAGTAATACCCATTGTTGTATTGAATTTGATTGTGAGATGTGTTGTATGGAAGAGATAAGTCAATTCTTGCTTTGTTGTATTGAATTTGATTGAGAGATGTTGTGGGGAGCTGTCTAACTAGTATTCGAGCTAATCATTAGAACCATTATTTTTCATAATCACGCCCACAATGATTAACCGAAATACCATTTTGGTAGTCCCGGCATGTGTTTAATTTTAGGTTCGGAACATATGCCTTTACAACAAGCATATCATCACAATACATAATAAAGAGCGAGTAATTAAATTCAGTCACAAATCTTTAAGTAGATTAAACTTTACAACAAAATACATAACACGAATATTTGTTAGAGTAGTTACGCAGTGGAATAATTTACATGATGACAAAAGATAGGTAGCATCATTTGCCCTAAGGCGCCACCCTAAAATAACAATACTCGACTAGAATGGTACTACTCTTGCCCATTGCCAATATCGGTGGGCGTAAAGTAGCCAAAAACTAAGCACGTGAATACGAATGTACTCGCAAGACTTAATCCATAATAGGCACTTATAAATAGTTTGACTCCAAGGAGAATGCATATGGGTAATTAGCAAGGACTCAGCCACAAAAGTTAAATAACTTCATATGCAAAAACGTTTTTGAATCAAGTATAAGCATCTATACCTAACCAAAACACCATTGTATCATGAGATAATCAACCTAACAAAGCTGTAACTTATACAATATCAACTCTTTATCAATACCACCAACCACTTCCTCACATACCATCACAACATCCTGATATCGAAGACTCTACGATTGGTGTAAACGGACAGAAGCATGCTCATAACCGAGAGTGCGGCAATTCGAATTGATCTTACACCCTGCAGAGGAGTACCTCTTTACCCACACAACATGAGGACCATTCAGCTTGTGTCACCCGCTAAAGTGCACACAAGTGGATACCCATTTCAACCTTTTCCAATTGAGCCTTGACCGTTTGAATATGCACCTATAGGTGCGGAGGTCCACTAGGGCTACTCTCGGAGCACCCCAGTTACACTAAAGGTGTGGAGGTAATTAGAACTACTCATCGAGGAAACTAGATACCTCTACAAGTCTATTATGCCCACAACACATTTACGATGTTACCTCTATAAGCCTATTATACCCACGACACCATAGGCCCACAAGCCAAAATGTCACAGCTACAAAAGGTATTCGGCTTATCTACCATTATATCGATATATGGTAAGTACGGAAAGTGTTAAAGCTAACTATAACAATGAACAATGCTTAATCGATTCAAGCGAGCCTATAGCATCCGAGACTCCATTCTCGAGCTATCCCTATTGCCTGCCCGAATCTCGTCTCATAATCACTGACTTACACATCCCTCCATCATCATTGTCTTTGTGAATAAAAGTAAATCATAATCTCACGAACGATGGTCGAACCATTGCTCGACTTTTTCTGATGACCTAAGCATAACATATTCAATTTAAGTTAGATCATTGAGTGCTATACCCAGGGTTAGAATGGATCAAAGGGTAACAATAACAAGGAAGGGTAATGCAACAATTAGAATCTACTCCCAAAACCTGATATTTAACTAGCCAATCATGCAAGACATACATACAGCATAACTTATCAATTTAACACAACATATGATCCAAAGTAGTGGGATAAGTATGTTTAGATGTTTGCCTTGTGGTTCAGCTTGATCACAATTCACATCAATGAAATCTGGATCGCTCTCAATTACGCCCACGTTACCCTCCGGTCCTTCATTCACTAAAGAAGAATACATACAATGATGAGCATAAAAGTGATGTAATGAAAAGTGCTATATGATGCATAACAATAGTGGATGCATCCTAATACCAAGCCAAGAGTACAAGACATACAAAGGAACAAGGTGACACAACTAGTACATCTCGAGGCTGAGGTTGGGGTAGGGAACTCAGTGCACTTGAACGTCCACGTGGATTGCTCCTAGATTGTTCGGTTTGCACCACGATATGCTCCCATGTTCCATTGGGTCCTTTGAAGACGAGCTTGACCCAGTTTTTGGATCTTATCATGGGGGGGGGGGGGGGCGACAGGCAAATCTGTGTCCATGGAATTGGTATGTACAAAATATACGAAGACCACGACATAGCCAGGACAATCAGGACCGTATGTAATACCTGGACCTATGGATGGACTTGGCCCTTTGTAACCTCAATATAGTAGCCACCAGGTCTTATGACCAGCGAGCATGGCATGGGCCTATCAAGAAGGTCTATAGTATCGAGCCCCATGGATGGAGAGACAGGTTGTTCAACCTTCCTGGAGGCTTGACTACTCTTGTGTCCAGCAATGGGGCTATCACCCGCTGGTGCACCAGGAATTACGACTCCTTGTATCGCAAACCTTTGCAGGACGTCTTGATAAATGCTCTCCATGATTGACTAGGTCAATGCTTGCACGTCGATTGGGATCGACCTCTTCCTCTCTTCTTATACATACCGACGTGTTCAGGGAAGCCTAACATCCAGCCTTAGGAACTAGACACGCCTCAAACGCGTCCTGGGTGCACAAGGTTTCCCAGCGTAGTAGAGAGCACGTCATGTTTCCTGACCCTGATGAATGAACCTTTGTAGGAGTGGGCTGCTATTTCTTTCACCTTTTCAATGACTGGCTCGGTTTCGCTGGATTTGAAGGTGATTTTCCCACTATTTGACAGTGAACCCCTCGCTCGCAAATACGGTTGCCTTCGTCCCAAGAATTGCATCCAATTCGTGTGGCCTTTGTTGGCTTACTTTGCATCCTCCATTTGCCATTTATTCTTTTTCCCAATGTACCCGCCTATGCTCAAGTTGTGATTCTACTTGTTCATTGCCTGAAGCTGCTTCTTTACTGAACTCTCCGTTTGGAATGGCTCTAAGCTCTTCAAACTAACAGAAGCTTCCCAATCCTTTCTTTTAATATATGGGTACTTGCTGAAGGGCTCCAACCTTTTTGCCATATTCTCGTTCACAAGCTTGCACTTGTGGCTTCTTCAAAGTTTGGCAATCATTTTCATAGCAGCCCTGCAAGCCTTCGCCTTTATGTTCTCTGGGAACTCCAGAAATGTATCGACACCATCATTGAACAAGGCGTTATTTTGATCAAAAGTGAGGTCATCGAACTTTGGAAGGGTCAATGGCACCCTCTCTCGAGCATTAAGGCTTGCGAGCTTTTGTAACATCTGCAGGGCCTTCTTCTCCGTAGGCACGCCATCATTATCGGTTTTGTTCGTCATCCACTTGTCTTGTGCCCTTGGTCTTCATACTGTTGCTCCACTGGGAACTGGTAGCTCAGACATCTGACTGGGAGCTTGTGCTTCATTAGAGGATCCCGATGAAGACTAGTTGGCAGACATCTAATAGACACGAATATGTAGATACACTTGATCCAGGATTAGTAACTATATTCACTTTTATATGAACTTACGAAAATAGGATGTATTTCTTATCTAAAGCGAAGGATCCTAGCTAATTTCTAAGAGGCAAAAATAGGTCCTAATCCTATTCGAGGATATGTGGCCCGAGTAGATTTCCGTCTCGAACTATACAAAGTACGTGGACAATTCGGGAGCATCTTCTTATAAATATGATGAGTTGCCAAGTCATATTTATAATCAAACACTCCCGAACAGGAGACGACATACTTAGGTTACGCAACCTAAATTTATTTTTGGGATTTTCTTACAAATTTAATTTTAATTTCCTAAATGTCATCATCAAAGCAAAAATGGGTAACAACATGTGTATTGAAGCAAAAGCAATCTAATAACATGATCTTGTATAACTAAAAGTAACTGGTAAAGAGAAACATAAGAGAATTTGAAATAACAGTCACAAAGAATTCAACCTAACAGTCACAAAGAAGGAACAAAAACTGTAAGCTTTGTATAATAGAAATCACAAGGAGAAATAAACTATATAAAGACAGCATTACATACTCTTAATCTTCGGCTAATAAAAAAACAAGATGTCATAGGAACAAGGAATGATCCAATATAATTTATAAATATCACGAGACATTATGGTCCACAAGATCATGTATAAACAAGCAGTATAAGGAGGAGCGGGCGGTCGACATGGTGGCGAGGAGGAGGGCTATGGGCGTCAAAGAGGGAGCTTAAGCATCCGGACTTAGGCAAAATCGAAGGCTAGGGTTCCCGGGCCCGTTTTACATACATCAATAGTGACGGGTTATATATATGACCCATCACTAATGATTAGCTCATCATTGATGGGTTAACTTACCAACCTTCACTAATGACCGGGTCACAGTGATGGGTGGATTTAGCACTGCATCACTGGGACTCGGTCAGTAATGACGGGTGGTAAAATCACCCGTCACTAATGATATATTTAGTGACGTGTGACTTTATCACTCGTCACTAAAGTGATGATTCCTCTAAGGGGTTTACCTGTATACTAGCTGCATCCTGAAGCAAAAGTTAGGATTTGGTAGCCGTCTTCTCCTGTAAACATATCACACCAGGAAACATATATATATGCGCCATTTGAGGTTACATTGATTCATGCATCCCTTCGTTATGGTTAGAACGTAGGTATGGAGTTGCAAAGGCTTGCCAATGATCTTCTAGTTGCGGCCATTTGCGAAAATCTGGCATTGTACCTTTTTGCACATAGGTTATGTACAGTTTGCCCTTCCAATTATTAAATGAAAGGCCCATGATCATTAACGTCTTACGCTTAACTACTTCCATATATGTCTCTTTAGAAAAGTTGAGCTTCTCTAATATCTTGGGCCACAAGATGCCATTCTTGATCGAATCGGGAGCCACGTGCGGATCACCTCGTTTTCCAGTCCATAATCTGTAGCTGATGGGCATGTGATCCTTAACAGCAATCCTATAAAACTGACTTGTATAGCCCCAGAACTCTTTCTGGTGCAGTTGGCTCCCCTACTGATGAGATCTCCGTGATCACAAATCACCCCATAGGCATCTTCAAGGGACATCAGACACGATGTCGTTCCTGGGCTTGCTCATTATCATGGCCCTCTAGAGCATCAAGCATCTACGCATAAGCAAAAAAACTATTGAGAACTTATACGATAATATGTAGAATAGATGCATTCATCTACTTATAAATTACCTCATCACCTCCATAGGCGTTTGTTTGGTCCAGGTTGAGGTAGTGGCTCAGGCTATACCTTCTTCAATGTTTGACGGCAGCACTATATCTCCTTCTGGCACCTAAGCTGGATCGGCGGTTGGTGGTGCTATCCCTTCCTGCGAATTCTATATACGATGACGACGAGTAATTGAGTATTCTACATATAGAGAGCTGATGGAGGAGGAAGATAGAGATAAAACCGACACGGGGGGGGGGGGAGGCTATCAAAAGAGTGAGATAACCATAAAGGAGTCGACAGATAAAATGCATACACATACAATATTGTAATTGAGTACGGTACGACCACATTTAACCAAAAAAATCACATATTACGTAGCAAAATAGGCACAAATATGCACAAAGGTACTGACAAGTAACACATTGACCTTATAAGTCACATCATCTTACATAGGAAAATAATGATTACAACAAGAACTAGGATTACAACATCTTTACACGTGAAATCAAATTTCTTCTCCTTATTTTCAAAGGTAGCTAATTTTAGCTCAACCTGGATGACTTGATTGTTGTATGCCACAACAGCTTCCTGTTTGGACTTGTATCCTTTGTAACATGCTCCTTTAAATCCATTAACTCCAAAAAATGATATACTATAAACCACACTAACACCAAAAATATATAAAACAAGTATGAAAACAACATTAATATTAGATTATGGAGATAATTATATAAGACTACAAGTTCGACTAGGACAGTGAAAAGGCGTGCAAGGTGCATGTGTAAAAACCATCCCAGTCGAGCTTTGCAATCATATGTATGGTCTCCAATTTCATCATTTGAAAAAAGAAAAACAAGTATGCAAATAGTGCAATTTTTAATACAACATGTAACATAATTAAAAAAGAAATATGGCCTCAGTGGCTATAGCAAATGGTCTTATTAGACACACATAATAGGGAAGATGAAGGACATTGATCATAATTTGGATAAATTCTTCTTCTTCCATTATTATGTGAACCTAATAAAGCTAAGGTGCAAGTGTTGTAAATAATAATGTGATAATAAGAAATGATAGAAATTTGTAATCAAGAATTTTCGATGACATGTGTACAGCAAGAACTGGACAGTAGGTGTATAAAAGTGCTCTCAGGAATGAATAACAATTGGCCCTAGGACAATCAAGGTCTTGCCCTCTAATTGTTCTATTGAGTACATGAATGATTAGACAATTTACTAAGTTCTCATATAGTTATTAGAACCAGGACAGAATTCTCAAAAATCACACAATATCATCATGGACAATGTTGGTGTACCAAATCAGAGAGCACATATTCTGAAAAGGACAAGAAATTTCCTACCGAGATAGAAATAAAGACTGAATAACAGGATTCAAACAAGTAATGCCAGATCAAAAAGGATGAATCAACTTACTTATCCAGAATCTAATTTGCTAATCAATCTATGAATTTACAACAACACACCATCCAGGGATTAAATTATAATAGGTAGCCCACTGCAGAGACAACACAAGAAATATGTCTCGGTATACAAGTACAGACCGGCAAGGACTGAGGCATCATTTGTTCTTATCATTTGAACACACAAAAGGACCGATGCAGCATATGTTCTTATCATTTGAACACACAAGAAGATCGAGGTAGCATCTGTTCTTATCATTTGAACACACAAAAGTACTGCAAACATCATCTATTCTTATCATTTGAATACACAAAAGGATCGACGCAGCTTCTATTCTTATCATATGAACACACAAAAGGACCGAGGTAGCATACTGTTCTTATCATTTGAACACACAAAAGGACAATAAGCAGCATCTGTTCTTATCATTTAACACACAAAAGGACCAGCACACTAGCATCTATTCTTATCATTTGAACACACAAGCATCCGGCCATAAATCAGTATGAATTTGCGCTTACACCCAAGGAATCGAAGGGTAGAAGGAGATAGAGGGGGAGTCGGGAGGCCAACCTCGACGTCAGGGTGGTGGTCCACGATGACGACGGCGATGGACTAGGGCGCAGGGCATGGAAGCGCGGACTCCTCAGCATTAGGGGCTCGTCGAGGTGGAGGTGGCGGGCTCCTCGATGTCGGGGTGGTAGTCCTTGGTGACGGCGACAGCGACGGTGGATGAGGGCACGGTGCACAGCAGCACGGGCTCCTCGGCCTCGGGGAGGAGGCGGCGAGGTCCTCAGCATCACAGTGGTGGTTCTCGATGACAACAATATTGGACGATGAAGCATGTCATGGTAGCATGGGCTCCTCGGCGTCGGGAGGTGATTCAGCGGAGGGCACATGCTTGGAAGGGGAAATTTTTTCTAAGTGTGAGAGGGCACGGGCATGAAGAACTTTTATAGGGAAGAACTTTCACTTCTAGCCCAAGATGACAACCGGTAGTGAAAGGGATCTTCACTGCCAACTCAACAGGACAACCGACAGTGAAACATGTTTTACTGCCGCCCAATAAGTCCACCGGTACTGAAACTACTTTCACTGCCGGTCGAATATGTTCACCGGTAATGAAACCCCTTCCGCTACAGGTACGGGGTGAAAAAAATTGATTTAGCTGCACGCACACATCAAGACTCGTACCCACAACCTACCCCAAGTAAGACCGAATAATTAAACCGCTACGCAACTCAAGTGTTTTCGATTGAGTTTGCACTATCTATAATTATTAACATTCTATTAACCTAAAATCCTAAGACATATTTATTTAAATTTGAACTTTCTATATACCAAAACTAAGTTTTGTATATACCTAAATTTCATGGTTCAATTTTCTAATTTAATAAAAAAATAAAATAAATATGTTCATACCTAAGTTTCTATATTGAGGCTTGCTATATATCTTAATTTTATCGGTAAATATTTCAAATTATTAAAAATTGAAAATAAATATACTCATAAGTATAGCTAATGTAAATCATGTAATATGCAAATAGCAATATGCTAGTGCTATTGCTAATTCATTAAAAATGAAAACTAGTAATGCATAGCAATAGTGCTTGTGCTATTGCTAATTCATTAAAAACCAAAAATCAATATGCTCAATAATAAAAATATCTTCCACCGTAAACTACAAATTGAAGCTTCTATAGCATAAGTGAGGTATAATTGCATCTAAAAAAATTCGTACATAGTAATAATACAATTTGGCTACTTTGTCTTAACGATTCACCCTTCATTATGATCACGGCGTACATATGGAGGTTCGTCGGTGTCTTCCATGGGACTTAGGTCGACGTCCTCTCGGAAAGGAGGTAGCGCATTGAATTGATTGTAGTCTTCCTTATCAACGACATTCTTCACTCTGACAATCCTTCTTTTTCCTTGAAGAACCACGTGGATCTCCTACTTGTTAGCTGGGTTCGGGTCCTTAACATAGGAGACTAGCAGAACGTCATTCGCAAGTACAAATAGTTTTTCCCTATATCAAATGAGTTTTTGGTCCACTGTAGTCATACCGTACTTGTCGATCTTCACACCGTTGGGAATCTGACCCATTGGCACCGGAAAAGAGGAACCTTTAACACTCCATAGTCAAGCTCTCATATCTCCTCTATGAAATGGGATCGTTAGTGTGGAATTAGTTTGCACCTATTGTCTATTTCCCCTGTAGCCTCCCCTCATGACGAGATACAAACACACCAATCGATTTGAGATTCATGTAGTCAGCGCAGAAATCAATGACCTCCTCGGTTCCCTAGCCCTCGGCCATGCAACCTTTCGGTCGATTTCGGTTACAAACATATTTCTTCAGAACTCACATAAACCTCTCGAAAGGGTACATCTGATGCATAAACATGGGGCCAAGAATACATATCTCTTTCATAATGTGAATAATGAGATGCACCTTGATATCAAAAAATGATGGAGGGAACAATGCCTCAAGCTGGGATAGAGTCTCAACCACGTCTTCCTGCAACTTATCTAGCTTGGTCGGATTGATGGCCTTCTGTGATATCGCGTTGAAGAATGAACAGAACTTTATGATTGGGTTTCAGACCTTTAGCGACATAATACCTCTAATTGCAATTGGAAGCATCTGTGTCATCATCACACGATAATCATGAGACTTCATGCCAGTTAATTTCAAATCGTTCATGTTTACTAGTCTCTTTATGTTGGCGGAGTAACCGGATGGAACTTTGACTCCATGTAAGCACTCGCACATTACAATTTTCTCCACCTTGCTCAGACTGTAGCTAGCAGGACCAAGATATTTATTGCCTTCTTCAATATCTTTGGTATGTAGATCTTGTCTAAGTTTCAAACGTTTTAGGTCCTTCCATGCTTGAAGTGTACCCTTTGTTTTGCCAGGTATGTCTAGTAACGTACCAATCAAGCTATCAGACACGTTCTTCTCAATGTGCATGACATTGGTTGTGTGTCGTACCACCAAATCCGACCGACAAGCTAAGTCATAAAACACATATTTCTTTTTGAACATAGGGGCTCTAATATTAGATTTTGGTACTCGTGTACTCCCGCGTCCATTTACAAGGATAACCCTAAATCCCTTTACCATCTCATGTACCTGTTTCCTAGTGCGATGCTTAGGAGGTGATTGAGTCTCAACTTTTCTATTAAAAGCTCTCATATTGTGGTGCTATGGGTAATCCTTATAAAGAAATTTACGATAACCTAGGTACACCATTTTTTGGCTGTTCTTCAGCCACAAGCTCTCTGTTTAATCTAAGCAATACACACATGTATAGTAGCATTTGACAGTCTGGCCTGATAGGTTGCCAAGTGCTGGCTAATCCTAGATTGTTATGAATAGCATTGTGTGTAGGGTGAAGTTCTCTCGTTTGTATGCATCCCATACATGCACACCATCATTTCACAGTACTACAAGATCTTTCATTAATGGTTTCAGGTAGACATCGATATCGTTGCCAGGTTGCCTCGGCCCTGGTATCAGTATCACATCATAATATACTTTTGCTTCATACACAATCAAGGAGGAAGGTTGTAGATACATAGAGTCACAGGCCAAATGCTATGACTACTGCTCATGTTGCCGGCTGGATTCATCCCATCCGTACTCGACCCAAATCTTATATTCCTTACATCTTCTACAAAGAGCTCCTTGTATTTCCTGTCGATGTTTCTCCACTGCGTAGAATCAGCGGGGTGTCTCACAAGATCTTGCACTCCTCAGTAGCCTTTGATAGTTTGGCACGATAGGTTGCCAAGTGCTGGCTAATCCTATACTGTTATGAACAGCATTGCGCATAGGGTGAAGTTCTCTCGTTTGTATGCATCCCATACCTGCACACCATCATTCCACAATACTACAAGATCTTCCATAATGGTTTCAAGTAGACATCAATATTGTTGCCAAGTTGCCTCAGCCCTGGTATCAGCACCGGCATCACAATATATTTTTGCTTCATACACAATCAAGGAGGAATGTTGTAGATACATAGAGTCATAGGTCAAGTGCTATGACTACTGCTCATATTGCCGAATGGATTCATCCCATCCGTACTCAACCCAAATCTTATATTCCTCACATATTCTACAAAGAGCTCCTTGTATTTCCTATCAATGTTTCATCCCATCCATACTTGACCCAAATATTATATTCCTCAAATCTTCTAGAAAGAGCTCCTTGTATTTCCTATAGATATTTCTCTATGGCGTAGAATCAGCGGGGTGTCTCAGCATTCTATAATCCTTGCGCTCCTCGATATGCCATCACATCAATTCGGCATGGCTTTTGTTCATGAATAAACACTCCAAATAGGGGACTATAGGAAAATACCACATCACTTTGATGGGAGGCCTTTTCTTCTTTCCTTCATCATCTATATCATCATCGTCGTTCTTGTACCGTGCTACACCATAGACGAGACACGCTTCCAAGTCTGCATGCTCTCCGCAATACAACATGTAATCGTTTGGACATGCATGTATTTACTGCACTTCCAACCCTAGTGGACATACAACCTGCTTAGTCTAATACGTGTTTTCTGGCAGCACATTTCCCTTTGGAAACAATTTCTTCAAGAACAGTAACAACTCTGTAAAGTTTGTTCAGACCACCCATTGTTTGCCTTCAATTGTAGTAGTGAAAGCACGGTACGCAACTTTGTGTGGTCCTTCTCGCAGCCTGGGAACAACGGTGTTTTAGAGTTCTCTACCATATGCTGGAACTTTTGAAACTCTCTTTCATTGCTGAAGTTCCTCTTCCCATCACGCAACATTTGCTCAAGATCATCGGTATCAGCATCGACCAACATCTCCTCTAGATCATCATCGACCAATGTATCTCTAGTAGGCGGCATATTGGTGTACCCTTCGGCCGGCATATCAGTGTAAAGTCTTCGTCTTCTCTATCAATGTATTGCCCTTCCTGTACGATCTCAGTTTCACCGTGCTCAGTCCAACATGTATAGCTAGGCATAAAGCCTTTGGCATCAAGTGGGAATGCATCTGCTGGGTGGTGCAAAACTGCTTCTTATTCTCGCAATCGACGCATGAACATCACATGTATTGAGACTGTGTATTTGACTTGTGTGCCGCGGCTGCTACCAGGAAACACTCCACACCGTTTTTATACTCTGCGCTCACACGGCTCACATCGTACATCCATCTTCTGTCCATCTACAACTATATCATTATTGTAAATCCAAATTCATAATATCTACAAGATTTTGCAATCACCAACAAATAAATTACCTCGCCATCTCCTACCGGCAATTGGCCCAGGTTGGAGCCGCATTTTGTATGCTTTTGCATCCTCTTTCGATGAGTATTTGTTGGTGCCATCCCTAGAAATTTTTATTATTATTCAACCCTTATGTAGGACTAATTAAGTAAAAATAAAAAATAAATATGTGTAACACCAAAAATATATATACCATTTTGATTTCAATTGCGTTCTTTCGAGTCACCGTTGCGGAGAGTAAAGGAATAAGGAAAATGAATAAAGTATTAAATGAATGGAATGAATAAATAATATTAATAAAGAAAAAAAACTCAAGTAGGGAGGCCAACTGTGCCAGCCCATCCAAGGCCCAACCACCCCCAATTTTCCCTAACCCTAAGGGCCCCCTACAGCCTCCCCTCATGGTGGAGTGCTACAGTAGAGGTGCTACAATACCAAACAGGGAGAGAAGAGGGGGAAGAGAAGAAGAAGGGAAGAGAGGAGGAACCGTCCTAGGATTGTCATCGAGGTTGTTGCTCTTGCTATTTTTAAAGGGAAACCTTAGGTAAGGCTTGCCCCTACTGTAGAACGAGTTTCTACCATATTTTAGGCGTTGTAGCATGTGGTGGTTGTCGAGTAGAGGCAAGCATTCGGTGGAATTCATTGAATCGATTGTTTCTGCTTGTTCTGAAATTGCAGATTATGTTGTCTCTGTTCGTCGCGCAATTAGAGTTCCTTAGTGGCTGACTTAAATTTTTCAATAGATTATAAAGTTGTAGAGGATTCTTATAGCTTTCTTTTGGCGTACGGATGGTAATTTTTGGGCCATACGGTTTGGGAGATATCGTCTTCACAATTTGACTGTTCTTGCAGTAACGATGTTCTGACAGTAATAGATCTATTCAGTTTTGGACTACCTTAAAAGACAAATTAGTTTTTCCTATGAATACCAAAGTTGTTAGTAATTTTCATAAGTTTTCCAAAGTGGTAGAGTATGCAATTTTTCGTTGGATATAGCTACAGTTATGTTGTTCTGAATTTTCTGCTATCGATTATTGACATATTTCAGTGTCAGAATGTTCAGAGGTTGATTAGGCCATGATAATGATGTTTTCTGTAGATCAAAGTTATACCAAAGTTTAACCTTGTGTTGTAATACACATGTCCACAAAGTTTTAGATTTTTTGGATCTATGGTGTGACAGATATAAAAATGTGAAGCTTCCTGCCTCAAATTTTAGACAGATTCTGAAGTCTATTTTTAGTTGCAGTTTAGGCCACCTTAATGGTAGTATAAAAATATAATGTTTCAACGAAATTTTTAGGTATTGTTCTTTATTTTTAAAAAATGTATTAGTTTCCTATCATTTCTGTTGCAAATAAAAAGATACGAAAATTGAAGCAGCATTGTTGCAGTTAAACGAATGTGATGAGTGTCGGTTTGTTCTTTGGATGGGTTGCAGGGTGTAGGACCATGTTCCTTGCTATTTGTATTTCATGTGGTATGTTGTGGTGCTGATATATGGATGCTTGAGGAGGTGGTGTTGCGTTGATGCGTGTATGTCTTGTTTTTATCGTCGGTAAAGGCAAGTGAGCGTGATAATTGTTGCCACAATTTTAACTTCTTATTTTTGCTACCTCCACTCATAATAATACAGCACACATGATTATACTTATTAATTTGGAAGATTATACCTACTTGCTCTGGATATGTGAGTCTGGCTTAATCGTTTGGTTATAGTTGATGGAGTCGTATGCAATAGTGATAATGCCTCGTCGGTTTAGTCATTTCTAGCATAACCTCTCCTTATGTCTAATGGTTATTTTACTTGAGGATAATGATGTCAGTTTTGTAGGAGCTTATAGTAGAGGATATGCTTCGGCTTGTAGGTGGGCATTTAATTCTTTTGGAGGGTTGTTTCATATAACTATAACTAGTTGGAATATAACTCTTTTAAAACCCTCTGCATGTTAAATGATAAGCTAGTAGAAGTATAGTTGTTATCTTTTTGTGCCATATATATAATTAAACTTGTAATATGTGGTTATGAAATGGTGTAGGACTTGCTCTTTCAAAGTAAGTTTATTGTTGTTGTATGTTTATGTTCATGTCATCTGCACTTTAACATGAAGAAGGAATGGTGGATATATATGGATGAAGGTGGCTTATATGAATTATCTAGAAAATACTTTTATGTTGATGTATGTTTATGGTTGTGAACTATGCTGTTTATATTTTGGCAATTGAAATATATCATGTGCATTTCATTCATATGCATTGGAAGTTATGTCGTAAAGATCACGACCGTACGGTACGCATCGTACGTTGCCTAAGGAGAGGTGCGATGTAAAAGAAGGCATGCCATTGCATTCATATGCATTGCTGTATGGAAAGGATTGTTAGATATGTTGAAGTTGCATTGGAGGTTATTATGAGAAGCGACGCTTCTCTATGGATATATTCATTATGGAATGACATATGGATTTATGAAGGTATTGAAGTCCTACGTGGACTTGCATTGCATAGTATCTATATGCACCATATTGTGTTACGGTAATCTTTCATATATAATTTGATTGTGATAAATGGTATACAGACGTTTGAGTAATCTTACTAATTATAGAAGGTATATGATTAAGAGTGGGTTATTCTTGAAACTGTCATTTATTATTAATATGACTTGAACTCTATTCATAATGTCTTGGATGATGATTTTTTCTTACAAGTCCTATTTAACTCTTAGAAGCTAAAGTCAATTATTGATATTGAGATTATGTCATGTGGGATAGATAGTTTTTTATATCTTGCTTATGTTATAGTTATGTTTGCTATGAACATGTATTTATCGATCTTCTTTTAGAAGTAACTATTTAACTTGCTTAAAAATAAACATGATGAATAATGTAATACCTTTTTATACATGTTTAAGTTTTAAATTGATGCATTAAATATTGTGGCTTAAATAGTTTGTTAAAGTAGTTCGCTTACTGAGATTACCCAATCTCACCTTGCATTTCCCCTCCCCTGGTTGTGTTCTTGAAGCTAGCTTGGAGGGAATGGCTTAGCAACATGTCTTACATGTTCATGACATCACATACACCATTTAAAGTAATTTTGCAATAATTAATAATGTAATAGATACTGGTGTCGTTGCTTCACTATCTTAAAAATACCCTAGAGTTGTCAAACTCTTATTCTTCTTTTTACTAGAATATTGTTAGATGTTAGTGTGATGTTATTTCATAATATATACCTCTATCTGTTGTTGCTTCCGTATTGCCTCTCATTTTAAGAAAGGTGCTACCGAATTTTTTATATAGTTTGGCATGTTTAAAGCGTAGTTAAGTAGCATTCCAGGCTTCTGTGGGACCCTGGGGTGTTACAATATACTTATACATAAAGTTTCTATGTTGGTGCTTGATAATTAAATAAAATATAAAAAATATAATTGTATCTTGCTACATACCTAAATATCATGGTAAAATTTTCTAATTCATTAAAAATCAAAATAAATATGCTCATAGCTAAAGTTTCCATATTTGAGCATGCTAATTAATTAAAATATAAAAAATATAATTGGAGCTTCCTACATACCTAAATATCATGGCTAAATTTTTTTAATTAATTAAAAATCAACCATAAATATGCTCATAACTAAAGTTTTTATATTGGAGCTTGCTAATTAATTAAAATATAAAAAATATATAATTAAAGTTTGCTATATACCTTAATATCATGGCTAAATTTTCTAATTCATTAAAAAACAAAAATAAATATGCTCATACATATAGCTAATGTAAATCAATAATAAAGACGCTTTCCACCATAAGCTACTAATTGAAGCTTCCATATCATAAATGAGATATAATTGTATCTACATTATCTCAAAACATCATGGCTATAGGTACATCTCCATCATTTCAAAATCTAGAGTAATTTAGCAAATAAAATTCAACTAGAAATAGATTGGAGATGAAGTTACATACCTTGGAACACCTAGGGCATGAGAATTCCTCAAAATTTTGAAGCCACCAAAAATAGCCGCCATCGAGTAAGAACAAAGCTCCTCTCTATTATGCTCGAGCTTGGAGAAGGAGAGGATGACTTTTATATAGCCGAGACATCACTACCAGCTCATATAACTAGCCGGCAGTGATATCCTGCTATCATTGCCGGACATTGGCTTAAACCGGCAGTGATAAGTGCGCTGGGCATCACTGCCGGCTCAAGCCATCGACCGGTAGTGATGACCTTTATCACAATTGGATCATAAGTCATGATGACTGATTTTTTCCATGTGGTTTATGAACTGGCAGTGAAGCCTCATCACGAACGGCCCATTAGGAGTCGGTAGTGATGGGCCGGCATAAAAGGCTAGTTTTGTAGTAGTGTTAGTCCAACACAAATGGCTTTCATATCGGGTAGGAACATTCTAGAGGGTTGGTAATTTTACATTAGACAATTGACGAGTTACATAGGGAGAAATAAAATGGAGTAATACTCAAAATTGATTTTGAGAATGCTTATGACAAAGTTAAGTGGTCTTTTACCAATAAACCCTAAAGACAAAGCGTTTCTCACAAAATTGGTGTAACTTGATAAATGCCTTCATCCAAAGGGGGGAGTCCGAGGATAAAAATAAATGATCAAATAGGACCAAAGTTTCAAACAAAGAAGGAATTGTGGTAGGGAGATCCTTTATCTCATATACTGTTTAATATAGTGGTAGTTATGTTTAATATAGTGGTAGTTATGCTAGAAAGATGGGCAGATTACAAGGGTAGTGCCACACCTTGTAGATGGTTGCTTGTCAATTCTACAATATGCGGATGATACTGTCATCTTTATGAACCATGGTATTGGGCAGGCAAAAAAACATAAAGCTCTTACTTTGCTCATTTGAGCAATTGTCTGATCTCAAGATCAATTTCGATAAAAATGAATTGTTCTATTATGGATAAACAAATGAACATGAACAATAATACTAACAATTGTATGGGTGCCAAATGGGTAATTATCCTTTCTGATATTTAGATACCCCAATGCACTATAGTAAGTTATGTAATAAAGATTAGAAGTTAATTATGGAACATTTTCAGAAGATGCTAAGTAGTTGGAAAAGTACTATATATGAGGATATACTGGCTTCGTTTTTAGACACTACTAAAATAGTGTGAGGAGGATAATGATGTAATGCATCTTGCATGCCATACTCCAGAGACTATTGTTATGCTGTTTTTCACGAAACATAGATATTTAGCAATAAGATATGTGGTTAATAATTTATCGTCATCCAAATTATGTTGGCTTTTATTTAATTAGTCCTGGCTGTTAATCCATCACCATGTGTGATGTGGTCAGCCAAAGTGCTAGAACATTATAATAAATTTAGGCTTGATGCTGCACCAAAGCAGTGGCCGGGCAAATCTTTCGATTATTTAATCATTACGCTGGGATAAATCCATTCTGCGATGCGTTTTGTTGTGAAATTTGTATGGATCCCTGTTCTATATTTCTCTCTAAGAGAGAGAGATCCGGCCGTAATCAATAGGTAAGGTAGGCACAGTAGTTCTACTACTGCCGACCAACTAATCCAAAATTTATTCAGTTTGATCCACTTGGCACTGGATCCATTGAATTCGGTGCGTGCTCCCTTACTTTTATTGCGTTCAACCAGCGCAAATTAAAGCCCACCGCTAAACCAATTTAGCGACATGTTTAGTTTTTTTCCCTCCTGAATCAGGAAAGCAACATGCATATCTTTAGTTGGTCAATTTGAAAACTAATATCCTCCCTAATCTGCAATCAAGCTTTAGAAACTTAGATCACTAATCCGCATAAAGTATTATTTTGTCACATAAAATGATGTTAATAGATTTGTCATCAACAATAATTTTCAAATAATTATATTTCCAATAACTTCTAATATCAAAATGCACTAGAGACTATATATATTGATGTCCAAAATAACAAGTAAAAAAAAACCGAAGTAGCAAGAGCCAAGTGTGAATCAAATTAAGTTTCCCTGCAGCGTTTCCAACCACTTATATCGTTTTCTAACGACAGGGAGTTGTACTGCTCGATGCTGCTAGCTAGTACCATCTTGCGAATCCAGTTATATGCCATAGATCACACTAGATTCGTCTCCTGTTATTATCATGAAACAACGGGAACTAATAATGCATGGTGAGTCGTTGTTACCGTAGTACTTACCTAGGTTAATAAAATAATTAATAATCAAGTTGCCTATAGTCCCAGTTGTTCCGTACCAAAGATATATAACAAAAATTTATAACCTATCACTATGTGAAAAAAAACTCAAAAATAAAAGGTCTTAATCATTATAGGTGACGGGTCCATTACCCATCACCGAACGTGTTACTGATGATAAGTCATAAGTGACGGGTAAGAACCCATCACCAATAAAATTATTGGTGACGAATCAAAACTTAACCCGTCACTTATAAAGGTCATAAGTGGCGGGTCACTTTACGACTTGATGAATTTTTTTTCATGTTTTTAGAAACGAAAAAAGTCTAAAAAAATATTTTTTTTACCCGACTCGAGGCCATCGCATATGCCCCATAAACCACGGCCTTTTTCAAAGTATTTTGAATACTTGTGTTCCGCGGGAATCGAATCCGCCAGCTCTCTCACACGCGAACACACTCACCAACTCAGCTATCACGTTGTTGTGATATGAAGCGGATATTTTATCCTTTTAAACTTCGTTGCCGAAGATTATAGGTGACGGATCATAACGTGACCCATCACCTATTTATATGTTACCAATTTGAATAATAGGTTGCTTCAGAGCTTAACCGTAAAGAGAATAAAAATAATTTTAATGGTCCGATTCAAAGTTTTGGAATCAGAGAGTGGGATTAAAGTTCAATTGAGCTGTTCACTTCGACCGAAAGCAACTGCAGAATTGAAATAAGCAATATAACTAATGTTTCAAATAAGTGACCCAGAGCGCCTTCGATAAAACAGGCATAACTTTTGCATACGGACTCCGAATTTGACGTTTTTTTTTACTCTACAGACATCTACAGAAAAAAATTACATCTGTTTCTCCCCCACCTCGTTGAGTTCGGTGAATTTTTCGAGGTGAAAACAGCTTGAAAGATTGAGTTCTCATCCCCATAAGTTTTCGCACCATTTTCGAAACATGTGTTTGTGTCCATAGCCATCACACTTTATATCAAACTTGAGCAGATATATACAATAGTTTCTATTATAGTGTTACTGATGTGAGAAAAAAATAAGAGAAAAATAAAATAAAAATAAACAAATTATAGCATCATGCTATATACATATTTACTATATAAACAAATTATTGAATGTGCATTATTTTTGTTACTACACATTTTATGGTCTGCAAATAAATGCAACTAATTATTTTTAATCAATAGTAGTTAAATTTATAATGGATATAAATTATGAAGGATAAATTATTTTTTCTCACAACTACATAAAAAATTGATGAGTTGATGGGGTAATACGTATAATATTTTATCAAACTGATTGACTAATACATCTAATGATTGAGTAATTAAAATTCCTTCTTCTGCCCTATTACATGAAACTGATCATTAGTGACGGGTCAAATAACTCTCTAGAACGACCCTTCACTAATGAGTTATTTATTGGTGATGGGTCACAAATTGACCCGTCACTTTTGACTTATCCAGAATGACTCGTCACTAATGACGAGTGTAACACCCCAAATTTTAATTTTTGCAATAATTTAAAATTTTGCTAGAAATTAAATAGGTGGTTGCAATTTTGTTCAATAGGAAAATTAATTTCTAAATTTAAATTGTCCTAGGATAATGTTTGATACATTCATGCCATTAGAGATGCATTAAGGTTTTTATTGTGTGGAAAAATTTGTTAAAATTCGCTAGAAATCGCTCGTTCAAACCCCTATTTGAAAATTGTTGAAAATCAAATTGAAAAAAGAATTTCTAAAAGGAAAAATGCCATTGGGCCGATTCTCTCTCCCTCGGCCCATCTTCCCTCCCCCTTCTCCTTCTCTCGTGTGCCGCCTCCTCCTTCCCTGTGCCGGCCCATTGGCCAAGCCGGCCTGCAGCCGCTCCCGAGCCGACCTCATCCACTGATCCCTCTCTGACGTGCGGGCCCCGCGCCGAGCCGCTCGGCCCGAGCCGCGGCTCTGCTTCTCCCACCTTCGGCCGCCGGCCCTTTTTCCCCAAAATCCACCACCGCCGATTCAAATCCGAGCCGCCCCACGCACTATCTCGCCAATTAAACACCGTTGCCGAGTTCCACGCCCCCTATTCCCTCCTCCCCGACGGTTTTCCCTCTCTATAGCTCGATTGAATGCGAGAAAACTGACACCATTGAAGGCCATGGCCGCCGGCTGCTTCTCTTCAAATTCCGGCCGATCCTCTCCCCTTATCTCATATATAAGCCGGCCATCGTCTCCCTTGTGACGTTCCGTGCTTTTTGCACCCGTTTCCCCCTTTTCTTCCGCTCGGATTCGAGCCCAACGCCATCTCCTCCATTGCCGCCGGTGAGAAGCTCGCCGCCGCCTTGTTTCACCGTGCCGAACCCCTTTTGACCTTGGTCTTCGCTTCTTTGGTGTCGCAGGACCCCGGGCGACGCTTCCCGACGCTCCTCGGTGTCTCTCCCGCTGCCGAACGCCGTCGCACCGAGCTCCAAGGCCGCCGCCCGTTCTTCCCCGTCGCCAGCCATCACTCGGACCATCTCCGCCACTGTGAAGCCTCGGTATGCACTCCCCGTGAGCTCCTCTTCCGTTTGAAAGTTGTCCCGTCGTATTTCGTGACCGTTTGCGTGATTCCGGCGAGGTTCCGGCCATTCCGCCGCCGCCGGCCGACCGCCGCCGTGTCTGCGCCGCCGGTCCGAGCTCCCTCATTTTCCCACCGTCGGATTCGAGATGGATGGCCCAGATTAGATGCACCAATGCCCCTTCGCCTAAGCAATTCCGTTGTGACACGTGTGTTATGTAATCCCAGTCGGCAAAGAACCGCCACCTCATCGCCAACATAAGCTGGCCACCTCAGCCTTTTTGCCCGTGTAGCAATGCCACATCATCATTCATTTACCTAGTCAGATTTATATTTGTTTTAATTCGGGAAAAGTGGTATTTTTGCACTTTAGCCCCTAGACTTCTCTGTAACCTCATAAAAGCTCTATACTTTTATAGAAACCCCTGGATTTGTTTTATAAATAAGGTTTTCAATATAAAAAAATTCGGTAATTCTCTGAAATTCAAGTAACATTTGCAGAATAGCTCCTATAACTTCAAAAGCTCAATACTTTTTGCTCGTAGCTCCGATTTGGGCGATTTTTACCCCCAAATGTTTGTAGCGACGTGTAGAATCTTTCTGTAGGGTTTTTGTGTAGTTTCAATACTGTTTGGTGTACTGTTCTTAGGTTTTTGTGTTGTATATCTTTTCCGGTCTGTCGATTAGGAGGTGATCAGTTCGAGAATCCGCAAGATCAAGTGTTTGAAGACGTTGAGCAGCACCCTGTCGAAGGCAAGTGACCTTGAGCATATTTATCCTATTTTAGAATTGCAGGTGTAGTTTTCAACCTTCAGAATGCATGCTTGTCTAAACATGAATTCTATGTTAGGGTTTACTAGTTTTGAATCAATATTTTCCTTGTCACCGTTGTTCATCATGTTATGAAAATGGGTAGTTTATGCTAGCGCAGTCTTGGTTGGGAAATCTTAATATTGATTAATGAACTATGTAACAATGTTGGGAGATGGTAATTCTTTTTGTAGCAACATGGTATAGGTTTTCCCCAACAGAATGGGTGGTTTGAGGTGGAGCCTATGGCATGTTTGTGTTTGTATCTGTGTGGGGTCCTAAGGACCGGTTCTTGGGCATGTAACCAAGTTTTATCCGCACAACCACGAGACCTATATGAGTACGACCTGGCCAACTAATTAGTTACCTTCTAGCTTCGTGGGCACCATAGGTCGGTATAAGTGGCACAAGAGGGGGCTTCTGCAGCAATGTAATTGCCTGTTAGCGGTGAAACCTCAGTGGGTGCCTGCGGGTTAGAGGGAGCTTTGTAAAGGCCTTGTAGTGAGACCCCGACTCCACACCCCGGAAGTTTGGAGCAACAAGGGAATCACGACTCATGGGGAAAGCAGTGCAAACTCTGCAGAGTGTCAATCTGGTCGATCAGCCGTGCTCACGGATAAGAGCGAGCTTGGACTTCCTCAGGATTAGTTGGGGTCATGGTTTGGTATGGTGGGTTGGGGTAGCCATGTAATGTAATTATCTAGTGAGTCTTGGTAGTCGGATGGAATCCGATGAGTCGAACCTTTGGATATAGTCATGTCTTTTCACTTAGTAAATAGGATTCTCGATGTTGGAGTCGTAGGCAGATCATAGTTGCTTGACATAAGCCACATATCATGTTTTTCCCTACGCTTGCGGAGTATAATCTTTGTATTCACACTTGTTGTCCCCTACCCTGCATCCTACCGCTGTTCAGAAGCTGGCAACGAAGCTGGAGTTTTCGACGACGACTTCGACCCAGAGCTGTTGTTCTAGGCTGTGTTGCCCCCGGTCGGCGCCTGTGGAAGATGGAGCCGCTGGCTCTGAAGACCCTTTAGTTTTCCCCGCTGTGTTTTCTTTAGACCCTCGGGTCCTTTTGTATTAAGTTAAATACGATGTTGTAATAAAGGCATTGTGATGATATTACTAACGATGTAAGCACATGTATGAAATTTGATCCTGGCATACATATGTTGTACCCGGTTTTGTTCCTTTAAAACTGGGTGTTACAACGAGTCAGAAGTGATGGGTCACAACTTAACTCGTTACTTATGTTTAACCTAAGATGACCCGTTACTGATGACGAGTCATCATTGACAAGTCACAACTACAACCCGTCACTTTTAACATAAGTGATATATTATATTATAACTCATCACTAATTTTATATCTTCTTTATCTGTTTTTCAGGTAGTATATATTAATATGCCAATGGGTTTAAGCTAATCAGCAACCACAAGTTTCTGATGAGAACGAGAATGCGGTCGATGCCGACGGAGTATCAAGACTTGTTTATTACTAAGATCTTATTAGCTCCATCGTATGGCGGATTCAGCATTTGACAATTGAAGAAAGCCTGTATATTTGCACAGGAGTTCATAGTACGGGCATCGTGTTTGATCAGCTCAATCAGTTGATGGTTTTTTCTAATTATTTGCGTCGTGGATAAGCTTTATTTAGTTGAGGAAAAGCGTACCAGGAGTTTTTGTCAAATCAACTGTTTATAACTGAGCCTAAATGTCTAACATCATAATTAACGTACTTACGAGTAGTGCATTTTAGTACGATTATAGTATATATTTCTTAATATCTTAATTAAGGTTTTCGGCGACAGTGGGTGATTGCGTGACTATAAAGAGTTGGAAATTAACAGCTCGGTAAAATCAAAAAGTAAATATGTGGTTATTATATTTTAATGACTTACTAATATTTCCTAAGGGTGTATAATGTATTTAATCTAAAATGTAACTTTGTCACTAAATTTGTTGTAATATACTTATTAAACAAAGTAATAAACTTGTGATTACATATCATTTTGAAATGCTCGATTCTGCAACGATATTTATGACCACAACTTTCTTATCTGTGCGTGTTATTACCTAAAACCCATTTTCCATACGTGTACGTTCTCGATTTTTTGTTCATGCGTGGGAATGAGTACCACACGATTTTTTTTTAAAACGGAAATGCTCCCCTTCACACGTCCAATGCATCGGACGGATGACTCGCTCAGTTCATAGTATTATTGGGTCGTGCCAGTCTAAAAATATTTTCGTATCTCTAATATTTCAGACGTTCAAATTTAATATTTCAGATGTTATGAAAATTTGTTGCCGTAGTTATTTCCGTACGTTGCATCCCGAAAATCTCTTGCATATAGATTCGGATCCGAAAAAATTATCATTTCGAGTTAATTCATGTATATCTCCATGGTGAGGCCAGCCGCGCGTGCAACACTGGCTTACCAACAATAGGGCCTAGCGTGTCGGCACTCTCCCGTGAACAGTCGTCGATGACCCCACTCAAAGTCGACACGGTGCCACCAGCATCGGAAGGAACATCGATGTGTCGCCAGCGAAAACATGTACCAGAATTACGGCTGGGCACACCCACGTCGATCGAGGCACAACTACCGAGGATGAAGATA